>NW_027466120.1:3712500-4945000 GCF_046127955.1 Nelusetta ayraudi
GCATGTCTGGATCTCCCACCTCCCCAAAAAACTCCTTCCTGTCCGTCCTTCTTCCTGTCCTGGCAACTAATCAGATAAAACACACAAACACACACACACACACACACACACACACACATGCACGTACACGCACGTACACGCACACACTCTCTCTCTCCATGGAGCCAATTAGGTAAGGACCACCGACCTCCACCCACCCCCACCCCCGCTGACATGCATCCACACCACCTTCAAGATAGGACCCGCCCCCCCAACAAACACTTGCACGTACGCAAATACATGCACATACACACACACACACACACACACACACACACACACAGACACACAGGCAGATGAGGCTCCCATCCCCCTCTAACTGGGGGAGAAGATTGATAAAACACTTAACACCGAGGAGGCGTCGCTTCTGCTCGCCTCCTTCTTCTTTCAATATTTAAAGACCCTCCACCTCCTCCACCTCCTCCATCTTCTCCTCCACCTCCTCCTCCTCTTCCACCCCTCACTGCGATGCCATGTGATAGTTGTGGATTTCTTTTTTTCTTCCTCTTATGTTAATGCGGGTCTGCAGAGCTCACCGGGCTGATTCGGCGCGGCCCATGCGCGCTTGACGTGCGCTGACAGTGACGAGCGCACGGGCGGCTCCTGATCGGGGACTGTTTGTGTGTCGGGAGGATTCACTCTCTCCCGCGCGCTGTCATCCGGTTTGAAGGTGTGTCAGCTGCTCTGTGCCCAAGTGTATCCGTGCGTGCGTGCAGGCGCGTGTGTGCGTGCGCACGTGTGTGTGTGTGTGTGTCTGTGTGTGTGTGTGTGCACTTGTGGGTGGTTGTACATGTTGCCATGCAGCTCGCCTGCCTCTCCAGCATGTGCTTTTGTCTGTGGGAGTGATGGATGTCAGGCAGGCAGCTAATGTGATTTAGATGCGCCACCAGGAGTGTGTGTGTGTGTGTGTGTGTGTGTGTGTGTGTGTGTGTGTGTGTGAGGGTTTTTTTATTCATTCATTCATTTATTTATTTATTTGTCTATCTATCGTGCGTGTGCACTCTCGTGCGCATCCTCTCCGGCAGAAACTGCAGCGCGTCTCTCTCTCTCTCTCCCTCTCTCTCTCCCTCTCTCTCTCTTTCTCCCTCTCTCTCTCTCTCCCTCTCTCTCTCTTTCTCCCTCTCTCTCTCTCTCCCTCTCTCTCTCGCTCTCTCTCTCTGCTTCTCTCCCTGTCTCTCTCGCTCTCTCTCTCTCTCTACCCCCTCCGTCCCTTTAATTCACCCCCCACTGCACCCTGCGCTGTGCAATTTTTTTGGACTCTGAGCAAATAAATAGAGGGGGAGGGGGGCGTGGAGGAAGTGAGGGAGGTGTTTATGTGGCCAATCTGCTCGCTCACTGTCACCGTTAGAGAGAGAGAGGAGAGTGGAGGAGGTGGGGAGGGGTGGAGCAGGAGGAGAAGATGGTGTTCTCTGGGTGAGACCACACTGATGGGGGGATTGTGAACCAATTATGTCTCATTCCTACTAAAGGAAGTCTCACAGCGTGTTCGCTCTGTCTCTCTCTTTCACACACACACATCGCCGCCATCATCGCACACACACACACACACTCGCATCAGCGAAAGAAGCGCTCTTGTCTTTCAACAGCACGAGCGGTGGTGAAGAGCTCGACTTTCATCTGGGTGCAATTTGTGTTTGAGTGAGACACCTTCACACTGACGCGCTGTTCTTTGACTTGAACTTAAATCCTTTTTTTATTGAGGAAAAAAATGTGTTCCCGCATATGATATGTTTTTTTCCGAGTGCGGCACAACCAGAAGAAAATCAAAAATGCGGAATATTTTCTGACCCGTGAGTGAACCGAGTCATTTTCATCCTGCTTGCTGCCGTTCATTTTTAATTCTCCTTGGTATAGGAAGAAGAACTATTCAGAATATCTGAAATTAGCATATCTCAATAAAACTAGGTTTCATCCCAAATATCTGAAGATGTTAATAATTAGTAAAGAGTTTTCTTTTGCTCTGTGTCCTTCTGTTGGGCGACACAGTGGTGCAGTGGTTCGCCCTGTCACCTGACAGCAAGAAGGTCACAGGTTTGATTCCCGGCCCTGCAGCCCTTCAATGTGGACTTGGCACAACTGGCCCCCAAGACAGCTGGGACAGGCTCTCCATTGTGGCTCTCATCCTAAATTAGGATCCTACTATTAAATGAAATGTTCAATCTGCTCTATGATGAATATTATTTCATAAAGGCTTTGTAACCAGTAGCTACTGCTGTTAAATTAATGAGGTGGAAACATCCGAATCGTGGTCTGCGGGGAGCATTAAGTGGAAGAAATGGTAGAAACAGACTCCAAAATAATACTCTTGGAAATAAAACTGCTCTTGAGTCAGAATCTTCTTACCTGCAGATCTCGCAGAGTGTTGTGACAACATTTATTCCACAAAAGACGTTGTTTAGTTTACACACTGGAGACTGGAATGTTTTTTTCCTTGTTTTGTTTTTTTACACAGCAGTGCAACCTTTCCCTCCTAAACATATAAGCAACCGTGAAAAAAGCCAAGCATCTGAGGCAGACGCAGCATTTGTCTACAGCCTCAGTCAGACAGGAAGTGTGACAGCAGGAAGCAGAGTTGCCAGTCTCTTTGCTCGCAGCGGCAGTCTCTGTCGCCCTTAAAGACGATTCTGTGGGGGTGGTGGAGGGCCAAAACAAAACAGCAGCACAGAGCAGCGCTGCGTCGCTTCTATCTGTGAACCACCGCTACCGTAGTCACACGGCGGCGCGGCAAAGTGGTTAAAATTTTCATTGAGGAACAGCGAAGTCCGAATTTCAATTTTCATCCATTTCACTGCTCAACTCCACTGGAGGCTTCGGTGACATTTTCGAATCTGCATAAACTTCCTGGAGTGTCACTGATGGAGAGAGAGTTCCTTTCAACGGAAGCCCCTGGTGGCCAGTATTTGAAACATGAATTATGATGGTTTGGACGCTGCAAGACACTTTGACGAAGTGACAGAAGCTGCATGAAGACGTAGCGTGTTTCTCTTTTGTCATTGTTGTTTTATTTTATCTTATTTTTTAATTTGGATTTCCTCACCGCAAGAGACTTCCACTGGTAGGAATTTCTTTTTCAACTCTGTAAAACCCAAGAACGGTTATGTCAATTAGCGACTGTCACCAGAACAATGGGGAGCGGGGTGACTAAAATGGGCGAACTGTCCCTTTAAAATGCCATCTGTTCATTTTTCTTTCTGAGCTTCTTGCTCGTGCTAGCTCCAGTTTTAGTTATTTCGCATTGTGTTGCGCTTAAATTGACCACAGTGAGCAGATTAGCCGTAATTCACCTTGTTTGTTTTGGTTGTCATGGCAACCAACCAGCGGCGACCGACACTGACTTATTGATCGAGCCCTTTGTGCACTAATTAGACAAGAACAGCCTCCAAAGAGTCGCTGGAGTCGCGTTGTCTTGTTCTCCATTCTTTCTCCATCTCGCTGCCATTTCTCCCCCCCCCCCCCCGCTAGGATGATTTACTGTTTGTTATGACAAGATTTGTTTCCATTGACCAAGGCCTCAGTCACTCACTGCTCTTGCACTCGAAGGCCGTCCCCTCCGACCGGCTGTTAATTAACTCACAGACACACTCCACATAGCGTTCAGCTTCTGTTTAATTGACGGGACTGCAACAGCTAGTTTTCCATTACCCCTAGAATCGCGCAAAACTTAAATATCGCAATAAAAAAAAAAAATGGTGATGGAAACACCTGAATGTGGAAAAACCTCTCAAATGTCGCTAAAAGATTTGAGGATGGAGGTATATCGCAAAAGTGTCACGGAAACACTTTTATCGCATTTAGACGTCAGTGGACGTGACGTACGGGGTCACGTGATCAGTTCACTGACCAGTGAAAATGGCGTCTCATGTTTGGACGGAGGAGGAGACGGAATATATTTTTTACAAATAATCAAAGAGGAAAAATATCACAACCATTCTTGACAGCAAACAAACGTAAACAAACAAAAGCAAACGTAATTCTCATAAAATCTTGCGGGACGAGATTTTATGAGAATTACGGCTTATGCGCTTCACACCATTCAATGGAAACGCCTGCAAATCGCAGTTGTACTTTGTCGAAAGTTTTGAAATATCCCTTTTATTTTGCGAAAAACAAAACTGTAATGGAGACGCAGCTACTGAGGCATTTCCTCCTGCGCGTGAGACTGTCGTTTCAGGTGTGTCTACGTGAGGAAAACAAAAGTGTGTGTGTGTGTGTGTGTGTGTGTGTGTGTGTAGCGGGACACCTCCAGGTTTGAGCCGAAGGAGAAAGACGCTGGCATGTGAGGTTTTACTGCTCTTATCTTATCGATGCTGTTTGTCGGCTGACAGCCGTGTCAGACTCGCAGGCATTCCTTCAAACGAAACTGCCGGCACTCGCACATGTTCGGCACGTGACGGTGGGTTGGAATGAAGTCGCACGAGATGCTGTTGACAGTGCTTTCAATGTGTGTCAGGGTCAGGCAGAAATTTCAGATTGCAATTTTCAGTGAAGCTTTCTAATGATCTCACTGTGCCACTGTGTTTGCACGCTGTTAAATGGCCCAACTCATGAAGTCATCAAACATCAATTACGTTATTTACTGCACAGTTTCCAATGGTTCAAATTGAATGACGAGCTAACTTCCAATTATCATTGTTAGGGTCATCTTATCTGACAATGGCCACTTCTATTAAGTTACAGATATTCATAAGCTGGATATCAAATAGAAAATAACTGGCTGGACAGTCCGTTTAGCCATTTAGCCCATTTTTAGCCTCCTAGCTCTGAATGCCTGGGTGCACAGGAACGCCTCTCAGCTTGAAGTCGCTGCGTGAAAGCTACCTCACCGAGAACTTGTGTAAAATCATTTCAAACTCTGCTGTACATAAAGGAATGTTGGAGGATTTCGGCGTAGCGGAATGCTAGCTGTGTGGCTTTCTTGCTGATCTTGTGCCAGAATGTGTGTGTGAACTTGTGTACCGTGGATGTTTTAGGTAAAAACATGGCGTTTGTTGCCATTTTTAAATCAAACTGAGCCGCCTTGCTGCATCTCCCGGACTAGAGTTCCTATTCAAGTGTTTTTCTTTGTTTTATTTTTATCGTTTCCCTCTCAGGTGTCAGTTGGGTGGAATTCGTCCCGTCCAACAGCTAAACTACCAGCAAAACAGACCGGTCGTCCTCGATGTGATGTTCTTGTCCACTTACGCTTTCTTTACGTTCGAAAAGTTTTGGTCAAAATGAGAAAACCTTGCGAGGGTGTCAGAGGATCAGCACTGCTCTTTCCCCGAGGACGGCGAATGCCTCTCGTGTCGAGTGCCTCACCTGATCCCCGCGACACGCTGAGAGAGTAACGCCGTTATCGATAACCTCGGCTACACAGCTGTCTGCCTGCAGATGCGCTTTTGTGGAGAGAAATGAAAAGCGCCAGGAAGGTAAAGCAGTGTTGTGAACTCGTGCTGCATGAGTACAGTGATCCCCTCATTTCTAACTCTTCAATCCTGGCCTTACGGAACTCGCTACTCGGTGAATTCCTGCAAAAAAAGAAAAAGAAAAAGAAAAAGAAAATTGCCAGTTTTATTACTTTGAGTGTCAGCCTGCACTCAAAACAGATGTTCTGCCGTAAAGTCATTTTAACCTGGCCTCGGGCTGCTATTACAAACACCTGATGCAATGATTTTACTTTTATTTCTATTTATCGTCTCTAATGTCCCCCACCCCTGGCCCCGCTCCCCTCTTCTTTGTTTTTTGGAAAAGTTTTATTTTTCTTTCAGCGACTGCACGTTAACTGCTGTGGACTTTGCACTGCGCCGTGTTGTTGTGCGTTGCCGGCGTGGTTTCTTCCACGTCGCTGGAAAGCGTTACTCACAAAGATGCCCTTTTCCTGTTTTTTTTTTTGAATATGTAAATGCCTGCTCGTGTGCGGTGGACACACCCTGCTTGAGCTACCGGGCCAGCCACGCCTCTATCTGCCTTCACACAGGTGCTTCCCCTCCGCTCTGAGGGGTGACGGGTGGAGCGGCGGCGCCACGTGTGACCGTGGCTGTGATTGGTCCAGAGATTGAAAAGTTTGCTTTCTCTTGCTGCTGGTCTGAGAACCAATTCAGCGTCATTGTTTTGTTTTAGTTTTTTTTCCTTCCCTTTTGTGGCACCATTTAGCAGCCAAGAAAAGAAGACAGCACAGAGGCTGACACTTTTTCGGCCACGTCCAAAAAAGCGGCGGCCTGCGCTGTGCGAGTTCATTGTGGGAGGAGCCGAGGGTGGCCGAGCGGTGGCTCCCCTCTTTGGTGCCCCCTCATCCATGAAGCTTTGGACATGGAGGGTTTTTATTAGCCTCTGTGGTCTGATTTGTTTAAGCGAAGGCAGCGTGCCAAGATGTGGCTTGGCTCCCACGTTGCTCTCAGTGTGAGCGCTGGATTCGTCGGGCGGTGGGGGGACCGAACAAAGCGGAACTTAAACAAGAGTTCATCAAAAGCGCGGCTGCGCACAATGCGCGTTTGTGCGTTCGTCAGCACGCCAAAGCGGACGGGGGGAGAAAACTTCTGGCCTCCAACAGAGTCGGGACGGCGGGGAAGAAAATGTTGGGAAGTTCACCCTGCATCTGTCGACCGGGGGTCTCTTATAGTGTTTCCTAGAATGGAAAAGCAAACTTTTTAGTTCTTCCAATTGGTTTTAGTGGTGGCGCCAGAGTGAGGCTTTAAGGAGCGACAATTCAAGGGCCTCGACATACAAAAGGTTCACTCTTTTTTTTTTTTTTTTTTTCACTGCCGACACCGTCTCCACACTTCCTGGAGTTACAGCCGCCACAGGAAGCCGAGCGTGTGAGCGCTGCAGTCAGCTGTACACCAAGCTGTACACAGAAGCAGAGGCATGAGATAAGCGCATGCGTTTGAGCCGTGATGCATGATATTGAAAGATTATCAAACATGTTTCCTCCAAGTGTACTGCAAAATGACTTTTGATTGAGGACTGGCCACTGTTGGAAGCCAAAGCAGCTGCAGGTCCTTAAGGTCCTAAAAGGGCCAAAATGATGCTTCATAGTTTTCTGCTACAGTTAATGTTTGGGCCCCAGAGATGACACAAATGCTATTCTTCACTTCTTTAGCTTGTTTTGCCAGTTAGAAAATGTGTTCCACTACAAGTATTTCTCTTAATCAGCCCTTTGTGATGTCATAAAGCATGCAGGCTCCTTGCTGACACTGCTCCTAGGTTGGTGACAGCACCTTCAACCTGTTGTTCATTATCCACGCTTCCATGGTCACTTCCAAACATTTTCAGCAGAAGTCACAGGTGGTTTTGTCGGAAGCTGTAAACACAGGGCTAAATATTGTGTTTTGTGGACATCGTGAGAATATTTTTGGAGAACTGATTATTGAAGGCTGCTCAGCAAGCCTGAAAAATAAAGATCAGGTCTTAATATGGGGCCTTTGGTGGACATGAAAACACTGGCCTCAGTGCTGCAGTTTGCATTTAGCACCGTTGCGTTGACCATCACTAATGGCAACTCAGAGTTTTTTGTTTTTTTTTTAACTTTTATTCAGAATTTTTATTTTTCTACTCTTCGACCAGCAAACGGAAGAAACCAGATATTTTTTGACGTTTGTCTAGCTGACGAATGCGCTTGCCGTTTTCCACAGTTTGCTGTTAAATAATTAAAGTTGCTCAAAAAATGTAGTTTGATAGCTTTTTTGGGGGGGACCTCAAATGACTCATGAAGAAATCCATTTAATCAACAATTCATATCTCCTGCTGCTCATATTGTTTTCAGATTACAGCCAGAGCTTTTGAACATTAATTAGATTGCCTCTAAAAAATTGCATAGCTTGTGACTTCTCATTCACTGGGAGGTGATTATGAATAAGGAGCAGATCAAAGTTTTGGTTATTTATAACTTCATAATGCCGCAAATGTGGCAAGATAAACATCATCAGATTTGACGAGGGATTCGTGAGGATTTGGAATTTAATAAGAGGATTTGATGGATTCGGAGCCAATAAATTGTTGTTTAGCGCCGAGTCAATGGAGGAAGTTGGCTGTTCAGCATCTGTTTGGTTCAACGTGGGAACCGACGACCTCATCGGGTCTTAACCTTCGACCGCAACTCTTCGCACCTCATCTGAACGTCTGAATGCTCAGTGTTTGTCTCTGCACGTGCAGACACACTGTTTGCTGTGAGCTTTCTCAAATTCGGAGAATAAACTCGCACTCTCTGAAAAATTGAAGGTGAATTAGGAGGTGCCCGGCCGCAAAGTACACACTGACAGAGAAGACTCTCTGTCGGAAAACCGGTCTAGCAGTGAAAATTAAAAATAATTTCAAGGACACTGGTGTTGCTGGCCTTTTTCCAGTTTTTTTTTGTTGTGAGCTTTCTGCAATGGCAAATTGAAGGTTTTCTTCCTAAGGTAAACCAAGCCACTGCCTCTCTTCTTCCACGTTTACTTCAATCGCATCACAGTTTATGTAGTTGTTTTGATTGGTTGACTGGTCTGAACTCAAAGCAACGGCTTTCATTCAAACAAGTTATTTTCATTCCTAAACGTTCCCTTTCAAGTCAGATCATGTATCCATCATTTAGTGGCGTCTATCAGGATGAATGAGATATATATATATATATATATATATATATATATATATATATGTATATATATATATATATATATATACACATTTCTTTTTTTATATGTCTGTTTATTTTTTCTTCACATTTTCCAGATTGTTGCGTTGTTTATTAACCCTTTCAGTGCTCAAATTTGATTCCACCTATTGTTCAGGTTGGTTCTGTGTGCCTCTTTTCTAATCCTTGAATATATCCAGGATGACAGTTTAAATATGAAGAACCACTGAAGCATTTTTTTTTTTTTTTTTTAAATGGGGCATCACTTTCTATGGGAGTTCTGGGAGTGCTGTCTGGGAATCTGCGTCAGAGAAGTGTGCCACTCTCACTGCCACCGACTCCTATTCAAATGGACCTTGTTCCCATCAAGGTAAATGTTTGTCTGTTTACGACGCAGGGTTCACCCACATTGTTGCACATGTTCTTGTTTTCTGGTCTTCCTGGTTCAGCGGGAGGTGTGCCGCAGTAACCTCCTTTCTTTATCTTATCGCCTCTTCTTTCTCGGCCATGTGCGACTATGCGCACAGGCTGAAGGCCCCCCCCCCCTCCCAGTCTAGTTCTTCCTCTCGGCACGTGGCTCCGTGCAGATTAAGACAGAAAACATTTAACAACACAATTTAATAGCTCAGTGGAGGTGCGGCGGAGCGTAGAGTGCTTCAGATTGAGGACCGCTGCCAACAGAGAAGGACCGGCCAGTGTTGATCCAGATCTGCGGTCGTGTCTTGGTATCTTGAGAGCGCAGGTTATCCCTTTAATTCTTCCTATTTTGCTGATCGGCTTGATTGTCAAAATGGTGAATCAAGTGTGTCGAGCCTTTCTTGTGTCCTGCTTTTGACGACGAAAGCGAAGCTTTTCAGTCCATTGTGAAACGGAGAGGATTTTTTTAATGTCAGTTTCAAGACGTCGGTGACTCCAGTTATGAGTCCCGCAAGTGGCCGAGCGCTGAAAGAGGAAGGCAAAGAACTGACCGCTAACGAAAAATCAGCATCTGTGGGTGCGACTCTGAAAGATTGAATTGTTACTGTGATTGTGCCTCCAAGATTGAATTGTCACCATGATTGGGCCTCCGCTCAAACACTTCCAGTTCACTTTGCGGAACGACGAAGGGGGCTGCCGCCGTCCTTTTTCTTTTTTCACAGCTTTACTTTTCCGCTTGAAAAAAGTAATTAACAAAAACTACCCGCACAACGAGAGCTTGTTTAGCTCGCTCGCAAACAGGCATATTTGAAGACGACCGTAAACGGGTCTTGCAGTCGCACCATGGACTCAAACCGCATTAATAGCTGAGGTTTTTTTATACTCCACCGTGCGCAGCGATGAGCGACGCCACAAGATATTAACTCCGCTCATGTCCCTCCCTGCTTGTTGTTGCTGCGCTAAAGTGAAGCACAAAGAGCGCTAACGATAACGCCGGAGGCTTTTTTTTTTTTTTGCAGGGAGAGGGGCAGCCTTTAACTTTGCGCTCACCAAAAAAAAAGAAGAAGGAGAAGAAGAAATTCCGAGTCAATTGCTCTTTGTCAGCTGAAGCTGTAAATTCTTCCCGCTTAAGTGTCTGCGGCTCTATTTTTCTCCCCTTTCAATTATTAGGAAAGAGATGGGCTGAAGGAGGGTCTTTGTTGGGGTGTGAGAGTACATACATCACCTTAACTAGAACAACCCGCCCGCCCCCCCGCCTCTCCCACACACGCACACACACACACACACACACATACAGGACAGCGCCCATCTGCTCCCAATCACGGGTGCAGCCAGCGGTCAGGTCACTAACGACGTACGCACACACGCTCGCATGTAAAAAAAAAAAAAAAAATACCTGCGCAAAAATAGGCATTTCAGGCGCGAGGTCAGTCGCGCACGGCGTAACGTACGTCTCATCCACTTCTCAAGTTTTTGTGGTGAGGAAGGCGCTTTGCCGTCGCACCGTACCTCCAATGAAGAAGAAGGAAGCTCGCTTGTAGATGCGCCTCTCAGTCACACACACACACACACACACGGGCTGCGTTTCCATTAGAGTAAATGAAAGCAATGTTTGCGGTTTGCAGGTGTTTCCATTGAATGGCACATAAGCCGTAATTCTCGTCAAATCTCGTCCAGCAAAGACCCCACTTTGAGGAGGATGGAGGTACAGGACATTTTGAGATAAATCTGCATGGCGACGCTGTTTGCTGCTAAGAATGCTTGTGGTATTTTTTTCTCTTTGCTTACTTAAAGAATATTCCGTCTCCTCCTCCGTCCAAACGTCACTCGCTTGAAGTGAACTGGTCACGTGACCCCGTACATCACGTCCGCTGGCGTGCAAATGTGAATCGCTTTTGCGATATACCGTACCACTATATTGATACGTCTGAGAAACCGCCTCATGAGAGCCCCAAAACCTGTCAGCCATATTAGAGAGGATTTTCAAAGTTGAGGTGTTTCCATTACCAGTTTTTTGTTGCGATATTTAGGTTTTGCACAATTCTAGGGGTAATGGAAACGCAGCTACTCACACAGACATGCACACACGGGTGTGCGCACACACACACACACACTCACACACACACACACACACACACACACACTGAGGCACGTTGATGGATGGCTGAGAGAGCTGCTGGCGGCGGCCTCGCTGATGACAGGGTGTCATGAAGGCGTCCAGAGCGGGTCACCCCAACAGGATTCTCTTTTACGGCTATTGTAACACTTGAACTTTGGCAAAAAGTCACACACACACACACACATGTACGCACACGTAGACACACACACATACACACGAACACACACGCCCACTGAGTTTCTTATCTGGATCTAAATGGACACAAATTAGCCTATTATGTGCTTTTGGGATTAGAGCAGCAGATTTAGTCTAATGGGCCCTCTTTTTTTTTTTTTTTTTGGTGTGGGGGTGGGGGTGGGGTTGTTGTGTGTTTGGGGAGGGGGCGGGGCCCACGTTTGCCAGGAAAGATCCTCCTCCCCCTCCTCCCCCGCAGGGCTGAGAGGTTCACTTTCTGTTTGTTACCTGTTTCCAGTCAGAGCGCCGCAAACGGATGTCAACCTTCAGCTTGCTTTTTTTCTTCTTCTTCTTCGACCGTTTGGCTTCCTGTGAAACGTGTGTCACAACATCCCTTTTTGTTTGTGTGTGCGTGTGTGTGTGTGTGTGCGTGTGCGTGTGCGTGTACGTGTGCACATGGCAGACCAAGCCGTGCGAGTGTCCTGCGCGTCTGTGTGTTTCTGTTTGCGTGTGTGTGTGTGTTTGTGTGTGTGTGTGTGTGTATGCAAATGCACAGGCGTGTTTGCTCTGTTGACGCGCACCAGTAATGAAGACAAAAGCCCTCCCACCCCCCACATGCACACACACACACACACACACACACACACACACGCACACACACAGTTCCCCTCTGCTCATTAGGCAGTTAATGCAGCTTCCTGCGCACGTGTCTCCAAGCTCACTGATTAATAAACGAGTCCGGCTGCTTCATTAATATCTCCGTAATGAACGCGCACTGCGTTGCGGTCGTCCGCTAAACTTTTTTTTTTTTGTGTGTGTGTTTGTTTTCTCCCCTCCTGCCCCTCCCTTCCAGACTCCGCCCACTGACCATCCCGCAGAGGACCACGCCCCCCACCACCCGCTTCCACCGGAGTGAGCAGGGGGAAACGGGGGTATCTGATCGTCCATCATCTTGGCGCCGTCACAAGGTGGGCTCACATCCCATATGGTTGGCATGGTAACGGCCTGCTGGGCTTAGCTCGGGCGCTTTTCCCAGAGACAGTTTCTTATTGTTGCCGCATTCTTGCAACATCCTCCTGACCTGCACATCCACATCGCGTGCACGCATGTTGCTCCTCATTTATTTTGTTTCTTATTTTATTTGATTTTTTTTGTCACCCACACGGCTTTATCGGAGGCGCCCCCCGTCTTCTCGGTTTTCGGAATTTATGTGTCGGAAGGTGGAATAATTTAGTCTGGGGTGGGGGGTTGGAAGGGGGGGGGGAGACTGATGGCGTCGATAACAAGAGGGAAACAAAAGAGGGTCGAGCGAGATGAGAAAATGAAGAGTGGGAAGACGGCTCGGGGACGGGAGGAGAAATCAAATTATTCTTTGTGCTTTACCTGCCACAGACGCTCCGAGAGAGCATTAATCTTTTACCCTTGCCTGCAGGTGACAACAGCAGTGGTGGCTGGGCGTGCACGCACGCACATGCTCGCTCGCACGCACGCATGCTCGCTCACGCGCGAGCACATATGCACAGGCGGGCGAGAGCGTAGCCTCGACCGCAGCCTTCCGTTCACGTGCGGCCCCGCGCATGCTCTCGCAGACGCCGGAGTCAATAAAAAAAAAAAGAAAAAGGGAGCGAGTCAAGTTTCAGGGGAGATGGTTACCGACACTGGGAGCTCCAGGGTGGGAGGGAGGGCGCCGCCGCCGCTTGAATCCAAATGTGCAAATGTTTCGGCGAACGGGAGGAAATGGACGCGGCCGGGGGGGAGTGGGGGGGCGGCGGGGGGGAAACCGACCTCCGAAACTCGCCAACGCCGAGCTTGAATTCCTCCTTCCTGTTAACGCGGCACGTTTGAGAGTGGGCCGCTCAGTCACACACACACACACACAGGAAACTCATATCCTGCGTTCATTATGTTTGAAAGTAAACACGCGCTTGACTTTCTGCACTCTTGTTTTGTTTTTCTTGCTACCATGGGATGCGCAGCTGGCTGCTACGCCGAAGCCTCCGCACTGACGTCCCAGTCGGCGCTGACACTCTCGAACTTTCAGACCTGTGTTGGTTTTTCCTTCCAAAGAATACAAAGCGTGTGTACGCCAAACCAGTGGTTCTCAAATTTATCACGCAGTGCTCAAATTTAATCCACAAAAATAGAAAAATGTCGCAACACGACAGAATGCCTTCATCCAGTCATAATAGCCATGAAAAATAAAGTCAAGGGAAACAAACTGCCTACGCAGCCGCGAGCCGCTCGAAGCAACTCCGAGCGCCCACTTTTGGGTTTGGACCCACCGGTGGTTGAAAGTGTGTGTGAACCCTAACCAGCATTGTCGGCAGTCACTCGTAATGTCGGGGATCATTTGATATAGTGTTGACCGACTCAGACTTTAACTGAGTGAACTCCAATCGGCTTCTGGAGCCAGAGAGTTTTCAAAGTCCCAGGGAAAGCAGTTTGGGAACTGGTCGAGCTTCCTCTATGAAACATCTCGCTGCTCTCCGCACACATGGAGTAACTTTGTTATGGCACGGCACCGCACAAGTATAATTGATGCCATTCAGCCATTTAAGCACGGGTTGACGTGATTAATTAAAAGAAAGCAGCTTTTAGAAAACAAGTATCATGCTGCGTGCTATCGCGCCAGTGCTTTGAAAGAAAACAACCAAGGTTGCTTAGCGAAGCTTTGTTTACCTTGATCACTTTCTGTAATTGGAACGTTTTACTCAAGAGAGGCGACGAATCTGACTGATTCCTTTGTATTGTATTGGTTGTTTTTTTTTCTTCTTAAATAAATAAATAAATAAATAAATAAATAAATAAATAAATAAATAAAACTTCATAAAAGAAGCGTGTCCTTGACCCGTCGACAGAGTTGTCATGTTGTGGTCCAGTGCCGTCGACAAGGCATGGGAGCTTCATTCGGACAAAATAATGCAAATACTTTCTGCTGTTATCAACTATATCACATCTAGTGGATTTTAGGCTGAGTCGTCTGTTCACACAGGGAGCCGCTTGTATTGTTAGTCCCCCCCCCCCCCCCCCCCCCCCTCACTGTCTCGCTCTCTCATCATGCCTCTGCTGTGAGTTCTCATGTCCCAGGCCGGGGCTGCGTGCCTTTGTTTTGACAACACAGATAATGCCCGAGCGAGGTGGCAGAGCGGTTGACGGGTTTGGCCTCCGGCCCCTCCCCTCCCTCCCTCTCTCCTCCCCTCCCCCTCGGTGTCGCCCGGCAGCCAGCACCCTGCCCACGCCCTCCTAAAACTGGAAACAGACGTTTGGCAAACAAACTCACAGGAAGTTTGCTGGCAGCTGGAGTGTCGGCGCTTCTGTCCATGTTTTTTCAGAGGTGCAAACTCACCAATTTTGGCGGGAAACTATCGTCGTTTTGTTTTGTCTTTGTCATTCCATTCACAAACGTTCCTGCGTTCACCTTGAAGCTTTATTGTCCACAACCAGCCACAACCAGCCTTAACGGTGTCGTTTTGCCCCCCCCCCCCCGAGCACAGCGAAAATATGCAATGTATTATTTTAGGGGGTGATATCACGACAGGAAATAACTGCAGACACTTTCCTTTTAAAAAGAACACAAATCATCAAGTTTCCAGGCTGCGCTGCGTTCGCTGCTGTCGCCCCGTGTTGCTCTTTGCGACGCCCTCTTGTTGTTTGTCGTTGTGTCTCTGGTCTGGCGGTGGATGGGTGTCTCCAGTTTGTTTCCTGTCTGCCCGAAAGCCTTGTGTTTGCCAGACGCGTCTGAAAAAACTTGATTATATTGCACTTCTTCCCCTTTTGAGAAAATGACTTACTGAACTTAAACACCACCTGGCTGTGGCAGAAACATTGATGAGTGTTCAGTGGTTTTTGTGACAGTATTAATGGACTGTGTTTAATTTTTTTTTTAGTGAGTTTACTGAAAGTCTGAGGGAAACACGTCATCGTCCAAAACACTGGCAGTGCCAACTACCAGCGACCTTTAATCAGGATTTAAACCCTTCAAAGCAGCACATCTGTTTAGCCTCTAAAGCCGTGAAGTGTTTCCTGGTCAGCGGAGCCCCAGAGAGTTGACTTTCACCCTGTGTGTGTGTGTGTGTGTGTGTGTGTGTGTGTGTGTGTGTGTGTGTGTGTGTGTGTGTGTGTGTGGCTGAACTGTCAGCATGAAGGGGTTCGACCCCTTGGAGTCGCTCAGGTCACGGTCAGGGTTAAGAGGCAGGTCATACGAGGTGTGAGGGTCGGGAGGTCGGCCCACCTGCCGAGGGCACGTCAGCCGAGCAGCAGAAGACCACCCCCCCACCCCCCACCCCCTCTCTCTCCCACCTCCCCCTCCGTGACATCACAGTCAGCTGGGAGCCAAAACTCTCTGTCCTGCTCTGTGTGTTGGAGCTGCTGGTGATTAGGACCCTCTGTGATCAGCAGCTGTCGCCTCTGGCCCTGATTAATATCTGTGATTCGGTGCTAAATGATCACAGCGGATGAAGCCCAATCAGGATTTGCATGTAGGGTGGCGATTGGAACACCCATGGGTGTCTGGAACTTTCTAAAAGAGGGGAACTTCATTGCTAAACTGATGCTACAGTCCCAGGCACTGAAAGACACAACTAGCTGAGGAGGCAAACTTGTAAAAGAAAATGAAAAGACAAAAAAAGCAAATTATGAAAAATATTTGGATGAAATAATGCAATGCTGTGAGGCTGCTCAGTTTTGACAGTGCAGCCTCACAGCATTGCAGTGCAGCAAGTTAAACTGAAGATGTAGAGGTGATGGTATAGTTGGTCAGCGGTCTGGGAAGGAACAGGTTTTTATGAAGAAGAAGAAGAAGAAGAAGAAGAAGAAGAAGAAGAAGAAGAAGAAGAAGAAGAAGATTGATTTTTGAAAAATAACATTTATTTGCCGCTCTCATTTCCATTAATCTGCGGACGAACAGCAGAGGATGTTAAACAGAAGCAGCGACTGGGACGTTCACAGGAAGTAGACGGCGTTTTCTTTGGCGAGACAAAAGAGATTCACACCGTTGCTTTCTTCGGAAACACCGAGTTCAGCGACGTCACTCGCTCCGTTGTCCGTGTTCTTTACTTAGCGGCACCGTCCCTTAACCCCACCCCACCCCACCCCACCCCACCCACACACACACACACACACACGCCGCCCACACCCCCACCTCGCTGCCCTTCCGTCACCTTCTCCCCATTTTCCCTCCTTTTACGCGTCTCACTCCCGCCGCCCCCTGCTGCTCCATTGTGCCCACCGCAGCCCCCCGTTAGCCTCCTCCTCCTCCTCCTCCTCCTCCCCCTCCTCCCCCTCCTCCTCCACCGCCGCCACCAGGCTCCCCGCCGCCCGTGGCGTGTAATTGACTTTCTCCCTGGCGCTGGAAACTCGGGCGGCCCGCGCCAGGCTGGAGGTGACCCATTTCCCTCGGGCATTCAGCAGCCCTCCTAATCAACCATCCTCTGGGGGGCCGCCTCATTCACTCCTCACTCGGGCCGCAATTAGAGCACCCCCCCCCCCCCAACACACACACACACAAAAAAAGTCTGTCAATAGGCCGGCGGGCGGGTCCGAGCTCCAAAGACGGATTGTTTTCGCTCTGACGCTCCGACGCTTCGGCTCTTTGAGTCGCTAAAACCTGCGACTCTGCCGCCTCCATCCTCCTCCTCCAGGCCCACCTTCTCCCCCCCGCTGGTGGGGCTTTCGTCAGAGACCGTGGAGGCAGGTAGACGGAGGCGGAGGAGGGGGTGTGAGGCGAGGCAAGGCAGACAAAGACGACGAGACAGTCAGACACGCAGTCGGATGGGAGGCACTCGGGGGAGAGAAGAAGAACAGAGACGTTTGAGAGGGAAAAGTCAAAGCTTGAGGAGGAAAGAGGACGCAGGCGGCTTCACGGAGCCTCTTTGCGGAGGACGATTCGCGAGTGTTTCCCACGGGGGGTGGGGGGTGGGGGGGGTTGTCTCATGCGGGTGTGTTTCACCCGGTCTTTCACCCCCCTCCTCCCTTCTTATTGATTCAGCCTCAATTAGAAGGTGTGTTCGGAGCTCGGAGATCAGAACCGACCAGATCGGACGTCTTCCGACGCTGGGGCCGAGACGGAGCGGGCGCGCGCTCGCTCACTCAGTCTCGGGCGGGCGGGCGATTAAATAACAGGCCGGCGTCTCTCCCCTGCCGTTAGCCTGATTTGCATTGCAGCAGCAGACGCGGCGCTCTGGTCAGAGGATAACCATGTAATCAATGGAGTGAAAAAGCCGCTCTGGCTGTGAAGGTTAAGAGGGGCGCTGGAGGCTTTTCAGCCCACTCGCACTGCTCCCTTCTCTCTCGCTCTATCTCCTCAACACACACACACACACACACACATACGCGTTGGAAAACACAGCAGACAGTCTGGATGTTGCATCTCCTCCTCTGGCTCCTCCCCCTCTCCTCCCCTCTCACCTGTTCCCTCCCTCCTCCTCCTCCTCCTCCTCCTCCTCCACCTTCTGGCTGCCTCCGACGTGCCTTCATCTCTCCCTCCTCCCTCAGCCTTGCTTACTTTACACCGCTGCCGCCGCCCCTCTTTGCTCTGATTACCCCCTCACACACACATGCAAGCACACACACACACACACATACGTGCACACGCACGCACACATGGCCTTTTTATCCTTCCCCTACATTTTCTCCGCTCATCCTCTATCTTCTCTTCATTTACTCTTCTCCCCCTCCCCTTCCTTTCCTCCATCCTCCGCTCCCCCTCCTCTTCCTCCCCCTCCCTCCTACTCCCCTCCCCTCCTCCTACCTTTCCCCAGTGTCAGCTGCTGTCACTGTGGCAAAGAAAGTGACCAATCACAGCACACTCCACAGCGCCGGCGTCTCTCCCTTACCGGCGCATCTCCTTTCCTCTTACCCTCTCCCTTCTCCCCTCCTCCTCCTCTTCCTCTTCCTCTTCTTCCTCCTCACGTCCTTCCCTTCCTTCCCTTCCTTCCCTTCCTACCGTCTGCCTCTTCTCATCCCTGCAACCTTTACACAGCCCACTTCCTGGAGGAGAACAGACAGACATGCAGGCAGACAGACAGATGGACGGACGGACAGACAGACGGCGGTCTGCCGGGGTTAGCTGCGCGCCGCAGCTTATCATCAGAGACACGGCTGATCCGTGGGTGAGCGCATGCGCGCGTGTTCACCATATGAGCCGATGAACTCATCAATACCGAGGCCCACACGCGCAAACAAACAAACACAACCTCGCACGCTCCCATGCGTTCTCTCTCATTCACTCAAGAGGAGGGGGAGGGGGAGGGGGAGGTGGTATGGGGGGTTGGAGGAGGAGTGGGTGGCAGACGAGACGTGTTTATGTTGTCAGTTTTCTGGCAGGAGAATCAAATTTGCATTCTATAAGCACGTTTTTTTCCCACTGCTGTGCAGTGTGTTTTTCTTTTTTGTTTTAAATCTATTTATCTACTTACTTTTTGCGCCACGTCCGCTCTACAACCTCTCAAGCTCTTGGTGAACTTCAGGAAGGGCCTTTCGTTGCCGTCTGCTCCCCTTTGCAGCTGCCTAAACACAAAGTGCTAAAGGGCTAATAGGGAGTGTGTCATAATCCCTCCTCTGCCTCTGTTGACACCTGATTTATTGTTTCCGCCCGTGTCTGCTCTCTCCTCTCAGGCGCTGATATGTGCACACAATGAGCGGACTGGGGGAGAACTCCATGGAGTCTCTGAGCTCAGAAAGTCGGAAACGCAAGCTCTCCACTTGTGACACGCCTGGTTTGGGGTAAGTGTGGCCGGGACGTGCACTAAAGTGGGCTACTGGGTCAGTGGGTCCCGCTGTCCGCCTCGTGTGGCTTCTCCCTCTGCTTGAACCCCTGAAGAAGTCAAGTCTAGTTCTTCATCCAATAGAAAACATTTCATGGGCTCCATTTTTAGGTTTGATTTTTATGTGTTTTTTGTTCTTTTTTTCAGTTTTTTTTTTTCTTCTGTTGTTTGTGGGGGATTAAATCTCTGGCTAATTGGAAACGTAAACAGAGAAAATCTTAACGGCAATCAGTGAACAGTTTTGTAAGTGTAAGTGCTTTAAAGAGGCATCATTGCCAGCGGAACTGAGAAGAAAACCTGACATTGAAAGTGAAGTTAATGCTACTTTCATGTCTGAAAAAGAGAAGTTAAAGGTCCCACATTTGGTCTCTCAGTACATAAATGTGTCTCTATTGTGCCAGTGAGCTCCCTCCGGCTGAGAAAGCTCCATCCATTAATCCATTACACTTCACAGAAGGTGTGGAACCCGCTCTTTGTGATGTCACAAAGGGCACAGGTATCCTGCTGATTTCTCTCACAGGCCAATGACGAGGCAACACACCCAGCACCTCACAGCCAAAGCTATTTGAGTCCAGAACTTTGCATGCGGGTGCATCAAGAATCAATTTGCAGGAAGCTACACCAAGGCTGCAAACAACAGACTCGATATGTTGTTTTCTTTAGGTCTTAGGTTTTTGAATAACTAACAACTAACCATTAATTGCTCCTCTGCCGGGTCTGGGATCTGAAAATGTGTTAAATACGTAATCATTAGATGCTGCTTTGTTTTCTGTGTTTGTTTGTTTGTTTTTTAAGAGGCAACTAGCAGTGAGCTTATTTTGAGGGCCTTTTATCATGAAATAACTCTCAAGTGCAGCTCTCATAAACACCGCCAGTGTCCTCCAGCTACGACTGGCAACTCTTGTCATCTTTTCAACTAGAACATTTTTTTTTTAAGCCCAAAAGTTTGGAAGCAAGCAAACTTTTCCCCACACGCCCCTCGCAGCCACTCTGCGCCCTTTTTCCCGTTTATCATTATTTTCAGACGGGGGGTTGAAAAAAAGAAAAAAACGTCGGAAACAGTTCAGGAGGCGTTCGCTTCTAATCTTTGCCCTCCTCCACCCACCCGTCGCCGTCTGCAGGTGCGAGCGGAAGCGGCGGGAGCAGGAGAGCAAGTACATCGAGGAGCTGGCCGAGCTGATCTCGGCCAACCTCAGCGACATCGACAGCTTCAACGTCAAGCCGGACAAATGCGCCATCCTCAAGGAGACGGTGCGCCAGATCCGCCAGATCAAGGAGCAAGGTGAGCGGCCGGAGCCCCTCCTCCGCCCAGGGTGGGCAGGGGGAGGGGGAGGGACGCGTGGACACGCCCCCTCAGAGCCCGGGTGCAAGGGCGAGTCAGTCATCTGTCTCACATCCTCCATCCTCCATCCTCCTGGCAGCGCTCTGAGAAGCTGTACTGACCCACCTTCAAATCTCAAAACCCAATTTCTTTGAAAATTTGTTTGCTTTCCTTTAATTTCATGTACGTCTACATTTCTGATTTATTTGTAGTTACGTTTGTATGCGCTATACATTTACAATGTAATGTTATTATCATCATTATTATCCACGTGCGTCCGTGTGGGTTGAATCCGTGCACAGCTGCGCGCCGGCCGCTGCCAGGGACCGTTCAGCTGAGCGCTTCTGCAGGTGGAGGTTGGGTCGGTCCACTCTGCCAAGCTGCCAAATGATCAGTTCAACACAGTCGTCCTCCGTGACGCAGCTCTTCTCCCGCGACACCATTGGAGGAGCTGCCGCAGGTTCAGATCGGTCGGAATTTGTGGCCATCGGTTTTTTGTTGTTTTTTTCTCATTTCGCGGTTCAAGGTGAAAGTCGAGAGATCCCGGGGTTGATGATTTTTTTTTTCGTTTTTTTTTTTTTTTTCTTTTTTCCTTCCCCCTCCCCGTGTCCCCTGCCTGGCTCAATCAGCGTCTGCCACCTCGGCAGAGAGGGGAAGAGGCGACAGCTGGCCCTGACTGGCTGCTGACACGTTGCCATAGCTACAGGAAGTGAAGACAGGAACGACGCGGGCGTCTCAACCGGCGGCGCCTCGCTCTCTACCTGTTCCTCCTCTCCTCACTTTCAGTTGCGCTTTTCTGCCGCTCGGTCCGTCGCTTCTGCTCTTTTGTCTCTGCCTCACCTCTCTGGGCTTTTTGTGCTTTTGCATCGCTCCTCCTCCTCCTCCTCCTCCTCCTCCTCCTCCTCTTCCTCTTCCTCTTCCTCCTCCTCCTACTTTTGGGTTCCTCTGCTGCTTCTTGCTCCTCTTATTCTATTTTTCCCCTCCCTGTGTTGCAGCACAAGCACAATGAGTTGCAGCACCTTCACGTTTCCTCCCAGCGTTTTCGAAGAGAGCCGAGAGGAGTGCGATGTTGTGGTGCGGCTCCCCTCTATCTGCCTCATGCACGTGCTCCTCTTCCTCCTCCTCTCCCTCCCTCCCCCCTGCTCCCTCCTTCCCCTGGTCTGTCTTTGCCACAGCAGCGACTGGCTGGAGGAGGAAGCAGCAGTGGCTTATTTTTCTCTTTGTGTGGGTATCGGTGCCCCCTGGGAGCTAATCAGATAGAATGATTCCTGTAGCCGAGCTCCCGCCTCCTCCTCCTCCTCCTCCTCCTCCTTCTCCTCAGACCAAAACCCCGCATTAATACAACAAGAGGAGCGCCGTTGCTCTCTCTCACTCTCTCTCTCTCTCTCTCTCTCTCTCTCTCTCTCTCTCCGCTCTTGTCCCCCCTCGTTCGCCCCCAACCCCCCCTGCTTTACCCTCAGCCCCCCCCGCCCCCCTCCATTAATTCAGGTGCCTCGGCTCCTGGCCGCCGCGCGCCGCCGCGGCTTCCAGAAAAGCCTCTCTAGCTCTCCCTCCCCGGCGCGCCGCTCGCTCGCTCTCTCTCCCAGCAGCCCCAGCCTACCAGACAGTTCCTCCGAGTCTGACACTGAATATAAAGCGCGAGGACGGCTGCTACCTGCTCCACACGCGCCCAGCCCTCGACTCCTCCTGCCGGGGCTCCTCAGAGGAGCCAGCCTCTCCGTCCACCTCTCCCGCCTCACCTGTAGTTTATTTTTTATTTTTTTCTCTTGCATTTGAAATAATAATAAAGGGAAGGATGATTGGGAAACGCTGCCCCCTGCTGGTTTAGGTTGAGCAGTGAATGTCTGCTATCTCACGCCTCAGGTATCGTTGCACTCACCTTGCTGCTCTGTTTTTTGGAGTCGGGGAGGGGGCGGTCGGTTCTTCGCCACCTCTTTTTATCTTTGTCTTCCTTTAAATGCTTCTTCATCTCTTGTGTTTTTTTCTCTGTTTCCCTCACAGGAAAGTCTTCATACAACGATGACGACGACGTCCAGAAGTCAGACGTGTCCTCGACCGGTCAGGGGGTCATCGACAAGGACCACCTGGGGCCGCTCCTGCTGCAGGTTCGCCGCCGCCGCCACTTCTTCCTTCAGACAGCCAAACGTTGCCGCCGCTGACTACCTGTGTCTGTGTGCTCCCAGGCTCTGGACGGCTTCCTGTTTGTGGTGAACCGGGAGGGCAGCATCGTGTTTGTGTCGGACAACGTGACCCAGTACCTGCAGTACAAACAGGAGGAGCTCATAAACACCAGCGTGTACAACATTCTGCACGAGGACGACAGGGAGGAGTTCCACAAGAACCTGCCCAAGACCAACAGTGAGGAAAAACACACACACACACACACACACACACACACACACACACACACACACACACACACACACAGGCTCACATACTCTGGCACTCATAAAGACACAGGAAAGCTGGGCTGCAAACCCTGCCTGGCGTGTTCCACAGGGCCGGAATGCAAATCAAAACTTTGGAGAGGCGAAACGCGTCAATTCAAACTCGCTCACTCGTGCGTTTTTTCTTTTAAATTCACGCTTCTTCTGTTTTTAACTCTCTTCTCTCGTTATAATGAGGAGCTCGGGGGGGGGGCTGCTCGTGTGCATGAGAGCCTTTCAGAAAGACACACACACACGCACTTGCTGTACGCATCCACACACACCTGACAAAACACACGTGCGCTTGGGAGCAGCCGCCCACTCGGTGCGAAGCAGGCAGTGTGTAGCGCAGCTGTCAGTCACACTCACTGGCCCAGACAGTGTAAAACAGGCCGCAGCTCCCATCTGGAAACGACTGGCTGCTCAATAATGCGACCCCACCCCCGCCCCCCACCCTCCCCTAAATTAACTGTGTGTGCACTGTACATGCGAACATGTCAGTAATTTTGACTTTATCGTTTTGAGGGAGTGTGCGTGGAGCTCTATTTATAAAGCTGATTAATTATGAATACGTGTGCTCAACCGAACCTGCTAGTTGATTAACTCTACTGTAAGCATCCAGAGGAGGAGCAACACGCTTCCTGCCCTGAACGCTGGCCGTCCCTCCGCCTCTCAGTGTCAGGACTCGCCTTCGCGCCGGCCGAGTGTCCCTGGTGTTTCTCCGCTCTCGGCTCTCTCTCTCTCTCTCTCTCCCCCGCCGCCTCATTCATTCTTAATATGGCTGCCTACTAAGATGAATACTGTGGCTGCGATGGCTCCTCGGCTCCCGCCCACCCCTCGCCGCGTTTCGCTCTGCTGCACTGCCCCCTTCATTATCTCTGGGACGGGGGCTGAATGAAACTCTGCTCCCGCTGCACATTCCTGCGGGACGAGCGCTGAGCACGCCGGCTACGGTTAAACACACACACTTGGATGCGAATTAAACCAAAAAAAAAAGTGTTCAATGCACAGCTGTTGTTGCGAACCTGTGTGTGTGTGTGTGTGTGTGTGTGTGTGTGTTTGGGCGTGCAGGGGAGGGAGGGGTTTATTTTATTTATTTTTTGACCCCTTTCTCCCGCCTCACCGTTGGATAATTGCATCTGAGGGGAGAGGCGGGGGCCCCCAGCGCACCACCTTCTCCCCACGTCAAGGCCTCGTTAAGCCTCCTCCCGCTATCAGTGGACTGCCTCGACATCAACATGACCCCCACCCCCACCTCCCCACCCCCGCCCTCTCGTATCCTCCCTGCACCTGCCAGACAAAAAAAAAAAAAAACTCTAGCCGACTCAAGGCCCGTGATAAGGTTTCACGGAAACCTTGGACGACCACTCGGGCGTCTCTCTGAAGTTGGCCTCCGCTATCCTTCTCTCTCTCCCCCACGTGAAGGTGACCCACGTCGAAATGAGAGCGTGCGCGCGCGTCTGTGTGTGTGTTTTGCGCTGTGATGAGCAGTCAGGGCCTAAATGAGGATAGATGGCTGAGTGTCCCTGGCCTCTGCCCGCTGCAGAGCACAGTGAGGGAGAGAGATATTGGAAATCGACACCTCGGCTACATTAATCCCATGGTCCATTTAGCCAGGCAGGCCAAGAGCAGGAGATGCTTTTCCCTCTCAATTTGGGGGAAAAATACACACTGCTGTGTTGTTTGTTTAATTCATTCATTCATATATTTATTTGCCGTGTGTGTGTGGATCGGCAGCAGGAAAGCGTGTGGGCCGCCATGATATTTGATTACAGGAAATCCATTCGCGGCTGCTTGCAGATTTCGCTCCCCGGGGTTTCTCGTCGCTCGTTCCGCTTCCACGCCGCGGCGTCACCTTCGTTGTTTCCCCCCCCCCCACAGTAAATGGAGTGTCCTGGGGAGGCGAGACGGGCCGACAGAAGAGTCACACCTTCACTTGCCGGATGCTGGTCAAGTTTGGCCACGCCCACGGCCCCATGGAGGAGGGGCCAGGAGGGCCACGCTACGAGACCATGCAGTGTTTTGCTCTCACGCAACCCAAGGCCATGATCGAGGAGGGCGAAGGTAGGTCGGCTGGGTCTTTGCTGCGGTTTAGGTCGAAGTGGGTTTACTTGACGTACATTGCGTGTGAAATGCGTGATTGTTTAACTTCCCACAGGGCTGCACAGCTGGAAAAAAAAAATCACCAAAAATGGCAGAACTAGCAGATTTTACAGCAGTGTTGTTTATGTGCACTGTCCAAGTGACAATAACAAAATGAAATTAATATTTACTTTGTTTTTAAGTATTTCTTAACATCTTGTCATTTGCTTTTTCAACATGATTCTTGACAAAATCTTGAAAAAGTGACTTTGCAATACACTTTTTAGTATATCAAGAAATACCATGAATCACTCATGGAAGACTCGCAAATAAAGGAGTGATATATTAATGAGCATGATTGACCGCACGCCTCTGCTCCCTCAACATGCATTCATTTAGCACATCCAAATAGCCACGTTTCGAGCGCAGTGCTCTTCTTCTTAATGGATGTGCGCGACTTCTCTGATTTTTATTAATGACCGTCACCATCATTCTAATCTTCCTAGCGGGGAGGAGAGGATTTCTGACCTGTTAAGGACGTGGATTCCTCTTAAATCTCTTCCTTTCGCCTGCAGACCTTCAGTCATGTATGATCTGCGTGGCCCGCCGGGTCACAGCCATGGAGAGGACGGAGAGCTTCAACACCCGGCACGAGCTCTCAGGTGAGGCTCCCTCAGATGCGCCGCTTAATTTGCGCAAAAGCTGTGGTGCGACCGCTTTGCCTTCGATCGAGTTCCGCCTCGCGACTCTCCACTCATTTCTTCCCCCGTCTGCCTCGGTTCGTTCCTCCCGCCAGGTAAACTCATCCAGATCGACCAGAACTCTCTGCGCGCGTCCATGCGTCCGGGCTGGGAGGACCTGCTGAGGCGCTGCATTCAGATGTTCCTCCAGCACAGCGACGGGCAGCCGTGGTCGCACAAACGTCACTATCACGAGGGTGGGTCAGAGCAGAAAACACACACACACACACACACACACACACACACACACACACACACACACACACGTTAGCTTTGAATCCGTCAAAGTATCTTAAACTCTGTGCTTGTCAGGAACAAGAGGGCAAGATGTCAGAGATGTGGAGATGTTTTTATTTAGATTTTTTCATCCAGTTAGTCCCGAGGAGAGAATGACCTCAAGCACTGACGTGTCAATAGAAATATCACGCGTTAAAATGTCTTTGCAGCTCCCACATTGATCGCTCGTTTGAATCCCTCGCCGATCGACGCCGTGCATCTGGACGTGGTTGATTTGTCATTCCCTCCGTCTGTGTGCAGCCTTCCTGCAGGGTCACGCCGAGACGCCCCTGTACCGCTTCTCCCTGTCTGACGGCACCCCGGTCACGGCGCAGACCAAGAGCAAGCTCTACCGCCACCCAATGAGCAACGAGCCGCAGGGCTTCATCTCCACCCACCTGCTGCAGAGGTCAGGAGCCGGAAGACGCTGGCTCTTCACTCCATTCACGGGCGTCAAAAGAACATGTCATTTACGCTATTGACTAAAAAGCACTTTCAGCGTGCCTGTTTGAGGCAGCCGAGCCAGTCAATAGCTGAAGTAGCGGCTGAAGTGTCTTCTATGCGCCGACATCGGTGCGGCTTCACGCAGGGAACTGGTATTTTAGTTGTACGCTGAAACGCTGCCACTTAAGAATGCAGACTTGGAGCCGAGTGGAGTCAATTGGAGGAGCAGCCTGTTTACCTGGATTTGCATTTATCGCTACCGTTTGTTTTTATCACCGTCTGTCTTTGTTTTTCTTGCAGGGAGCCCAATGGATTCCGCTCGGCGCAGGGCGGCGGCATGATGCCCAACGCCATGAGACAGCAGACCATGGGAGGCCCCAACCCCAATGCGCAAATGAGCATGAACGCCGGGGGAGGGATGGGCATGGGGGGCATGGGTGGCATGAACAGAGGCTACGGCATGAGTGAGCAAGGCCACATGGGTCACATGGGTCCGATGGGCGGCGGCCCCATGTACGGGGGAGGCGGCGGTGGCGGAGGAGGAGGAGGCGGTGGCGGCGGTGGCATGGGCAACCGCATGATGCAGATGAGTCAGATGGGGCAGATGAGTCAGGTGGGCCACATGAACCAAATGAATCAGATGGGTCCCATGAATCACCCGGGGCCGCCCATGCAGCAGCACCCGCAGCAGCAGCAGCACCCGCAGCAGCAGCACCCGCAGCAGCAGCAGCACCCACAGCAGCAGCAGCACCCGCAGCAGCCCCCCTTCCAGAGCAGCGGAGGGTTCGGCCTCAGCGGCATGAGCAGCCCATCAGGGAGCCCCAGGATGGGCGGCCCGCCGCAGGGACTCCTGATGTCGCCGCGGAACAGAGGGAGCCCCAAAATGGGCGGCAACCAGTTCTCGCCTGGAGGTATTTCAGTCTGCGTCGAACCCTTTTTAGCGCCGCGCTAAGTGGCTCTTTTGCTCTGCTGTGTCGAGCCGAACTCTGTTGACTTCCCCCAGGCAGAGGTGGCAGAAGTGTTCACATTATGTAATAAAGTAAAAGTATGGATATTTGTGTCGGGAAAAAAAATACTCTGGTAAAAGTACTGATTCAACTGCTTTACTCGAGGAAAAGTAAGAGAGTACCGGTTCTGCAATGTATAAATGTTGTTGTTTTTTGTCATTACAACAATACATTGCTTTGTAATTATTCAAAAACATTCTGACAGAATGATTTGAACCAACCTGATCAGAGGTCTTGATATGTTACGCTAAATATGATCCAGTTTTACATTTAACTACATCACCGCAGAGTTGAAATAGCTCCACTTCAAGTAACAACTTTGCAAGGAGTAGAAAGTACATTTGTGAAAGTACATTGTGTACAAATGTAGGGAGTAAAAGTAAAAAGTCGTTGGAAAAAGAAATACTCCAGTAGAAATATTTGAAAAATCGACTGAAGCGCTTCATTCCTCACCACCTCTGCCCTCAGGTATGCATTCTCCGATGAGCGGCATTGTCAGCGGCGGAGGCGGCGGCGGAGGCAGCGGCAGCTTCTCCAGCAGCTCCCTCAACGCCCTGCAGGCCATCAGCGAGGGAGTCGGCAGCTCGCTGCCCTCGTCGCTGACGTCGCCCTCGCCGGTCCTGAAGCCCGACAGCTCTCCCAGCGTGCACTCCTCCTCCTCCTCCTCCTCGCAGCCCGGCCCGTTTCCCAAAGCAGGCCAAGACGGCTCCAAGAGCCCCGCGGGCGGCCTGGGGCCCGGGCCCGGTGACCATCACCACCCGGTGCACCACCACCACCACCATCAGCATCTCCAGGCCGAGAGCTCCGCTGAGCGACTCGACAGCCAAGCGGCAGCGGCGAAAGAACCCGGAGAGGGAGGCAACGAGGCCGGGGCGGCGAGCTCCGAGCCCCCCAGGAGGGTCCCCGACAGCAAGGGGCACAAGAAGCTGCTCCAGCTGCTGACCTCCCCGACAGAGGAGCTGGGCGTGGGCGGGAGCGGACCAGCGGGGGCCTCGCTAGCGCCGCCGCCGCCGCCACCGCCCACGAGCAGTGGCGCTACCGCCGGTTCGGACAATAAGGACCCCAGCGGAGGCATGACCAGCCCTTCGTCCACCGGGGTCTCGTCCTCTTCGGGCCAGCAGGTGTCCGGCCCAGGGGGGGTCGCCGCGTCCCTTTCGTCGGTCCACTACACCGGCTCGCTCCAAGAAAAGCACAAGATACTCCACAAGCTCCTCCAGAACGGCAACACCCCCGACGAGGTGGCCAAGATCACGGCCGAGGCCACGGGGAAGGCGTCGCTCGGGGGTCAGGAGGGCGCCGAAGCCTCAGCCGGAGGGCCGGGCGCCGGCGCCGGAGGAGGCGGCGGTGGCGGTGGACCTGGGCTGGCGGAGCCGAAGCAGGAGCAGCACAGCCCAAAGAAGGAGAAGACCCACGCCCTGCTGCACTACCTCCTCAACAAGGACGACTCCAAAGAGCCGGTGGATGTCAAGCCGAAACTGGAAGAGCTGGACGGGAAGATACCTCCAGGACCTGTCGGCGGACCAACCAGAGGAGGCCCCGACGCCGGGCCGGGACCCGATCATCCAGAGAGCAAGATTAAATCAGAGCCACCGGATGATGTAAGACGGCATTTTTGTTCATTAAAACATTGCAACTGGAGTTAGGGCTGAATAACCTTGAACAATTCAGCACAGTTTGCACAGATGGATGTTTCAGTTTGCGCCGTGGTCTGTGTGCATGTTATTTCTGACGCATTTAGTCAGTGCATTTTAAAAAATATAGAACGATGGAGAACAATGAGAGAGAAATAAAGAGGAGGCGTGCCAAGGAAACAGCTCAAAGTGTCAAATGTGTGGGATCATTTTGTGGCGAGACAACAGTGTTTGATTGTTTGTAACTTTAATCAGTGATTGTTGGAACATATGAGCACTGCAGTTTCAACGTCTCAGTCTGAGCAGATCTATGTTCAGGTTACCGTGTTACACAATAGTAGTGCAAGTTGGACATGATCTGGATGGAAATGGAAATCCACATTATTTGCACGTGAAAGCACAGCAGTCATTTATTTTTAGGGACTTTGCCTGAATAGAAACTCACAAATATGTGTCTTTATTCAATGAATGCCTTCAAATGGTACACACTGGCCCAAGGCTAAAGTCATTCAGTGGAAAAACAGTATTTTCCATTCAAACAATCATCTGACAATCTATTGGATAATCTTGATGTTACAAAATTGATTGTGCAGCACCGAGACGAATTGAAAGACATCGGGACTCGCTTAATATCGGGATGATGGAAGTAATGTGTCATTTGTGTGTATTTATATTGTATATTTACACCTAATTTGTCTGAACCTGTGTTTATTGTACAGTTGCACAACCTGGAGTCGATCCTGGGAGATCTGAGGGGGTCGAGCTCTGACTTCTACCCGGACCAAGCTGGAGGTGGAGGGGCCAGCGACGCAGCAAACAAACCCCAGGGTTGCCTTGAAGACGGCCTGCAGGGTAAGAGGCCTGAAGCCAATAATAATCAGAAAGCATAATAATTATATAGTCTGTCTGTATTGTTGACATGTTTTAGGTATCTGCGCTGAATGCTTTGATATAATGCTTCAGTGATTAGGCAGACAAAAAAATGAGTTCAAATGTACTTTTCCCACACAGGGAGTCCAGGCATTGGTCCAGGGCCTCAGGGTCCCTTCCAAAGGGCCATGTCCATGGATGGGAAGCCTCCTGATGGGCCTGGTGGAGTAGGTAGACGGCCTATGCTCATCAAGCAGGAGAACATGATGGGAAGCCCGGATGGCTACACAGGAAACATGGGTGTGTGTTTGGCCCTTTTTTAATTTGCAAGCCACCAGTTTTAGCGTCTTTCTCTCCAGTTTTTTGCAACTGGCTGTTTTTGATCCCACTACCGATCACTCAAACACCTCTGTCATGTGTCTGTTATCAGGCCCGATGAACAGAGGTATGGTTCCTCAGAGGTCTCCCATGGGGGGGTCTGGGGACTGGGGCATGCCTCGCTCCAGTGCCAGCCCCGTCGGCTCTGCAGCTCACCCCTCCATGATGCGGCCTGGCATGGAGTACAACAACAGCAAAGGAATGATGTCCGGCCCTATGGTGAGCCGCTCCAGCAGCGCCCCGGGTAGCAGGTCCATGCTGCAGCAACAGCTCATGGAAATGGGTAAGTCTTCAGTTATTGCCACATTCTTCTGTGTTATGCAACCATCTGCTCAACACCCTCACAGTAATGACTTCAATCCTGTCCAGCTGTTAGCTGCTTTAACTTGTTTGTCTTATTATGGTGTTCCAGGAGGTTCTGCTGATATGGGAATGGGCATGAGTCCCTTCAGCCAGCAGGGTCAACCCACCCAGTCCCCCTCCTGGCCTGATACAATGATGGGCATGGAGGGCGGCAGGTGAGTGCAACAATCCCCACGACCTTCACAGTAACTCCCTGTACCGTGCAGCACCGTGAACGTCCACGTGCCTCTCTGTGGTTTTCGCGCGACAGGCGGCAGTTTGGCAACACACTGGACGACCTGCTGGTGCCTCCAACCACCAGCGAGGGTCAAAGCGATGAGCGGGTGCTTCTGGACCAGCTGGACTCTCTGCTGAACAACACCGACGGCATCGCCCTGGAGGAGATAGACCGAGCCCTGGGCATCCCGGACCTCGTCAGCCAAGTAGGTCACGGGCAGAGACGTTCAAAAAGACGGATCGTCAGCGCTCCCTGGGCTCTGCCGAGTGCAAGGAAAAATAGAGGGATGATAGATGAGCCCTGAGATGGCCGTCCGCGCCGCTTAGAGAAAGACAATTACAGAGGCAACCAGTTGGAATAAATCAATTAGATGAAGAGCTTTGACAAACCTGTCCTCCTCTTGTCCCCTCTGCTCAGAACCAAGGAGCTGAGCCGCAGATGGAGGCTTTTCCCGGCCAGGACCCGTCCATGGTGATGGACCAGAAGCCCCTGTACGGGCAGGGCTACCCGGGACCTCCTGCCATGCCCATGCAGTCTGGCTACGGAGGGAACCCCATGCAGGGCCAGGCCCAGCAGGGCGGCTTCGGGCCCATGCTCTCTCAGATGGGCCAAGGTGGCAGCTTCCCTGGGATGGGTGGAATGGGCGGGATGGGACACCCGCGGGCCAACATGATGAGACCGCGGATGATGAGCGCCAACAAGCCCATGAGGCTCCAGCTACAGCAGAGGCTGCAGGGGCAACAGGTATAGAAGTTGTCCAGATTAGACATTTAGATTAGAGGTTGTTTTTTGTTTTTTACTAGTTTGCAGTTATAGAGGTGTTATAAGCCTAAAATAGTGGAAGAGTTTTCAACATTTTGCAAAGGAGGTTGAAGTTTGTTTTTGTTCGACAATAGATTGTGATTTTCATTCATTTCAAATTGAGACGTTATGGAATGTTTTGTCCTTGTTTTTGTTTTTTTGTTTTTTTAAATATCTCCATCACTCTATTTGCTCCTGCAGTTCATGAATCAGACGAGGCAGGGCATGGCCATGAAGATGGAGAGCATGGGAGGAAACCCCGGCATGAGACCCGGCATACAGCCAGGCATGCAGCCAGGCATGGGAGGACAGGTTAGCTGCCGCTGCTGCTGCTTGGATGCAAAATAATAACGATTGCATTACATGTTTAAAAGTTTGGATTGTTTGTACGCTTGAACCCGGATTTAAATCCAAACCAATTGTTGACAGCAGGGCTTCCTCAACGCTCAGATGATGGCGCAGCGCAGCCGCGAGATGGTCACCATGCAGATGAGGAGGCAGCGCATGATGATGCTGATGCAGCAGCAGCAGCAGCAGCAGCAGGCGGCAGCGGCTGCCGCCGCAGCGGCCGGGGGCTTCAGCCCCCCGCCAAATGTCACGGCTCCCGGGGGCATGGACAACGCGATGGGGGGGCCCAACATGGGCCAACCTGGACCCCAGCAGTTTGGCTACGGCGGGAACTACGGTGAGAATACAGCTCCTACTACCGCTGACTGTGTGTATCAATAAATTGCTCCCCTTTCCCTGACTGCTATTTTTCATTGTGTATTTGCAGGGATGGGTCAGCAGGGCGATCCGTCCTTTGGCCTATCAGGAGGAAGCCCTAACGCCATGATGCCCGGTCGCCTGGGACCTCAAAACCCCATGATGCAGCAGCACCCACAGGGCGGCCCAATGTACCAGGGCTCGGAAATGAAAGGCTGGTCACAGGGAGGCATGGGACGCAACAGGTATGAAGCCAGGCAGCCAGACCAGAAGTATTTCAAACAATATAAGAAGAGGGAAGGAGGGAAGGAAGAGGGCCGACATGGTTTTGCAGTGGTTAGCGCTGCCGCCTCAAGCGCCGCTTATGTGGCCATGCGATGAACTGGTGACTTGTCCAGGGTGTCACTCTGCCTTCGACCAATGACAGCTGGGATAGGCTCCAGCCGACCCTGGAAACTGGATGGATAATAGCGAAGAATGTTTACCTTTGCCTTCTCTTTTCTTTGATGAGAACTAGGTTGCTCAATTCTTGGCCCAGAAATGTGCAGGAACCATGAATGAAAACTCTCTTGCCTCCTGTTTCCCCTTCGCCCCCCAGTTCGTACCCTCAGCAGCAGTTTGGCCAGCAGGGGAATCCAGGCCAGTACGGAGGCATGATGATGAATGGCGGGATGCCAGCCGGCGGGGCAAGCATGGGCCAGATGGGAGGGCAGATGGGGATGAACCCGATGGTGATGGGACGCATGCCTATGGGGCCCGACCAGGTAGGTGCAGATGTTGTGGATGAGTGAGCGCTGCCAGGGGTCAGGGGGCTTCTTCTTTTTTTTTTGTGCAAACTAGATACAAATAAATGAGACAGGTACAAGTAGACGTCATCCACATAATATTTTAAACGCATTCGCTTCAAAAGGGGAATGAATGCGCCCGTAGCCATCACCGAAACCACATGTTTTTCATCATGTGATTTTAATTTTGCTAAACCCTCCGTGTTTAGTGATGACTCAACAATAACATCCGTGACCGCTTTTGATTAAAATTATTTTTGCACTCTCTTAACCATCACTCGAGCTCTCACAGTCGTCTCAGCCCTGTCGAAATTCAGCAAGCGGCAGCAGTTTCTATATTTTCTGTTGATTTGCACTTCTTTGGAATATTCTGTTCACTTGAACCTTGTGGGAAATATTCATTTATAAAAAAACTGATTTAAACCCCATAACGTTGTTTACTCTGAGCCTCAGAATGATGCTGGGACTTAATTTGGACGCAAATGTCTTTAGCTTGAAATTGCTTCAAGACGTATTTTACATTCTGTATCGGGAAGAGAATGATCACGGCAAAAGTGAACTGCTGCCTTGTTTGAATCGAAATGAACCTGTCCGGTGCCTCTGACTCACTCTTTTATTTTTGTTTTCACTTCCTTTACTTCAGAAGTACTGACGAGCTTCCTGACAGAGGGTCAATCTTCACTAAGAGTTCTCACAGCGCTGCGGCGCTGAGGCGTCGGGAGGACCAGGCAGTGTGCGTATGCCCGTGTGTGTGTGTAGTGCTGCACTCCCACCAGATGAGGGAGTGCACTTCCTTTTGGACTCGCTGCCTTGTATAATGGCATTCTGGGTAAGAAAACACACAGCGCTCATAGGAAGCAGAGAGGCCGTGGCCAACCAACCGCTCTGAAACACACGAGACAGAGTGAGATTGAGGTTTTTATACTCCTCTTTTGATGAGCCCCAGCAGTGACACACTCACCCACACACACACACCAGATGGACAGATATCACACTTGGACGTGGAAGGACGTGTCTGGACCTTGAAAGCACCGCAAAGCTGTGCTGACGACTGAAAAATGTCGGGATTTCCCTCTGAACTCTTTTTTTTTTTTTTTTTTTTTTTTTTTTCCATCCCGCCGCCTCTCGGCTGCTCTGGAGACGACTCCGGACGGCGAGCCGTCAGATTGTGACACTCAAGCCGAATGTCATTAAGCAGTAGCACATTGTCTCGTCCTTCAGGACCCGGCCGGGCTCAAAGAACGACTGAAATACTCGTTGGCTGATTGCACTTTAAGGGAAAAGGCCAACAAGGAAAGGATTGTTGCAATACAGAGGCCTTTTTACGCGAGACTTTTATCAATAGCAGCAGACATTTACCCTTTATTTTTCTTCCGTGCGTATGTGCGTGTTCTCAACGTGTTCCTCTGTGTCCGCTGGAAGTGGGCCAACCTTTGTTATCTTTTGCCCCCAAAAGCGGTGAACCATAAGACAGGCAGTAAGCACAGATCTTCCTCATCTGTCCGTCTCGTCTACAGCGATTTGTCTGAGTCAGAGACATTTTTAAATCATTTTAAAAGCAGAACCTTTGCGAAGAAAGAAAAAAGTCCAACTACAGTTATATTTATACAGATGCGCCAGGCGATCATTCCCAAAGGTGAAATTTAAATCTGATTAGTTTGGGCACTGCGCACTACAGATATGTTAATAAATTTGATTAGCCATCAGAATAAATTTGTGTGAGCCCACACTCTAGATGTCAGCGTGGGCAGCTCGCAGGTTTCCAGCAATAAGCCTTCCTGCTGGTTTTTCCTCTGAGAACAAAGCTGAAGTACCACAGTGTTGGACATGATGTACTGTTTGGAGCTCTTTTTTTCTGTCTGTCTGTCTGTCTGTCTGTATCTCTCTCTCTCTCTCTTTGTCTCTGTGAATATGAATTGTAAATATGCTTCAAATGTACTATATATAAATATATATATGCTTTTGTAGGTCACATACTGTTTTTTGCACAGATTGTAAGGCTTGATATTTAAAAAAAAAAAAAAAAGAAAAAGAAAAAAAAGTGAAATTTTCTTAATCCGGTCACAGGTCAGTTTTTATTTTTTCCAGTATACTTTCCGCATTGTTTGGAGAGGAGGGGGATCCTTTTTTTGTAAGCAGCACGTGTAGATTTTCTTACATACAGCGGCTTTCTTTCTCCTCAGAGAGCAGTCTTTTTCTGAGGTCTTAGCTAAAGAGGTGCTAGTGTGTGACTATTTTCCTTTTCAATAAATTATTTTTCTTCTTACAATGAAAAAACAGTGATAATAGAGCATTTGCCTATTAATAATATAAAAAAAAAAAAAAAAAAAAAAAAGAATTGACACATGATTGTGTTTTGGCTTCTCGGGGCCCGGATGTCTTACCAGAATGCACGTGTAAAATGGTCTGAACTGAACCTCATGCTTCCCTGTGCAATTTCTTTGAGTTTCACTCCAGAGTCTCCTTGTGCTCTGTTTTCTTCTCTTTGGCAGACTTTGAAAAACTGAACCCTGCTCCTGGCTTTTCACAAATCATGAGCTTTTATTGCGATATGCTTCATCCTCGAGGAAGCAGCAAAGAATCATCTGTCAAACTTGTGTTTTATTTTTCAGTTGAATTTTTACCTTTGTCTTTTTTTTTTCTTTTTTTTCCAATCTATATTTCCTGTGAAGCTTCTGTTGATGAATCTACCTTGGAACACACGCTCAATCCAAAGATTTTTGTTTGTCATTCTGCAGTGCGTACAAAAAAAAAAAAAAAACGGTTCCTGGCTTCGATCGTGCAAGTGCTCATGTGTGCTTTAAAACTGCTGCACATAAACTCTAATAATATACGTTAAACTAAATATGTTTAATTGCATATATTATATCCACATCTATATGGCATAGATTAGACATGAGTCTAGCTCTGAGGAGGTGCTTTGAGGTTGTTGTTTTTTTTTTTCTGCTTGTGATTGTTTCCTCCATTCTGTAGATTTTTATGGCCAGTTGATTTTGTGGTGCTGCAACAAACGGTTATTTCACAAGCGAATGTTGAGATTTTCTGAGCTTGGAAGGAAGTTTCATAATTGATGTCATTATGTCGCAGATTAAATAGCTCAGATTTGCTCTTTTAAAGTCAAGTCGTAAAGAAGATATGAAATTCTAACCTGCATATATTTAAAGAAAGAAAAAATGTCTGTGTGTTGCTTTAAAAGAACTCCTCACAGTGCATCAAGACAAAAAAAAAATCACATCTGGGGAAACATACAGTCATTATGACAGGATGTAAAATACTACTTCATTTTTCTTATCTCGTTTCTTGATGTTAATATTGTTGTAAATACAAATTTATATTTAAACATTACAGTGTGTCTGCTCCCCTTTTTTCCCCACCTTTCCAGCCTTCTGCAGCATCATGTTCGGGCCGGCTGAATGCAACCAGGAAATATTGTTGTTTGGCCATGACGTTGGTTCAACTGAAAGTTTCTGTTTCACCAAACAAAACCAGCAGACTGTGAAGGGCATCTGTGATCTCGGAAATTAGAGAATCATCTGTTTCTCGTGAGCAGGGGACTTTTTGCAGGGAAGTTGGAAATGTTTGGTTTGCACATTGCAGCAGCAGAAGGGCTCGTCTGAGTGAATCACAAGAATGAACCCTATTGGCAATAAGTGTGAGTGCTAATTTGTATTAATGTCGACCCTGTGATAAACTGAGGACTTGTCCACGGTGTAACCTGCCTCCACCCCGAGTGTGGGAGAAGTGGGTATAGAAAATGAACACACTCGATGGCTTCACCTGCCAAAGTTTAACAGTAAGGGTTTCCTTTTTGGCTCCTTATCTGCCTATAATAACGTTTTGTCAACCTTGTAGCTATTTAATGGTTTGTTTTCACATCAGTCACACACATGTATATATAAAAGCATGGTGTTTTACACCACCGGTTGACAGATGTTAAATGTGTGGTTACAATTGACAGTGTAACATTAACGTTTCACATCTTGCAGATGTTAACCACCCATTAGAGGCTTTAACCACCAAGAGGACCTTTTCTATTCTTTTTTTGTGTGCAAGTGAGAACACAACATGACATAATTTTTTTTGACAGCTGAGTCAGGGGGGTGAAAGTCAGTGCTTGACTGTGGCGATCCCCTTGACTTTCACCAGCAGGGCACTTGGGTTGGTGCATGATACATCTGTACTGAGCTCATTAGAAATAATATCGGCCCTTAAAGTATACAAAGGGATCTTTAATGTTACTCCACGGGGACGTTAAGAGTTGAAGGAAAAAAAAAAAAACGAGTGAATGCTTTCTCATTTTGTCGTGAAGTACAAACCACCTCAGAAATAACTGCGCACAGATCTAACTCTTTCTTCCATTTTCCTCTTGGTGCTGCTGAGATCGATAACATGATACATGAGAGTGGAGGTGGGGAAGTCAATACGCTTCCCTTTCTCTGCTACCTTCACTGAAGTGCTGCCCAAAACAAAACCAGTTTGAAAGACTCTCCATGTTGGGAGAAAAAAAAAATGTTCCGAGCTGTGTAAATGTGACCTGGGAAAAATTATTCAAATGTGTTTTTCTTTCTTTACTTGTTCTAAAAGAGGAAAAACAAAATCGCACTCGATTTCTATTTTGGTCTCTGCTGATCATTTTTCTCTTCTTTCCTGTAGCATTCAAAATCTGCCTTCACAATTAAAAGGCTGTGTCTCTGTCTTGCGAATACAGAGACACTTCAGCAAAGAAACGCAAGCCAGAAATGTGACGAAATGGGAAAATGTAGCCCCCTGTGATGTCACAAAGCTGCAATGTTGTAACCACACCCCCAGCTGAAGGGGAGTTGGAGTTCAACTCCCCTTCCAAACAGGCGGCGAGTTCAACAGTTTTTGCAGGAGGCTGTAAACGGAGGGCTAAAAATCGTGTTTGGCAGCACCGCCGGATTGTGGGGTGACGATTAAAGATCTGAGAAGGTGAAGACGGAACCTGGGGGGGGGGGGGGGAATACCAAGAAAGAAAATTCCCCCAAGTTGTCCGGAGGTGCTGCTCCTCTCTGGGTGGAGCTCAGCAGGAGGTGGGGCGCGCCGGAGGAAAAAGACGCACCGCTCGTCGATTGGAGCAGGCGGGCGGCGGGGGGGCGGAGCCAAGACGCGGCAGGCGAAGCTGAACGACTTCTCTTATTCCGGGACAGGAGACATGAGGCTGGCGGACACCTGTCAGGGGAACTCCACATCTACCTAAACCGCATCCGAGCCAAAGAGGGAGACTGTTTGTTTAAACCATGGACGCGCCGGCTGGGTTGTCATAGCGCCTCTGTCGCTCCCGTTCTCTTCTCTCCCTCTTCCGTCTCTTTTTATTTATTTTATTTATTTATTTTTTGGATCGATCCGCATGAGTTCGCCGCTGTTCCTGAGCCAGCTGGTCGGGGTCCCGTTAGAGATCATGCACCCCACCGCGGAGAAAGACACGACTCACACCAAGATCTTCGTGGGCGGCTTGCCGTATCACACCAACGACGCGTCGCTCCGGAAATATTTCGAGACGTTCGGCGACATCGATGAGGCGGTGGTGATCACGGACAAGCAGACGGGGAAGTCCCGAGGATACGGCTTTGTGAGTTCACCTTTGACTTGCTTCTTCTTGTTGTTGTTGTTGTTGTGTTTTTACCTCATTTTGCCACTTGTCGGAGGTTGCTGACGACCGCCCGGGAGGAGGGGGTGATGAGAACAAACAAACCCCTGAGTTCAAAGGGGGGGGGGGGGGGGGGCTTGGCTAATTTAAAGCACTTTGCCCCGGCGAAAGACTCGCCCGTTGTGTCGGTCGGTCGGCCGGTCGGTCAGTCACATGCTCGAGGCATGAGGAGCAGATTATTTCCTGCCAAGTGTGTCATCAATTATCCTAAAGTGCACATGAGCGCGCGCGGACCTATGAGAGAGAGAGAGTTGTGCATTACAAAGTGGGGGGGTCGGGGGGAAGATGCACACGAGTTGGTAATAAGCTTCTGCATCTGTGGACACCACATCCCTGTGTGTGTGTGTGTGTGTGTGTGTGTGTGTGTGTGTGTGTGTGTGTGTGTGGTCACAGAGGTGTGACATGTCAGTTGGCGGTGCAAGATAAGGCTGCAGCAGTTTCATTTTGACTTCCTCCCGTGCAGCCCCTCCCTCTCCGCCTCCCCCTGTGCCCCCCCCCCCTTGTTTGTATATGGCCATGACTTTGAGTGTGTGTGGTGTGTGTGCGTGAGTGTGTGCGTGAGTGGAAAAAACAGCCGTTGACATTTTCCCCTGCCGTCTAACCAGCCACCTAGCAACGAGCACACAGTCCACAGGCCCATTTACGTAGGTCTGATTTTACATCCCAGAATCAGCAGCGTGGAATCTCAAAAAGCAGAGAATTGAAGCGAGCAAGGTTTACTTTTAGCATCAGGGAGCTGTGGCGGGGTGTCACTTCCTCGTGTAGCTAGCTGTGTGTGTGTGTGTGTGTGTACGTGTGTGCGCGAGTGAGTGTTTGTGTCAAGGCTTATCACCCCTTCCCACTCATATCTGCCCACTCCTCCACTCATTCCCTCAAGGTATCACATCGCTGTCTTAGAAAACCCAAACCTGCCTCCTACATAAGCTCCAGCGGAAGTCTTGACTACACACACACACACACACACACACACACACACACGCTCACACACACAAACAGCTGCCTTCTCAAAATGGAGTCAGTGTCTCCTCACACATCCAGCAAGGAGAAAAAAAATGGAATGATTCAAGGAGAGGCAAGGACGGCACATTCCTCAGGGCCGCCCAGCCTGCTGCATCAGAGCAGCGGCGCTCCAGTTGCTTCATCCAGATTATTACGGGAAGGCGGCTGAAGTGGTTCGGTTTTAAATTTGACTTTTCGTTTTTTTTCCCAAACCTCATGCTGAACCTCGTCACCAGGTGACCATGGTGGACAGAGGGGCAGCAGAGCGGGCCTGCAAAGACGCCAACCCCATCATCGACGGCAGGAAGGCCAACGTGAACCTGGCCTACCTGGGAGCCAAGCCGCGCAGCTCACAGTCCGGTAAGTGTTGTATCAAATAGAAAAGAAGAAGAGAATAGAACAGAACTTTGTTGATTCCCCAAGGGGGGGAATTCATGTTGTTATAGCAGTTCAATTAGCACCCCCTTAATTGAACGGGGCACTGTTGGACAGATACCCTGTTCAACAAATACCTCAACACCAATATTATTTCCCAATCCTACACTGCGTCTGTGACCTGGAGTCTGGAGACATGAGTCCCTGACAAGACAACACACAGTGTGTTGCATATTGCCAAATTCCTCCAGCTGGGCTCCGCAGCTTTTAGGGAATTAATCAAAGTGCATTTAATGAACGCCGCTCTTTTGCCTGCAAATTCAGTGCCCCACCGAGAATTGAAGACAAAGTGACGGAGAGCGGGGATCAAAATAAACCAGAGTCCCCCTGCTTCATCATAATAGCAGGAAATTATCTCACACCGCAGGTCGCAGCTTGCATGTTCCAGATTTGTTGAAACGAGGTCCGGACTTTATTCCAAAACAGGAGGAAGTCTTTTTTAAAATTGATGCTCTGTCTTCCAGGAAGTCAGCTGCTTGTGTAGGCTGGAACAATCCTGGAACAATCCTGGAACAATCCTGGAACAATCCTAACCCTAACCAGTAGTTGCTGTTCACCACACTAAAGATCGTCTTTCATGGACTTATTGATCACATAAATAACCTTTATGTGTGGGATGTTTTAACATAAAAATGTTGGAGGAGGCAACTTACACGTTGTGTTGCAGTTGGTGGGTGTGGAAGATTAGAATGGTTGTCAAATCGTAAAACTAGCGTGGTCTTAGTTTCAATTGTCTATATTGGGCTCTGACAGAACCAGGAAGCAATTGCCATACGCATCCAACTAGCATGGATGCTTCAGGAGCAGAAGCTTTTTCATCGTTGAAGGGCATTTTTCAGTGCATTAGTTCTGTAGCTTTACTCCGGACTGGCTTAGCAACCAGTTTAGGCACTTGGTCGACTTTGAATGTGATTGACAGACATTCGGTCCAATGACTTTCCAGGATTTCTTCTGAAAGTGTCCTTCACAAAACGCTCTCTTGGGGCTTTTTTTCTCAAGACGGATGTGCAAAATCCATCCAGCCAAGCATCTTCTATACCCGCTTCCCCCTGCACTCAGGGTTGCGGGGGGTCTGCCGGAGCCGATGCCAGCTGTGCTGGGGCGAAGGCAGCTTCGCACCCTGGACAAGTCGCCAGGTCATGGCCGATGCGATAAACCTCCCGCTCGATGTGCCAGGTTAGCTGGCAAGGCATCTTGTTGTAACTTCAGACGGTGTTGCTTGTAGATTTCTCTTTTTTCTTTTTGTACAACCTCACCATTTCAAAAGAGGGTCGATGAATCTTTAAACCACAGGTCGCTGGTCTAAAAGATGCAAATACTGCTGGTGTGCCTCGTCCGCCAGCTGTCACCGCCATACGTTCCTGCTCTCCGTGCACTCCACTTAATGCGCAGCTTTCACGCCGCCGGGCTTCTCTGGCTGCAAACCACCGGAGCAAATGTGCTCCTCCCCACTCCTCCTACCCCCCGCCTCCTCGCCAGCGACGTCTCGGCGCAACACCGGCACCTTGACTGACTCGACTGGCCAGAACGCCGTCGAGTGTAGGTGTAATTGTGTTAAAAAGAAAAAAAAAGAAAAGGAAAGAACAACAACAGGGACGACTGTGTGTCCTCATTCCGAGGGGAGCGGGGATGCGACGGCGAACTCGCCGAGCTTGCAGCTGATGGGAGATGGCAGCGCTCGGTATTTTGTTGTTCTTGTTGTGTTTGCGAGAGCGTGCGGGAGAGGAAAGGGGGGAGGGAGGGCGAGAGGGCGAGAGGGGGGTTTCAGTGAGAGAGAGAGAGCGAGCGAAACGCTGCGTGTCTGTCTCCTCTTCTTTTGTGTGCCGGAAACAAAAGGCGAGCGAGCGCTGAGACGAAGGGAGAGAGGAGGACGAGAAGTTCCTCCCTCGTCCTGGGCTGATTCCTCACTCGGCCGCCCCGGAGGTCACAGGTGCCGGTGGGCGATGGAGTGCGGTGGGTCGAGGAGTGTGCGAGTGGAGTGTTGAGCGTGCACCAAGGGAATCACCGGCGACCTCTGATAACCCCCCCACCCCAACACACACTCCTTGTCTCCAGGTCTCCTTGTCTTCTTGTCCCCTCCTCTCCTTATCCCCTCGTCTCCTCATCCCCTCAACTCTTTTTCTCCTTCTCTCCTCGTCTCTTTGTCTCCTCGTTTCCTTGTCTTTTTGTCTGCTCGTCTTCTTCTCTCCTTATTTCCTCGTCCCCTCTTCTCCTCATTTCCTCATCCCCTCGTCTCCTCAACCTTTCATCCACTCGTCCTCTCCTCTCCTCAACTCCCCATCCCCTCATCCCCTCGTCCCCTCGTCCCCTCGTCTCCTCTCCGCCGCCGGAAGCTAAGACGTCTCACCCTCACTGCCGCCTCTCTCTCCTCTCTCTGTGACTACAGGTCTCTCTGTCGGAGTTCAGCAAGTTCATCCCACGTGGGCTCAAAGGCAATACGGGTAAGACGAGGAACAAGATAAAAGTCAGCCTCTCACCTGCTGCATCTTCCCACCGCAACACAAAACACAACCACCTCGAGTGCTCGCCGCTCTTCTCAAAGGTCCTGGCAAAGCAAACAAATCCGTGTCTGCGTCTAAGCTCGTGCATTCCTGTTTTTTTCTGTCTTTTTTCCTCTTCCTTGCCCATTTGACACAAGAATTCTCTATTTCAAACACGCATGACTTGGGCTTCATTCAACCAGCGAGTCATCCAGTCAGCCAGAGAAACAAACACGTCGATGTTGCCAGGAATATTTGTGTCTGTGTGTCCTGTCCTCCGCCGAGCCGTCCTTGGTGTTCCTGCGGGTGTTTCCAGCCTGGTGTCTCAACAGGAGAGGGAACGTTGAGCCTCCCAGACGTTGTCACAGTGGCCTTGAGAATAAAAGAAACGGCTCAACATTTACCAGAATAAGAGTCACAAGGATTTCAGATAAAGAATACACGCGCAGAGAAAACAAACATCGGATGAGTATGTTGACAGCAGTCGGTAGGCAGGCTCGGCTCTTCCAGTGTGCTGCTCCCTGTAGTTTTGGAGGTGTCTTAGATCAAATCAAAATCAAATGTGTCTCGAACAAGTCAGTGAACTGAGTATTGTTAATAATCTTTTCGGAAATATTGAAATATTTTCGATAGTGTCTCTAAGGGTTTTGACTGAAAATAATATCAGTGCACCTACTGATAGATTCCTGTAATAATTGAGGTTTGATGCTTTGCCATATTGATCTAATATTAAACCAAAATATGATTTGTTGAAAACAGACCATTTCATATTAGCGTTTGCAACTGGGTAATAGTTGCAGCTGTTGCAGCAATAGTAGACAAGATTTCCCTTGTATGGCTTTAATGCACTGTGCCGATCCAGATATTTCTGTATGTCTTATCTAAATCCAAAGCAGCTACATTTACAGATGTACCAGAAAATTGGCAAATTAATTTACCAGCAGTAGAGGCTGCATTCCACTCACTCCTAATGCAGCGTGAAGCTGAGTGTAGACGGAGGCATCATGGGAACCGCTTTAGACCTCAGTTTTAGCTTAGTTTTGATGTTGTGGGGATTTTTTTTATTATTTTCTTTTCAGTTTCAGTTTTACATGCGATAGTTCTTCCTCGTTCGGCCGTGTCCAGAGGTTCAGAGTGAAAATAAAACACAACCATGATGACTCGCATCCTGAGTGAAAGAGACGGAGGATGAATCACTGCCGGGCTGCAGATCGAACCCTGGAGATTCATGTCAGCATTGACTCACATATCTGAGAGGGTTTTTCTGTGAGGATTTTTGACAACTGGCGTCTCAGGCTCTCTGCTCTCTGTATGCAGACTCGCCGCCGACTCTGCGTCCTTACACTTTCAAGGCGTTTCCCTGGGCAAAAGAAAACATGGCGTTTTTGGGGGTAAAAACTTCAGGCCAACTCTCGGCAGGCTGAGGGCTCCTTTCCCGCGGTCAGGCAGAAATCCATTAAAAACCTCAACAGTTCTGAGTGCTATTAATATTGCAGTCCTCAATTTGTGAATGAGTGATGAGGGAATTGAGGCTGACCCAGATGAGTCTATGAATGAGTGATGATGGCTTGATTGAAAGTCTCGCGCAGTGAGGGGCGGACGTTGGAGAGAGAGTCTGTATTTTGTTCATCTCTGCTTTGAGGAAGCGCTGCTTTGACACCTTGAAAATCGAAAGAAAGAAAAAATCAACAAAATGAGGACGGGGAAACACACCCACAAAGCAAACACATTCAGGGGGTGGCCCACTGTGCATCAGTGTGGAACCGCCAGCAAATTGCAACAGATGCGTGTGTATGCATTGAGTCTGAGATAGATTTCTTTTTTTTCTGTTTGTTTTCTTGGTTTCAAGGTGTGGATTGAACATAATAATAATAATGAAAAAAGGATTCAATTAATTTGCAGATTAACTGATAAAGTTAGATAGAGCTAGAAAGTTGGAGAGGTCCTACAAATTTGCGAAAAAAGCAAAAAAAAAAAAAATGTTTTCATTGGTCATTGTGAATCAGAAGACTTTGTTTCAGTTATTGCATATTCCACTGATTTTAATATGTTTGATAGATTTTCATTATCGGAAACACTTGAAATCACATCAACCTCTCTAGACTAATCGATCAAAAGCAGGACTTCAGATTGTAGACCCCTCTGAGTGTGGACAGTGACAAATTCTGCACCGAACAACCTGTGTCATCTGTAACTTTACCAGCAGGGTCCACAGTACGATTGTTAGTATTTGTCTTCTGTAACAGACACACTAATATTTTTTAGATGTTGTCTTTCTGTATCTTTCAGGATTCAGAGTACTTGCTTATTTATTTTCAAATCATTGTCAGAGCTAAATTATCTTATCCAGTCCTTCATTCTGCTTCAACCGCTGTGTAAGCAAACGATACGCTACATATTCTACAGTGTCAGATCCTGCTGTGGTTGATCGACACTGTAACTAGATCAAACAAACATGTTCGAGGGGTCACTACCACTGTTCTAAAAAAAAAAAAAAAAAAAAAGGTTGTAGGAGAAGTGATACTCATTTTGTTTGCGCCACCTGCTTCAATCTCTGGGGACCTCCGAACCACACGGCTGCAGATGTTTCACTGTCTGACCTGAACCGGCTGAAACACTTTTGATCCGAGGGCTCGAGCTGTTAGCGCAACTTGATACGTATCACTCTATTAAGCACTCCGGCGAGGATCTCTATCGGAATGCAGCAGGACGACTAAAACGCAGCCTCCCCCATCTCTGTATTTTCTACTCGTCATAAAAAGCAAAGGCCACGTTTGTCCTGCACTGATCCCATGCGCTCCGGGGCGAGACGTCTTTGACGTGATCAGTATGACTGCCGTCACTTGAAGACGTCTCTTGGCCACAGGAAGGGCTTTCATTTTTATTTTAGGAATGTGGCGCTGGGCCTCTCAACATGCGGGATTTAAAAAAAAACGTCAGTCGGCGCCGACGTTCCGTGGTAATATTTAATATCAGCTGGGCTGTCAATCTGGTTTTGGCTGCCTGATTTTTTATGGTCAGTGACTTTTCTAAATCCTACAAAAACCAAAACACATCTGCAGCTCTTTTCGCCCGCAGTTTTCTCCTGCGGCTTCGGCATCGCGGGGCCGAGGGGCGGCGCGGGCGGGGCTGGGGGGGGCGGGGCTGGGGAGGTGTTTAGGTCCGGGATGAGCGTCTGGCTTCTGTCTGCTGGCAGACGCACAGCGAGAAGCAAATAACAAAGACACACTCAAACAAAGCACAACTCTGTCTGCTGCCTCCCGTGTGTTTACTCAGAGTTTTTAAGAGGACAGAGGGCGGGCCGATGCCAAGAGTGGCTTTGAGGTACAGCAGCAGCAGCAGCTCTGGGTGGAGGCAGAGGCCGGGGTGGGGTGGGGTGGGGTGGGGTGGGGGACATCTGCCACCCATGGCTGTCTGTCTGCTGTCTGCCTTCAGCGCCCAACATCAGCACTTGGCAGAAGTGAGATTGGCAGAGTGAGTGAAGCCCCTTTAAAAAAACACACACACACACACACACAGAAAGAGAAAAAAAACAGAAAGCGATCTGGTGTTTATTTTTTGAGACAAAGAAAGGAGAGGAAGGAGAGGGATGTGTGGGGAGGCTGCCGAAGGCGGTGGCGGCGGCGGCGGCAGCAGTGCCGCGGTGGGGGGCGCTTCCTGTTGAGGCAGTGGAAAAGAGAGTGGGAGGTGAAGAGGAGGAGGCGGCGGCGTGGAGGAGGGGCGGCAGCAGCAGCGGGCCAAGCAACGAACGGTGCACCTGTGGCTGCGGCTGCGTCCGGCGCCGTCTCGGTGTGTGAAGTCCATCCTGTGAAAAACCCCTGTTACCGCTTCACTTCCTCCTCCAAGAAAACTCTGTGTCAGAGCTTCACTCTCTGCTGCAAAAGAGCCACAAATGGTGTCAATCTTTCTAACTTGGGTAGCCAAGACAAGAAATCTGTCTATCTATCTATCTATCTATCTATCTATCTATCTATGTATCTATCTATCTATGTATCTATCTATGAAATGAAATGAAAATCTTTATTTTGAACTAAAAATCAAACAAAATAACACAATTAATGAAATCCACAGTATATAAAACAAAAAACAATTATGATTAGTGTTGATGATCAATTATGATTAGAGTAGGAAGTAAACACTTATTTACTTCTACCCTCTTAATTGTATAACAATCATGCTCCAACATATATCATATAATCCCATGATATCTTCATACAGTCTTTTGATATCTATAAATTATGTATGTGTATTATGTATTATGTAAATTATGTACATTAAATATACATGTATGTATTTAAATATATACATGTATTTTGCCCACATAACTATACATAAGCCACATCAAGTAGCCACTTGCTGTACGTAACTATATTATCTATCTATCCATCTGTCTGTCTGTCTGTCTGTCTGTCTGTCTGTCTTTCTATCTGTCTGTCTATCTATCCGTGTATCTATCTGTCTGTCTATCTAAAGTGCAACAGGTGACGTTTTGATCTTCAGTATTTTTCCCCCAGACTTTAGATGTTCTACTCACTCCTTCCACCGGCTTGATGTTGCTCTGCGTGTTCTCTCTGCGTCCTCTGCAACCGATGCACGCGGCCTCGGTTGTATCAGTATATTTCACTCGCTGACATTAGAGCTGAGTGTCCGGCGATGATCCCCTGGCCTTTTTCTATCTCTCACCCTCCCTGAAGCCGTGTGTGTGCATGCGTGTGCGTGTGTGTGTGTGTGTTTATTGTGAGAAGACGGACGGACGGACGGTCACGTGTGTGTGTGTGTGTGTGTGTGTGTGTGTGTGTGTGTGCGTGCGTGCATGCGTGCGTCTCCACCAGTGAGTGTGTGTTTGTCTCTTTGACTGACTCACCCTCCTCTCATCCCTGATCTGAACTATTAAAAGCGTGGCTGTCCTCAGGCATGAGGGATATGATGGCTGATCCTTCACCTCTCCGCGACTCTTCCTCCCACTCGCAACCTCGACCCCTCGGAGAGGGAGAGAGAAAAAGTGAGATGCAGATGTTGTTGGCTCGTTGTTTTTCCTTTCTTTCTCTCCTCCCTTTGATTTTATCCTCCCTTTCTCGCCGGCCTTGCGCGGCCGCCTTGGCCACGAAGGATCAGTGAGGGGGAGGAGAGAGGGGAAGCTGGCTGTGGGGGAGTCAGAGGCAGATAGAGGAGAGGGGAGGGGAGGGGAGGGGAGGAGAGGAGAGGAGGGCGAGTCGGTGGAGGTTATTCTGCTCTCGTGGGTCTGTTAGTGAGCATAAACCCCATGCAGCTGCGCCAATTAGCCCTGCTGCGCCTAACATCCCACACACGCACGCGCGCACACACACACACACACACACACACACACACACACACACACATGCACACCTTTCCATCCACATCCTCTTTGCACACGCCAACAAGTCCTTTTTTTCACTCATTTCTTGCGCAGTTTTTCTTTTTTTGCACACACTATAATGTGCATGCAGATGTGAGTGTGAGTTTGACAGCCAGCGACGATGCCAAAGCACCGGGAGGAGAGAGGCGAGGCGCAGCTCCATCTCATATGATGCCGCTGTCACATTGGATCAGTCAGGCCCCTGCGCAGGCAGGCAGGCAGGCTGGATGGCTCGCTGGATGGCTCGCTGGATTGCTGGCTGGATGGCTCGCTGGATGGCTGGCTGGATGGATGGATGGCTGGCTGGATGGCTGGCTGGCTGGCTGGATGGATGGATGGATGGATGGATGGATGGCTGGATGGCTGGATGGATGGCTGGCTGGCTGGATGGCTGGCTGGCTGGCAGAGGCACACAGCCGTAGGAATGACACGGCACTCCTGCTTTGGGAGAGAGTGACCACACACGATGATGCAGCGGGGTCACGGCTGCATTAAGCATCAGCTCTTCTTTGACATCACTCGGTTTTTTTCTTTGTCATTGAGATTTCTGGTCAGGCCAGTCAGAGATCTGAGCTGATTTTTGTTTAGCTGTTATATAAATAGAAAGCATCAGCATCGGGACTATTGACTAAAAAATCTTCTTGGATACAGTCACAGGTTACAAGTTTATTGTTTTCCATTTTTTGTAATTCATGGCCTGTGACCTTTGCCGCAGCTTCACATTTAGCACACATGCTCTCAAGTCTCATAGACTGTTGTGCAAATAAAATGATAAAGTGCATTCTTTTAACTGAACCCAAAAATCTCAACTATGTAAGACGGAGTTATGAGAACATTTAAAGGTCTGATACATAACTGCTGATATAAAAAAAAACTAGCCAAGCAGCAGGGCCATGGTTATAATGCTGCACATGGTAAATACATTGGTACCAATTTGTTTGCAATATCCTGTGGGGCGAATGAAAGTGTGGCTTTTTTTTTTTTTTCAAACGCATTGAGGAAGAATTTGCGAAAGTGGGACAGTGAGGTTAAAGTTATTATTACTGTCAGTGGCGGCGTGCATGCTGGTGTGTGTGTGTGTGTGTGTGTGTGTGTGTGTGTGTGTGTGTGTGTGTGTGTGTGTGTGTGTGTGTGCTGTGTATACAAGAGAGCGGGTGCAAAACAGGTTGGGCGTCTGTGTTTTTCGTGTAAGCACAACTGATCCCTGGCCAGATTCTGTTGTGGGTTAAGCAGCGACAGTCTGCTTCACCGCCGCTCGGCCTCGCTGACAAGGTTGGCCAGTGGCCTCGGACTGCAGGCGCTGATCACGGGAGTTGCAAGTGTTCTCGTTCGTGCGTCGGTGCTTCAGTTCCTCTGATAAGTTGCCAGTTGTAAGCGAGGAAGTTCAGGTTAAGTGGGCCGCCCCAGGCGAGGCCGTGACTGGATGGAGGACGACAGTTACACTTCTTCTCCCTCTCATTATTGCCGTGGCTGAGACTCTCATCAGCATCACGCTCCGTCTGTTGTGGCAGGTTGTGTTAGAGGGTGCACATCGGGGACCGCATTATAGGAGTGTGTGTGTGTGTGTGTGTGTGTGTGTGTGGGGGGGGGGGGGGGGGGGGGACAATTATTCACGCAGCTGCGATTGAAAGTGATCTCTCGCTACGTACAGTTTTGTCTTTTAATGGCTGATATTTCATCTGGAACAGAGTGGGATTTTTTTTCCTCCATTTTCCAGAGAGTGTGCTAATTAAACTGAAACACGAGGGAAAACTGTCTATTTTAAGGCAACAGTGCTGATAATTGCTTTAGAAAAAAAAAAGTCAAAGGAGGAGTAGGAGGAGGAGGAGGATGCCTTTGGAGGGTTTCAATATTGGGGATGTTCAAGGAAGGACACTTCTGAAGAATTTGCAGTCGCTTTGTGTTGCGTTCAAGAATGAAACTCTGTCCAGAAATGACAGTATGACGCTGAAGAATCAGAAGTCAGAGTATAATGCAGAGTAGCACCGCTAAGCCTGAACACACAGGGGGCGACTTTCTCTGGTCTTATCAGATATTCATGTCTTTGTGTTGCACAAATTGTGATGTGTCAGAAATAATCTGACGCATCGAAAATTTGAAATGCGTCACAGATCATATTTGAACCCAGACATAGTCCATAGTAGGTCAATGCTGAATTAAAAACTGGAAATAAATGCATAAGCAAATAGTTAAATATGTATACTTATAATGTATTAATATATATATATTTTTTTTAAAAGCAATTTATCAGTACACATGTAAGAGTTCCATGCTCCGTGTACCTGCACTGCACCAATGAACTCCTTGACACTGTCACCAGCAACATTAGAGAAACAATCTCACACTGTGAACGAGGTTCTTTGCTCTTTAAAAGATAAAGGACATCAACATTCAAACTGATGCAAGACATACAAACATTGTCATTCAATGAAAATACACTTTTACGTCATTTAGGGATTTTCATTTACTCTTAGCAAATAATAATTATAACCGTATGATATCAAGTACAAGTTAAACACCGAGCTATGTCAAAAAGGTGTATTTTTAATCGGTGAGTGACTGGTAGAATTTCTCTGCGACTCATCCGGCTCAATGAAAAGAACTGGAATTTCCATCGCTACTGCATTGATCTGATTTCATTACTGCTTTAGTTGACAGGTCAGAGATACTGTATGGCTTCGGTTTTACTGAAACAAAAGAGACCGTGTTCTTCAGCCAGCGTGAATGAATGGAATGAGTCAACCTTGAAGAACCTACTCAAAAAGATAAGAAAGTGTCAACAGTCTATATTTATGTATAAACACACAAAGAATGCCGCATCCCTGGTCGGCCCTCTTTTGTGTGCATTAAGTGCAATGTTTAAGAACAGTGGTTAAAGGTCCGGAGGTCCAGGAAACAGGTGCCCCTGGCCATTCACAGAATGTGTTATTTTACTTGTCTGTGTTGTGAAAGGTCTATTTTCTATCACACCTTCTCTCCATCTGGAGCTCTCGCCGTCGGTCGAGGCGGAGTTACACCCCGGACAAGTCGCCAGTTAGTCACAGGACCACATGAAGAGACAAACAACCATTCCCACTCATCCCTCATATTCACACAGCTTGGGACAATTTAGAGTTACCAGTTTTACCAGCTCTGTGAACTGTGGGGGAAGCTTGAGTACCAGTAGTTTGAACAGAACCCGCAGTACTCTTGCAATGAGTCAACTATAATGACTTCTAAGCACTGCACCGGGCCCGTTAACCTGGTAGATGGAAGTGAAAGTATGAACTAAACTTTCACATTTTACTTTCTGAACGTACCTCATTTTCGAGCAACACGAGTTCAGATCTAAGCCGTCTTACACGTCTCATCAGCTCCTCCCTGCGTTGGTTTTCTTGAGAGTCTCTTTCTTCTCTTTGTGACCCGTCTCCCTCTGTGTGCGCAGGCTGGCCCAGCAGTGTGTTTACCCCCAGGCCTTCGTGCAGCCCAGCCTGGTGCTGCAGTCCCAGCTCAGCCCCACGGCGTCGGTGCTCACGCCCCCCTACCTGGACTACAGCTCCGCCTACAGCCACTACACCCCCACCGCGCTGGAGCAGTACCCCTACGCCGCCTCTCCATCGCTGTCCGCAGGCTACCTCAGCTACAGCTTCTCCCCCGGCGCGCCGGCGCCTGCTCTCTCTGCAGCGTCCCCGACCCCTCCGGCCGGCATCCACCCTCCTCCTCTGACCACGCTGGCTGCTGCCCCAGCCCTCCCGCAGGCCTTCCTCCACTATCCACTGCACCAGCCCGACCGCATGCAGTGAGCAGCACCAAGCTGCGAACTCACGGGTGGAAACCGGAGGTCTGCGTACGGGGCCTCATTGTCAAGACGGGACTTGACCACCAGACAGGGATGGTGCGATGTAATCAAAAAGGGCTTTCGATGACTCGACACTCGTCCTAGTTTTTTTTTCTATTGTTATGTGTCACAAAAATGTTCTTTTGCAACTGTCATCAGCACACGATCTGAATGTCCTTCATAAGACGTCGAGGACCAGACAGTAAAATAAAAAAGGCCTGGACAGTTCTTCATTCCCTTCTGAGCTACAATACAGATGTTGCCGACAGTCCTCTGGAGCGGATGGAGCAGATCTGTGACTGCTTGACATGATGCTGCAACTGCAGTTATTCTTTTTTAATCTTGGAAGTATTCAGCAGAGAGTTGGATTTCAGCCAAGCTGAGAGAAAGATCTACTTTGAAGGGCAGGTTCAGGTTCCTCTTGGATTTCAGCCTTCTGCCTATGGCCTTAGAGATCCCCTCCTCTCTGTGCTCACTTTCTGTTTCTCGTTCAATTTTGTCTCTTACGTGGACTGAAATAAGGACAGAAAATAACTGTGCTCCCCAAAATCTGGAGCAAAAGAACGCAGCCTGTCAAAATCTGTTGATAGGCTGCAGATTAAGTTGAAAACAATTTAAATAAGCCATGGGACAAAATACATACTTAAAAGTCCACCTGGTTCACATATTTCCCTTTATTGTCATTTTAGGTAGTTCTTGTCATGATATATATTGTTCATAATCTATTTTATATCAAATATTTTTTGTGTTTTAAGTGTTTCGATGCCAACTCAGGCTTGAAAGGTGTGAGATGGGAGAAGCTGCGAAAGGTATTTTGGCTACAACAGAAGAATCCAGAGATGCATCATCCATCTTTATTTATGCCACTGGTCTCTCTTGTCCTCTTTATTGCATTCTCTATTACTATTCCTTTCACATGGCAAAACATGACTTGCTGATAATCACAGATGAACAGAATATGCAACTAGGTTGAGAAGACAGATTTTTTTTGGATTATTATTATTATTATTATTATTATTATTATTATTATTATTGGTACTGTTGGGACTTTTGAGAAAACTTCAGTTTCTGCTCGATAGTCCTCGTATGACATTTCATATTGTGGTAGGTGTGAGTGTGAGCGTGCCTGTTTGTGCGCACGTGCATATTGTCAACCCTGTAACCCCCCCCCACAACCCTGAGTGCATCATTAGCACTGACAGCAGTTGGATGGATGGATGTTCGCAATTGGTCAATCCAGGAAGCATCTCTTTAAAAAAAAAAAAAACAAGGGCAACAGTAATGCCTGTTACTCTGGCCGTTGACCAGTGTCAATATTTATGGCTTTAGTATGGTGAGATTTAGCAATTTCTTTCATTCACTTTCTTATTTAAACGCACCATGAAGCATTTACTTGTCACGTTTGATTTTTTTTTTTTTTAGAAAGCTCATTTGACAACATGTCCGAGGGACTTTGTGTCAAGTAAAAGTCTTATATTGTCTGAATATGCGTGGGCGTACTTGTTGTTTGTTTCTCAGCGTGTACAAGAGAGAGACGCTCAGAAGCAGAGCGAGGCGGTACCTGCCAGTGTCAGGGTCGAGCCACCCCCCCCCGCCGCCGTCCTCCCCTCGGCCCATTGTGCTGGTCAGAGCCGCTCTTTGTTTTGTTTTCCCAGCTGAGGGCAGAAGCACTGGCGACGCCGGTGGAGTCGCACTGCGTTGAGGCACCACGTCAGCCGTCACACACCAAGCCATAAACCGCATCTGAAGCAGATATGCAAAATAAATAATTAATATTTCTACAACGTGTTTTCATTGCCGTGTTTGATTTACAGGAACAGTGAACGGTACTTGCGGGAAACAGTAGCAGGAGCTGGGGGAGGGGAGGGGCGGTGTTATTTATTATAAATGGACTTGTGGAGACCACTGCTGGTTTTAAACAAACAACACAGAACTGTGAAGGAGGCCGGTAAGTCTGGACTGGGCCTGTTTAGCTCATCTCTTGACGATTACTCCCACATCATTTAGATTGTAAATATTACTGCAATGTACCTTACAAAATTAAATGAAATCACACTTTATTTACAAATGATACATATTTAAGTTAGAGCACCTTTAAAACAGCTTTGTAGTGTAGAGAGTGTGTAGGCTGCAACAAGACATTTTCTTACTCAACATGAAATAAAGTGAAAACTATTAGAATGTTTCTGTATAAATTAATTTATGCTTTCATTTCTATCTTAAAAGCATATTTCACTTTAAACACATCATATAATAAAATTAAAAAGATGGAGAGAGAGATGCCTCATGGTCTATGATTGCACAACAATTAACTTTGGTGGAAATATTGTTGTCAAAGTATTGTTTTTAAAATGTTGTTTTTGTTTTTGAAAACGTTACTGTTTACCGCTGGTCAGTTCTTCAGGTTAATTCAAACAAAACAGAGTGAGACAAACAATAGCTATTTCTGAGGTGTCACGACAAACCAGTGTGCGTCTCACCCTGGCCCAGTCCACACAAACGCTGTTCCAATCAGGTGCCTCAGTTCACGTAACCACAGTCTTCTGTAAAACTAGTATCTTAAGCACACAGTGGAGACATGGCTGCTTGCAGGTGAGCCAGCTGCTCTCTAAATGGAGGCTGCCGCTTGATTGGTCTGATTTTTCCAGAACAGGCTGCACCGATCAGTGCTGGACCACTGGCAACCCTACAGCCAAACCACAGTTCATTCTGCACAGCTGATTGAAGAGGGCTTGAGAAAGGTGAAGGACTTGGGGGGGAGGGGGGCTCACACAAAACTACAGTATTCTGGAGCATCATCATCATGTTAATCTAGCTAGCTCAGTGGTCTAGTGGTAGAGGGATGGAGTGGTTGTGCCACGCATGGGATTGGTAGGGTGTGGGTTCGATCCCTGGTTGGGTCATACTTACGACTGCATTTAGATTTGATACCGTTGCTCCGAAATTCGCATCCTTCAGGGTATGACGATCACTGGGACTTCGACTTTAATCTGAATTGATAAAAAAAATTCGCACGATGCAGACGCGCTTCACCGCTCTTAAGAACAGCGATTTTTCGGATGTTAAAGTATTTTTTGCTTTATTCTTTTATTTTTTTATTTTTTTTATTTTATTTTTATTTATTTATTTATTTTTTTTTTAGCGCTCACCCTCTCAAAAAAACGACGTGTATTTTTTGTCTTGGTGAGACCGTCTCTCTATATATAATATATATATATGTCTATAATAGTTAAGCAACTATTATAGGACGGTCACTTCAGTGACTTTTTGGCTGTAAAGTTTTTTGTTGTTGTTGTTGTTGTTTTTGTTTTTGTGTTGTTTACATTTTTGCCTCCCAAAACAAAACAGCATACTTTAGTAGGTTCTTCTGAACCACTGAAAAACGTTTCCTTTCTCTGTCATTATTCTTCCTATTCATTTCTGGCATGAGAACCTTTTGCCCTCTTGTGGTTGAAATACCTTATTACATATCTAGATCAGTGAAATTCAATCCTTAAAACACACACACACACACACACACACACACACACACACACACACACACAAAAGCCAAAACATGTTTCAATTTTTTAAATGTTTATTATTATTGAAATGTTTATTGAAACGCCTTGTGCTCCCAAATAAGGATCAAATAATAAAAGGAGACTCAATGAAAAGCTTGCACATCCGATCTGCAGTGGAACAGATCCTCTTATCAAAGTCTGAAATACAACATTTGCCTTGGATTGCGCTTGTTCAGAACAAAAAAGCAGATGGTTCATGTAAAAATGCATATCATCGCAAATACCACAGTGAGGGGAGGAGAAATGACCGCGTCTTAAAACTGACAGTTCATGGTACGAAACAGGAGAGTGGTAATGAAAAGAAAACGAAATAAAAAGTACGGTATCTGCAATCTTGGTCTCTCTCTCTCTCACTCACACACACACACACACACACACACACACACACACACACACACACACACACACATAAACACATTCACTTGCACTCACTTGCAAAGGCGCAAACGCAGACATGCACACTCACGCTCACTCGCTCACAAACTCTCTCTCTGTCTGTCATTCACACACACACACACACACACACACACACACACACACGCACACACGGTGCAGTGTGTCCCCACAAACACGAACCCAACAGATAAAATGCAGTGATTGAAAATAGTTAAAACCCTGGTAAAACCTAATCGTATCATACATCCACGTCTTGTGTCTGAAGTGCAGAAAACAAAATGAACCTAGAAGAAGAAATAAAAACTAAAATGGAGATAAATTCAGGTGAATATTTAATAAAGCATGCCCATCATCACTGGTCTAACCCAACTTTAAACAACCGTAAACCCAGAGTGTTGCCCTCTTCGCCCAAAGCCCACCCCCTTGTCTCCACCTGTACCTTCCCCAAAACCGTCTCACCCCTCACTCCTTCACCCTCATCCTGGCCCTCGCTCTGACTGCCCGCCTCCGCAACACCCGCTCCCTTCAACCCTCTCTGCTCATCTTCGGGATTTCACTCCTCCTGGTGGCAGATTATAAAAAAAGGCCTGGCTGGAAAAGGAGGAAGCGGGCAGGGTGGATGGTGGGAGGCGGTGGGAGTCGACAAGTTGCCTGCTGCTGTTTTAGGGCACGTTTATCAAGAACCATGTCCATCGCTGAGCGGACCGGCTGGGTGGAGGAATCTCCTTTTGTGCTGAGGTCAGAGGTTGTGAACCTGTGTGTGTGTGAGTGTGTGTGTGTGTGTGTGTGTGTGTGTGTGTGTGCGTGGGACTTAAAAAAAGGATCGTGATTCTTGCTCGAGTCTGTGCGGCGGCGTGTGAAGGCATGGGGGAGGGCAGGGGAGTGGTGGTTGGCGTTGCTCGGGGCCTCGTCCCTGATGCCTCAGCAGGGGTCGGGGTCGGGGTTTATAGGGCTTGCGTCTTGAGCTCGATGGGCTCCCCCCGGGTGTCCTGCTGGGTCTCGCTCTCAGGGGGCCGACTGCCCTTCAGTGTGGCCAGGCGCTCGGACAGACCCCTCATGCGTGGGAACAGCATGAAATCGTACAGGAGGGCACCCATGGCACCGCCTATCATAGGCCCGACCCAGTACACCTGCACACAGTGGAGATCAAGAGAGCACGGCATTGGGTCATTTCCGGTCCCTGCACAGTTTGAAAACTACAGAGTGCTTTGGGGTCTTACCCAGTGGTTGACAAAGTTTCTGAACAGCACAGCGGGAGCGAAGGACCTGGCTGGGTTCATCCCAGCACCGGTGTAGTACATCTACAACACAACACATTGTCGTCAGCATATTTTGCCATGTCGTGTCATCCCCAAATACCTTTTTTTTTCTCTTTAGGTCCAGGGAAGCTCACCCCCATCAGATGGCCAATAGTGACGGAGAAGCCGATGGACAGGGCGGCAGATCCCAAGCGTCCGTTTCTTCTCTCATCGGTCACGGCGAAGATGCAGACCACCAGCTGCATGGTGAGGAAAACCTCCACGGTGGTCGCCATCCCCACACTGATGCCTGGCTGCAGCTGGAAGTGGACAAGAGCAAGAACAAGAGTCAAAGTCTGAGAGATTGTGAGATCTGGCAATGGCGATTCAAGCCTTAATTTCACTTTAGAGTTGAGTTGACGCTGGGGGTGGTTGCTGATTTCAAAAGTCAACAAGGCTTCAGCTGTCAGTCCGGTGAAATCAAACTAAAAAAATCTCCGACCTCAACCATCATCGCTGTACCCGTCATGCGAATCCGGCTGTTCTTACCGTGTTCATTGCCATGTTGCCTCTCATGTTACCAGGCGTGACGCCGTACAGCACGGCAGCCCCGGCTACGGCGCCCAGGCACTGGGCGGCCATGTAGAAAATGGCGCGGAAGAGAGACATCTGAGAGCCGACAAGGTAGGCGAAGGTGACGGCAGGGTTAATGTGACCGCCGCTGATGTGGCCAATGGACTGGATGAGGGTGGCAGCAGCTAACCCAAAGCACAGGGCCGCGTGGAGGACGTGATGAGGCCCGGTGGTCCAGCGCAGCGCGGCGCCCATGCCAAAGAACACGAAGAACATGGTCCCGAAGAACTCTGCGAAGACCGCTCGCCAAAAATTCATGGATCGGAACTCCCACATGGTGACTGTTCGCTTGAGGCGCTCCACCAGATGAAGGCTCTTCAAAAAAAAAGAACGTTGAAAAAGGTAGACTGCACCTTAGGAGTCCTCTTCAAATGCCCTCCGGGAAAAAAAAACACAAAGGCACCCCCTCTTTGGTAGTCAGCTAATGACAGGACAAGAGTGTCAACAGACGAATCCACCTGACGAGTCTTTTACCGAGCCGCGAACTCGAGCTGGCAAAGTCAACTCAGCTGCCTTCGCTTGCCACCTCTGTCCACTTGTGACAAAGACATAGGTGTGAGATAGTGTGGGAGCGGAGGTCTCAGGTAGGGGCGAGCTGTCAAGAGGAGGTGGGCATCAACACTAAAGGGCAGTTTCTAAAAGAAGAGATGGGGAAAGACAGAGTGTCCCGTGGACCTTTTAGCCTCTCTGACGGAGTGGAGAGGGCCAGGCAGGGGCTTTATAACACCCCCCTAGGGGGCCCAGGTGACGCCATAATCCCCCCCCTGTAGGGCCAGGCGCAGGGGGTTACAGGGTGGGGGTGGGGGTCAACAGAGCTGGACATCCTAAATCAAACAAACTTAACCCCCTCTGTCGCAGAGCATAGCGGACCCGCGGCTAACAGACATCTTAGCGGACAAAGCAGCGAGGTGGCCCTTCAAGTGCTCTCGCTGAGCAGGAGATTCCGGCAAGAACGTGACGTCTTACACAACTCTTCAGGCTTCAACATTGAAATTAAGACTAAAATGTTCTTCTTTTTTTTTTGTCACATTTTTACGGGGGGTCACAGGGGCGTTTTGTCATCAGGAGAGCCAAAGTACAGAAAGCGCACACGCTTGCACAAAGACATGCCCAGGCGTACACATTTACGCACATTCAGATAAGACTGTTGGGGCCCCGGACGGAAGTGTCCTAAAGCTAACAGCTGCTGAAGTGACCCATACACTGAAAGGCCTGATCCTGTGAAACCATTGTCTGTCGCAAGCATGTCGGCTACGCACGGGCAGAGACAAGACAAAAATATCAACTCATAAAACCCTCATCAACTAAGTCATATTCTGAAAAGAAGAGAGCAGCACATTTGTGTCTTTATTATAATTTTGTTGACAAGATTGAAGAAAAGACGACAATCTGGTTTTGAGAAGTGTTTCAGGTGAGCGTGAGCACCGGAACTGGATGTGAATCCCACTTTAGAGTTGACAATGGCAGTGGTCATCAGCACAAGTCACCAGCGACGGGGAACAGAAAACGAATCATAACTCTTTGAACAAAACATTAAGATAATAACATATATCTTTTTTTTTTTTTTTTTTTTTTTTTTAAAGATGTAAGTGTGGAAAAGCACAGGCCCTGAATCAGCGAACCAACAATAAGGGTAATACGTAATGCAGCAGGTGGTGTCTCCATCTTTGGTGACCTTGAGCTTCCAGGTGTTGCTCGAACAGAGATTCGTACTGTGCGTGTGAGTGTGTGTGTTGAAGGAAAAGGAGAGGTTGAGGGGGAGGGGGGCGAGGAGGGGTTGTTGGGTTGCCAGGCAGCACGGGTGGGGGGCGGACAGGGGGGTCGGGGGGGCAACGCGCTGACCAGTCGAGAGCCATCGGCACGGAGGGGGAGGAGGGTGAATGCAGAACGCTGAGCCTGTGGTTTTTACTCCCTTTTATACATGTTAGAAAGAACACACACAATGCAAATTGCTGGCAGCACTGTGGCAGTTATGGCTATTGTGCAGGTGTGTGTTTGTGTGTGTGTGTGTGTGTGTGTGTGAGAGAGAGAGAGTGCACTGTGCATGTGCGCATTTAAATTAGACCGCCTACTGATACTGATTCCTAACACGTATCTTATTTAAAAAGCAGCAGTTCACTGTATGAACTCCTTGAATTGTCTGAACACCACACGGGAAAATGTTTTGTAAAGACAGCATTTATTTTAAAGGGTCAGTCTTTAGGAATTATAAAAAATAACACATGGTTTGCAACGTGCTTTGCAAAAAACAAATACATCCTCGCAAATTACAAATGTTTTGAGTTTGAGTAAAAGGTAGCAGTAGTAGTAGTGCGGAGGACCAATTTCACATCCGTCGGGACGTGACGATCAGTGGGGCTTTAACCTTTAACCTTTAGTATTTGGGTCGTTTGGGTGTTGTCTCTTTTCGAATCGAAACAGAGGAACCTTTTTAAGGGAGGCAGAAATTCCAACCAAAAATATTCAATTGAGTTTCAAAAAAAAAAAAAAAAAAAGAAAAGCCGAAATACACGATCCATTCGAAGAGCTACACCACCTCTCTAAAGAGACTCTTTCTGCAGTGCTACTACAGGTATGAAGGTCCATTTGAGCGTGAACAGGAGTGCGCTGGAGGCGCCGACAGGCACAGACGGCGAGACGCGGCGGAGAGCATCACTGGACCGGCGGCGCAAGGCGGCGATGACCTCTTTAGCATTTCAAAGGCTGCAGAGACGCACCGCAGCTGAAAATGGGGGCGTTTCATGCCCCCCCGCCCCCCCTTAACAGGATTTCAATGAGTCTCCATTATATATTCAAATGACGCGCAGATGTGAAAGCAGCAGCAGCAGCAGCAGCAGCAGTGCGCACCGGCCACATCTTGATGACAGGCAAATGGGACCTCAAAGGTCAGCGCCTACGTTCATTTCATCTCACATGTGCAACAAAGCAAGAGACAAAACACACACACACACACAAAAACCTTTTTTGCTCAGAATTCACCATGAAACAGGATTTTTTTTTTTTTTTCAAGATAAATAAGAGGATACTTAATCGTAAATACATGAAAAGTCCATTCAGAGGTGGCAGCTAAATGTGCTGAGGTGCCGTTCATTTTGTCAGCTCTGCAGCATGCGAGTGACATTTCCCGTGGTCCGTTCACGACAACACACGCGGCGCTGCACACGGAGGGTAGCTTACGCTGCGTGATTCCTTTTACCGCCCTCTATTGTGCCAATTTAGAACAGAATCTTTTGTCATGGCACCGCTACAGTAAGTCTTTATCATAACCTTTAGCAAAGACACGACATGTCATATAATCTATTTATTACACGTGTATTAATTGTTTGGACAATTTCCTATTCACAATAAAATTACTTTTCTGTGTTAAACGTGAATTTTGGATTAAACCACATTCATAATACTAAATGGGTTTAGGTATATAGTTTTTGGTTACATGGTCCAACATTTTATTTTTCACATTACTTACGTAATATACGTGTGACTTGTGGTGTATTGCTTTAATGGTTTGATCTTGAAATATTCATTTCTAACCATTGCTGACGTTTTAACGTCAAAGCGCAATTGAGAAGAAAAACTCGAGTTAGTCACTAAGGGGCTTTGATGCCGGAGTTGCAGTCCATCAGCCACAGTCACCAAGACTTTTCTGATGAAGTTCTGTTATTTACACTTTACACTTTACACATCTTCTGCGTATTTCTCAACTACACTGAACGATTTGGAAATACACAGACATGTTTTGAACGATTCAGCTCAATCATTCGGTGTATTTAACCCCGCCCCCCCCAAAAAAAAAACTATTTTAGAATTCAGTACACGGCTGCTCCGTGTCTTTGGTCCCAGGCCCAATATTGCAATATGTTTCGTGACTGCGGTTCTTTTTATGGCCGTGTCCTCAGTTGTTTTCCTGTTTGTTGTTCTGCTTGGATCTCATGGCGTTCTGTGTCACTGTGGACAGTGACGATCCCGTCATGCTGGTCGTCTCCACAAAATCAATATCCTTACAGGTCAAACACGCCACCAGCTTCTGACGAGATGCGCTTTGAGCAAAGAAGAACTCGTGGGACATTCCGGCCAGCACGGCACCGATCAACGGCCCGATCCAGTAAACCTGCAGGTGGGCAAGAGAGGAACACAAAAAGTAACACGTAAATACTGTGTGTTTTACATTTTTGTAGACTTTATTTCAGACAAGTCAGACAGACAAAAAAAATTACTAAAATGAATAAAATAATAAAAAATGAAATACAGAATGAAGCCCCAGCTGAACCTCTTGTCAGTCAGCCAAATTTCCGGGCGGGAAGAAAATTCTGCTTTATTCTCTATCTCTGTTCTATTAAATATTGGCTGGGCCTTATTCCCAGCCATTAAGAGCCCTAACATTTCTTCAGCTGCGTAAATCTACAGTGGTTATGCGTCATTTCATTTGGGTGTTGATGGTTTTAACGGCGCTCACCCACTGGTTCTCCCAGATGCCACTTATGAGGGCTGGTGCCAGAGAACGCGCAGGATTCATACTGCCACCTGAAAGCCGTGCCTGAGAGGGAAAAAATAATTCAGTATACAGTATCTCCACTATTGTATCACTGTTTTACACTGGTTTTCAATTCTAACCATATGTATTTTAATTCACTGTTATAACTGTTAATTCATCACCACCATTCAATACTTGAATTCAGTTTTCTGAGAAAGTTGGTGAAGATTCTTGTGCAAACCTGGCAATCTGACGCTACCTACACAGTCTCACAACCAACTGACTCTTTTTAATAGCAGAAATAACAACAAAAGAAACATGGGTGGAAAAAAGCCATTCTCACCCCTAATAGCACTCCAGTTGAATGTGCCAATCCAATGGCCAGGTTTCCTGGTTCTATATACTCCCTCCGTTTCTGGTCACATACTGCGAACACAGTGAAGACCATCTGGAAGGTGCACAGAACCTCTATGCCCAGGGCCTGACCTGCATTCAAGTCCAAGGGAACCTGAGCGAGGGGGTCCAAAGAATGGAAATGGTTACACGGTGCCGTAACGTTTCAGAAATACTGAAGGCAATACGCAGATCACTCATGAACTGACCTTGTTCACAAAGGTGTTGATGTGTTCTTTTCTCGGCAGGGCCAAATAGACAGCCCCGGTTCCCAGGAAGGCCCCCAGACACTGTGCAACGATGTAAACCAAGGCCCTCAGGCCGTTCAGGTTGCGAGTTGCAAACATGGCAAAGGTCAGAGCTGGGTTCACCTGATCACAAAGCACAAGACATTAAAATACACCATAAAAAAAAAACAACATAAAGCCTTGATGTGGGTGTGTATGGTGCTTGGGCCCACAGTTGCCTGATTAACATTAAACACTAAAAAAAAACAGTACAACTGTGCTTCATTAAAGTTGTTGTTCTATGCCTCCACTGCACCCACAAGCACAACCACTCCAACTTCATCAGGCTGCACTGACTGCTTTATTTAGGTTTGAATAAAGAGTAATGTGGTTTCCAGAGACAGTCTGGATGCACATTATATTTAACAGTGTAGCATTTTGGTAAATTTCTATAATCATGCGAGTTTGTACATCACCTTTAACTATCAGCACATATATATATATATACACACACACATATATATTCTTTTATTCTTATTGCACAAAGTCTACACTTGTAATATTGTAATATTGTGACTGTCAGTCAGCAGCATTTGCAACATTTGCGTCAAAAATAGGTCAAAGACTTTTCAGACACGTCACCTGCGCTCCACTTATTTCTCCAAAACACTGCACCATCGCCACAATCACCACACCCACTGCCACAGCTGGATATATGGGTCCGACGGGTACGCCATCTGACCCGGGCACCGTTGAACCCAGCACGGTGGCCACCAACACCAAGGTGGCAATGAACTCGGCGAGCATGGCCCGCCAGAACTGGCGACTCCGTAGCTCCTTTGAGAGGACGGGGACAGAACGAGGGTGGAGGGGGGGAAGAGTGGAGGAAGAGGGGGGGACACGTTTAGTTTGTCAAAAAGAGTTTGTCAAGGTGTGTGTGTTTATCTTGCTAATCAAGTCTCATGAAGGTATTCACAAAGCCTCGGAAAAGTCTGATGACTCACTTTGGTCACACATTGAGCTCTCTGATAAATTGATTTAAACATAAAAATCAGTTCACAAAGTATAAACCCTGTACGATAATACAACTCAACAAATGACACACGCAACCCATACCCTGCTGTTTAACACAGAGGACCATTAGGGATTAGGATACTAAAAAATAAATCAATGTGCTTACCTCTTGCCACCTCATTATTTCACTCACAGGGAATGCTGCAGGCTTGCGCTGTAGGTCCGTCCGCCTGTGTGCAGCTGTCAGGTTCTCAGGGGCGGCGGGGGGCTGCAAGGTCCCTGCCTAGTCCCTCATTAACCTGTCTGAGAGTCTGAGAGCTCCTTTGATTGGAGCAGCCTCCCCCCCCGTCCCCCGTCCTCAGTTCCTCTCTCCTCTCACGTCCTCAGCCTGCATCACAGGCTCTAATCGAGAGCCCCTTCTCAACCAAACACTGGTTGGTTGGCGCGACAGCTCCAAGTGCGTCTTTCCAAGGTTGCGAGCGTAAAAAAGCCTCCCGTTTTTTTCCCCCTTTCATAACATGTCCCGCCGACCTAGGGCAATTTGAGGCATCTTCAGAAAAGCGCCCGGTGCCTTTAATCTTCAAGCTGAAGTGATTGGGGGGCCACTTCAGAGGCCGAGAGACACAATGTTCACATGAAAGGTTGACACATCACAATGACCGACACCAAATGATGGAAAAGGGGACAAATTAATGTGGTCGCAGTTGTCGCTGTGACACAAAAGGCGGCGTTCACGACAGTAGTACTTCACAGCTTGCACACCATTGCCAAAAAATGTACATGCAGAGCTCAGTCGACCTACATTTCACTTTCAGGCTGCCAGTTCTCTGAAGTCAATCTGGTAGCAGAATATAGCCACCGTTTAAAATCCAGAAGTTTGACTCTAATCTTCTGATTGTGACTTTAAAAGCGGAGGCTGAATTCTGAGATTAAAACTCGAACCGCAGAGAGGCTCGCACGGGCGGCACCTTTGATCATCGCATACACACGCAGGTGAGGCTGCAAGAAGAAGAAGAAGAAGAAGAAATGGTTCATCCCCGAGCACATCAAGACTGTGTGTGGCTGTCACACATACTTCATTGTACTTGTTTGCCATCATGTCTCGAGGACCCGATACTCAAAAAATGATTTTCACATCATTTTAATGGGTCGCGAGCAACAAGAGCGGACAGCAGTCGGTGCTCAAGGCCGACACGAAACGTGAAGCCTCACATTGAATCTCGCTGGCCAGTTGAAAGACGCTGAAGGTGAAAGATGAAGGTTGTGAACTGGGATTGGACACGTCCAACACTGCACAGCAGCAGAAGACACGACGTGACTACTGAAGAGTGTAAAGACAAAATACTGCACGTTGTCATGCTCCCTTTACTCAGTCACTACCTCCACACACACACACACACACACACACACACACACACATACACACGCAGCCTGCGAGGAACTGATTTGATTACCATGGGGACAAACTCTTTGATGATGCCGTTGCCATAGAGTCTATTGTGATGCTGCGTCTGTGCACCTTTTTCTCTTTTTTTCCCATTTTCTCCCTTTGATACCAAACAAGCCCTCGATCTTGACACTGCGTGCGTCTCTCAGCATAGACACAATGTTCTCGACGGTGTGGAGGCTCTTGGACCCCAACTTCCCTGTTATGCCCACTCAGGGCTCATTTTTGGCACACATCGGGTCCAGAATGGACTGGTTGGTTGAAGTGGGGTCGGGAGGGTGGTGGGGGGGCTGGCATGGTGCATTATGTCGTGGATTACCCCCTCCGCCCCCACCCGAGCCCCCTCCCCACGACTGTTTCGCCGTGATCCCCCCTTTTGTGGGGCTAAACCCAACTGTGTGGAGCGGGACAGGCGGGGGGCACGCTGGAAGCCGCTGGCGTAGGGGAGTTTTCAGCCTCCTCCGCTCCGGAGTGCTGACACTGACACAATTTCACACACACACACACACACACACACACACACACAGGCACACAAGCTCAGCCAAAGTGCCAGCTCAGGGATTTGTGAGGGCAAAGGGAGAGAGGGAGAGAGGGAGAGAGGGAGGGAGAGAGATGGCAGACAGGCAACACGCGCTTTTCATTTTTAGGATTCTGAGCACATATCAATCTTTCACTTGTGTACAGTTGTTTCCTTTTTTGGCCACCGCCCCGAGACAAGTGTGCGAGTGTGACGTACCGAACACGCTGCGCAGCAGCTGGGAGTGATAGTAGGACGTTCCCCCCCCGCCCTCCCCAACTCCCCTCCACCCCTGCCCATCTCATCCCGAGCAGCATGTGCCTCAGACAGGTGTCTCCGGGGAGCTGCGAAGCGCCACCCAGAGACACTCCAGCCACTGCGCCGCCACGGAAAGCAAGCGAGGAGATGATGCAGTGCTTTGGCAGTTTGCACAAGGTAAAGAGGCAAAGTAGAGATTCTCTCTGGATATCATCTGCTAATTTTAGGTTAGGTTTGTTTTTGTGGTTAGGAGACTGAAACCACAAATTGTGCATAATGTGTTACATATCAAAGCATGTGTACTTTTGAAATCTAATTGTACTGCCCAAAACAGGTGCGACATGAATGGGAAAAAAAACCCAACAAAAGGAGAAAGTGTCTCCTAGATGTGGTTTTTATTCGTCTCACAGTACATTCTACAGATGCACACGTGTTACATCACCTTAATACAACAGAGTCCTGTAATACCTCCTCTTATAAATGATGAACTGGTCCTAAAAATATAAAGAAACAAATTTCAAGTCACCAAAACTGTACATTATTAAAAATTCACTGAACACCACATTTGGTTTTCATGTCTTTTTTTTTCTTCTTTTTTTTGAAAAAACGACTGTCCCTTGGAGCATAATAAGGAACATCAAAGTTTATTTCAGATAACAGATTTGAGTTCAGTGTAAGAAACGTGTTTAAATAAAACCCGAACTGTGGATTCCACCTGTCACCTTCAGAGCACAAAAAAAACAACAATCATCAATAAAAAGGAATGTAAGACAGAGATAACCAGACGGGAATGTGCCAAGTGCCTCATTGTAAGAAACCCATTGCAACTGTAGCATTTTAAAAGTGGTGGATTTTTTTTGTGTGTGTTTTTTTTTTATAGCCTTGCACATAAACCAACATCGAACGTGGTCGCCTTCTCGGACGAGGTACAAGCACGAGAGTCATAATCGGCGTGGATCAACAGCAAACACCATCTTGTCTCCGAGGGACAGTTGCACTACAGGGGGACTGGAGAGACTTTCAGTGTGAGCTGCGTTGCAGTAGCATCCTGACGGCCGCTTACAGTCTGTGACGTAGGTCAGGTGCGACTAGTGGGACTACGGACGAGGACAGTGAGATAAAAGACTCGACTCTTGACTGTTAAAACAAAACGACAACAAAAAAAAAAGTCCTCCAGTTTTTCTTCTCTAGAACCCAGTGTCTTTCACACAGCAGCAGAGAGTGGGTGTCTCGGTGAAGTGTTTGTATGTTTGTATGTGTGTGTGTGTGTGTGTGTGTGTGTGTGTGTGTGTGTGTTCGAATATGTGCACGACTTCAATCGGAGGTTACACAATATCTACTCGTGACAAGTCCGACGACAGATTCCTCGTAAGTTTCAACTGGCCTCTTCATAAAATGGTCTAGACATCTCTCTAAGGTAATCTGTACACAATGACTACAAGCTATTGCTATTAAATAATCCCAGCTATTGTAATCTTTATATATATTTATATATAGAATATATAATAAAAAATATATTGAGGGGGAAAAAAAAATTACTTCTCGGCATAAGACCACGTTACATGAAGTTGTTGTTTTGTTTTTTTTTCCCCCCCATCGAGCAGGGTAATGAGAAACAGCCCGGACGAGTGCGGAGAGTCTGGATCCGTTTTTAATTGGTGCGAGCGCCTCTGAACAGGTCCGGTGGGCACCGGTGTGAGCCGCACTTGAGCCTCCTCGAGAGCTGAGGATGGGTTTAGGGGAGTTGGGGAGGGGGGGCCCAAAGGAGGTCGGGCACCGGGGCCTCCGCTACGACGCGGGGATGAGGAGCGGCTGTGACTGCTGGAGGCCAAGAGGCGCTGAGGTGAAGACGCGTTTGGAGGGGAGAGGAGAAGGGTGGAATGGGGCTTTGGGGGTGCAGAGGTTGGGTGGGGAGTACAAATTCAAGCCAGTTCAGCTGTGGGCCTGGCCGCAAAAAAACAGGCCCCTGCAGAGGAAACAATAACAGACAAATAGCCAAAATCTATACATATATACCTATACATGAGAGAATACACACAGCTGGAGGGAGCTGCAGAAAGTCTTTGCGGAAACTGAGAGTGTGTGGCTGGGGACGGTGGCAGCACCAACAGTATTAAAGCCTCCGTGGTGGTGAGGCTGGCTGGCTAGCTGGGTGGGCGGCTGGACGCGACACACGTCCCTATTTGTCCTTATCCGAGTAGAACTCGGCCCAGCGGCTCTCAAAGAAGCGCCTCATGGCGTGGCCGGCCATCCCCACCTCCGACGTGTCCTCGTTGAACAGCTCGCAGTTGTTGAAGATGAGCTGAGCGTCCGCCGCAAACTCCTCGCAGCTGCAGTAGCTGAAACGGAGGAAGCACCGGGGACATTTAAGCAGCGGGACACCAATAGTTCCTTGACTTTTACATCTTTAGATTTACATGAATATTGGTCAAAGTGTCTATTTTGTATATCTGTATCTACAGTTATCTATTCATCTAATCATCATCTACATCAGGGGTCACCAATGTGATGCCCGCGGGCACCAGGTAGCCCCCCCCCCCAAGTACCACATGAGTAGCCTGCAGGACTGTTTGCACAACTTGTTGACCTGTGTCTAAATTTCCATTTTTTCCAACCTTGTTAAGACATTGTTGATTTTTTATTTAAGGCTTTACACTTTTTATATTGCAGTCATGGCAAGATTTAACATGGTTTCCGCTGTTCTGCACTGTTACTTATGTGCGTTTTATATAGCAGGATACAAAACTCCAGCAACAGTCAACGAGTTCGGCAATGTCAGCCTCCCTGGAAGCGTCTCATGTTTCCTACCGAGTGAAAACAGGAAAGAAAACGGAGCGACACAATACATTTTTCAACTTTTCCCTCACAAACGAGTGCACGATGCGGGGAAAGCTAAAGGGACGGCAACGTGAATCGACGACGTTGGGGGGCCTCACCCTCCCTGCAGCAGGCGTTCTCTCATGGTCAGGAAGTCCATGGGGCTCTTGATGATGCGGCGGTAGCCCGGCACCAGGCGGGGGTTGACGGGCTCCAGGAAGGGCCAGGCGTCGGAATGAGCCTCCATCTCCATCAGGATGATCCTGGCCAAGCAAAGAGAAACCAGATGCACGACGTCAACGACTCAGACTCTGGAACCAGAGGCGGTTTGGTGGCGCTGCGGGCGGCTGCAGACGTACTCGCAGAAGGTGAGGTCAGGCTGGTTGCGGGTCATCATGCGGCGACGTTTACTGCTGCTGCTGCTCCCTCCTCCTCCTCCTCCTCCTCCTCCTCCTCCTCCTCCTCCTCCTCCGTCTGCGGATGTGCGGGAAGATGAGGGCGTGGTCTCCTTGTGCCGCGTCATCATGCCGCCGCCGCTGCCTCCACCGCCGCTGCGTCGTGCCGTCGTGACGGCTTCGTCCTCGGAGCTGTCGTCCTCGTACCTCCTCTTCTTCACGCGGCTCCTCGTCTTGGACGAACGCAGCGAGCCGCAGTCCGTCTGCCAGGCGGGAGATAAAGGCCGTGAGACCACATCATTCCTGTACCCTCAGCGCATGGGGGGTGGGGGGGGGTGGGGAACGCCACTGACCTCGGACACGCAGTTTGGACAGAACCAGTCTCCCTCCGGCACCTGCGTGAGCTTGGGTCTCAGGCAGTACATGTGGCAGCCCCGGTCACAGCCATCGCACAGCAGCAGGCACTCGTCGTTGTCGCCCTTCTTGCAAACCTGGCAGGTCTGGAGGGGGAGGGGTCGCAGGAGTTGGCAACTTTTTATACTTTAACTCTCTCTTTTAACTTTTACTTGGTACAGAATGTTAACAGTTTGACGTGTCTGGCGTATTGCTAAACTCCATTAGAAAAAAAACAAACAGAAGCATGCTTCCTGCGGATGGAGTGCAGGTGAAGGAGTGACATACCACTTTGGTCACGGATCGCTCCCAAGCGATGGCCTTTTCCAGCTGAAGCAAACACAGACAGACCTGCGGGGCGCTGCGGCAGCGGTCCAGTGCCTGTCGCCACGTCCTCAGCCGGGACGTGATCTCGCTCTCCAGGCTGGAAGCGACAGACGGGACGATGAAGACGAGGGGTTCAGACCAGAAGGTCGCACAGTCGACCTCGGCGGCGGCAAACGAGGCTCACCTGATCACGTCCATGGGGTGCTCCTCCCCTGGCGTCGGGGTGAGAGGAGCGAGTCGCATCACCTCGGCCGGGTTCCAGAGCGGCTCCTTCAGGTAGCGCCGCTCGATGTTGCGTTCCAGGTTGGCCAGGCGCAGCACGGCCAGGTCCAGCGGGTGCGTGGCGATGCGCGGCAGGCCCGACCACTCCTTCTTTGTCCGCACGATCCAGTCGTCGTGCGGGTCGGCGTCGTGCTCGTAGTACTGCAGGTCGTCGCGCGTTAAGTCAGAATCCGGTATTGTGTAGGGCTACAGGGGGGGGGGGGGAGAAGGAGGAAGACAAGTGAGCCACGTGGTGCTTAGAGGTCGGCAATGGAGGTGCATTAAAATAGAGAGAATAAAGAGAAAATGTACAATTTATGCATGTTTTAAAATTTACCTGAAACTCTGTCACTGGCGTCTCTGTGCTGGGTTCAGCCTCGTTCACTGCGCCCTGGGGGAGAGCCTGGGTGGAGGAGAAAATACTCTTTTCTTAGCTTCTTGTACAAACACACAATATTTACTTCTACTTGACTGTAAGATTTAGATAAACAGATGACAGGAAAGACGGGATCAAGCAAGACTGATTGGATGCTATTAGTGAACCGCTTTGCTCACTCACTACTCTCATTATCATCTTAGCTGATCAGTTTCCTCAGGTTGGGGAAATTTTGGTCAGGATTTACTTGAATGGGTTTGCGTAACACTGACATGAAGCTGTCATAATCATGACATGACGCCTGTCTTGACATGTCATGACCTGTCAAGACACTTTATGAATGCTGATGACGGTTGTCATTAAATGTCATTTGGTAAATTGCGTCACTTTAAATGCCAAGTTGCCATGGTTGGAGGTAATTTACCGAATGACACTTAATGGCAACTGTCATCGGCATTAATAAAGTGTCATGACAAGTCATGTCATAGTGTCGTGTCATAATTATTATGTCATGTCTTATGCACACCCATTCGAGTGAAGTGTTACCAAAAAAATGCTATGCATTTACAATGAAAGTACAAAGTTGGAGAGATGTCAAGACGTCATCACCTTGAGGTGGAGATCGGCAGACACGACTCTCTGCTCCAGGTCCTCCACCCACTTCAGCAAGCTCATGTCGGCCTCCATCACCCTCTCCTGCACCTGCCATGGCTTCTGCAGCTCCTCCAGTAGCGTGTCCTTCTCCTCCACCTTCAGCTCAAACATCGGGTCTGTTGAGAGAGAGAGAGAGAGAGAGAGAGAGAGAGACAGAGACAGAGACAGAGACAGAGAGAGAGAGAGAGAGAGAGAGAGAGAGAGAGGAGCTTAGCTCGCTGTGAGCCGGGAGTTGCAGCGAGCGAAGGAGAGGAGATGCCCGAGGCGACGCTCACCATCAATGGGTTTGGTGCACATCTCCACCAGGGTCTCCATGTGCTTGGCCAAGTGCTTGTGAAGCACCTTCTCCCTGACGCCCCTCGGGTGGAGCGCCTGTAAGGTGATGTAAAGCTCCTCCGGATCCTTGATCCACCACCAGCCTCGCACCATCGCTGGAGGGAAGGAGGAGGAGGAGGAGGACAAAACACTTATTCACTGTTGCCTGCCCTTCCAAGTCCAAGTTAAAGGTTAACGGTGTAATGCTTTGAGATATTGAAGAAGAAACAGCGACATCAAGTGGTTACATTTTAGATTGCAGTGTCTTTCACCCTGTCCCCTTCCTGAGCTCGCCAGTGGACTACAGTAGCCTACGCACCCAAACCTGGATACCTTGTCCACTTTCTTCTTTGTTGGTTTATTTAATTAGAGTAATTAGAGTGGTTCACTCGAATTCCGAAACTTGCTGTCAGGTTAATGTCTTCAGTTATGTTAAGTCTTCCTGTTTCTCAACTACTTACAGGCAGGAATGGGCTTGACCACCAGCTGCGTGAAGTACTGCTGCTCCAGCTCCTGGAAAACGGCGCCGGGGGGCCGGCCTCGCCGCTTGGCCGCCGCGGCCGCTCGAGCCCCCCTGCGGGCGGGGCTGCTCCCTCTGCTCCCCCTCCTCCTCCTGCGCGTGGCCCTCGCCGGGGCCCGGGCCGGCTTGGCGCGGGCGACGGGGGCCGGGAGGAGCTGCGGGGGCGGCGGCGAGGAGGCGCTGGTCGCGTCGGCCGCGGGGTCAGAGTTGGGGACGGGAGCGGGAGGGGGAAGAGGAGATGCAGGAGGGGGAAGAGGAGGAGACGAAGAGGTGGGAAGGGGAGGAGGAGGAGGAGAAGAAGTGGGAGGAGGAGAAGGAACGGAAGCAATGGCTGGAGGAAGAGGCGAAGCAGGAGGAAGAGGAGAGGGAACAGAAGGAGGAGGAATAGGAGAGGAATTGGAAGCAGGAGGGAGAGGTGGAGGAGGAGGAGAAGGCGCAGCAGGAGGAAGTGTGGGCGGAACTTCCTGCGCTGATGAGTCAGCAACAGGGTCGGCAGGATCCGCAGCAGGCGAGAGCTGCTCCGGCTGGGAAGCAGCGAGAGACAACAGACTCATTATTAACACACACAGCCGAGCGAAGCATCACCACGCGGAGTTGCAAATAATTTTCTGCGACTCCATACCTGCACTGGAGGGCTGAGAGCCGGCGTAGGAGGAGGAACCGCTGCCGCCGCCACACTGGGGACCTGCGGGAGGAGTTCCGGCGGGGAGCCGGGCGAGGCGGGCGTCTGGGGCTCGGCCAGCGAGCTGTCGTCGCAGGGCCGCTTGGGCAGCAGGTTGAACCACTGGCCCTGCTTCTCCGCCATGGCCTTGACGCTCTCCTCAGGCCGCTGGCCCTCGGGCGGCTCCTCCTGCGAGTGGCTGAGCCAGCTCTGGAGCGCCACCTGCGTCAGGTCACCGCCGCAGCCGCTGCCGGGCGACCCCGGCCCATCCTCGCCTCCCGACCTGGCGCTGCTACGGCGCCGACGGCGGATCTTGGCGGTGCGCAGGTGGAGCTCCACCTCCGGCTTGATCTTGCGGGGCCTCCCGCGGCCCCTTGGCTGGCACATGAGGGACGCCGTGCTGAGGTCGTCCTCGGGCGAGAAGGGTGCGTGGGCGGCGGAGGGCGAGGTGGGAGGGGGGCTGAGGGCCACTGGTGTCTCTTCGATCTTGGGCTCCCTCTTGAGGAAGGTGACGGGAACCTCGGCGATCAGGACGTCTCCGGAGGCTGCGGGACGCGAGGCGAGAGGGAAAGCGACTTTTTTTCAGAACATTCTCCAAAAAAGAAAAACAAACCTGGCACTTTGTTGAACCCGTCGCTTACCCAGCAGCTCTTCCGGCCCCTCCACAAGAACGCCTCCCAGGTGAGGTAGCACCAAGTATCTGCGGCGGAAACGGTCCTGACCCAACAACGTGGCTCTCATGGAATGAGACGACTGTAGCAGCTTTTTGCAGAAAAACGCTTGGCGCTGCGGAGAAGGAATAGATCCTTAGCCTTCTGTTTACGGCCTCCAGTAAAATGTTTTTAGCTTCTTGTTTTATCTTACAAGGGACGGTTAAAGTTTCAGAAGGTGAGACAAATTCGCTAAATTCTTGGGAATTCGGCGAGACAGATTGTTTTGTCCATTCAGAATGAAACAGGACCTTCGAACGGTTTAGTTCGCTGCATACCTTTTGTGTCAACTTACCTTGGTTAGCTTATCTATCTGCCGTTCAAGTTCTGGAATGGTGGCGGTGGCGGGACTCTCGCCCTAAACAAATGAGACGAGTGTTAAAAAAAAATAAAATAAATAAAATAAAAATAAGGTGGCTGCGATTCCATTTCAGGACGGCGGAAGAATCGGCTGAGACGTACGTCGCTGAGTTTGGGCTCTTCCTTGCGGCCGCGCCGGCCGCCTCTCTCCGGCGACAGGCCGCTCTCCTCCAGACTGAGGTGTTCCTCCTCGGCCACCCGGGCGCTGCGCCTCCTCTCCTCGAAGCAGAGCTCTTCCTCCGAGCGGCCGGTGCGGCGCGCCAGCACCGTCTTCAGCCTGAGGAGGGACGACAGTCGGGGTCAGAGGGCGCGCGAGGAATTCCTTCCTTTGTCGAAGGGAAAACACGACAGTCTGACCTGCGCAGCTTGCTCTCGGTGATCCACTTGTTCTTCTTGTAAGTCGACATGTTTTCTAGCGTGTTGTCGATGTCGCTGAAATAAAGACGACACACAGTGTTAAAAAAAAAAAAAAAATCTGATGCTATTAAACTGTTAACGACTTTCTCTTGTCTTTTTTTTGTTTTTTTTAAAGAAACTCCTTGTCAACCTGGTCACTATGTTGCTGCCGTTGAGCTCTTCCACCAGGAAACCCAGGATTGCTGCCTTAGTGTCGGGCGGGAGCGCGTGAAATGTTTTGGTCCTCATCACGTTGCACACCTCCGTGTCAAAGCCGTGCGACTCCAGAAAAATGCGAAGCGCCTCCGAGACCGTGCTGCGCGTCAGCTGCAACTCGGCCAGCTTGTCCCCGAGGATCTTCACCGACTGACACGGAGCGGAGACAGAGATGGTGATGTGTCAATTGCGTTGACGGAAAAAGAAAAATGTCAGTAGAAGGGCCAATGGCGCACCTGGTAATAGGACGGCAGGCCTGGGTCGTGGAGTGCGGCCTCCGTCAGCTTGATCAACAGGTCCTGGACCTCTCCCTGGCTGTCGCTCAGGCCCAGCAGGCCTTCTTGCAGGGTGGCCAGGCTGGGGATGTCCTTGGGCACATCCAGACCGATCAGCTTCCCGTAGGCGTGCAGGAACTCCACCACGGCCAGGCAGTGTGCGAACGCTGTGCCGGATAGAACCACGCCGGGTATGCGGGACAACTCTGGTAGAGGCTACAGGAGGAAAATAAACACTAGAAATTAGTGGTGGTACCTGATTAAAAATATCTAATTAATTATGTAAATACTTAATCGTAATTAATCGCATATCGATATTAGAGTTTCGGTGCTCTGTAGTTATTGTTAGCTCCGTTGCTCGCACTAGATACTATGTACTTCATATTTAGATGGTACCGGAGGCTAATAACTGAATTAAAAAAATATTTTTTTTTGTGCTTTACTTATCGAATCAACGCGATAAAAGTCCCGGCCCAAGTAGAAATGTCACGCTGGTCCAAAGCCACATCAGTGAGAGGATATCATGTGTGTTGTATGTGCCACGGCTTGCCTTGTGGTCAGTGAGACACATGTCCTCGGCGGGCTTCTTCAGCTCTTCTGCGATCAGCTGCTGCCTCTTGCGCTCCTCCAGGCGCCGCTGAGCCTGCGCCCTCCTCTCCGCCGCCCTCTTGGCCGCCAACGCCGCCTGGGCCGCTGCCTCGGCCTCCGCCTGGGCTTTGGCCAGAGCCTTGGCTTTACTGCGGGCGCCCAGCACCCTCTTCCCCTGGGCGATCCTCTCCTCGTCGGTCTGCTGCGGAGGGGGAGGGGCCTGTGCTTTGGCTGACCTACGGCGGCCGGGCTTCTTCGGCTCTGCGGCCGGGCCTGGCGCCGGTGGAGCGGGCTGCGGGGCCACTGGGTCGGCCGTCTCGCTCTTCGCCTTCTGCTCGAGCTGGAGCCAGGAAACGGGGCGGAAGAGAAGGTGAGGAAGAGGCAGAGCCATCAAAAAGCGGAGTAATGTTGCTGCGCTGCGGTACCTTGGCTTTCCTTTTCTCCGCTCTCATCTTCCTCATCTTCGTATCCTCCCTCTTCTTCATTCTCGCCTAAATAATAAAAGCAGTGACAAGGTCAGAATTAGGGGCAAAGTGGAGGTCATGTGCTACTTATACAGAGCTACAATAATTCATTTTTTTCTCAATTACTGAAACCAAATCCCTATACATTTTTATTGATTTATGCATTTCAGTATATTAAGCTTTAACCAATATAAAAATCATAAATCAGGCCAAATGTTGCACACTGGACCTTTAATCACTTTCTGAATTCTCACCTTTTTCTTCATTTTCTTCTTGATTTTTGCCAGTTTCTCCTTCTCCTCTTCTGTGAGCGCTTCTACACAGGAGGGTCACAGACAATCAGCCGCACTGCAGACTTCTGTGCGTAATTCCTCAATCCGTCAAGAACCCTCCCGCTTACCCTTGGCCTCAAGTCGCTTCAGCAGCTTCGCGTCCACTTTGCTGAGGAGGTCGATCATGTTGGGTTTTGGGGGTCGACCAGGGCGGCGGGCCGGGCCTGCTGCCGCGCCGCGAACCCGACGGGGTTTCTCCTTGTCGGGGTTCGGAGGTCGACCACGGCGGCCGGTGATGGCTATGATCATGGAGGGGACTTCCTCGTTAGCCAGCATCATCCATGTTTTACCCTGCAACAAGTTGAGGGTGAGTTTGCAGCCATCGCTGACGTCAGCCATCAGCCGCATAGCCTAGTAACAATCCTTGACTGAGAATTCAGTAACAGCGGAGAAAGAACTCTGCCTACCTCCGGAGTTTCTCGTTCCTCATAAAAATCTCCGATGGGCATGCGTGGGCTGAAGCTGAAGTGTTCTCTGGTGACCACGCTGTCTGTGTGCTTCTTCAAGTACTGCACCCAGCAATTACAGAATCAAGAAACAATTTGGTGGAAAAAAGAAAATCAGACACATTTTTGACTTCATTAACACCACATCTGTTACATAGTTTGGATTTTTTTAATTCATTTTATTTCCGATTTCTATTATATTCTCGGGATGATGTTTCACCTTGATTATTTCTGGGAACTGCTTCATCCTTCTGCCACAAGGTGTGTAATACCAGGTCTCTCCCTTCATGCGGTTCTCCAGCTTCCTCACGCGGATCTCTCTCCGCCAGCTGCAACAGAAACAGTTGACAAATTAAATGTTGTCCCTGGTTATCCTCTGGCACTGGGTCGGACAGCCTGGCGTCTTCAGACCCGACTCGGCTCTTTGTAGCAGAGATTCAACAGGTTGCCAGAGACAGATGTGAGGAGTTTGTTGCTTTACAAAAAAAATGCCTGCGCCTCGATAAACAACATGTCATCCACGCAGGTAAAGTGTTGAGTAAAACAGGAATATACAGACAGTGGTCTTTAAGGAGGAAATAATGCAGAAGAGGACATTACCCGTGCTGCAGAGGAAACTGGACCTGCTCCTCAGTTGCAACCCTCCGTCTGTTCGTCTCACCTGTTCAGAAAAAACGCACACAAGACGATTGGCCTCACGCTGCCTTACAGCTGAATGATCTCAAACCACATTGTCAACCCCTCTCAGGACATTCCCTCCACCCGCCGCCTCTTATTACCTGCGGTGGAGCTGTCGTCATCATTTTCTAAATCATCGGCAGTTGATTTTTCCCCGTCTTGTTTCTGCGCGTCTCCTTGTTGCTTCTTCGTCCTCCTCGCTTTCTTGAAGGCCGAGGTGTCGATGGCGGCGGCGTTGGCCAGAACGGCTTCGATGGTGGCCATGATGGGATCCATCTCTTCCGTGGCGGTCGCTGCCTTCTTGCTTGCGTCAGGTGCCTCTGTGGCCTCTGCCTTCGCGGGCCTCTTCCTCCTCCTGCCCTTGGTGGGCTCTTCTTTGGTGCCATCCGCTTTCTCTGTCTTCGCCTTCTCCACTTTAGGGGTTCGAGCACGGGGCTTCCGCTGGGTTGCCTGAGAAGCTAATAGAGGAAAGAAAAAGACACGTGCCAAATACATGTTACACATTAAAAAAAAAACAAAAAACAAGAAAGATCCTCAACCACATTTTGAGTTTTGAGGCCGCTGAATACCTGATGCTTTTGTCAAGACTGCCTTTGGAGTTCGAGGTTTGCGAGGTTTCCCTGAACTTTTCGCAGGCCCCCCGTTGGCGGACGCAATGGGATCCGTTACTGGTTGCAGTGGGTGAACAGCTGGGCCATCTGCAGGGGTACTGAAGGCGATGAAGTTCTCGTCCCTCATCTTGAAACTCGGGGGAGTCATCGGGTCGAAAGCTGTGGTCGTCATGCCTGTGCGCCTGGCCGAATCTGGTGTATCGCGTCCTTGGGACTCCCACTCTGCTTTGGGTCCTGAAATGAAGCAGTGCGAAAAATAAAGTTAAAGGCCCAGCGAGCAAGACTTAGCACCATCTAGTGGCAAAAAAAGACTATTGCAAATGGCGTTCATTCCATTTCACAAGTATACAGAATAATGTATAACAATGCATAACAAACGTGACTTTATCAAACTACAAAATGTACATGGGCTGATTAACGTGTTAACATTATACCTGTGCAACTTGGATGCGACTGGGACACGTCACTCAAGTCCACGGAGGGCTCATCCATCCGAGAGGTGTCGTTCAAAGAAGTTTCCAGCATGGACTCGTCCCTCATCAGGCTGCTGTCATCGGGCTCTTCAGACTCCGTCGTCTCCTCTAGCCTGGCGGAGTCCATCGTGTCGTCTCTGGAGTCGTCGGCGAAGGAAACACTCCCTCCGGTTGTCTCGAAGGCCGAGCGCGTGCTCTCCTCGGCGAAGGTGGTGGAGTCGAGTCGGGAGGGGTCTTGGCTCGGGGCGACGCTGCTGTCAAAGTCACTGGAGGCTTCGGCGAGTGAGCTGCAATCGTCGGCAAGGGACGACTTCTCAAAGCTGGAGCTGACGTCAGTCCTGGACGGTGTGGTCAGTGCCGAGTACTCGCCGAACTGTGACGAGTCATTCCAACTTCTAGCTTCGGTCGCACTTTCCGCCCTGTGTTGATGTGAGGGCCTTCTAAGAGGAGTCTGGTCCAGGGCGGAGTCATCTGATCCACAGACGACGCTGCTTTCAAGGTGGGGCTTCTCCGAATCGCTCCGATTTCTCTCAGAGGTCCCGTCGAGAGGGACTAGGGTCCGGATGCGGTGGACAGGAAGCTCGCTGAGGGGTCTGGGTGTGTCGGTGTCAGTAGTCTGCCATGTGTTTCTTTTGTCCGAATCGCGCTGAGCGGGCTGCTCGTCGGCTTCTCTGTTCCCGTTACCATCTTCTGTGCGAACGTGCTCCTGCCGCTGGGAAGAAGACATCATTAGTGCACCAGGAAGAGGAGGACGAGGAGGTGGAGGTGGCGCAGAGTCCGGAGGAACCTCTCCTGAAGTCGCACTCGCTGCAGGAGGCACGGGAACCAAGGCTGGAGGAGAGGACACGGGCGCAGTCCAAGAGGCTTGAGTGGTTTGAAGAGGTAGGGTGGGCAGAGGTCGGGCTGTGGGGCTGCCATGGGCCACGAGGGGGGGCGGGTGCTCTGCTACAGGAGGTACTGAGGCTGGGGAGGCAGTGGAAAGACGAGATTCCGCAGCTGGAGGACTGTACAACTGACTCTGCTTCGGGGTGGCTGGGTCACGAGGGGTCTCCCCAGCTGCTGCCGCCGCCGCATGAGGTGCGAACAGGGCGGCACAGGTCGAGGTCAAGGTCGACGGACCTGACGCCGACATCAGAGCAGGAGCCGCCGCGGCAGACGAGAAGTTTGTTCCGAGGTTCGGGGTTCCCGGGCGGTCGTCCGGAGTGGCTGACGCCATCAGCAGCCGGTTGATGCCGTGAGACATCGTCTGATTGGGCGCCACGCTGGAGGGTGCCGGCACCAGAGCGGGAGGACAGAAAGACGGAACAGCAGGCGGGGGAGCTGAAGGCTTGTTCTGATGAGCGGCGGGTTCCATCGAAGCGGGGGTCGAGGCGAAGGGCGCGGCCGACTTGAGGGGCGACGCGGGTGGGGCGGAGGGAGAGGGAGAGGAAGCCGGGGACTGGTGCGCGGGCCTGGCAGGCGGCGCCTCCTGCCTCGGGGCCGGTGACAGTCTGTGGGGAGCAGGGGAGGGCACGTTGGGAGAGTCGGAGGCGTGCGCGTCGGGAGACTCTGCCACGGCGAGGGGGATCCGAGGAGGCGTCGCGTCCCTGGTGAGAGACGCGGCCGCCGGGGGAGGAGGACGGGGGGGCGTGGCCAACATCGGCTCTCGGCCGGAGGAGGCCGGGTCTGGGTGTTGAGGCGCCGGCTGTTGGTAAGAGTCGCTCGACACAGGCGGCATCTGACCGACAGGTGTCCTGTCTGTGCCGTTGTAGCTCTTATCCACCTCCTTGACGGCGTCTCTCGGATGCCCTGAGAGCAAGAGAGAGAGAGAGAGAGAGAGAGGGAGAGAGGGAGAGAGAGAGGTCACCGTCAAGGAGTTAAAGGACGACACATAAAAAGGGGAAGTTCAGCACAAACACACACATCCTACAGCACCTACATCCAACCAATCAGCCACAAATCAGAAGCAGAAGCAGGCCGTCCAGTTTAACGTAGGCACACAGTGGCACCTGCTGGTTGAATGTAGGTACTGTCTGGCACTGGCAATGAGTCTGGACTACTACTCCAGAGAAGTATGCAGGAAAAAAAATCTATGGCCAATATTTTCTCTTACAATTTTAAAAATTGGTTATATGTAAATTTTCCAGAGGTAAAAATAGTTTTTTGAATTTGTTTTTAACAGATTCACTGAAAATCTGAAAATGAGCAACGCATTTCATTCACTGACATGCATCAATTAAAAATTATACTGTGGGCTTTTGAATTCAGATTGGATTAAAATAGAATAGGTACAATGTAGCTGGTAATTATTGTAAGATTACTATTAATGTAAAATACTTAATGTATTTTTTTAATTGTGTTTTTTTTTATATATATGACCAGAGAGGAAGAAACCCATACGACTGCAGGGCAAATATAAATGGGAGAAATGAGCAGAAACAGATGACAGGGAAATAAAACTGACAGAGCTGCCTGCAAACAAAGCAGCATTGTCAGTTTTCAGAACTAAAACTTTAAAACCTAATGGCAACTGGCACGCCCCTTTAACAGTGGACAGCACAGAGCAGTGTGCATCGCGTCTGGATGAGCCGAGTGTTCACCTGGCATGGCGGCAGAGATCCCTGCGCTGCTCGCGTGCGGGCTCCGCTCTCTGCCATGACCCTTGGGCGACCCTTGGCTCTCCTGCGCGGCCTGCGGTGACATCAGCGCTGCCGAGGACACTCCCACGGGAAGGGGGCTGCCCGTGCCCCCTCTTCCTAGGCCCGGGTGCTGTGGGCTGCCGCGTGGTGGGGTGAAGTTCTGGGCGGCGGGCGGGATAACGGGAGCCTGAGCCTGGGCCTGGGCCTGGGTTGGCGGCTGGGTCTGCTGCGGGGGCGACGACAGGAGTGCATGCTGGGACTGATGCTGGTAGTAGGGCATCCCATTGGGCATCATCCCATAATGCTGAGGCTGCTGGTGCTGCTGGTGGTGATGGGATGGCTGACGGTGGGGATGGAGGTGCTGCTGTGACGACTGATGCGGGGGAGGCTGCAAGGGCGGCTGCTGCTGCTGCTGGTGGTGCTGTGACGGGGCCATCCCAGGGTGCGATTGACTCTGGTAGGACCCGTACATGCTATGGGAATTGTAACCTATCTGCTGCGGGCCCGGGTTGTTCCTGTTCCAGTACTGACTTCCGCCCAGAGGCATGCTTGGCGCAGCGGGGCTCTGGTGGGAGCCTTCGATGCCACCGTTGAGCTGGTACTGCCCGTGGCCCTGGAAGTGGTGCTGTGACTGGGGCCCCACCATCCCGGGCGTCGCAGGCTGCTTCTGGTGCATCCCGTGGCCGGGGGAGGAGCCCATGGACGGGCCATACTGGGGATGCGCCCCCCACAGGTAGTCATAGCCCATGCCGCTGCCCTGGTGGTGGTTGCCCATGTGTGGATAAGGGGCCGTTGGCGGGTGGGAACCAGGAAGGCTGGACCCGAGTACAGTAGTGGCGCCATTCACATTCATTTCGCCATTCATATCTGCAGGCGAGGGAGAAAGAAGAAGATATTTCCCGCACTTGTTTCACCGACACGTGTGTCCACTCAGGCACTACTGTCTTTGACAGAATGTGCAAAAAATATGCATCAACTGACTGCAAGAGACGAATATACTCACTCTTCCCCTGCTGAGGAAAACTCATGGAGGACCCGTTAGTATAAAGTGAATCCCCTGAGGAGAGTTTTAGTCCTGAGTTTGCTGAGGAGTGGGTGCCGTAGTTGAAATGATTATTTGAATCCATCTTTGAAAAAGAAAAACACATGTAGATATAATGGGAGACGGTCAATTGACACATCCAAATGACTCTGCTCAATGTTCATCTAAAACGCTCAGCAGTTATGTAATTGCAATACTTGGGGGAGAGAGAGAGAGAGAAAAATGCCCGTGCGCAACACGCATCAACACACCGCAAATGTATTATTTAATTCATTCCTATGTGCGTTGTGTGCCTCGGTTTGCCGTTTCCACGACGCTGCGCAACGGCTCGGATCTCCACTACGATATCCCTGTGATGTTGTGTTGGGAGCTGCAGCTTGTGGCAGCACCATTTCGTTCCAACAACAACCGTCAAAATGTCGCAGCCAGAAACAGCAGATGCCAGGCCCCTGACGACGCGTGCAATGAATGATTTGGTTACTGCGATGAGAGTATCGCGATCGCCACTGATGGGGCGCTGCTACCGGGGCTCACATCACCCCCTCAATCTTGCCACGATAAATGTCCGGCAACCGGGAAGGCACAGCCGCATCAACAGTGTTCCGTCAGCCGGCGGCCCGTGCCAACTAACAATAGTGGGGGATTAGCGAGAATATTTCACAGTCAGTGCGAGGCCTGGAGGGCTGTTACGGCTCGCTATTTAGCAGTCCCGCTCCCTCGTAATACGAACGTGCCGTCTATAGATAAAGCCGCTTGATTTCCTAATTTGTCAAGGCCGTTGCAAAAGCGAGCTAAGCGGCACTAGCTCCGTTCTCGAACGAACAATTTCACTTTAAAGCGACGCTAGTCAGCTGCGCTAACGTCAGGCGACTGTTAAGATGGTAATTCACGCCATCAGACAGCCAGAGTGCTGTACAGAAGGTTCACTTTGGTGTAAATCATCGGTCGGAAATGTTCACCGCACCAGTTCCAAGGTTATTTCGCCAAATCATCACAATAGAGTGTTGCTAACGCACGCTAGCCATACAGCTAACTTATAGCATCCTTGACGTTTAGCCGGAGTGTGTGCGGCGGTAATGCTCAGAAGTGAGCTAACAGCCAGGTACCGCTGCAACCACGCTGGGTTGGATTCACGGTGCCAATCAGCTATCGAGATCGTGGCGGATAATAATAAAATATCCCGGCTGGTCTTTAGATAATAAATGATGGCGACTAACTCCGACGTTGGCTGTCAACAGATGAAGGCGTGCTCCCTTTTGTTCCCCGGCTAACGTTAGCTAGCAGCCAGATGAAGTTACATTGTTTACGCCGCACGCACACAGGCATTTTTTTTTTTTCGCAGAGCATCATCTTCCTCCGCTGCCTCAATGAAAAAAGTTTCGCTGATGTACCCGTAAAAAAAAGCCAACAAACCTTTTAGACGTTGGATTCCGAAGGGGTAGACGTCCCTAAACCTTCATGTATATGGGTATTCGGGTGAAGATGGCACGGCGGTAAATAATAAACAACTATTCCCTAACCTTTGGGTTTTAAATTAGCAAACATGGCTGGTGTGGTCTAATGCAGCCATGATCACAGAACAGACGGACGGCAGCAGTGTAAACGTTCCGACAATAGCCACGAGTACATCCGGTTTAATTGGGAGAAAATGAAACTTCACAAGAAAATTCCCCCCAAATAACATATTAATAACATGTTACATATTTGGTGTATGATAACTTTACTATTTTTTTTTTTTGTGGTTGAAGAAAGCGTTTTATTTCGTTGTGCAATTAAATAAACTTATCTATGTATCCATTGCATTGTCTTAATTAAACCCTCCTCCTTGATACGGTACGTCAATGCTTTACTGTGCATGTATGAATGGAAGGTCTTGTATTCTATAGTGACGTAAGTGAATAGAACCGTGGCACTGAAACGTATGGAAATTAACGTATGAAAACATTGTTTGAAAAACACAAAGAAAATGTTCTAATTGCCGTCGTTGATGAAAAATACAAAATATATTTCGGCAGTAGAATATTAGTAGAAATTTGGGATGGAGCTTTTCATAAAACAACGCATACGATGTAAGACAACGTTTGCACTTATTTGAATTTAGTCAAGAGGGATAACAGGAAGTTCATATTACATAGCACGGTGGCCATCTGGGGAATAAATAAATAAATAAATAAAAAAACCAGTAGGGAAATCAGGCCTAAAGAGGAAGTATGTAAAATGTTCAGGGCCGCAAAGATCTCTGGTGGCTGGGTCCTAGCGCCGACCAAGAGCATCATCATCCTTATATTAGAATCTGTCAATAACAATATTGCTCATAGCGTGTTCAAACCATATGAGGAACACAAATTTACCGTTCACCCGCACATTAACTTAATCGGTGTACTATACGCCGCTTCCTACTCAAGCGCCACAGATGTACAAGCTTTAGTCCATCTTGACACTCGAGATAAACAAATTCCAAGAAAAAAACAGCAATCGTTTTTTAATATTTATGGTGGTGGCCATATCCAAGATTGTCTGTGGATTACAAAAATCTATAATGTGCAAATGAAATGTGAATTAAAATAAAAAAAAAAAGGCTCTTTTGTAATTCTTAAACAGTTTATTAGAAAGATGTAGACAATAAAAAAAGAATTTCCACTGTAATTTAACATCACTTGTCACTCCAAGCGTTTTATTGACAGTGCAAATTGGATTTGGTCTTTTCACATCGCCTAGCGTTCTGAAACCGCCTCACCTATGATTGGAGGCGTTCTGGATGAATACACGGAAACAAGTTGGGAAGATAGCAACAAACCAGAAGAGAAAAAAAAAAAGAAGCCGAGGCCCGATCAACGTCCGGGTCTCATCGACGGCAAACCCATTTCATCTTTCTTCGGCACGCTCAGGTGGATGTGGAGAGAACAGTTACAGAACCAAGTATTAAACATTTCATTTTGATTACCAAAGCAGGGAATAACTGGGATGGGAGTTGTGAACGCTTCTGCCATTGTTTTAAGTGTTTGTTTGTTTTTTTGTTTGTTGTTTTTGTTTTTTTTTAATGTACAGACATTAAACAGGCATTAGAAGTGAAGGGAAACAGGTACGTTGGATGGTTAGAGCCACAGAAATAAAATGGGCCACCTCGATGTCTAATTTACAGCACATGGAAGGCTTTGAAGGGACCCAAACATTAAATTTAACCAACTCTTCTGATGCAAGTAGCAATCATGGTCTTAACAAAACACTCTGCCATGGGTAACCTAAAAACACAACATTGGGCAAGAGTGGTGCGAGTATTTTTTTTAAATCACCATTAATTTGGAGGGCAGGGGCGCGAAAAATAAAATATAAAAACTGAAGATCTCATCAACATGTATTGCTCAGCTGAGGACACCAATACAGCTTTTCCAACAAATAATGTGCTTACTGGTAATATTGAACAGTAAAACAAGATACCCAAAGGTGCGTTACAGCAAATGGAAGTGGAGATAGCTGCTCTATACATTACCATGCATATTACCCTTCAGTGGACTGGTCGGCCAAGAGTTTGGAGCTGACGCTATGGATTTAAATATGGCTACTGACTCATATGTACACTCTTTTCCAGAACTGCCTTCAATTTCAAGATATACATGTGTTTTGTTTCCTCTTGCTCTTTTCTTTCCCACTTTCCTTCCAGTCTTCTAGTCCAAACCAGGAATGTCTGAGAATGGAAAGAATATTGTAAGACCCAACGTCACAACAAACGCCTTCAAACGAAAAAAATATAGCTTCTGGAGTACTTACTCTCATCGTCGCTATCTGCAGAGTCATCCTAAAGTAAAAAAGAGACAGAGCAAGCTGTAGCATTTGTACACAGGAACCATGTTTAAAAAACTAAATAAAAACAAACTCATGTGTAAAAAATAAAGATCTTACGTCATCTGCATCGTCAACATCTGGTAAATCATCTGCACCTCCCATGTTTTGCATCATCTGAAATATTTACCCAAAGTTAAATCATGTTCTCAAGTAATTATATAACAACCATACTACAGGCCAAGTGTGACTGAAATCTTCAAAATGTAGTAGCTGATATGTCTAATTCCAATTTCTGCAGCAGCAGATTCAAAGAGCCCTTTTAAGAAAACATCAAAAAAGTTCCAAGTCTCGATTTATAGCATAAAATAAATGTTTTTTTAAAAAATGGTCGGTGTATATCAGGCAGCAAAAAATAAATTAAAAAAATTATAAATTCACATCACACTTCAGTTTGATCACACATCAGGTACATGCAATATGGATTAAAGTGCTTTGTGGAGGATGTGGCTCAGAGTGGATTTAACAGTAATTGTAACACAAACTTCCTATTACAATCAGTATAAATGGCTTACATCTGAAAACTGATCAAATTTTTCATTCTCGTCGTCCGAATCGTCCTCCCAGTTTTTCCATTTATTGAAGTCAACACGGAGCCAACTCAGCTGTAAAAGAACAACAAGTCAGCCGTTAGTTGGTTCAGACATTTAACATTATTTAGAAAATAGACAAAATTGCATGAGACAGAATGACACCATTAACAATTCAAAGTAAACAATGTGATGTTACTTTCACTGACCTTAGCTGTTTCCTTTGTTAGTCTTGGCCACACCTTCCCTCCCTGTGCTTTTCGTAGAAAGCACAGCACTGAGCGATCTGTGCGTTTATGTTTGGATTCCTGTATAAAGAGAGAGTGAAATAAATGTTGAGTGTAACAGACTAGGCAGAAAGGTCAAACAATAATAAAGCTGACCAATGTGCCAATTTTGTGGTATTCCGCCAACAACATTTTTAATATTTTTCTTTCACTTACTTTTTCATCAATGGTTTCATAAAGGTCCATTTCATTCTCATGTTTGACATCAGTGTCTGTGAAACAACTGAAGAGACAAAAAAAAAATGTTATAAGTGAGAAGAACAATAAGTGATCTACATCATCTTCGACACAGACAACGTAGATCACAGTAGACAAATAATGAAGGACACCGGGGAAAATCATACCTGAAGCTTAACTTTGTTTTACCAAAATTCACTTTCACATCTTTGCTGTCTGCTACATTGAACTCGATGTAAACATAGTCCCTTGTGTCGTACCAAGATGCAGGTGCTGGTTGCCTGTGAAGAAACAGTGTGAGAATGTTAGCGCTTATAAGGAGCTATGAATAATTCTCCAAAAAAGTGAGAAACAAGGTTTGTCTTCATACAACTACATAGGATATGCCAATGTGATGATTAAAAAAAAAAAATACAATTTCTACCGATAACTCAGAATAAAAAGGGTTGCTGATAATATTGATGAGAGGAGAACCGAGGCACAACAGCCTGTTACGTGAAAAGCCAATGGCTCCGGTTGCCCGCAGCATCCAGTTACACAGTATCAATAGCTCTACAGGTAAAACATCTGTTCAAATTTGAATTTCCAATGAAAGCTAGGTTAGCTTTTGCATTACTCATGTATTTAAGTTTCGTGCCACTGAGTTAGCTTCTACGCTGAGAACTCAAATTCTGTATTTTATGATGTAATCTATTAGAGAGTTTTCATTTAACTATAGTATTAAGTGTTAGTCGGGGGGAATGGATGTGTGGGTGTTGGGGTGCAGCTCAAAGAAAGATGAGGATGGAAGGAATTTGGCCCGAGCTTGCATGTAGCCATTGTGGCCAGAAGCAAATTGAATTTGACGAGAACGCTGCCAGTTTGTCACAAACTTTGCCATCTACGAATACGACTACTACTGTATGACGTTGTGCGCGTTCTGTAAATTAATGATCCTTAAAAACAATATCCCGTTCTTGTGAAACTATTTGGATTTGGAGGTAGCAAGCGTGCTTTCGATTCCTTTTTGTATTTGCGTTTGAGTGATGCCACCATTAGTCAAATCCTCTTAAACATTATTCGAGCAACCCTTGTATGGAGGCTAGCTTGAAGTACAAAGGTTAACTATTAACACGCAGCTGTTTCTAAATCTAGTACCAAAAAAATAAGAACATTAAATAAGCTAAACCATATGGAAATCCAAATAAATGCTAAATCATAACTCCTGGCTATAACTCAAGCTAAACTAATAATGGCATTTACATGATCGGTACTAGCCTCTGCTAGTCGGGCTCGGCTAACAACGTTCACATTAGCCGCTTGCGATCGTAACCATGCGGTGCACCGTGCCCGATTCATTCAAAAAAAAAAAAAAAAAAGTAGCAAATGTAAACACTTTTCAGCTAATGCCAGGACATTGAAGATAGAATAAACAACACAATGCCTTATTTTACATTGTGATATGCTAGGTAGCTCGGAACAGCTAGTTTATACTTCAATGAGGCCAGGCCAACCTCCCGCCTTTGAAAAAGCATGTTGTCCCACAGTTACCGTTAGCTGGCTACACGAGATTTAAGGTTCTCCAACGGACACCCCGCACTAACGTTTGTCACTTACATGTCTTGACGTCAAGTTGGTTTCCTCGATGGACAGACTGATTTTTAAAAAACGACGAAAGAGTTGTATTGCCTGCAAAAAGGAGTGCTGCCACAAACAACCTGTGTGCAAACGCCTCTCTACCGTGACCAGTCCGGATCTCCGTTTCCGTATCTCGCGTCGAGAATTCCGGCGCAGACTCAATTCGAACGTAGCGTTACTCTAGACGTTTCTAGAGCTTTCCGGCAGCACAGCTGCGGGTGATGTGAATGAGGCAGCCGTGTAATCCGCAGTGAATCAAATGTAATGGGATCTACTGCGGTGTACTATAACCCCCGTTTGATCAAATTTCTCCTTACAAATATTTTAGATGTGGCAAATGATTAAACCGGATATATGGTTACAAAGAGTAACGTCAACAAGTCACACGGTAAAAAAAAAAAAACAACGGTCACAAAACCGATTTACTGAGGCGTTGTGCTGTGCCCAGCTAGATATACGAACGGCCTTTAAATTTGGAGAACTATTGACAAATTGGCTATGGGTATAAAAGTAATCTGTATTTAAAAAAATAAATAAATAAATAAAATAAAACTGTGTTCTTTTACTTCAGCACCTTTACACCGACTATTTAATAAAAAAAAAAAAAAAAAAAAAAAAAAACTCGCAGTAATTAACTTTACGGTGAAGTAGCTGTACCAATTAAATACAACATATTAATTGCGCTTTGAAATGGTTCCAAAGTGTTTAATCTTATTGAAGAACTTCATTTCTTTTAAGTGCTGTTAACACAAAAGTGGAACTCGTTTGTTTTTTTCATTATAAGATACACGCCAACACCACAATTAAAGATTTTATTATAGGGCAGAACATTGTGAGCTTGAATTTTTTTTAATTTATTGATTCAACTTCCGCTGGTGTCTTTATAAATCTTCAGTCAGCCATAAGCAAGGTCCAAGATACTCCCAACGTTTGACATCCAAAGTGTTGAGTAACCCCACGGTTTATTCGAAGTGAAAGAGGATGTGAGAACATTAACAGGTAACCATTTGGTAATTAATTAAAACGTATCGGGATTTGCACATTTGAAAAATGCAGTGCAAGGGTACCAACTGCACAAAAATAAAATAAAATTGCAAGTTTCTCAATTTTTGCAAGCTGTGCATTTCTTCACCCTTCATTGAGTGCAAAACTCAACTTTGTTGCAGGACTACATGACCACAACATACCTAGATCACAGCCATTTTCTTTGCAAGAGCTTAATATTTTCACTCTTAATTCCTTTAAAAGAAAAATGTGCATAACCTTTTGCAAACTCAAGTCAATGCAAGGTTTGAAGAGGGATTGGAACACACACTGTCTAGAAAAACACATTATTCATTCATGAGTAAATCCCACCCATTATCCAAAATAAACTGCACGACATCAACTTTTCATTTGTCAAGCCACAACTTTATTTCCATCTCGGGTATAAATTGTATAAATGAGGTTAAATCAGCAACCTTTCTGTAACCCTGCCAGGGTCCCCTCACATTGTCAATTCCTGCAAAGGAAATAAAATAAATGTTAGCATATTTCTTCAGATATTCTTTCTTTCAACTGAAGAGCTTTTCTCCTCTCAGTACAGAAATGTAGGCTTCATAAAACTCAGAAGAACGAAAGTCACTGTGAAAATCATCAAAGAAGAGGTTTTTGTTCCAGCAGATAAAAGTGAATTTAAAACTTTGGTAAAAAAAAAAAAAAAAAAAACACATCTTACCATAATAGCATTGACAATATCGTTATTATTGTTTTTCAGGGCCCGTACAGCCTTCGTCCGAGACACATTTGCTTGTGACATAACGAGTTCGATATCCTTCGTCTCAACTCCGGTCTCATCAACCTTTAAAAAAAAGGAAAAAAAAGAATTTGTGATGTCGTTTTATTCCAATTATTGCACCCTCACAAATAATTTGTCGGACTTTAAAGTCAAGATTACCTCTTCCTCTTCGCTTTCCTCCTGGACTGTTGGTGTCTGTGTGTTTTCCTGAATATTTGATACAGCTTCTCCCTGTACCTTGAATTTTTCTGCGGCAGCCAGCTGGGCTTGCTGGGAAAGATCTTCGATCTGGAGTAGACAGAGTAAAATAAGTAAATCAGTGCAAAAACAGCACAAGAACATTGATAGAACATTCTTGCTGGAATTTTAACAGAAAAAAGTCCCTTGCTGACAAACAGCATGTTTCTGACCTACCTTCGCTTCACCAAAGACAATATATGTGTCTGATGCTGGGCTCTTGTAGACGTCTGGTTTAGTGATGACAAACAGGATGTTCTTTGACTTGCGAATAGTGACTCTGGTTACACCCGTTACCTGCCTTAGGCCAAGCTTTGACATGGCCTGAGGGGTGGGGGGAGAGAAGGTACAATGATTTTATGCAAATGCATATAACAACGACAAAAAAAAAAAAAAAAAAAAAAAAAGATACTTTACTTTTCTTTCCTTCTTTTTGTTTTTTTTTTTACCTTTCTGGCCTTCTTTTCGCTGCGGCTCTGTTTGGCCTTGCTGACCGGTTCCTCATCTATTTCTGCAGCTGCTGCAAGCTATAAAACAGAACATCATATTAGGGCAAGTTGGGGGGTGAGGGGGTTAATGGTGATACAGCACATTTTCTCTTCTCAGGACAGAAAGGCTGGCTTCAGTATACTCAGAAGAACGAAAGTCACTGTGTTAATCATCACAGAAGAGTCATCTATAAAGTACATCTTGATTTTCTCAAAAATCAAGACTTTAAAAAAACTATAACAATAAATGAGGATGAATTTTCACCTGAGCTTGCTGTGTCTGTGTCTGTGCAGAGTCTTGTTCCTCCAGCTCAGGGACAGAGTCATCGCTGTCTGATTCTGTGCCAGATCCTACAAGACAACAGAATTTGTTTATTTTGTCAAACATACCACTTTATGTTTTGCAGGTCTACATAAATGTATGAAGCCTGCATCAACCTAAATGGAAGAAATAGGTCACAACATGTTTGTCATTTCTCATTAAAATACAAAGAATTGAACAATTTCAAAAAGGTCAACATGAATGACTTAAAAAAAAAAAAGAAAAAAAAAAGGAAAACATTCACTGTGGCAAAGAGTGCAAAAGGTTTTGATCTCAGTTGGCACTGCACGTTATTCTTCCAATTCTAGGCAAAGACATCCATAAAAACAGTGTCATAATACCGACCTAATACAGAAAAAAAGTGTACTCTAAAAAGTGCATCTCAGTCTGCAGTAACGATGCAGCAGACCAAAAAAAAGAAAATATAAAGTAGAAATACCCTTATCATTCTTGATCACAGGCTCCATCTTGGCTGGGGTTTTAACTGGAGTAGGGGTAGGTTTGGGTGACGAGACAGACTCAGAAGGAGTTGTACTAATTACCTCGACATCGGGTTTAACAGGTACAGGTTTGGCAACAGCCTCAGCAAATGTAAGTTTACGTGGAGCAGCAGGAGGAACAGTGGACTCAACGGGGGCAGGCTTTGCCTCAGGAGCTGGCTTAGCGGCATCAGCAGGGGCTGGCTTTGCAGCTGGCTTGGAGTCTGGCTTTACCTCTGGAGCCGGTTTAGCAGCCTTCACGGGGGCTGGCTTGGCCTCTGGAGCTGGCTTAGCAACCTCAACGGGGGCAGGCTTAGGCTCTGAAACTGGCTTGGCAACCTCAATGGGGGCAGGCTTAGGCTCTGAAACTGGCTTAGCGGCCTCCACGGGGGCTGGTTTAGCTGCGGCCTTGACGGGGGCAGGCTGAGGCTCTGGAGCTGGTTTAGCGGCCCCTACGGGGGCTGGCTTAGCTGCGGCCTTGATGGGGGCTGGTTTAGGCTCTGGAGCCGCTTTAGCAGCCTCTACGGGCGCTGGTTTAGGCTCTGGAGCTGGCTTAGAGGCCTCTACGGGGGCTGGCTTAGCTGCGGCCTTGATGGGGACTGGTTTAGGCTCTGGAGCCGGCTTAGCGGCCTCTACGGGCGCTGGCTTAGGCTCCGGAGCCGGTTTAGCGGCCTCTACGGGCGCTGGCTTAGCTGTAGCCTTGATGGGGGCTGGTTTAGGCTCTGGAGCCGCTTTAGCAGCCTCTACGGGCGCTGGTTTAGGCTCTGGAGCTGGCTTAGAGGCCTCTACGGGGGCTGGCTTAGCTGCGGCCTTGATGGGGACTGGTTTAGGCTCTGGAGCCGGCTTAGCGGCCTCGAAGGGCGCTGGCTTAGGCTCTGGAGCCGGTTTAGCGGCCTCTACGGGCGCTGGCTTAGCTGTAGCCTTGATGGGGGCTGGTTTAGGCTCTGGAGCCGCTTTAGCAGCCTCTACGGGCGCTGGTTTAGGCTCTGGAGCTGGCTTAGAGGCCTCTACGGGGGCTGGCTTAGCTGCGGCCTTGATGGGGACTGGTTTAGGCTCTGGAGCCGGCTTAGCGGCCTCGAAGGGCGCTGGTTTAGCAGCGGCCTTGACGGGGGCTGGCTTAGGGTCTGGTGCCGGTTTGGCGGCCTCCACGGGGGCTGGTTTAGCAGCGGCCTTGATGGGGGCAGGCTTAGCAGCAGCCTCCACGGGCGCTTGCTTAGGCTCTGGAGGAGCCTTGGCAGCCTCTACGGGGGCTGGCTTAATGACCTGCACGGGAGCAGGCTTAGGCTCTGGAACCGGCTTAGCGGCCTCCACTGGTGCTGGCTTGGGTTCTGGAGCTGGTTTGGCAGCCTTGGCGGAGGTCGGTTTTGGCTCTGGAGCCGGTTTAGCGGGCTCTACGGGGGCTGACTTAGCAACAGCATTGACGGGGGCTGGTTTAGGCTCTGGAGTTGGTTTAGCGGCCTCAACGGGTGCTGGCTTAGGAGTGGCCTTGACAGGGGCAGGCATAGGCTGTGAAGCTGCCTTAGCAGCAGCCTCGGCAGGCGCCGGCTTGGGCTCTGGAGCCAGCTTGGCGGCCTCCATGGGGGCTGGCTTTGGCTCTGGAGCCAGTTTCGCTGCCTCAACTGATGAGCAGTCACATTTCACACAAGCCTTCTCAACAGAGATTGGCATTTTAACTGGCTTTTCAGGTGGAATAAGTGGGGGGAGCTCATCCTCAGCAAGTGCAGAAACAGGGGCAGATTTTGCAACTGTTCCTGTAAATGAAACAGGAGCTGCAGCGGCAGGTTTGGAGGTTACTTTAAAAGCAGCAGGGGCAGCTGAAGGCTTTGTTGCAGCCAGTACAGGTTGCTTTTGCTCAACTGGGGAAGGTTTAGTTTCAAGAACCGTTTGCTTAGGACTTGTCTCAACTGGTTTTTCAGAGACTGCTGCGACTTTGCTCTCCACAGAAGCAGGACCAGGTGTAAATGCTTCTCTTTTTTTGGCCTTTCCTTGTTTACCAGCCTTCACAACTTTGGGGGCCGAACAATTCAGCAGATTAGCAGGGGAGTTGCCAGGCGTGGACGCCAAGGGGGATAGCACAGGTGTAAGGGGTGTGGAAGAAGCAGCTTTTGGGGAGGTAGGAGAAGAGGAAGAGGCAGACAAAGATGAACGTTTTCGTCTGCCAGGGACAGCCTTTGGGGCAGATGAACCCGGCAGATTCTTAGAATCTTTGCCTTTGGGCTTTGCAGGGCCAGAAGCGGCCTGCGGTTGCTGGGTAGAAGCTGACGCAGGAGGTGGAGCTGAATAGAAAGATAGTCTTTAAGAATTTTGGACGAGTTCCTTGCATGCAGGGTGAATCATCACGAATCAAGCCACACACTGCTTGCAAAGTGTTAGGAAAGACACCATAGTCTTGCTTTGATGCAAATTCTCACTCAAAATACACAAAGCCCATGACACAAAGTTAGATTCCTCATCAAGTCCAAACCACAAAAGCCAAAAATGTTTTAGTTGTGCATACATCTTAAATATATCTACTGCGAGACAACTATAAAAATGCTACAATTCTACATTTTTATCAACATTCTTTGACGGAGAACTTTGTCCCCTCAAAATTCACACGGTAATGAGATTAAATTGTGAACAAACCCCACAGGGAACAGCAATCCTATGATTTCTCTACTAAAATATAGAAGCCACCTTTGTCCTACTCACACAGATATAACAACCAACATCCTTCAGAAAACGTACTAGTGGAACTACCGTGCCCAAAAAAACAAATGTCTAGTGGTTTCACCCTATTAGATTTCTAATTGTGTTGACACGTGCGCAAAAATACAAAAACGTGTGGCATGTACATTTTACTGTGGAAAGACCAACCTGTCATGGGTTGCGTGGAAAGAGGTGGGCCATCACATCTGGCATTTCCCTCTGCCTGAACAGCTTTTGACAGACATGTAACAAGTTCTTTGTTTTTAGAATTTTTATTTTGAGTAGCAATATTGCCAATTAAATCAATTGGCATTAACTCATATTGAGTTGAAGCTTGCCCACAATTTTTTGATTCTTTTTTAGTAGATGATGACCCTGTTGCTTCCACCGCCACACTGGTTTCATTGACGTCTTTAGGACCACAATGTACTGGATCAGGTTTATCTTCAAAGACAGTTAGTTGCACAGAAGAATGCTCACTTTTCTCATTAATGAACTCTTTAGCACCCACAGCCATCTCCTTAGTTTGCTCTTCAACTGGGACAGCCTTTTCATTTGCACTGGGTTCTTCAGAGGAGGCATTCAGCATTTCCAAAGAAGAGACCGACTTCTCACATACCAGTGAAGAGGCTGACACCCCCACTGGTTTGTCACTCTCCCCCTGCTGTGCAACAGGTGATTTCAACAACCCAATCTCGTCAGTATGCTTGGTCAGGCCTTCATTTGTGGCAACACCATTTGGCTGTTCACTGGAAGCCTGGGTGCCAGCTATAACACGTGAATCAATCTCTTGACCAGTAACGGAGGGTTCTGTCTTGTTCACAGAGGGATCAGCCACATCAAGAGGGGTTGTGGATACGACTGCAGTTGATAGATGAGAAGCAAGTAAAGTAACAAGTCGAAGGGAAATTTGCAGTGGATGTTTGGGAAAACAATTCACTGAAAACTAAATCACCACGAAGTGAAAGAGAAAGTGCTCCACACATGAAGAAATGTGTTTGTGTAAAACGCACATACATCAAACTTTGATCAAATAAAGTAAACTTTGATGTGGAGGTTTAAGAATATCGCTCCATGCAGCTGTCAAGTGAATAAGTGAGATGTTCCGACTAGAGGCACGCACACCAATGGCAGCACAACCCTAACACAGTCCCAGTGGTTTAATCTAATTACCTTGACACTTGTGTGCTTAGCGCCAAGAAGTGACCCCTAAAACTCATGTGACAAGCATGCCATAAGCAAGACTAGACAGGCTCAGTGTAAGACATGCATATGTTGCAAAATTACAAAGTTTGAAATTTTGGGAATAAACTGGAAATTTACAAATTTGAAAGTTGGCCCTTTTACAAGGAACGTATTTAGTACTGTTGGAAATATTGTAGCATCATCTTAGCTGAAATAAAAATGCACATTTGATTCAGGGAAACTGGAATACCCTGCCATTCTCAGCAATGTCGGAAAATTAGTGAGCCACAGTCTGACATTGCCAGAAAGAATTTGGCAAAAATGTGAAACAGGCAAAAACTAGTAGTAAGACGCTTGAAAGAAGACAATCTTGTTTGACATGTTGAAGGAGTGGTTAGGCCAACAATAACTTAATGTGTGAATGGAATCATTTTTCCCCCCTTTCCGATTGACTGGTTGAGGGGATGAGTAATGTTACTCAACATGTAGGCAATCATTAAAAAAAAAATTCTCATACAATTACAACTTAATACAATTAAAAGGTTCTCAAATAAGTGTTAAAATGCCATGTTTTCTAATTGCATAGTTCTCCGCTTATTAACATAAAAAAATGTTTATGCTTGAATACGATACAGCTGAAGTTTGCTTATATCTCTCCAAATATCCAAATACTACTCTCAATTCCCATGAAGAGTTTCAATATTTCAAAATTGTATCAGTTTAACTTCAAATGGAAACATTCATGTTTGAATACGTATCTGCCTTGCTCCCAGTCAAACATTGCATCCAAATAAACAAGAATAACACAGAGATACATGAAAGTAAATTACTGCTCAAACGGGGTGGTCCATGAGTAATTACATACTAGTAGCAAACCAGAGTAGATCATGCACATATGTTCATTAGGAGCCATTTTATTAACCTTTCTCAAATCCAACAGGTACTGTGACAGTTTACATGTTTCAAGGCATTACAGTGCAAGGAAAAGCAATCTCACCAACATGCACTGTGCGACACACCCAGTTATCTCATGTCACACACTTTAGTGAGTTTGTGTAGTAGAAGAAGGGGGTCCTGGATTGCCCTTTTAAGCAGGAACAAACCACCTCACAGCCAAAAGGTCTGGGGGATGACGACAGGCCTAACACCAGAATCTACTCCAAACAGACCAGATTCAAGTTACCTAATCATTGAACCTAGTCCATTAAAACGACGTCTGCCCAACATGGGCGGCGTATTGCGTAACATCAATTGTGCTCCGAGCTCCAGGACCCCAGTCTTCAATACAAAACAACCAAAACGTGTATGGCAGAAAGTAGATCATACGCACCAGTCTCTACTTGAGGCTGCTGCATCTCCTGTTCGGTAACTGGGACAGTTTCTGTGGCTTCACTGGGCATGGCTGCGAGCAGAAAACAGAAAACACACAATTTGTTAATCACTCACAATGAAGCTTCAAGTCCGGTCGAACGAGTGTAATAGCGGAGACAGAAGACCGATTTTCTAGAGAGGACGAGGTGAACAGGTGACGAGACCCACGCTGTAACTTGTTAGCATCTCGGCTGCGGTGAATTTAGCTTGGTTGAGTTCAGACACACTAATAGCTACCTTTAGCTGCAGTGGGGCAGGAGTCCCCCCGTCTACAGAAACACTAAAACCTCACTCAACGCCGATGTGTAAGCAAACTAGAGAGGAAGTAGAAAAATCTTATGATACGACATGCAAGTTGTTGCGGCCATGGCAGGCTACAAGGCTCGCAACGCTGTTCCCCCATTTTGAGCTGGTAGTAACATCACTTTCGTCAGGAAACGGGAACGCAAAAAACCCGAAATAATCTCAACAGCCGAATAAACCTACTCCAATTTATAAAACGAAAACGTTCTTGGGGGTTGGAGTGGGGATAAAACACTGGATGATTTAAGATTAACAAGGGAGACACTCACCGACTCAGGACGCTGTATCCAAGATGGCTGTGAGAAAGAACTCGTACCACCACTTTCACGGTAATATCCGGTATACAATGATTTTCTGCTTCCGGGTTATTTAAAGCGATATTTCCATTTTCCCAAATAGCGATTACCGCATTATTTTTATTTTTATTATCGTCATTATTATTATTATCATTATTGCCAAGTGAATGTTAGTGGAAATTTATACTGTTCACTCTAGACTGATGAGAAATGTAGCTACACTGGTTGAAACAGGTGATTTTTGATTGTGAATAACAGTGATAATTCTCCACAATGGTAAAATATTAAACACATCTGGGTCGAGACATCATGTGAAATAGTTTGTTTTGCTTACACTAAATGTACATCTTAAATTATTGGAATACATTTAGTACAACTAGTTCTTTGGGCATTTCCATATTAGACACAGATGTCATCATAAGCAGTAGGAAAATATTTATAATATCCTGAGGTTAATTAAATGCAAAAACAACATATTCTCTAAAGTAACAAAATGCCTCTGTTAAAAATCAAACAGTCATTACATTGGAAAAATGATTAAAATACCTCATTTATTTTGACTGTGCAACATGTAGAAAACACAGCAGTCAATGAAATGCACTGTACAGAAAAAAAAATCAACTACCATGTTATATTTATAGCTTAAATATGAGTAGCATATCAAGAAAAGTTAATTTTTTCCAACATTCAACTTTATCCCCAAAAAATACAGAAATGGAGGGCAGTTTTTCACTGATTTCCGTGGGACACTTCAAAATTCTTTCTGAAGATCTGTAAAAAAAAAAAAAGAAAAAACAAAAAAAAAGATTAAATAGAAAATGTATTATATGACGGAAAGGAATTTCTGAAAATGTATAATTATGCAATGTACTTTCAACAATGAAACCCACCACTTTTTTTAAGAAGATCTCCTTTCCATGAACGGGCCATTCCATCCAGAAACTGATCCATGTATTTAATGTACTTTGCCAGGCTTGTTCGTTTGTAATCTGTGGAGAAAAGTAATGTTCAATGTTTAGGGTGTCTCATATTGCAATAAATAAATAAATAAATAAAGTCCTTGTGCTACCCCTTTATAACTTTGAAGAAGTGTCAAAGTTGTGTGGGGAACCACAGTAAAGCTGAAATTCAGATTTCACCTCTGATCTTTCTTTTCTCTGTTGTGTCTTTGTCATTCTCCTTCAGGTCCTCCGACTTCTCATCTTCTTCACCTGTCTTTGGTTGATCGAGCTCGTCACAGACAAAACTGAAAGAAGAACAAATATCTGATCTGGCAAGTGTAACACTATGCACACATTAGAGCAGCAAACAGCCAACACTATTATGACTAACCTTATAGTCGGGACAGCAAAAGGATCAAAGCTATCCAATTCCTTGAGGTCAATGGGAACTGAAATGCGGCCTAGCCAGAGTTTGATGGGAATAAGTTGCAGTGAACGTCAACATTTATCATCTTGATCACATGTTAGCAGACTTGTTGTCACCTGTTTTTGGGTGGACACTGAAGGGACTCTTAAGCAAGTGGTTGACCCCTTTGCTGACGTTGACATCAAGCCGAGGGTAACAGTACTGCAGCATGATTTCTTTCTCAAAGTGTTGGCCCTTTTTGGCAGTGCTCTGTTGGACAAAAGAAACGCTCCCTTTATTATATGTGTAAGAGTTCACATTTACCCCAGTGCTGTTCAGATAAACAAACGCCAACCGTATCCTACAGCATTTCCAGTTGAGTTACACACCTGTTTCCTTTTAGCTTGGTCCTGAATTGATTTCCAAAGGCTCTCTGGTTTTTTGTCATTCTGGAAATCCTGTTGCAGTTCCTTTCTCACATGTAAGCACCCAGTTAAGGTTAGGATTTTTTCAAGAAGGTGGCAACAAGGTAAAAATCAATTGCTATTTGTACAGAAGACTGTATGTGAAAACATCTATCATTTAGAAAGAAAAGCATCACAACAATTTTCTTTACTTTAAGCCCCTATCCGTCAATGTATGACACGGGAAAGAGGATATCTTCAGGCACAAGTGCCAGCACTTTTTCCACAGATTCCTTGCGACCGAGTATTTCCTGATCCTGTATTGCGTACCGAACAAAGTATTCCTTCACAACTTCCAAAGATTCCCTGTGTGGGGAGAACCAGTTTCATTTAAAACAGATTGCAGAAACAAACAACTTTTAATAAAATTGTATATAATATAACATTCAGACAACACTTTTTGTAGACACACTGCAACTTTAAACTAACTCTTACTTGATAAAAGGATGGATTGGATCACTCAGAACAACTTTCTTGATCGTCTCTTCACCTCCCTACAAGACAGCAGTAAAAAGCTGATCACAATGTTTGCATTAATGGGGGATTCTATCTTATGGCTGTTCAGTATTTTTTTAAAATCTGAAATGTGAGTGGGGGGTTACTGAATTAAAGTACGAGTACCTTCACTAGGCTGAGGTATTCTGCAACTGCAGAACGGGCAGCCACAGACAGCTTTCTGGCTGCTTCATCACACACCCAGCAATGCACTCCTCTTCTGCCAGAGTAAACCCAGAGCAGGTGTTGGAATCCAAAGTCATCTTAAAAAAAAAGAAAGAAAGAAAAAAAAATCAAACACACCCAAATATCAATAAATAGTAACTGCATAGAAGTGAACAAATACGTGAAATGTATCCATAAAAAGCAAACCTCGAAGGGCTCTATCCAGGATGCGAATTGCGATGGTCATCAGAGTCCAGCATTTAGAACAAATATCTGCAGCACTGAATAATAGAGTTTTGAGTCATCTCATTGAAATGCAATGAAAAGTGGCAGACATGGTGAAAATAAACGACTAAACTGTTTCACCTGCAGCAGCTCCTGACATCATCATAATCTGTCATGTCGATATCAAACACCAGCTCCTTCTCCAGGGCCTGGAATGTTCCTGACTTCACTGTGTTGTGCTGATTGGGCTGTAAGTGGCAGAGGGAACAATGACACAACAGAACAAACCAAAAGCACACAAGTTGCGTGACTGACACACAAACATAAAAGGAGGGTCCCTGGTCCTACCCTGTGGCTGTAGACTGCTCCAATGTCAATTTTGTAGGGGTTCATCTTTTGCATTTCCTTCTCCAGCTCGTTTTGTGTGGTAAACGACTGGTAGCGGACGTAGATGTCATCTTTAAGTGTGAAGGAGAACTCACGGTTCTGAAAGTAATTCTTCTGCACTGAGATAAAAAAGAAACGTCTGGTATAAATTAAATGCAAATTTGTATTGTCTCAGAAGATCAAAAATTAATAATTAACACATTGTCAAACAAAAAAATCTGGACATGTCTTGCCCCACAATGACAGGGGTATGTATACATTCTCAGAACATCTTAGCGTAGGACTCACTCAGACACCGTTTAAATAAATAACATATTATGCTATAACGTTACCTTTTTCTAATTTAAAAGGAAGTGCTGTAATTAATACATATGCATTGAGAGGCAATGAAAGATTCCGGTAAGCTATAGTTAATTTGGCAATCTGGTCTGTCTGCATGTGATACTTACATCCTCCATAGTTGAGCCATCGGTAGTACTGAGAGAAAGGAAACAGCCGGCGGTAGTAAAGCGGTAACAAGTCCGGTAGAGACGCCGAGTCATAATCTGACGACGGCATGGCCTGGCAGTACTGTAACAATACCCGGTGCGGACGACTAATGCAGAAGAAAACTCTCGGACAGACAGACACGCTAGTTGCTGACAGTTCGGTATGATGTTTTGCGACGGCAGCGCGGGAAAACTCTTGAGGAAAGAAGGAAACCAATAAGGCGTGACTTAATATGCCTACGTCATACGGAAGCCGGGATGTCTTTCGAAACTCAAAACGGCACCTGCTCTTTGCCATGTAAAAATAACAATGTACCATACGTCCGCATAAACTAAAATCAACATCCCTTGACACCTTCAAATTAATTTTAACATGCATCCTAAAATGAAGTTGAATGGGTACGAAAAGAGGCTAATGGGACCTGTAGTTGTTTAAAACTAGCGTTAATGTTAATAGACATTTTACAACAATAATTTAATAGAACGCGCATCTTCTGTGCGGGAAAAATGTATTTTATTGCAATACTGTAAAATATTATAAAACAATAATAATGGGTGAATAAATTGATTGACTGTAGTGTGTTTTTACACCGTTAGAGGGCAATGTAATATCTGGTTTGGCATTAGGACACTCTCAAGGAAGTTTAAACAACTATCTAATTTTTAGACGACTTTAATCTTTAAAAAACAAAAAAAAAGTTATTTCACGTCAGAAACATTCACAGTTCATAAATGAAACAGTCACTTACACAACAACTGTGTTGGTTGTGTCCGTATTCAGAAAATTGTCTTTTCTTTTTAAAATTGTCTGCCTATAAAACTTTTTTGTCTTTATTTTGGCTGTGGTTGATTTCATCTATACATATACACACATCAATACCCATCTTCACCTTCATCTCATACCTATCCATTCACAAACACATAGGTACGAGCAGCATAACAAATAAATATGACATATCAATATTGTCTCTCCACATGATTTTGATTTGTATCCTCATCCATTATTAATCAGCTTCTTCGATTTAATTATTGTCCTATAGGTGGGTGAGAGTAGCCCTACACCAGTGCATAATAAGCCACTATCAATAACATTCCTGTGGACTAGAAATATGTTAATGAGCACATAGCCTATCTTCTGTGCACCATCATTTCATCACACACCCTCAAAAGCAATTAACAGACAAGCATCACCAGTACATTTCCACTTCATGATTACACTTGTCTTCATGGTAGCGCTTTAAATCATTTTATAATCAATTTAATTTACATAATGAAACAGCCCTCAAATATGTTGAATCATACTTGAATTATGTAAATAATTTTTGCTGCAAGCCATTTGGAGATGTAATGAGGTTGTTTCATGGGTCCTGTCTAAGAAATTATTTGAAATGGATCCTTGATTTAAACTCAGCTGCCTACCTCAATTTTGTTTTATACTCTGAGACTCTAGTTTAAGTATATCTCAGCCTGAGTGCAACTCAACATTAGTAGGTTTGAAAGCCAGAATCCCGTGCCAAAATAATATACCTTTAAATATCCATACATCCACTAACACACACTGTTTTATCTCACTCGTTATATTTCACAGCTCATATTGTTCACTAACAACAATGTTAAATGTCAATGGAGCAAGACAACAGAGTAAAACAAGTAGGGTCAGTCAACCAGGATGAATGTAACAACAATGGCATAATGGTTTTTAGTTGCACTTGAGTAAAAATGGTTTACTTTGATAGTTGGACTTTTTAAAGTTAAAATATCTACAGAAAAATGTCTTTGTCCCTCCTCAAGTAGAGTTGTTGCCTTTTATCTGATAAACTTCTGTAAAATGAATCAACCCTGTTTTTCATCGTTGGTGTGATCTAAGGCTCCCGGCTGTTAAAATGATGGCCTTTAATTTACTCACATATTTTGCGCTGCTGATTAGGTGTTGTCAGCTTAACAGAAATAATCAAGGTGTAGATCTGTTTTGATGCAGAAGCGGGCACAAGAGAAATTGGCTGTTATGAGATTTAAGATGAAAACATGTAAACAGCTCCAGCCAGCTGCTTGTTTGTTTTAGATGTTAGTTATATGATGTTATACAATGAATAAGTAATAAAGCATATACCACATCTTTAGCTTTATTGCATCAAGTAGGAAATTGAGCAGTACAAACAAGATAATACTGAAAGTCAGCATACACCAATTAACTAAAGAGAGGAAATGGAGCAAAAGTGAGTCAAACATTGTGGCAGGTTGTGCCTGTCTGCGCCAGGCAGCAGGTGTAACTGATGTCTCAATCAAGGGTTTCACAAAATATGCGTTGACCGCAACCACTGCGCAGTATTCCCAAATACCGTCATCATTTCCCCTCCACATGGCACACACACTCAGTTATGTTTCAGATTGATGAACCCATCGGTCTTCTAGTGGGGTTAGAAACACTTGGACTCACTAACATCACATTATCTATTCTATAGACCCACTGACATATGTCCCAAAACAAAAATACAGAAAAGGCCACATCCTAAAGACGATCATAGTAGGATAGGATAGGACCACAAAAAAAAACACACAAAATAAAGGTATGCTAATCAAAAATCAAAATGCAAATAATAAAATCAAATGCTCAAACTGTGTCTTTCAATGAACACAAAATAAACATATCAAGCAAATATCGCTTTAACTTTTGTGATTGTTTTGGAAAAATGTACACTTCCAAACAACATTCAGATCAAAATGAAAACCTCCTCATCTATGTTATAGCCATTTTTGCAGAGAGTCTGTATTTGTACCCAGAGGCAACAGGTACAGTAAATGCAACAAGTTTTTTTTTTTCTGACAAAGGATAATGGCACACATGGCCCTCTAACCACAGTCACGTTGGAGTTTCCATGAAAGGACATGACAACACAGAAAACCCCATGAGTGGACTCCCACTATCATCAGTATTTACTTAGTAAATATGGGAGGGTTTATGGGAAGTCAATGTTTTCACTTTCCAGAATTAGAGTGCCAGAGTCTCCAATTACAGTTTTATTGGAATGGAAGAAGGGGATCAGAGTTTCCAAATTGTGGTCGGTTCAAAGTGTAGTTCTTTTTAGATGTGATTGAATGTAGTTCTTGTTTGTAAATTGGCGATTGATTTCCATGCAGCTGCTGTCCTGAAAGTTACTGTATAACATGTAAAACACTGTGATGGTTATATCAGTTCAATAAGACTTGACATTTTATAGTATAATAATATAATACAGCACTGGTATTTGAGAGAGAAATTTATCATATGTACAGTAATGACAAGAGCATTTCGGATGTATTCTGTTTAGTTCAAATGAACCTTTCCTGTTGTAAGTGTTTTGGATGTAAATGTCCATCGGATTTTTCAGAGGAAAACTCACCAGAAAGCTTCAGAATAGAAAGCCTAAAATATAATACAATATGTCTAAAACAAACAAAATGTTAGCTATGAACTAAAGAAAACAGATACCAAGTGGAACGGATTGGCTAAGAAGGAATGAAAGTAAAATGTGATATATTTTTTTTCTTTCTTTCTTTCTTTTTTCTTAAAGGTACTTTCTACCGGAAAAGACATGCCTCAGCCACATCAGCTGGCCATCCATCAAGATAAGTTGAGGCGTACTCCCGCTGCATTGCGCAACGCTCATTGGTTGGCGCCACAATATAAAGTTCCGCAGTGCTCCGCTCACTGGCACTGCTGCTGCTGCTGCTGCTGTGTGTGTGTGTGTTGACGTATCGAGTCTGCCTGCCTGCCTGCCTGCCTGTCTGCCTGTCTGCCTGCCGCACTGAATCATTCAGTCAGTGAACAAGACAAAGCTGGTGCCGGGGAGAACTTACACTTAAGACTTATCGGCATTCCGTTCATTCGACTCCTTTATCGTCTCGCCTAATTCCCGTCCAGCATGAAGGAAAGGAGACTCCCGCAGCCGTTTGTTGCGAGGTGCAAGCTGGTCCTGGTCGGGGACGTCCAATGCGGTAAAACAGCGATGTTACAGGTCCTGGCGAAGGACTGCTACCCCGAGGTAAGACATCTGCACTCATCGCAGTCGTGGCCATGCATTGCAATGGATGTCTGTCACGAATTTAAATCTGAGCGAGTTTATTTATTTACTTACTTACTTACTTACTTATGTCATTGGCGTGTGTTGTGTTAATTGTTTCCCTCCAGGGAGAATATAAAATGAATTTCATACTTCCACGTGGAACTTTTAATACGTAGTGAACGTGTTATTGTATAATCTATCTATCTATCTGTTTTCTAACTCACTTGATTACATGTGGGCATTAAACCTGGCATACACGTTGCTTATGTTTCATCATACACATTTTTATTGTAACCTTCCAGCATTATAGCTTGTTTTGATAAAAACAATTTTTTTTTATTGTAGTTGGGAGCCTCTGCCTATGTTCTCTTATGTAGGTATGAGAATCTGTTGCAACTTCAGCAAATAAAAAATATCAATGTTTAATGGTGTTATGATTATGGGTACAACATGCATTCTTTAAAAGGTCTGGATAGAAAACAGACTTTTCCATTAAGTTTTCATCATATTTATCATACTAGGTTGTAGCTCATACCACATGGGCAGCTTCTGATATTTTTTTCAGCAGTTTTTTTTTAACCATGAAACCGTTATTTGGTCCATGATGAGTTGTGAACACATTTTCGCAGCTAGCGGTGAAAAAAATGATTTTGCAATTTTAAGGGTCCTGACTTCTATATCCATTGTCTGTTTCTAGACTTATGTCCCCACTGTGTTTGAGAATTACACAGCCTGTCTGGAGCTGGAGGACCAACGTGTTGAGCTCAGCCTGTGGGACACGTCAGGTGAGGACGGCATTACAAAAAACTTTTGATGTTAGAGTCTTTATTATGGTGTACATCTCTATTGTTATTTTAATTTGTGGGTACCTGACTACAGATCAACTGCAGATAAAACAATTTCAAATTAATCCCTCTGTCCCCACCACATAAACATATGGTTGGTTGGTTGGTGTTTGAGTTTATGCAGACAGTAGACTAGTTTGAATACTGTATTCATGAGCTGATTTGTTAAGCTCCTTTAATCTCCCCACAAAACAGTCTGGACAGCCTGGAGTCGAGCTGCAACTGTAAATTATGCACCAGTCTCATTCATTGTTTTACAAACAGTGCTGTTGCTGTTTACCCAGACATGTCTGCCTGTTCTGTTTGGACACAGTTAAGTGGCTTGTCACTGGTGTTAAATCTGTTGACAAATCTCTCTTGGTGCCACAGTAAACACACAGTGGGGGACAGGCCTGAGCAAAGACCTCTCCTGGATACCCACGGGTCAGCTGCGTCCCCAAGTCGGGTTTTGCAGAAAGTCAAATGTATTGCAAAATGCAAATGTATTAAAAAGGAAATACAAAAAAATGCTAAAGACGCTATTGCAGACAATGGCCTCTGTGAAACATTTAAACATAATTATTAGAAAGAGTGTAATCTTTTGGATTAGCAATAAAACCAAGAGTAGGTGTGAGTCAATGCAAACGTTAAGCTACTGCATGTTTCCACACTTGCTCAGAATAAATCAGTTTCTCCTTGTGCATTATGTCAGTCATACGCATGCATACTATTCTATGTATATGTACATATTTGGATTGTAAAAATTAAACAGACATTCCAGTATTATTTAAATAATTGTTAATGCAACAAGGTTTGCAGTTGTCGGCGATGAAGCCGTGCAACAGTGACAAGAAGGGCTGGGGGTCGGGGAGCCGGTTCCTCTGCTCACCCATGCCTGAAAGAAGCAATAAAAGCGACCTCTTTGATGTCTCTGTGATAGATAAAAGATGATAAAATGCCCTGGAGGACCTTTCCAGAGGACGGAATGTGATGAAATGCATTAATGGTTGCCTTTAGAATGAATAAAAATTGCCTCACATGGCCAGCCTCTATGACAGTGTGGCCTATAATGGAGCAATTCCATATCCAGCCAAGGGTTCATCTGCCACACCTAATGTAATGATTTGTATTGATATTTTAGGGATGCATAATATATATTTTCTTCTGCCAGTACCCGCAAGCATCCATTCAGTGATCATTAGTGCTCCTACTAATACAAATAAATGTGCATTTCAAAATTCAAAATGAAAATGCAGAAATGTAGTGGTCATTTCAGTTTGGTATTTGCTCCTTAAAATTTGTTTTACTTGGTATCATTTAATTATTCATAAATGATAAACAATGATGGGAAGTAAGCTGTTTCAAGCCTAAAAGGCATCTATCTACCTGATATCTAATGAGCATGCATGTCTGTCTGATTAAAGTCGTCTGATATTTGATAATTAACAACGGCTAGCCTAAAAAACGTATCTCCTCCCAACACTACAACATTTAAATTGTAATTGTAATACAATGAAGAAAAAAAGAATGTAAATTGTATTGGTGTTGCTTCATGACATTGGCCACATTTGTAAACTCACCAAATTGAGGAGTTAATCTTTGACTATATATAAATAGTAGTCACAACCTGATTGACTCAGCCTAAATTCATTCTAGCTGATACAGAGCTCATGATTATATAATCACTCTGACCTCTGAAGTCTTTAGAATAGTAGTTTGTCAGTACCAGCGATCAAATGATATCTTCATCAGAAGGATTTAAGTAGAACTCAAGTTTGTGGTTCAAGAGGTTTTCTGCACAAAAATGTAATCTGATTAGTTTTAAATTCATCATTTTTATTTTGCTTTTCTGCATTATATAAAAGTTAAACTACATACCTCACTAACTGTAATATCACAACCGCATTAAAACATTTTGCAGCCAGAAAGATTAATCACCAAAGTGATCCTTAATGGATAAACATAAGTGCTGTTTAAATATCTGTTGTAAAACATTTTTAGGGTTGAACTAATTGTCTCATTGACACAATGACCCCAACTTTACAGAGATTATATAAACGCGATCAATAAGAGCAGCCGTGCGTTTCGATATGGATCCATTTCATAACAGCCTTGGCTGAGGCTTTGTGCTGGGAGGAAGTTGCACACTGCCAGTTGGCCCTACGAGGGGTTTGTTCCACTGGGGAGAGGGGGATGCCTCGTCCATGCAGGGGGTGGAAGTCTGAAATTGTGTGCGTCCTGCCTCACTGCGTGTGAAAAACTGTGCCTAGCGCGTGTGTGTGTGTGTGCGCGTGTGTGGCTTACACTGACTGTGAACAGAAGGCGCAAGTGAGGGAGACTGTGTGAAAAGATATGCCTGACCTCCTCGATGCCTTATGGCGTATGCTGCTCTTATGTAACCCAAAGCAGCTCTGAACTAATGCAGGTTTGTGTGTTTGTCTCCCACGGAGTAAAAACTTTCTGGACAGTCACCCTTTCCAGAGGAAACATTACATAAGGCCGATTTACATTTGCAATGCACACAAACAGACAAATCCCGCCACTGCTGATGCCCCTTTGCATTCTTCGTCGATATCATTTTTACTTAACAACAATTAAGCTCAGAAAAACATTGCAAATTAGTTGAAAACGAATTACTTGTCAGAAGATTGTGAGAACCTTTAAGCAGCTTTGGTGAGTTGTTTTTTTTTGTCATTTTTAAATTAAAAGCTAGAACATGAGTGTTTTTTTGCCTCTTACAGTAACCCATTGAATGATCAGCTTATCATCATTATTTTTTTGTAAGTAATCATACTGTTTATTTCTCATTAACATTGCAACATAGCAATTAATTATATTAATAATTCAAAATGAACTATTTTTCAGTCCGTTGATTATTATATATATATATATAATATATATATATATTATTATAAAGACACAATGCCTCGTCTTGTGTGTGTGTGTGTGTGTGTGTGTGTGTGTGTGTGTGTGTGTGTGTGTGTTTTCTTTTTTTTAGAAACATTCCAACTCCTCTCGTCCTCTGTCTGAATCTTCGGCTGCTTCGATTCACATTTTCACAACTGAGACCGTTGTGTGTCTGTGTGCGCAAGTACGTTTGTGTGTCTAGGCAGGGGGCTGCGAACGTGTGGGAGGCGGTGGGTGCTGCAAGTTGCGTCCTCCTTAGATCTCTCTGCCTCCTCTTTCTCAAGCCTTACATCACCCTGGACGGTTATGTGACAGCCGCTTTGATTCCCGTTCAAAAAAATGGGGGGAGGGCAGGTATTGATAGACGGCTGTTGTGTAAGTTATCCTACCTTTACAGATCTCAGTTTAAGATTTAGATGAACTGATTTAACCTGGGATTGCAGTGCATCATCATGCATCATCACTTATCAAGACAACACGTTTGTGGGTTCTGACAGACGCTCCTATCTAATGTTGGTATAATTAGAACCTTCTATATTTACAACTGGGGCCCCTGAGGAAAGAGCAGGAAATAAAATATGGGTGCTACTGTGTGGGGAGAGATAATATGGAGGAGAATAGACAATAGAGAGCGGACGTCCTGTTGTTTTTTTTGTTTGTTTGTTTTGTTTTTTGCACATTTACCTTCCTGAGAACTAAAACAAAAGATAGTTTTCCGTTATATAATTGTGAGGAAAATTTTGCTTCCTTCACATTGACCTCAAGCAAGGGTCACTCCTGTTTCTAATGCAAAATTAATTATATCAAGAGAAAAGTGGTGAATTGTTTGTTGAATTGTAGGTTGACTCATTGTCATGTCAGTGGATGTGTGATTTTTGCCGGGACACGGCCAATTACCAAGCGTAGTATGAGGCTGGAAAAGTAATTTGACATCTTCCCACTGTCAGCTTGTGGTTGCAGGTTTGTGGGTTCCATCCTTGGCTCTACAGCCTTTACCTCTTGCTTGAGTGTTTTTTCTATCTCTAAATTGTCCCTAGATGTGGATGTGAGTGCAGATGGTTATTTGTATAGGCATTTATATTTCTATGTGGCCTTGTGATAAACTGGCCTCTTGTCCAAGGTTTACCCCACCTTGGATTAGATACCGATACTAGATAATAGAAAATAGAAGCGTAAGAGTCTTGCAATAGTGGCCAAACCTTGCAGTTACATCATGCATCACTCATGGGTCCAAATGTTATTGGGCTATGTTGTGGTGCGTGTACAATAGCCTGTGTGTGAGTGTTCAGGTTTGCTATATTATGACATTTGAAACATTTTTAATACCTTTAAAGGCTTTTGGTGGCTGAATCCACCCATCAGTAACTAACATCATAATCATTAGTTATCTTAGGTAATTGTTGTGTCGTTATCGCCATTGTTGTGTGTGTAATTCAGTGAGAAAGTCACTCTTGACTGGTGCAAAATGTTCTTTTCTCCGGTCAGTCTGGCAACGGTGCATCTGACTCTTGGTGTTGGTACTGTGTGAAAGTGAGGGGGATGATTGCGGTGGAATATTAAAATAGTGTTGGCTGGTGCAACACTGCCAAAACCTTTTGCTTTTACTTCGCTAAAAAGTTTTCTGTTCGTGATCGTGAGCTGTGCTCTTTGTCTCCAGGCTCTCCTTACTACGACAACGTCAGACCCCTGTGCTACAGCGACTCCGACGCAGTGCTCCTGTGCTTCGACATCAGCCGACCAGACACAGTAGACGGTGCGCTGAAAAAGGTGCTCATATTATCTTTATTATCTTATGTCTTTTAACGTGACATAACTGCTTTTCTACATTGGACGACCGCTTACACGACTAACTGGTTCATCTGTTTGCAGTGGAAAGCTGAGATTCAGGATTTCTGTCCCAGCACACGCATTCTGCTGATAGGCTGCAAAATGGACCTGCGAACAGACGTGTGCACGCGCATTGAGCTGTCCAATCAGAAGCAGACACCCATCTCGCACGAGCAGGTTTGTCCAATGACAGTCTCTCGACCAATCTGAATAATCTTGCTGAGCTTCTTGTCTTCTGTCTAGACCTGTGGAAATCCCCTTTGCGCACCAGCTCACACTGTATTTTGGCTGATTTCTCCGTCAACTCTCAGGGATCGTCCATGGCCAAGCAGCTCGGGGCCGAGACCTACCTGGAGTGCTCCGCCTTCACGTCCGAGAAGAGCATCCACAGCGTTTTTCGTACTGCGGCTCAGGCCTGCATTAGCAAAGTGCAGCCTGCGGACAAGCCCAGCCCCGTGCGCCGCCTCTCCAAGAGACTCCTACACCTTCCCAGCAAGACAGAGCTGCTCTCCTCCACATTCAGCAAGGACAAGTCCAAGAGTTGCTCCATTATGTAAATACTGCTGAGACACAACTGGGGGCAGGAAGATTACCAAGGACTTGGCAAGAACTCCAGATGCTTCAGTGGGGTCTTCTTTTTTGCAGATTCCATCCCAGAAAAAAACCCCATCACTCTCTGTCACTGAACTCAGATCAAGGGCGCACAGTCCAGAGAACTAAAAACTGCTTGATGTTGATATTTAATACTAGTACCAAAAAAAAAAAAAATATGGGCACTTTAAGGTGTGGAACTGTTGTGAAGAAACGCAGCGCAAATATAATAATGACGTGCCTGTAAACAATGCATTTAACTGCTTCACCTTTGCTGAGACGCATTTAAAATTCCGATCGCCGTGCCGACGCTCGTCCATCTCTCCACCGGAATGGCTCTTTAAGGTCACAGCGCAGGCTGATCGAAGAGATGAATTGTAGAATCTGTCAGTGCCGCAAAGGGGTTTCACCAGAGATGAGTCGCGGGGAATTTCAAGCGGTGGTACTCGAGGACGTTATTCCCGCTGCTAACCCCTCGTGGCATTTCGTTTGGAAATTAAATCCGACAGTGCAGAAGAAAGGGGAGACAAGGGAGGGATTTGGCAAGCAAGGGAGCTCATTTTCACAAGAAAAAAAAAAGAGGCAGCGCTCGAACTGAGCGCACATGGGAAGGATCCGCAGTGTGACTCAGTGCTCACATGAGCCGTCTTATCAGTTTACAGAAGACGTGTTGTTACAAAAACCAATAAAAAAAAAAAGGAACCAAACTCCAGGGCTGTTATAAAAGGCCGTTATATCGCACCCTCGTCGCCACAGCAGTCTTAAGTGTTCAATGTTATTAACCATAACACTAACTGTTATCTTACTGTTCAGTGAAAAGTGTAATGATGACCAGTTGACACCATTCCAAGAAAATAATGATAAAAAAAAAACACCTTTTCAGGGTGGATTACTTCAAAATAAGAAAAGACAGAAAAACGCCTGAGAAGTCTTTGTTTCTGATGCCTCTGTTTTAGTCCTGAGTTCCAGCCTGGTTTGTTCTTGAAATGTCAGGAAACCCTATAGGTTGAATCACACAAACAGGCAGGTCCTGTGTGGAATAAGGTTTTTTTTAGTTCCCTGTTTTTATGCTTTAAAGATTATTTTTTAATAATTTTGTATTTCGCCCTGAAAACTCCCATTTTCACCATTTTCAAACAGATTCTTTTGTCGGGATGTTCTCACTTGCCTGTGGCTGTCTGTCTGTGTTTTTGTAGCCGTTGATGTTGTTCTATTTATTCACTTGAGTTCTCCGGCTTCAGCATTTGTTGACAGCTCCACTAATGGAGGACCAGATGATTAGTGGATCTGCAGCGAGAAGCCCTCAGATCTCTGGATGTACAGAACGCCAGAAGCCTTCGTGTTGCCTCGCAACAGTGCGAGCAGGGGCAGCCCACAAGCGGGGTCCCTGCTTCGCTCGCAGAGGGGCGGGGAGAAAGGTTCTCCCAAGAGGGCGTCTCTTGTTTTTATTTGTAGCATTAGAAAGAGGCCACCGCCGAGGTGAAGGCTGCGCATTTCAGCGAGCGGCAGACTTCTCACGAATCACGACATGGCAGCGGCTTGTTGGAGACAGAACATGTGGTCTGTAGCTCTGCTGAGTTTTCTCTTGATGGTCCTGTCGGTAATGTGCGTCGCCATCATTTGAAAGATTTGTATACAATTTTTGATTTTTGCTGTACATATGACCCTCCCACCTCCCCCCCCTCCCCATCCCAACCCCAAGTGAATGTGACAGAAGCAAAAACAAAGTGTGTCAAACAGTTTTCTGTAAATTTATCAAATGGATTCTTTGTTACTTTCAAGTGCGTTGTTGTTTAAATTTTATTTAAATAAAAATGTCTGAACTTTATATTAGACGTGGTGTCAGTATTTCTTTCAGGTTGGGTACATTAAGTCTTGTCCGAAGTTCGTAAAGACATAACATGACTAGTTTCCAATTAAAAGGTGAAAGGGCACAGATCACACAGTATTATTGAGACGTTGAAATGTTATACATAAATCATTTATCTTGTTTTTCAAAATACAAATCATATTACCATAGTTTCTAATTTAGCTACCAAAAAAATAAAAACATATAGGGAGTTGTAATATCACCAAGTAAAATTCTATCCAGTAAATTACCTTTATGTTTAAAATACCTGTATGAATTGTATTTATTCAATCACTCACGAATGGCAAATAATACACCATGGCAAAAGCAGGAAGTCAAAAGCAGCTGTTTGCAGCCCTATCAACAACTGATAATTTATTTTAAAATTCAATCATTCCTCCGGTTCCCTCAGAAAAACACATGCTGATAGTTTGGCTGTGCATTGTTTATTTTGTCTTATATTTCATGTCGAGGGCACAGTAACTTAATAAATAAATCTAAATAAGACCATGATAACACATCATTCAGTCATGGCACAAAGTGAGTTACTATTAGCCTGTAGAATAACATATAATAAAAACGGCAACTTAGCTACGAGATTATCTAGATTTTTATTCAAGAGCAAATATGGAAATGAAACTGATTGAGTTTAATTTTTTTACAGGTTAAACAACCACTGAGGCTACAGCCTTAGCTGACAGATGATGTTTCCTTCGCTCGTTCCTCTTATGTAAACAATCAGCTACCCGACCTCCATTACTATATTTGCTTTGTCTCCTGTGCTGCCTGATACGGCCTCTTATCAGACCCTCTCCCTGGCTACGTCCTTCCGTGACCCTTCACCCGCTGATAGCGCAGCACACATGAGGACAGTAGATGTTTGCCATTCCAGACCTATCAGACACAACCACAGGATGCAGCTCATGGCCTTCTTATCCGTCAGTTATTCACTAGGTGACAAGGAAACTATGTGGATATAACGTTGCATCCACTGTCTCTGATAAAAAGCAATCTGTCGCCTGCTCACACATTGATCTCGTACAGCTGAACATCTAAGGATCTTGTTTTGGGTAAAAATGGCTGCCAGCATGTCTGGCCCTGGCCTCATGATTTCTTTTTTTCTGAAGCTTGTCGCCCTGTCTTGTTCTCAGACACACATATATCATATCGCAATAGGTCCGTGCACAGTGGACGTCACCGTAAATCAGATAGCTTAGCCGCAAAGGCGTATTGAGCCTGTCATCCAGGATGCTCTGGGGCATGATTACAGCTCCATACAATATGATCGCAGCCGATGTCAAACTTCTGCACTGCTGATGGATGACAAACCTGCTACCCCAAGGCTTAAATCTATATCTCTTTGTGGTGTTTGTACCATTCTTTTCTACTATGTTGTTGCTGTAATTATGCAAATTTCCCCAATGTGGGATTAATAAAGGCTTCTATTCTATTCTATTCTATCTCACTCCAGCAAAAACCAAAGGTCCACGCACAGTAACCCATGAGGTCAATTGGCAGGATAAGGGCTCAAGCAAGGAGAAACAATTGAGGGAAGCACACGGAGAAAATCTGCAAAAGCAGACAAATGTAAACTATACCTTGTAAAAATAAACAAAAACAAACAAACAGGAAAATGCAAAACGGGCAATAAGGAAGTGGAAGCCACTAGAATCCACATGGCTTACGCATGGCACTGATGTACGTAGACGAACAAACAGGGTCAGCAGCAAGTGATCTGTGCAGTCTCGACATTTGTCTCTTCCTCTCTGGATGGATGGGTGCCTGCAGCTGAGACGGCGACACCGCCGAGGATCAGGAAGTGGAGTGAGGATGATTTAGGGGGGGGGCACGCTGCCATCTGAAACCCACTCAGGGAACTCGGGGGCGCAAAATGGTCGCAGTGCAGCGCGGCTCATTACCGCGTAAGCGCGTCATCTGTCAGACATGGCAGGGCAGAAGCGCATAAGAACACAAGCGCCACACCGCCTCGCACACATTCCCCGCCAAGTCAACCCATCACACAGTCATCTTCAGTGCAGCAGCAGCAGCAGCAGCAGCAGCAGCAGCAGACTTGAAGGCAAACAGGCTGATGAAAGGATGTGGGGATTTTAAAGCTATACTGCCTGCTTACTGATGAGCTATCGGCTGAGTGGCATACAGCTTCACTTACACACACACACACACACACACACACACACACACACACACACACTCACACTCACACACACTGTAACACTGAGCTTTGCCCCAGCTGCTCTGACAGAGTCGTAACTCCTGTCTCTGGGTGGAATAGAGGCCTGTGTGTCAGAGGCTCAGCTGGCGAAGGAGTCACATTCTCCAGTGTCCCATATGGGCGTCTGTCTCTTTGCTTCGTGCTAAATCACTATAATGCCTTTCCGTGTCATCTTTTCATAGAATTTGTCCAAGCATGCCTTCCAAATTCCTGTATCATTTTATTATTCTATTATTTATCAAAACAAAGGAAGCAGACCTCGTTTAACCTTCTTTTTTCTTTTTTTTTCTCCCTTTGCTCTGTCGGCGCGAGCCAATCATTTGCCTCCATCTCGGCCTGTCCTCTGTGCCTAATCTTGAACCATTTCCCCCCAAAACTGCCAATTTTTTTCCCAAATACATCTCTCAAATTCTCTGTTAAAAAACAAAAAAATAAAAACGTCAACTGTCAGAGCTGAATTTCCGTGATTGTGTTGAACTTATTTGTCTGAAGTGTCTTTCAATCATCCTGCTCCTCTGTGTGATTGTTCAGTCTGCAGCCGTGTTATACGACATGGTGAGACAGCAGTGCCGCTTTGTTTGTGTGTGTGTGTGTGTGTGTGTGTGTGTGTGTGCGCTCACTCAATAAGGTGCACATACACAACGCTCGACAGCACAAACCCTGAGGACTAACTCACATTAATATTAACCACTTTAAGCTGCATTAGCATTTACACAGTGGATAATTTCACGATAATAAAACACAGAGATGCTCTTTGTGATCAGTGGTCTTAGTCGCCAGCACTTCTTTCATTCACCTACATTTCTCTTTCTCATCCGTGTGTGACAAAGTGGGCCCATTATCCCCGCATATGTGTGTTTTGTGCGCGATTACTGCATTTGCAGCCATGGTCGTCCACGCGTGACGGCGTACATGCGAATTGGTGTGTGAATGTGTGTCAGTGTGCGTTGTGTATACTAAGCAGTTTATCTTGTCTGCTCTGCATATTCTCTCCCTCCCAGTTGTAGCGAGGTGAGCCACGTTCAAATTGTCACGCAGACACACACACACACACACACACACACACACACACTGCTTGGGTTCGCCTGTACCCCTTATGGCCCTGCCAGAAGTAAATAGACTCCCAGACGGCAACAGTAACCGCCAAGCCTCCTCACTTATCTCCATCCCAGAACCCTGCCCCTCACAAACCCTCTACGTTCACCTTCACCACATGGAAGCCTCCCTCACGACCACCACATACCACGTGGTCTGCTGGCACTCCCTGGGGGCATGTCAGGAGTCACTGCTCTCTTCCAGCGCTTTAATTAGACAACCACGCCTGGCACTGGGGGAACACTGGGGGGAAGGGAGCACAGTCTGGGGCACATAAGGATGCTTGGGATGGGGGTCAACTGTTGTTTAGTTCAGAGTTGGGGGAAGAGGAGTTACAGAAGGAGATGTGATGCGCACATCTGGCCATTACAAGGCCATTTCTGTGCCATCCAATCATGGAATCCCCAGTGGGTGGAAGTCTGTCACTAGAACTTATATATTTTCATTTTGAAGTTGTTGCACCCTCACATACAGTATGCATTTGTCATATTTGAATAAGTGTTACATATCATATTGATTACACACGGCCAGTGTTACCTGTCAACAAAAGTTAAAGAATGTGGGTTTAACAGTTTACCAAGAAGCTGTATAACGTCCTGCAACAGGATGCTGTTATACAGTGGACAAGGGTTTGTCCTTTCCGCATCAAAGACAGATTTTGACATCTAACCCAAAATAATAGCAAAGGTTCTAATAGCAGGTCAGCTCTGAAAAGGATTCTCTTCGTCACGTTTGGCATTTCTCTTTGCACATTAGCATTGATTGTGTGAAAGGAGTATACGTTTATGTGCAGCTTTCATCCTTTTTCAAATAGGGTTAGAAAAGACGGTCAGTGGGAAAAGAAAAATCCCACAGTTTAAGATGCAAAATAAACTTGGCTTTTATTTTCCAAGCTCTCATTTAATTTCTCCTCTTGTATCCTTCTCCTTTGGCCAGTTTAATTAAATTTTTTATACCATCAACTTTGATCTCCTCGCGGCAGCAGTTTCACCTTCAGAAGGTCTCTATAAATCACTCTTGATCTACCCCTGTGGATGAAAAAGGCAGGCCCAGCATATGAATCAGCAGTGAGCTGATGTGGACCGTGGCTGAGCAGAGCAACATCTAAAAGCGTCCTTTATCTGTCAGGAGAAGCACATACACAAAACATGTAAAGATGGGTTACACTACATGAAAATACAGTAAAATATTGATTACAGTGGAGGACGGTGCTTTTTTGATATTACTGTAAATACAGACCAAACATATAATTTGTATGATTATCGCCAACAATTTACAGGTGGCTGCCTTGCACTCTGCATTTTATATTAATTGATTCATTCTACCGTATATATGCGTGTCCATTTTTTTTTCTAATTCAGATTTCTGTAAAGCATTGACATAGCTCGGTCGGCAGGTTGGAAGGCCGAGATTGCGGTTGTTTAGTTCAGTAGCTATCGCACCATTTCCTTGCACGATTGCCCCCTTGTGTCTAAAAAACATCACTGCGTAAACCAGACCGTGAACTGTAGCATTTTCTGTCAGGCACTTAGAACATTCGGGGGCCTAATACAAGGACTCGGTTTTCTGGGAAGTGTAGTGCAAAATGCCCCGCTGTTAACGCTACAGAGAGAGCTCGATACCACGACACCCACAATCCATTTCTGCCTGCTGCTCGTGTGGTGCGATATGGCGACCGCTTAAAGCGTATACACATCGCAAGTGTTTTGCTAACAAGTAATTGAGGTAAACTTGAAATTTATACCTATCTTATGTGTGTGCAATGTACAAGTTAAAATTGTTTGCGCTGGACTTGGGACCTGTTTTATGTATGCAAGCGATCTTCCAAAGCTATATGCTAAGTTGATTAGCTAACTGTGGTAACGAGCTATCGTGTTTAATGGCCATAGCGTTCATAATTATTTTAGCACTTTTCTGATAGTAGTTGTTTTGTTTAATATCAGCCACTATAAATGGCTCTCTAAACCGGTCTGATTAGCAATCTACAACTTCCTCTAACAGTATTACGCTACATACATTGTTGCAGGGAAATTGTCTTGCCTCGATGAGAAACGCACTGTATGTTTATGGAGCAAAATATGTTTTGCAGGGCCATCTCTTGTTTTTCGTTGCTGTGAAATTCATACTTCATACTTTTTGTTTGGCATTTTTCGGCCTTGATGAAGTTGATAACTAATATCTCTTTTCGTTGATAAATAATGAAGGTTCCAGGCAGTGTTTCAAGTATAGTTTTATTGTTTAGTGCATTTAATGCTGAGACTTGGCGAACTATTTATGTGATTACCATTCAGCCATTTGGATTGTTTTAGGTATCCACAGTCATATAGTGTGCAGTGTATGATTGCATCTTGCAAGATGTTGAGATATGCGATGCATATGTGTACATTCTCCTTTTTTTCCCTTTTTTTTTTTTTGCAGATGGCTGCTGATTCCTCAGACAAAAAGGATGCTGAATCCTCAGGGACCAAAGACAGAGAAAGGAAGCGCAGCCGCTCCCGAGAACGGGATCGCAAACCTTCACCATCTCGCAAGAGGCATCGCTCTCGTGATCGGATTCGTTCTAAATCTGTCGAAAGGTCAAATAAAGTTATGCTTTTATTATTACGGTTTCATTTTGTACCTTTACACTGACTTTTTTGGGTGAACTTTTCAGGGTCCGACGGATGACCGACAGAGAGAAGGAACGTGACAGAGACAGAAGCCGCAAGGACCGAGATGGGCATCGACGGGATAAAGATCGTGGCAAGAGGTCCAGGTTTGTGGACCACACATTTTATTTCATTTTTAGCTAAAAAGTGGTCGCATGCTGTCTCAATACTTTTTTCAATCAACTAAATACACAAATTTTGTATGATATCACATTTGAAGTAGACAAACACAGAGCATCTGGAGCATCTACAGAGATTTATAAACCAGGCAAAACATTCTATACAGAGATTTTTTTTTTATGTTTGTTTTTTAATGGTGCAACAGGGGTTCAAATTCATTCTTTCATCCTTCCTAACAGAAGCGTCTCACCCAGGTCACGGGATTCTAAAATAAAGAGGGAGAAGGATATCAAAACAGAAGAGGAAGAAGATCAGAAGAAGAAAGAAAAGGTAGGCGTTGTTCAATTTCATATAATTCCTTTAATCTGGTTGTTTTTTTCTATTCACTCTCTGTTGCTTCTGTCCAGGTCCAACCTTTATCTCTGGAAGAGCTTCTTGCAAAAAAGAAGGCAGAAGAGGAAGCAGAGGCCAAGGTGAGAATGTTTCTGAGATCAAACCCTTTTGCCCTTTTTAAAACTTGGCAACGTCTCACACATCTATCATTGTTTTTCAGCCCAAGTTCCTGTCAAAGGCAGAGCGAGAGGCTGAGGCTCTGAAGCGCAGGGAGCAGGAGACGGAGGAGAAGCGGAAGTTGAATGATGAGGAGAGGAAGAAGAGGAGAATGTTTCAGGATATTGGGAGAAAAATGATGGGTGTGTATCAAACTTTTGAAATGATCAAAATGCTGATGTGAAAGTGTGACGAGTTCTAATTAACACCGCTGGGTGCAGAGGACCCCCAGGACAGAGAGAGACGCGAGCGCAGAGAGCGGATGGAGAGAGAGAACAATGGAAATGAGGAGGATGATGGCCGACAGAAGCTCAGGCAAGAGAAAGACAAAGGCAAAGAGCTGCAAGCAATCAAGGTGAGTCACGACTGTTGCTACTTGACTTCTTTATTTGGATTGGGTTTATGTTTTTCTTAAACACAATTCTGTTTTCATATAGTCATTTCTTCAACTTTGTGAGGAATTAAGGGTTGATTCAATTATTACACCTAGTTGATGAATAAGATGTCTCGTCTCTGCAGGAGCGTTACCTGGGCGGACTCAAAAAACGCAGGCGAACTCGTCACCTGAACGACAGGAAGTTTGTGTTTGAGTGGGACGCTTCTGAAGATACCTCGGTCGACTACAACCCCATGTGAGTGAGCGCAAACCCCACGGTCCCCCCGAATCAGTTGTCATTGCGTACGGCTGCTAATGGGTACGACGTGTCCATTGTGTCTCTGCAGTTACAAAGAGAAACATCAGGTGCACCTGTACGGACGAGGCTTCATTGCCGGCATCGACTTAAAGCAGCAAAAGAGAGAGCAGTCCCGTTTCTACGGTGACCTGATGGAGAACAGGCGAACCATGGAGGAGAAGGAGCAGGAGGAGTGAGTGATGCGACCAGGTCTTCTTCTCCAGCGCCAGACTCAAGTTTGTCTGACTTAAATGCACCCGCTGTCCATCTCGCCTCTCAGGACAAGACTGAAGAAGATGCGCAAGAAGGAGGCCAAGCAGCGCTGGGACGACAGACACTGGTCTCAGAAGAAGCTGGATGAGATGACCGACAGAGACTGGAGAATCTTCCGGGAGGACTACAGCATCACCACGAAGGGAGGCAAGATTCCCAACCCCATCAGAAACTGGAAGGAGTATTCGCTGCCCGCACACATCCTGGAGGTCATCGACAAGTGCGGTTACAAGGTCAGCGTCCCCCTCGACTCCCCGAGTGTCCATCCGTAGCTTTTACAAAGCAGAAAAAATTGATTCTGTTGCTCTCTTTCTCATTGTGTTTTGTTGCTTTTGTGTCTCGTCTGTGCAACTTCCAGGACCCGACGCCTATTCAGCGGCAGGCCATCCCCATTGGCCTGCAGAACCGCGACATCATCGGCGTGGCAGAGACGGGTAGCGGTAAAACGGCTGCCTTCCTGATTCCTCTGCTGGTGTGGATCACCACCCTGCCCAAGAGTGACAGGTGACCCTGCGAACCAAAGCGAACCCCCCCCCCCCGCTGTATTCCCCAAAGACCTGCTTTGCTCACGCATGTCTGTCTGCCGTCTCGCGCAGGATCGAGGACTCGGACCAGGGTCCCTACGCCGTCATCTTGGCGCCGACCCGTGAGTTGGCGCAGCAGATCGAAGAAGAGACCATAAAGTTTGGCAAGCCGCTCGGCATCCGCACCGTGGCCGTGATCGGAGGAATCTCCAGAGAGGACCAGGGTTTCCGTCTCAGGATGGGTTGCGAGGTGAAACCTGCCGTGCATTTTTTCCCACGTCGAGCGTCTAAATTCCCATTCCCACAAAGCCATAACGAACCTCTCAAAACGCTGTGGACAGATTGTGATCGCCACCCCCGGTCGTCTGATCGACGTGCTGGAGAACCGGTACCTGGTCCTGGGCCGCTGCACATACGTGGTTCTGGACGAGGCCGATCGCATGATTGACATGGGCTTCGAGCCGGACGTTCAGAAGATCCTGGAGTACATCCCAGTGACCAACCAGAAACCAGACACAGAGGAGGCGGAGGACCCGGAGAAGATGTTGATGAACTTTGAATCAGGAAAACACAAGTACAGACAAGTGAGTCAAACAGTCGGCGAAAAGCATTTTTACAAGCTCTCGGTGCCCCTGATGCAACTGTTTTTCACCTTTCTATTTCCCACCTTCAGACTGTCATGTTCACCGCCACCATGCCTCCAGCTGTGGAGCGACTGGCCAGAAGCTACTTGAGACGTCCCGCTGTGGTCTACATCGGCTCTGCTGGCAAGCCTCACGAGAGAGTGGAACAGAAGGTGCTGCTCATGTCGGAGGGAGAGAAGAGGTGAGACACGCGGCCTCACACACAGCATCCACGGCATCGCATGAGTGTTGAATCACAGCCAAGTTTGGCCATTTGTCAGTTTGGATCCCTGTGAGTTGGTGCCAAAGTAACAACTTCTCCAGGCCCAAATGTAAAAGAAAGCCATTCAGAAGTGAATGTAAAAAAACATTACAACCCTGACTAATTTACACAGGGTTTCTTGTACTTGTTGGCGCTAGAGTTCTTTCAAGAAATACCATTTTCTTCGAGACATTTGTCAGCTTCTGGTTCTCCTGTAGCTGAGTGAATGACTTTTATCCAGCTTGAAAACATCCCTGAATGAAGTTTTTCTCTTCTAACAGCAACACTAATCGTGAATCATTGTTGTTTGTTGTTGCAGTTGTGGTAGTGGTAATAATGTGTGCGTTTGACTCGTGCATTGCAGGAAGAAGCTGCTGGAGGTGCTGTCGCACGGTTTCGAGCCTCCCATCATCATCTTTGTCAACCAGAAGAAAGGATGCGACGTTCTGGCCAAGTCTCTGGAGAAGATGGGCGTAAGTCTCTGTTCTGGACTTCATTTTTATTTTATCGTGTTAATTTTTTTTATTAACAGAGGAACAATCAGGCGTTAGACAATTTATTATACGTTATAAATAATGAGCTTTTTTCTAAATTGATCAAGAGAACATTTTGCGTCATGCTCATGTACTCTTACTGTGAACATAGCAGCCTTCATTCCACTCTAGTAGCTGTTTGAGTTTAGTAAATTATAAAATTGTATGAGTTTGAAATGGTTGACAAATGGTTCCACAGTACAATGCCTGCACGCTGCACGGTGGTAAAGGCCAGGAGCAGAGAGAGTTCGCCCTCTCCAACCTCAAAGCCGGAGCCAAAGACATCCTGGTGGCCACAGACGTTGCTGGTCGTGGTATCGACATCCAGGACGTCTCCATGGTCCTTAACTACGACATGGCCAAGAACATCGAAGGTAACGGACCCTTTGCTTGGCTGCATCCTCGCTATTGTGATTCAAGACACATTGCACAGGTACGGTCTCCACCTCACTCTAAATGCTTCCCCTCCCCCTTCTCTTCCTCGACCCGCAGACTACATCCATCGTATTGGTCGTACGGGTCGTGCTGGTAAGAGCGGCGTGGCGATGACCTTCCTCACCAAGGAGGATTCGGCTGTGTTCTACGACCTGAAGCAAGCCATCATGGAGAGCCCGGTCTCCACCTGCCCACCAGAGCTGACCAACCACCCCGACGCCCAGCACAAGCCTGGGACCATTCTGACCAAGAAGAGGCGCGAGGAGACCATCTTCGCGTGATTCACCACAAATGATTTCAGACTCTTTTATCTGTGTCGGATATTCAGGATTTGGCCTGAATGTGATTAGAATTGTTTTTACTCCTTTTTTTTTTTTTTTTTTCCCCAATCCCATCGTGTCAGTTTGTTAAAATGGGAGCTTGGAACTGTGAGCTGGACCCGCCTGTCTCTGTAACTGATCTCATCTGTATGAAAGCTTAGCCATCAGGTGAGAAGTAGCCTACCCGCAATGTCAGTGTTGAAGAATAATGAGAGACACTTGACAACCTTTTCTCTTGCTTCACATGCATTCTTTGATTAAAATGACATTCTGCAGATGATGTTTGTATAAAGTAAAAAAAAAAAAAAAAAAGTTACTTTCGACTATTTTGTGGCTCGTCTCTCTCAATAAGTTATTGGGTGGTTTATTCAGAACACGTTTCTCTACAGACAGGTAATTTTTTGAGCCAAAGTGAAAAAAAAAACAAAAAAAAACTGTCGCTTCTGTAGCTGGTTACCTCACACAAAATTCTCTATGGTTCATTCAAAAACAAAGAACTACCTATATTTTTCCATTAATATTAGTTAAATGTATGTATTGAACTACTGTGGACTCAAGCATTGATGTAATTGTGCGGGGGAAAAAATTACAATTGTTCATCATTTAGTGAAGCACAAAGGACCCAAAGCGATTAAAAGTACATAAAATGTCATGTTTATTTAGTTGAAGTCATTTTTTTTTATTTTTTTTTTACTTAGCATTGTAAATCTATTTTCATAGAAAGCATTCTATACAGCATCAGGCAGGAAATGTCTCACTTTTACACACTTGCTGTCTCTTTTGATCGATAGAGGGAAGAGGTGTGTCGGGTCGCACCAGCGCGCTGCGGTCGTCTGGTGGAAACACGGTCATATTTAGTGCAGTTATTGCATTACAAAGCAACAATCCCCAAAAACAAACTAGTGCAATTTTTTTTTTTACTTAGTTTTTTTTTTCCCTACTAGCTCAAAAGAGGAAGTCCAGATGGTCTAAGGCGTTTTAAAGTTTTTCAATGTCAGGCTTAGTATTGCATACAGAATAAGACAGAGGAAAGAAAAAATGATAACCCCTTGTAGAAATTGTGCTTCGAAAATTGAAAAATCTCAACTGCTTTATCAGTTGCTGAATTGGTCCACTTTGAAAAACATACCCTGCCAAAATATAATGAAAATAGCTACTAGGTTAACTAAGACATGCACGGCCTCACTAATTCACTCATTCCTTTTTTTTTTTGTCTTTTTCTTTTTACAAGTTAAAACCTTATAGGCCTGATCAGATCTGAGCCTGGGACCAGTTGTTTTGGTTTTTTTTTTGTTGTTTTTTGCCCCCTTCAAGTGACTTTAAAACCAGCCAATAGGATGTGTAAAATGTGAAGCTTTGTGGATAAATAAAGAGATACTTTCCTAGTAATAGTGTGAGAAGTGAGTAGCCCCAAAGACGAAGACTATCACTACAAGACGACGAGGAGAATCAGAATCGATGCAATACTAAAATACTTTACTGTGAAAAGAAACAATCAAGATTTTCATGCAACACTTGCATAGATTTTTTTTCCTTGTTATTTTTTTTTTCTCTCAAACATGCTGATTTTTTTTTTTTTTTTGTTAACTCTTCAAAATATACAGAACACTAGATAGAGATATCTGGTGAGATAATGGAAGCAGTAAACCTGTGACCCCTAAAGCCGAGATCCAATGATGGTGATGATATGGTTGAGAGCGGAATAGCGCTGTGCTACAGGTCTTTCAGGAGCATGATTAATTTGTAGCATGACGAGTGTGTGTGTGTGTGTGTGTGTGTGTGTGTGTGTGTGTGTGTGCATGGGGGACATTGCACCTGAGGATCTGCCTGGGTCGTGGGGGGAGATAAAAAAAAAAAAAAAAAAAAATCAAATTGACTGTCAAACTGCAGTACACAGACATCATTTGGCAAAGACGTACAAGGGGGTGTAGGAAGTGTGTATGCTACAATCAGTAACGTGCTACAATCGAATTTGTATGTGTGTGTGTGTGTGTGTGTGTGTGTGTGAGGGGGGTATCAGGGTGGAGGAGTTAGAGGTGCAAAAGTCATGCAAGCTTACATTCTCCGAAAGCTGCGTGTGCTTGAGAGATGTGAGACGGTGGGATGTAAACGAGTTGATCTTCGCTTCGACCGGATCCCTTCCTCAGAGTTTGTGTTTACATTCTCTGTGCCCACCTTTTTTTTTTCTCTCTCTCTCTCTCGCCCTTTTAAAAATACATTTCTTTTCAGAGGTGTTCGACAGAGAGTGATTGTGCAACAGCAAATACGAGCGACGCCCCAGAAATGCGCTGTACAAGAGAACCGGAGGTGAGACTGACGCTCTGCTGCAGCTGCTCACAATCGTGACGGCCGCCAGACGCCTGTCCTCGCAGTACAAAGTGACTTGGACATTTTTTTTTCTCTGAAACAACACTGTCCATAGAAACAAAACCAAAAGATCATAGAAGCGACACAAAGGAAAAACCAGGAGCCCATTCAGTATATATGTACATTGTCAACAAATGCACCCCCTCCCACCCCCCTGCCCCAGTAGCGGATTTTAACAGTAGACATTCCTACATTTAGTTTAATCTGTAGAGTTCATTCAGTTCCTGTTCTGACAGTAATGTGCAAATAGTCTTAAAGTAATAACACTCACACATGCAATTGTAAAGAGAGTGGGAAAGTCTTTAAGGACTTTTAAGGCCGGTGCATGAGACATCCTACAAGAGAGAGAGAGAGACGGAAAGAGAGAGAGAGAGAGGGAGAGAGAGAGAGAGAGAGAGAGAGAGAGAAAGAGACAAACTGTCGGCAAAGCAGCTAAAGTTTGGTCGGGGTTCTGTGTACAGCTGGTAGCCTGAAACCTTGCCGGTGCGGGGGTGCGTAGCCCTGTTGGATTCAATCTAAATGTGCCGTTAGCATCTGCCCCGTTCTATTGTTTTGTTTTGTTGTTTTTGTTGTTGTTGTTGTTTTTACTTGGAATTTGGAAATTGTGTTATTAGTTGCATTTGCAATACGTTTTTTTTTTTTTTTTCAAAATGAAAGCGATATTTCTAAAATTTCGACAAAGTATTTGTACATTTGTAGGTGTTTCTATTGAATGGTGTGAACAGGCTGCCAGAGTCCAAAATGGCGGCCCATTTATTTCGGCCACTGGGAAAAATCGGTGCGCCACCATATTGCCAGTCCGGCATCCAAGTTCTTATAATACATCCACATCACATGCGTGTGAAGCGCAAAAGCTTTTGTTTGTTTACGTTTGTTTGCTGTCAAGAACGGTTGTTATGTTTTTCTCTTGGATTTTGACCTCATGAGAGCGTCAAAACCTTTTAGCGAAATTTGAGAGTTTTTTTGCACAATTCTAGGCGTAATGGAAACGCAGCTAGTGATTTAAGTCATTTGGGCTAAATTTGGTGGTGGATAGTTGAAATCTTTAAATCATTGGGGTACTTTTTTTTTTTTTTTTTTTAAAGCTGTGCAGGCCAGATTGCTCAGTGTGTGTGTGATGGGTGACTGGGGGAGGTCCCAGGGTCCCGTGGTGCTGCTGTGGGGGCCCTGCCTGCTCAGTAGTTGTCTCGGGGCCAGGGGCGGCTGCGCTGGCGGTTGTTCCTCTGGTTGTGGCCTTGCTGAGCTTGGCGTTGCAGCAGCCTGTCCTGCGAGTCGTGCCCATTGGCACTGTGGGAGCTGCCCGTGTGGCCACGGTGGGGGGGGTACATGTCCCTGTAAGTGCGCGTGTGGCAGGGGGAGGCGTACTCATCCTCCTCCTCCTCCTCCTCCTCCTCCTCTTCCTCGTTGTCCTCCCCGCCGCCCCTGGTGCAGGGGCTCCCCCTCCGGCCTCGGGACAGGGAGTCGCTGGCCTCGTCGGACGGCATGAGGCTGTCCTGCTCCAGGGGGGAGTGAGCTTCCTCGCCGGCCTCCTCTTCCTCCTCCTCCTCCTCGTCACCCTCAATGCCCACCACCTCCCGGGCCTGCGACTGGTTCTTGTTCTGGAGAATGCAAAGGGCCAACAGTTTACTGGGGTCCTGGCAGCAGCAGGTGCTTGTTTTCCTTCAATTAACAGTTTTTCTGTTTACATGGACATGTGATTGGAAAAAAAAAAAAAAAAAAAAATCAATGCCAGCTAATTGTAAACCTGTCTGCTCAAAGACATTTTACTCTGAACGAAGAAGACAGATTACATTTCTTACTACTCTGCTTGGTGTCCATACAGATACAAGATCAGGACTGTGAATTGGCTGCCCTGATGACTTTAGGATGTCTTTCGTTTCTAAACCTTATTGATCAGACGGCAAACCAAACAAACTCTTTGGCTATTCCGGGAAGATGAAACTGTTCTGCGAACACTGAGGTGGTTTATTCTGATCAGCCAATGCATGTTGGCCATCAGAACCCCATTCATTTATTGTCCATGTAAACAGTTAAAGGCATGGAATCCAATCATAATTTTCACTGAAACTGAAAGTAATGCACGAGTACACATTGAGAGCAAAGGAAGAGAAGGTGGACGAAAACAATGCAAAGACTACATCAACAAGGACTTTGAAAAGATGTTTTAACTTTTTTCTTTAGATTATGCATTTTGCTTCTGCATTTAAAAGTAACTGCTGCAAGTACAACTCCAGAGTGCTCAACAAACTTGAGCCAAAAACAAATATAAGCACCCATCTCCTTCACTGAGGGACCAAACTACTGGGATTACACCCATTAAAAGCAGGACCAAGGGGAAAAAAAACCTTCCCAACTTCTTTTATTTTGTTACGTATTTCAATCCTTGACCAGCCGTCTGTCTCCCTAAAGTCCTTTTTAATGTGTCCTGTGTTTTGCCGAGTATCCACAATAACCCTGAACACTGAACAAAAGTAACAGCCGGTGAAACAGTGAACCGGGCGGTCCGGAGGCTCTGGGGAACAACATGTTTCACTGGTTTGTCACGGTTTTATTGTTTTTATCAAATATGCATTTAGATCAATGAGTTGATCTTATGCGTTAATTAGCAGTAATTACAACAATGTGGTGTAAGCGGGAGGGGTGCACCATTCACAAAGCAGGCCTTTGTATTAACAGAAATCGTTTTATACGGTCCAAAAGGGACATTTTCAATGAAGGAACTGAGGCTGCAATGTGAATTTCCCCAGAAAGCTGCTGGAGACAAAAGACTACAGGAAGCAAAAATACAGTGTGGTTTCTGCAGCGATGCCTCAACTCTGGAGTGCAACTACAAATACATATATATACTGTATAGCATATTCATATACATATATATATTGTTAGTACACACATATATAAACCCTATTACTCACCCTCATTTTGTCTGCGATCATTCAATTAATTCCTGCGTATCAGAAAACTGCAAAAATGTTAAGCATGGATGAGTGAGAGGGCAGACGAGACAACTGGAGACAAATCAAACAAACAAACAAGGTGAGTGAGAATCGGCGATGAGGAGCTGCTGGAGACAGCGACAACAGACAAACACAGCAGGACTCCTGCCACGGCCTCTGCTCACAATTCAAACAGTATCATGGAGCGCTCGCGACGCCGACTGGCCCTGACCTGCAGGCTGGAGATGGCGGAGGGCGGCGTCATCAGACTCTGATCCAGCAGGGGGTTGAGGGGGGTGTTGCCCGGAAGGTGGGTGGCGCGCCAGTAGACCTCCATGTATTCCGCCAGGTGCTCGCAGGCGTCCTCCAGCTGGTTTTCATCCAAAATGACATCAAACATATCCTGCAAGTGGACACACGTCAGTCAGGAGGTGACAGGCGCTGATGCAGGTGCACAGTGCGACAGTGTTGGCCCCGCCTCCTCCACTGTGGCGCTCAGGGTTGACTAGCGAGGCAAGTTAAGAGAGGGCTTGAAAAAAAGTGTCAAAGGAATTTTGCTTAAGTTGGCAGGTTCTACTCTGTCACTTTTATAACAAGGACAAAGTAATACATCCTGAGGTGGAGTTTAAGGTGACGATCAGCAAGCAGTTTATTTTCAAAAATGAACTGTTTAAAATTGAAGCTCCAAAGAGCATCTATTGCTTCCTCCATTATGTTGTCACAGCTTGTGATTTTCCCCTCATGAGTTTCAGCTGTGCCTTGTTAGGTCCACCTAACACAGTTAATATTAAAATAGGTTCATACATGGCTTTACTTTGATTTTCTTACAATCACGAACAAAGCTAATGTCTCGTTTTTCCATCTGTGAACGGTGGAATAACCTGATGACAGCATTACGTCATGTTGCTGCCCACAGACGTTTTAGAAATTCTCTGCCCTGCTGTAAATGAAAAAAACAACAACAACCAAAGCCTATGGGTAACATGAATACCTGCATGGCTGTAAAACAACAACAGCTGGGTGGAAAGTTCTCAGTTCATTCTCTACTTCTCCACAATCTTGATTAATAATCACATCAATGAGCATAAAACAGCAGAAAGGATGTCGCCCACTCACTGGGGGGCACTGAGAGAGTTTGTCCGCTGCCATCATCTGCACATTCAGGTGTTTGCTCTGAGACTTGCCCCTGGATTTGATGAGCCTCTGGAGCACCTGCAGGACACGCAGAGCCTTGAGGTTAAAAAGGGTCAGGGAGGAAAGGGCAGCGCTGCTCTGAACCTCACCGCACCTTCGGCGAGGAGACCTTGACGTAGACAATGATGGGAGCCAGGGAGGTTTTGGCGAGCTGCGCGGGATGGTTGATGGTGTCTGCGTCCAGGATGACCAGCTGAAGGGTTTTGGCGAGCTCAAATATCCGCTCGATCTCGCTCTGGACCTCGGCTGCAAGATAGCGCTTGTTAGGTTTTAGATCAACCTGAAATCCTGTCGTACGATACGACTGCTGGTAGTCACCCAGGCTGGAGCGAGTGTTGGATCTCTCCATGATCGGCCTTTTGTTGAGGACAGACCTCTTGGCCAGAGACAGGTCGGCAGTTACGCGGGTGATTGAGATTCTGCAGTTGGTGGTGGCGAAAGTAAAGAGAGGGAAGGAATTGTACATGAAAATAACCATCCAGTCCCTGGTGAAGATCAACTTGCCGCTTCTTCACTCACCTCCCCTCAAATCTGTGTTTCAGAAAGTCAAACAGGGCTTTCTGCATCATATCTGTCACCTGTGTGGACAAAGCAGCCAGAGTTAATCGCAGCCAAGCCATGTTGCTGCTTAGCTGCTGGGCTGGACAGTCAGAACTGAGAGGCAGAGGGTGGAAGTCATTCCAGAGGTGGAACAGTGGAGAGTCTGACCTCGTAGCCCTTCAGCGACGGTCCCACGAGGACCACCGGTCTCATGGAGGGCACCACATCGTAGGGCGGGACGTGTTCCTGACCGGGGGAGAGGGAGGAAGGACAGAGAGAGAGAGAGAGAGGGTCAGATGACAGATGGAGCCACATGGGTTTATTTGTGGGAAAAATGGGGAAAAACTGAAAAGGGAAATAAGGATTTCTGGAAGAAATTAATGAATTCAAGATTTCCACACAGAGCAAACATACACTGATGGAACCGCAAGTGGAAAAGTCGTTTTTACAGTCGGCTAAAAAAAAAATCTGTATGTAATTTACAACTGATAAATCATCATATAATTAAAAATACCCTTGATATTGGCCTCTTGTGCATGTTTTTGACCCTACCCCAAAAGCAGCGTTTGTGTGTCGCATTGAAGAGCCAACACTTACCTGTTTTTGCTTCTGTTTGGCTTGAGAAGGCAAAAAAAGAAAAATCAATCAATGAAAGAAAACGAGCAGGGAACAAAGACGTCGTTTTTCTTTTATCTTAGTCTCTCTCAGAATAAAACCACAAAGTCTTGTCGTACTTACTTTCACCTGCAGATGGCGGTGTGGTCCTCCAACTCCCGGTCACCATGTCACCTAAACTGGAGGAGTTGCCCCCTGTTTTTCTGCAAAAAAAAAAAAAAACCCCAGACAAAACAACACAAAGTCATTGCGTCTGCGCCACCTGAACAAGTTGTGAGCGAAGCTGGACGTCGTCGGCGCACCTCTGCTTCTGCTCCTGTTTCAGTCGCATCGCCTCCAGCCGCAGGGGGCTGGGGATGAAGGCGATGTCGGCCCCTTCTTTGACCAGCCGTCCGATCCACCAGTCATTGTTGTACTTCTGTGGAGTTCAGCGCAGCAACAGAGTCCCGTTTACATAAATCTGTCTCATTAAAAGAAATTTTTTAAAAAAATTCCAAAGATCGTCACTCACTTCTTTGATGTGCAGGAAGTCTTTGGCATCAAAATTGACTGCAGCTCCCTGGACGGGACAGTCCTCGTCCAGAGCTCCGCAGTAGCTCACATTCGTCTTGACTGCAAACGCTACAGGTTTGGACTGTAGAAACAGTTCAACAGAGACGATGAAATGACTCATCAGTGGTGGTAGCCTGCTCAAAAAAAATGCAACTACTGCTGCCACTAAAACTGCTCAAGTTGCATTTTGCATGCAGATGCCATCGAGCAGTATTGCGCATGGAGCATGGCCCCTTTTCACACCAAAGGAAGCCTGTCACTGCTACTAACTGGCTCCAGGTGGACTGTTGCTTTTGAAAGGAGCCTTCATAGACTCCAGCAGAACCCTGCAACCCTGAGTGCAGGAGGCAGCAGGTGTAGATGGATGGATGAATCAACGGCAACGCAGAAAACGTTGTGTTTGGGTTCAGCAGGAACCTGCTGGTCCTCTGACCGCCGTGTCATTTATTCATTTGTTGTTGCTGTTTAAATCAACATACAAGTCACAGGACCTGATGTAACTAAGACAATCATCAGTTTATGGAACACGTGCGAACGGCGCGGCTTTATTGCGCTCATTTATAACAACTTGTGGCTGATCAGAGACGGGGGTCGCCGAGCTCAGTCACGCACCTTGGCTCTGTCGAGTTGCAGCTGTGCCTGGCGCTCGGCTTCACGCCGATACGCCTCGCGGTCCTCCTCTGCTGACAGGTCTGAATCCGACGGTCTACTGGTGTAGGAATCAGCCGAGCCCTGCCGGGAGAGACAGACAGACAGACTGGGACGTGGATGGTGGCGGCACTGTTGGCGGCCTCGGCCGGAGGTTCTGTGTCCGACGCTAAACCGCGCTCACATCCTCAACCAGATCCGTGTGTGTGTGTGTGTGTGTGTGTGTGTGTGTGAGTATGTGTGTGTGTGTTTGTGTGTGTGTGTCTACACGCAACACAATGCTCTCCCACACCAGCCATATTCTGGTGGACCAAATATAGCACAAAGGACGCTTCCTCTTCTCTCCTGCTTGGCCCCAATCCATTCCATCATCCCCCACAGTGCGGCACATATACATCCTTTATTCTCTGTTTATTCTCCAAGGACGTCTCCTCATTAGCAAAATATATGCTCGCTATCATTTTTCCTGGCGTATGCTTTCAGCACACGTTGCAGGGAAGGTGGGCACATTGTGCGGAAAGCAACAGATAAAAAACATGCGCGTGCACGCGCACACACACACACACACACACACACACACACACACACACACACACACACACACACACAGTGCAAGATGCTGACAACTGCTTGATATTTGAGGCTGGAATTCTATTTTAAACCCGTAAGTGGGCACATTCAGGAGAAATATAATGATTAGGGTATGAATTTTAATCCGTGCTCTCCTCCCCCTACTTGGAATTATCATTGAGTTTAAGGCAGTTGAAAATCAACAAAAATTTATTAAAAAAAACAAAACAACAACAATAAGATGCAGATTCATAACTGAAAATGTATGATTGGCTAAGAAGACAGGAAATATAATAAAAATGTGAGACCCTTCCTGTGTGTGTGCGTCTGTGTGTGTGTGTGAGAGCGAGCTCCCCTAAATTTGGCATCTCTGTGGGAGCTCAGCCCCGAATCTGTCAGTACAGAAAACCGCTGCAGCAAAGACCAAACCAAGTGAGACAAGAGACACAGAGAGGCACGATCCACACCAGAAATAAAGAAATAAAAAACTGAATCCAGAGCACAGCGCGAGAATCCGCTCAGGTTAAAGGCGTCTGCGGCCCTCTGAAGCATCAGCACACAACATACTCTGGCGCGGTGCGGCACATTTCATGCAAAGACACAATTAACAGGCGCGCTTCACTTTGGTTTTCCTCTCCTCCAGAGTGCCGCGACTCAGCGCTGGTCATCCATCTTGCCATACATATACAAACCAATCCTCAGGAGGACCAATTAGCAACAGCGCGACAAAGGGAAACAGGCTCAAAATGCAACAAAAAAAGAAAGAAAAGGAAAAGAAAAGCCAAAAGGAGAAACACGCCCAGACGGAAAACAAGCGGCACCTTTGTCTTTCTCTGCGCCTCGCTTTGCATACATGGAAATCCCAAAACAAATCTGTGTGTCCGCCGTGGCACTTGAAGACCCCCTGAGCCAACAAGCTCGCTCCTCCTTTATGTTTTTTTTTTTGCTCTCTGTATGTGTGTGAGTGCGTTAGATAACAAGATGTGATTTCCAGCACTGAGAGGCTCCGCAAGGCAACACTGCACCACCGCCAGAGCACCCAGAGAGGAGAAAAAGAGAGGCTGAGGAGGAACGAGGTGGATGGAAATGGAAGTGGGGGTGTGGGGGAACCAAACAGAGGTGGTGGCGGAGGTGGAAGGAGCTGGAGGGGGGTCGGGGCAGGTGGGGAGGGGGGATGCCAAGGCTGGCCGAGCCCGAGCGACGACTACCTTTGACGGCGCGCGCCGACGCGGGAGGGATGTTTACGAGGACGGAGAGTGACGGAGGGACGGTCGGAGGGGCGCGGGCGGCGTAAAGCATTTATACGACAAGATAAAGCGAGGTGATCTCGAGGGGGAGATGAGATTAGAACATAATAAAATGCCATGAAGGAGTGGAGGGAGACCCAGATATCCGTCCTATCCAGCCGCGGATACAGGAAGTGGCTGAGGGGATGGTAGCAGGAGGGGGGGGGGAGAGAGCAGAGCAGAAAAAGAGGGCGAGAGGACAGGAAAGAGACACGGCCGCGAGACACACACACACACACACACACACACACACACACACACACACACACACACACGCATACATGCACACGCAAGCGCATAGGTAGAGTCAGAAAGCAGAGGCATACCTGGCTGATTAAGAGGACGACGCTAGAGCCTGACAGAGACATGAATCTGACTACTAAGCGCTCGCCCCGTCTCCGCTGGAAAGGCGCTCAAACAGAGAGACATGAAAAGTGGAATAAATGTGGTGGTGGTGGTGGTGGTGGTGGTGGGCGCGAGGGAAAAGAGCGTTATGTCAGAGAGCCGCTCGGGGGACGTCAGAGAGCCGCCCGGGCTGCAACTGTTCTTCATTATTAATGTTTAAACAGGAAGAGGCTGTGAACTTTTTTTTAATTATTATTATCTTATTTTTTTGCCGCACACTCCGGCGTCACCTGCCAGATGTTGAAAATAAACAGCTGGCAACAAGGTAACTGACTGAAATCCATAGTTTCTTTTCCCTCCTCTGCCTTGCGGACGAAGCCGAGCTGCATTGCAGAGCACAACAAAGTGAGAGCACCTCTGCAACTCCGAATTGAGGATGTCTTGTTCTTTGACTACTTGTGCACCCCCCACTCCAACTCCCCTCCCCACCCCCAGCTCCCCATCCGAGGCGCTAAATTTAACTCGCTTCTGTCCTGTTGGGCTGCTGTGGTCATTATTCGCACACTGCAACGCTGACGGCCTCTCCTCCTGGGGGAGGGGCCGACTAGGATGCCTGTCATCCAGCCTGAAAGGAGTTGAGGCTGGAGAAAGTTTAGAGACAATAATAATTATCACTTTGGTCATGATAATATATATATACATATATATATATATTTATTAAAAAAAAATCATATTTCATCTGTTTCAGCCAGACTTTGGTGTTTAAACTCCTGCTATGTAAGAAATCTTACAGTATGTGAAAAGGCAATAAACATTTCACTGGCCTTTGAACTGTTATCAGTTGTCAGTACTATTGGAACCTGTGACTGTGTTGCAGTCGTATTATTACTATCAACCCAGCACAAAGTCAGCTCTCTCTTACGGAGCAAAGGAGAAGTAGGAGTTTGCCACTTGAGTCTCAGATGAAAATGTGTTTGTTTGTTTGTTTGTTTGTTTGTTTGTTTCCTGGCAACCTAATCACTTTTACCTTGACAGCAGACAACCAGGTGATCAACCAGTAAGGAAACAATGTTTCAACACGGCATGAGTGGCAGAGTGACGCCGACAAACCAATGCTAAATGTGTCAAAAAGGGCCTGGAGAAAGCGAAACGCTGGCACAAGTGACAGGACATCATCCAAACATATGTGAACCATGACCTGCTGCTTTTATAGGTGACCTTCGTGTCGTCAAACACCATGCTGATAAAAATGTTCTCAGCAGAAAGTGTAAATGACTTATTTTCAGAGCTATGTGGAAACTATGAGAAAAGTTGTTAAGTGAATTCATTAAAAAAAAAGTGACTGCGGTTGTACCAGCAGTAGCAACTGGACCCTTGGTAGTATCACGGTGTAATCGTGCAAGGCAGCTACTGTCAATTCATACCATTAAATTTGCAGATCTACCTGACTGACATGAACCCTTCTCTTCTTGGTCTACTTTGGGGGAAATAAAGGTGGTAGCTAGTGCCAGAACATCTACTGCAAATTTCTAAACGTTGGAACAGTTTTTTTTTCCTCCCACAACTGATAATTTTGAGTCATTCAATGAAAAGCAAAGACTGTCGCTAGTGGCTTTTCTCAACTCCTGGCTGGCTTTCGCCAAGAGCACGGTTATATTTTTGCGACGCATTGCACCACATGGAGGCGACACATATGAAGTCCCGCTTCACGCTGTTTGCAACCTATTGCCACACCAGCAGCGAGCCGGTTACCCAAATGGTTGTTAATGAATTGTGAATCATGAATGCAATCTTCAGAAACCTCCTCAAATGTTGTTGTTTTTCTTTTTAAACTCCAAATGCTTGTAAATTTTGGCCATCAGCCCATCTGAAAACATGCAAAGCACATCACGCACAGGTAATATTAAAAGTAAACTATCACCATTACTGTTAGAGCTAACCTCTACTTTCTCTGGCTTATTTCATTGGTAGGATTGTGGTGGTGGTGGTGGGGGTTGCGGTGGGTTCTGCAACACAGGATTATTTTGTCATTCAGGAAGCTGAACAGCTCTCCTTCAGAGCAAAAAGGAAAAAAAAATTACTGCAATCTCTACTGCAAACCGGAGATCTCATTTTGGAAGAAAAATGTTCAATTAACACATCCACGGAGCTCTCTGATACACCAGGCAATAAATCACTCGACAGCTATGTCAATATCAGAGGGGAGATCAGGAGTATTGAATGTCCCATCGACCAGTCGTAATCAAAAAAAAGAAAAAAGAAAAAAAAAGAAAAACGAGGCGGGCGGCAAAATGAGGGAAACAGAAGCATCGTTGAGGAGGAGATACAAAGAAGCGTGTCGGGATCAGAGGAGGAGGGCAAGAAGAAGAAGGAGACGAAGAAGAAGAAGAAGAAGAAGAAGAAGAAGAAGAAGAAGAAGAATTGCTACTTACACTCTGGATGTTGTGATGCTCTCTCTGCCTCCCTCTCGTTAAACTACATGCTGCAGAGCGACGGCGCCGCGTCTCTTCTCCTGACCAGGGATAACCTGCACCGGAGCAGCGGCAACACCTTCTTTTCTATTCTTACCCCACCTCTTCCCACACACACACACACACACACACACACACACACACACACACACTCTCACACACACAGAGCCCTGGCAGCCAACGCAGCGTTTGCGTCACTTGATCAAAGCCCCGATTGATGGATATTCAGCGTGAACAGGTAGCGAGGAGGAACCAGAGAGAGGTGCTGCTGATGTAGCAGAAAAAACAACAACAAAAAAAAAAAAACACTCGACGCTCGAGTACCCCTTCACCCCCACCCCTCCACTCCACTCCACTCCACTCCACTCCACAGCCTCATGTCCTACATACAGTATGATACACATATACGCTCCTATGGCAGGATCCTGCTCATTGTACGCTGCTGCAGAAATGAGTCATACTCCACTGCTTCTCCACAGACACCCCACCCCTATCACAGGCCGGGAAACTATCCGCTCGCTGGGACTCGTCCTCCGCCGGCGTTACACACTTTGTCACCACCTATCGGGTCGAGGTGAGGGAGGGGGCAAGGGTGGGTGTGCGCCAGTCGTGGGCGTGGGCGGGCTAACGGTAATAACTGAAAACGAAACGTGCGGCAAAGCCACACATCACAACGCCCCGGGCCTCCTCAATGAGCGTCATGAATATTTTAAAAGCCGTGCAATATTCTCGGGGAATGTGGAGATTGTCACCCCCACCCCCCCTCCACCCCCTGCACCCCCCCAACCCCCACCCCCCACATCCCCCGCAGCCTCCAACCCCGCCCACCACCCCAGATCCGGATAACTAATGTCCCCCTCTTGAAGAAGATGTCTGCTCAGCCTTTTTTTTCTACCCCCTTCGCCGCCCCCCCACCCACCGCCACGTCCTTTCGACCCCCCTCCCCTAACCCCCCCACTACAGAGGAGTATGATCAGGATTTGAAACAAAGAATTAAAGGGTTTTGGCCAACAGCTGGCGCTGTTCTCCGTGCTGGAATTCCTTTTTTCAATATTTGCTCCTGCATTTAATGTCTTGTTGTGCCTTTTTTTTTCTGTCTGTTGTCATGATGGAACACACAATTGCAATATCACGCAGGTGCCTGGCCACCTGCAGGAGAAGGCGTCACGGTTGGGTGTGTGTTCAGTGGTTTGATTGATTAGGGAAACATTGTCAAGAATGAACTGCATATAACATTTAGGTAGAAGTAAATAAGGTTAAGAAAAATAAAAAGACCTAACTTTTCATGAAAGTTTTAGTTGTGAACAACAAATATATAAAGATAAAGAAAATCTATTTTTATTTGAATGAGTTTTAAATTGTAGGTCAAGTCATTGGTTATTCAATGAAACACAATGACGTGTTAGAGATACTCAGTGAGTCATAGACTGCAGCTATTACAAGCTACATCTTCTTATTTAATGGATGTTTGGCGGATGTGTGTTTTAATGCCGAGCTCATCGCAGTTGTTCAAAGGCCAAAAAAAAACAAACCAAGATGCCCCCTAAACTTTCCCTCCACGGCAGCATCAGAAGACGCTCTAAGAGCATCTAACACCTGATGATGCTTGGAACTTTCCCTCCACGGTGGATCGAGCTCCTCCACCGGGCCTCGCCAACCACTTCAGCCTCACATCCGAACCTTGCACACAGGCTTGAAACCTCCTGATTACGCAGCCTGACAGCGGCTGATGACACATTGCTGTGCGATAACAGCGACGGTGTGATTGGAAGCCCAGAAATCCCTTTTGCTCAGCAGTCTTAAATAACACCAAATCTCCATGTGAGTCTTGACCTGAAAACGTTAATTAAAGCAAGAAAAAAAAAAAAAAAAAAAAAGGTTGTATTGGGATTTTGATACATGCCATGCCTTATGCTTCCCTCTGCTGGTAAACACGGAGATGGGTTTTGTGCAACAAAAAAAAAAAAATAAATAAATAAATTAAGCGGAGGTGTGACAGAGCAGAGGAGCCGGCTGCTGCTGGAGGCCTCTTACCTGCCGCTTGATGAAGCTCGATGTGGTGTCTGAGGACGTGCTGCCATCCGAACGTTTGAAGCGGCTCTTGCGTTTAGGCAACTTCCTGGGCAGCTGCGAGGAAAAGACACACGCCACATTTTTATTTCATTGTATTTTTTTTTTCATTTTTTTTTAAATAACACATTCACGTTTGCCGGAAGGATAGATGACATAGATATTTGCGTGCGTGCGTGTGTGCGTGCGTGCGTGTGTGTTTGCTGCAGGCCCTGTAGATTGAGGCTACAGGTGATGCAGATTTATAGCAGCAGCAGCAGCAGACGCTACAGGTCCAGGAGCGCGCGCACTCACACACACACACACACACACACACACACACACACACACACACACACACACACACACACACACACACACACACGATGATGGAGCACCAATGGAGAGCCAAAAAAAAAACAAAAAAAAAAAACAGGATGCCGACTCTGTGTTGGTGGGAAATTCTGACCGTGTGTGTGTGTGTGTGTGTGACAGACGTGACGGGCATATGTTGCGGCTCTTGTTCCACGATCACACCCCAACAGCCCGATCATGCATCAGTGCGCGGTGAAGGCGGAGGTGATGAGAAGTGTCTCCGTGCCAAGAAGAAGAAACACACACACACACACACACACACACACACACACACACACACACACACACACACACACACACACCAAACCCCGCGCCGCCTTCGTTCCAACAAGTAGTGATAAGACACAAGACACACCGAGCTAATAAATCTGCAGAGCCGCGCTCCTCACGGCGACAACAGCAGCGTGTGGAAAGAAAGGGAAGACAGGGGGGGGGGGGGGGGGGGGGGCGAGTGATGTGTGCGGATCATACCTGGAAATAGTGCGACTGCGAGCCTGTTTCCGCGGCGGACAGCGGGTCTACGGGCGATTTGGACATTTTGACTTGCACCATCTATTGAAAGCGCAGCGGCGAGGCGGGATGCGCACAGACATGGGTAACCGGAGGAGACGAGCCTCTCCGAACACATCTAGATTGCAGTCAGAGGGGGGATGCAGCAGCGAAGCGCCATATGCAGCACACAGAACGGGGAAGGGAGAGAGAGAGAGAGAGAGAGAGAGAGAGAGAGAGAGAGAGAGAGAGAGAGAGAGAGAGAGAGAGAGAGAGAGAAATCCAAGCTCCTCGGGTTTTGTAAAAAAAAAAAAAAAAAAAAAAAAAGAAGTGTGTTACATCGAGGGGGGGGGGGGGCTCGAAATGATAAGACGATCAGCGAAGAATCCCAGACCGATCGGACTGAAGCGTCATCGCTCGAGCAGTGAGCGCAGGTCCGTACTAAGTGCGGCTCTGTGCCGGGGGTGTCAAGTGTGTGGGTGCGAGGGGTGCGGAAACCGATTCACATTGGAATACGGGAATAGAATTCACACCCTTACTTGTTATTTGCTGGGTCTTCCCCAGATTTTCACACGGCGAGTATACCAGTGACTTTGGAATCCAAAGAGGAAACCGGACTGTGCGGAGCATCCAAAGCGGAGATATTCAAACTGGTATCACTGGGAGGGAGATTCAGGGTGCAGGGGGAGATCAGCAGATTGCACCTTTAAATGTATGTATTGCACAAGCACACACAGTATTAATCGAGCGTGTTTTGAAGCGTGTCTGTTGGGATTTAGAGCAACACAATACGTCAACATGGTTTGGATCTTATTTGAGGAATAGGTAAGCTATAGTGTGTACCTACTATAAACACACTCTCAATGCAGCTTATCATTTACAGAGCTCATACTTTGCAGAATTTAAAAAAAATGTAATTTCTATTTGTTTACTTGTTTGTTTGTTTTTACCAATGATCATTGTGTCCCCAGTGCCTGTTAATGAACTCCCAAGAAACAACCCACTTTGATGTCCCAGAGGCCAGTGGTTATTGTCATCCCCACATCAACTCACCTTGCAGATGCTTTTGTTTTGTGTGTCATGTGCAAAATGCATCAGTTTTAACAGGACACTGAAAACAGACATTTCTTGTTGGAGGTCTTAATATTATTCTTTCTTAAAAATATTATAGGGAACGCTGCTCCATTGTACAGAATTCAAAAATATCTGGAAGTGTTATATATGCATCTAATACAAGTTTAGTCTTGTTTATGAATTATCAACAGTACTCTATGATTGCAGCTTTTTATTATTAAGTTCACAGTTTTTAAAAACATGCTTATGGTATGATTTTTTTGATTGATTGATGCTTGTTTTAATTAATCCATACTCTATTGCTAGATATTGTTAGTGTCTGTTTAGTTTGGGATTTTAGATTAAAATCAATTCTCCACTCACTCAATATAACAACAGAGGACAAAAAAATTTAGCTGCTAGAAAGATGGTTCCGCAGCTGGAAGAGTTTGAACAAGTTTGTTTGTGTTCCAAGGTCCCACTTACGCATTTATTGTAGTAGTCCTAAAGCTCTTCTTTTTTTTTTTTTTTTTCTCCTGGGACATTCAAAATTAGTTGTGCTGAACCCTACAGTAGAGACATGTATCTATTAAATTATACCTACTTTATTGTGTGAGTGTCCTTAAACAGCTACCAAGCACAGAGAAGGGTCATCAATTTCCTGACCCCTTGTGACATCCTTCCAACACTCATGTTGATCATAGCATACTGGGATTCACTGCAGTATCATATTACATTTTATATGTTTTGCTATTCCAAATAATCCAACAATGGACGATATGGTGACAAGCAAACTAACAAACTGACTTCTCCTCTCGACTTTTCAGGGCCGTTTACGGCTTCACAAATTAATTATCCCTCCACTTCGCTCTAAGAACAGCATGTCAATATATTTGCCCTCATAACAGCAGCTACATGCAACTTGCAGGTTAAAAAACATTTCATAACGCGAAGCGGCAGCATGACTCTGATGCAACTCTCCAAATGGCCACTAGATGGGGTACGTAAGTTTTTCCTTGCTCAGGAAGCAGCTATTGCTGACACACCTGTTGGGAATCAGTTTGTTTGCTTGCGGGGACTGAAACCTTTACTATGCATATATTGACAAAGCTGTCACCAGCGAACATCTGTATTTGTTTTTGGAACTCGTTATGAGTGTTTGCCATCATTATTATTATTATATATACACACACCACGTTTGGTTGTATTACAACTACAATACCACGACAAAACGTTTAACTCGTCCCAGTTTACCACGTCAACACCAAGCGTGGGGAGGCAAGTTGGAATGTGAAACTCCTTCTGTGTGAAGAGGCCACGCCAGCTGCACGCCAGAACATTAGTTACTAGAATTTAAATGGAAAGCTTTTCTCAGACAACACCAACGACATAAAGCCTCGCTCTACATACCAGAGGAAATGCCCTTACTTGAGCTCATTCGAAACAGGTGAGTTTCTAGTGCTGATGGTGACCAGTTTCGGTCATTCAAAGTCCAAACACTAGAGGGCGCGCCGAATAACAGTAGGGACTGGGAACCGTGTGAGCAACGGCGCGCCTGGACGGAGAAGAGCTGCGTGAAGTTAGCTGACATAGACAGAATGCTACAGGAAATGGATATATACGAGTTAAAAAAATAAACCAACTTAAAAATTACATAATAGTTTCCTGACTATCTATCTATCTATCTATCTATCTATCTATCTATCTATCTATCTATCTATCATTGGTTTTTGCAAGCTTTTCTTCAGACTCCATTCAATTAAGAAGAACAAAAAGAGTATTTTCCAAGATTTTGGATTACATGCAGAAACAGAAAAAAACAGAAAAAAAAGTTTTAATTTCAGAAAATAAAATCGGAAAGTGATTCCCAACGAATATATCGCTTTAAAAAAATGTATGTGCGTGGCTGTAATAAATGGTTGAACCGCTCTTCCGCCATTTCGGCCTGTGAGCGTCTTAATTCGAAAGCCTGAAACAGGAAGTGTGGTCTACACGCCACTGGCGACTTGACAGTGGTGCTTGGAGCCGAGAGGGTCAGGGGGAGGAGAGGAAAGGGAGTGGAGCGAGAAAACGGCAGGAGGAGATCCTGCACAGGGTGACCAACACACCCGGACCATCCTCGGGACAGCTCGGTTCCTGATGGTCCTCCTGGCCGGCCGCTCCGAGCGACAACCCCGCCGATTCGGATCGTGTGCTTGCGGTGCCGTCGGGGAGGCAGAAACGCAAGATGATCGCGGTGAGTCCGTCTTTCTGGCTGTGACTGCTGCTGCTGCCGTTGCTGCTGCTGCTGCTGCTGCAGGCCGACATGTAAAATATGTGCAGCCCTGTCATATAAACTGAACATGATGCATTGAACGTAGACGTCCGTGCAACTTCCCTGTCGGTCCAGCGTTTGTGCGGGAGAAATGACAGGAGGTGCCGGCAGTTATCCAAGGCCTCCTTTCACCCTGGCGCTGGTGGAGGCAGAGGATACACGGTCGGTGCATGTTTCGCACCAGGCGGCCACTAATAACGTGTCTGTGTGGGTAAAAAACAGGAAGGATGAACCGCATCACAGCGCGTTTATGGCTCCAGATACGGCTGGCAAGTCATACAGGGTGAAATTGGGTTAAGATACTGGAGCTGCTGTCCGATGCATGGCGATTTGCACGGGCTGCATCTATTTTTATTTATTTATTTATTTATTTATTTTAACGATAACTTCATACTAAAACACATCTGTTACAATCGCGCCTCTAGCCCTGACACACGCAACTCGCAGGGTGTGCAAATGATGCGTTTTTAGCGCACTGCCGGCTGCGAGTCCTCCATCCAGCGCCTGATGCTGAGGAATGTGCAGCTCATCTAACATGTTTATGTCTGTTTATTTGCCCCCAAAACACTCGTGTCTGTCAGCGCCGCAAAAAAAAAAAAAAAAATCCGCAAGCGATTGTTTTGAATCGGGTCGAAGGACATTTTGCTGTTTAACCAAAAGAAATCATAGTAAATAAACCTCCGCTCCCCACCAAAAAGAAAAGAAAAGGCGTGTTTCGTGCGCTAACTCTGACCACCGGGACGCAGCGGACCTGCTTTAGATGGTCCCTGCTATGGTTTGTCACATAGGCCACGGTGTTATGTAACAAGGAGCCTACGCTGTTTGAATGCGGGCCCTCACGCACGGCCTGTCTGTGCGTGGCATTCACGCGCCAGATCGCCCGTCATCCGTACATGATGAAAAACGGGAATTAGGTAAAAATAAATAAATAAATAAATAAATACAACGCGCTGAATCTCCATTCACAGCGCCCCGTCGCTTTTCTCTGAAATGCCGAATATGCGGCGCCCCCCCACCACCCCTCCCATATCATCTGGATGACAAGTGTAGGGAGGTTGGGGGGGGGGGGGGGGGGGGCGTATGCGCAGATGCACGCGCATCCTCGGACTTGTCTAAGTGGAATAACACCCGCAATGAATGACTTTATCCGCGACGCAACGCCGCTGTAGCTGCTGCCCGTTTGAAAAACGCTCCCTTGGGGATTGTCAGTCAACTCTCCACCCCCCACCCTCTCTTCCCAACCCATCCACACCATCCTTCTCCGAATGCTAGTAGTGGGGCAAGCTGGAGTATAGAGCCAGGCAGGCAGGCAGGCAGGCAGGCAGCATGCAGGCGCACACCGCAGCAGCAGCAGCACCGCGACGTTTGCAAAATGGGTACAAGCTGGTCGACCTTGTGCAGGGGAGAGGGGGACGCAGCCGTGGAGGGGAGGAGGAGAGGCAAGGAAGGAAAGGTGTGTGTGTGTGTGAGAGAGAGAGGGAGAGACAGAAGGAGGTGATGGTGTAGGGTATTGGTGGTGGTGGGGGGTTGCTGGGGGTGCTGGCTCTCCTTGGATCTCGTCGATGTGCTCGCACGAGGGAAGGGATACGGTTCTCCGTCCGACTGACTAAGGCACACGCAGGAGAAGATCTGGGGGAGATACGAGTTGTGGACATTCTGGTTTTCACTCGGCTCCTTCCAGTCCCCAGAGGCCTGGGAAGATCAGCTGGGAGCTGTTAACCGAGGTTTAGGAGGTCCTCCTGGAGGACGTTCTCTGATTACGCTGGGATGGATAACTACTCTGTGCTACAAATGTACAGTTCTGTGTGTGCTAATATACTCAAACTCACCCTAACCCCATTGGCAGCCATATGACTGCGATATTAAAGGTCCCATGTTGTTGTTTCTCCAACATGAACACACTGTGTTTCAGCCAAGTGCACCCATCGCTGCTTTTGTTTGCTCTGCTTTCAAAAAAATAAAAATAAATCTGAGATTAAACACACAGTTTGCTTCGGCCCTTTGTGATGTCACATGGGGTATTGATTCCAATATACGTGACAACTCCCACAGCCAAACGGTCACTCCTTCCTCCGAGAACGGCGTCTTTTTGATCCCTTCCAAGCCAAAGATGGAAGGTGTATCAAAGCGTCGGTGTTTAGCAAGAAGCCAAAATCGAGCTTTTTTTTTGCGGGAGGCTGTAAACACGGGGCTTCAGATCTATCGAAGTGTTCTGTTTGGACCTGGGACAAAAAAATAAATGGGGTCGTCTGCTGATTTTGATTGCTGGGGTCGTTTTCCTGAATGAGGTCGTCCATGTGCAGCTGTTGTTCAGACCACCACTGTAAAAATAGAGACGCAGCTGAACCACTATAGATCTATATTAAAAATGGATTAATGAGGTTTGATGATCGCAGAGCTTAGTCGCATGAATCCGTACCGTACACCTTCAGATATAAGCTGGAGCTGAACACCTCACGTTGCGATCATCTGCATTCGCTTTACATTAAACAGACTGGAGACATTAAAGACTCTGATAAATGATCCCTCTCTGGTGCACGCAGGGCGTATACAGTTCCTACAGAAGCACCAGACTGATACGATTACATGCATGGCTGAGTTATATGTTGTGTAATGCCAAAAGGGAACTATAGCTCGATCTGCTTTGTAATTTATAAACAGCTTTTGGTTTAGTGCTGCAGGGGTGGCATGCTGTGTCTCCAATGACTGGCGCGATATTAGTCTTGACAGTGTCCTGTTGTCCACTATCATTGATCTGTATTTACAGCTTGTCCTTTATCCATGAATTTGTTTAGAACGCAAATTTTTATTTATTTATTTACTTAAATCTTCAGTCGCACCAACTCCAAAGTGCTGTGTTTATACCAGAGGGCGTGTTTTGGCAGGGGGCAGGAGTGGGGAGTGGGGAGTGGGGGGGGGTCAAAGTGTTTCTGTTGCGGTTCACCTTAAAAAACCGAGCCATCAAGCTATTTCTGGTCCTGTCCTCCCCCTTCTCCTCTCCGACCTCTTCCTCCTCCCCTTCTGAGCTCGTTCATCTCCTATAAATCTCTCATAGCTCTGAAAGCAAAGTCTGTCTGGTTGCTATGAAATGAGGTCCATGTGCGTTTCGTGGACAATTGTGCCTTTTACTTTACTGTCGGGCGGTGTGATTTTGAATTGCATATCAAGCTCCAGCCAGTTTCGTTATTATGTGCGTTGCGTTCTTTACACGGCAGGTGCGATGTCCTTAATAATGTCAGAAGGATGTTTCAGGCAAGTTTCCCTCCCGGCTTTGGTTGCTGTGTTGAAATTTTGACGGATTTGTTGTTGCACTGGCTTTTCTGGGTTGTCACTCTACAATCTTTTTTTTTTGTCTGTAGACGCAGCAAAAGCCATGGAGATAGGCCTGGCAGCGGGAACCCATCTTCTCATTGACTTTGGCTTTTGACAACTGACCTCACCAAACACCTCACAAAGTGACGGTACAGGCCCACCCAGCCCTCCGACCCTTTGGTTTTTCATCAACTGGCACCTCCTTGCGTCTTCTAAAATTTGTCCACGTGGATAAATGAGTGAGCCGGCTTTAAGGGACAGGGCTGGGACATGCACCAGAACCCCAACAGGTAGCCACTCCTCTGGACTCACAGTTGAGAGAACTGCCACCTGTCCTTAAACTAAACTCTTGCACTCTCTCTGCTCTCACAGAATGTCCTGGTTCAGTGGTTTCCTAGTCGCTAGAGTGGACGACCGCAAGACTGCGTGGGGAGAGCGCAATGGCAAGAAGTCCAAAAGGAAGGGAGGCTCGTCCCTCTGCAACCCGCGTTACATGAGCTGCCTGCGGGACCCGGATGCTATGGAGCCCCCCTCTGGAGCCCCCCTCCACCAGCACCACCACGGAGGGATGGCCGGAGCGATGGGAGGCGGCGGAAACTTTGGCGTCCGTTGCGGGTGGCAGGAGGACCACTATGGCAAACGGGGAGGGGCCCTGGGGGAAGGGGTGGGTCTGAAATCCGTCGACCTGGGCTTTGAGGACGGGGAGGTGAAGGGCAGGAAGGGGGGCTGCAACGGCGGGAGCGGCGAGATGGGCGATGAGGGTCCCAATGGTGCGGCGGGGGTGTTGACTGCGGCCGACTGCTGGCTCAGGGTGGTGCGCGTGTTCCAGTCCAAGAAGTTCCAGTCCCGCAAACTGGAGCGCCTTTACCAGCGCTACTTCTTCCGGCTGAACCAGAGCTCCCTGACCATGCTCATGGGGGTCCTCGTGATCGTGTGCGGCATCATGCTGACCTTCCACTGTGTCCACGCCCCCCCCCACGTGGCCTACTCGTCCGCCCTGTCAGTGGCAATGGCGCTCTTCATGGCCCTGATGGTCGTGTGCAATCGCAACGGCTTCCACCAGGACTACATGTGGATGGTCAGCTACCTGGTGATCGGAGTCCTGCTGTCAGTGCAAGTGTTCGGGGTGCTCATGGTGGCGCCCAGAAGCGCCTCGGAAGGCATCTGGTGGTCCGTGTTCTTCATCTACATCATCTACACCCTGCTGCCTGTGAGGATGAGGGCGGCGGTGGTGAGCGGAGCCATGCTGTCCATCATACATGTGGTCACCACCTGGCAGATCAACCAGGAGGACGAGTTCCTGTGGAAACAGGTAAGAGGAGACTTGTTAATACTGTATGACTCTTTGCTTTTTACAGCCGAACTGAGCAATAACTCATAGCGACCTGAGTTGGAAGGCCTATTTTGTTTTTTTTGGTTTTGTTTCATGCTTGTGAGATCATAAATACAATAATTCTTTGGTTATACACTTTGGTGGGCATTCTGTACAAGCACAGGTTGTTTAGGTTAGTTCAGTTCTGGCTTTAAACGACCAAAAGACCATAACTGAAAAATCTACAATAGAAAGATTTGCTATGAATCGCGTCTCAGTTCACAGTCGTCCTGTGAGCCGTTTTAAAGGCGTTTAATGTCGTATTGTTTTCTATGGGAAAAAAGCTTTTTGGGCCCGTGGTGTTTTTTTTGCTGCAGTACCACAAGTAGCCACTGGGAAACATCAGCATACCGCCATATTGCCAGTCCAGTCCAGTCCATATTGCTTCTAGTTCTTGTAATACGTCCATGGTTATATTTCACAACACAAAGCTTGACTTCATTACATTGTATAAGGCAGCTCACTGGCCAATTTGAACCTTTAAAGATTCAGTTTGTGTAAAATTTTAAGTTTCTATACGGCGAGGAATACACAGTTACTTCGTGACATGACATGACAATACAAATCTATCGGATGAAAACATTTAGATTTGCTAGTTCTGGGAAATGTTGTTATCTGACCTGCCTACATTCCTTGTCTGCTGTATCAAAGGAAGGGAAAATTTTAAGTCCAAGGAATGCCATATAGCTTTTCCCCTTACTCTGAAGGGTCACATGTGGTGGCTATCAGCTGTGTATTGGGGGTCACCAAGCAATGCAACATGCTCAGCCCTGCTAAAATGAATGTGGAGTTCAGTTCAGGCTCAGTGACTCAGAGGTTCACAGTTAAGATATTAAATTAGGCACTCAGCAAAAATAGAAGTCTTGACAAATATTCATATGTTGTAACCTTAATTAGACTAAACTCAATATACGGTTCGTCTTGGACAAATATGTTTCCTCTGCCATAGGGTTTTTGACAGGGTGATATTATCTACAAAGCTACATTTAATTGCCCTCTGTTTTTTTTTTGTTGTTTTTTTTTAATAAACCATATCAGCATATTCACATTCACTTGGATGGGGTTGCGGGTCTGGCTGTACAGTGTGTTGTTTGTGCGTCATGCCAAGGACTGAGGGGCTGGCTGAAGGTCAGTGGGCTGAGTGAGGCGCCCCCACTGGACGACACTGTGCCTGAGTGCACAGTCGTTGTGTGACAGTGGGAGAATACTATGATATAAAGCAGCATCACTCAGGTCTCTGTGCTCTCACACAAGGGACGCTTTGTACTTTTCTCCAAGGGTGGGGTGACGAGGGTGAGTCCGAGTGGGAGGCGCTGGTGGTGGTGGTGTTGGGAGGGTGGGGGGGGGGACGCACTATGTTGGCAGCTTGCTGTCTGAACTGCAATAGCTGTTTTGAAACTGTCGTGTCCTTTGGGAGAAGTTCTAGAAAACACAATGGGAAGAACACTGCATGAAAACAATAGGGGGATATACTATGTTTTGAATGACTGCGCGCACAATGTGTCTGCCGGTCGCCCGTATGGAATGCATGCGTGCCACTTCCTGCCATGTTGATTTAGATTTAAAAATCTTACCAGATTAGCGTCACGATTCAGTTAAAGCAACGCGTGGTAGTTTTTCTATGTTAGTATGATAGTTCATAGTAGGGATGTTAACAATTAATCAATTATCGATTACAACAAATTCCATTACAAAACAAAAATTAAATATGACCCATTAGAAATGAACTTGGACACTGCATAAAATGCCTTCCACAGTGCCATAGGCCGTTATTGACTTGATCCCACAGGCAGCAATACCCGGAAGTTGTTAGCATGTGTTCCTTTTGACGCTGCAACGCACACAAAAAAACATTCAAATATGAGCTGCAGGAGCCAAGCACGGTGCAATTATCATCCACAATGTGGCATGATTAGGTTACGTGACGTACATGGGCACAGAAACAGTGGGAAGCAATCCGTTATGGACTCTCATGGACTTTGATCACATCAAAAACAAATTACACCACCCCTTCTGATCAGATTGAAATTTTGATCTGATCTTGAACAGTGTTTACATGACACGATTCTCAACAGGCCGACATATAATCCAATTACTTATGGTCAGTGTGTAACCACACCTATTGACACAACGCGTCTGGCTGGCCTGGTGTAAACTGCTGCATTTAGCTGACAACCCAGCTCCCTCTCACTTTGATTGCCTGCCTGGCACCATCTTGCAATCTGAGGCTGTCTAGTCTGAACAGGAAGTTGTTACAAAGTCCGATATCAAGCTGTATAGGCCATGCCATTGCTCCTGTTGCAAATCAGTCTGAAAAAATATTTTTGAAACTATTATTTTGAGAAACTACATAGTGTAGCTTTCGCATACTATCTTCTCTCAGTGACCTATGTCTTATAAATAATCACACTCCTTGATCAGATGTGGAACAAGTAACTAAGGCTGCGTAACATCATTCGTGGTATACTATAGTGTAATCCATCACTAGCGCCAACGCTGTTTACCGACGTTAAGTGACATGAGATCATAAGATCACCGCAGCCGGGCAAAGCTGTTCATTCCTGAGGTCATCTGTGTCCTGTGTCACACAGTAAAAGCAGGCCATTAATCACGGCTTCACGCTTTTATGCAAGTATTTCCTCTTTCTCCAATGACTCATTAACCGAGTTGTTTTTTTTGTTTTTTTTTGTTGATCGTTACTGATCATGGTGAAGTTCTTTACAGTTCCGCGGTGCATTTCCGGCTGCCGCAGAATTAACTGCTGACGTATTTCCCAGTGAGTGTTGACCAATAAAGTGACACAATCAGTGGTCAACGGTGTGGATCTGCGAGCTGAATTGTCTCCATTGTTGGGATAAATGGTTTCATTTTACCAGAGTGGATGAGATGGTAGGGTGTGTAGATGGCTCAATTAGAAATATTGTGAAACCAGGAAAAAAACAAAAAGGGTGAAAATACACTTTTAAAATACAATAATCAAAGACTTACTCACAATATATTTTTTTTTATGTCAAATTATAACTTTGTTTTGTTGATTTACATCTGTTTGATTTGTGTGGGCTCTCTGAGTTGGTACTGGGATCTCACTGAAAGGGGCAACTGGTATATGTATCATAATTATACATAATTAGGAGGATATGCATTATAATTATAATACGTATACCAGCTTTTCTATCTATTTCTATTTATTTGGAGTGATTGACAGAAAGTCAACATTAACTACTGTATGTTTTTCTTTTTCCGATACCGTTGAATTCATTCTGTGTAACACTTTCTTTTCTTGATCCTATTTCTTCTCAATTTTCAAACAGAATCTGTATCATACCAGAGGGAACAAAGGCTATCCAAGAGATCTTGACATTGTCTGTTAAAAAGAAATTTAATTAGAACTGTATGGCCGTTATTCCTTTGAAGTTTTTCAGATCGCACAGTCCATCTGTGCAGCTGAGCTTTGGAATCTGTATTTTTATTCTCGCATACAGTAGAATCCAGTAATTGTTGGCTTTGAAGGTCTTGTACATACAGTAAATTCGGTGTAAGAAGACACAAAGATCCCTGTATAGCTTTTAAAATTGTGCAGCAATTAAAGAGACAGTTCGCTCGAAATTCAGAGTTATTCTCCCTCAAATGTCAGCTCTGGTGACGTTCTCTACTCTGCATAGCTCCACCTGAGTTTCCAGTAGGTTAAGAATTCCACTCAGTGGAGGCCTATGGTGGCCAATGGCACCAACGGAAAGAAAATACAACAGAAGTGAAGCATAACATGTGTCAAGCCCGGAGACAAATTGCACCGCCAAGTCTTATGTACACTTGGATGACAGCACATGAACGCTAAGAGATGGGTTCCCCCCCTCCCCCCATGCAGGGAACCCCAGTCGACTTCTGTGAGAGCAAGTGAATGGGTGAAGTTTGAATTTTGGGTGAACTGTGCCTTTAAATTCGCAACAATAGTAAGTGAAGGAAAGTTAGAAAGTGCAGTTCGATGTGAGCTTCGCTCAACATTTTTGTGGCACTATCTCTGCTATGCAGCTGAAATCCGTCAGCCACAGATGGCAGAATGCACGCATGCACATGTCTCACCCCAGTGTGCGAAACACAGGTAGTAGTAGGCCTCCTGCATATGAAGGAAATTTTTGTTTGGTATTGAGTTACAATCAGGAGGATGGGGACCCTCCCCCATACATGAACATGTTTTAGCAACCAAATTCACAAATTGCAGCTTTACCTGTCTTAAGAATAAGCACGATCATGTCGGACTCCATTGACAAAAGAAAAAAAACCGCGTTATTTCAAACAGACTTCCTCAGCGGAACGTGTATCTGCCGGCTGTGATTACATTTCGCTCCTGCTTTTGCTTTACGGCCAGCCGACAATGGCCGACATTATCATGCATATGTTGTTGACAGAAGTGCTGTGGGAGGTCATAGACGGCTTCCTAAAAATACCCGGCCCTTGGCGTTTCTGTTAACCGTTGCGTCACATGGAACAGTCTTATCAGAGCCTGCGTCAGAGCAACAGGCAGGTCACTCTAACCCCCCTTTTGCTTCTCTGCGTGCACATGGGGGCCGCGTTTTCACCCAACATGAAACGCGACACCGTGCTCTGGCAGACTCCACAGTGCTTTTTTTTTTTTCCTCTTCCTGTTTGTACCTTAATGAAGCGTGACATAATGCATCTTTGACCACAGCTCTACCTCCTAGAAGCCCATTAACCAGCACAGAGAGCTGATCTGGCGTCGTCGCTGACAGTGTCTGGTGACCGTCACCATATTTCACTGTGATCCTCCTGAAAGTATTTCATCTTTTCTTGTTTTTTGATCTTTAAATTCAGCTGATAAGATCCACGTGATATTTCCTTAAGTCGTCAAAAACAGCCTCGCGTCCAACTTCTCTCTAATGGCTTTCCACTCATTTTTTTTTTTTTTTAACGTCCACGGGACGTGTCGGCAGGGAATAAATGCATTTTAATCAGAGCGGCTCTCACGCTCCATCAACTGTGTCAGCTGTTCGCAGTTTCGCAGCAGCCCCCGGTGCCGGAATAACCTTGTGTGCATCAAGATGGAATCTCGGCGGAGGAAGTGTCAGCTCGTGATAATGACCTGTGCAAAGCCGCGGCTATTAAATAAGACACCGCGCGGAAGGGGAGGAGGTGGCGGCGTGATCGGCGGAGAATCCGATATTCTCCCCACGCAGTCCTTCCACAGCCTCCTTGATAAATAATTTGTGCGCCCATCGCAGCGGTAGCCCGTGCACTTTTCTCACCAGCACTATGGGTGTTGACTGATGGGATCTCACTCACACACACACATCTCACATGTGTACATACTAATACGGGGGGGTACACGGGCACATAAAGTGCACGCACGCACACACTCACGTACACATCACACACACAATCACACACGGCACCGCCGCCTGGCAGCCAATCTGTGGACCAATAAGAGCGCAGGAAAATCAGTTTAGCATCACTTCTGAGAATGATGAGGAATAAACAGCATCGCTAAGTGTCTCCCTCAGCGCTTGTGTTCGGTTAGTCCAGAGGTTGCCATGGAAACAGTTACCACTCAAGCTCCCGAGACCCAGTTGAGTTTGCTGGTGTTGGTTGATGGGAGGAGGGGGAGGAGGAGGAGGTGAGAGCAGGGGGAGGAGGGACGGCGGGTCAAAATTGATTTGTGTCACTTCTTCTCCTTCTGAGAATCTGAAAGCATCGGGGGAGGGGTTGGAAGGGTGGGGGGTGGGGTGGGCTGTCCGCGCAGGGGTCCGAGCTTTCTAGACACGGCGCTGTTTGTCCGCCGGGGTCGAGCGAGTCTGGCTTTGTTTTTACTCCCCTGCTGTCCAAATGAGACGGCCGCCATAATTAAACTTGGCGATGACAGAGAGGAGGTCATACGAGTAGAGCTGGTGGGGAGTCGAGAGGCAGGATGTTGTTTTCCCAGTCGCCCGTTATCTCTGCTCAGCTCACTATGACGGTGCATGTTTGCGGCGCCGCTTCTGTGCAGACGGTGCAGGATGTGTTTTCTGACAGGGGAAAAAAAGACCAAGCAGTTTCTCTTTATTGTCACAGAGTATGGATGCACTGTTTGGTTTGGTTTTCTTTTCTTTTTTTGTTAAATCCAGTTCAGGGACCAGATCCAGGTGCTGAATCAGGCCAGTAACCGGTAGTTGATTGAAAAGCAACGTTCAGAGATGATGCACAGGACAGCTGAAGCTCTTTAGAGTTTTTCCACTTTGGCTTTTGCCTTTAGTGGAGGACTTTAATGTTGATGGATGGACAGGTATGCCGAAAAGAAAAAGGACACACATATTGTTCATTTGCTTATGTTATACTCAGTTGCATTAGACATTAGAGGCATGACATTGCCAAGCTTGGAAAGACAAAAGCCAGCAGCTATTGCACAAGAGCCGACCTCTCTGACAGAATTTATATTGTAAGCAAATGAGGGTTGACTTGTATAATAACTCCTAAGTTTACCTTTGTAGCCTCTGCCTAAAGGATCGACTCGGTCTACTATAATTACAGTTCATATGCCCCATTCAAAAAAAAGAGGCTGCAGTTAATTATTTTTCTCAGCTGCCTGGTGACCTGATTTCTTTGTCTCGTCAATGTTGATCAGATTTTGCCCTTTTAATTGGGTTTCGCAGCAATGCTGGCTTAAAATGAGATTACCGTAAGGTGCAACATGAGCAGTATCAAAAAGCTAGTGGCCGGTACTTTCACTTCCGTGTCACAAACACACGACGGGTGGCATTGCAGCCGGTAAACTCCTTCAGCGAGCTGCTCCGACTGACCATTTTTCACTCCTTTGCATTATTCTGTTCAGAAAAGAAAGCTTATTCTGGAAAAGCTTTTTTCTTCTCTCCAGTTTTGCAGATTTATTTCTGTAAGTGGGAACACTTTTGGAACTCTGGTGCCAGTGTGACTATTCTCCTCCGCAGTACTCACACTCGCCTGGCTGCCAACAGAAGTGTGTGCAGTGTTTAGCTTTTCAGTGTCAAGACCCCCAGCGTGTCTGTGCTAATGTTCACAGAAACGGGAGGAAAAATGAGGCTGGACTCGGCCAGTCTGATTATATGCAACTGCCTTTACATTTTAATTGTACCTGTTAAAATCAAAAAGCAAAAAAAAAAAATAAAAAAAAAATCAAAGTTTTTACGTCACTTTTGTTTTGTGTGGAGCCTCCCAGATGCTTTGAAATGTCCATTCCAGCAGCATGGTTTTATTTTAAAGAAACCCGCATGCAGCTGATATATTCACGATATTTAGTAGTCTGGCAATAATTTATTGCCCCCTTCTGGTCCGTCAGCCATCATGATACCGATTCTCCCTGTCTACCCACCTAGTAAGTTCCTAACCTCAGCAACTAGCAGTCCCACAGGTGGCTGCTATCTAGTGCAGAAAGGCTTCATGTGAGTTTTAGTGTATTGACCAGAATTTTTTTTATTTTTTTTTTACCCACATTTGCAAAAGACATACTTTTTTATGAAAAAGAAACCCCTGCCGTGCTCTATAGCTAAACATCAAAACTTAATCAGAGAACTGACATTCTGGGGCTTTTCCCAACGTTTAAAGTGATCAGCCCACCTGTTCATCCTGTTCAGCTGTGAGTCCGTTTCTCCTGTGGCGACGTCCGCTGATCAACATCTCCGCCAGTTGTGTCTCATTCTACGATGCACAAAAAAAAGAGAAATGGGGGGCATGACAAAATGAATGGAAAGTAAGTGACGATCGGCAGCAGGTAGTCAAATGGATTCACGACATCGACAGGGATGACGCAACTGCCAGCTCTGCAACGTTCATCCGTCGTCTGGAGTAAATTAAATACTGCCAGTATTTAATTTAACAAATGAGGGAATTCAGCCTTTGGCCATAAGCTGTGTGAGTTGTCTTGAATATGTTTGGAAGGGGAAAAAAAACAACTTTATTTTTTACAATAGATTCTTGATCCCTTTGAAGCCATTTGAGTGATCTGCTCACTACAGATTCAGGAAAACCACTTTGGGATGTCATATTAGTGATAGTCTGGTACGTATTAATGTGAAACCAGTTGAAGTTATTTCAAACTGGATGTGTTATTTAGACTCCAACGTAGTGGAAAAGTCAAGTTGTTAGAGGAGGTAACTTGGATAGATGCGTTATGTCGTTATTTCCCTCACGCATTGAGCTTGCAAGGCATCTTATGACTCAAGTCTGCATTAAATGCTACCCATAATGTATTGGAGACACAGTCTTCACACCTTGTTTTATTTACTTAGAATTAGGTGGCAACACTGCACAATTAAGGTTTTCATTCAGTACTTTGGTCATTTCTGTAAATCATTTAAACATTTGGTTGGCAGGTCTTACCTCATTGTAGTCAATTAATTATTGGTTGATGAGTCGAGACTGACTGAACTTACCTAACAGTTAATGTTAATGGGAGACACGACCACAGGTGAGCTGGACTCACACCTGAGAAAAACAAACAGGTGAGTCTTTGTCCATCCAGGATAATTGGAAGAACATTGAAGAAGGTCCAGGTTAAGGGCCAGAGCAGAATGTGGGAATTCCCTATTCTGTATTTCTCAACCACTTTTCTGTGCACCTGCATTTCAGTTTGCCCAATGTGTGTACTGGTAATCCTTTAAAATAAATAAATGGATAAATGAATCTATTTTTTGAAGAAAAATGGAAGAAAAGCAGAACGACACAACACGTACGTAGCATGGCCACTGTCATTTGAAGAAATTGGACCATATAAGGCAAAAACACCATTTCCTGACCTGAGTTGCAGACTGTCTGATTGGGTACATAACCTGCTTTTATTATAAGGAGGTTATAAAATAATTCACCACCTTCTCCACAGTTTGCAAGAGTGCAGCTGCTGAGATGGCTGTAAACTGTGTCACGTAAGTGGGTGAATTAGTTGACCTGATAAAGGTGTTTGTGGACGTTTTGAAGTTTCCTGCTGCGAGAGATTTTCTGTGAATTATTTTGGGCTTGACCAGAAGTTGACGGAGGCTTTGTCTAAAGTGTGCTGCCTCTGTTAGAGGAACTGTTGAGTATTTATTATAGGGAACAATGGTTTTTGACAAAGAAAAGGATCATCGGATCTGAGCAGTGTCATGGAAAGTTTCCATGTTAACCTTCAGCATATCTTTTTTTTTTCTTCCTTTTTGTAAGTTTTTCCCCCTGCTATATATAGACCTAAACAAGGTTGTGTGTAGGCTGCACTGTGTCACCGTCCTTCCATGTGAAAAAGTGCACGTTCTGATCTATTTAGCCAAGCTGGGTTTTTTTTCGCAAGTCAACAATATTTTTTGCTGTGTTTATGTGTGAAACTACTATGGTGACAATCTCAATGTCTTTGTGAAGGAACATGAAAAGAGACAGAGAAAAAAAGAGTTGCATTTTGTCAAGAATATAATAGAATAGATCACCTTTATTAATCCTACATTGGGGAAATTTGCTAATTACAGCAAAAAAGTGTAAAGAGAAGGAAAAATTAAAAAAAACAAGATCTTTACATGTTATGAATTGTGATTACTTACAGTCGTCTACATGATGCTTGATATAAATCATTGTTTTATTGCACGTTTGAGTGGCTATCAAGATGTCCACATTTATGTAGGATTTTGAAACAAAAACAAAAACATGAATTCATGAACCTTTTAGACAGTTATTGCAAAAAACAAACCAAAAAAACAAACTCTCTAATCAGTTTGGTGGACTTTTGTTTTAGCGATGCTGCTGACAGACTATAGAGACTAAGAATACTTTCACACAGGGTGATTGATGCTCCGGAAGTGCCCTGGAAAATCATTTCCTGACAAAGGCAAAAAGAACTCTGCCTCACTGTTCATCACAAATTACAAAAATGACAAGGCTGGACAGCGGCCTATGCCTCAAAACATTCCCTGCTAGCTTAAAAGAGGGATTTTTACCTCCACCACCCACACTGAGACCTGCCTTTCTTGATTGTAGTGAGCCTCAGCTGGACGGTGCACACAGACCGCTCGCCAATGTGACGGAGCGGCGTGGCGGGCAGTCCGGCGGGAGGGCGGGGCTTGACTCTTTTATCTGCTGATGTGGTTCTGGTCATTTCAGATAAGAGCAGCGCGAGTTGTGCGGAGACACGAGGCCCAGGCTGAGTACACAAACCCCAGCCAGCTGCCCGTCGCACTCGCTCGCTCGCTCGCAGAGGAACACAGTCTTTCACAAAAGGCTCAAAGTGAGAGCGAGCGCCATCGGACGAGGAGGGGGAGGAGGTGGGGGTGAGGTGGGGATGGAGGAGGAGGTGGAGGAGGGGATGGAAGGAGAAGGGAGGAGGGAAGGTGGGTTTGGGAAAAATAAATGAAATGAGAGACATTCAGAAAAAGATCGACACTCTCGAGGAAAGATAGTGTGTGTGTGTGTGTGTGTGTGTGTGTGTGTGTGTGTGTGTGTGTTGGGGGGGCGGCACTCTTGTGGCTTGTCGCCAGTAACACGGCGTGGTGTTTGGGTGGGAGCTCTGTGTTGTTTTACAGAGCCTGATGCAACGCAGAGCTAAAGCAGCTCCAGATTCTGAGTCTCCGACTCGCACTGGCCGCCGTTCAACAGCAATATCCCATCAGTCAACCCCCCCCCCCCCTCCTTCTCCCTCCTGGGAAAAAGGTCTTATAAATTCCGTGTCTTGTTCCTCGCACAGTTTTCTGACCGGCTGGATGTTTTTTTTCCACGTCAGCATGAAATATCGCTCCCGGTGTGCTCCAGTGACCTCAGCGCTTTTCGAGATCCAAACAGTGGAAGCTCAGCGCCACAGAGGGGGATTAGGACCATTAATTGGAAGTTTGTGTCACTCCTGACTGAAATGGGAATTGTCCAATTAAAAAAATAATCTGTCTTTCCCCAAAACATAAGAGCGGAGTGTGACAATTAATCACACTCCGGTTTATTAGCAGAAAATCTATTGACCCAAAGAGATTGTTCACCCAAAATTGAAATTTCATCCGTTTTCTACTGATCCCAATGTCGTTCCAGGCTCTGGGGACATTTTCGAACTCTCAATACTGTTATTGAGTTTGATGGAGGAAAAGAAATGAAAACAACTGAAGTCACAATGAAAACAAACAATAAAACCCAACATATTCCACATTTCAGTGAATTAGCGAATGAGCTTGTGTGACAACTGCTGCATTTCCATTACCACTAGAATTGAGCAAAACCTAAACATCGCGATAAAAAAACTGGTAACGGAAACACCTAAACTTCGAAAAACCTCTCAAAAATGGCTAAAAGATTTTTTTTGCTCTCACGAGGTGGATTTTCACAAGTATCAATATAGAGGTATATCGCAAAAGTGCCATTGAAACACTTTTTTAGCATTTACACGTCACAGGTCGTGACGTATGGGGTCATGTGACCAGTTCACTTCAAGTGAAAATGGTGCATTATGTTTGGATGGAGGAGGAGACGGAATATTTTGTTGTTGTTCTCAGCTACCCTCATGTCATTGGAAAACCCTTCGTCAAAGCCTGTTTTTTTTTTTTTTATTTGTGAGTGAGTTTAAAACAGTTTTTCCAGATGTCCAGATGATGACGTTCTTTAAAAGCCAATGTTGCAAGTTGAAGCTTGTGGAGGCCAAACAGAAGAGTGTCTTTTTCTGTTTGGCCCATCAAAACAAACTGGAAATTGTTCTGTTTGTTTCCATTAACAATGAGTATAATATCCATTGTATTGTGTGGATTATCCAGTTTATGGCAAGCGCTGCAAAGGGGAGAGGCGGGATTTGTCCAAATTGAGTTGAATTGACTGGTTGGCATTTGAGCTCCTGACATTTAGCATTTCGCAATTCATTGATAAACTCGACAAACGGATGTATCGATAGCGCCAACAATTTTTCCACTGCGGGCAGGGAACGACGAGGTGGCGGCGCATTCAGGCCGCGGCATGTCCGCGTGACGCGAACTGAACTCGTCCGCCCACCCGCCACCCCCCCACCACCGCCGCCACCGCCTCCTCAACCCCGGCGCGGTCCCCACGCTGCACCTTCCTTGAACCTGGGTGGGGGTGGGGTGGGGAGGTGGCGGCAGCCGTTGGAGGGAGCCTGTGGAATGTGGGTGATAGTTGCTAAGTGAAAGCGGCGCTGATAATTCACAGCCTCTGTGGGTGTGAGTCTCGGGCCAACACTAAGCAGAACCTTTCATGAGACTGAGAAAGAAGAGAGAGAGAGGGAGAGAGGGAGAGAGGGAGAGAGACAGAGAGACAGAGAGAGAGAGAGAGAGAGAGAGAGAGAGAGAGAGAGAGAGTGAGAGTAACTCGTGATTGGGTTTGATTGTGCCTTATGATGATGGACGACGGACCTGGATTTGACACACGCCACGCATTGTTACAAAGCGTTTTTGTTTTGCCAACATCAAATGTGAGCACCTGACTAATGGGTCGTGTGAGACAGTGGTGAGTGTTCGCCTGTGAAAGATTTGTTTTCTCATAAACAGTCAGTTGCTGCATTTCCCCTCGCGCCTAGAATTGCGCAAAACCTAAATATCGCAATAAAAAACTGCTAATAGAAACACCTAAACTTCGAAAAACCACTAAAATAAAAAGGTTTTGACACTTCCATGAGGTCAGCCATGTCCTCGGTGTCACGGAAAAAAGAAAAACGCGAAGATGCTCCCCGCCTGCTAATTTGCACACGCACGACAAGCGCACGGGAGCACAACTGGCGCACGCATGCGACACACGCTGGCCTTTTTCCAGTGTCGAGTGTCGGGTGTTTGCTGAGCATTGTTGATGGGGCCTGAGAGCAGGATGAGGGGATTAAAGGAGGGGTCACTTACCGCTGTGTTGTGTGAACGTGCTGTGGAAAGAGAGACACGCTGACATTCTGCCCGACAGACTATCCACCGCGTGGAAACCAGAGACACTTCCAGCTGCCTGGTAATACAGGCAGAGTACACAGTGTTCAGGTTCAGGTTTTACCACTTCCTCCGAACGTAGTGTTGTTGTGTTCCTTAACTTTACATCCGTTTGCAGCCTGCAAGTGATTGCTATGACTAAGGTAAACACATACACTACCAGTCAAACGTTTGGACACAGTTTCTTCTTTATCTTTTTCTTTACATACTGAAGACATCAAATATATAGAAAAGATATGTGGATTAATGTGGCAAAAGAAAAAAATGTTAAATACCTAAATATGTTATGTTATATACAGTATATTTTATAAGAATATATCTAACATATGAAACTGAAATGAAAATGAAAGAAAAACCATGAAATCAGAAGTATGTGTCCTAACGTTTGACTGGTAGTGTATATATATTTATTTTGTTTCACAGTTCAGCAGTTATCCAGAAAATATCAATCATCTCAGCTGTAATGAAACCCCCACCCCAGTAGGGGCACTGTAGTAATATGGATTACTCTTGCATTAGGGTTTCATTGAGAGCGTATGGCCTGTCGCTTCAATTAGTAAAAGAAAAACATCAATAGTTGGTGGTTAAATAGATGTAAAAAAACAAACTGGTAGTTACACAAAAACTTAAAAACTGGGAACGTGGACGTAAAAGCTGTTCGATGAAGAAAGATGGTGCATAGATATAAATAAAAGTACTTTGAATAATAATAAAAGAAAATGAATTACGGTGTGTGTCTTTGTGTATGCCTTGTTGGATTCTTTTGTATGTCCCATTTTTCGGTATTCCACATTGCTGTCACACACACGCACACACACCCACGCACACACGCACACACACACACACACACACACACACACACACACACACACACACACACACACACACACACAGGCACAAAGACACACTTTCCCAGGATGAGACAGACCTTAAAAGTCCATGTTTATAGACTCCCTGACAGGACCACTGACTTCCTCCTAATGTAAATGGCTGCTGCGTTAAATCCATCATAAAGGAGGAGAAAAATTATAAATAAGAGTTTCTGGATGTTCCATTAGCCTCGCTGCCGCCTGCGTGTCCAACTCGAGGGGGGAGGGAGCAGATCGGAGATGGGAGCGTGCACGTCGAGTGGTGATGACGGGGAGCTGTTGCTCCTTGCAGTATGTGAGCCCGGCTTCCTGTTGACCACTCCTTTATTTGAACTGTCTGTATTAAGCGTGATAGAATTCAGTCGGCTGCTGCTGCTGCTGCTGCTGCTGCTGCTGCTGCTGCCCCCACTGGTCCCAAGGCAGCTGGAGCAGGCTGCAGCACAAAACTGATGTATGTTACTGACAAAGACGAATCCTCATTGTAGGACAATGTTGAAATGATCAAGCTTATAACTCATGCATATTATATACAGTACATACGCTCATTTCACCAGCTTTAATAGTCATCAGGTGTAGGATCAATGGAGACGGCCCTCATTGCTCTGTTGTCTGGTCTCGATGAAAAGTGCCCGACATGATTCAAGCGCTGATGTTTCTTTGGATCGTGTTGTTCAATCTTTGCCGTTGTCATGTGGCTGATTCGCCATCATATTAGTAAGTAACATAGTAAATTCTATCAGCCTGTCTATACAACAAGACCTTCTGTTTTTAAACTGAACAATTCTGAAATGCTCACGTTTTAAAGGCCTCTTCGACGTCCGTCCTCCTCGCTCGATGTTGGCCCGCCGCTCGCCTCGTGCGCGCAGCCTCCAACTGTTGGGCTCTGTGCGGCGACGGCGTCATTTCAGTCAGCGCCGCGCCCAGTAGCCGGCGTTGGCGTGTTTGGCCCGTCCTGTCTGGATCAGCACGCCTCTTACATAATGCCATTTTGATATCCAGAGATTAGGCCGAGGTCCTCTCCACAGACTGGCCCGCCCCGGCTCGGGAGGAAATGACAACCGCTTTTATGGCCAAGACCAAATAAACAAAACAAAACAGTGACATCATGTTCGCTGTCCTTCCTCACTACATTTCCGTCACCCTTTAACCACGCTAACCTGGTTGATCTCTCATCGGCTGGGCCCACCTGCCTGCCTGCCAGCGGGCTGAGCGTGGGGACCAAGCCAGTGTTGTAGTGCTCGAGATTGGTCTTTTTAAGGGTCTCGGCCTGGTCTTGGACTGCAAGGAATTTTCACTGGGTTTTGTCTTGGTCTCGGACTGGGCGGACTCTGGGCGGACCAGTCAAGACTCAGCCAACACTACAATGACAGATGATAATGGAAAAGAATCCAGCTGCTGCTGTTTTACGCTCTGTTTGTGACACCCAGAGTGACACACCCCCTTATTTCTTAGTTCTAGTTAATTATTTTTTTAATTTTATGAAGCAAAATGTTTTTTTTTTTTCAAAATGGTTCAAATTTCTAAAGAAAATTATGAAAAGATAACTTACTTACGAACAGAGGTGTTTCTGTTTGATTTAGAAGCAAATTTGAATTGAAAAAAAGATGCTGTTCATTTTTTCCTGTTGTTATTTTTCTTTGATATTTAAAGTCTTGGTCTTGTCTCGAGCCTTCATATTGTCTTGATCCTATTTGGCACGGTCTTGACCACAACACTAGACCAAGCGGCAGAGTTCAGCCAGTGACACTTGAGCGACGAGCGCGTCGCCGTGCAGGTGCAGGTGCAGCAGCTACTGATGCTGCCTCGCTCAGGTAGCAGCGGCCAGCACGGTGCTCCCAGAGAGGCGGAGCGCCGCTGCGTAAACACAGCGACCTGGCTGTGTACTCTGTAAACGCAGCAGCCTTTGCCCTCTTGAGAAAAGCAAGCAATAAGTGGCCAGGCCTGGCGAGCCCACATGAGCAGAGCGTGTGATGGGCGTGCTGATCAAGTCCAAACAAACGGTGAATATTTCCGGCCGTACGGGAGCCGAGGTGTGTCTGGAGTGGCGGGGCGGGGCGGGGGGCTTCACCTGCTCCGGATGCTGCAGGGATCAGCCTTCCTTTTTCTTCTTCTTCTTCTCTTGATCAGTGAGAGTAATGTAAACAGAGGCGAGCGCTCTGAGCCATCTGCCAAATGTCACCGTGGCCCATATCTGTCACACTCTCTTGGCAGGTTTCACTCGCCTGCTCTTTTTTTTTCCTTCCCTTTCTTTTTTCTTTTTATTATTTACTCGTGTCATCCTCACATTGTCTAACTCCCGCTCGACGTCCCCAACGCCAGTATCGGCCCATCTTCCATTTTATGCGTTGTCCATTACGCCGTTCTTTATTTCCCCACTTGCCCCTCCCCTTTGTTTGCTTTCGTTTTGACTCCTCTCTCCATTCACCATCTGCTTCTATTATTGTCTGTCATACTCTGTCAACTCTGTCACCCCGGGGGCACGTTTGGCCCTCTTACATTTTCTAGCCGCCCCTTTAAAGCCTTTATTCGTATGTTTCAGCTCTCCTTGTTCTCGCGTTTACTCGAAGTTTTACACCAGTGTGCTTCATTTGATAAATATTTGGACAGTAGGAGAGACTGAAAGATTTTGACGGTCTTTTTCTCAACACCCGGCTAATTAATCACTTCTGCTTACATCAAGTCGACAGAAGGGTTGAAGCCTATGGAAAAGTGTACACAGAGTATTTAAGCTGTTTTTCAAATCAAATCTGGAAATGTTTCTAAGGATTAGAGAGTGCCTGTCAGTGTCCTTTATATCTCTATGTGGCCTGCAACGCATCTGTTTCCCCATAATCTAATATAAACTCAGAATGAAAAAAAGATTACATTTTCCTTTAAAACAATAAAAAAAAAAGACAGTGTACATGTGAAAGGAGTCATCAGTCAATTAAAATCCTGCTCTCCAACCCTTCCTCCCCAGGTGAGTGCTAATGTCCTGATCTTCCTGTGCACTAACATCATTGGAATCTGCACCCACTACCCTGCTGAGGTGTCCCAGAGACAGGCCTTCCAGGAGACCAGAGGATACATCCAGGCCAGACTACATTTGCAGAGGGAGAACCAACAACAGGTGACCCTGCACACAAACATGTCCATGTATATGTACCAGTCAAAAGTTTCTTTTTTTTTTAACATTTGCAACTTTCTGCACTGCAGAAAGATACTGAAGACATTAAATATATGAGCAAGATATTTGTAAGTCTGCAGCAAAGAAGAACACGTAAAATAATAATATGGTTTTTATGGCTACTTTTGAAGAATTTAAATATAAAAACGTGGTTTAGTTATTTTACACTTTTATTGTTTCCTACATAATTCCATGTGTGTTCATACGTAGTTTTGATGCCCTCAGAGAGGCATTTTTATCTGCTTGATGTTTCAAGCATATTTTTTTTTCTCTCAAAATGTCAGAGAACAAATTACTAATTAATTGTTGTCTATTATAACACAGATTTCTCAGACAGCAGACTGTCTGAAAATCTGTTGACTCCCACAGGTTTTGCTGTGCACATTCCTGTGGATACTTCTTGCTTTGTGAAGCCTGTGTTCAGAATAGAATCAGAATGCATTTATTGTCGAAATTAAATCGATGCAATCCTTAAAGTACAAGGGTTTAAAAAAAAAGAAAAGAAAAAAAAAAAGACAACAATGATGAAAATAAAAAAATAAAAACGTGTGCCACGCATACACTTTCTCATTTTGTGCCTAGTTCCATTATTCAGAGTGAATGATAATAAAACATCAACAACAGTAACCACATATTGCAAGATGTTCACAGCCCACGGACGACTGTAGTTCAATGAACAGCCTTTCCACTTTGCTCCTTGTGTGTTTTCCAGGAGCGGCTGTTGCTTTCAGTGTTGCCACGGCACGTTGCAATGGAGATGAAGGCGGACATCAATGCCAAGAAGGAAGACATGATGTTCCACAAGATCTATATTCAGAAACACGACAATGTCAGGTCAGCTGGGACCGCCGGCCTTGTTTCCTGCACGCCGCAGTGAATGTCGAAGCTCTCCGAGTGATCACGCTCGTCTTCGAAACCAAACGTGTGAACACGGCTGCTGCGAAAACAAGCAAACAAAAAGAGTCATAACATAAAACAAACATTTTTTCTTTCTTTAAATAAATTTTCCCTCAAAATGAGAGAGAGAGACACACACACACACACATACACACACGTTCGCGCGCATGCAAGTGCGCTCAGTCGGAGGAGGGTAGAGTGGTTTGGCAGTGTGGCGGCTAATTAACACTAGTGAGGGAATACTTAATCACCAGCAGCCAAGATAAGATAATCCCCAAAGATGGAGAGCTACTGCACACATTCAATTACAGCACTGAGCAAACACACTGCGCACGGTCCCTCTCTCCCATCTCTCTCTCTCACACACACACACTAAAAACACAGCCTGGCATGGATCCCCTTCACAAGACTTTCAAGTCAAACTTTAACTGCCTGATTCATGAACTTGCCACTGATTCAAACCTGCACAGTGAACCTGCGCTCTGGTGTCTGATGATGGCCGTTGTTCAAGGTTGTCTCTCCGTCTCTCCCACTGCCTCTCGCCTTCAGTATCCTGTTTGCCGACATCGAGGGCTTCACCAGTCTGGCCTCTCAGTGCACGGCTCAGGAGCTGGTCATGACGCTCAATGAACTCTTTGCCCGTTTCGACAAGCTGGCATCGGTAAGGAGGTCACGCGCTCCCTCTCCGTGGCGTGCAGCTTTAAACCAACTTTGTCTTTCGCCGCTGCTGAGCTTTTCTCGTTTTCTCGTTCTTTCTTTCACAGGAAAACCACTGTCTGCGTATTAAAATTTTGGGGGATTGTTATTACTGCGTGTCTGGACTGCCTGAACCCCGAGCTGACCACGCGCACTGCTGCGTGGAGATGGGCGTGGACATGATCGAGGCCATCTCGTAAGTGCAGAGGCGCCCCGAACGCGTGCGACGTTCTTCTTGCAGTTCAGTTACATTTTGAGATGTTTTTTTTAAGACACTGTGTATTTTTGTTTTTTCTAATACGCCCCCCGCAGGCTTGTGCGCGAGGTGACGGGGGTCAACGTCAACATGCGCGTTGGCATCCACAGCGGGCGTGTGCACTGCGGCGTGCTGGGACTGAGGAAGTGGCAGTTCGACGTGTGGTCAAACGATGTCACGCTGGCCAATCACATGGAGGCCGGAGGCAAAGCAGGGTGAGGTCATCAAACGTCAACATGTTCAACAATGAAGTTGTGAAGTGAAAGTAATAAAACTTTTCCCCCATGTATAGCCATACACTATCTAGTTTTTATGACCATTTTTCGTTTGTTTCTCCGTAGTCGGATCCACATCACGAAAGCCACTCTTCAGTATCTCAACGGGGACTACGAGGTGGAACCAGGCTTTGGAGGGGAGCGGAACGCCTACCTGAAGGAAAACAGCATCGAGACGTTCCTGGTCCTCGGCTGCAGTCAGAAGCGGGTCAGTGCAAATCATTCAGAAAAGATATTACAAATAGAAAAACTAATTGTGTCTCTTGACAATGTACCTGCAGCAAACAGTCAGACAGAAAGAAGTTCTAAGTTGCACATGAGCAGCAGATGATGGTGTGTCCTTAGTAGTTTCTCTTACTGCCAGAACGCTATCTGCTGAAGTGAGCATGCATTCCCAACCATTGAAGGGCAGAGAGAGAAGGAATCTGGCAGCTGGAAGCTCAGATTATGTGTTTGAAACAAGTGTGATGAGTGAATGTGCAGGTTAGGCTATTTCCTAAATGCAGGCACAAAGAGTTTTCTCCAGCCGTTTGCCGAACAAATGTTTAGACAAATGTTTAGGCATTTGGTAACTCAATCTTTTTTGCAAAACCTAACGGGTAACAGTTGTCAGTTAGCATTTTTCTTCTTCATTTTTAGAGCCCCATATGTATTTTTTATATTCCTAGGAATTAATTTAGAGTTTGCAAAGGACACCACATGTCACTATCTGGGTTAATTAACAGAGAACACAATGTTTGTAGGGCGTTCAACCATTGAACTAGTGGTTGTGAGTTGCAGGCACTGCACTAACTATCTATACTATAGTTCTGGGAGCAACAGAACCATAAAGGCCTCATCATTAACCGTTAAAAAGTTGACACAGTGTGAATCAAGTTATCCTCCACATCCAAGTGTGACTGTAAGCCTCTGCTGTGGGCGCAGTAAAAAGCCTGAATGAATGAAAAAGACCTCTTCTGGTGCGTCCAGTTTTTTTTTTTTTTTTGTACTTTCTTTCTTCTTAATATTGTCATTCAGCATGTTGTGTTGACTGAGCGCGAACATTTGGCCGAGCCGACGTGTTCTTCCCTCCGAGCAGAAGGAAGAGAAGGCGATGATGGCGAAGATGCAGCGGACGAGAGCCAACTCCAACGAGGGGCTGATGCCACGCTGGGTCCCCGACAGAACCTTCTCCAGGACCAAAGACTCCAAAGTCTTCAGGCAAATGGTGAGTTTTGGTGCAAAGGACAAGCCACCTCACAGTACGACCCAGGCCTCCCTGCGAATCATGACGTCTCTGTCCTCCCTCCCCTCCTCCTCTTCCTCCTTCTTCTTCAGGGGATAGACGAGACTTCCAGCAAAGACAAGTAAGTGCCGGTACTTGAGGGTTTTCTCTCTGCTTGCTGCCACGGCGCACCGATCTGCAGCGATGTCCCTCTTCTGCTTGCAGCCGCGGCGCCCAGGAGACGATGAACCCCGAGGACGAAGTGGATGAGTTCCTGGGACGGGCCATCGATGCTCGCAGCATCGACCAGCTACGAAAAGACCACGTGAAGAAGTTCCTGCTCACCTTCCAGACCTCCAGTCTGGAGAAAAAGGTGGTTACACCCACAGGAGTGTTGTCCGATTTGTCAGCACGTGCTGTGCCGTGTGTGAATCGAGTGGAAAACAACAACAACAACTGAGGTTTTTGTTTCATCGTCTCTTTGCAGTATTCCAAAAAGGTGGACGACCGTTTTGGAGGCTACGTTGCCTGTACCCTCCTAGTATTCTGCTTCATATCTTTCATACAGATTGTTGTCTTTCCACAGTAAGTACAATACATGCACACTTATGATGAATACATAATTTTAAGGATTTTAACAGCTATATGGTGCTTTACTTTTACTGACACTGACTCCTTTAAATATTTTTGATATTTTAATCATTTAAATTCTCATCTAGTTTATGTCACATTAATCATTATGTCTTTGATTTTGCGATTTTTGTGTAATACATAAGCCCTGATACTTACTGACAATCTTCAGAGTGCACAAGTGCTGTGCAGTTTCTGGTGTTGAAAGTACATGTTGCATATTTCCCCCCTTTCAGAGTTTTATTAATCCTCCAGTAGCAGCTGTGCACTTTTAACTCCCCAGAAAACCAGACAAGAGCACATTTAGCCCGGTGTTTACGGCATTCCACAACAATGCCCTGTATTTAGCAAGGATGACGGTGATGTTTTTTTTGTAAATAAAGATGAGGATATCCATGACCAGCGAACACTGACTGTCGAAGTGTCACAAGTTTTTTTTTTAATGAAAGGTGGAACAGAACAAGTACAACTAGTACATTGTCAGACCACAGACACAAATTACTGTTGTAAAGACTGATTGTGTGGGACCCTTTACCATTTGCAGCTGTAAATATGGCCAATTCTTTAGTTCAGCATCAGGGGGGCGATTGAGCTGATTTTCCCCGTTCATCGTTGTACATTTAAAGATGTACCTGTCACCTCTGATGATACAATCAGCTTCAAAGGCTTCTGCCCTGTGCTTGTGCAAGACAACATGCAGCCCTAGATTCTTGCCAACCATCAATAAAGTTTCGCTTTTGATTGCAAACTGGAAACACCCGCCTGTCTTATTCACTAGCTGGAAAATGTCTGAGTAACCTTGTTTCTGGGTTTTCCTCACAGCACCCCGGTCATGCTGGGAATTTACATCAGCATCTTCATCATACTTGCCAACATCCTTTTCATCTGTGCCATATATTCGTGCATCAAGGTAGACACACACAAACACACCCTGTGCGCCCTGTGCTCAATTCAACCGCTGTCTGTCCTTTGTGTAAATCTTTTTTTTTCCCACCCATCTCTCTCCACTGCAGCTATTTCCAGCTGCAATGCAAACCGTTTCCAAGAAGATTGTTCAGTCTCGCACCAACAGCACCCTGGTTGGAGTATTCAGCATTATCCTCGTCTTCATCTCTGCCTTTGTGAATATGGTAGGTGGACGAAGACCGTCTGTACAATCCTGATCCTGATCTGTCCTCACAATAGACGATAGGGGGCGTTGCGGCCCGTCGTCCATTTCTTTTTAAGCGACATGCTAACCGCGCCCGTGTGCTCCTCTGCTCTGCCCAAGTTCGCCTGTGACACCAAGAGCTTGGCGCAATGCGTCGCCGAGAAGCGGAACACCTCCGCCGCCCTGGTGACGCCCTGTCTGATCCGCAGCTTGAATGTGTCCGTCGAAGGGGGTCTCGAGATCTGTCCAAGCCAAGGCCCCTCCTGTCCCTTCCCCGAGGTGAGGGGAAAAACAACTCCAAATTTTCACAAAGTCTCCAGATCTGCCGTTCCTCCAGTTCCTCCCGGTGACCACCGCGTTTGTTCTCTTTGCCAGTATTTTAGCTACAGTGTGCTGCTGACGCTGCTGGCCTGCTCAGTGTTCCTGCAGATCAGCAGCATAGGGAAGCTGGCCCTCATGCTGTTCATCCAGCTCACCTTCCTGCTGCTAGTGGAGTGGCCACAAGTAGCACTATTTGACAACGCAGACCTCTTCGTCACCTCCAATGCCATGTAAGTGCAGCGATGTGTGGAAGTCACTGGATAAATGTTTTTATTTAAATTTTTTCAAAATTCGGACAGAATGGGAGGGACGTTGTTTAAAATGACTTCATTATTTTTCTTTGTGTGGAGATTGCATTACATCAAAAATAGTGTGTCAAGGGGTTCAGCTTGACAATTTAAAAAATATCCTAAACCATGTTTTTATCAGAATTAGTATGGACATCAGTTACCTTTTATTTTGAAAAAAATGAATGTTCTAATTTCAGTAGTTAAAATGTTTCACATCCTGTTATTTTTTCTGTTTTAGTGATTTAAATGAAACCAATGCTGAATGGTAAGAGATTTCATTGAGGTCCTCAAACAAATTCAGTACGTTAATATTCCAAAAACCAAAACAAGTTGTCAGGAAATGATTTTTTCCTTCTTCTTTTTTTTTTTTTTTTTTTTTTACCTTTGGCACTTTTAGGTCCAGTTTCAATGAAACTACAAACCAGTGGTAAGATCCAATTCTGCACTCTTTATTTTGTATACTCTCTTTTTATCGTCATCAGCGTTTCATTAAACTAACCGCTGTTTTCACTGTTGTCACTTTTCAGCCCATTCGTTGTGACCAAAGTGTCCCTGAGGGTCATGACCCCGGTCATCCTCACAGTCTTTGTTCTGGCACTGTACCTGCACGCCCAGCAGGTTGAGTCCACGGCACGTCTCGACTTCCTGTGGAAATTACAGGTACTTTGAGCGTCCACAAGAGGGCGTCACGCAACCGTTGTGACGTGAAAACACTGAGCTTCTACGTTGACCCAGAAGTGAAAGGACGACACAGCTTTTCTAAATGTCATGTGAAGGAGTTTCTGCCCAGACGGGAAATCACAACTTTCCCTCAAAGCAAAGTGAATCTAATGAAGGTCCTTCATTCCCAGGCCACAGAGGAGAAGGAGGAGATGGAGGAGCTGCAGGCGTACAACCGCCGCCTCCTCCATAACATCCTGCCCAAGGACGTGGCTGCTCACTTCCTGGCGCGCGAGCGGCGCAACGACGAGCTGTACTACCAGTCGTGTGAGTGCGTGGCCGTCATGTTCGCCTCCATCAGCAACTTCTCGGAATTCTACGTGGAGCTGGAGGCCAACAACGAGGGCGTGGAGTGTCTGCGGCTGCTCAACGAGATCATCGCTGACTTTGATGAGGTAAAAAAAAAAAAAAAAGTTTGCAAATTCCGACTCCGTTTGAGTTTGTTTGAAGACAGTGAAGGTTTTATTTCCTGCAGCGAGCGCCACTTTTACCTCCGCTCTTATGCGCGCGCAGATTATCAGTGAAGAGAAGTTCAGGCAGCTGGAGAAGATCAAGACCATCGGTTCCACTTACATGGCGGCCTCGGGCCTCAATGACTCCACCTACGACAAGGAAGGCCGTTCTCACATCACCGCGCTGGCCGACTACGCCATGAGACTGAGGGAGCAGATGAAATACATCAACGAGCATTCCTTCAACAACTTCCAGATGAAGATAGGTAACTTCAGCAAGCTCCGACGTTCAGAGGAGACTCCCGTGACGACACATGTCAAGTATGAGCATCTTTTGCTGACGCTTATTATAATTTGTGTCACCGCTCACAGGTCTGAACATCGGACCAGTGGTCGCCGGGGTCATCGGCGCGCGGAAGCCTCAGTATGACATCTGGGGAAACACAGTCAATGTGGCCAGTCGTATGGACAGCACAGGTGTTCCTGATTGCATACAGGTGGGATTCTGGTGTGACGGGTGTTATTACTAATATAATACAATATCAAGTCTTAGTCTACATTTCCACAGTTTTGACTTTTAAACAGATTAACAAAAGCAAAATACACCATTGATTGCAAAAATAATGCACTCGATGGTGTAAAAACAATTCCATTCAATAAATTTGTGATATGATTTGACATTGCTTCATCTTCTCCCTGGTGTTGAGGAATAGTTTGACTGAAATTATCGTCGAATGGCTTTGAGGTTGTTTGATTTTCTGTCTTTATTTAAACATCCCCACAGGTGACCACAGACCTCCACCAGGTGCTGGCAAACAAAGGTTACGTGCTGGAGTGCCGCGGCGTGGTCAAGGTCAAAGGTAAAGGGGAAATGACGACCTACTTCCTGAACGACGGGCCTCCCAACAGTTAGCCGCCAGGGCGAGAGGCCGACGCCGGGACCACGCCCAGTGGAAGGACACAGCAGCACTGAGCGAGGACTCACCGTGCAACGAGTGGCCGAAAAACTAGAGACGCCATCACTTGAATTCCGAGCAAAGAGATGAGGAAAAAAAAAAAAATCTGACTTTTAAAAGACTTCAAAACAGAAAGTGTTCTTGATGAGAGGAAAATGTTCTCGCCGGCCATTTTGGCTCACGTCCATGTTGAAGGACAAGTGTTTTTCTCATGTCTAGCCTCTCTCTCAGGCTTCTTGAAAGATGCAAAGTCTGTTTATTTAAAACAACGCCTTTTAGCCTGTGTCAAAAGAAGATTAACGCTGTACATAAGGCTACCTTTTATTTTGTTCTGGCCGTTCTGTTTCTTAGTTTGTTTTTCTTACAAAACCTTTTTATTTCACATGGATTATGAACAGGTACTCATGTTTTTGTTTGTTGGGTTGACTATTTATTTTGAATCTAAATGTTTTGTGCAAAAGGTCCTTTATGAAAAAGTGTGAATACATACGTGCACAAATATCCAGTTTATTACACGTTTATAAGTGTGTATGTACATGCATATTTGTGTGTGTATGAATATATGTATAAACTGAGGAGAAATATATTGACCAAAGACTAAAGTATTTACTAAAAGCAAGGCAAGACATGTTTGATATGTTCCGGCTAAACTTGCCTGACTGCTGGCAGCAAAGTCTGCCTTGTTGTTTTCATGAAATATGTAAAATATATTTATTTTGTCTGTCGACGCGGCAGCAAAAAGATGATCACTTTAACTCTTAATTATGATATATTGCCCTAAACCTCTAGAGGAAAATTACTTAATACGACAAAGGATGTTTATCAGAAGGTGACATTTGAAATCTCTATATTTTTTTTTCTATGCGCTCTCTGAGGAATAGAAGTAGCTTCAGCTGACATCGTCCTTATTTTCACGACTGATTCCTCAGCGCTTGAGCAGCTAGGTGGTTTCAGCCAAAACAGTGTGCCGTCATTGACTGCTCCCTCCCTCCCCGCCTCCCCGCCTCCCCGCCTCCCCGCCTCCCTTTCAGAGAAGTATTTTTTGGTGCAAATCGAATTGAAGGAACTCAGATCAGCTGGTTGTCAGAGAGCCATCAAGGTGGGAGTGAAGAAACTGGAATCCCAGCGCAGTGGTACCACACGGCCCGATTCTTCCATGAAGAAGAAATAGATGAAGGAGAGAAATATATATTGATTTTGACTGAATACTGTGCTTTGTAATCTCGAAGGGGCATAACTATTTTCACTGTGAGGTTTTTATGATACAGCAAAACTGCTTTCTTGCCAAACATTAACTGCTTTGAAGCATGTCTGATTGTGGTATCTGGTTTTCATTTCTCTTCGTTTCGCCGTAGGGTATTTTGTATCACTTCTGTATCCATCATTTGTATATTCTTAATGTTGTTATAATTCTAATTATTTATGCTTATGATGATTCCATTCCAGTGAAAAGGATCAAAGACCAGCACGCTTTTCTTGTAAAATGCCAGTTTTGAAGCTCAAGCTCACCGGTACCAACTGATCAACTGCGGCCAATCGAGTCTGGCGTTCAATACTGACCGTACGATGCAGTGTTTCAGCTCTGGCAGCGGTTGTGATTGTGTACAGGGCGTGACATTCATTTGCCGCTGCCTTCGCAGCGCAGTGCGAGTGGCGTACGCACGCTCACACAGGCAGATACTGAGGAGTCACTGTGCTTTTTCACAGTTTGGCCACTACTTCAGTATTGTTAGCCAGGCTCGAGGGTAACCTCTAGTTTCCACACGTTAATACCTTTGTACTAGCAATTTGCATCCGTGGTAATTATTCGACATGAAAAGGACAGGGCCAAATTAATAGACCTCAGCGTATTTATCCTAGCGTCCCCTTTCACACAGTTTTTTCTGTTTTGTTTTTTTGGTGGAAGTACTGTACTAGAAAAGTCGAATGCCTTAAGTTATTTTAATACAAATAACAGTCAACCACTGAACAGGAACTGTGCCTGCTTGCCCTTTCTAGACCTCTTATGTTGGAAGACTGATGTGTTCAGGGCCTGTCCAGAGTAATTCTTCAGTCAACTCATTGGTCTCTGTCTCTCCAGCCTCTCGCTTTGTGCGATGTGGAGATTAGGCGTTTGTTCATCATTTCTGGGGAAACTTCTAAGCGGCGACGTGAACAGTTGATCAGGTTTGTACCAAGGCCAGCTCCCTTTATTCGAGCCCGGTGCTCGGCGCACCGGAGGACAACAATGTAACTGAAATCCACCAACTACCAACTGTGACCACTGAGGATTCACTCATGCAAACAAGGTTTTTAGGATGGACATGAGTTTATAAAAAAAAAAATGTGCATTGTGTGTATTTCTTTCTACTGGCTGTCCATAGACTTGTGTTGATTGTTAACTCTTGGGACGTTTTGGGGCCGAACAGGAGAGGGGAGGATGATTGTTCCCCTGTACTACTGAAACAGTGTTTTGCTCAGGCCTGATGAATCCTTCTGTACTTGTCTTTTTTGGTTTTGTTTCTTGTTTGTTTGTTTGATTTCCCCTCAGTTGGAGAAGTTTAAAGGGGAGTGTTTTTGCAAGGTTGAAGGACAAGAGAAGAGGACTATGACAACGAGAAAAATAACATTTCCCCTTGAAGAAAAAAAAAATAAAAAAAAATCAATGGCTGTTTTGTGTTTCAGTATTTTCTGAAATGTGCCTAATATCTGATACGAGTGAACTTTAAAAAAAACATCACACCAGAAAGCATTGGTTCATGTTTCTCTTGGGAAACCCATACAGGGAACATGTTAAGTAACATCCTGTGGCAGCAATTTCAAACGCTCACCCCAACAACTTTCCTCTCCACGGTCGCAAACCGAATTTACACGCAATCGGTTGTGCAAATTCATGCAACTATCCAATCATTCAGAAATGGCACTCGTGTCCATCTGTTCGATTTGTTTCTAATTGTCCTCAAGTTTTCAGTTACTACTCCAACCTAAAAACGATTAGCTGTGTCTGTATTTTCAGTTGCTTTAGTTTTTCTAAAGAATGACACCAGGCCGAACCTTGTATTTTCAGTGTCTTATCCACCCACCGCTCAAGTGTCAGATTTGCTCCTTGCAAACAGTGCTGCAGATGGATGCACAACCTTCAAATCAGGCCAAGGGGACTGAAAATACATTGGCTATATGGTATTGGGGGAGGCTGGGGGAAGAAGGGGGAGGGGGAACTACACTAGCAGTCAGAAGTTTGGACACACCTTCTCATTTTATCATTTTTCTTTCATTTTAATGACCATATGCATAGATCAGCTCAGTTAAAGGGTCAAAACAATGAATAAATGAAACATATTGTAGTATGTAGTGAACAAAAAGGTGACATAACTTAAAAACATTTCATATTTTAATTTCTTCAAAGTAGCCACCCTTCATATTAAACCTTTTGGTTATTTAACAATGTTTTATTTGCTCCATAATTTCATATATATTGCCCATATATTTGAGGTCTTCAGTCTGTATCTACAATGCAAAAGGGACTAAAGATAAAGAAAAAACATTGCATGAGAAGTTGTGTGCAAACCTCTGACTGGTAGTGTCGACCAGTGGTGCCAACTGTAGTGACAATGAGGGCAAGTTTCTCTACACGGAAGAGGAAATAATCAGCACAAGTGAAAGAAAACGTTTTAATCACACGTGTGCTGATCTGAAAACAAAACTCAACGCTGGCTCGGGGAACGTGCTTCGCTGTCAAACGGTGCACAGGCTGAAAGCCCTGTCTGCCAGCACCATTTCTTCGACAAACCTGCAGAGGCACCAGGCGAAGCATGGAGGCCGTTAGACAGACACACACAGTAGTTCACCTTGCGCAAAACAATTGCCACACACAGATTTGTCACCCACTTCGTCATCTCGCTGTTCTTTTTGGGAAACCGCTTGATTTGCATCCACGGCTCGATGGTCTGAGAGACTCTCCATCCGTACTGCATGCTGTCTGTCACGGGCTTCATGTAGAGCTGGTTGGGGGCTGGGGAGGGAAGGGAAATAAAACATTTACCCCTCACGCAGATTTGGTCTCACAGCTGTTTGATTTGCTTAACTCGAGTGTGATGCAGGCAGATGTGATTGGAGTCTTGCATCCTCAGGATGATCCTCGATTTTTATCTTACTCACATGTGGGTGTTTGAACCATTCGGACCATCTCGCTGTAACGCTTCCGGCTCCCCCGGTGTATGTCAGTGCTTTGTGGGAGACGCTGCTTGTGAAGACTGGTTGGTCTCTGTACTTGGGAGGAAGGGGGCAGCGTTGCCTGCACGGTAATCCTTCCATCTGTGACACAACAGGCAACATGCTCATTACTTCAACAATTGCAATAAAAACGTTTCTTTCCATGCCACATACTAATTGAGCTTTACATGCTTTCGGGTACGGTTTGTTCAACATGCATTGAACTAAATTAGACTTGTGGCTCTATATCAAACCCTTTGGCACTCTTACAAACGACCGCTTCCAGCAGGTCCCAACGTCAGGCCTGTCTGTTCAGTGTACTTTAGTACTTTTAAGAGCCATTAGTTTCAACAATTTAACATTCCTGTTTCAGTGTGTGTAGAAAATTGCAGCCCAAACGCAGCAAAATTTATGTCACATCAGCTAAATACTTACTATCAAATTTGAATGTCTTTTGAATTGAAGTTTTTTTTTAATGGATACATCCAAAGAAATCAGAACATTCAAATTAAGAAAATATAATTTAAATACAATTTAAATTTTGTGCAGTTTCCAATTTGAGGATGTATTGTCACGAACAAAAGGTGTGTCCTGCCATGTGTTAAGCTTGTCAGTTTGAACGTCTGTTTTCCCAACAGTGGATTTTTTGAAACAAAGATGATTTGTCTGATTCTGAATTTGTCAAAGCGAAGCCAACCACCGCGCCTGAGTTGTCTGCTCCTCTAAAAGCACTGCCATTAGTTTTATGTAATTATCTATAATCTGCGGAGAGTTGTGCAAGCCTGCTGTCATCACTCCTGTAAGACGTACATTCCCCCCATTGTTAAGTACAAAGCTCTGCCAATGTAAAATATGTATTACAGCTTCCCATTGGACACGTGACAAATTCAAACTTTAAATTCAAACAATCTTTTATATTTCATATAAAAGGGAGCTGTTGGGTTTATCACAATTTGCTTTTTGTTTGACTCACTGATTTAATTATAGGAATCATTGTGAGGTAAAATTGTGAACTGCTCTGTACTGAAGTCGCTGCTTTTCGTAGCTTGATGACAGGTGATGATAGGTTAAGCTACTTGCCAAGCTTAAGTACTGGTTTATAGTTTGTATGTGGCTGAGCAGTCCAGCCGGTCTTACCTTGACACACTTTCTTGGGGTTAACCAACAAGTTATCGCCGATCGGGTCCTGGTAACCCAAGTTTGTTAAACCAAAAAAGGCCATTTCAGAATTTTTTGGCTCAGTCAAATCAGGAACGCAAACAAAAAAAATGCCAATCCACCTGTAAATAAATCACAACTCTTTAGTTTAGAGGTAGCCATGGTAACGATTCACGAGTTGTCTCAGAAAGAAGAGGGTGAAATTAAAATATTACAATTACTTATCAAATATGAACAGTTTGACATTTAATTTTCAGATTCAAGCGTTAATTGTTAGAGCCAATGGTATTTCCGGCCCCTTTAAGTACTCACTAGTTGGTGAATACCTAACAGTCTACGTTCTTTCCTTAAACAAAACACTTGGGTGTTTCCCTTCGATAAAGAAATATTTTAGCACAGGCCTCTTTGCCAATACAAAGTTACATACTACAAGAGCGACCCCGACGCCTCTCAACCTTTTCTTAATGTGTCTTAAGGACAAACCGTGTTTTGATTTTGTACAAGTTTGCCTTTTATCTAACCCTCAACCGCTCACGGTACTCCCAAAAAGGTTGCGCGCGCACGCTCACGCGCGACTGGCGCGGGGCTTGACCACGCCCACCGTCCGCTGAGGCACCCGCCAGTGACGTCACCGACCCGCCTGTGATGGGAAGTCGAGCGAGCGCTGGTGAGTTTCTCCCAAACCAATAAAAATCTCGCAATTTCGCGTCGTCGCGTCAACAGGGAAGTAGTAGTAGGCAAGGCAGCAGTGGCATCCGCGGCTGCTGTCACTGCGACTGAAGTCTAGAGTTCCGTAGTTTAGCGTTGTGTTCTCCAGTTGATCTCTTTGACGGAGTTGTGACGAGCCGTAGTTTGACATCTTTCCCTCCTCTGTGATGTAAGTCCCCCCCCCGTTTTTGGTGTGCTGTAGCCGGCTGTGTGCTAACTTTTTTTCGGGGGGGGGTGGTTGTTAGCGGTAGACGGCGATTCGGACTCGCTGCTCGTCATGTCAGGTTGCCATAACAGCATGTGGAGCTAAAGGCTGATGAAAGGCTGGGTCTTTTTTTCTTTCTTTCTTTCTTTTTTTATTTTTATTTTTCCTCCTCTGTCCTGTTCGGCATGGGAACAAGATAGCAGCGGCATCGTCGCATCTTCTGCTCTAAATGTTGGTAGCTAACATTTGTGAAGCGGTCGCGTCAATGTGTTTTGTGGCGTTGCTCTGTCGCACAGAGGGCGAACCAACGCATTCCGCTCCAGTGTGGTGACAGTGTTGCTGCTGCCGTGGGCTTTAGCCGCCTATATACGGGATTTGGTGGCGGATTTGGCTAATATCATTACAGTTTGTTGTGGGTGAGAGGCTATTTCTGGGAGCGCCGTCTGACAGAAATCCACACCCGTATGTTTCTCACCTGTGTTTGACAATCGCCACGCCACACACAGCTGAATGTGGTGGTAGTTTATCACGTACGAAAGTAACTGGGAGCTGCAGCTCTCTATTCTCTCATCATTGTTAAATCGTTATTGATGCACAATGTGGTATAACCTGAAACAAAGAGGGTAGTGTCCAGGCCACTGTTGGGGAGAAAAAAAAAAAGGAGATGCACTTCCTGTTCCTGATTCATTTTCACTGAGTAACAAGTTTGACCTCATACTTTATTTGCATCTTCTAATGTATGGCGAAGAGGAAGGCAGTCAGTGGGCTTTGTAGGGGAGAGTTTATTGGAGGCGATTCAACAAACCTTTCATTTGATAAGAATAATGTCAAAAATACAGTTCCTTTCCCTTTTTTACTTTTTACGACAACAAATACCAATAGGAAAAAAATATATACAATTATGAGTGCAGAAGATTGCATCAGGTATTAATATTTTGTAAGGATCCAGACATTGCTGGGAATCTATTCATTATTTCCTTATTTTTGCTTGTATAGTTTGTAGTAATTGAGTTTGTGTAGGCTGTCTAGCTTTTTTTTGTATGCTTCCGTATACTTAATCATTGCTTAGTTAACTACGAGTTAGTGGCCATAGATTGGGGGAAAATTATTTGAATTAATAAATAAGTAAATACATTTGAGTGCACAGAGATTGGTTAACGTTAATGAATTGGTTTATTAATTCCTAACTCATTGTGTCAGTTATTACTTGTTCAATGCAAATGAATCACTTCACCATTGAGCAGTGGTATTATTTATAGCAGTGTCTTTTTTTTTTAAAAAAAAAATATAAACTTAATAATGTAGTGATAAAAATGCATTTATCAGTCTTCAAAATGCTTGAATCAAAACCCTAGTGAAGGCCAACGTGTAAACTCCGATTGTCAAATCAGATTTCTGCATATTGGTTGTAATACTTCAGTAAGTTCTTGATACAAAAGTATGCGTCACTCATAAACTTGTTAAACCTGTCGCCAGTTGAAAGGAAGACCAGTTGGCCAACACATTAGGCAAGAGTTGCAATGATTTTTAAAGGTTATGGAGTGAAATTAAGCAGTTTGGCGTCGCGTTCTAACAATTTGTTCTGGACACAGTGGGACATTCCAGCCTAGTGGGTTATATTGTGCCTAGTTGGTGTTGGCTGCCATTTGTTGTTGTTGAACGTTGTGTTGGTGTGAGCGCACGGTTACATTTGTTTAACCAGATTTTCTTGTCTTTTCAGAGAAAATGGCTAACATTCCCCTCTCGCGCTCCCAGGTCTTTGGGGAGCTGAGGAAGGAGCTCCACGACGATAAAGAGTTCCATGAGTCGGATGCTCACGTCTTCATCATCATGGGAGCATCGGTGAGGCTTGTGCTTGTAACGTGTGAAGACAGGGACCAGTAATGCTGCATATTTGTAAGGGAAAAATGTAATGCATTCGCACTTGCACCACACAGTCATTGATGCCTTCTACCATCTGATATTTAGACAGAGGGACCATCCATCTCCCTGATATTTAGTTTTCTGTCCTGGTATGCGAAGGCACGTTGTTGACTTAAAAGAAGGCAAACAAAATAACACTTAAACTGCTGACCTAAAAGGTGTGTAATAGTAAATAGTAATAAAAGTTCATGAAATAAGTTTCATTCAACCAAGAATCACCTTATGCAGTCCGGATTTACGATTTCATACACTGTCATAAGTATTAGTAGTGATTGGTGCACTCGTGCAATGATTATCCAGTCACTTTTATGAGAGGTTGATTATGCCACTTGGTTTCAGTTGACTCTTTCACCACATTCTGTAGGTGTGCACTCCAGAGACCATCTCAGTCATTTTGAAACCTTTAAAGTTTGTTTCCTCATTTGTCTGTTACACAGCACATTGTCCTCTCGTCCTCGATCAGGGCTAGAATCTGCTTAATGTTTCTGTACATGTCCTTCCTGCTTTTTTTTTCTTTTAACCTCTAACATGCTTCTTTCTATGGCATTTCCCCCCACCCCCCTCACCAGCACCACCACCACAGTTCCTCTTCCACCCACGGGAAAAGTTCTTACAACTTCACAATTTAACCATTAGGAGGTATTTTAGACATTCGGCATTTCATTGGCCATGATTCTATTTCTTCCTTGCCCCTTTTCTCTTGGGAGTGGCGAGTGGAGCTGTTGAAATTTTCTGCAGTGTCACTGGTTGTCAGCGTTTTTTCTTCAGCGTGATCAGGGCAGATCAGAAGAAGAGCATGGCTCTGTGCCATTTCTCTGGTTGGGCTTGTTTTATGGATATGTGCCAGGGTGCTTCTTTTGTTTACCTGAGCTGTGTAGGTTGCTCATCGATTGAGTTTTTTTTTTTTTTTTGCACCACTGTTTCAACTATTTTCTCATCTCTGCCAAATTCTTTGTCATTGCAGTTTCAGGATGGTATGAACAGTAAAGCTGTAAGTGTGTACTTGGCAAGTGTCGTTGGTGCCGTAGCATTCCGGAAATGGCACAAATGAGCAACTATGAAGTTTGGCATTAAAACCTAACACCTTTTTTGTTTGGTTCTTGGCGGCGGGTGCTCTTGTCAACAGTTTTTATTTCCAACATGCAGACTTTAGCAGCATAGCGGGGCTATGAGTTATGAATATCTGTCTTCGAGGGAGGTGTGTGACTGTGGTGTCGCCGTTGCTCTGCATTTCATTAAGCTTCATTAGGTTGCAATTGTTGCTCTGTCCTTGAACTGACTCTCTCAGGTCAGAGGTGATTTCTGAGAGCCTCCTGCCAGTGGATCTTTATCTACAGTAAAAAAACAAAACAAAAATCCTCTCGTTGCCTTGTGAAGTATGTCAAACAAAACCTGAAGTTGTATTCTTACCTCTGAGAGTGGAAGCAACAGGTTCTTCCTCAACCCGATTTCAGTAGTTGTTGGACTGGCATGTCGGTGGTTCGCACATGTAGACCGTGGTCTGTTCACATCATGGAATGTAGATTAACGACCACTGGCAGAATGATCTGTAAGATGTTTCCGAAACAGATTTAAAAAGCAGCATTCATTTTCAAACACGGAAATCTTATTTCTACTTTGTCACCGGTCTCACCTGTTTTTGCTTCTGTTCCCACATGCAGGGCGATCTGGCCAAGAAGAAAATCTACCCGACCCTTTGGTAAGTGACTTCCTGACCCCAGTTTAAACCCTGGCCACCAGCAGCTCTTTGTGTGGGAAGATACTGTGGATTATCTGGATTTGTAAGATGCTGAACTTGGACGTCCCTCTGCTTTTGTCCAGGTGGTTGTTCAGAGATGGCCTGCTGCCTGAGCAGACTTACTTTGTGGGCTTTGCTCGCTCCAATCTGACAGTCGACGCCATTCGGGCTGCTTGCATGCCATATCTGAAGGTAAAGCTGAATCTGAATATTTTAAAACAGGATTTGGAAAGATGGGGAAAAAAGGAAATTAAATGTTGGGTACATTAGTAAAATACGCCTCCCTCCATCCATTTTCAATATTCAATATTTTTTATTCCTGAACTCGGTGTCATGGGGGTCTGCTGGAGCCTATTCCAGTTGTCATAGGGCGAAAGTAGGGTGACACCCTGGACAAGTCCATTGGTAAAATATGCAACATATAAATGTTAGATAATATAAAAGTAAAGAATCACGACTTGTTTTTTTAGTTGTTTCGCAGTGGTTAACGCTGAGGTTTCAGTTCTAAGCCCACATGCCTGGCCACTGTAGTTTTCGACTTTCACATTCCAACGTTCTCAATCATCCCGGACACCTTAGTTTGAGTGTGTATCGTTCTTGTTCTCTACTGGATTCTCAGGACCCCTTTTTTGTTTTGCTTATCATGAAGTGGCCAATCAAACAGCACTCAAATTTATTCCACAAAAATGAAACGCTAGCCCACTCACTATTATGTCTGGTAAATAAATAATTGAAATTATTGAATTGCATTGTGTGTCCTGCAAAATAAATGCCCAACATTTTCTCTATAAATAGGTACATTTTAAAATCCATTAAAAAAAAAAAAATAAGGAAAACTGCCCACGAAGCCACGACAAACTCAAAGCTGCTACATGACCCACTTCTGGGTCATCACCCACCAGTTGAGAAACGCTGGTTTAAAACCTACAAAAAAAAGAAGTAACCGCTGTTTGTCTCAGGTGGCGGACACAGAGTCGGAGCGGCTGTCGGCGTTCTTCCAAAGGAACACGTACATCAGTGGGAAGTACGACGACGAGAGTTCCTTCAGCAAGCTCGACACTCACATCACGTCTCTGCCCGGCGGACCTGACGCAAACCGCCTCTTCTACCTGGCGCTGCCCCCGACCGTCTACCACGAGGTCACCAGGAACATCAAACACTGCTGCATGAGCAAAAAGTGAGTTACTATTTCCGTTTACCCTGCGGTTCTGATTACGATCCACGATTGCACGCCAAGTTCCTCATGCAGCGTAAGATACGCCTGGCCTGGTCTGTTGTCCCCTGGAGAACAGACAACTAATAATTGACAAATTATTCTCACAAAAGAAACAACACAACAAGTCAGTTTTGAAACACCTTCATTGCACTTTATTCAGAGTAGAAATAGATTCCAGTGTTAGACTTTCAATTTTATGTATGCATAAAACTCTGTTATCTGTGTGTGTGTGTGTGTGTGTGTGTGTGTAGAGGGTGGAACCGGGTGATCGTGGAGAAGCCATTCGGACATGACCTCCAGAGTTCTGAGGAGCTGTCCGCTCACTTGTCAGCCCTCTTTACCGAGGAACAGATCTACAGAATTGATCACTACCTGGGCAAAGAAATGGTGCAGAACCTCATGGTGCTCAGGTGAGAGAAGCAGATGTACAGGCTGCATGTGAGAATGTGATGTTTCGAGTTTTTTTTTTCTAAAATACAAAAGAAAATGAAGATGCCGATAAGGTTAGCCATTCAGAACATACTAAAATGTACCTGTATATAAATAAAAGTTTTTATTAATTCAATTAATAAAATAATAATTTAATAGTTAGTCATCAACAGGTGTGTGTGTGTGTGTGTGTGTGTGTGTGTGTGTGTGTGTGTGTGTGTGTGTGTGTGTGTGTGTGTGTGTGTGTGTGTGTGTGTGTGTGTGTTGCTGCTTGCAGGTTTGGGAACAGGATCTTTGGACCAATCTGGAACAGGGACAGCGTGGCCTGTGTGGTCCTCACCTTCAAAGAGCCGTTTGGCACTAAGGGACGAGGAGGATACTTCAATGATTTTGGAATCATTCGGTGAGAGGAACGCGGCAGCTGCTTCAAAATAGCTCTCAACAAGTAGATCTTAGCCTTCTGAGGTTACATTAGAAAGTGGTTTTATTTCTTATTATTTCTTCTTATTAAACCGATTTACAAACGACCGTCGTGACAGCAGTCTGCCTCTTTGGTGTGTGATCAGGGATGTCATGCAGAACCACTTGCTCCAGATGCTGTGCCTGGTTGCCATGGAGAAACCAGCCTCCACCAGCTCTGACGATGTCAGGGATGAAAAGGTAGAGATGTAATCTCAGAGAAACCTGAGAAGGCTGTCCAGAGATTTTCCACGTACAAACTGTCGTACGTGCCGAGCGTTTTTACGTTTCAAATGCAACATATTTTGGGTTCCCTTTCGCAGGTCAAGGTGCTGAAGTGCATTGCTCCAGTGTCCATGTCAGAGGTGGTGCTGGGTCAGTATGTGGGCGACCCAGAGGGTGAAGGAGATGCCAAACTGGGTTACCTTGATGATCCCACTGTCCCTAAAGGGTCAACACAGGCCACCTTTGCCACAGCTGTCCTCTATGTGCACAATGAGCGCTGGGATGGTAAGCACTACACGCACCCCCACCCCCTCAAAGAAGCAAATCCAACCACAGCTGTATTTACCTTTTCACCATCTCATTGACTTTGTCTACTGTATCTCTGCAGGTGTTCCCTTCATCCTTCGCTGTGGGAAAGCCCTGAACGAGAGGAAGGCCGAGGTTCGGCTGCAGTTCACGGACGTGCCGGGCGACATTTTCGGAAATCAGTGTCGCAGGAACGAGCTGGTGGTGCGAGTGCAGCCCAACGAAGCCGTCTATGCCAAGATGATGAGCAAGAAGCCCGGAGTGTATTTTAGCCCTGAGGAAACTGAACTGGATCTCACCTACAAGAGCAGATACAAGGCAGGTCCAAGTTGGTTCCTGTAATGAAGTATGAGGGTGAAATTGTTTGGGAATGATGAAAAGCAACCCAACTTGTCTGACAATAGCTGTGTTTTTCGCAAAATCAAAGCAATATTTTAATTATAATTGCGAGAGGTTTTTCAAAGTTTAGCAGTTTCCATGACCAGCTTTATTTATTTATTATTAGTTTTATTGTGATATTTAGCTTTGGCACAATTCTAGGAGTAATGGAAACACAGCTGCCTTTTTAAATTGATAAGGTAATAATGTAAATGTTTGCCTTGCTTTCAGGACGTGAAGCTCCCAGACGCCTACGAACGTCTCATCCTGGATGTCTTCTGTGGGAGTCAGATGCACTTTGTCCGCAGGTCTGTAATGTAATATATGTGTTTTTCCCCAGCTCCGCTGCTCTCATGTTTTTGCTAGTAAACACAGCCTGTGTGTGGCATGCTGAATGTGCTTCATATGAGCTCTTCACACTAGATGGAGACAATGTGCAGCTTTACTTACCCTTAGCATGACATAAAAAAGGCTTGCAGTAGACCGTACGTATCTCACGTTCACCAATCCTGTATAATGAGCTCTCCTGTCGTGTCGTCTCTCCAACACGTTCATTGTCTGTCTTCGCAGCGATGAATTAAGGGAAGCCTGGAGGATCTTCACACCTCTTCTTCATCAGATAGACAACGAGAAGCCCAAACCCACTCTGTACAAATACGGGAGGTAGGGGATGGCCGTGAGCCTCCTGTTGATGAGAACGAACGCCATTTGGAGTGTTGACTGACGTTTCTGCCTCTTCTCCTCCGCAGCCGCGGCCCAACAGAGGCAGATGACCTCGCAAAGAGAGTCGGATTCCGCTACGAAGGCACTTACAAATGGGTCAACCCTCACAGACTGTGATGCGAGTGACAAAGTCGAAGGTAGAGGTGCAGTTAAAGTAATGGGTTAGTTCTGTAATGTCTGTGTCTTTAGGGAAAGCGGTGTCGCCACTTGGTGGATCATTGCTGTAACAGCAAATAAGAGAAAAGCATTGAAAGTGTTACTCAGGTATACTGCTTAATCATCGGAGCTAGTTCATTAGCCATTCAGGGGCGCTAAAACTGTTATGTTTTCTTTTTTTCTTTTTTTTTTAATTTGCACGTTCAGAGAAACTTGATTAAGTTTTATGGCAAAGGCGAGACCAAACAAATTCAGGAGGAAGCAGCAAAAAAAAAAGAGAAAAAAGAGAGAAAAAAAGTCTGGACCAGGACGCTGCAATGCCAGATGAACTAGCTCCAGGCCCCCCCTGCATTCATTAGTTATGTCTTAATTGGTCATAATAATAAATGGAATGGCGTAGAGCGGAGCAATGAACAGCTGCACAGCTGGGTCATGAACACGCAGCACATGTACTGCACTGAAAGTGGTTCTGCACACGCGGCTGGAACATGTATTGTTTTTACTCTGAGCATTGCGATTGTAATACTGTTGTGCTTTGAATGCATTGATCACATTAGGTGTACATTTATTTTTTACTACATCTCCTTTATGACTCTCTAAACCTGGGACCAGGGTTTTTTTTGGGTTTTTTTTTTTGGTTGTTTTATCCTGAATAGGCTCCGCGATGCTAAATGTGCACCGCATGCAGCCACTCTTGAGAACATTCGCACTGGATTAGTCTTAATAGTCTTAAATATGGACAAGCAAAACGGCCTCTATCTTATTTAGTTACGTAAGCTTCCTTCTTCTGTGGTTCCATTTTTTTTTTTTTTTAATATTTAAGTTGTTGATGTTACTTCCAATATTCGAAGAGCAGCCTTGTCTACCACGGGTAAACACATGAATGTATGTCTTTGTAATGATGTACTGTAGGCTGCTGCTCGGCGCGCACACCCATGTAAGGCTAACAACATTTCCACTGCTCGTAATAAACTAGTTTTGCTTCTCAGATAAACGGCTACCATGTTTAATGATCTTTGAACCACTCTGTTCCAAACTCTCAACTAAAGCTAACTCGGGCACCTGTGGCTGACCTGACTGGTTTCAAAGTAAAAGCTCTCTATTAAGCGCATTAATTATGTTTGCTTATTCAACAATTCATACAATAACAGGAATGCACTTTTTTTGGTAACTTTGGTAAATAAATTGAAGTTTGGGGGTTGCAACCTTGTCAATAAACATGAAAATATTATCATAAAGTAATATCTAATTATACAGTTTTTTCTTCTGATTATACTTAATTTGAAAAGCTTTGGACTATGAATGTCAGTTTAGTAGAGTTGAAGCAATGCGTGTGTTCTAGTGAGCATGTCCACGTGTACACACACAAACAGGTCTTTATATCTCTGTGCGGCCCATGTCATTTGACCTAATGGGGACATTGTGAAACTTACACAGCAAGCTCATTCTAGCAGTTTGCTTGTGCGGAGCAGCAGAAATGTCCTTGCAAGCCCTAATGGCCAGATAATAAAGGTATCAAGGGTTGGCCCACACAAAAAAAAAGAGAGATAAACAGACAGACACACCAGCAGCATTCTGTGAAAGATTGTCTGTCTGGTTGCAGAGCAGACCATATCTGCACAAACTGTATCAACGTTCTGTAATCCTGTTGAATGCATTCCATTGTGGCCAGATAACTTTCACAGAACAGGTTTAAGTGCACGTGTGCTTTAATATGCAGATTGGAACCACAGGTTGATGAACATAGTGTGGAACAGTGGAGGTCTGCTCAACAAAAACTCAACAAATACAAAACAAGCTGTATAACAAGTGATATATAATGTACAGCTTAATCTTAAGTATAACATTAAGCAGTAAACGACATATTTGTTAGTTGTCTCTCCAGAAAATCTATTTTAGCATCTCCTTGCCAATATTCCCCATGTTACTATGCAGTCAAAATAAAGATGATTTGCACTTTTAAAGCCAGAGTGAAAAAAGCAGTGATTTCTTTTTTTTTTTTTTTTAAATGACTGAGGTCATTTATTCACAGACAGTGAAATAATTCCAACAAACACGAGGTTAGTGAAAACAAGGGTCAGTCAGGGATACAGTGACAAGTAGCATAATGGAAGGATGCCGACAAGTCTTTGGTTCGACAAAACCAACACAAAGGAGGAGATGATCGTAGCATTATTAGAGCAACCGTGCATTGCAAGGCACTTGCATTTTCGTTAAAAACAGTTGCTGTGTGTGCGTACCACGGAATGTTTTACAGTATAAGACAAAAAAAATATAGTGATTTATTTAAGACACTTACGAACATACAAAGACATCACAGAGTTTTCGTCTATGAGTTCACATCTGGTGATGGACAGGCATCACTGGACGGAGACGTTGAAGAAAAGATTAGAATTATCCTCTAAAGGAAGGCTTGTCAAGAGGCCTCGGCCCTGAGTGTCTGGCCCAGTCAAACCCCACTGTGTGATGTTGGAAAATATAGATGGTGCATGAGCACACCAGTGAGTGACTGACACTAAAATATTGACTGAAACGGGAGTCATTAAGAAAAATAAACTCCCAAACAAATGATTGCATTTATATCCAGAAAAGTCTGGATCTCTGAATTATTTCAAATTTGGCTGATTTTAAAAGTAAGATGCATTTTTTTTTCTCAGGCAAGAGAGAACTACGGGACCGGTGCATAGGAAAGAATTCTCCCCTGACGTTTAGCACTTTAGATATGTCAGACTGGATGTTAAGGACAAAGAGGTTATGGTGATAATGGACGCACACAGGTGCTATGCAACCTCCCCGCCGCCGGCCTGAGCCACCTGGTTGCATGGCAGCGGTGAAGTGGCTGCCTGTTTTCCGACGGAGACAGGCGGGGACGCTGCTCATTAAGAAGGCACTTGGTCAGTCTGCTGTTTTTACATGTGCTCTGGGTGGTTCTGCAAACACTTTATGAACTCTGTCACAGGGTGGCCCTGATAGCAGATCTTATAGACTGCATTGAACAGTGGGAACCTGGAGGGAGGGGGGAGGAGGAGGAAGAGGAAGGGTTCAGAGCAAGAAAAGTGCAGCATGATTCATGGGGTTTTTCCAGCCAGCGCAAATGGAGGAAGCGCCGCCCGGTGGGCCTGATGCGCTACTTACTTGTCGACGAGGTTTTTGTGCTCCAGGATGAGGTGCACCTCAGCAGCTGTGGCCGGTCCCTGCAGCTTCTGGCCGTTCAGCATCTCTTTCTCGAGCTGCTCGATGGACTGAGTGAAGGAAGCAGCGCCACATAAGAAGAAAAAAAAAAAGAGTGAACTTTTAAATAAGAGAAGAATCTCACATTGTAAGAAGCCTAAAACATTTACGCAATGCAAACAAGTATGTTCATGCATTCATTTAGAGTAGTTTCGTAAAGACATATTATAAAATTATGATATAGATAATTAAAAACGCCTGGCAAAAACTGTGTTAAAACACGCCTTCAAAATAACATTTAATTTGAACAATTGTATTATCACCTATAGAAAATTTCCAAATAAGTTAAAGAATTTCAAAGCTCTACTGTCCTTTTTCCTGAACATTAATCAGCACCGTTTGGTTGGACAGCCTTGTGTAACTGACCTTCCCCGTCTTTGCGAAAGCTTCCGCTACTTTGCGGTTGCGACCGCCGTAGCAGGTGGTGATGAGGTCGGCCACGCCGCAGCTCTCCAGGAAGGTTGCGGAGGAGACGGGGCCGGACGTGCAGAAAATGCGGGCGAAGGCGATCATCTCCATCAGGCCTAACCGGATCACTGCTGCCTTGGTGTTGTCCCCAAAGCCCAGGCCGTCACAGAAACCTGCCCCGACGGCAACGATGTTCTGAACGGAAGGACAAGGCGGAAGAGTGTAAAACTATGGCCAGGATTCAGATTTCTAAAAGTCGTAATAAAAACAAAACACTTTTTTCCCCCCAGACTTTCGCGCAGTGCCGTTCCACTGTTGTTCAAAAGCACCATTTCCTGCCAGCAATCCTACGTAGTTCTGCAAGTTCACCTTGAGGGCGCCGCAGATCTCCACCACGTCGTGCTCTTCCACGACTGTGACTCTGAAATTGTTGGTTTGCATGAGTTCCTTCAGGAGAACTCCGTGGGCCTTGTTCTTACAGCCTACAAGACGGCAACACAAAGCTGGTTAATAGATATGGCCTCCTATAGTCCTTTAAGGAAAGTCCTAGAAGGTTATATCTCCAGTCCTGACTCAGCAATGATTAATCTTGGCCAAACGGGTTACTGATTTAACAGCACGCCAGCAGCAAACCCCATTAAGCATGCAAATACAAAGCAGATTAGACTTTCAGGCCACTGCTGAGAAAACAGAAAGCTGATCTCCAGTTAAACTTGCTGCACCCAAAACCTGAACGTTGAAAGCAAAAAAAAAACACGTCACGACGGGACGAACCGATCGTGGTCTCGCAGAACTTCTCGTCGGCGACCTCGTTGGCAATGTTGGCTCCCATCAGCACACTCATGGTGATACCCAGCTTGTCCACGATCACGTCCGAGATGAGTTTGAGACCATCAGCGGTCTCCTCAACGCCCTGGAGACACACACACACACACACCACACACACACCACACACACACCACACACACACCACACACACACACACACACACACACACACACACACACACACACACACACACACACACACACACACACACAGTTGCAAATTTCCACTCATCCTGTCTCCAGGCTGCTTTGAAAGGATAAAAAGTTAAGAGAAGATAAACAAAACAGAACTAAAAGATTTTACCTTTATGAGGGAGATTCCCACAGCGTCACTCTTTATCTTGCCCTTCATGGTGTCACACACTTTGCCGATAAACTGGTGTGGAATCACAAACACCAAAATGTCTGCGTCGCTGGAAGCGTCCACCAGGTCTGGAACAGCGAGCTGAGGAGGACAAAAAATAAATATAAAAAAACCCAAAAAATGATCAATTGTTACATAAAGCTATAAAAACCAACTGTAGCTGCACACCTAACTTGGCCAATGACACAATTCATACAATTCATATTTACAGAAAGTGTGTGTGTGTGTGTGTGTGTGTGTGTGTGTGTGTGTGTGTGTGTGTATATATATCACTTAGTTTCTAGACTGTGACAGTCAACAGACAAACAGTTGCTTACCACGTTGGCCGGCAGCTTGTGCCCAGGGAGGTACTTCACATTTTCGTGCTCTGTGTTGATGATTTCGGTCAGTTTGCGGCCATTCACCATCTCCTCGAACACCCACATTTTTACAACATTGTCGAATTTGGAATTGACTGCAGCATTGGCCCCCACTATCTTCGCTATTGCAGAGCCCCTGAAAAAATAAATAAAAATACTATTACTATTATTACAGGTTCCATTTAGGAGCAGACGGTAAGATGAGATAGCTTTTCCATTAACGCCGGTGGTTTAAATTATTAATCATCCACTATCTCTGTAATAAAGCCTCGCATCATAAACACGGCATTTATTGCCATCATATGACTGCAGATGAGGTCGAAAGTCGCGCAGCTGATTTTTTTGGGTTTGTTTTTATGGATACACTAGTGTAATTTATGAAAGGCTAAGATGCATGTTTTAGGTTTGAACGGCAGATACGACTTCACGTTCGCCTTCTCTTCAGTGTTGGTGCGATTTTCAGAAGTACACCATTAAAAATAAATAAATAAATAAATAAATAAATAAATAAATAAATAAAATCGAATTTCACATTCGACAACTTTCGAATATTTGACAAGTGCTACAACACTAATTCGGTTTAAAATGACACTAGACGCAAATCAAAACATTTTTCAAACGAACACAGTACATTGTGCACCGTGCAAGCTAACGTCAATGATTAATAACGAAGGATGTGCTGCAGTGTAGGCTTTCATAACTCGGACATATTTAAATCGACGCGGTACCTTTAAACTGGAGCGTAATTTGCTAACTGGTGCCAAACAGAGGTAACATCTCGTGATTGCATTCATTTCAGAACGCACCATTGAGCGTTTTGTCAGAAAACATGACGCGTCTAAAACGGCATTTTTGTGGGTATGTGGAAAATATACCCTAAGGAGCTAACATGTTGCTGGCACAGCGCTGCTACATGACGACAAAATCTCATTAATCGTGACTGACATGTGGTCAGTTCTATGATTGGCACTACGTCACGATTAGAGTAGAAATGCAACATAAAAGTCTCGGCTGAGCAGTGGTCTAGTTAAACGGTGCAAGTTCTGCAAAATTACCGCCAAGTTAGCGGCATATATGGAACCAAAACACCATGAAGGTGTGGGGGAGAAATCCCGCTCGTTACGTTAGTTAGCTCCACCGGGTTGCCGCTGATGCTAGCCGGCTATGTAGCAGCGGTACACCGGGTTCATCATCACCAGCCGGGTCGCTCCGCAGCTACTAGCCGCGCTAACGGCGCCACAAGCCCGCGGTTCGAGGCTGCCAAACGGCGACTCACCAGTTTCCAGAGCCAATGATGCAGACTTTCTTCGGAGCTGCCATTGTGAAGGAGTAAACCCGGTAAGTGAGGATGGACGCAACCTGAATGAATTCCTCTGTGAGTGTGTGTGCGTAAACCCGCAGTGTGCTTACGTAACGCCTGGACTGAGCAGCCAGCCAGTGCGTGGCGCTGCTATTTTATTGGTTTGTCCGAGGGGACACAGTGGCCCGCCCTGCACGGTACGGCCCGAATCTGATCACCCGTTCAGCCAGGGGAGGTTAGAGGTTACTAGGTAGCAAGTCACGGGGGCAAAAGTTTCCCTGCTGACTTCAGACTCTGTCGTCACTTCAGTCCCAAGCACAGTAACTGCGTTGGCAACCAGTGGTGAATGGTTCTGTGCACTGCAAGGGGAAGTTCTTACGGCCTGTATGATAATTAAATCTAACTATAATTACACAAGAGGAACGGCGCACAATGAACAGTGCAATCTGGCCTTGTAGATTATCTTTTTTCTGCAAGTAGATGTTGTTATAATACTGTAGGCTGTCCTCGTTTTACTTCCTCTCAACTTATCTGTAATGAAGGGACAGCGCTGAAAACGTGATTTTTCTGTGGTCATTGTATTCTTGTAGTGCTCAGACAGCTGTTTTTCTGTCTCTTGCATTTGTTAGAACCCTCTGTTCTAACAGAAAAGCTGCGTATTACTACAAGGTACTCGTTATATTCATGGTGCCATTTGCAGTAAAATACAGCATGCAGTAAACCTTGTTAAGTTGGCAGTACCTCTTGTCTTTTTGGACTCTGAATGTCAGAGCCAGTATGTTATTGGGAATTTAACCTACTGTATATTTCCCCCCATAGGCGATGAACTTTCCTACCTAGTGCTTTCAATGTTGTTTCATGTTGCTTGTCTCCTTTGCTTTCTCCTCCAAATAATAACAGGATGCAGGTTTTGCCTTTTCCTAGACATATAGCCGACAGCTCGAAAACCATGACTTTAAAACGTTACTATGAGAAAAACGGTTTGGCCTGGAGGACAGGAGTAGAAGAGGAACCTGTTGCATAAGAGTGGCTGAGATGGGGTGTGTGTGTGTGTGTGTGTGTGTGTGTGGGGGGGGGGGGGGGGGGAGAAACAAAACTCCACAGTCAGCTCTCCAAAAAAGCAGACAGCTGACTGCGAAGCCACAAACTGGGACAATACAGTTTCCAGACAAAATGCGTGCAAACTGCAAAACAATGCTGTTATTTTCATGTCACTGCAGTTTTGATCAAGTCCGAATTCAGGTCTTGAGACACACATATTTAATTATTTCTTTCTATCTTTAGTTAGGTTTTTATTTAATTGGTTTGTTAATTCAGTCCTCCATCCAGCTACAATTCAGGGAGACTATTTTATCTCTTACATTAAACACTGGTATCATCAAGTCGTAAAAGATGCCATGCGTGGCAACATCTTAGGCAGATAAAATTGGAAAGCTCATAAGCTGCTTTATTAGTGTTTAAAAGCAATAAAGGACCGTTAGGGTGCTAAAAGGGACAGAGTCAAATTTTGCTCAAATTCGCAAATGTGAAACAAAAGTTGTGTCCACAGTAGCCGCAGAAAACATTCAAAGTCATGATGAGACTGCCAGTGGTGTAATTAACTGAACTGAACTGTTGTTGCTAGCACAGCTAAAATGAGCAAAGGTAATCTGTAAAGAAAAGTTATGCACAGCAGTAAAACTGTCATATATTCCATACAACTGAGCCAAGACTGTACTGACAGAATATGTGGCTGTAGGTTGACATGGGCAAGTACAAACAATCGCAAAAAAATAATAACACAGTACAACTTTTCATTTTAATAAAGTTAGGATAAACTTCGAATTTAATCTTTGATATAACAACTGATTATTTATGTATACATCACTAGACTGAAAGAGTCAGCCTTTCATGTCTCATACGAATGTATTATTTTCAAATGGAGGCAACAATATGATGTAATTTGACCGTCGTAGGACTATGGCACCACCTTGTTTCCACCTACGTCGGAAACAATCCACCTCTTTAACATCATTGGATGATAGATGCATTAGAAGCTGCTGCTAATGTTGTCTTTGATACATACGATTCATATTTACAGAATATGTGTGTGTGTGTGTAACATGTAGAGCATTACACAAATTGAACCAATCTGATACAATAAGTCTTTTGATATTAACTGCCAATGTCGTATTTACATTATGTTACAGTTGATGGTATGATTGTGCTTGACAAATTTACACAGCTACACGTTACAAAACTCCCATATCCTCATTTTAATGGGAGCGAGCACAAGTCTAGCCAGAATATATACACAGAGCACTGACTCAGCGGAATGCTGTGAAGTGGTTTGATTTGAGAGAGTGAGACAAACATTTAAACATTTCCAGATTTCTTCAATCAGCCTTTTTGTGTGACTACAGCGTTCATCGTACACCCGTCAGATAAGCTGTTTGTCTGTGGAACACCTTTTTAAGAGTCCTACTGTAGGCTGCTACGTGGGACATGGAGCCCGGGAAGATGGAAGAACACATTCAAAATACTGTACGAGCGTGCATTAAGTTTAACTTGCCATGGCAACGCAGCTGAAGGCAAAGCATACGATGACTGACACATGATGATCTGCATGTATGACATGCCTCATTAACGAATGAATGACGAAGTCTGCCCATGACAAAAAGGCCTTGTTTTTTTTATTCATATTTAAATAGAGGCCTTAGGGTTTATCATTGGAAACATGTTGTAAAAAAAAATCCAAAGAATGTCTAAATGCACAGGGAAAATCTGGCATCAGTTTCTTGACCATGTGTCCATCCAACGCCTTTCAAATTGAAATAAACACACATGTAAGTGGGCCAATTTGTATGAAAGTGAAAGTTCATCATATATAATATTTTGAAATCTCCTTCCTTGGTGTGTTCTTCGAGAATGCATTAAAACTGAGAACTGATCTTGAATTAATTGTCATGTCCACCAGTTAGTCCCCTCCCCCACCACCACCGACTGGGCTGAGAGTAATGCACTTCTTGTTTTTTTTTTATTAACACAGAGTAACTGCACTGCTGTATTCTAGTGTCACTATATGACATGGCACTTTGACAGTACGATAGCAAGAGACCTCAACCAGAGCTGCTAAATGGATTTGATGCCCACGGTTTAAAGAAGTTTGCTGCACCACAAACACCACATGGTTTCCCTCTTGATTCCACTCCCCCCGCTGCGCTCGGTCCATTTCCGTACAGCGAGACGAGCTTGACTCGGAGTTCCTTCAGGCCACTGTCAATCTTAGAAGATGAGGTAGTACAATACACTTACAAAAATGTGTTTTATTTATTTTTTTTTAAGATGGGCAGACTGTCACAAAGTGATGACGACATACTGTAAATGTAAAAAATGGTAAAGGTGTTGAAAAAAAGGAAGAATTAGGGAGCGAAGGCAGAAAAATCTACAATGGAAAAGGTTTTGCATGAGTACAGTCTGGCTGAATGATAATAAACCTGTTGCTCAATGGATAAAATTACAATGAATAAACCCTCACACAGACAGATGAGCATCACAGCTGCAGTTTCTGACAGATAAGTCTACCCCCCAGCCCCACTACCTGTAGACTTCTTTAAAAGCTGTTTTACAGATGACCATGCAGTCCCTCTTGTTGCCGATCGTTATCTTGTGCCCTCCTGCTGTCCGTGTGGCTCCTCCTGACTACAGCCTTCAGTCAGGGACACGTCACTCACTTTCTCTACTGCAGTCTTAAACGAAAAACTGCAAGGTGTCCCCTAATGACAAGAGAGGGGGGGGGGGGTGTTGCCGTTCTTGCGCTCGTGGCTAGTGGAAGTTGCTGACGTGACACTTGACGTCGTCTAAGCTCAGCACCGTTCCTTGGTCGTTGTTGTTGTGCTGGTGCTTCCTGCCAGAGCAACGGCACAGCTTGTGCTTGATCACCTGAGTGGACAGACAGAAGTGATTCTTTGCGTCAAATGTATAATGCAAGATGTACAAGTCCTCCATACAGGGTCACTTCTCATACAGGGCCCATTTATTATAATTTTTTTTTCACCCATTTTTGTCACGCCATGAGGCAGAGTCCAGCTCTTGACTCTCAACACGTCAGCTGACGGCCTCGCTAATTCCTTTCGAAACACCCACTGGCAAGCGACAGGCACAACATTTAGTTCAGTTATTCAACACATTAGAGGAAAAAAGAAGCACAAGGACAGAACTAAGCCTTGGGGGGTTTTGTACTGAGTCCCACTCCTGTCAAGCGTAGAAAAATTTAATCTAAGACAATATTCAATACATATGAGCAGGGGGGAAAAAAGGGGGAAGCAAAATTAAAGGGAGATGTAAATAGAAGCAGTACAGCAGATAAGGAACCCTAAGAGGCATAGCATGCTAAATAGTCTCCATCAAGAGGAAGACGAATGAAAGATGAATGATTGTTAGAGTGCTCTCAGCGACTGCACCGCCCGCTATCCCCCTTTTCTCCAGCAGACATTTGGAGGCCACCATTACCCCAACTCCTTCTTTCATCCCACCACGCATGAAGCTTCTGACCAGTTAGATTGATAAGAATTAATCTCGTTATCGGTCTGCTGCCCTCGATGCCTGTGGGGACCTTAACTGCATGTGAAAGGCTCACGGAGCCGCGAGGCCTCCTCCACTTGGAGAAAGAGAAAAGCAGCAAATTCCCAGAACAAACTACCAGACGTACCCAATTCAAAGAATGTAAATGACCAAGATGTGTTTATTCATTTAACATTTTTTTCCACTCTCATTAACATCTATGTGACATGTTAAATTGTTTTCCACTGCAGGAAAAACAGTCATGCTTTCTGTATTTGCCGTTTTATTACATTTTTGGTAATTGATAAACCACACATCAAACCACAGAGTCTGCACTCTCAATATTGCTCCTGATCCGTTTCAGTCCTTCAGCAGGCAAACTTGTCTGATTCAGGGCTGTGGCCCAAAATGTCACATCGTTTGGGGAGATTACCATGAGATTCACTGGAAGCCTTATCTGGTGTGTTGACTGCATTTTCTCCTGTCCTGCATCTAACACCTACTGTTTGGATGCGTTTGCTTTCGTTACTGTTTTAAGTAATAAATGGGTAAATAAATGAAAAGGGGGTAAGTTAGTTTAGCCAGAGACACAGAAGTGATGATACTGAAAAAAGTGAAGTAACATGGAGGAATCCGCAAAGAGGAAATGTGACTGTTTTTGCAACAGGTACAACAGTGAGTCATTAGATCAGCGTCCAGGAAAACATCCAAAAGAAATGTTGGTTATTTACAGTGTATACAAAGAAAAAAAAAAATGTTTGTCAAGTTAGATTTTTCAGCTTTTTTCAGAGTAATAAATCAAGTCTAACCTCATAAAGGTAGTCAAACAACTCCAGAATGGTGAGAATGCTTGCTCCAATAAAGAGTCCCATCTGGCCACCAATATCACCTGGAACCAGAAAACGCAAGCACCAGTCATCTCAAAGAGCCAAATATAACACAGCGCACAATAGAACGTGATGAATTTGCACCTAAAAGTCCGGCCACTTCATACGCCTTCTTCTGTTCAATAGTTTCATAATTGAGGGCCTCAAAGAAGATGTCTAAAACCAGGATATTATCCCTGCAAGAGAAAAAGAAAGCAATTGTTTTCCATTAAGGCGACTGTGCTTTCAAAAACCTGCAGTCCAGGACATTTCCATATAAAAGGAACGGTGCTATGTGAAAGTTATTACCAGGCGAGTTCACACAGCGCTCAACTGTTTCACCATTGCATAAATTTGTGTCCCCTTAATGTGATGCATTAGCATTGTACATCTCCATATGTTAAATTATGTGTTATGATTTATGTTTAAAGGTCTAGTGTAAAGAAAAAAGGACATGGGTGGCTTTTCATTATGATCCAATAAATATTACATGCAATGGGAACTTGGAAGTTTCATACCACTGCTGTATTTCCACTGATTATGAACTCTTTCATTTTTGTGTACCGATATGTATATATTACACAGTATACAGTTTATGTATACATATATGCCACATACATATATAAGATCTGTTGATTTGAGTAATTTGATGTCACTTTAGGTTGAAAGAGGAGAAACAAAATGAAACTGGGTGAAATTATTCTTCCCCATTTTATCCGGTGGGCGTCTTCAGAGCCTGGTCCTTACTTGATGTACTGCTCCGACTTGTTGTACTTCTTTGCCAAGTATTTAGCGGAGGCCTTGCTGGGGATCTTGACGAAGGACAGCTCTTTGTTGTAGCGGGTCATGTTGCACGGCGTCTCGCACACGCAGAAGTCGTTGTCTCTCTCCACCAGAAAGTCTGCAGTGGACAAAGTTGAAACATCTCTGTGACTTTGACCCAAAACTGTCAGCCGTCAAGTGTGCGAACACATTAGTTTGCTTAACGTTGGTTGCATACAAAGCCTTTTCATTCTCACCGAGAGCTGGGTGAGCACATTCTTTGTACAGCTCGGGGGTACAGTAGGGCGCATCGCCTGGGGCGCAAGAAACACACGTTCACATGGATCTTTGAAGTTTGCACGCTGTTTTTTTTTTTTCACCGACGTGTCTTTGACACAACACGTGGGAAGGTTTCCTACCCGGCATGTGCACCATGCGGCAGTTGCAGTTGTCCATCAGGTAGCGCGTTTCGCAGTCAATGCGACAGGCGGTGATGCTGTAACTGTCGAAGAAATCCGAATCCATGGCCGTGGCCTTGCAGTCTCCCCAGGGCGGAGGGAGATAAATCAGCTGCAACAGGGACGCGGCACACATCAGGAGCAACGCAGGCTCTTTTCACGCGGTTCCAACAACATGAGTACTTTCATTTGGTCACAGCATGCATAAAATAGTAGACGAGAGGAAATATTCAAGGCAAATCTTTTGTGTAAAATCATCCTTTTTATCAATCGGGGAGATCCTGAGAAAGAAGTTTGGAGGTCAGAAATGATACGATGAATGGCTAAACATCAGTAGTTGCTTATTTAATGAAACAATATTTAAGTTTGCACTGCTTAATTATACATTCAATATGTGCTTTGTTGTTGTTGTTGTTGTTGTTGTTGCAACAGTGCCAAGTGTTTCCACCAGTCAACCCCCTGCATTTAATCAGGCCATTATCTCGAGGCAGTAACAAAAGACTAAGCAACCCTGGACAGGAAATGAAAATTTCAATTTTCAATTTTATTTATTTGTCAAGACCCTCCCATTTTGCAGGGATGTGATTGTACCCGATTTCAGCCAGAGGCTGGTTTACATCTTTCTGTCCTTTGCATCACTTGTCACACGGCAGCTGCTCCTTGCAGTCTTTCCTTAAGAATAATCAGTGATGGGATTCTCAATCAATCATTTCCGAGGTCCTTCAGCAGAGGAACAGTGTAACAACCATCAAACTCTTTTTAGGACCTTGTGAGCACTCACTGAACATCATGATTCTTCCTTCCTCTAAAATATGAAATTGTTGTAAGCGTGGATGCCTGTTTGCTGAGGCACCATTGGAAACTTTGGAAAAGTGCAGATCCGAATGATTTATTTGGCTTTTGTTACGCTCCTTTTTTAGTCAGTCGGATGATGTTAGTTAGTTGAGATGACATAGTTAGCTTGAGCACGCACACAGTTCTTTCTTTTTTTTCTTTTTACCTTGTCAAGAATTCACATATATGATTGAAGCGACGTGTCCGTACCCTTTGTTCCTGACAGGAGACAAACGTCTGAAATCCGGGCGCCACTCCAAACCCAAACTGGTCTATGAAGGAGGGCTCGTCTTGGCTGTGGATCTGAACTTTGATCCCGGCTTCAAACGACGTCTCGTCTGCAGAGAGTCAAACAGAGTCGGGCACTGTGTCTTGAAGGCTTAGCACACATGCTGTGGTCAGCGATTAAAGTGATGCGGCCCTCACCGGTTTCTCCCCAGACGGGCAGGTATTCATCCTGCTGGATGTCCAGCATGAGCTCCAGGCCATTGCCCATCCCTCCCTTGGTGGTGAGGAGGGGAGGGCAGTCGTCGTCGGCTGCGTTGAACGTGTAACACTTCCCGTAGCGGGTGAAGACCTTGAAGACACGGGAGAAATGTTCTCGTTCACGTCACACAACCACAACTGGAAGAAAAACAAAACAAAACCACAGCCTTTCCACTAGGGGGAAGTATTAACCAAATTTTGATGTGTTTGTGAGAACTCGTGTGCAGATGTAGTTATTATGGGATGGAAAAGGAAGGAATCCTCACAGATTTGTCAGCCTAACAGTGAGCCCAGTGGAGTCCGACCGACTTGTGATTTAATGTCCACTCACGCGGTACTTAATAATCAATACTATACATCATTCAAGGGGCTTAAAGTAGACCTGGTGTATTAACAAGAATAATAGGAAAAATGTACAAAAGGGTGGTGAGGCCACTGAGGTTGTCTGGTTTTGAGACAGTGGCGCTGAAGAAAAAATGGTACAAAGGCAATGGAGATTTAAAATGTCATTTTCGGAGTGAGGAATATCTAGTAGTATCCAAAATATCTACTAGATATTTTGGACATGTACAGAGGAGTGATGGTGAATATCATGGTAGAAGGATGCTGAGGTTGGAAGTGGCAAGCAGGAGGCCGGATGGATGCGGTGAAAGAAGAAATGAAATTAGTTGTATAAGAAGAGGATGCTGAGGACAGGGTTAGATGGAGGCAGATGATTGGCTGTGGCCGCACCTGAAGGCAACAGAGGAGGGGCAGAGATGTGTTCATGAACGCCGAACATGCCCGTCAGCAGGAGTCGAACCGCTAGATTTTTAAATTGAAAGCCAAGATACATATGTTGGACGGAAGCTTTTTAACAAGTTTTGAAATGAGAAAATCTGACATGCCACTGTACAGGGATTTTTCTTTGTCTTTTTCTTTTTTTTTCATTCAGTCGCATAACCCAGGCAGTGGGGAGAGAGTGGGAGGGCATTGAGCATCGGAGAGCAAGGATGCAAAGTGAAGGAGACAGAGGAAGAGGAGAAGGGGATGAGTGTGTGTGGACTGCGCTTAGCCACTAGCGCCAGGAGCAGCCTATTGTTCACTGTTATGAAACAGAATAACATGGCTCCAATTAGAGGCAACAAACCGGCCGGCGTAATTGTGGAGAAAAACTGTGTTTTAAGAGTTTGGGTTGTGCCGAGGGCAGTTTAGATGTTTTCGGCCATCTATCAAGGCTGGCCGCAGGAGCAGACATCAATCTCAGTAAGAAAATAACAAGATTTAGTCTTAGCGTGAGAGGAAGATAGGAGAAAAGGTAAGCTACTAAAGATACATGTGCAAAAACAAAACCTAAGGGAGCGCTTCTTAAAGTCGGATCAAAGTATCATTGCAGTGAGAAACGAGAGACAGTTTCCATCCCAACATCTACACAAGACACATTTCCTCTTTGGCTATTGCCACTCAGAAAGAAATGTCCTTTAAATTCTGAGGTTAACCTGAAGTTACACCCAGTTCGAGATATCAGCCCTGCGTTTTCTCAGGCATAATGGAACAAGATGGTACTTTGCTCGTGGGGACAGACCTTGTTATGAACAGATGTTTTATAAGCACATCTCCTTTGGTACAGAAAATAATTCCGACATGAGAGCTCCTCACGACAATGTCTGCACAACTGGGTCAGTCTTTTGAGGCAGATTTGCTACATTTCCCGTCCTTGCTTGCGCGCTGCATTTCATCACTCAGAAAATGACAATTTTGTATTCACACAAACAAAAAGAAAAATGATGGGTCACCTGCGCAGTGGTGAGAAAAGAGCTGCATTTTTATTATTTTCTGTCTGGAACACAGGAGCCAGGCCCGAAATACAAAACAGTACTGAGCTCGCACCATTGGCTGCTCCGGCGGTTTTACATTTTACCCTTTTAAAATGAACACTTTCATTGTCCTCCACAGTCACCGGGTACATTTTCCATGTCCTCGTGAGTAAACCAATCATGTGACAGTTCACAGTATTTCCTCACCAATGTCTGGCTTCATTCGTCATACAGCTATCATGCATTTTCCCAAAGAAGTTCAAGCTTTTGGTGTAAAAGCAAATGAGACATCAGCTTTCCTGTAAACAAGGCATTGTTGACACGCTCACATAAACACATCTCTTAAACAAGTCACTCTGTGTGTGTGTGTGTGTGTGTGTGTGTGTGTGTGTGTGTGCTCTAAAGCTATTTGCATGCATTCATATCCATTTTTAACTGTAAACCGTAAAATCTGTCAATACTGTCCTGTGCTAGCGTCACTGCAGTCCTGCAAACCTGCCTCTCTGCTGTGTGTCTGGCTGTCATGTGATCTCCTCCTCCGTCTTGAACGCTCAATGTTTTTGATCACTTCTTCTGGCTTTGTAGTTGTTCGCAAAATGTGTAGTTTCACCGACTTGTACGCACACTGTGTGGCCAGAATATGTGATTGTGGCCGCTCTCCTTGAATTATCATGTTGGATTCTGCTTGCATCTTGAACTGTTATGTAAATGTGTAACCAGTGTACGCAAACTCTAGCAAAGGAGTAACTTTGTGACTTTTATACTTGTCCAAACCTTGACTCCGACTAGTCACAATCTTGTGTTTTGTGTATTTTCTTAAAACTCAAAAAGAATTTTAAGTGTTGAGATTTTGGCCAAATGCTCCAAATGTTCCTCATTTGCCTCGCAAAAAATAATTACTTGGAAAAAACGACAGTACGTTTTAGAAAAATGTGTGTGGGTGGATCAAATTCCCTGCCAGTGCTTGGATTAAATTATAAAAATTGTATTTCAACCTCAAAAGTGATCTTCATTTCGGTGCCTTGAGCACCCGCAGTCGGAGGGCCACACTGTGAACAAGAGTATTAGTAATGTCACACAGGAAAACCTGTTCTCAGAATTAATCCTTTTTTAATATTATTCAATAAGACGCTCGGATGAAACGCTGCACCCTTTTTTTTCCTCTCTCCTTTCTTCGTGTATCAGCTGTGCCGCAGGAAGTCCTCCCATAATGCCGCTGCCGTTTCTTCCCATAAGAAAGCACAAATGTGTCAGATCTTAGCGCGGCTGCCTTTATTGCACTTCATAAATAAGTCAGCTGTTACATAAGCATTAAACCCGAGTGTGCAAAGGCTTGCGCACTGTTCGGCGGCCGCTTGATCAATAGGGCGAAAATGAGGGGATGTAAGCCGGCGTTCTCCCTCGGACCTTTGTTGAATAGTTGATGTTTTGACATAGGTGGTGAGAAAAGGAAGAATAACATCATCAAACATGTATAATGCAGAAAGTCTGCCTGGCCGGCGTGCATACTGTGGCCGCTCATCCTGCTTGTTATGATGAATGAATAAATTATCGTGCGCGCACAGGGGTGGCGCTCTCTGCAGCAGAAAACATATAGGACATGAGAGAGGACGGGGGACAAAAGAGGGATTCCTGATAGAGACTTCTAGTAAAGGTTCACTTGCGACATGCCCCGGCCTTTTAAAACAGTCCGTCGCCACCGCTAAGGCGCGCTGGAAAAGAAAACAGGTCTTGTTTTATTTAGTTGGGAATTTATTGCGTTACTTTGTGATGGCAGCGCACACTGGCAGCATCCGCGGCGCTCTGTGGTCGATAAAGCTGTCACTCTCACACAGTTTGCAATGTATTGAAAAGCACTCAACCAGGCTCTTCTGTAATTTGTCTTTTTTTTTTTTTTTTTTTTTGCACATGATTATGCATATCTGGTTTTAGAACCTCGCCATATTGGAAAAGAATGTCTAAATCAGAAAGCCACGCACTTCCCAATCCACTTACTGAGGCCTACCTAGCGTGCGTGAAAAGATGCCGCAGCAAGAGAGGTTCAATCCATTAGTGCTCTGTTGTTTTATGGGAATGTTTCCAAAGGCTTAAAAACCGTCTTGGTTAAGTGCAAACACTAACACTGTTATTATGCTGTCTGCTTAAACTGTTATTACAGCCAAAACGCTATTTAAAAGCCGTGTGAGGGAGACCAGGGGAACTGCAGCGGGACTATAATACATTTAAATGTGTTGCATTTGGCTTAATGTAATTTCAAGCTGTAATAGGATTTCAGGTGACCTGGAAAAACTATAACTGGGCACCTCCACGCCTGAATTAACTGCATGAAAATAAATAAAGGCATTAATATTAATGGGGGAGACAGACTATACAGCCACTCTAACTGCTGAACGTTCACGCTGAGGACATTGACAGCGGTCAGCGCGCAATATCTGTTCACGCAAATGCCAAAATGAAGTCCATTTCCCTCATTTTTGGTTAGAAAATGTTTGTTGTGGTGTTGAAATTCAATACATAAAAAAACAAAAAACAAAAAACAAAAAAACCCCTACTAAATTCCTTTCAAGTGGCAAGGCAACAGTCTTTTCTAGAAAATAGCTCTCCGGCCATTGACACAGCGCCCCCTGCTGGCCTGCAACAAGACCATATAACTTTGGCAGGCCTGTCAACCTCTCGCAAAAACAAGCCTTGTTTGAAAGTTCCTCTCCTCTCAAACGTAGAAATCACATCCTGTTGAATCTGATTTCAGTGACTGACTGTGAACAGACTGACACTTTGTTGTTAACTGGCATTTTCTACCAAATTGGCAGATTAAGGTTTTGAGGCTGATCAGTCTGATCAAAGATCATTGCATCATACAACAACAACAACATGGTTGAGCAAATGAATAATAATAATAATAAAAAAAAAACAACCCTGTAATAAAAGCATCAAAGCCAATCCGCCTCCTTCCCTTTCTGAACTGTGCTAATAAACAAACAGGGGTGGAGGAGAGCAAGAAAAGCAAACTACAAGGTAAGATTAAAAGCCAGAGGCAGTGCGAGTCTTCCTCCGACCGTCTGTAATAATGATGCCCGGAACAAAGAATCAAACCCAGAGTCGCTGCTTGTCACAATAAAGCAGTCAAGATGAGAGCCAGACGATGAAGCGGAGGCGAACAGCGGGGCTCCTGATGGGAGATGTCCAAGGCTCAGCTTATTAACTCAATAGAGAGCTGAGGACTGTTTTAGATGCACAGTGCAGACTCACCAGCAGCATTGTCCATCTCTGTGCCTGCGGCGTAGTAGGAAAACCAGCTTGGATATCAGTCATATGTCCCAGGAGACACAACTAACACCAACATGCAGGTACACCTTAAATACACCTTCATTAGCAACGTTTTTAACGTAGTTCCTGTCTTCGTGATCAAATAAGCTATCATTTGATCTGATAGGTTTGGTTTCATTGGTTTCTGTCATCACAGATTATTTTCTCCTCTGCCATCCATCATCCTCTTCTCTCACACCAACTAACTTCTTGTACTTCCTCGCTTCATCCATCAATCTTCTCTCGGCTCCTCCACCAGGCCTCCTGCCTGCTGGTTTCAACCTCAGCATCCTTCTACCCAGACATTCACTGTTCAGGACATCTCAGTCTGGCCTCTCTGTCTTTATCTCCTCAACATCCAACCTGCCTTGTCCCTCTGATGGACTCACACCTGATCCTGGCCATCCTGACCACCGTTTTAATGCTGCCTCCAGATCTGCCTCCTGTCTTTTCATCACTTGGTTTAATTCAAGCAATAAAAAAAGAGTTACAGCAAAGATTAAAGCAGCGACAGACGAGCCTCATTCGCTAGGGCAGTTAGGTGTCATGGTAGAAACCACAAGGAAGCCACTGTTTGTGTAACCAGTGAGTTGAGACAGCTCACCGGTGTTGAGACAGCAGGCTGACCCTGGCAACAGTGAATACATACGCATTAAGAAACAATTGGCTTCATAATTTGCCGTTCCAGCCACATCTCACTCCAAATTGCTTCACTCATCTGCAGTATCACATATATTGACCTTCACCTGCTGAGTCTCCTATTTCATATTCCCCAAAATGTCTTCACTCTTTTGTTCCTTCGATAGCTCGGCGTTTGTGAAGAACAAAAAAAGAAGAAGAAAAGAACAAGAACTCAACAGCCGTGTGCTCACTGTTGAAGACAGGTCAGGGTGGTGTAAGCTGTGAGGTTGTGTAATGACCAGGACATGTTTAGACACCCCGCATTCCTGATGTTACTGACAATAAAAGAGGAAATAGGGGACGGCTTCCGGGGCGAAGGAAACTGTACCTGCGATTACTTTAAATGACCAAATGAAATTCCAAGAAACTATCAATCTCCTTCCCACCCGCTGTTCTGTGGATGGAACGTTGCGTGGCAGGCGGGGAACCTTGCACGCGGACGCGCACACGCGCACTGGAATGATTTCTTTCCTTCCTTTGTTTCCGTGTCCCCGCGGTGCTCTGCCGTTCCCATGTGTCTCAAGAAAATGTGTTGTTCACTCTCCTGCGGACTCTTCTCCATCTCCACCTCCCTGCCCGCCCCTGCTTCATTTGATGAATATTTTACAGGCCAGTAGAGACATTCCTCCTCCTCCTCCTCTTCCTCCTCTCCTCTCATCCTATTCCCAGGCGCATCGTGCTCTCAGTACCTATCACCTCCAGAGAGGGGAGCACCATCGAGGGTCACCTAATGAGGCCCACAGCAGAGCAAGGAGAGCCATGGAGGAAAAATGGCACTGCATAGTACTGAATTGTTACTCATGAATTATATAGTCCTCATCTATCTGTCTATAAATAGATAGATAGATATGTATCTATCATCTATCTATCTATCTAGCTATGCTTGCTGATTTAAAATTGCATTCTATTCACTTATTTTCTATCACCCCTTATCTCGCCCTGATGGTCATCAGGAGTTGTAAATCAAAAGACACAGAATCATTGTAGGTTTCAGCAGTGAAGACATCTGAAACTCTAGAATGGCTGGTCTGGGTGTATCTAGATTCGGAGTAAAAGATTTACAACTAAACCTATTTATTAAGACGACAAATCAACGATGAAAATACTCCAATTATAGAACGTGACACCATCCTTCCCTCATTAAACTGCAGTGCAGTGGATGACCGTTAGATTGAAGAGAGCCCCTTCCCGCAAGATAAAAGAGGAACATTTCAGCTGCCTGTCTGCCTGCTTCAATCCCTGGTCTCTACGGTGGCGAGTCAGTAGTGAACCCCCCCACCACCCCCGTCACCACTACCCCTTGCAGAGAGGAAATTGTGCCCAGTGGAAAGCTCCCCGTAATTCCTCCCTCTTTGGTGGCTACTCATCAGAAGCAGAGAGGCTGGCAATTTTTTTTTTTTCTCCCTTGACCGAAAACCGTTCTCGAAATGATACATCCAAACTCCTCCTGCTGCGGCTGGAGCAGTGAATAATGGAAACGATCTTGTGAATTTGGACCGGCCGACATAAATGTCTTATAATTGTCAGTTCCCATTCACTCAGAGCTGTTCAGAACATTTGTCTCTCGCACTCCGGCAGTCAGCCGCTCGTGAGCTGTGTGTGTGTATATGTGTGTATGTGTGTGGGATGAGGTGGTAAACGGCAGACGCTCACCATCGGGCTTTAATCTGACGCTGTTGCACACCACACTAACTCAGTTCAAGCCGATGAAAATAGCCGCATCCTAGCTCGAAAAATACAAGTCCTGCTTGCAAAGTGTGACTCATAGCCTTCCTCTTTACGTTGTGACCCCAACGATGCTCCAGCAGCCCCCCCCAGCATCCAGCATGGCAGCCTTCATTTCAATGTATTTGCTCACACAGTGCATACACCGGAAAAAAAATTTTCTCTTATAGGGGCCCGTTGTCATACCTCTGTAACTCAGGTGGTGTACCAGGACGCGTCAGCCAATCAAAACGAGCCGAAAGACAACATGCACAACAATTTTATATATATATATTTTTAAAGAGTAAGTCCAGGACTTCAAAAATACCCAATGGAAAGACTTATCATGACCTGCGTTTCAGTTTAGAGGCGTCCTGTCAACTGTTACTGGCATTTATATTTCTACTGTGGTTTATGGGGAAAAATGCTTTTTGGGCCACATTGGGGTTTTTGGCTGCTGTACCTCGAGTTGCCACTGGGAAAAAAATTTGCTGATGAACCTCCGAGAGCGAGTCCTCCAGCCGTGTGCAGCGCCCGCACTGGCACGCCCGCTGCCATGAGACAGGGAGGGATGCAGGGCAGTGGAGAAGCCATCACAAAGCGGCCAGTTGGGTCTTTTCACTCTAGTGTGCGATGGCGCCGCCGCCGCCGCCTCCTCATCCCGCACAGCTGAGTAAACATTGAGGGATAAACAGCCGCGGGCCCAGTCACTGGGGCGCGGGGCCTTTTACTACAGTGGCAGCGCTGTAAGTGGCGGCGAGCAGGGCTAAAAAGGATTAACTCGTCCCGTGTCAAGTGTAAAGGCGGCGCTCTGACCGCCCACGCGTGCAACTATATGGCGTGCGGCTTCGTGGATTGCGCCCCGCAAGAGTTTGAATCGGCCTCCAGAGTCCGTCGGGACGCTGGCCGTGAGCAGAAACCATCGCGGTGAATTACACGCGATTAGCCGTAATGGGAGGCGATCACACACCGCTGCGGGATTACGGCGGCCCGGTGCGCCCTTTAAATCGACGGGGGAGGGGGGAAGTCACTTCGCCGCACGTCTGGTATTAATAACGTGTGGAAGGTGACAATGAGCCACAATCACCTCGCGGCAGGACGGAGGCGAAGCCGCAAAAGCCTGTCGCCGAACATTTCGCCCGGCACTTGAACTCGACCGCTTTCTGTGGGCTGCGTGTTCCATCCGCGCTCGCCTCCTAATTAACGCCGACTTAAAATCCGAGCTGTCTTCTTATGAAAATTAGGTACCCAGCTTTGGTTAGCTTTGATGAATTTTTCTGTCATTCTAAATTTAACGGCCCATTTTATTTTTTAATCCCGGACTCCCGGAATGAATTGTCCACAAAAAAAAAACTATGTAAAATAGTCTACTTAGCCCTATGTTTGCAGCCTTCTGTAAGAAATGCTTGATTTCTAGTATCGTTGTACCTTTCACCAGTCTGGGAGGGCTTAAAAAAAGCCTTCAGAGATGTTGGACCAGTGAGACTGTGCATCCCTTTGTGACATCACACATTACCGATCTCCAGCGGTAGCACGCACCTTCAGAAAAGGGTGAACTCAGAATGGAGGCAAAGGATGGACCTTTCTCATTGACAGATAAAGAGATATATTATGTTTTAGAGAGTAAACTTTAGGAACTTTCAGGAAGCAAAACAAACAAAAAACCCACCACAAACTGCCACAACGTTTCGGGCTGCTGTACCATGAGAATGGACGCATCGGACTGGGAGACACGGCTGGCGGTGCGTCAGTCAGACTGCTTCCCAGGAACAGGCCATGAATAAGTCAAAACGCTGCCGTGTTCTGTGGTGAGACCAAGAGTAAGTAAGGAAGGACATATGGTAATATGTCGGCGCTCCTACATGCACAGATGCTGAGTGATGATGCGCAACTCGTACGTGTCTCCGTCCCCACTGGGTAACGCATGTAACAGAAAAAAAAGCAAAACACACACACACACACACACACACACGGCTCAGCTTGAGTCGGCGGAGTACTCTCCAGTTTATTTTGGGACTTATCTCCAGGATTCAACATCCGAGTGGCTATTATAAAGCTGTTGAGAATCTCTCAGCGGGAGGAGACCAGCGCGTGCGCTGCATCCGCCCCCAGGACGGATAGTGGACAGCAGGCGGAGCTGTCGTGAGCTCATCATCGCTGACCAATTTCATAAGGTGCAACGCAGCGTCCCTGAAGAGGACGCAGAGGAGGGAAACATTAGAAAAACGGGGTGAGGTGCTGCTGGAGCATGCAGAACACCTTTCCGCTTGCATGCCACCACCAAACAAATGCCGTGCATGCATTCTTTACTGAAACTCCTCCCCTCCCCCGGCTTCTTTTTCTATATTGGTGCAGTTTAGAGAGCAGGGAACTGTCAAGACGCAGGGAAGAAAATATCCCCGCGGCCCTTTCCCTGGAGTGAACCTCCTCCGTGTGACAAATTTCACACTCTGCTGGGAGAAATCCGCTGAGGCTTTACATTTCCCCCGGCCAGTCGCACGCCCTCGCGGAACGCCGAGAGATTAATTCATTCTGCAGATGGTGCACGCGCACAGCGGCGTCGCTGGGACGCGTCGCGTTCGCACCGTCACTACCTGCTCGATCGCAAAGTGACAACAAGGGCAAGATTCAAGCTGGCGGGCAAGATAAAGACAGCTCACACACACACACACACACACACACACACACACACACACACACACACACACACACACACACACACACACACACACACACACACACACACACACACACACGCACACACGCGCACACACGCACGCACGCACGCACACGCACAAAGGTCACACTCCCAACCAAATTACTGCCTCTGCCAAATGAATCCTGCATAGTAATTACCAGAATTAAGTCTATAATCAAAGAACAATAATTAGCTAAATATATATTTATATTGAAAAGTTTAAAGCCATTTTAATCAGCATCTCTTTATCTGTCAAATATAAAGTAATATCAGTGGGAAAGTGCCCTTGAAGAGATAACCCCCGTGGTTATCATCTGTCTCTGCGGCTCTTCTCAGCCTTGCAGGACACAGTTAGTTTCCGTCAGGCCCAGTTCAGGAGGTTGTGTAACTCACTGCAATATGAACTTTAGTATCCCGCAGAACGTGCATGGATACAGGCAGTGCGTTTATGCATAATTTACACAAATATACGTCTCAAATTTAATCAATTCCCTTTCTTTGCAGACCTTGTCAGTTGTTTGATCGCAACTTGTTCTTGTTGCCTTTAATCAGCTCCCAAGTTGCAGCTACAGCAGATTCAAACACACCGTTAAGTAAGTTAGTGCTGTCACTTTCTAAAGTGTCAAATATATCAAATCAACTAAGACAGTAATCTTGAGAGCAGTATTTCTGTTCACCTTTGCATCCTGTTAACCTCCTTGAAACGCCGTGGCCATGTCGGTGTTGCCAGGCTGCAGCATGAGATGAGATTAGATGAGTCACAATGTGTCAGGTGGAGATATTTTAACATCACTGCGGTGCTGCGCATTTTATTTTGGCATTGGTCCTTGAGCTTTGTACAACTGGCTTTGAACAGTTTTGTGCTGCTGTTGCCACAGCTGCCAACCGGAGCTAACTCGCGGTGAAACATGGGCTGCGTTCAGACTGCAGGCGAATCTGATTCAAATTCAGATTCCTTCTCAAATCCGATTTTTAGGGATGGGTGTCCAAATGGGATCCGATCTGACAGGTTGCTGTAGCAACGATGTTGGAGCGGAGGCATCGTCCAGCGCGTGTAGTGAGTGACATCATATAACTCTAGTTAAAAAACTATATGGACTTGTTGTGATACAACGGATCGGTGCGTTTGGAGCTGTTCAGACTCTGATCTCTCTCCCTGATCAGACTCTGTTCAAATGCAATTTGAAACTACCTCCCGAAAGTGGTTTCAATCAAAATTTCACATGATTTGTGACTGTTCAGACTCCAAAAGAGCCATCCGGTTTCAATCTGGATGGGCTAAAAATCAGATTTTTGGCTGGCAGTCTAAACAAGGCCATGTTGTCAGTAAGTGCGCTGGGTACTTTTTTTTTTTTTTTTTTTAATGAAAAAGCGACCCATCTCAGGCACAAAATAACCAGCTGACGGCGCCATGGGAGGCCCCAGTGGGTCTGGCTGGGTTTCCGCAGCTGAATGCATTAAACTGCTCCATTCTTTAATGAATCTCCACTTGTCATAAAGAAGCACTGGGGACACATGGTCGCTGTATTTGAATTCTTTTTTCTTTTCTTTTCTTTTTTTTTAAATAAGCCCCTCAGTATCTCACACATGCACATGCCAATGCGCTCTTTGAAGAGAAACAACAGAAAAAAACTCCAAACATTTCACTGTGTTCCACCTCAAAAAGCAGCGAGCGAACGCTTAGCCAGCGTTTAGCCAGCGCTGCGGTGCACACAGTGTTTCAAAGAATCAATCCTTCTGTATTTACCTCACGCTGTGTGTTTTTCTTTCTTGGGTTGGAAGGATGTGTGTGTGTGTGTGTGTGTGTGTGTGTGTTAGTGTCGGAGGACGAGGGCTGATGTTTTTACAGTGGGAACACACTCGCAGGATAAATGGCATGAGTGGCTTTCTCAAAAAAACCCTGCTGTGCTGTGGTGTGGCAGAGAAAATGACACACACACACACACACACACACACACACACACACACACACACACACACACACACACACACACACACACACACACACACACACACAGAAGAAAAATACTTCTCAGCTTCTCCAGGGAAGTGTATTGATCAGATGTTTAGCATTTCACTGAGTGTGTGTGTGTGTGTGTGTGTAAAGAATGACGGGCACAGCGCTGAGTTAATGTCATTTATTAATGTATTTTGCAACTGTACATATATATATATATATATATATATATATATATATATATATATATATATATATATATATATATATATATATATATATATATATGTGTATGTGTGTGTGTGTGTGTATATCCATCCATTTTCAATGTCCGCTATCCCAGCTATCATAGGGGGGAAGGCAGTGTGACACCCTAGACAAGTCGGCAGTTCATCACAGGGCCATACATACAGTATATACATATACATATATACATACGTATACGTATAAATATATCCAGTTTTTTCAATGTCTCAGCTTTGATCAGCAGACAAACCAGCCAAACTAAAACCCTGGAACAGGCCTCCGCAGCAGTTTAGTGAATCTTACTGGTACACAGTGTATTATATAGAGTTTTCATTTGTAATACATTTCAGTGCCAATATTCTCCTCCAGTGTGTGGCAGGCTGAAATGAGTGTTATTTTTTGACCGGCCTTATATCTCTGCACTTCACACAGAGAGTTACTTTGCTGATTAGTGGTCCCATATTTCATTTATTTCCAGATTTTTATGTTTCCACTCTGGATGTCAGTGGAGCCTGTAAAGCCTGCAGAGCCTGTAAATTAAATCAATTCTCCCTCTATAAGAGAGAGGGCAGAAAAAACAGCGTATTTAGCCCTCTGCTTACAGGGGGGTCTCAGGTGGCAGAGCCAACACTTGACATGGGGTGTCGCCGCTAAACTGAGTGTGACGTAATAAAGGGAGTCCCAAAGGTGGTTTTGGTGCATTATTTTCTTAAAATAAAGAAAGGACTTCTCCGAGCTGTTTATTGACAGGCTAATTAAAGCAATTGTGGCAAAATGATTTATTGAAGTTAGTTTTGCACAATATGGTGCCTTAAAAAAAAAAAAAAAAAAAAAAAGCCACTACGTGTTTAACAAAGTTTGAAAGTGTGTTGAAGAGAGAATGACAGCTTATTGAAATGAGAGAATTAGTCAGACTGGTTCACAAAATGTTCAAAAATAATAATAATGGGATGCTGTTGAAAATAAGGAAAAGTCTTTCAACGCCTCCCCCTCCCTCACCACCAGTGCATGATGGAGGGGACAAATTATAAACAGAGACAAACCATTCTGTGACAAATGGATATGAAATTGATTGGTGGTGCCAAATATGATTGGCTCTCGTGAGTTATTTCTCTAGATGCCCGCCCCCCCCCCCCCCCCCCTTCAACAAGAATGGCTATTATGGATTTCAATTCTTTTCTTATCAGTCTAAAACTGGGTGAAAAATGCTTTCGGCTGCGCAGCCTTTTCTTTTCTTCCCTCCACGGCTGATCTAGTTCACTTACCAAATCCCACCGAGAGCGAAGAGCAAGACAGCAGTGTGTGGGCATGTTCGGGTCGGGGTCTGAAGACTCCTAATAGCCTCTGGCTCCCCCCCCCCCACACCCAAAAAACAAACAAAAATAAAATGCAGTCTTTAACTCCAATTCTACCATGTGTCTTCTTTTCTGAAAACCTGGGAGTGCAACCTTCATGCTCTGTAAATAAGGTGTCGTGAAGGTTTTCTACACAGAGAGAACGGGGGAAACGACAATAACCAAAGACAGATGCTGCACTCATCTTTCTTGTCTGAGCACACGGTGCAGCTCTGAAAGACGACTAATGAGCAGCATCGTTCCCGACATCTTCTTTTTTTTCATTGGAAAGACACGACGCAATCAAATGAGTTGATGAGCGCCTTGCTGCTGCACAAAGAAGTGAGGAAGCCAAAGGCACCAAAAGCGGCACACCGCTACAGACGCGGCATCCAGCTTATTGACATTCTGCTGCGGCGTGTGATGAGGAGCCAGCGGAGGGAACGCAGCGCAAAGTTTATATTTGGCTTGCGCCCAAAAACAACAGGCTCCAACGATGAAACCAAGCAAGTTTAAGTTTTTATACTGTTTATGCTATATAATACTGTTGACCGGTGAACCTTCTGGCTTTATGTAACATGGTGTCCAACGAAGAGCCCAAAGAAAAGCATTTGTGAGGAGGGGGAATATTATGCTTATACTGTACATGTATCATTATGGTGTGCGTGTGTGTATGTGCATCACTCCTTACTTTGTCGTACCTGTCATGGTGGACAGTAACAAAGTAAAATTACAGATGTATTTTGACTCAAATCCTAGTTTTAACCAAGCTTTGTATTTTATTGGATTTTATTTGGATGGAGATGGAACGCTTGACCAGGAAGCTGTATACTGACTCAACTACGGGGACTGTGTACTTTGTACCCCCCTGTGCACTTGCTACCTTTTTACTTGCAGACTGACTGAAAGGGCTTTTTATTGACGGTGTGCAAGATCAACAAGTGAGATTTCAAGGCTGAAATTGGAGTAACCAGCTATTTTCCTGCCAACAGAACTCAGTGTGTTCCTGGCAGTCATTTAGCTATCCGTCAGTTTGATACTCCCAACCTCACATTACACTTCCGCCTCTTAGTGTGGATGGCCTTTTGGAGTTTCGAAATACTGATAATCATGAATACATATATAAGGATGTGTCCCCGCTGGTTGGAAAAATTGGGCGGAGTAGCGACCGGTTGGATTGAAAACACAGAAACACACACAGTGCCTGGCTAGTGAGAACATATTTGGTTGGACGGTGTCCCTGGAACTAATACAATGTAACTATAGTATACTGTGCTACTACTAAAATGTACTATAATATTACAAAAATATTAGGGGTGTGAATCTTTCACTCACAAAACGATCCGATTCAAATCTCGATTCACAAGCTACGATCCGATTCAGGGACGATTCATAAAAAAAATAGTTAATAATTTGGTATGATTCGATCCGATTCGGTTCAGTGCGATTCAATACCAATGGACAATTTAACCCCAAGTGCTTATTTTTACTTTACCGATCTTTACCGATCCAGGGCTCCATCAACCGATGCACTCGGGTCTCACACGTCACAGACCGATAACCGATTCAAATCGGTTTATCTTTACACCACTAAAAAATATGAATTAATTCATCACCCATTGCTGCTGGCAACATTGGGATGATAGAGTCAGAGGGAGTCTTTGCTTTGCTGAGATGTTGGAGAAAAAAAATGCCCCCAAATGTATGTTTGTGGTTTAACTTTTGATAAATCATTTGTGAAATGTACTAACAGCAATCATCAGCTGCCCCTTTAATTTGAAGGAGCTTGCCACTTTTTGTTTTGGCACAAAAAAGGAAAATGGAAACTCCCTCCAGTTTTATCTTTATGGCATCACTGCTGCTTCCTTCCCTTGTCAGTATGGTTGCTCAGCACCACCTTCAGTACGACGGGTCCTCGGGGTATTCCAACGCGTGTTCGGATGTTAGCGCCGCCCTTTCCGTGACCCTAATTCAAATTGATTTTATTTTGTCCAATGTAAAAGACGTGCACGCTTCACTTCTCACGAGTGCTGCCTGGTTACACCTCTGCTCTAGCTGAAGATGGGTGCAGCCAAGTTGAGCAATCATGTAAGGACAGCAGCCTCTGAGCTGCAAAGAGTAAGAAGCTATTTTAGGTGCTGCTAGCTAGAAGCCCCATTAATTCTCTCAAGGGATGAGGTCTCTGGAGAGAACAAGACGTGGGGTTAGTGATCTGGGGAACGTCGGTTCAAGCAAGGAACAGACATTCACAAAGAATGTCATTCTTGGTAGTGTAAAAGGAATTGTGAATGCTCAATTTCCTAAGGAATCTGGAAGAACATAACGTAACTAGAGCTGTTTGTATAGGAAAAAAATAACTAAAAAACATGATGCTTATCTTCACATCCGCATTTTTCCTGGACTCTGTTTTTATTATCTTAAAGATTTCCAGAAGTATAATCTCCGGCAAACAGCATATTGACCCCTCGGGTTACAGCTCTCAACAAGTGCGCCGAGTGTTTTACACTCTGCTTTCTGCAGCCCAAATATATTTACTCTTGACATCATAAAGTGTAAAAAAGAAATTGCGAGGCGAACACAGTGTGATGAAAGACTCGCGCTCCTTTCTCCTACATGTGCATTCCCATAACATCAGTCAGTTTTAGGCAAAACATGAATTCGGACAAGTTTGGAAATTTCTTTGCACTAGATGTGCAGCTTTGTTCTTTCTTTCCACTATGAAGTTAAAAATTCTGTGCTGTCCAGCAGGGTCGAGGAGGACGGATGGGATTGATCCCAAGTTTAGAAAACATTGTTTATTTAGAGTCTTGCCTTTGGCCAACAGGAAGGATGCTGCTTAATTGTATTGACGAAGCTTCTGCAGTGGCGCTCATTGCCTGAGGCCTAGTGTGGATGCAGAGTCACTAATAAAGTCTTAAAGTCCCTCACAAAACCCTCTTAGTATTTGGAGCATTTTTTCAGTGCTGTATGTTTAACGCTTTTATTTCCATAATGAATAATACAACAATTATTCTTTCATTTATTTTTACACTCTAACTGCTTTTTATTTATTTATATATATGTCCTATTGTGAAAGCATTTATAATTGCTAGAATCATTACGTCCGGTTCTAATAATGATAATATAGCATGCTAGCCTGCTAACCACATTCGCTCCTGCTGCTTTTGAAGCAATCAGCCCCACAGGGATTTTTGATTAACTGCTGTTTTCCTGTTTGAATTAAAGAAGGAAACAGACTTTTGAAAACATCATCTCTTTCTCTCACTCTTCGCCGTCCTTCCCTGCTGCCGTTTGCCATGCGGCGCATCTCTCCTGTCTTTCCGCTGGAACCTGCGCCGCCCACTTTCACTGGGTGAAACTCATTTGTCTGTCGAAATCCTAATGGAAGACATAATGACTGCCACTCAAAATTATCTCCGCTCGCTGATATCAGTGCATAATTAAAAACAACAGTGTGCTTAATAAGGTGCCAGAGGTGATAACACCGAGCGCCGATAACTCTTGAAACACAAACACATACATGCGCACGCACCAAGTCACTCCGTGCCAAACAATAGAGCCGTAATGAGTGGGACCTTCCTTTCCAAGTGTGAGGAATAATGCTGTGATTGTCCCGACGCCTTTCATAAGAAGGGTATTGTCTTTCGCTATTTACTATTTTAATTAGCTACTTCTTTAAGCGTGCTTTATATGATGCGGCGGCTGCTTAAGCTGCGCTTATGGAAGCTGACAAAAATGGCTGTGTTTCGGATTAACAAAGGATCAAAACGCTGCTTGAATATGAATATTCGACCGAGAGAAAATTACGCGGCAAGCTCTGCAGTGGGCGCTGCTGAGCGAGGTGCTTTTCACTTTGTGTGTCTTTGCATTCCTCCGCATTTCGCTCAAAGCACTGAGGCTGCAGCATCTAGAGGTTAGCTGTGTGTCTATCAGCTCGCTTGTGAGACCGTAGAAGCATCTTGTGGCATTATAATGGGAAGCCCAAGCGCAAGTCGGAGATTATGTGAACGCTTCATTTTAACGAGAACAAAAGTCTGTTTATCTTTCAAATTTTTCCCAAAGTCTCCAAAGCCACTGTTGCAGAGCCCCCTTTTCTCTATATCAGCATTTCGCTCAAATCATATTCCATAGTCCATGTGACGGCACAGGGGGCTGCGAGGACAGAAAGGCCTGATTGACGCGTATCATTTCAGAATGCAGAGATTGTCCGCGAAGGAAATGGTGGGAGAAATTATTTAGAGGCTCTTTCAGGGAGCGGAGAGCAGAATCTGGCTCGTTTTTAGACTTCAGACAGACGGACGGAGAAAATGCTGAGCGAGATGCTGCACAGAGTTGCGGCAGAAAGAGGACCGGAGGCTAGACTGCCTGTGATGTCACGACTCCGACGGTGCACGAACCACTGAGTTCAGGTCATCTCTCGATTCTCGTCTGGCATCGCTTTGCTGACGGGGTCCGTCTCCGGCCTTGAGGAAAATGTCTTCATTTAATAGGATTTAAAAGCAACCGCAAAGAGACGGAGAGAACACAAGGGGTCAGTGAACTCAGCCATGTCAGCCGGCCCCTCCTGACCAAAACATATTGCCTGCCCTCTAAGATGAGAGCCAAAGTGTCGGGAGCCAAGACGGACCAGCGGGGCCGACGGCAGCATCTGCGGCGGCGGAGCAGAGGTGACGGGAGGAGCATAATAAGTTTGCGCTGCTCCTTTAAAACAGGTGCATCCCTGTCAGGCAGAGGACGCGGAGCAAAGAGAGCCAGACAGCACGGCCGCCCCGTCGGCCTCCATTCCACTTCGACTCCGCTCCACTTATCAAAGGCGGCGGAGGCGAATCAGCGACGGCCAAGCCGAGAGTAAACAAAACGCGGCAAGCCAATTTACTCTCTGCGATATATCTGTCACTCGTGTCATCCCGCCGCGGCCACACTTTGCCTTGACTGATGTCCTCTATTCTGGCTGCCGGTCCGGACATCACTCACCGAGCGGCGACGCCCGTTTTGACTAATGCCCGATGTATCGGCGCATGAGTGATGCTTTAATCCCGTTTCATTAGGAGATGAGTTACATCACATTTACCCAGAGTGCATGTCTGTTATGGAGGGAAAAAACAATGACAAATCTCCACAAACTTCACCAGCTTGATACGTCCACCCATCACGGCAATATTTAATCTTTATTGTCTCATTTGCTGTCTCGCGTTAAAAGGCTGGATGGAAAACTTTGCTGTTGCTTGCAACCTTACGTCAACTTTGACGCAGTTCAGCCTCGGCGGAAGCCAAGAGGATGCTGCAGCTGGAGGGAGGACGAGGCATCGCCGCGTGCAGCCTCCACCTTTTTGTCAGAGTGACTGAAGCAGAAACATACATTTTTTTTTGAACTGTTCCCCTCAAAACTGAAGTTTCACAACCTTTTTGACATGCTAGTCAAACAAGCAGACTGTCGTCCCAGCCCGTGGGGGGTGCATCAGTCTCAAATGTCATGTGTGCTGGAAGGTCAGCAGCAACTGTAGCCCGCAGTGCAGGTAGAGCCCACCAGAGGTGGCAGAAGTATTCACATTCTCGTACGGAAAAAATAAATAAATACTCTGTTGAAAGTAAAAGTACAGATTCAACTCCTTTTTAACTCCTTTTTCCAGTAAAATTGATAAAGTATTGGTTTTGAAATGTACTTTTTTGGCAATTTAATGAAATACTGCAAAATTAATAATGCAAAAATAAAAATGCTTTGGTACTCTCGATACTGTACTTTCTTTTTTCTTTTTAACAGCCACAAACCAATATTAACAACAACCAATGTTATTTTCTACAATTGTATTTTTCTCAGTGCTGAGAATGTGCTGACCAGTGACCCCAAAGCCAAGGTACTCTAAAATAATCTCCCTCTAAAATGTGATACACTTGAAACCTTCACTACACAACAGCATAGTGCAAATTCACTGGAGCCAACAACTATAATAAATGAATTACTTCAAACAGAATTTATATTTTTCACATAACGCTTCTATTTGCAGTCTTATGGGTCTCAACAAAACAAACGTCCAACAGCCGTGGCCATTTGACTCCTTTGTTGGTTTCGAGCAGCTCCACGGGGAAATATCTGTGTCTTTAGTTGTGAAAAAAAAGAAATGAAAAGACAGAACAACAGCCCTTTGCCGACCGGCTCCTGCTAACAGCGTGTCTGGTGCTGAGCGCATCCATAAAAACAATCCAAGGCACACGGAAGGAAGGAACAACTCTGCTTCACATGTAGCTGTTTCACCTCAGCACAATGCCTTGAAGGAGGTTTCCGTTTTGAATTTTTTTATTGAGCCCAAATCAAATGTCCCTTTTCCCCTTGCAAAAAAAAACAACAACAAAAAACAACAACAACAACAACCTTCACACGAGCCAAATAAAGTCAGTGTCATCAAAATAAAATCTTTTTTGCAACAGAGACCGAGAAAGGCTTGGCTCAGAAAACCTGGCCCTGGCAATAAACACAATGTGCAGCGTAAACAGGCGGATGCTGCATGCGTTACTCGCAGGACCGCCATTAATGATACATGAACCTCGGCTCACGAGCGCCGGCGTCTCACGTCAGGGCAATTTGTCGCACGGAGCCAGTCGAGGCGGTTTGAGTTCGGCGCCGCTTAATGAATTTTCTTGCGAGATAATTTTTTAATAAGCCACTGTGCATTCCAGACATTATTTACCGTTATTGAACAGACCTCTATCGCCCCCACCACCCCCACCCCAGGCCACCCCCAGCCAGTCAATGTCTCCCTATCTGTCTCTCAGCCTCCTCCGTCAGCTTGAATTGTAGCCACAAAATGTCATAATGATAATCTCCCAACAAAGTGCCGCAGCCAGAGGAGCTCAACAAACTGACGAAACAAGCAAACGCACACACGCACACACGCGCACACGCGCACACGCGCACACACACACACACACACACACACACACACACACACACACACACACACACACACACACACACACACACACACACACACACACACACACACACACACGCCACTGTGCCATCAGCCAGCCCAACTCCTCTATCCGCAGGCCTGCCGTTATTTCCCGCAGACGCAGTAAAAAAAAAAAAGGGGGGGGGGGGGGGAGCGAGAATAGAGAGAAGTGTCGGCCGGCCGATGCTGCGGGCCAAGTCGGAGGCATCGCTGGTTAAGTGATTGGCTGGGTAATTGTGATGGCAGTGCCAGTCTGAGGTTGATATAAAAGTGCAAAGGCACATCCAGGAAATACTAATCAGTCTCTGGGGCTGCCGTTGATCGGAGTGCCACTGCTGCCTGACTGCGGCGTGGTTCTCTGTGCACGCCTGAATCCAAAGTACCCATCTGTCTCCACAGGTTCCCTGAGACGAAGAGTGAAAAAAGTCTGTTTTATTTTAAACTCTTCATATATATATATATGAAGTCCCTGCATATTAAAATGAAGGGGCACTAGAGTCTTTGTTGTTTCTCTTCCTATCTCCCGCTGTTTCATCCTTCCATTCAGAACCTCCTCATTATAACCCTCTCTGTAACTTTTTTTTTTGCGTTAAATCATCAAAACTCTCATTTTTGCAATAATAACATGCCTCCAGCTCATCGTCCTCCTTGTCCCCTCTCCTTTCATCCGTTTTGTCCTTGCCCGGTTGGCCTCAGATCTGCCTACGGTGACCACGCAGCCTTGCCTACATCCTCACCTGTCGCCAAAACCCGCTCCCATCTGTCTTTCCTCACGCCGCTTTGCCCTGCGTCCATTTGCTCAGCCGCGCGGCATACTGAGCGCCCTTCTGCCTGTGTTTGCAATCCACCCGTTTCCCTCCCAGGATCAGAAAATACGTGGAAACGACAGTCTGAGATATAGGTGAAAAATAATAACAATAATAATAATAAAGCTTGTGTGTGTTTTGTTTTTGTCTCTGCCAGCACTGTTTGTACTGTGGCAGGATTATTTGATTGTTTACAAGGTTTAAGAGCTTGTCTGCGATCAGTCAGCTGTGTTTACAGTGCATGTTCCTCCACAAGGCAGGATTATTAGCAAGTGCTGTTTGTGTATGTGTGTGTGTGTCTGTGTGTGTATCAGGTCGAGCCAGGCCAAAATAATAAATATAAATCTCTAATTCTTTCGAACTTCCTGTTCGGCAGCATCCGTTTTCCCCTCGGTTCAACGATAAACTTCTGTGTGTGCGTGCAGCCGTGCCTCGTTAAAGCTAATTCAGATGCCCACTCTGATTAACATTGACATGCAATCGGTCCTGTGTTCAAACAAGCATCGCCTTTTTAAACAGATTGGGATTCATGTTCCACATCAAGCCAAAGGGCACAATGAACAACATGCCAAACCGCACTAATGTAGTGATACAGGAAAGAAATCTGCATCCGCAATTAGTGTGCAGTCTTGTTTAAAATCTCTTTTTTGCATTTTTAAATTTGTTCCACTCGGAGTGATTGGAACCTTGAACAGGTGGCTGTGTTTTGTGTGAATTATTTAAATCCTTTTGCACAATTTTTGAAAACTAATTTGAGAAGTGCGTTTTCGGTGTGCGTGGAGATTTTGTACAAACAGTGCAAATAAAGTTTCACCATCAGCGTCTAGCATTTTTTAAAGCACCCGGGTCTTACTCCACAGTCCACTTGAAGCTCACATATAAAAATAAAAAAAATCTTTCCAAATGCTTTATAACCATAAAATATTTCCACTCTGTCAATGACATACTGAAAAAAAAGAGAAATTTGGCAGAAATTTCTCCACTTTCCAAAAATGCGCGGGCTAAAATACCCTTTCTGAAAAGCAGTGATGCACCTTTCCCTTTATGATGCCACACAGGGAAACCAGCCTGTGCCTGATCGTTGACAACATCCCGTACACAGGTGTTTTTTCAGTCCTCACAGACAACCTCTCATTCACCTTATCGTGTCTATAAATAAAACTGAGCAGGAGGCTGCAAACAGAAGGCCAAACAAATAATGTTTTGTTTTTTTCTGGGGTTCTTGAGAGTTATTTTTTAAGACAACGGCGTGAGGCTGTTTCCCTGGAGTCCAAAATGAAAAAGAGAGAAAAAAAGAGTAGTAAATGCGAGCAGTAAAAGCAGTATTATACAGGAGACTAAAACATTTACAACTGTGAGCTGATTTGCCGTCTGCCTCTCCAATAAAACGTCGGATAAATTTGGTAAAGAAATGAACGGCCCGTCCACACAAACCGCGACTGGCCACGGCTGCAAGCAGCTCCTCACTCACTCCTACTCTCACTTACTCTTAAAAGTAAATATGCTGTGCTGCAGTAGCCAGAGAAGGTCTAAGATTGCGGTGTTTTTCGCGACTGACTGCTGAATGCTCACAGTGTGTCTGGTGGAGGTGGTCAAGCAGCGGGGCAACGAGCTCGGCAGTCTGAACTGCGGAATCGTGCCTCCTCAGCCACACCCCACCCCACCCCCCGCGCCCCTTCAACCGCCCTCCTAAGAAAGTCCATCCATCCGCCAGTCTGACTCACAACCGTTTGCCACGAGGCCTCATCCGCAGCCCGGCCCTCCGGTCCGGTCACCTGCACTAATCCTCCAGATAAATAAACCATGTGCAGAGCGCTGCAGTCGACCCGGCTATTTTCAGCCTTCCCCTCTCCGCTCACCCTTCCCCGGTCCAAAATGTCTTTGTAAAAAGTGTCCCCCCCCCCCCCCACCACCACCACCCCCCTTCCTCTCAGGCCCGGGCAAATAGAGCGTGCTTGAGCAGCATTACTGATCCGTCTAGAAACCAGCTGGAGTCACAGCGATGCCGGGCGGCTACCGTCCTTAAACAGCAGGCGAGGAGAAACCTCAGGGCTGGAAGATGAGCAGATTTGCGTGCGGTTTTGAAAGTGGACTGAATTAAGGCACTGGAAAGACTGACTGGGGCGTTAGTGCTCCGAAAACTGGTGACTGTTGTGAAGCTCGGTTATCATAGACAATCAATTCTGCTTGAAATTTTTGCTTAAAATGACGCCCACTCACACAAATTATTTTTTTATTTTACACAAACCTAACGATGCCTTGAATCCTCCTTCATGGACCAGTTCTCTAAAGTGGCGTCTGTCACAGATTTTCTTCTTTTAATGAATCAAAGATAATACAGAGGAGAGAAACGATGTAGTGCAAACAAAGTCAGATTTTAACACATTTGTTCTGCTCTTTTAAAGCTCAGCCAGCTGACAAAAAAAGAAGTATTTTTTCACATTATAATTTAAAAAAGCAGCGCCGGAGTAAAGTATAAGGAGTCAGAAAGCTAACACCAGATTCTGTGATGACAGGATTCCTTAAAATATTAACATGTTTTTTGCCGTCTTTGGGATTATTATCTCTGCTTCTCTATTTCGCCCTTTTCGGAATCACAGCAGTGGCCCAGCTTGTCGTAACACACACACACACACACACACACACACACACTGGTAACAAAGTTGCTTTTCTTCAACTTCCTGGAAATCTGCTTCGAATTGGAGCGATAATTACTGGAGACTGGGCAGTATTATGTTTTAATGCTCTCGACATGATGGACCGGCAGTAATTTTGAATGACCATCACGATAATCTATGACGTTTATTTTTCCAACGCTGGTGTGAGGGAGGTGAGTGCCTATTAAAGTCTCTCGCGGGGAAAAACACAAGCTGTTCGGAGCCGAGCTGATCTGGTGTTTGTTGGTGTACCGGCTGATGGAGCCTCTCCATTATGAGTCCTGAGCGTTCACCTGCTGATCTGGGGTAATGTGGTTCGCTCTGTCCCCCGGATCAGCTTTGGGGAGGTCAGCAGTAAATAGCCCTTGTTCAGCACCGCCGGACAAATATTAATCCGCCTAAGTGTGTTTCTATGTTTCTTCTGGCGCCGTTGTGAGGTGCGAGAACGGATCTGGGAGGACGCTGAAGTGTTGTTGCCGTGATTAACATCTCATCCTTCCTAATCAAGCGCGATGTTTTGTTTTTTTTTTCCTTCGCTCTAATCCCGACCTCCTAAATCTGGTAGTGCGGTGGGAGAATAAAGGGAAGGGCAGGGGAGCGAGGGAGGGGTACAGTGAGTGAAAGAGGAGAGAGCATGACATGAAAACAAAATGAGGTTTGTCATGCCCGTGGGGGCCGATGTGAGGAAGGCACTGCGCAGAGGTTCCGATGTAGGAGCAATGTTGGGGGTTGGGGGGGAGAAAAAAATTGCGGAAGAAAAAAGAGGGCAGAGAGGGGAAGGAAGAGGGATGATCGGCACGGCCGCGAGAGGGGACGTAACTTTGCACGCGGCTCAGCGGGCGGGCGGGCGTGTCATGTGATTGGTCCCTCGTGCCTCCGGGCCGCAGGAGCCGGAGGACACGCAAAGCCTCCAGTAAGCACTCAGCGTTCTGGCTGCCACCTCTCCCCGAAGGCCCCCCGGCGCGGCTGCGGTTGTCAGCAGAGGTCTGAGCTCATCGGCGCCCTATGGGTTACTCTTAGGCTAGTGGTAGGAGGCGGCTGCACGTTTTTTTTGCTGCTGTTGAACCAGAAATCAGAACAGCGCTGTGGAGCTGTCTGTGGTGGAAACTGGTTTTTGGGTTCTCGAGGGGGCATTTTTTGTAGTAGGTTTTTGGTACCCACTAACCGGGATATATTTTACAGTGTTGCTGGATATTCTCCTGAGCGCACGCCGTCGCATTTCACCAGTGGCGGTTTTCTGTTTCCTTGGAGTGGCCACAGGATGAGATCATCGCTCACACAGCAGTGGCAATAGGTAGATCCCTGAAATGACTGACGCATGACAGATTCGGACTGTTATTATTATTCTCTTCTTTACTATAGTTGTTTGTATTTATAATATATTTTCAGTGTGTTCTTATAACAGTTGGCCTATAAATTAAAAGGCAGCAAATCTTCACTAATGTTAATATTAATAATAATCCTATATCAGCTCGTTCCTACTCTAGGGTCAGCGTTAGGATTACATCAAATTATTTCTTTGAGTGTCTTGTTTCCACCAAGAATAAAATCCTGGCCAATCATCAAGTCAGAAATACATCTAAAAAAAACTACACTGTACATCAATCAACAAAGACATGACTTGAGATGCTCTACTGTGGAAGTGTGGAAGGCCTTGTGTCAAATTATCTCCCCCTTGCCTTTGGGGCGACCACGGCCACCATAGGTCACCGTGCATGCAACGTTTCCTCCATTCCCATTAGCCATCGGATGCAGCTCGGGCGGTGCATATTCTAAAAATCCCACTTCAAACCTTCCATGAGAAGAGCGATCTATAGCTGCGGTGCCTTTATTTTGCTGCGGTTGCACAACCCACCCCCTCTTTGTCTGCAGCGTTTCGAGAAACAGCCATTAAACTGAATTCGGGGATTTATAGCAGACGCACGCAAACCGGAGGCGACTTGAAGGTTTTGCACAGGTGCATTTTCCTCCCAAGACATCTTTCTTTTGCGCACGTTCAGCAACAGCGACGGAGAAAACAACGCTGCACTCAGAGGCCCTGCGCCGTTTCGCTCTTTGCCTCCCGCGTGCCACTAATGCGTGTTGCCTCCGTGAGGCATGACAGCGGCGCTCAGATTACAGGAATTCTGACACGACCGTCACAACTTGGGAGTGCAAGGTGGGTAGGAATAGGAGCGGGGAGGGGGAGGGGGGGCTGCTAGCGCACATCTATTCCCCGGCAGAGCTGTCAAAGCTGGCGTTCGACAAACGAGAGGAAGGGGCAGAGCAGCGGGACGAGGGGTGCGGGGGAGGGGATGGGGAGGTAAGAGTGGGACGCCGTTCTCCTTTGCTGCAGCTCACTGGTGAGTGTTTTCTTTTTTTCTTTTTTTAAGTGGGTGCAGCCGGGGGCCCGCTGCCTGCTTGAAGAATACCTCCGAGTCCAATTAGCAGAGATGATTCGGCTCCACAGTCGAGGAGCGGACGAGGACCGCTGGGTGCTTCTGATAACTAATAACTGCCGGAGCCGTTTATCCGTTGCTCAGAGCAAAAGGGCCACGGCAACTTCTCACTTGAGCCTGATTAACCCCGTCGCCTTCGTTAAGGGGACAGAATCGGGGACGAGTTACGTTACCAAAACGAAGGGAAAGTAAATCACAAGCAATGAGAGAAGGATTCTGCCTCGCCGGCTCGGGAGCGCTGACGAGGTAGAAATGTGTTAAAAGTTTGATATTTTGAGGATATGACACTCCCTTGTCTGTAAATTAAGAATGAAGAAGTTTAATTTTGTTACCTCATTTGTTCTGTCTCAGGCGCACACAATACTGTTGTGATTCTCCTGAGTTACACCATTCTTTTCTTCTTTTTTTTTAAGTTTATCTTCTTGTGTTCCTTACTCTCTGGTGTTCGCTTAGTTTGCCCTCTTTTCAATTTCCCGCTTGGCTCTGCTGTTTGTCCTGACTCGACCATCTGCCCTGATGAGATTCACCTGTCTGGTCTCATGAACCTTTCCTCCCTCGGTTTAGCGCAACCTCACTTTTTGCCTCGGCCAGACTATGTCAGATTTTTTGCTTCAGGCAGTCAGATTAAACAATAAAGGTGAAAAAAAAAATCCAACTGTGAAGATACTCCAAACTCAAAGAACGACCCTGACCAACTACTGATTTGTTCGCAAAGAAAACAATATGTAGTTTTATGGATAATTTGATGCAATTTAAAGGTCCAATGTGTAACATGTATCACCATCTAAAGGTCAGAAAGCATACTGCAAACAGTGTTCATGTTAATCCTCTAAATTGATTTAGAATGACTTTATAACCATGATGGCATTTTGATGTGATGGTATGGATTTTTGTTCCATTTCATCTCAATAGAGCCCTTGCTATTCACTTAGCCTTTAGCAGCTTTGTATGTTGTAATATGGGGCCAATGTAGCAAGCTAACAACAGAAGAACGCTTTTTTTTTTTTTCATAATTTTATGCTTTCAAGTGGTGTCCGTAATGACCGCTTTAATAAAATGAGACTTCATATCAACACAAACACAGAGATTAAACTGTACCTGTGTGGCCCTGAACTGGCAGGATTTTGTTAATGAAATAGAAAAAAAACCAAACATTCTGTGTTAAGTGCAGATAGCTCTCATTTGCGTGAGCCAACGGTAACTATGGCAACCACGGCACACTCATTAGCAATGCCGAACCCTTCCCTGTGTTTCCTTGACACGGCAGAATTTCCATCTGTAAATATCAAAAATGCTTGATATTTACAGATTCAAATCAGGGGCCTTTTGAGAATGTTAACACGTGTCTGCAAAGTACGTTCTGGGTCAGCTGTTTGGTAGGGTCTATTTTTGAGTTAGGGATACTGCTGCAAATAATACAAATAAGGAAATAGAAGCTTGGACTTGTCTAAATAGCTTTTACTTGTCTGAATAAAGACCTACATCACAAAGGACAGATCAGCCGAACTGGCTGTTTTAACAAGGAGTCAGTGAAAGAAGTAAGTGTGGACCTCTGATTTCTGGGGAGTTAAATGACACATACAGCCTTGTTAGAAAGACTCAGCCAGGTTATGGCTTAATATGGAATCTCTCAAGTTTTTTTTAGCGGTGGAAGTTGGCACTTCAATCTTGGAAAGTGACAAATTGTTAACACATAAGTGTTAGTAAGGAAAAATGTAAAAGCCTCAGAAGGAACATTCCATTTTCACTTAACTTAAATTGAAAACCTGTTATGTGACCAATAAACTTTGCATCTAATTCCCTTTATGGGACCACACTCATCACACTGACTTATTATTACAGGCCAGCTCAGCAGAAGAGGATAAATTAACCGCAAAGACAGAAAGCTGAAGTGGTACATTTATAACGGTGACAGGAGATGACAAGGTATTGTCAACTCGCTGTGCGTGCCATCAGTCTTCCCTGGAGGCATCTTAAGTGCTGAATCACTCTTTTGTTTCCCGCATAATATGGTTTGACATTATTCGCTAAAAAAGCAAGAGATCCTGTCAATCCGGGTGTGCACACGATCTGAATGCTCAATGCAGAAATTCCCAGAAAATAGTTTCCTATCCGCGTTTCTTCCTTTTGATCTTTTCTCAAAGAGCAGTCAGTTGGGATACACCTCCTTCCTTATTCATCAAGCACTTTGCAATGAAACAATGAAAAGATTAACAATGCAATGCATCAAAGACGGCCTTCAAAGAAAGTGCATTTTCCCCTTCTCCTGGCTTAACAAAGGGAAGCTGAGAGGAGGGAAATGAAGGCGTTAAACCTCTCCGGGGGGAAACACCTCTCTGCTGCCACTATGTTCTGGCCCGACACACTTTCCTGCACGCTGCAGCCGTCTTCAAAGGGCAGAGAAATTAGTCAGTCACAGGAGAAACGACGGGGAGCAGCGGGCTTCTCCAGCGGGCTGTGAGCTCAAATCACCTACTCAATGATCCAACCCCCTCAAATTGGACAACAACACAAAAAGGGGTCCATTAGAAGTTTACATGGATCCAGGGTGATTACACGCCTGATACGTGTGCATGTCGTAATTTCATATCGCAGTGCCCGGATGAATTATTGAGAACTGAGATGTTTGGAAGGCTGCGCTCACAATTCCGAGAGTTGTCCCGCATCAGACGGGGGACCGACATGATGCAATGTTTGGGCTCAGAAGAAGGACACTCCGCTCAACCAGCAACTGCTGCATCATTAAAGTGCCATAGAGCAGGAACCTCTGTCATCAGTGGCAGGGAGGCTTCTGGCGGAGGGTTTCACATATTCTATTCTGCTTCTGAGGATGAAAAACTTGTTAAAATGGGACTTGGGTGTCTGCAAGGCGGCCTGTAAATTGATCTCTGCTTGGCCCAGTTTGTAACTCTGACACTGAGGCATCATTAAAAGCAATGTTTAATATTAAAATACACACTTTTTTTTTTGGGGGGGGGGGGGGGGGTGAAAAATATTGAAGTGTTGGCCATGAAAAAGTCCTCTGATGCTGTGCTTCTCAGGCTCCTATTTAATGAAGAGCGTTGATGGGCACGGTGACTGGCGTGAAGTAATAAAAGATGATCCATTACAATGAGACCAACGTCTTCTCTCATTATTCAGATTCCAAACGCTAACAAGCTCCCCGGACGACGCGGTTTCAAATAAAAATTGACTTATACCCAGAGATGAAATTACCACAAATGACATTCAAATGCATTCTATACTAGTCCCATAATTTGCTCCCCTCAATAAAACGAATGCAGTCTGAGACACGCATCCGGGCGTCTAGTGAACCCGCAGGAAGGTATATAATGCATTGAAACTATTAATAATGAAGGCGGTGACAAATGGTGGGACATATGGAAATGAGCACAAAGCAGCAAATTCTCACCATGAAGCCCAGATCAGGAGCGACCCGATCATCCATTTCTGTCTGGATTCTGACAGACTTCCAGGCTCTGCAGCACAATTTCGTTTTTAAAATCGTTTTATCTTGTGAATTTGTGAAGTCGGTCAGAATGGATTTGGAAACCTTTTTTTTTTCAGACATGAAAAGGGCTTTAAAGTAACCTTGCTTTTGATGTGGTGGGATAGAAACAGCCACTTTCGGTAATTAGAAAAGAATCACATCAAAGCAGCAGCAACTGTGGCGGCGGAAGCTTCACTTCGCTCCTGCGATAAAGCGACACGTCGCGTGTCTTCAGTCACTTAGAAACTGACGTCTTCTACACCCGGCTTACAGCAAAGGTGAACCAATATCTTCCTTAAGCTCACGCTTTCACAGCGGCTACTCAGTGCTGTGTGTGTGTGTGTGTGTACGCGTGTTCATGCGATCCACACCCGCCACCAAACTGAAAACTATATCCAGCGGCTGCTGGCAACAGCGTGTGTGCGCGCCAGCAGCAGTTCGCTTGGTGGCAGACACATCGCAGCCTCAGAGCTCAGCGCTGCTTTTTGTCTGCAGGGTGAAGCCAGCTGAGCAACAGTCAACAGACAACAGGGTCAGCGTTTCACACACACACACACACACACACACACACACACACACATACACACATACACACATACACACATACACACATACATACACACACACACACACACACACACACACACACACACACACACACACACACACACACACACACACACACACACATTAGATTAGTCCACATCTTTTTTCCCCTCAAAGGATTCATTTCCACAGGAAGCCAACCCTCCCACATTTTGAAGTGGGATGTGAAAAACAACAGCGAGATTAAAGAGTAGATGTGAATGATTGCAGGCAGCCTTTATGGGGATTCGGCTAAATAAATAAAAAGCTCAAAACCCGGATTAGGCACACATTTTTAACAAGGACTCGCTTCAAAACATATTTTACAGGCTGACTGATGGAGACTCACGCTGCCGTTATCGTCCTAAAACCAGACACAGTGAAATCAATCACAGTGAGTGCGAGTCCCACAGAACAAACACTTGCGGGAGTGTAGCACAGACACACAAGTGCTGAGACAAAAGACACAGCATGTTTTTTGCAGCTTGCAGAACTTCTTGTCATTTCATTTGTTGTTGTTTTTTGCTTCATCTGCTGTAGGGGGCTTCATTACTTTTTAAAGCTCTATAAATAGGTAATACTATGACTTATACAGGGAGCATTTTCTGTAGCTGAGTGAGGCTTTATCTCTTTTTTTTGTTCGAAGAAGCGCTTAAAAGTACCACACATATTTCTATTAGAGTTTTTTATTATTCATTGTGAGAGTTACCATCAATGAATCAGATTTTTCAAATACTAACCAGAGATGAATCCTCACTCTCAGTCAAATGTTGCCAAAGATACAGTGACATTGCAGAAGAACCTTTGCACGTTTGCCAAGACAACCTCAGCTCAACCACTGGGATATACTGTAAGTCCAGTTGGAGGAGCCAAGCATGCAAATTCAAATCGACTGGGACGAAAGGATTATACATGTCCGATGTGAGAAAGGGACAGACTGAGCATTTTTGTGTCCTTCAAGATAAACAAAGGTGGCCCTGACATTAGGCCTCCTACACACTGAGGGATTAGCATTTTTGAATTGTCACTGTTTATTATGAGGCCCGTGGAACCCACTTAGTTCCTCTTCACAGCTATCATTGTAAAAAAAAAACAAAAAAACATGACGATGAAAAACTTTAAAAATGACCCCTAAATATGTTATGTTACTCCTTTCAATGGAGACGGTGAATATATCGGTAGAAGGACGCTGAGGTTGGAAGTGTCAGGCAGGAGGCCTGGAGGAAGAGCAAAGAGGAGATTTATGGATGTAGTGAGAGAAGACAAGGAGTGAGTGAGATGGAGGCAGGAGATTGGCTGTGGTCACTCCTGAAGGGAAAAGCCCAAAAGACAAGAAGAGGATGTTGCCCCTTATGGCCCCTCAAGACAGAGACAAGACAGACAGACAGACAGACAGTCCAGAGAGCCGACACTCACCACTTTGAAGTCCTCAGCTCTGCACTCGGTGCCCTGGAAGTGGCAGGACAGCAGCATTTCGTTGATGTCGTGGCCGGTGCGGTCGTAAAACTCCCGCATGTTGAACGGCCGCGGCTTGAAGTTATGGAAATCAGCTTTCACCTTCAGGCTCTCCAGGACGCTCTCCTCCACCATGTGCACGTCCCTGATCTCATACCTGGTTGAAGACACGGACAGAAGAGAGAGACCCAAATGATTTTATGGCGTGACTCCATGAATTTCCTTCGGAGTGAATTCTAAGACTCGGATGATGAAATAGAGTGTATGTTTCAAAAAACAAAAACAGTTGAAACCTTGGAACGTCTCTAACACACCTCTGGCAGATTTATGAGCCGCTGGCAATGAACTTTGGCTCCACTCAAGCAAAGCCATGTGGTCCAGAAGGATTCAGAATGGACATAAAAACGGTGCAGGCGATAGAATACTTTGTCAATAGCTTCCTCTCACACTGAGCACTTAATAGACTGCTGTGAGAGATAGTTGAGATGAGCCCTCATTGTTAATGATCAACCCTCAGGCTATGAAATTACTTTAAAAAAATACCCTCACCTGATTGACAGGAAAAAAAGGAAAAAAATTCCCAGGAAAAAACAGTATCTGATATTCAGAAGATCTACTTCAAATGAAGGTGAAAACATCTTATTTCCCCCTAGTGGCTGGCTGCAGCTATGGCTCTAATGTGGGCAGGACACTGAAATTCTCTTTAAATACATTTTGTTTTCCACGGATGGCTTCCGTCATTTGTCCACTGTGTGTCTGGCTGTATCTGTAGTTGTATCTGTAGTTGTATCTGTAGTTGTCACGTGCGCATGAAGTGCAACTCTCGCGTTTTCGAAACATTTACCACTGCGGTTTAAATGACTCCCTTGTTGTTGCTGTTATATACAGCTAATGCACGAGCAGCTGTCTCGTGCAGCTGCTCATGCACGCCACTTCCGCTGTGCACATTTCCCTGCTGTTGGTGACTTTGGCTGCTTTTCTAAGCTTTCATATCACAAACCCTGGTCTTTTCCTTTTATTACTCCGCTAAGGATAAAGGCCTGCGAGAAGCTGAGAGGGGAGTAAGTCCCATCACGAACCAGGCGTATCGGTGGCGATGAGAAATTTCCTTTCATTTAACGGAGCTCACAAAATCTGCCCATGTTGCCTTGTGTTGAAGGAGAGCAGAATTGCGGCAAATGCACCCACTCTCTAGCCTTGCTGTGATCTCCCGCTGCGCTATTATTAAAAATGTCACCATTTTAATGGACTCGCCAAAGAGCAGATTGCTTGGGTGCATTTTTTTTTTTTTTCTTAAAGAGCGCAGCCTCAAAAGAACCATAATTCCAACTGTTAGGGCATGAAAAGAGCTGGTTTTATATGATCAGAGTCTTGCATCGGTCTTCTGTGTTTCCCTGCACCGAACGCGTTTCACATTTTGCGTTCCACGAACGACTGTGAGATTCAGCGACAGCAAGCCTGGAACGAGGTTCAGCTGTTTCAAACTCTTTTGCAATGAGTGCAAAGGGAGTTGTTGATAACCTCCCTTTTCTGGATTCTAAATGAGTTCATTAGCAGCCGTCCTCTGTGAGACATCACGATGAGGCCGGGTATTGCTTTCATCAGATTTGAGAGTTTTAATGAAAAAAGGCAAACACTGGCCAATTTTTGTCCGGTGTGCGTCTACAAACCTGCCAAGACAACGCTAATGAATCAAAAAGAAAAAGAAAAGAAATCTCAAACGCACCGACAGGATCGGCAGACACTGGCACTTATGTGTAAGCATGTGCTTGGATATCATGCCACAAGTAATTTCTCAGATCAGTGACTCAGAGCTTGGGGAGTGAGTGGAGGCGTCTTAAATGGATATGATGCCCTGAGCACTTTCATCTCTGGCTCAGGGTAACTGCTAAGTATGTCGCTGCATCGCCTCACTACCACGCCAAGGGACGCCGGGAACACTGAATTAAAAAAAGAAGAAGAGGAAAAACGAAGAGGAAGACTTCGGCATTGGTGTGAGGACGTGGGGAATTAGAGCTCTGAATTCCATCTCCCTCAAGTGTCCAACTTTGAAAAAGTGTCCCACATGAACTGCAGCCTGGAAATGTGAGAAGAGGAGCTGAAATAGTCGGGGGTTGGGGGGGAGGCCAGATGGCAAGCGTTGATCACTCACACCAGCATCACATAAAACAGAGATAATTTTAGTGTTCAGTGTGGGACCTTCATAAAAAATTTAGAAAAAGGCTCGGCTGTATATTCTTATAAAAGTGAGTGATTCACCAGGGGCTTTTTGCACTACATCCTTGATCTCTGTAAATGGCAGACTTTTGGGGATTACAAAGACACTTGTTTTCCTTCACGTCTCTTTACTCTGTCAGTGTTTTTACTTTCAACTGGAGGAAATGTCATCATTTCGCTGGTTAGTTTGATTAACCTGTTGGCATTTGTTTCTAACACGAGAACACCTCGGATGACGCAACGTGTTCATCTAACAGCTCCCCGGTGCAGGATTAGTCACAGTCTCACATTCTTTCTCCATCATCCCCTGCAACCTCAGGCAGCCCTCTGTCTGATCTAAATCACCAAAAAAAACGTGCTTTTCATTCCAAACGTTCTTTTTTTCAAACTATCAAGAGCAGTAAGGTCTCTGTCGGCTGGGAGACAAAATGGGCCTCGAGTGCGGGATCGTGTCTCCGCAGCTCTGATGGAACTTTGAGAATTTAAACACCTGACATTTCACTCGCAATCAGCGACTGCAGACTCCCCACATCATTTACCCAGGCGTGCACCCTATATGTGAAGCTGCAGTATCAAGGCCCCTCAGCTGCATCGACAAGCCAACAGGTGTCTGCTGATTGCGCCTGAGCTAATTTGAGAATGCCAAATCCTGCTTTTCAAGCACTCGACTTAACGAGGTGGAGGCGATCAGAGCTCCTTGAGTCAGTGAGGCAAACTTGAAGTTTTTCATAAAGCCTTGAGGACACACTATTGCAACCTAAATTACAGCATGTATTTTATCCCCCCTCTTAATGCCTATTGTATCCATATACTGCACTCATAGTTGTGAGGTTGGCTTATGCCTTAAGAGAGATATCCCAACACTCGCAAGGCAAGGTCAGGCAAGGTACATTCAATCGCATTCACCGACAAAAACTTTCGAGATGTTGCTTCAATTTACATGAATTATGGGCTGAATACACGTAAAGAACCTTCAAAGACACAAGGGAAACATCTAAGCTACATTTGGCTGTCCTGAGGCAAAGATATCAACCAGGTGATAATGCTGAAAGACTTTCATCTCTTTAGTCTTTTGGATCTGTCATTGAACACCAAGGTGCAAGGTGAAATGTGGCCATTTAAGTCAGCAGAGCAGCAATTCTAATGCATTGGATAACAGAGCGTGGCAGAAAATGGAAAATTAAAAGTACAATGCTTTAATTTGAAACGTGCGTATTTGAGTGTGTGTGCTTGGGGACATCTTATACCATTAATTGCAGCTGCTTCAACACTAATGTTCGATGCGCAATGTAATATTGCACATTGTAACCCAATTTTACAAAAAATAAATCAAATGAAAAAATATACATATATAGTTATGGGCAGTATAAAAAAAAAAATTATAGCAGATTTTGGTTTCATTTGATCCACTTTGCTGCTGCTACTCACCTCTGGTTCAGCAGCGCCAGCAGCTCCCCTGCGTGGTACAGGTCGTTGCGGGTCACCCGGCTGAAGCGGAACGCGTTCAGGTTGCAGAAGGTGACGGACGGGAACGTCATGACTCGGGTCGTGACCTCATCCAGTTTGGTGACGTGCGGATACTCGAGGTAGAAGTGGATGCGGTCCACGCACACGTACAGCAGGAAGGTGAGGGACCCCAGGAAAAACACCACCCACAGGCAGCGCTTGACGCAGAACTTCTCGTACGTGAAGATGTGGGAGATGCCGTGCAGGGTGGAGGAGTGCGCGAAAACTTCAATGGGCGCCGGCTGCGTGGCGTCCATTTCTTCGGGTTCCACTTTGAGGTCCATCGTCGCTCAGTTTCGAATGTCGGACTCAGAAAGCAGATTCAAACCGCCGCGGTGCTCATGCGTGCCCCGGTGTGCAGTCCGAACAGGTGCAAGCGCGCGCGGATAACCACCTTTTGACTTTGGGCTGTGTCGCCATCGCTCAGGCAGACTGAGGGCAAAACACTGTGGGCTCTTTCAAAGAGGGAGAGAAACGGGTTAGGCGAGCGAGGATTGAATGAATAAGTAATACATTTCTCATAAGGCGTGGTAACAAAAGGTCGCCGACACACATGGCATTAAACGTGGGTCAACTGCGCTACATCGGCGTTTTGCGGCAAAAGCGGCGGGAGGGTCGACCAAGTCGCCCGGCGATCACAAGTCGAGCGGAGCGCGCGCCATCCTCGGATCCCCCCCCCCCCCCACCCAGGCGACACTTCTTTCGGTTCAACTAAGGAGAGTTTCTGCGGCGCGCAGCGTCGAGCGCGTCCGTTCCCACCGCCGCCTCCCGGGATCTTGTCTGTGGCCGTTCGGGAAGGAATGTCCGGCATTCGAGTCGTGAGCCTGCCAGCGGCAGCGGCAGCAGCAGCAGCAGCGGCAGCGGCAGGAGCGGTTGTGGTCGTCGGCGGAGGGAATCCGACTGACGCTCTGCCGTTCACCTGCGACTTCTTGTAGTTTCACAGCGAGAGGAGGAGGGAGGGCAGGAGGGGAGGTGGAGGGGAGCCTGCAGGGACTTTTAGTGTGCGCCATTAAAGCACGACACTGGCCATTTGGAGGAAGACTTTCATAAAGTAGTGTGTCTCACATGGGGTCGATCATGTAAAGGAAAGGGTCAGGATTTCTGATATTGTGTCCATCTCAAGAGTCTAGCTTTAAAAAAACAACAACAACAACAACAACAACAAGGCACTGCCGTATTTCCCAGGGTGCAACTTCAAATGTAGGAAATAAAGAATATTGCGATGGTCTGTGAGACTAAAAAGAAAGCCCGTATTAAATTTCATGATCGATCGATTCATTATTTGAAGTCTTTGTTGCCCCTAAGGTGATATTTTCTTTGCAGCAACAGTTAGCACAATCGAATGCACAGAATAAAAACAGTTTTTTTTTGAAAGAACACCTACAAATGCAATTAACACTGATTTCATCACGGCATTTTGTAGAACGTTGTGGTTAATATTGATTCAAGTTTAAACCTACATTTCTTGAGATGACCAGTGGGGGCGAGTTTTGTGTTCAGGGAAGTTCCTTTGTTGGTTCTTAGGAAGTTATCTTGGTGGAAACATTTATTATTTTCCATGAAACTTTAATTAGTCTTAAATATCATCAAGTAAAAAAAAATAAATAAAAAAAAAAAAAAAATCAATTTCAGCACTGTTGATAAGTATGCAGCTACTTTATTTGCTCAACCAAAAGATACATTTTTATTATACATTTCACCAACGATTATATGTGAACAAATAAATGCACATTAATTTACTTATTGCATGTTTTTGCATTAGCGATCCAAACTGTGCCCTGCGATGAACTGGCAACTTGTCCAGGGTGTCCCCTGCCTTCGCCCTAAGACAGCTGGGATAGGCTCCAGCAGACCCCTGTGACCCTCAATAGGAATAAGCGGGTATAGAAGATGAATGAATGAATGAATGAATGAATGAATGATCCAAACTGTGATAAAAGCAAGCTTGACATTGTTATTCAATGAGTGAGGTCACTTTTCTTCTTTTTTTTTTTTGGTCCTATCTAATTCACTAATGGAATCCATGTGGCCTCAAACCTGATCAGCAGCTTCACATATATTTTTATTTTCTAATTCTATTTTAGTTTTTAGTTTATTATTATTATTATGTTTTTTGTTTGTTTGCAGGTTGGACTGCTATCCGTGGTGCTGATGCGCCTTAGCCATTGGTCTGCGTAAGTTCTCCTCCGTGCCTGCAGAGGACAGCAGAACTTACCGACGGAAGTGAAGCGATAAGCCGAAGAACTCGCAGCATGTGAGCCGCCGAGGCAAAGAAAAACATGGCGTTGTCCGTAAGTGCTGCTCGTCTGTGTCGCCTGGCGGGACGGACAGTCTGTCCTCTGTCGCGTTCTGAAAGTCCGGCTGCCAGTCTGCTGGCGAGGAGATGCTACGCAGCCACGTCGACGGCGAACGGTAAGTGAACGTAGCTTGTTGTTTAGCGGAAGAGGTTTGAGCTGCTGCGCTTGCAGCAAGGTGAAGTCAGTGGGGCACCAGGACGGGTGGCAGCTTATTGTCTGCAGTTTATGGTTTTCATACCTCCGGCTCAACTTTCACTGATACGACGCTGACGTTGGCGCGACATTCGCCGCGGTACTTCTTAGGTTTCGGGGGCCACCTTAAAAAGAAATTCCGCAATTTGGCCGCTAGATGGCTGTGCTTATCCCAACACTTGTCAACATATAGAATTCAGCGAATCATTATGTCTATGTTGAGGTGGATTTTCTCCAAAATGATTCAGTAGAAATGGACATGTGAGGTATCATCGTAAAGCATGGGAGCTCTATTATCACAATCAGTTGACATCTTTTATGGGAAATCATTTTTGGCCATTTGGGGGGTGGGGAGGGACTCCAAAGCTGACAACTTTGCCATTGCCATTATGATATTTTTCAGTTTTTCTGGTGGATTGTTTAAGTAAGTAGTAAGTGGCCCCACGTCTCTAGGACAAAGTTGACCTTTGACCCCCATAGACTTGTATGGCAATCGGGTTAGCGTTAAGCCCTAGTTTTGGGGTTCTTCACGCGCTAGAAGCCGATGATGATGACGACAATAAGCCAGTTTTGGAGACGCTTGATTAAAAAAAAAAATCACAACTACACTGTCTTTTTCTCTGTAGGCCTGCAGTTTAAGCTTGATGAGCGAACGGCTCACAGCAGTCTCGACCTGTTCAAGAAAAACACAGGCATCATCTACCGCATCCTAGGCCTGGACCCCAGCCACGTACAAGATAACCCGCAACGTTTCCGCGACTGGGCTGTCGTGTTTGGGGACGAGAAGATCAGCAGCGGACGACATTATTGGGAGGTGACGGTCAAAAAATCTCAAGAGTTCCGCCTCGGTGTGGCCGAAGCCATGATGTCCCGGGAGGACTGTGTTGGCACCAACAGCTCGTCCTGGGTGTTTGGCTTCGCCCAGCGCAAGTGGTTCACCATGACCAATAATAAGATTGTCCCAGTGACTCTGGTGGGTAAACCAGATCGATTGGGCATCCTGCTTGACTATGAAGCAGGTGTCCTCAGTCTGGTGGACATAGGAAAACCTGCGGTGATTCACACGGTCAGGGCAAACTTCAAGGGTCCCCTGTGCCCTGCTTTTGGACTTTGGGATGGAGAGCTGCTCACACATTCGGGTCTGGAGGAGCCTGAAGGCCTGAAGTGAAGCAGGATGAACCGTGACAGCGATGATTGTGATTGCCTCGAGAAGCCTAGTGCTTGTATGCAGCGTCAATGCAATGCAAAAGAAAAAGCAATATTTACAGTATGTGGGAATCAGTAACGGAACAAATGCAGTTGGTTAATTCTACATGGTTGATGTTGTCTATTTTCTCAACTCTTAACAATGCAACTTTATACTATAACGTGTCATTCAGGGTTCCAGAAGCACTTCTCATGCATTATTCTGTCTATGTTTACGTCTCATTTTGCCAAATGTGCATTTTGTTTTGTTTTGTTTTTCTTATTTCAAACATTTACTGCCAAGTGTTGTTGTCGCCTCGGTTTGAGCAGAGACACAATGGCAATGCAGATACAATCGCTGCCTCTGATCTCGTGAGTTCCTGGTTGTGGGCATCGTTATGCATGATCCTTAACTTGTGGTGCTACTCATTTCAATCGATCAACAGTTTTTGATCTATATACCAACAGTAATGCCAAGTTATTAATCACCATACTTTGTTAATTCTCAAATTTCACAATGTGTTGTTTGACAAAAATAAATGACAAGGCTTCAACTTTTTTTTAAAATTACAATTAACATATGGTTAAAGTGCATAAAAGTGTGTTTTAAGTGAAAGTAAAATAAAAGTTTTTCCACATGTTCATCTAAATGAAAAATGAAATCAATATTTACATGTAATCAACATATAAAATGTTACACTGCTACTATTATAACTCCGACTGTAATTAGCTGAATTTAGTAAGTGGTATTTAATTGTCAATTGTAATGTCCTTTATAAAGAACAAAAAACATGTTCCAAGAGGAAAATGTTTTCTTTTTTTGTTGTTGCAAATAAAACTTTCCGTCTAACTAGTATGATCACTTATAATTTTTTTTTCATATGTATAGATATAATTTCTTTTCTGCCTCTTCATTAGAAACGGCGCGTTGAATTAAATTCAGCTTTTTTGGCGAAGTAAGTGATAAACCTTCATACAAACAAAAGCTTTATCAATGCTTTACAATTTTAATTTTAATTAAACATAAACCTTACATGAGTAAAGCACCAGAAACGTCTCTACAAGAAACAACAATAAAACACTAGGACATAGGTAGCAGCAGTAAACCTCTTGGTCTATCAGCACAATACAACCAGTAATTCCACAGTATTCTAAGGAGATACGGGAATTTTTGGAGTAATTGTTCATACTTAAACAATTAAGGAAAAGATGAAAAAATATATACATTTCATTAAAACATATCTTCATAAATAAGTGCTACATATTATCTACATCTGAGTATTACCCTTTTTTCTTCTAAGGTGAAACTATTGCAATAAATCATCTCTTTGAAATACATTCACGTGGCTTTGCTATAAACAATGCTTTGTACATACAGTCTTACTTGATGCTGCTAAAACAAATGACATTTTAACGTGCACTGAAAAGCTCTCCAACCGTTTAAATACTGATATTTTAAAATCTTTCTCTATATTATAAAGGCCAAGTGTGACACATTAAAGAGATCCAGCAGCACAAAATACGATAGAAAATAAATGTGTATCTTTTTTTGTAAGGTACAGTCAGACACAGAAATAATGTGTGTTTTCATTCGTAAAAAAAAGAAGCGTTTGTATTTACAAAAAGTGCGGCTATTTTTGGACATCACATCATATCTACAAATATCCAGAATGTAACTCTGCCCTGACCAGAGATTGAGCAGGAAATCTGAAACAAGGACTGACATTCACATTATTTGCAACATCCTTTCTTGCCATTAGATGTATGCTAAGTTCTACTAAACAGACCTTTAAGCAACACTCATTCAACCATTGCTCACGTCGCCCTGTATCTTCTCTGTCAGTCACACATTCACATTAATCTCCATAAACTCCTCCCATCCCCGGTAGCTCAAACTATGCTCTTCGCCGTCTGGACGGTCTTCTGCTCCTCTGCGTCGCACAGAGAGTCGTACACATGCTGGTACTTTTGCAGGATGGCAACAACGACTTCTTGGTTGAACTGTACGGCGTCATCTATGGGTGCGTTGCCCCACCTGATGGACAGTAAACATGCAAAATGTTGACAAATTGCAGAGTTTTCAGTCCCAAGTCACCTCTGTTAGAAATGGCTGGTTTCCATACCTGTCTTTCATGTAGGGATTCACTTTACACACGTCAGTCAGAAAGATAACAGCTTCAACATGACCTGGGAGACAACAAGTAATATTTCATGTTTAAATAACATGGTGGGGGCTATTTCAGGGAAGTATGCGTGGCGATCAAGTGTCACCTTCTGCAGCGGCGATGTGAAGCGCTGTGCGAGAGCTGTAGTCCCTCTGCTCCATGTTCACATGTGAAAGGGCGAGTCTGGAGGAAAGATCAGAGGAGGACATGGTGTTCACATACTGCTGAGCACTTCCTGATTGGTTCAGGCACGCTTTTGGTTTCCTCTTAAACTTGAAAACTATCCTGTTTTGTCTTCTCGTCGTCATGTGTGGATTATTTTGAAGGGCACAATTTCCGATTAACATGTTATGAATGCTTACGTGGCATTCACTCTTTCTTACCTCGTCAGTGTGGCGATGTCACCGTTGTGGGCAGCAAACATCAGTTTTACAGATGATGTGTTCTAATTGATTAAAAAAAAAAAAAAAAGTCAGCATTACCACTTCTGTAGCAATTCAGATTATTTTTAAGCTGAACCCTTTACAACTAACAATTTACCTGGTCGCCGTTGGATTTTCTTCGGGGGTCGTGCTTCTTTGCACAGTGCCTCAGGTTGTCGTAGTTGTGGAAGTTGAAATAAGACACGAGATCCTAGTGAATGAAAATGTGTGAGTAAGATTCCCGAAGACACAGAGATATAAAGTTTAAGGTGGAAAGCATGTAAAGCTTGAGGGACTCCTGACCTGACAAAAATGAATGCCACGGACGCTGTTCCCAAGCCGATCCAAAGGTGGCGACCAACACATCATCCCCATAACATTTGGCACTACCATCAAAACAGCACCAGAAACGCCAGATTTGGCCGGCAAACCAACCTAAACCAGAAGAAAAAGAAAAACACAAAACTTAGACTTAGAGCCTTGGGGATGAGCGATGGCTCTACGCCACTGGACCAAGAGCTCCCATAGACTCACATGGAAGGCAAACTGTCCCGAGAAGTCATACATGCCACAGGAGTGCATGAGGCTCAGGGTGTTGCGGACGGCTTCGCTGCTCAGCACGCGCTCGCCTGTGATCGGACAAATGCCTCCGTTGGCAAGAGTGGCAGCCATCACACTTCCTGACTCACAGTTCACCTCGATGGAGCACAACTGGAGGAAGGGGAAAGCCAAGCAAAGAGGGAGATCACTCTGGTGTGTTTGAGCTGAGGTTGACAAGAGAGAGTCTTTGGGAAATGTATGGATTGTATATTTTTTTTCCCGACAAGATGTGGGACACCAATGCAAAATAAAAAGCAGAATGCGGTCAGCAGTTGGTTGTCGCTGCGACAACCGGACCGACAGACTGGAAACTGGCCAACAACAGGCTTCAGTATAAAGGTTATGCAAACCTGACCTAAAATGTTCCGACCTTTTCTCAAAATGTATCATGTCTCATCTAACCTAGTGAGATCTTGTCAACAGTGTGTGTGTGTGTGTGTGTGTGTGTGTGTGTGTGTGTGTGTGTGTGTGTGTGTGGGAAGGGGGGAGGGGGGAATAAGTGAGCCAAGGAGACTAAATAGAGAAAAATAGGGTGCACCGCCTCTCAAAAGTTCACATATCCACTGGGTTCTTCAAAGAAAAAGAAAATTTTTTTTTAGAAGATGGTCTTACCTGAAAATAGAAGTCCAGGGCAGCCATCATGTCCACATTATCAGGGAAGCACTGCAAGAAAATACATCATTTCCCTGAAAATGTGACCTCAACTCAAGTCTCACTCAAGCACTTCATACCATCTGGTAGAAAACTGAAACAGCCCGGAGACTCACCTTCTTCTCTTTGAGGTAATACCCAATTGCATAATTCCTGTCACCGGTCTCCTTCTCTGACTGGAAACTAGGGCACAAGAGAGGTTGTTTTAGGTCATAAGTTATGTGACACAGGGCAGTGTGACTGTGTTTTCTTGGGCACCGTACTCACGTTGCATTGCAAAAGCCGACATACTCCGCTCCGGACAATTTTTTTAAGAACTCCATCACCTGTCGAGGACCACAGACACGCATTTAAAGGCGACAAATCTTTTAAAAAGGCTAAATTTAAAAGTTGCATAACAGAAAAATTATTGACTTACGTAATCAAACCTCTCCGCCTTATTGGAAAGAGGCTGTTGACAGGAATGAAACAGTCAGTGAGTTCATGTACACTAGGTGGCAGTGTTTCCGTAGCCTGTGACCACTCTTGGGTCTGTGTCAAGGTACAATATGTGCGGTGCCTGTTCCCGCATGGGAAAATGTGCATGCCAGGGCCTGTTTATGGCTGTGCTTGAACTTCACAGACCAGCTGGGAATCAAGTTGCAAAGTTAGCAACCAGTGATGCCGCTCACATTCATATTTAATGATTCTTCCTCTAAAAGGTTGAAGGTTTTATCAAGTATTATTGTGAGACGAAGGGACGACCTGAGGCTAAACCTCAATAAGGTTTTATTTCTCTCCAGGGAGTTCCTCTCTCAGCTACTTCTTCAAGCAAAACCCATAAACTGGGACTTTTTCAACTTTTTCAAGAAAAGCTGCTCACATCAAGACCTAGACCTGAACTTTTCTAGGAACGTAAAACATTTTTTTTTTTCACATTTTCAATTTGTAGCTTGCATATAATATGTATACAAAACCTACATCCGCATCTAAAAACACAAGAGAGGGCAGCTGACACACCTTCAGCTCTGAGGCCTCTGAGTGGCCAGTGACGCTCACGCCCCTGTTGTCAGGGAACCTCCCACTGCGCCAAGTCTGACCGATATATATGACAAGTGACCCAGAATATCACTGCAGTCAGCTGGGAGGCTCTCTGAAGAACCCCGCAGAGGGAAAACAGAGAGCCATGCCTGATCAAACTCCACTTCTACTCGTCTTTACTTTATGGCCAAAGCTCACAGAGGGACTGACAGCCAGTTACTTGATGACTCATAACTATTAGATGGGCGCCGATTGGCCAGCCGTGACGCAGGTTCCCTATCTGAGAGCTGGGAACCTTGCTTTAGGAGTTTGTCAGTGAGCACAAACAAGCCCAGATTGCACAAAAACAAAAGTTTGGGCAGAGCAGTAAAATGACGCAAATCGTCAAACACCAGATAAGGACGAGATCTGTCGTCGTTTGAACTGGCTCCATAAGTGACTAGTTCTGTCATTTACGCGACAAATGGTGCTCCATATTTTACAGTAATCAGTATACAAAATATGAGTATAAGGAATGTTGTGTAGCACAGTCACAAAAAACAGGCATAGTCAGTAATGTCTGAGCTGAACAATAAAGCCTACATTTGTTAATGATGACATTTCATTTCCATTTTTTTTTGCTTTTGGATGCTTTTTCAATGGCAACGGATTTTCAAGTTTGTGGCGAGCGTTGTTGACACGAAAACTATTACATTTAATAAACATTAACATTTATTTCTGGCGATTTTACCTTGAGTAGCGAACTGATGACAATGGCTCCGGCATTCACCATCGGGTTGTGTGGCTTATCTGCACAAGAGCCAGAGACACGTTATCACAAATTGCCCCTAACCACTGAGGCAATAAACTGTTATTAAATAAATAAATAGGATTATGGGGATATTTCATAAAGGGAAGTCCAAATGGTCTTCCCGCGTAATAACCTGAACACACCACTAATCCTGAGTGGCTCAGGTGGGAGCGAGCAATAGCCCAGTAGTGACAAAGGTGAGGTGATGTAATGGTCAACAGCTGTGTTGATATAAAGCAACCCTCTCTTTCAGTAATGTGTCTGAACAACGCCTAACGCTCACCGTCTTCGTTAAGCGAGAGTTTGTTGAACCTGAATCCGCTGGGCTCTTTGCCCACAAAGTGGTGAGTGAGCTCGCTGCCCAGGTCGTTGACGGCGATGGCGTACTCCAGCGGCTTCACACACGACTGCAGACAGAAGGGGACCTTGGTGTCACCCACAGAGTGTCTGTGGACAAAGAAGCGGGGACGCACAACAACAACGAAGCAAAACAATTTGTGAAGGAAATGCACAGGGTGGGCGTTTCAGGAATGACAACACACAGGATACTTTGCACAATATTCTTTGCAGGACTCCAAATATTTTCTATAATAATAATCTCCTTGCCTCAAATCATGAAATATTAACAGAATATAAAAATAAATCAGTAAGAATTATTGTTCACCTGATATGTTAGATTAAATACAATACGGAAAATGAGGCTGCATTCCAAAGGAATTTGTCAGGTCTTCTTCCGACCAGTTGAAAACTAAGCTTTTACAGCTTAGTTTTCACGGCCTGGAGCTTTTACAATGAACCTGTGAGATTTCACACTTTAAATCCTTGTGTGTAAGACTAGACCCATAGATGGGTTCTAAATAGGAGTTCAAATTACTGTCTGGCCCAGTGACCTGAATTCTTCCGTCGATATCACCGTACCTCTGGCCGTCAATGGTGCACAGAGAAACCCCCCAGAGATCAGGGCTGAACTTGGCCAGCTGCGGGATGTAATCAGCCACCTGCAGCAAAACAGCATCAGGCAGACGGTGAGGCGGGGCCGTGACGAGCCAACAAACTCTCACTCTGCGCCAGCTCCACCTACCTGTCCCACTTCCTGCCGCAGAGCGATGTCGTACATTCCGTCGATGTGATGCGTAAACTCTGAAAAGTTGGGGATGATGAACTTTTCCTTGAAAGCCTTCGTCAGCAGCATGATGTTGTTGCCCACGCACCTGCGAGCGGACGGACACAGACACAGGTGGCATTTTGAATCACATCTAATCAAAAACAACATCACGAGAAACAAGAGAAGATGTTCAAAACATGGTTCCAAAGTTCAGTGCCTACAGATAGACAGAGACATGGTGGAACCTGTTTCCCATTTCCCATTGAAAAGCAATAAAAAGCAATCATTTTTTAATGTATGACTTCTGGCGCCCACATGATGTTGCCACACTAGTATCAATGTCAGTGAATGTCTGCTTTTATCTCACCCAGAGGAAAGCAGGGCAAATTAAGACAAATAAGATCACATTGACCAATTTTGAAAAGGTTTGATCCTTTGTTAATAATTTTGATATCTTTTATCTTCTCGCTGCCTTCATTTTACGAAGGCAGGTAAAATACAATATCCGTTGGCAGAGGACAGAAGAGAAAGAGGAACACTCCATACGACAAATCTCTCCGTATTAGCAGATCCTGAACATTAATTACAAATTTATTTCCATGAGTGGATTTAATTAATTTAATTTAATTCTCCCTGTGTTCGAAGCTCCAGACTGCAGCAATCCAATCCAAAGTGATGGTGACATGAGCATTTGTGCCACCAGGAGAGGGAAGTAGTGGGTGGGCTGTATTATTTATACGGTTCATATCCCTAAAAAAAAAAAAGAAATGGTGGGGGGCATGGGGGACTGATGGCTCTCTCTGTTTCTACAAGCATATTTATAACTGAACTCCAGAGAGTTCTCCAGGAAGGAATAACGCTACTATTTTAAGAAAATGTTTTGTTTTTCTTTAAGAAAAAAAAAAGAAAACTGAGCACTGAGTGGACTGAGTCTCTTCAGTTACATAGACGATCCAACCCTTCACTCCAATAAAAAAAAAAGGGCAGGAGTGGGGGGGTGATGGGAAGGACAGGGTGAACTTCTCAGATCATGCTGTTTGGACGGCAGCCTGCGTGTGTCAGTCTCAGATGTTTTCTGGAGCTCGGGCCAAAAGGTGTCTCCTCCGAGCGGGCGGCCTCGCAGGGCCACATTTTCTGCCTTGTCTGGCATGAGTGCATTTTAGTTTTATTACAGGCAGCTGACAGTCAGAGAAGTCAGTTCGGCTCAAATAGCGCTGACCACAGACTGCTCCCCTTATGTAACCGCAAAATACATCGTCTCCTGCCAAATTGTCATCCAGTTCCGCATGCTTTTTTTTTTTTTTTTTGTTTTTTGGTGAACATTTCCAGACGTAGCGATCGGGGGTTCGTGCAGGACGGACAGATGCAGAACATGATGTAATATCAGTAATATCAAATTTGTGGTTCAAAAAGTGTTTCAGTGTCATCGTGGACATGCGGTGGTTCAAGTGAAAGGTCTTTGCTGCAAAAACAGGAGTTTTTTTTTTTCAGCCATTGTAAAGGAAAGAGAGGGAATTCTAACATTGCCTCGTGTCTGCCCGTCATTCCTTCCACTCCACACATTTACACACACCTAATGAGTGCAGTGGTAGCAGAGCAGAAGTAGCGGGCACCAACTGGCAAGGGAGAGTCAAGTGATAGTGCGTGAAACTTCAGATGCACGACAAAAAACCGACATGCACACTGCCGTGTCCTACATATTGTTGCTTTCGCACGCCAATCCTAGTTTAGTCAACGCTGACTGCACTTTTTCAAAGCCTCTATCAGTCTTTTTCAGTGTGCAATAAACAGCAGGAACTTTTAACAAGGTATTGTGATACCATGAGTTTTGGAAATTGTGACACCCTTAACGTCGGACGTTTGCTCCTCATGAATGAACAAAGCTTTTCTCACTTGCTGAACAGTGCCTTGTCCATCATGACCGGCCCAATGGAGTCTTGCGTGGATTTGCTCAGCTGGCGGACAAAGTTGCGCAGGCGAGGGTCAGAGGTCAACAGACCTGTCTTTCTTAAAACCTGTAGGGTAGAGCCGAGACATGGCTTTAGTTAATTACTCGGCGACTAGCTCTGTGTATGAACAACAGCCGTTCAATGGTTGCTGCAGTGTGGAATTGGGGGAAAAAAACAACAACAATACTATAAAAATGTGCATAGACAGAATGAGGCTGAACTTAATGAAACCCACTGTGCAACTTTATGAGATTGACTTGGGAAGATTCCAGAACAGGCCAGCGCTTAATCAAGGAACAATATGCAAGTCACACACAGCCATGCTGCTCCAAGGTTGGTGCTCTTTATCCAAGTCTGTGCCCATTTGCGTTTGTGTGTGTGTAGTTCATCTATTTGCCAAATTACACAAAAAAATGTGTGATGTTTTCCATAAGCCAAAAGTTTCAGCTTAAGGACCGTAGCAATGGCATGTTGAACAGATGAGTAGTTTCCCCCGATAAAAATATATCCTCCCATGCTAAGCATCTGTTTGTGCACAGCAACTACCGAAGACTCATTTTTGCTCACTGTGGATTATGTAAGTGTGTCTATTTCTATAAATAGTCCCCAAGTTTTTTTGGGTCCTGTGACACAGGGTTACACAAGCTTTGAGGAAACACGATACTGTACCGGGCCAGTGCATGTTGGTGTGTGTGGCGTGTGAAGGATCACGTTCATGTGTTTGTCAGTGGAGCTGAGAACAAGAAGTCTTTGGCGTGAGATGAACGAACGGTAACTCACTGAGATGAAATGAGGAAGGGGAACCATATCTTGGCCTTCAGTGATAGTGTAGAAAAGCAGATCCTCCATACTGGACATCAGTCTGCTTCTATAGACACAAACAAGACAAACTGTTCTGTGAGCTTTGCGTTAAGGGCTCGCTCATGTGCGTCATCTCTCATGTCAACAACATTTTCAAAGGAGAAAACGTTGGCAAGCATCCAAGTTTAACAGGAGTGAGTGGGCAAACAATTCTCATTTATGGTAAGTTTAGTGTTTTTTCCCCCCCAATACGATTAATCTTCACCTATAAGACCAACAATACTTTTGATAATTTTGATAATCAGTTTGTATGAAGGAAGTGGCCAAACTGACTGCAACCAGCCATACAGGTAAGCTTAGAATTAAGACAAGAAGCAGCGGGAGATGGAAAACTGGCGTTCTTTTAAGAATAGACAGCAACTAACTAACAATAGATTATTATTATTATAATTATTTATATATTTATTATTTTGTGCATTTCACCTGTATAAAATATTTTTTGAACATTTTCTTTATTTTGTCGTCATAGTTAAACAACAAAAAGTTCACACATATGTGATCTTATACTACTACTTTACTTTTTCAATGGATTGAGGAAACATACACTAAGATATAGCAATTTTTCTTATTGTGATTAGATTTTAGTGTACAGTACATGTAACATAAAAGTTAAGTTGCTTCACTGCTCGCTTCGTATGGATCAACCTTCTAATTTCTTTAAATAAAATAAAGGTGACCTTGTCATTTATCAGAAGAGCACCTGTGACCAAGTAGTGATGCTGAACTTGCCGCTATTGAAGCTACTACTACTGCCTGAGTTGAATTATAAGAAAAAAATAAATACATATTGACACCTAAATATGCCAGCTGGTCATCAAGACCTGATTCTAAGGAATTATGATGATTGATATATTAATCGTGAGTCAGTGGAGGTGGCAGTGTGAAGTCACCTACCTTGCGTATTCGGGGTCCACATCTGAGGCCTTTGTGTCGTGGAAGCCTCTGTGAATGTGCAGTGTTGCTGCTCTGCAGCAGGGCAGAGGAGCGGGTTGCAGCAACCTTCTGAACAAGGCAGAGTTTTCCGCTCCACCTCTGGTACCGATCCCCTCATTTTTCAATAGCTGCAGAATTCTCGGGTTCACTGTCCTAGGAATCTTCAGGCAGTGCATTGTGACAAGTTAGTCTTGAATGAATCCTGCAAATAGTTTCTCTCCCCCCTGGTGGCTTCTCTAGAGTGGCGATTGAAAGTCAGTGTCCCAGGATAGTGGTCTGTGTTTTTAAAGCAGCAGGTGTTTTACGGACGGGCTGTTCCAGGGGGCGGGGTTGTGACATGACAACACGTGGACCGGGGTCAACAACCTAACACGAATGCTTGGGCCGTCAGATGGTTGGAGGGACACACTCAATATTTTCAGACATAACTTTCGGTCGAGGATTCCTCAAGTTCTCAGCTCTTCTTCTTGTATATTCCCTTGCACTACACTGGTTTGAAGTGGATTAACAAATGTCAAAGAAAAGAAAATGCTGTAAGTCATTAATATCACATTGTGTATTTTTAAATTTTATTTGTACTTTATTGTCATTGCAACAGGTAGCTACAACGAAATTGGTTTGGGCTTCCCTCCCAGTGCAATAAAACGTAAGAAAAACAGTCAAGTACAATCCATTCCAAGTTAGAAAACATCAAGTAAAAATCAGGGAAACTGTTAGGACGCACATGCACAACCAACCAAAAGACCCGTGTACATCAGTAATGATGAGGTAGACAGTAAAATAATAAATTAATTAATTAATTAATATAAAAATGCCTGTATGTATGTGTCGGAGGCCACAATGAGACAAACACGTGTCTTACCTTTTGTGTGTTTGTCCCTGTAGCTGCTGTGTGTTTGTCAGTGTGGGTTTGTCTGTGTCAGGTGAAGCACTGAGGCCTTCACAGCTCTCTGGTTGTCAGCGCTGAAGACGGTCTAGTGGGGAGCAACGGTGCCTCCCAATACAGTGGTCACAGGATCGAAACCCGGCGTGGACCAGAGGTACAACACTTGTGCGTGTGTGTTTCTGTGAGCGCGTGTGCGTGTGCGTGTGTGTGTGTGTGTGTGTGTGTGTGTGAACAAACAAACAAAATCAAACCAAACTAAACAGCAAACAAAAATCAAATCAAACCTAAAACAACCAAAACTTGCGTTGCGTCCATCGAATTTCCGAGCATTTCAATCTTCTGAGCATTTGGAATTTCCTTCAACTGAGATCAACAGGAAGCAGCAAACAGGTAAGTGGAGCTAGCTAACAAGCTAGCTCCCCCTTCCTTCTTTTCAAACTCCATTTGAAATCAATTCTAAAAGGGCCAGGGATATTTTTTGGTTGTGTTACACTTGTACAAAGTGACTGGCTGTGTATTTCTCTCTGCAGAGTCCAGCAGGGAAACGTGCCAATGTGAAATCATTGCTCCACAGTCTTCAGGAACCTCGGCAGGTTAGCCCAGTGGGTTTGGCAGCTGACTCTGGTGTGGGAGACCAGAGTTCGAATCCTGGACTCCACCATAAGAAATGTTTCTTTCTTTTAAAGTCAAAGTGAGAGAGAGGACCAAGAAAATACAATGTCATCTCATCAGGACAGGTAGCTCAAGCTGGAGGAAGCCTGACGGTGGTACATGAGGTTGTTAGTTCTAGTCTCAACCAACACCTTTTTTTTTTTTTTTTTCCTCAGAGACAACATCATATAATAAGAGAAAGAGAAAAGTGCACAAAAAAAAAATCACTTTTGCTGAAAAAAACATGTATATATGTATTGGTTTTTCGTTATTTTTCATAAAATTGGTGTCACAACTTGGATTTTGCTGAAAGTCACACAGATGATTCTTCCTTGAATAAAAGAAGGTGAAAGAGCACAAAATCACAGCATTGTTCAAAATGTCAAAAAAAAGGTCAGACTTTACACTTTGGTTTTTTTCGTCTGAAAAAAGGGTCAAGGTCAGAGAAAAGGGCAAGAAAATGACAATTGATCTCAGCAGGACAGATAGCTCAGGCTGCAGGAAGCCTGCCTGTCATGCATGAGGTTGTCGGTTCAAATCTCCACCAACACTTGTTCATGTTTTTGTTTTTTTTTCCATCTCCCCCGGAGACGCCGCCATGAAACAAGCAGGCAAATTATAAAATATGTTGTGACAACTATTAATAGAGCTTTCCACTCAGATAAAGTGGTACCAGCTGGGATTTGATCCCACCTCTGCAGTCAGAGATCTAACCGCCTTATTTTCTTGATGACTGTGAAGGTGAATAACTAACCCTCGCCCTTCGTTTTCTGATTTATTAAAAATAAAATAAAAAATAAAAAAAGTACTTTAATCAGCACCAAACTCACCAAGATGAAAGTCTGTTCATAGTTCTGTTCGTGTGTCTTTTTTTTTAATTTTTTTTATCTGAGATAAAAAAACAAAAACAGAAATTGAAACATCAAAATGTGTTGGATCAGTGTCAAAGGGTTGTGGTCAGTTTTGTATTAAAACTTGGTAAAGAAAGACTTCTAACGGGCCCATTTCTGAGTGAAAACAAAATGCAGAAGACCTACTGTGTTGCAGAGCTGGTCCATCGCTGCGGCCCAGTTCCCCATTAAAAAGCTGGCACTGGCTGAAGCAGCATTACGCAAAGCTGCATTTACCAAACATGTTTAGTCGTGGTTGACCTTGTACTTGAGTTGAACTTTTATCACTGTAGTCTATCTGACAGACCAGATTGTGGCTTTCACTCTCTCGTCATAGTTTTCAAGAGAAGAGTTTTGACTCAAACGTAAAAGAAGAAAGACAGTCATGAATAGAGTTCTGCAACACACTTAGAGTTTATTTATTAATTGCGTTTTCCCATTTATCATGGTTTCCTGTGACCAAATAACTATGTGCTTTATAAAGTTTCACTGTTTAAATGACTTATCAGGAGTTTCACATGGCAGGAGTGCTTTATATCCTTTTCACAATGTTTTGCCACCTTTCTTTTTTATATATAAGGACGAGGCAAAAAAAAACAACAACAACAACAATAGCTTGGCAATTAATAATTCAAACGGGATTCAAATATTATTTTGTTATTGCTAATTTCTTGCTTTGCCTCTTAATCGTTTATGGTGATGCTCATGAAGAAAAAGTGTTGTTAAGAATTAAGTGAAGAACATTAAATTACACATTCGCTATCTAGACATGTCTTCAGTCGCGCCACCGAACCATGTCTGGTGGGAAACATCAAAACGAACCCGTTGGTGAGACGAAATTAAAATTGCAGCAGGTTCTTATTCTCGTCTGCTGTCCAATAGCGACACCCCATGGTGACTTTCCTTCACTGACGCGCGCCGAGGCCTTTACCGTCTTGTCCTCTAGGTGGCACACTCACTCCAGGACCCCGATCTCAGGTAGCTCCGTGTTGGCTGACTGTTGTTTTGTTCAGTGGACACATCACACTGATGTGTCTGAGATGCTTCCTCTCCGCAGGGTTTCTGGCTGCTTTCCCGGCTCTTCAAACAGAATTTATTAAATCATTTCTGATTTCTTGAACCTTGGATCCGACTTCCTGTCTTTGATGCCAGCTGCCGTGTGAGTTCCTTCACACAATGGCTGACTGTTTTAGGCACATTTTGCAACACCACATGAGAGGGAGGATAAAGCATTCGTTTGTTTAACTATTCACCTCACATCCTGGATGTTATTTTCTTTATGTTTCTCGTCTGTATTGTTGCGAAGGCCAATCGAAGTCGTTTCCTTAAGGGCTGACACAGTGACGACCACATTCACCGTCTCACCCATTCCAAGTTGCACATACACATTGAAACCGTTGCTTTCTAGCTTTTCGAGCTCTGCAAACTACCTGGTGTTTCTCTCTTATTTCAGATCGTGACGCTGTATCATCTTCACAAACGGATCATTAAGACCTAATTAGGTTGTCGGGGGTCCCCTCTTTATTACAAACATGTGACTTCTCCAAAGCGGAGTATGCTAACCCATGGCCTTTTTGCATTACCTCTGCCGGTTGAAGCTTCTCTGTTTTCAGCCGAAAATGTTTTCCATTCCTCGGCCAATGAATGCCACCTTTGTCCCTGCATCCTCCATCTTGTGTGAGAAAGCCCCCCTCGCTGCACACACCGAGCCTGCACAAACTTAACCTCTTCCCCCTCCACCTCACACAGGAAAAGAAACATACCGGGCCAGGCGCTTTGATTCAGGCTCAGTAATCTGGAGGACTGGATAAAGCCTTGGCTTAGAGGCCACTTTGGACCGACAGTTTAAAGGGGCTAGCAGAATAGGAAAGGTGCTGCTGTTGGAATCTGATTGGGGTTGAAGCTGTACGGTAATAATAACCAGCGTCACATGTTAATATGTGAATAATAATAAACAGAGTCTGCTGTTGATACATGATTAAAGGAACGCTTATCCTTGCCCAAGCTTATCCTACTGCTATCAGCAGCAGTCACATTTTTTGCATGATTGGTGTGCGCTTGTTTTCCAAATCACTCAAAGCCCCTGAATCTCCAGGGAGACAGTGGGCCCAAAACTGCAAGTTTGATTTGGTTAGAGAAGAAGAAGAAGAAGAAGAAGAAAATCTCAGAACACAGTGTAAAATACAATAATTCACCCACTTTTGTCTGCTTACTTTTTGTACAAGTATTCTTGGAACTGTATAATTGCACCATAAAATATTCCCCTTGCAAGCCCACATGCAAATGTGCCACCCTTTGCATATTTAATAACTTAAAATTTTCAAGAAACAACCATTGACTTATGATACCTTTCATTCATTCATCTTCTATACCCGCTTATTCCTATTCAGGGTCACGGGCTTATGATACCGGTTTACTCAAACCTCGCTAAGCCTTGCAAATCCAACTGATGCAAGCGACAATTCAACGTGTCATTTTCCTCTTTTGGTTTTCAAATGTTCATTGAATAATATTCAACTTTTAAAAAAAATCTTATGTATGGGTTTAATATTTGATACATATATTTCCTAATGGTGTCAGCTAAGATTTGTTGCAGCTGCACACAGTGGAAAAGGGTTTTCGGACCCCCTTAAAATAAAATCTCAAATATTTTCTTTATTTGGGGTGGCCGCATCAGACAGACACAAGCCAATTCAAATAATTTATTCAATACTGTATTCAAAAAACAAAACATTATTCTTGTACTTGCCTCTGGCTGTGTAGTCAGGGGCTTTATCAGCCTTATCTAATTCTGCCCTGAACCGCAATCATGCACAACTAAAAGATTTTTCACTCTGAGATTTCAGAGTTATTCTTCATGCTCTTTGGGCAACAATGCACCAATAACTCATCTAAGGTTGAAATCATCCATTGAACAGCTTCAACAGCCTCAGCCAATTCCATGGTGTCCTGATACATCCAGTAGGAAACCACCCATTGGTCTTATCAAGTGACCAGCACCTTTACCCGACACTGCCCTCGGGTGCCTGTCATGTCCTTTTGCCAGAGACTAGTTATTTCTGCAGGTCATAGCTAGAGATGCACCGAGCCCAGCGGAACTGCCTTCCCTCCCAGGTGGCTGCTGACCACCTTTCCGTGACCAGATTATGTGCGGAGGACCACAGCCACCCCTGTGCTGTGGTCACCCTGCTGGAACTGGAACCTGGACACCCTCTAGACCCCTGGAGCCTCTGTGCAGCCCATACAGTTTTAGAGAGAGAGAGAGTGAGAGAGAGAGAGAGGGAGAGAGAGAGAGAGAGGGAGAGGGAGAGAGACCGCCACCCCCCCGACCACCACCACCACCTCCTCCCCTCCTCCGACACCCCCCTACCCTTCCCCCCCCCCGCCAGCCAGTGTCCCTCGCTGCCATCTCTTCCCGACCTCCAAACCGGACCCCCTCCCCCCCTCGTCCTCCTCCTAACTTCCACACCCTTCCTCGCCCACCAACCCCCATCCTCACCATGCAGCTATCCCTCTGCCCTGCCATCTCGCAGCATTCCGCAGGGCCGTGCACACAGAAGCCTATTGTGAGTGCAGGGAGAAGGCAGCATACAGTCAGAGCAGCCGGAGGAAGGTGAGGTGTGCGGCTGAAACGCACCCAGTATTCCTGATATATGTATTAATACGCTGCGGCAGCTGAACCTACTTTTAGACCCGGTGATGGGGTAACGAGGTGGTTTTCGTGACTTCTCCAAGGTTACCAGCGCTGCTTTTTCTGTTTCAAGATTAGACATCTGCAGCGCTTGTCGCATAATATAAATGGTGCCACTTTTTTGTAGCTTCATGCTGAGAGACGTGACATAATTAGATCTATTCAAATCCGTAACCAAATCCATATCCACATTTATTCCATCTTATTCTCAGCAAGGTTCATCTGCAGTTTGTTGTCTGAACCTTTTTGCTCAAAAGCACAGCTTTGTCTTTTCCCCTGGGTGTCACACCGAGATGACTCGGCTTGACTCAGCAAACTGGGCGCAGTGTGACAGCAAAATGGCACTGTGTACTCCCACTATCTTCTAAAGGCCAATGATTATTGATTCAGCTGGGTGACTGGCTGTGTAAATTCCTGAAATGTTTTTGTTGCTGGACCCCGACAGCATCTTCACCAACTGTCGAGTTCTGCTAAACTGGGAAACTTTAAAAGTTGATTTGAAAGTGCTGCTGCAGCCTTGCCAGCGTCCTTCCTGGACATAATTCAGAAATAACCAAATAACTCACAGACCTGTCAAGAGCCAAGATGGCCGCTTCAAATCTTTCTTCCCTGTGTGTGGAATGAGGGGGGCTGCCTGGGAGGTCATGACCCTGGAATTACTGTGCTTCTGGTGACAAAGACCCCCTTTCAAGCAAACTCACCTGAGCTATCTGGAGGTTAGCGCACGATGTAGATGACAGGCATTTCATTGCTCCTTTGGTTCAGTTCTACAATAGATAATCTATGTATCAATGCTCTAATTTGTCTGGAATGTTGCAATGAAGACAACGCAACACTGCAGGTTGTCCTTTCTGCATGATTCTTTTTTAAATGTGCTCATGAACCAGCACACACGTTTTCTTATGGTGGTGAAAACGTAGTCCTGCGCCTCAAGAAAATTTCTCTTGCAGAAACGCCAGCGGTCTTGATCCAAACAGTGAAAGGCCTCAGAGTGCAGGGAGGACACAAGCGCACTGTTGATTGGTCCGCTCGACAGGCTGTCAGAGTCCGTAGAATTAATCCAGAAGGCTAGACTGGCTGATTAGACTGAAGTAAACATTCCTGCTGACCCAGTTCACATAAACTGTATTAGTGCAACAGGTAGTTTATTGTTCTGGGAGATTTCACATTGTTTTTTGTTTGTAACAGGTTATTTGTGAAGAGTTTCTTTTTAGCTGTGCGTCCACTGTACAGCAGGTTGTTACAACTCCCTTGCTACTTACTGTCCTGACTCTATCATGCGTACCCAGTAGTTGCTGACTCTTAATTGCACGAATACATCCCATCAGTTGCCTGCTATTTGAAGGAAAATATCCCCGAGCTTGTCTAAAAGCTCAACTCCAGTGACACAATGGCGTGTGCTTGTGTCAGACTTTGACCTGTGTTCAGCTGCTTCCAGTTCCTACTCTAATGTGAAAGTGAAGGTGGATCTCATGGCATGGCCAGGCCAGGCCGGCCGGGCCGGGCCGGGCCAGGCCGGGCCAGGCCAGGCCATGCAGGTCATGGGGGGGGGAGCACGGCTGAAGTTTAAAAAAAAAAAAAAAAGGAAAAAAAAAAGCAGGTTCCCTGGGAGAGTCGATCCTGCTGGATTGAGGGGAGGGAGATGAGGTTCAGGTTTCAGCCTTACAGGGGGTCTGGGGGAAGGACTGGTATTTTGGAATATACGAAGATCCATACAAGGCACAGTGGACATAAAACCGCGGTGCCTGCCCTGACGCAGTGGGTGCAGAGTGCCAGCTGGGGCCCCGCGTCGGATTCCACTTAGAGTTTGGACGGTTTGACTGCATGGTGCTGTAGAGTTTCTGGGGACACAAGCTTCTTACGCCACTGACAGAAAGCCTGGTCACGGCCATCCATTCTCTTCTCACCTAGCTCCTGCATGTCTAATATTTAGACATGTTCAGCTTCGTGGACTCAAGGACTGTTCTGCTACTTGTAGCATCCCAAGTTGTTTTACTATCCGTGGTCAGGTGTCAGGAGGAGGATGACCGTAAGTTGTGCAGTTTTTCTCCATGTCTTGCTTTTCACTTGCAAAATCTCATTTGTTGTAACCTTTGCTGTGTCAATCTTTACCACATGTTTCAGAACAACAGTGAAAGCCAAGGCTCTGACTGTGTTGTAATTGAAATTTCCAACTGAAATGTCACTTTGCGTACTTTGTAAAAAATTATATTGCAGATAATCCTCTATCATAATGACAGGGCGCAACATAAAGGAGAGAATGTCATTTCATTGAACCACTTATTTCTGTACAATAGGTGAGAATGTTAAGGTAGGTGCGTGTTAGTGTGTCTGTGATGAAACTAGAGAACAAGTGTCCATTTGTCCTCACTTGAGCTCTGCCGCTCAGTCTCCGTTTCTGCTGCACTTGCTTATGCAGCAAATCTGATTAGTGAAGAATGTCAACGCAGAACGTTACTCTATTTATACATGTAGAAAAGAGCGCGTCACAAATGCTTGTTTGTAGTTCGTCGTGCAGATTCCATTGAAAGTCAGACTCGAGGAAACTGAGTTTAACACTTCCGATGACCTGGAGAAAAAACCTGTAAAGCTCCTCGACAGAATTAGGCTGCGGAACATGCGGGGAGTCAATGATGTGAAGTGACAGGGTCACGCAGTGCTTGAACTCAGACTAGCAGGCTCAAAGGGCAGCAGCAAGAGTGAAGGACAGAGGAGTGGACGCACGGCGGGGGGGCCCAGGGGGGGTCAACAGATGGACATATAATTGTATATTTTTAGCACGGCAGACAGCGGCAAGTCAGGTCTCCGGCCTCGGCTCTCCTGTCAGGGCACTAATGAACCTTCCGCTTGAACCCATTTGGTGCCATTTAAAAAAACGAAAAACTGTTGGGTAAAGTTCTGAACAGGCTATGAACAGCAGAGTCACATCTATGTGTTAAGTACCACTTTCACAATTATCCCCCCCCCTAAAAAAAACAACAAACAAATAGCCTTCATTAGTGGGCCAGGTCCCACACTGTACACATTAAACAAATCAGCCATTCTTAATCCCCCCCGGTGTGTTTGCGCTGGCCCTTGGAACAGCTATGGGATCCAGATGGAGGAACCCAGAAGGAGCCCGTGTTTACTTAGGGCAGCAGCTTGTCAATTGGGCACAGTATCCCTGTGAGAGGGCTTCATTCATTCAGGCAGGAGAGCGGCCCTCCAGGTTAAATATACTGAGCCAACGACGTGAAATACCTCAGCCGGGGCTGCGGACAAAACTGCTAATTGTGGCCCCTGTTGACATTAGTGGGCTCCACGCCACTGTTGTAAAGCGAGCCGTAAAACATCCGAGACTTTCATTTCTTCCTATTTAGAGAACTATTCCTTAAAACTTGTGATTAGTAGTAATGATGCACAGCTGTCGATGTAACCGTCGCATTTACTTTGTCGAAGCGGCACCTGCTCCTTCATTTGGCGGTCAAAAATCAAACGTTGTCACGTTAAAGGGATTGAGTTTTGAGCCGTTTCAAAATTGTATCATCAATGTCATTCAAATCTTTTTTTTAAAGCTTTTTAGGGTTAAGGATCTTTTTTTTTTTTTACCTGTCCTTATTTTCTGTGTCCCACCCCTCACATTTATAACCCCCCTCCGTCCCCTTCACCCCTCCTCCGCTCTTGCTCCACCTACTGCTTTCCTTTCTTACTCCTTTATTCTCATTTACCCACTTTCATCCTTTAAGCAACCTTTGTTTTTTTTTTCTATTGTTTATTTTAACAAGTATTGCCGTGCCAGGCCACAGCACTGTACAAACAGCAATACATTTTCCCGCCTGTTCCCATGTGAAACCAACTTCTTCTCTGTCTTCTCATTGCGCTCATTTCTCTGCCCACCTGCTACTCGCCCCCTGCTGGCCGCCGCAGAGGAGGCAGGTGGCTGCATCCAGGACGGACAGCAGTATAATGATAAGGATGTGTGGAAGCCTGAGCCGTGTCGCATCTGTGTGTGCGACAGTGGATCGGTTCTGTGCGATGAGATAATCTGCGAAGACATCAAAGAGTGTGCCAACCCTATCATCCCATCTGGAGAGTGCTGTCCCATCTGCCCTGCCGATGCCAGTGCCCCCATTGGTTGTAATTTATTTATTCCCATATCCATAAATAAATTACTCTTCCAGCTTGCATTTATCTCACCCTGCCCAACACTTTTAAACAGGGAACTGCCTCAACTCTGCCCGGCCAATTGTAGCCCCGACACTGAATGTCACTGTTGCATTTAATTCAAACAGGTTTTATGTAAAGTATAAATTAATACGTCTCAATAAGTTCTCAATCAGTACACAGAGTTCCCTGTTCAAAAGCGGGCCTGCCTATGCCTGGTTTGGGTGGAGACCAGATACTGAACATTTTCAGGATGATCTCATTCCAAATGCAATTGTCTTCCGCATGGGATGGTGGGCATCCTGAGATGTGCTGTCTGCTTCTCACCCAAACAGCTGAGTCGCTTCTGCTTAATTTAATTCATGACTAAGAATAAACCTGCATACATTCTCTGACACTTCCATCCATGAGGCCTTGGGACAAGATTGTAAATGAATTTGTTCCTTGGCAAGTTGCCTTTTATTACCACCTCAGCATCATTTGTTAGTTTATTTTCTAACGGAATTTTTAAGATTCTTAAAATGTGCTGGATTTTCTTATTTATTTTAGATTTCTTGATCCCATATATATATATATATATATATATAACACAATTACAAAACGCTGATTGTTTACATCAGAGTATCTGCTCAGCGGACCTGATAAACAACACACTGACCAAAGACCACTGGAACATTCATCCAGTGGATCTGCTGTAAGCAGCCCTTCATGTCATTTTAAATCACCGACTTTCAACTAAAAGTAAACTAAATGTGGCCTCTGCATGTCACTTCTGGATACACGATTCAACACTTACATCTTACTTTGCTTTGACTTTCTTGAATGAACATTTTGCTTCCCCAATTGGTTATAAAACGCCTTATACCCAACTTGTTGTTCATGTTTGCTTCAGCTATATATCCTTCCAGAAATACATCCCTCTAATCTCATGTGAATGGGTTCACAAATTCTTTTTTTGATTTACCCTGGTGATTGATATTTGATCTGTATTGTAGTATTAGCTCTCCCAGTTCCCAGGGAACTGTACAATAGAGTTTGAGAGAAATGACAAAAGTCTGTAAAATGTATAACGTTGATGTTTTGTTTCATCCTCCCCTTCATACTTCTGGCTACTACATCAGAGACGATTGGTGCAAGGGTGAGTTTATGGGTTTGAGAAAAAAATTATGTCTTTAATCAATGAAAAATATAAATGACTTCTACAATTTATCCAATTCATTTTCGATTGATTGTTTATATTGTTTTTTTTTTTGTTTTTTTTTTTGTTATCAGGGCCAGAAAGGAGAACCAGGAGACATTGTAGATGTAAGTATGAATCCTCTGCAGGTTGTCGCACAAAGAATGTTGACTATCAAAGGCGCGAAATGGCCAAGATGGCATTCATCAAGAAAAGTCACTAATGATCAAATCTGTGTTTCTATTCTTTTACTCATGCATATTAGGAGATTTATTATATTTTTCAGTATTTATGAGTTTGTACTCAATCATCGCTACCTTTGCACTGTAGAGTTTGGTGCCCTAAAAGTCCCTCAAATTGACAACAGTTTTATGTCGTTAATTTAATTTGTACCACACTGAATTATCGGAGGACAAGTGAATATTAATAACAGGCAAATTACAATGTCTAACAATTCTCTTAGGGAAACATGAGAGGACAAAAACTACATTCCTTGAGCATAATGAACCCAATCAAATCCTCTTAGATCCTCTCAGCAGTTCTGTGCTGAGTGCCATTGTCAGGTGAACAAAGTCAGCCAAAGCAGAGGTTAAAAGGAGGTGATGTTGTTAGCAAAACCTGCTCTGTCAAACTAAATCCCCGTCAGATTGTGTTTGTTGCTTGATGTCCATACCTCCTATGAAGCTGGAATGTCCTCCTTTTGACTTAGGCCTTCAGAAACTGTTAAGCCCAGACACAACACCAAAAGATTTGCCTTGTAATAAATTAATTTTGGTGACATTACTCACAGACACCTGACAAAGTCTTTTTCTTCTCTCTGGTGCAGGTTGTAGGACCACAAGGACCACCAGGCTCAATGGTAATAAATATATTTTATTTATTTTTCAGGCTATTTGAGAAATCCTTGATTTTTTTTTTTTGCCCTTTGGATTTGTGCATTGAAACAGAGCTGCAGAGATCAATCCTAAGGGTCTTTCTGCAATGTTTTTCAGGGCCCCTCAGGTGAGCAGGGACCACGTGGAGAAGCTGGCGCTAAGGGTGACAAGGTGAGAAACTCTATCCAAAGAACACCACGGGACCAAACTTCCCAGGCTACTATGGAGAATATGCCTTCTGTGAACGATGTCAGCATTAGGCCAACATGTATGGGGCAGATCAAAAGCAGAGTTTTAGAACGAAATAAGTCTGGTCACAGATCCAGGATGATAGGAGAAGCTTCCTGCACTTGTGTTAGCTATTGTGGAAATCTACTGAATGGGACAGTTACAGTTCTTCAACAATTACAAATAGCATTTTGGACTCACTGCAATTCTGGTGACAGTTCACTTCAAGGAAATAATCCTCTCATTTTTTTTCCCAAGGGAAATGCTGGACCACGAGGAAGAGATGGTGAGCCTGGCATCCCCGGAAACCCCGGACCCTCTGGCCCACCTGGACCACCAGGGCTTGGAGGAGTGAGTCAAAGCACACTCCTGAAACTCATGGCAATAATAAGATTCAACAAATCACTAGACGTCTCATCATACTATTACAATCAACTTAACAGTCCTCCATCATAGACCTGTTTCGACTGCCATATTCAAAATGTCCAACAATAATGGAAATAACATATTGACACTTCTAGTTTTCTTCTTTAAATTATCTGTGATTGTGACTTTTAATGTATAGGAATTATTTAAAATTAAAATAATAATAATAATAATGATCTTGAAGTCCGAATCTTGTACCTCAAACACGTAAATCAACTAAACATAGTGCTCAGGCCTTTGCTTTTTTCCATAACAGCCCACTACTGTCCACTACAATCAATCAACAGCGTTGCTCTGCATTGCTTGCATTTGCAGCGCATCACTGAGATTCTTGAGAACCAGCTCAACCTTTCCCTGGCTTTTTTCTTCACAGAACTTTGCTGCTCAGATGGCTGGAGGATTTGATGAGAAGGCTGGAGGCGCTCAGATGGGTGTGATGCAGGGACCAATGGTGAGCAAACACCGTGTTCAGTGGTGAAGTTGTACATGGGGGTTGTGTTGGGTACCTGCTCATTCTTGACGGGTTCATCGTTGCCGCCACCTTGTGGTTCGATTGCCACACTTCAGCCAAATGACCTTGTGATTTTGATTGCACGTGTATGATGTGAAAGCTTAATTTATTTAAGCTGAAATGTCCTGCAACTTTAAAAGAAATATGTTAAATTATGATTAATCAAAATAGTCTTTTTCATTATACTTTTTTGAAAATAGATCTTACACGTTTCACTGATTTGTCAATGTTTGCCTCCTGACTGAAGATTAAATTATGTTAAATTTGTCTACATTTGCAGGGTCCTATGGGTCCTCGTGGTCCCCCTGGACCATCTGGAGCCCCTGTAAGTGTATTAATTACAACACTCCATGATGTGTTTCTTATCATTTGTGTGAAGATAATGTGAAAAATATCTTTGTATAAAACTCTACTTTGTCATTTTTACCCTAGGGGCCACAGGGATTCCAAGGAGGCCCGGGTGAGGCTGGAGAGCCTGGTCCAGCTGTAAGTATCACTGACTCTCCCAGAATATCTCTGAGAAACGAACAAGCTGATTATAGACTGTCGTGAGAAGTAATTTCACTGCAGACAAGTCAATGAACTCTTTTTCACCTGACGGACAGCTGTACATGGCATGTACATCAATGAGATGAGTTGTGATGATCACAAAACATTATTCATTCGTGTTTAACAGGGACCAATGGGACCTCGTGGACCATCAGGACCATCTGGAAAAGCTGGAAGTGATGTAAGTGGAGAATAAAGGCTTCACTCTCATAATGAGCAACAGCTAAAATATAAGCAATTTGCAACCAGGGAAATTCAAATAGCAAAATTTGATTGAGTCATATGTGGGACCCCCATAATGTGGGCCATTGTTTGGTTGCCCCATTAAGAAAGTGACTTTACCACTTTTTAACACTTCTGGTCTGAATCTAGGGAGAGTCTGGCAAACCTGGAAAGGCTGGTGAGCGTGGACCTGCAGGGCCTCAGGTGAGCGCTTACTGGTCACTCAGTGCTATACCAGCACATCTCATTATAGTCAACTTCAGGAATATGGGATCAGTCAAAGTCTTGAGGAGGGAACACAAAGGTTATTAATTTGTCATATAATTTTTTTCTTTGTTGATGTACAGGGAGCTCGTGGATTCCCTGGAACTCCTGGACTTCCTGGAATTAAGGGACACAGAGTGAGTTATTCAACATTTGCTGCCCAACAACAGCACAAGCAGGAAGACTTTAATTCACTTTTTTTTTTTTTTTTATGTTTTTATTCCAACTTAAGTGTTACTGATGTACATAATATGTTTTTCTTTGCAGGGTCACCCTGGTCTGGATGGAGCTAAGGGAGAAACTGGTGCTGCAGGCGCCAAGGTCTGTGAAAATCCGCATTGAGTTCAGAAATGGTCTTTTTTTGTTATTTATTAATTTATTAACCTGACTTCTTATTCTCTTACCTTGATATTTCCTGTCAGGGCGAGGGTGGTGCTGCTGGAGAGAATGGTGCCTCAGGACCCATGGTAAGCAGCATTTTCTCATTTAAATGTCATTGTAATGCAATGCAATATAGAAGTCATTTTGTTTCGTAATTATTAAAACTTACACTTGTGAATTATATTGCGTGTCGTAGGGTCCACGTGGTCTGCCTGGTGAGAGAGGACGCCCCGGAGCTGCTGGATCTGCAGTGAGTAATAGTTTAATCATAGTTTAATAGTTCTAATATGTTTTATTATCCTTTGCTATTGTTTAAATTCTTTAAAGCTGTGTAATTTTAATATTCCCCTCATTACTACTGTGCAAACACGTCTTGCCTCTTTTCTCCTCAGGGTGCCCGCGGAAATGATGGCCTGCCTGGTCCTGCTGGCCCACCTGTATGTAACTCCCTTCAAAATCCAACCACCCGTTTTGCTTTTTCTTTTGAAATGTCATTCAACTTGATAATACAGAGAAATTAATTAGATGTGAACACTAACTGGCAAAACAATGTTTTGTCTACAGGGACCTGTTGGCCCTGCCGGAGCTCCCGGCTTCCCAGGATCTCCAGGAGCCAAGGTTGGTATCACACCATGACTGGAAATCATTCAATCGATTATAGCCATGTAAAGAGGAAGAGAACTTGATGAGATTGACTTGAACCATTTATAATTAGCACTTTTTAAGGATGCATTCAGCCCAGCCTTGTATAATCGAGCTCTGGTTTACGTGCTTGAAAAGTCTGGTTTGTTTGAGGAGGAGTGAATTAGCCAACCGAGTGAAATCAGGTGCGCCTAAAAACATAGGCCTCTGTCTGTTGGTCAAGCAAACAAAATGCAGGAAGTGGACTGCAACACAAGGTAAACACAACCTAAACAATTGAATAGAGAGAGCGATAGCTGGTAGAGCTGGCTGGTGGTCAGACTCGGAGTGAGGATGGGCAAAAGCTTTGATAGATAATAAGCACACACAGGAAAAAAAAAACGTTTTTAAACTAATCAGCAGGAAAATTGAATCTCTTGCATTTACTTATGCAGTAGTGCAACACGAAGCAAAGTGTTCAAGTTTGCCATAACCCGATATTATTTCAGTTCTACAGATGAATATTATTAATGCACTCACAACAAAAACATTTTAGGCACAAAGAAAAGAAAACACAAATTTTTCTTGATTTTATATCAGTTGTTTTGCGTAGAATTCAAAGGTAGGTCAAATCAATGCACTACACACATCATGTTGATACGCTCTGTTGTTGTGTCCTGCTAGGGAGAAGCTGGTCCCACTGGAGCTCGTGGATCTGAGGGAGCACAGGGACCCCGTGGAGAGGCTGGAACTCCAGGATCTCCTGGGCCTGCAGGAGCATCGGTTTGTTCGTCAGCATTTTAACCAACCTATAGAACAGCCTCATTGTCCACTCTGATCTACAGTATGTAACGCTTCTGTCTACAGTTTGATGGATTGTTTCTTCTTTTCCGTCTGCACAGGGTAACCCTGGTACTGATGGTATTCCTGGAGCCAAGGGATCTGCTGTAAGTCCAGCATCTACCTTCACACTTTTTTGGGGTCCTCTTTTGTTTCACTTTAGACTAAAATGTTGTTGTTTCTCTTTATTGTTGCTTACAGGGTGGCGCTGGTATTGCTGGAGCTCCTGGTTTCCCTGGCCCCCGTGGCCCACCTGGACCACAGGGAGCTACAGGATCTCTGGGGCCAAAGGGACAGTCTGTAAGTCACTTTGGATTGATCTGAGAACTTTTTCAAACACCAGTTCTCCTTTTGTTTCATCCCTATATTGGCACCTGACATGCTTTTTTTCCAATATGTAGGGAGACCCTGGTCTGACTGGTCTCAAAGGTGAAACCGGACCCAAAGGAGAGCTTGTGAGTTATTCAGTTATGGTTTGATTGATTTGAGCAACATAACCAATCTATTACAGTCAGACTAAAGAGAGAATTATTTAATTTCCCCAGGGCCCTGTTGGTCCTCAAGGTGCCCCTGGACCTGCTGGTGAAGAAGGAAAGAGAGGAGCTAGAGGCGAGCCCGGAGCTGCTGGACCCCTTGGACCTCCAGGAGAGAGAGTAAGTCAACAAAATACACAATAACATTGAAAAAATATGTGATAAATATATGATATATGAGAATGATAAAACTTCTCACTGTTTTTTGAGTAATGTGCTTCTCTGATTCTTTACAGGGAGCCCCTGGTAACCGTGGATTCCCTGGTCAGGATGGTCTTGCTGGTGCTAAGGTGGGCCTTGATTTGTTTCCAGAAGTCACAGTGCAAAGCAATGTAATGTAATAAAATCTAGACTTATACAAAGTGATGTCTTTTCTTCTGTAGGGCGCTCCTGGTGACCGTGGTGTTGCTGGTGCTGCTGGGCCTAAAGGTGGAACTGGAGACCCAGGACGCACAGGAGAGTCCGGTCTCCCTGGAGCCAGAGTGAGTGCAGAAGCAGGCCATAGACAGACAGATGGACGGACGGACAGGCAGTCGGACAGACAGACAGACAGACAGACAGAAATGTACCACTGTTTATTTTGTTGTTGTTATATCCAGACCCTGATATAATGTAAAATATACTTACAGGGTCTCACTGGTCGCCCCGGAGATGCTGGTCCTCAGGGAAAAGTTGGAGCCACTGTAAGTACAATGTCAAAGCACAGTGTTTCCTTCTAATGAAGGATATGATTAATAATAATGTTTGTGTATTTTTTTTCTGAGCTTGTATTTGTTGTTGATGGTTTTAATTTGTGACTCTCACAGGGTGCTGGTGGTGATGATGGTCGCCCTGGCCCACCTGGCCCAATGGGAGCTCGTGGACAGCCAGGAGTGATGGGATTCCCTGGACCTAAAGGAGCCAATGTGAGTTTTTTGTTATTGTTGGGCCTTTTAATTTATGTTTAATTTGCTCATCAAGTTACGCCAGAGACCTAATCACTGTGATTTCTCTTCACCAGGGAGAAGGCGGAAAGCCCGGAGAGAAGGGGCTTGTGGGACGTCCTGGTCTGAGAGTAAGTGAACTCTCTATGTTACCACTTTTGTCATCTTTCAACCTCACCAATGTATCCCAGAATTTGTTTTCAAGACTGCATGGTTAAACAAAAAATATGTCTCTGTGAACAGGGTCTGTCTGGAAAAGATGGTGAGACTGGACCTTCTGGACCTTCTGGCCCTGCTGTAAGTATTGATGTGCACTTGCATGGCGAGAGATGGTTCTTCTTGCAATCTGACAAGTTCAAAGTCCTTCTTGGATCCCGACTGTGATCCTCATTGTCCATCTTTCATAGGGTCCTGCTGGAGAGAGAGGAGAGCAAGGACAGCCTGGACCCTCTGGCTTCCAGGTATATTGCTCTTCTCAAAGTAAAGAAACTACCGTAAACGGCGGCAGGGGTTTTCCTGAAGAATAAACTTAGGAAAGCTTCAGATCCATAGATGGACATCAAGTTACAGAAAAAACAAGAATTAATTGCATCGCCACTCTTCTTCAGGGTTTGCCTGGACCAACTGGTACCCCTGGTGAGGCTGGAAAACCTGGAGACCAGGTGAGTTTTTACCTGTGATGGCTGATGTGTGGTGCACCTGCAGTCAATTACTCCATTACTTGAAGGCAAATAGAAAGTGTTAAGCAGCTTTTGTCTGCTTAACATTCTAAATTGTTTGTTTGTTTTCCTGAGTAGTCAAATCTGCAATGTGAAGGAGAGGCAAGGTTTCAGACTGGACTTTCTAATAGCATGATAAAGAGTTCTTCGGTTATGGCAATAGACAGACTTCAACATGATGTGCATCCAAACAACACTAACTGTCTTTTTGAAAGCAAACGTTAGCAGACTGTCAATGCATCATGTAAAACTCCAACAACATTTACAACTTATAACTTCATGGATATAGGTCTCACATTCACATTGACTGATATGCCAAAGTTGTTACTGATTAACTTCATTATTACACCATATGAATTATGCTATCGTAGACCTTATTGTTTGTCAGGTCAGTTAAACGGATAATATGCTAGGTGTGACGATATGCAGGGCTAAAATTTCCTCTTTCCACTCTGTGCAGGGTCTTCCTGGAGAGGGCGGAGTTCCTGGTGCTGTTGGACCCAGAGTGAGTTTCAGTGATAAATTTCAAAATATTGAGACCAGTGTATCAGAATGAAACAATCACATACAGCAGTATAATAGCAGTTTATCATTTTGTTATTTGTGTCTATTTTATAACTCTGACGTCACATAACAATGTGTTGTGTCTCCTGACAGGGTGAACGTGGTTTCCCTGGTGAGAGAGGTGGCGGCGGCACTCAGGGTCTTCAGGGACCCCGTGGACTTCCTGGAACACCTGGAAGCGATGGACCCAAGGTCAGACAGATTTACAACATTGAATTGTTGGTTTACTGACCATGGATATATAACACCTCACCATGCCGAAAGGACTTATACACAGCTTTAAAAAATGTAAATGTCCAGGACAGTTTGCATTGTGCTACTCAGAGATAATAACTGGCCACCTGTTTAATACAATCATATGCTTATCAATCCAATAGTTAAATCAATATTTTGATTAAATAAAGCAGAATTTTGTTTGTTTTTTCCAAATCACAAGAATAAATGCACATATTTTGAAGTTTTTGAGATGTCTCTTATAAGGCATCTACCTAGGAGCTGTCCATTGTACTCAGCCCTTAGTACCGTAGTCAAGATGCACATGAACATGGTGCATGATGACATTGCTGGACTGACACCTTTTTCTTCTTTCTTACCTTTTCTTGAAATCCAGGGAGCCATTGGACCATCAGGTGCTCCAGGAGCTCAGGGGCCCCCTGGTCTGCAAGGCATGCCCGGAGAGAGAGGAACTGGTGGCATCTCAGGAGCCAAGGGAGACAGGGTGAGTCACGCTTGACTTTAGAAGTTTTTGTAGTGTCATTGCATCATAAAGCATTATGGCTTCAGTGACACCGCACGCATATGACCGCGCTATCTCTCTCCCACAGGGTGACAATGGAGCAAAGGGACCCGAGGGAGCACCTGGAAAGGACGGTGCAAGAGTGAGTTCAAAACAAGCCCTCAGCCTCCTGCTATTTTGACAGCCATCAAACATCTATTGACATGACATCTTATCCTCCCTCAGGGTCTGACTGGCCCCATTGGGCCTCCTGGTCCCTCTGGACCCAATGGTGCCAAGGTAAGAATAATAGCAACTCGTAATTAACATTCAAATATTGTGTTTGTTATTTTAGTGTTCTCACTGAGAGATTCTCTCTTCCAGGGTGATTCTGGACCCTCTGGCCCGAATGGCGCCCCAGGTACTCGTGGTGCTCCTGTGAGTAACTTTTGTCAATTTTGTTTCACGTGAAGGCTTTTTTTTTGACAACCAAAATATCAGAAAATGAAAAATAAATTAAGTGAAGTGGACAAAGACAGGGACAACAGTATATAATAAATAGCACTTGCTTAATAGCAGTAGGGGTTTAGTCATACACTTTCATCAAATGCATGGCAAATATATATGCAAACAGTTACATGCTAAAATGTTGCCATGTATTAAATATCAACAACATGTCAAACCAGAGATACCAGATTGCTGCCTGCCTTTATGACCAAAAAGAGCACCTGCAATAACTCAAAGTGCAATTCAGATATAGTAAAGTTAAAGCTAAAGTTATAACTTTACATGTGGACTTGCACGAGACTGCGTGTCTTAATTGATCATCTGTGCTTTGTTTTATTTCACTGTTACAGTTGTTGCATTACTAAAGCCAGTGCCCTGAAAATATAACAATAATGTTTTTTTTAAAAAAAAGAAAGAAAATCATCACCAGAATCTATCTTAGTCTTCCCCGGGCTGACCATCTCTTCTGCCCCTTCACAGGGCGACCGTGGTGAGGTTGGTCCTCCTGGTCCTGCTGGCTTTGCTGGACCTCCTGTAAGTAAAGTATCCACAGTAAAAGATATATCTCCACAAGATACCTCCATTCCACATCAGCTTATTGATATTCTGTTATCACTGTTATTGCACTGTCCAGGGTTCAGATGGTCAGCCTGGTGCCAAGGGAGAAGTTGGTGAGGGTGGGCAGAAGGGAGACGGTGGTGCTCCTGGACCTCAGGGACCATCAGGAGCTCCTGGACCTGTGGTGGGTATCAAGACCTGAGAACTGAAGTCCTGGGCTGGAACGTTTTTGAGAAGCCACTGAATTAATTATGAATCCTCTTTTTCAGGGACCTACTGGTGTAAATGGACCTAAGGGAGCTCGTGGTGCTCAGGGTGCTCCTGTAAGTATCATATTTTTTAATTTTCAATCAGCACTGCATAAAGTCCCGCCTAATGTAGATGCATATTACATGGAACATGCAGCATTGTTCTGTTAAAACTATCTTAAAACCTATCAAAAATATCCACGGCCTTATAGGTGCAATGACCTTTGTGGTAATGTTTTTACCAAGCAAGGAGGAGATGGAGCAAGAACCAAAGACTGAAGGCGGCAATATTTGACTTATTTAACACACTTATAGAACCTTTCTGTGCACATCGCTGCAAAGACAAAGGAAACACACAGCCGATTAGTTGTCGATGAAAACCATTCCCAAGCCTGAGGGAATTTTAACACAATTTATATAGAATTTACACTAAATCAAGGCCATTAATGGATCTGTGGAAAAAATCAATTTCAGTTGCAATGGAACACTATTATGTCACTGAATTTTGAATTTGAATCGACATGATTTGAATTAATTGATTCAAACCAGCCCTGACATTGATTAAGTGAACCTCTCCTTTACTTTGTCCTCTGAAGGGTGCGACTGGCTTCCCTGGTGCTGCTGGCAGAGTTGGATCTCCTGGCCCCAATGTGAGTGTTTCATAAATAACAAAAAAAGAGCAAAATAATGACCATTTCTGCTGCTTTGGCCAACTTTACATTAATCTCCTCCCACCACAGGGAAACCCTGGTGCTGTTGGCCCTGCTGGCCAAGCTGGCAAAGATGGACCAAAGGGAACCCGTGGTGACGCCGGACTCCCAGGAAGACAGGGAGACGCTGGACTTCGTGGAGCTCCTGGTGCATCTGGAGAGAAAGGAGAACCCGGAGAGGATGGACCTCCTGTGAGTTTGACAATGAGTGACCTGCTAAGACACCATCAACTTCCATCCTCTGTCACCTGACAGCTCAGCCAGTCATCTGACAGCTATTGGTATCACATCACATAACACATCAAGTCAAGCTAAAAAGGATTTTTTTTCTTCTTGTCATGTCTCTGTAGGGTCCTGATGGGCCTTCAGGTGCTCAGGGTCTGGCTGGATCCCGTGGTATTGTAGGTCTGCCTGGTCAGCGTGGAGAGAGAGGCTTCCCTGGACTTCCTGGACCATCTGTAAGTGTTCAAGTTTAAAAATGTACAAGCACACGAAAGGGGTGGGTTGCATTGGGTGATGAAGGGGTTTTGTTTATAGGAGTCCTCCATGAGAGTTTCTACTATGCCTACATTATTTTCCAACATTTAAAGTTCAAGTTCAAACATTCAAAGTGGTTGCAAAGTATTCTTCATAAAATGAGTGTAACCGTTTTTAACTGTAACTTCTTTTATCTACGGATAAAATCCAAGATGGCAAATTCAACTATCCCTGTATGACAAAAAAATGTACAGAAGTTACTGTCCTGTACAAGTATTCAAAATGCATTTTAATGACAATGAAAGTGATGAAATATTTACTTTTTTGCAAATCAAATTATTTCATAACCAATGATACAAACTAGTTAATAAATCATATGAACCACGGCTGTAGCGACGCGTGTAATTATTATGTAATTGGGGAGCTTGACATTGGCTTCACTGGGGTGAAAAGTTTAACCTCTTAAATACTCTTAATCCCTCTTTGGATACAATAGGAGGGAATAGAATCAATATTTTTCATCAACACCCTCTCAGTGTACAGGAATATGTTACTGTCTGACTATATCGGTGCTTTAGGCCTACAATCTGACTGGAGGCTTTGATATCATTATATTATTTTCTTTGTATTCAGGGTGAGCCTGGTAAACAAGGAGCTTCAGGTTCTGCTGGTGACCGCGGACCCCCTGGACCTGTTGGGCCCCCTGGACTGACTGGACCTTCTGGAGAGACAGGAAGAGAGGTACAGTAGAATAAAAAGATTAGGTTAGAAACTACACTGCCATAACGTCTATTTTTCATAATAACAAATATTAAGAGATTGTTTATTACTTATGAACTAGACTTGGAAAAATGAACTCTTCTTCTGTTTATCTGTATCCCAGGGTACACCTGGATCTGATGGACCTCCTGGTAGAGATGGAGCTGGTGGTGTCAAGGTGGGATATTTCGACTTTATCTAAAAGCTGTTTAGGAGTTTTTTCTCTTAAAACATATAATCTGTTGTACTCATGCGTGTCCTTGAACAGGGAGAGCGTGGTAACACTGGACCTGCTGGTGCCCCTGGAGCTCCCGGTGCCCCTGGTGCCCCTGGACCTGTTGGACCCCTTGGCAAGCAAGGAAACAGAGGAGAAGCTGTAAGTAATATGAAAATGTTTTGCAGACCAGATCAAAGGCTTGGTTGATGAGACACTCACTCTGTTCTTTCTGTCTTTAGGGTGCCCAAGGACCTGCAGGACCGTCTGGACCCGCTGGCGCTAGAGGAATGGCTGTGAGTGTCCATAATTATCTCAAAATACAACTCTAAAAGGAATTGTTTTCGGCCAGGGAATTAAAAGGGCAAGGCATTTCTGACAATACTTGATGTGTAATACTTGTCTCATCTTGTTTTCAAGGGACCACAAGGACCACGCGGTGACAAGGGAGAGGGTGGTGAGACTGGAGAGAGAGGCCAGAAGGGACACCGTGGATTCACCGGTCTGCAAGGTCTCCCCGGACCTCCTGTAAGCGAGCCAAGCCGACTAGTTCATCCCTGCAGCAACAGCCCGCAATTGTCGGCTCTGCCCTTCTAACCTGCTGCTGCCCTCATCCTCACAGGGTCCCGCTGGAGATGCTGGAGCTTCCGGACCTGCCGGACCTGGTGGACCGAAGGTGAATATAAACTGACCAGACGCCGAGATTAAAAGAGAAATGAAGAACTTATTTCACTGCCATCCTCCCCACTTTAATACCTGAGATATGTGATGGTAATGAAGGGCACAGGTTAGTCTCTCTGTAATTCTCCAGTAACCTGACGGGGGGACGGGGGGACGGGGACAGAAAAGGCCACGCTTTTTAATTACCCACCACCGTGATAAGATGGGCAGCCAAGGCATTTTGTAATTACTCTCTGCGAGGGAAAAGAGGCAGACAGATGGGGGAGGGGGGGAGGTGGCTCGCGATCCATCGAGCCACTCCTGCTGAGATCAGAAATGGACTTCAGTATCTGCTCGAGATTAGCGAAGCGCTAGGCATGATAAGAAGAGACGAAGGGAAATGTCACCGCACAAATAATCTTCATGCATCAGTCAAACGTTCTGGAGCAGAGTGGAATAATGAGGAGAAGCCGCTGCTGGCACATTTGGAACATCAATTCTCTGAGAGCGCATGAAGAATTGGAAATCTAATAGAACTCTGTTTTAGTATGAAACAATAATAATAACATCTTATAAATCTTTAGATATAGGAATTCATAAACTAATTTTCTCTCTGTAGGGACCCCCTGGACCAACTGGACCTGCTGGCAAAGATGGATTAAATGGACAGGGTGGACCCATTGGACCACCTGGACCTCGTGGACGTTCTGGAGAAGCTGGTCCTGCTGTATGTTGTGCTTGCTGGACTGTTTTCTTTCTTTCCTTAGTCACCTGATTGTACACGACCTCCTGATCTGATGATCACTTCTCCCCATTTCTCCCACCTGTAGGGCGCCCCTGGAAACGCCGGACCCCCTGGTCCTCCTGGACCTCCCGGCCCCGGCATTGACATGTCTGCATTCGCTGGCCTGGGCCAGATAGAGAAGTCTCCCGATCCCCTCAGGTACATGAGAGCCGATGAGGCCTCCAGCTCTCTGAGGCAGCACGATGTGGAGGTCGATTCCACCCTCAAGTCACTCAACAACCAGATTGAGAACCTGCGCAGCCCTGATGGCACCACGAAGAACCCTGCCCGCACCTGCAGGGACCTGAAACTGTGCCACCCTGACTGGAAGAGCGGTAAGTTAGGAGAGAAGAATCAGAATTTGTTGTTAAAGTCAATGTTTTTTTGTTTTTTTTTAATTGTCTTCATACCAAAGATGCTCTTCATATGTGTTGTGACAAACAAATAGCAAAGTTGCCTCCTTTTATCCTCTTTTTCATCAGTGCATTTTTGTATTGATAGTGACCTGCATGAACTACACCATCTACCAGGACTTTATTTTGTCACATTACATTACATCTGCTGTTTAAAAGCTGCTCCTATTTTCCCACATTTCACTCGTCACTCATCCACCTCTGTCGTTTCTCCAGGTGACTACTGGGTTGATCCCAACCTTGGCAGCACAGCCGATGCCATCAAGGTCTTCTGCAACATGGAGACTGGACAGACCTGCGTCTACCCCACCATCCCCAAGGTACCGAAGAAGAACTGGTGGACCAGCAAGGGCAAGGACCGCAAACACGTCTGGTTTGGAGAGACCATGAATGGAGGATTCCATGTGAGTGCACCTACTTCCTTTGTCCATCAATGCATCTTAGTCCTGATTGTTGCTAAAGTCGCCCTCGTCCTCCTCTCTGTTTATGCAGTTCAGCTACGCTGAGGACAACCCTGCCGCCAGCGTCCAGCTCACTTTCCTCAGGCTTCTGTCTACTGAGGCCACCCAGAACCTGACTTACCACTGCAAGAACAGCATCGCCTACATGGACCAGACCACAGGCAACCTGAAGAAGGCTTTGCTGCTGCAGGGCTCCAACGAAGTGGAGATCCGCGCAGAGGGCAACAGCCGCTTCACATACGCCGCGCTGGAGGACGGTTGCAAGGTGAGAAGAAATTGTTAGACAAGTTTGAATGTTTGAAATTGTTGCCTGCCGCTAACACCCCTCTCTACACTTTACCAACAGACACACACAGGCCGGTGGGGCAAGACTGTCTTTGAGTACAAAACCCAGAAAACCTCCCGTCTGCCAATCGTGGACATTGCCCCTATGGACATCGGAGGCGCTGATCAGGAGTTTGGAGTGGATGTAGGCGCAGTCTGCTTCTTGTAGAGTGGAATATCACAATGGCCCCCCCAAAAAAGTAGAGGAAATGAACTCAACCATTAACACATTACACACACACACACACACGCACACACACACATACACATGCACACACAAACACTCTCCACAATAAAGAAGACTGGAAAATCCCAAAAGAAATTTTATGCTTTTTGTCTCAAAACAAAAGTGCTCTCCAAAGTTTGTACTCCCTGGATGTTAGCACTGAAGGGCACCGGCAATATCCACACATCACACCTGCATTCCCTGTCAACCCGCTTCCTGAGATCCAGTCATGTTTCCCCATGGCCCACTGTTGACAGGAATGAGTCAGAGCCAGGAGGAAGAGGGACCAAGAGGACAAGTGATGGAGAACAGAAACATGGCTTGATGTCACTTATTTATTATCTAAGCTGAGTTGAGGTAGGACTGGGCAGGTTTTTTTTTTTTTTTACTTTGAAAGTAAGACAAGCCCCTCATCCACTAGCGAACACGACCCCTGTCCCAGTCCTACTCCACCTCCTTCCCTCTCTCCCTCCCTCCGTCACTCCTGGCACACCAACAGAGCTTTTTGAATCAGTTTAGACAAAAATAAATATTCTCAGTAAGTAAAAAGTTTAAAACCAGGTGCTGTTCCAGGCCTGTCCACCGTGAGCCTGGGCGAAACCTTTTACTGTGTATTATAAATCCTTGGTTCTATTGTTGTAAAAGTCTGTGTTTATAAACAACCAGATGGTTTTATATATAGTTCCACATTATGTGTGTACATGTGTCTATATGCACACCAACACTTTTTGGAAAGTGAAGTTACATTTTGGGATGTTTGTTTCCGTGTCCTGTACACCTTGACTGTCCATTGGAAGAAGGCCCAGTTCTCATCCAAAACAAATATTCCCAAAAAAATATTTGAGGGGAATTAATTTCCCTATTTTTTTTTTATAGTCACCCAGATTGTTTAAAGCTACCTCACGGTGAAAAACAAAGCGAAAATGTTGAGTTTAAATCTGAGCTGACCAAAATAAAAACTATTAGCTTTCAGGTGGATCTGGGGCTGAATGGCCGTCTTTGCTTTGGGTTGCTCTCTCTCTTCCGAAGGTGCTATGAATTCTGTAATTCAATTCCCACCAAATGCCGCCCCCTACCACCAACCCCCTAACCCTAATTCCCACTAGCCTCACACAACACACTCACACTCCACCCGGGAGGACGGGTGCAGTTGGGTAAAGACGGGGGGACTGGGGCTACTTGGATGCCTCCTCTGGGGTCCAGACCCCCTAAAGCTGAACGCGGGACTCAGAGGACGGTTGCTCAGATACAACCGGGGTGGGATGTCTCTGTGTGTGTGAGGGCGTGTACATTTTTTTTGAATTAATTTTATTATGATCTTTTTTTTTTTGTTTTTATTTTGTTACACTTCTAATTGATGTAAATTGGAAAAGAAATAAAAGGAAAACCGAATTAATGATGCAGTTTTTGAGCTTTGAATAAAAACAAACGGTGTGAAGACGTATTTCTTTCAGCTGAACCTTAATCTGTGCCTTTACATTTCTTAAACAGTTTCAAGGCTAATTTCCACTATTAAATTAGCCCAATAATAAAAAATAAGAAAATTGTTTTTATAAAAAGAAACTCAACTTAAGGCTAAAGATGCAAGTTTGGAGCTAATGCCATCTTACTACATCTACTGTGGCCTCCCTTGACCTCATTAACAGACACCTGCAAAAAACATGTCTGTGTCTTTATGTGCCGTTGGAACCACCTTGAGTCACTGCATGCATGGAGATCATCAATCCAATCAGTCACTTTAAAGAGCTTGTTAGGAACCGACACATGACTATCAGGTACAACTGCACATTTAGTGAGGTGTTTTGAATCAATTTATTTCAAATCTTTCACCAAAAAACATTGTTTAATTATTACAGTGGAAGCTTCCTGGTGAATCCATAACAACCACTATGACCTGTAAGACCGTGGTGGCTGCGGGTCGGTCAAGATGTGAGCTCTGTAAAAAGTGACTGATTAGCAAAGTCTGTGGGATTTGACTGGAGGCGTGGCAGCAGCGGACTGCCACTGACGCCCAAACTGGGGACACCAGCACACAGGAAGTAGAAAGGCACATGCGTAATCCTTCCACTGGACCAGCACTGTAAACACAAGAGGTACACGGTAAGATCACGTTTGAAGACAGAAGAAGAAGAACCTAGTAGAAGCTACTCATCAGGGCTACTGCTGAGGCCACGTGCACAGAAAACTATTTAAAGGAGGAGCAATTATGTTAGAAAGGTGGAGGGGGAAACTCTTATAAACTGGCTATTTATGCATTTATTCATATAAATAAGTCACAGTAATACAGTAAACAAGTCACAATAATATATAAATTAAGATTAAAACTAAAATGAGTTAAACTAAAAACAATTTTGTCTTTTTAAGAAAGGAAAAAAAATAACAGCCAGTACACAAACACCAACACAATTTTATTTTGGACTTACGACAGTGAGCAGAGCCCCATGCTGGAAATTTGGATGGAACTGCATGAATCGTGGCTCAGCTCCAGGCTCTCCTTGAACAAACCCACTGAGCAGACACACAGAGCAGTGATAAGTGGAGAACGGACAAATGATACATTGGAAAAATGACTTGAAGCAGCAAAAATCTAAGAACAAAGGACTAACCATGGTAATAGCTCAAAAATAGGATTGGCTCTTGTCTTGAACATGGCTATGATTGCAGGCCGGTCTTCTGCCTTTGGATCGCCTAAGCATAAGAAAAATATTAACAAGAGGTGGTTATATGAAAATTTCTTTTAAAAATAAAAAAAACTCAACAGAATGATATCTGGTTGGATAGAGTTAAAGCACAACCTTTGAGAAGCACTGCGAGCCTTTCTCCTGTTGGGTCCCACGCTAAAGACTGGATCTCTCCACCAACACTGGAATAAAGAAGAGACAAGTCAGTGACATCAAGTTGCTGCAGAACTACATACAGGAATAAAAGAACAAAAACTAGTCGTCCTATTTGTCTTGTTTTTTTATTCTTTAAGAATAACATTTTATGTTCCATTTTGATGCTTTTAGAAAATCTCCCCTCATTTCCCTCTTGCAGCTCAGAGCTGATTTGATTCCATTCAATTAGAGCCCTTACACAATGTCTCCATCTGGTGTGTCAAAGGTTGTCTCTGATAGGTCAGCCACCACGGCTGCTGCTTTTGACCCCGTGGATATGCTTGTAGATACACCTGCCGGATGACAACATCATGTGACCTGTTTCACATTACAAAATTCCATATTGAAGTATGTTTTTTTAATGATTGTATTTACTTTGGAATCACTTACACAGCATCTATCACGAGCGCCGCAAATTTTAACGACGCACCTGAACTAGTAATTGTGTAATGAGACAGTTTACCTGGTAGTTGAGTAATAGTCAGCGCGTAGATGACCGCCTCTCCCTGAACAGCAAACAGGAGTCGACTTCCATCGGGACTCCAACACCCAGACTGGAGAAATAACAGAAGAAATAAAAGCTATCATTCCATCAACATTCAACATTCACAACCATTCAACATCATTTTAGAAAACCTAAAAATGTTTTTTGTTAACTTGGCGGCGACTTCATTATCTAAAAGTTATTGCTGACAAAGCACGTTAGTAGAGACACATGAAAAACTCTACTTGTGCCAACTATACCCAAGTAAAGTCTGTACAACTCATATATAACATCAATATCACAGTGAGAGGTGTTCACCTGGCAACGTCCTTTTAGACACGGCCAACGCTCGCACGTCCACATCCTGGTCTCCCAAACCCTGAACAGAGGAAGTTTGACCTCATTTACCCTCCTGAGCATTCATCATCACTTGCTAATGCCGACTTGACGTGCGGACACATTAATTGCTTGGATGTAACATAAATTATAACTACTGATGGGGCCTCACGCATTGCGGCCATAAGAAAAAACTTATTCACTGACAGCTTTATACATTTTTCCCCTGGAAGGTGTAACTGCATGTCGACCCGATCTCTCACCTGAACAGAGCAGAAGGTGTAGAGGCCAGAATGTGGCTGCCATCGAGGGACCAAGACAGGAAGCTGACTCCACCCCCTCCAACGCGCTGAAGGGCTACGCAGCTCTCGGAAGCAACGTCCCACACCTAAAAACAAATGGCAATGTTACAACCACAGTGGGTCTTTCGGTTGCTTAACGAAGCGGTTTAGGACGCAGGCGTGTTGCGCACCATCATTGCCGTGTCCATAGGGGAAGCTGACACAAGGAGAGACCCACTTGGTGACCAGGCCATTGAAGTGACAGGGGAGTGACCGGGATGTGAAAGAACTTGGGCACAACCGGAGGAGGGCCTTCCAGGGTGCAAGAGAGGAGATACAATTCAATGAGAGCTTGTCGAAATGCATTTGTGGTCAGTGCTGATCTTGGACTGTGGGGACAGCTCAGACAAAATGTCTTCATAGCGTTTGAGCACCTCGTTGACAGTGAGCAGGGGTCCACATGCCAGACCAATAAACAGTTCTGGCAGGCGACAGCGAGGGCCGAGGCACAGAGTGGCTTCCACTGCACCGCCGCAATGTTCCTCTGCAGCCGGTGCTTCAGGGTGGGAGTGGTGGCACTGATAGGAATTACAAAGGAACAGTCACAGTTAAAATACTGATCGGCACACAGAGAGAGACACTAAAACTCCATGGAAACTAGTGGAGAAAAAAAACACAAGAAAAAAAAAAAGAAGAGTGAGGCACTGTGGTAATACTGTTGCGTTAGGCTGAATGGAAATGAAATGAAATGATGTGGACTAGTTCCCTCATTTACCAGAGTTACAAGCCTACCTTTTTGGGTTGTAGATTTTAATAGAATCATCCATTAGGGCTACAGCAAATTTGTCTGCGTGAGGATGCCAGGCAAAGGCCCTGACGACGCACTCCGACCTGGTAAAGCAGAAAGAGGTTCAAGAAAAGAAAAGATTATTGTTAATTAGAAGAATTCATGCAAAAAAAAAATGCTGCTTTTGAATCAAATCTAGTTTCTTTCCCCATCCCTTGCAAAGTTTCAATAAACACACAAACATAAGTTTAGTATTGATATATCTAGAAGCTCCTATTGCTGATTTTATCGTGTCATCACAAAGTCAATAAATGACCTTTAAAACTATCAACATCCACCTTAAAGACATCCAGCTGCTCATGCATGTTTGCATGTTTGGTTGTAAAAAGCCCCCAGAATAGTCCAATATTAAGACTTTAATACAAAATCTGATTCCAGCACAGAATTTAAGTACCATTACAAAGCTGAAACTCACCAATTTAAGACCTGTGAAAACTCTGCGATCATGTCCTCTCTGCTCAACTGTAGGGGGGGAAAAAAAGGTAAGCAACAGGCAAATAAGGGGAACATCCAAGTATCTCATTTCAGCAAGGAGGGGAAACTTACTGTGAGGTGAGGGAACAGCGAGCTGCGAAGAGAGGATATCTTTTGGAGCAACGCCATCGTCCAACCGGAGGTGACAGACAGCCACTTTGGAACTACAAAAAAAACCATAAATACAGAATTGGATACACACATATTCAATACATAACATGAGTGGAAAATCTGTGTGGAGTATAACAAAAGACTTTGATATCACACATACCCTCAGCATCTGAGTTTGCAATTTCATTCAGTAGCCCTGTGAAACCACCATCCCTCCTAAAACAGAATTACGAACAATTTACAATGATTGAAATAACACAAATAATTGTGTGGACTTGTACCGCCACAAAATGCTGCGTAAAGTCTTCCTGAACTCTACCGTCAAACGATTACATCTTCAGCATTAACTGTGAAACTCAAACACGACAGTCTCGCTCTTTTTCTGACGGAGAACTGCTCAACAGAAGCTTCCACACAGAGATGGCTGAGTTCGGTCAACCTTCCCCTTCTGCGCGTGCATCTGCCCACCATGCTGCCGCGCTCCTCATCCACAGAGTTTCCGAGTGGTCCAGAAAGGCTGCCTTGCTGCTGCTCTCTGTTCGGCTGTGGAGTTTTAGAGACTCTCGGGGGAAATACAGGTCGAGGGGACCGGACTCCTGCAAACGCACGCAACACAAGCACACGCGGCTGTGGATTACTAACTGGCAAAACTGGAGCAAAGCCTATTACAGAAGTAATGATATTTCATTTACACAGGAATTGGCATTGCGCGTCAATGTGTGTACGTGCGACTGCGTCATCACGAGTTGTTATTAATCTGATTTCGAGAAATGTGGCTTCTTTCATCATGTTGAGGTTGATATATATATATATATATATATATATATATATATATATATATATATATATATACATATATATATATATACATATATAACACGTAGCAAAACTTTACTACTTCTAACAACCATCGCAGTCGCCATATGTTTAATTCCGACCTGTTGTACTTGGTCTTCATATGTGCTTCTCGATAGCAGCTCGTTGTTGGACTCGCAGACAGTTGTCTGTCCGGAGGGCAACGGAGGAGGAAACAGCGAGAGCGAACACATCTTCAGCCCCGAAAATGGACCCTGAAATCAAGCAGTTGGTTAATCAAGTGAACGGGTACGTGAAATACATGTCATAATTACATTTTAAGTCCAAGCGGAAAGTTAGAACGGAATCAATTGTTCTTGCATAGTTTGCATAGTTTGTTAGCCAACTGCCACTGCTAGCTAGCGGAGTACACCGGGTAGTTTTAGTGAAGCCGTAGTGTCAAATGTTTTATAAGTTACCTTATTACCAGATCAGCGTAGTCTTCACTTTTAGCCCCAGATTATTTTCTGCGTTGTGTCCAAACAGCATATTACAACGGCATGCTACGTGTTGTGACACTTATTTAAGTCAGTCCCGCCGAGTTCACGACGGCAACCCAGAGGGACAAACTGTGCGGAGTTCAGTCAGACGGACAATTCTGAGGTGCTGCCCTCTTTAGGGCTTTGAACGATACTACATAGACACTTAAATATGTGAACACTGTTGTGTTATTTTCTCCTTAAAAGTTACATTTTGCTTAAGTTTGAAACGTTACATTTTGTATTTGTTATTAATAAAATACAATTCCCACTACAATCGATGTACTTACGAGATGTGACTCACAATTTTGTATAATTATTATTTAGTTAATAATAATATATTATTATTTCAGCCTAGTTTGTCATATTTTCTTTTGCGAGGGTAACACTCATGGTCAGTTGCACACCAGTATCCCAGGAGCTCTCGGGAAAAATTGTGTCTTGCTCAAGGACACATCAGCAGCAGCAGCTGACTGATTGCAGTCGCTCCAGGAAACAGAACCACCCGAGTGAAGAACGCAAGTACTGGCAGCAATGTGCACTAAACGCCGCGTCTTTCGTTGCAAAATCATAGATGATGAACGCGGAAAACTGCCAACAAATTCTTTGTGTACGTTTGCAGAGGGGAGGCAAGGCGCCCTCTAGCGGCGGAGCTCACGGCTCCGTGACGTCAATTCAGCACTGGGAAGGAGACAGCTCCCTCCCCCCCAAAAAACCCAGCGCGCCTCACGTTGCATGGGTTCCCGGTTATTGATAACACTGTTTGTCCGCCGGGATCCATCCTAGTAACGTGAAACTCGTGAATATCAAAGACTGGAGACTCAACGGACAGCCCGGACCGAGGAGGAACGTGGATCTGTTCCTTATCATCGACGCGTATATATTTATATATAATTAAAAAAAAAAAAAAAAAAAAAAAAAAAGCCGAGCCCACCCCTTTCACTTGACAACGCGGCATCAGGCAGGCAGAAAGGTATGGGAATGTCACACTATCCGGTTAAATGGTGATTGAATGGGATAATCGGGGCATCGCGGCGATGCTTTGGTGTGCGGTGCCGTCGCTCGGTGCGGTCGCGTTCATGCCGCTCCAAATTGCACCAATGAGCGGATGCTGCCAAGAAGCGAATCATCGTCGATGAGCGCTGCTGCTGGTGGAGGGGGGATGAAGAAAAGAAAAGAGAGAGAGAGAAAAAAAAAAATCATATTTGTGCATCGAGTGAGACCGGCCCTGTTCGGACACGTTTGTGTCGGTTGCCAGCGTTGTGACTAAAATGTTCGAGACGCTGCGACGGTTCCACTTGGCGTGGTGGAGCACAGTGGGCAGGAATCGGACTTGCGATTCATGCACGTCGGCTGTGATGCTGCCGAGTGTCACCGTCACATCCTCGGTTATTTAAAGATTGATCTCGCTGCGTTTGTTTGCGTGCGTGCGTGCGTGCGTGCACGCCGCTCCGTTGCTTCAGGCCCGCGGTGCTTGTTTATCATCGTGTTATTTATTTTCCACGCTCTCATTTTAATATTTTTTTTTTTGCTCCGCCGCTTTTGCCTCTCGCTCGCATGCGGTGCTGCAGTACAAGGAATCGAGCCGATACACCGATACATGTGCTCAGCCTCTCTCTCTCCTTCTCACGCACGTACGCACGCACGCATGGGCGGACGGACGGACAGACGCACACACGTCCACGCCATGGTGGTTATGCAAGTCGACATATTCCTCAAATGCAAAAAAAAAAAAAAAAAAGATTGGGGGGATGACATGTTCCCTCTCACGATGCTCGACAATCAGAGGCTCCTGAACTGCACCCCCCCCCAGCCCCTCAGCCCCCCAACCCCTCATGCTGGCGGCCAATCGTGCGCCTCGGAGGAACAGTTGAGGACGCAGGTGACAGCAGCCAGAGCTGTGGGCTGTGCATCCTCCTCTGGTCGGTTCATTCATAAAGCCCATCTCCACTCCGGGTGATGGTCCCTCTTGGGTTGTTGGTTCCCCCATTCACAGACTGCGAGACGAGGCCCCTCCGGTTGCATGATTCAGACCGATTTTGGAACACAGAACAAGAAGATTATTTGGTGGATGGGCCCGATGCCAAACCTACAGCACGACTCGATTGTTTTCCCGTTTTGCGTTGCGCTCTGTAAAATAACGTCTAGTTGAAGAAAATAATGGCATTCACATGAGGGCTGACCATCGATCGTCCCTTGTTTTCCTGCAAAGCCGTTAACCTGAGGTTGATCTGTACAAACAAAGACTATCTCAAATCTTCCTCCCCAGGCTTACTTCACGCCTCTCCATCCACCATCCACCCTGACCCGCCGTGTTGGGGAAACCCCTGATGAGTGGGACCTGTATCCATGAGCCCCGCGCCCCTTCCCCCTCCCTGTCAGGCTTCAGTACCCCCATCTCTGAACCCCCCTATCGCAGACTCGATGGCGACACCCCTGCCTGCACCCCAGAAACGGACCTGACCCCCACACAGTGTGTCCTCCGTAACGTGCTGTCCATCGACACGGGCGGGCTGGTGGTGCCGGGCGGAAGCAGCCCCACTCCCAGCGATGGACCCTCGGCTCACTTTGACAACAGCGTGCTGAAACTACATGAACATGAGGCCTGCCAGTGTGGCGGCGGAGCCGAAGCCGGCTACAGTCCGGAGGCTGGAGCTGTCCGGAGTCAGTCGGAGAATATTCGACTACAGTCAGGAAGTGGAGGATTTTTGGAGGGACTGTTTGGCTGCCTAAAACCAGTATGGACCATGATTGGAAAGGCCTACTCCACTGAACACAAACATAGTTATGAAGGTATGTAAAGGAAAGTCTTCTGATCCTGTGATGTGCGAACAACATTAGTTTTTAATATATTGTGACATTATCGCAGTGCTTTTGTGTGAAGATGTAGAATCTTTTGGATTCAATGTGCCATGCATTGAAATCCTATGTATTGTAATGGGAGCATCATGGGTGGCTCTGCAGAAAATAACAGCGCAAACACAGTACAGTATTACCCGAAAAATTTGAATATCAAGTAAAAGTTGTTTTATTTTGGCAATTTAACATAAAAGATGAAACCAACAAATTTTATAGAGCCATTACACGCAAATTGACATCTCAAGCAGTTCCTTGTTGTAACTTTGCTGATTAAGATTTTCAGCTTATTAAAACCACAAACTCAGAAAATTAGAATACCGTGAAAAACTTTTGTAGGTTCAAAGAGTCAAATTCTAATCAGGCAAGTTATCCAAAACATCTGCATATTTGTTTATATAATATGTCAAATTTACCTTTTAAGTTGAATTGCAGAAATACAACAACCTTTTCAGGATATTCTAATTTTCTGGGTAGTACCTGTACATATGAAATTGTTAGTGCAGATTAATGCCTCCGTCAAGCTGGTGGTATAAAGATTCTTTGTGTGGTTTTTAATCTAAGCTATGGAATGCCTTCAAATGCATCATTGAACAGACAAAACAGAAACTGCTGCACATATTTTTTTTGCTAATTTTGAGCTTTGTGCCAATTATCTTGGTTTTAAACACTAGCTTCCAGGTTATGATTCCTGTGTGGAGTCATAACCTGGAACATCTTCTCATTTTATCTTTGATGCGTTGTCTTTCATTATAATAAAAACACAATGCATCTATTCCATCAACTCTTTCCTCACACTCTGGTCGCTGGAGCCTATAACAGTTATGTGAGGGTGACGGTTGGTTGCACCCTGAACACGTCACCAGGTCGTCCCTGAGATTAAATTGACAAACACACTCATATTGACAGAATTAATTTAGAATTTCCACTGAGCCTAACGTGTGTCTTTGGACTGTGGTGGGAAACTTGGAGAACCATGCAGGCACGGGGAGACCAGCGAGAACAACTCCACTCAGTACAGCCTGAGTGTGAGTCAAACAAACGACCAAAAGTTGCAAAAAAAACAAAAAACAAAAAACAAAAACTAGACCCTTAATTAGCACACATGACCATAAATTAGCTGCACCGCACACTTTTGCTTGGCTCATCTCTTTCTGCGCACCGCGTCCTGTTGGAGGTGGGACTGTTTATGGTCCGTCAGTCCGCTCTCACAGCTGCCCGGGGGTGGCACTGCGTGCGCCTGCCTGTGCCGCAGCCACACTCCAGACAGCAGGACACGTCAGTGGACCTCATGAAGAATTGATCTTCCTGTCTCTTTTATTCGGCCAAGCTCATCCGTTGGTAGTGACCACGCTCTCACAGTCATTTAACTGCAGCCAGTATGACAGAGGACAGACTCTGAGTGCATGGCAGTCTCCTCACCCCCCTTCAGTTTATCTCAAATCTCTGGATGGAAGAGGTTATGGTCCTTCAGATGACTTGTCAATGCATGTTTGTTTATGTGAACACAGGACTGTTATTATGTCCAACCAGTCTATTTTCAGTGTGTGGGGCATAAACCAAGCATTTGCTCAGTGACACCTCCCTGACTCGTACATGCTTATACTGTATGTAGGTGCATTGTTTGGGTTTTTTGAGTCATTGCAGCATTTCATATGTAATCATTGAGATTGTGTTTTTTTGTTGACCTTGTTGGCGTGTGTTCAGAGTCCTGGGAAGTTCCTTTCGAGGAGATCTCTGACCTGCAGTGGGTGGGCAGTGGGGCGCAGGGGGCCGTCTTCCTCGGCAAGTTCCATGGAGAAGACGTGGCCGTGAAGAAAGTGCGGGACATCAAAGAAACCGAGATTAAACACCTCCGTAAACTCAAACACCCCAACATCATCACGTTCAAGTGAGGAAACTGCGTTCACACCACTGAATCGCATCTAATTTGATGCCCCCACCCCTTCCTTTTTTTTCACACACTGCACTCTGTCTGTCTCTGTTGTGGTTCCCACCAGGGGTGTGTGCACCCAGGCTCCATGTTACTGTATCTTGATGGAATACTGCGCCCAAGGCCAACTGTATGAGGTGCTGAGGGCTGGCCGTAAAATCACGCCCTCCCTTCTGGTTGACTGGTCCATGGGCATCGCTGGTGGCATGAACTACCTCCACCTTCACAAAATCATCCATCGGGACCTCAAGTCCCCCAAGTGAGTAGAGTCGACCACATTAAAAGCATGACAACGTGTTCGGCACTTGTTGAATTACGTGCAATGTCACTTCTGCAGCATGCTGATTACGCACGACGACCTGGTGAAGATCTCCGACTTCGGCACGTCGAAGGAGCTCAGCGACAAGAGCACCAAGATGTCATTCGCCGGCACTGTAGCCTGGATGGCTCCCGAGGTGATCCGGAACGAGCCAGTGTCCGAAAAGGTGGACATCTGGTACGTTTTCTTTTGCCAACTCCAACTTAAATCAGCTTGTTTAGTTTTGAATAAAAGATGATCAAATATTCTTTTGAACAGCAGAAATGCTTTGTTCCAAATGAACTTGATCTGAATGAGACAACCCCGATAAATAATACCACCACTTCACTTTCAGGTCCTTCGGAGTGGTGCTGTGGGAGATGCTAACAGGAGAGATACCCTACAAAGATGTGGACTCGTCTGCCATCATCTGGGGAGTCGGCAACAACAGCCTCCAGCTGCCTGTACCCGAGAGCTGCCCTGATGGCTTCAAGATCCTCCTCAGACAGTGCTGGTAATTGGTAGAGAGGATAACTGGAAGGGGAAACTGTCAAAAAAAAAGCACATTAGAGCATTTGGAGTACATGTTGGTATTTAACGTGTGGGGGAGACATAAGTCTGCGGTGCACATATTGATTTTGCAGGCATCGGCGTTGAACAAACTTCTCGTTCCTCTCACAAATCTGCAGGAACTGTAAGCCGAGGAACAGGCCCTCTTTCCGCCAGATTCTTCTCCACTTGGATATAGCGTCCGCTGATGTGTTGTCCACCCCACAAGAGACGTACTTCAAGTCTCAGGTAGGTTCACCCTTCCAGTCTCTCAAAGTCTGGCAGTGCACAGACAAACATGCATCGCGGATACTGTTGCATAAATAAATGGGGACATATGAGGTCCCCTTCCGGCAGCGCAGAGCTGACTAACAGAAATTCTTGCTTTCATCAGGCTGAATGGCGGGAAGAGGTGAAACGGCACTTTGAGAAGATCAAATCTGAGGGTACTTGTCTGCACCGGCTCGACGAGGAACTGATCAACAGGCGCAGAGAGGAGCTCAGGTCTGAGATTTTTGTTTATTGCAAAAACCTGCAGACGGTTTGATGTGAACTCAATGGTGCTTCCACTCTGTCGCTCTCATTTCCTATGTCTGCTCATGTAGATCAAACAGGCGTTTAAGTGCATATGCAGTGTTCTGCTGACAATTTCAGGTTTGAATGTTGATGCACAATGGCATTAAATGCTCCTTTGTTTGCCCCTCAGGCATGCTTTGGACATTCGCGAGCACTATGAGAGGAAGCTAGAGAGGGCGAACAACCTTTATATGGAGCTCAGCGCTGTCATGCTACAGCTGGAGCTTAAGGAGAAAGAACTGCAGAGGTACAAATGAAGACGCAGGGTTTATGTGTTTGGGTCGGGCACCAATTCCTCACTGGTGAATCAGCCGCCGTGTATCTGCGAAGCGCGTCATGCTCGTCTTTCAATTGGTTTTCAGGAGGGAGCAGTCACTGGATAAAAAGTACCCGGGTCTGTTCAAGCACCACAGCTCCAGACAGAGCAGCTCTTCCAACTCCATGGACAAACTCATCAAGAAGAGGAACGTCCCGCAGAAACTCCCCACGGGGAAGAGGTGCCGTGCGGAGTCTCATTGAAGTCTCATTATTTCATCAAAGTTTGATGCCAGAAGCGGATGAATGAATATTCATCAGCTTTGTGGCTCGTAGTTGTTTTACCAAAACTCCTCTCCGCTCCACCAGGCCAGACCTCCTCAAGTCTGAGGTAATCATCCCCAAAATGGATTCTTCCGTGATGCAAGTCACTATCCCCGCCTGCCCCAACCGAAGCTCCACCTCCCCCAGCCGGTCTCGGAGGGTGAAGACCCGCCATCGCAAGCCTGGGAAGGGCAGCAGCGGGGACCTGGCGGGACTCAAGGCCAACCAGTCATCCTCCCCCAACAGGGACTCGACCGGCCAGGCGAACGGCTGCGCCGGCAACACCTCCAAGCAGCTCCTGGAGCCCTCGGCGGCCCTGCGAGGCCTCGGCCACGAGCAGCAGCAGAGGCAGCTGTCCTCCTCCAGCCCCGACCTCATCTGCACCACCCTGGAGGCGGAGAGCCAGGGGAAAGGGGAGCCTAGCGCAGGTGGGCTGGAGCGAGGGGGCAGCCTGAGCGCCTCGGCCGGGCTGGGGGGCTCGGAGGGCGGGGCGGGCGGCCTGGACGACCTGACGGAGACCCCGCCGCGCAGCGACACGCCGAGCGAGGACGCCGCGTCCTTCCCCTTCTCCAGCAGCCCGGACTCGCCATGCGGGAGGGGGGCGGCAGCCGGCAGGGGTTCCCTGGGGTCGCCGCGGCTGCCCCTGGACGGTGAGGACAAGGAGGAGGGGGCCGGCGCCGTCCGGTTGCCACGGGGAGCATCGGGCGGGATCGGAGGTCAGCACCTCACCCCTTCGGCCATCTTGTACCGAGCGGCGATCACACGCAAGCAGGTACGGCGTCACGCTCGTGGTCAAAACAAACAACAATAACGTTTGTGGTTTTGTGCGCGCGCGTGCGTGCAATTTGAGAGTATGAAAAACAAATAATAAATATTAAAATTGTCAGGCAGGCAAAATGGAATAATGATAATAATAGAGAAGAGTAAAAAAAGCAAAAACAGAAACATCACAATTATTATTATTATTATTATTATTATTATTATTATTATTATTATTATTCCATGAGGGAGGGTGGAGGAGGGGGTTCTTTGAATGTATGGAGTGCTTCAGGTCTCACCGCACACTTCAAAGCTGGGAATTTCTTTCTGTGTTTGGCGACTGCAGAGACGTGGAGTGTCATCGGAAGAAGAGGAGGGGGAAGTTGACAGCGAGGTGGAGTTGCCACGAAGGCGGTGAGCTCCCTGCTGCGACTTAAACGTTGAGAAAATTCCTCACCCGTCGCCTTAAGACTTTTTTTTTTTTTTAACGTGGTCAATCATCTCTCCAGGCGTCCGACCAGCATCACCAAGTGCCAGTCGGTGTCGACCTTCAGCTCGGAGAACCTGTCGGTGTCGGACGGCGAGGAGGGCCACACCACCGATCACTCTCACAGCGGCACCCCCGACGTGGTCAGCACCAACACGGATGACAGGCTGGACGACCGCAGTGACGACCTCCTCTCTCAGGGGTCGGAGATCCCGGCGGACAACACGGACCCTGCGCAGGCTTCCGACGGCCTGTCGGAGAGAGACGGAGCCCTCGGACAAGCCAAGGCTCAGCTGGACGTGGGGCAGAATCCAAATGAGGTAAAGAAACTCCGTCGAGGATAGCATGTGTCTATTGTGCCAGGCTGAAGTCAAATAGCGGAGGAGAAAACAGATGGGAAATGTGGACCGCTTTTAAATTCTCAATTGTTTAGCATAAGCATGAGATCATTCGAGAATAATTGAGTTGTTTTAATGCAAGGTTCTTTTGCCTGGTACAGTCACCAAAAATACTGTGTTTTTTTTAGCAATCTTTGTTCTGTTTTAAGCAAAATTTTGGAAAAAGTTAGAAATAAAATTGATTGGTGGGATTTTGAAATGCTTTATGATTGAAAGTACCAAAACATCAATGCTGCTGCTGCAGCTGCATCTTAAAAGAGAGTGTCTAGAGTGGCGCAGTGGTTTGTGCTGCCGTGCCACAGCAAGAAGGTTGTGGGTTCAATTCCGGGCCTTGTACCATTCTGTGTGTTGCATGTTCTCCCTGTGTCTGCATTGGTTCTCTCCGGGTTCTCTGGCTTCCCCCCACAGTACAATAACATGTATGTGAGGGCAATTGGCGATGAACTGGCAACGTGTCTAGGGTGTACCCCCCTATGACAGCTGGGAGAGGCTCCAGCAGCCCCCCGTGACCCTGAACTCCAGAATAAGTGGGTGTTGACAATGGATGGATGATGTCCAACTTACTGACCCACTGAGATTTCAGGTCTCCTTCTAGATCTTTAATCATTCTCTTGTATCACTGATCAGCGGGAGTCTGTGAGTATAAGCAATTCTCACATGATCATGTGATTTCCTGCACAAAATTCTAATAGTAATGCAAACTAGAGCACACAAGTGGGGTCAACCCTAGAGAGCTTTGTGTGAAAAACCTTTAGTATATGCACAGTAAGTTGCGCAGGCGGTGTTCAATGAGGGTAATTTGTGACACAGTTCCTCTTGGTGTATTTCCACAGAGTCGGGTCCTGTGTGATGATTCTGACTGTGACAGTGCTGAGTTGGATCAGTCAGGTAGCGGGGAGCCCAGCCGTCCTCCCAGCGCTGGAGCTTGGCTGCCGCCATCGCAGTCCTATCAGGGCTCTGCACAGGTGCCCCCATCAGGACCGCCGTAGATCACTGGACAGTAGCAGAAGACCTCCAGCTACAATTGTTGGCACTCCCATCACAGGCATACACTAATCTGTCAGTGCAGTACATTACTGTTGTCATGAGGATTCACAACTACTACACTCAGACTATGACAAAGTCCTCACATGTGTTTGTTGCCCAGCAAATCAGATTTGAAAGACATTTGTCATAACCTGACATCAACTACTCTGGCAGCTTGTGACATCAGATAAATGCCATCTAGGTTTCAGTGGAGTTTTTTTTTTTTTTTTTTGTTTCTTTTTTTATTAGGCAAAATAGATACCAAGGTACCTTTAGCCACTGCGCCAGTTGAGCAAAAACCCTTCCACAGACGCACGCACAAGATACCACACTCGTTGTCCTTTAAACACTCTAATCCTCACTCTGGGAGCATCCTTCACGATACTCCGCACACTAATGCATCAAATCCTAATGAATAATAATGTAAATATCCATGGCATACCACGTGAGAAATATCTAACTTTATTTTATTTGTAAGATAAAAGTGTAAGACTAAACAGTATGCAGCCCTGTGAACAAATGCATGACTACATGTTTATAATTTATGGTTCGAATGTTTTGGTTTTATATTTTGTGAAAGTTTACACTTTTTTAATACTGAAAGTATTACTTCGGTTGTTTTTCTTTTTGTTCATAAATGTCAGCACTCAAGAAGAAAAAAAAAAAAATCCTAAATGGAATGAAACCTCACTGAGACATTGATCATGATGCATAAATAGGATTCTCAGTAGATGACATTATTTTTAACCCTACTACGACTACTGAGTTTCAAATTCACATAGGACGTGCTTGAAGGTTTATTTTTGATTTTAAGCATGTCAAAAAATGAAACAATGGGAGACATTTCAGTTTACCCAAAATGTACTTTAACCATCACGTACTGCTTCATCTGTTCTAAATTCCTGACAGTCGTCAGATTGGATGTCCGTTATTTTCTCCAAGAGATGAATTACCTCGAACATGCACCTGCCCTCCCAACCCAGATTATTTCTCAGCCATAAATCCTCTGTGCGGAAACAAAAGCAAAGATTTTGCCTCCGCTTCCATTTTACATTACGAGCCAATTGATAGAAACGCATCCAGCGACATCCGCCCTGCACAGTCCTTCCTGAAAGCCTGCCTACGTTACCCATGATGCAAATAGTCGCTCGTGTCGGAGATGCGGGTGTGAAGGCTTGTAGCAGCCAAACTAGCCACGAGTTTTAATACGCCACACCTCATTTCTTTTTAATTTGCAGCGGTGCAAAAACTGCAATAGACTAAAACATGAAATGCAGGTCCTCCGTTAAGTGACGAACCAAAAAGTCTCCCTTTAGGTCGCGATGTTGGCAGGCATCGTGACAAACCTCAACGGTCCCTTTTACCCTTTAAGAAAACTACAGAAGTAGCCGGATTAGGGAGTAGCGCACTTCTCTGTGATGGTTCCTGGTAGAACAGCTAAGTATCCTTTGGGTTTCAGATAGAAATGTTTTCTTTTTATACAGCATTGCACATTGTACCTGTAACATAGGAATTATATCAAAAGCAAAATATTATGAGCAACAATAAATAATGTATTGGTTAAAAGAAGTGTGCGGTTTTCTTCTCAGAGGTCACACCTCACAAGACTGTTGACAAAGAAATAAAGTGTCTTTACATTAGTTCAAGAATTCTAGAGTGACCCTTTACTTTAGCTGAACCATAAACAAGCAGAAAGGACAAACCACTTGTTAGCATTTCACATCTTTTTTTATTTCTGCATTTCATTTCTTCAACAATTTAATTGCACCCAAATCTACAATAGTTTGAAAACGTGCACAAAATGTGAGTTTCTTCATCCTGCAAAGAATAATAAAAAATAAAATCTGACCCAGGCAAAAAGGATAGCAGGAAACTAGTGTTAATTCTATAATTCTCCTTCTAGTTTATCATAATTTAATACCTCAGCATAATATACTTAGAAAGACCAATATGTCTTGTCGTTGTGCCCCTTGCAGCATACCCCTCCCTGCAGTTAAAAAAAATATTCTCTATTTAAAACAAACATTTCAATGTTATTTTCATCATCATCATCATAATCATCATTGCTATGGTCTTAGTAATTCCAGAGAAAGCAAAATATTTTCCTCTCATTAAAGCCCTCTCCTGGTGACCAAAGCCCACCCACCCTTACCAGAATCCAAATGCACGCTAATGCTCAAAAGTCCTGATTGAGAAATAAAACGGATGGAAACACAGGAATGACACAAAACAATTACTCTGCAATTTAAAAAGGTGACACGTAATGCAGCTTAATTTTCTTTTCCTTTGAACCCGCACTTATTAGATAAGTTAGCTTCTGACTAAAAGGCTTTTCCTGCACACACCTGCAACTGGAGATCATTCACACCTATTGGAACCCGTTAAACCCACAACGCCTCCTTTAGGAAGTACAGCTTCAAACGGAAGATGGCAAATATCAATGACTTCTACTTACAAGAAGCTGTGTATTAAATAAAAATAAATAGATATTCAAAAGAAAAGGGAGAGAACAGTCCATCTATAATGTTACTGTGTCTTTTTTTCTTCATTTTTTTACATTTTCTAAGAAAAATCTGACATAATAAAAACATTATTTATGCCTTTTCAGATTTTTCTAAAACTTTTTTTTTTTTTTTACCTATATCAAGAAGATCATACAGATATACAGTAAAATAAGAGGGAAAATACAACGGAAGTCTTTAAAAACTATATGCAAAAGGAATTTAAAAACAATAAATAAATAAAATACCAATATTATGGTGGGGGTGGAATTACAACTGAGCAGGTTTATAACCAAAGCGGAGGTGAAAACAGTGAGTTTATGGTACTTGGTTTTTGCATTAAGTTCAATAAGGGACCTCTTGGTAAAAAGTAGGGTGAGGGGTTACGTTAGGTGCTGATGAAGATCCTCCATGTCAGTTGGCTGCGAGTCCAGTAGCTTCAGAAGACAGCCTGAGGAGCACAACACACAGGGGTCACTCCTAATGTTTCATTATGATATTTTTTTTATTAAAGAAAATCAAGTGAGTGACAAGAAAGTCATGTGTTTGAACAATATATATGCATGCAGCCTGTTTTGTCCCTACCCTTCTTTTTTTTTTTTTTTAGATGGGACTTTACATTTGAATAACTGCAAATGGGATATGTAAAACACATTGCAAACACTGAGGCGAGAGAACGCTGTAATATCTTTTAAAAAACAGAGCCTTTACGTCCTTTATTCACTGATTCTGTGCTCGTCTGTTTTTACTAGCATCACTCACCCTGGTAACCCAGAGTTTCTACAGCCTCTCTCAGATCTAAATGACTGTGTTCTGGTTCTGGCTTACCGGGCATTGATCAGGTACTCGGCCAGGCTGATGCTGGCGTGAGAGCCAGTTATGGTGACCTGCCTGTCAGTCGAGCCTTCCACAGGGTTGGCAATCTTGATCTGAGCGCCTGACATCTGGCGGATCTCATTGATCTTTGCACCCTGACGGCCAATGATGCAGCCAATGAGCTGCCCAGGAGGGAAAAAAAAAAGAAAAAAAAAAGAGAGAACAGCATGTTTGATACAAAGACAAAAAAAATCAAGTAAATGCAGATGAATTAAAACTAATGTATTGAAAAAGACCACCAATACTAGTGCTACAAGTAAAAAATAATAATTGGAACTTGGAAATATGGCAAGTCAGTTCATATGCTAATATAAGAGCTACCGTGAACTTGGTTCCTGTCTTGGAGGACGCAGTGGATATTTTTGTTCCAAACATTCTGTGAATGTCGCTGTTTGGAGTCAAACTAGACACTTGGATGACGCCACCCGACCAGTGTGAAGACATGCTGTGCTTTCCCTTTGTTGCTTATTATGTTCGAAGTATGTGGGAGCATTCCACTGTCTTTGGGCGGTATTATTTCCCTTCACAAAACTGACAATGTCACCAGAATCTCAATCAACAAAGCGGTGAGTTGTATATGGGTAAAATTGTAATTTTGGGTGACATATCCATTTTACTGAGCAGAGATGGGACTCACATCATTTGGAATGGTTAGCTCGTGGGAGCCAGTCTGTGCAGAGGCATCCATCCCAGCTGAGGACATGACAAGAGAACCCGAGTGAGCACGCCGACAAGGTGAAGTGTTAGAAAATTGGAAGCAACTTCCTTTGCCTCCATCCATCTGTCTGCCTACCTTGGAAGCCCTGGTTGCTATGTGGAATGGTGAAGGGGGTCTGCTGCATGGCCAGCTGGTGTAGTTTGGTGAGCTGTCGGGAGGAGAGGACGTGGAGAGCGAACACAGAAATAATGAAAGGAAATATCGAGGACATTACAGGGCTGAGATTTTGCAACGGTCTGTCTGGTGCAAGTGGAAGGAGTGACAATGGGAGAGAAAAGTGAAATGGAATGTGACACTGGTGACTTCATCTAAACAGATGGAAAAGGAAAAGGAAAAGAAAAAGAAATTCAAACTTTGTTTAAACTGTATGGAATGTGCTTATTTTTATGGAGGCCTAAACAGGATGTGCATCAAGCAGGGGTGAAGAGGAAAAGTCAGAGGGATGGAATAAGAGGGTGGCATGGCTTCCCAAGACCAAAATTTTAAATATATAGGATCACTTACAGAGGGCCCCTCACTTACATCAGGCTGGGGAATGGCGTGCTGCCCTTGGACAGCGTATGCCTGCAAGGAGAGAAAAGCCCTTAGGAGAGTGTGGCAGTGACACACACACACACACACACACACACACACACACACACACACACACACACACACACACACACACACACACACACACACACACACACACACACACACACACACACACACACACACACACACACACACACACACACACACACGACAGAACGGCCACAACTGAGAAGGCGGCCCTGCATAAGTCAAGCGCAGGGGTAGGCAAACTTTTTGACTGGTGGGGCCACGATGGGTTATAAAATGTGAGCGAGGGGCCGGAGCACTATGCCTGGTCTAGAGTGTGAGGCTGAAGTCCTTTACCTGACCACCGGCAAAGATGACGGGGGATCCTGAGGGCTTGGGCCTGTATGGGATGGTCACTCCCTTTGGTGGAGACTACAGAAAACACAAACATCAAAAGTTATGGTTAGGGCAGAGAGAGAGGAGGAGACATGGCACACTGGAAGGAGAGTTGATTGATACCGAGTCACTGTACCTCAAGCATGACGACACAGATCTGCTTGACACACTCGATAATGGACTGTGGGGTCCCTGCAACAGTTATGGCACGCTCTGTTGAGTTGGGCAACATGTCTCCTGCTACTTGTACCTGAGCTCCGGCCGACTGCAAATACAAACACACAGAGGGGAAATGAACTTGGACCTAAAGCTAATGGCTAATAATGCAATTTGTTCATTACATATATTTTGCAATTTTGGCCATTTTGTTTCGTTCAATTCTAAACATTAAATAAATAACAACGAATGAATCAAGAAATTGATGGGACGAACCTCTCGGATTTCCTTTATCTTGCAGCCACCTTTGCCAATGAGCGAGCCACACTGGCTGGCAGGCACGACGAGGCGCATGGTGACCGGTGGTTTGCTGGTGGCTGTGCTGTTAGTCATTGAGGTGCTTATGTCCTGATGAGAAACATTAAACAAGAGGGCAAATCAACGCGTTACTTGCGCTGCCATGACTCGTCCGATTAAAGACGCAGCGAGGCCTGAGCTGACCTCCTCCAGTTTTTCGATGATCATGGAGAAGGCTTTAAAGATGGAGGTGGTGGGACCCGCCAGGGTGATGATCCTCTCCGGACAGTTCCCCTCTGAGATGTTAATGCGAGCTCCACTCTGCAGGGACGGACCAGGGAGACAAACAGGACGAACCAGATGAGCCACAACGCTACAATATAACGGACATGTGCCACCGTCACTGGGATCAAAGACAGGATTCCTTTAAATATCTCTTCGGGTGAACCTACCTCTTCTCTCATCTTCTTGACAGACTCCCCCTTCTGTAAGAAAGCACAACCACAAACAGAGTCAATAAACAAACCACAACGCAAGATGCAGTAAGCATCCACCATTCATTTTAACAGCCAAATAAATGATGAAATTAAACTAACCTTGCCAATAATGCTTCCAACCTCCTGCAAAGGAGACACACATAAAGTTAAGTACACACATAGTGTGGATTCTTCTTACTCCACTTTGGAGAAGTTACAGCATCAAGCCATTAAAGTGGGAAGTGACTTTCGAATAAATTCAGATCGACTTGTTGCTTGAGATACTGCATTCGGCCGCACTCACCTTCCCATGCATGAGTAGCCTGATAGTTAAGGTGACATTAAGTCCTCCTTCGACCATACTAGTGTCCATTGCTGCAGCGGACTCCACGATTTAGCCTGGCGCGCAAAGTTGGTCTTTGGTCACTGGGTGAATGTCTGCAACAGAGGAAAGGAGAGAGAGGATGACTGTCAGATCGATGCTGCTGCCTGTAGCGAAGAGATCTCATCAGAAGGCTTTGTTTACTAAAAATGCTGCTGTCACTGCCGCACCATGAAGTGCTGCAGACAGTTTACATGGTGCGGGCCCGGGCTAGCGAGCACTGTACTCCAAAAACGTTGACTATCCACTCAGAAAGAATGAGACGTTTCAGTTCAGTAATTCACATTAGATTGGCTCCAATCCACTCATTCACGCCAGCACAATGAGCCACTGTCTCTCTGCGGCGGCGACTATTTCCTGGCAAAGAGCGGCGATGGCGGGTAAAACCGGTCACTTCATTTGGGAAGGCCTGAATGAAGGCCACCGAGACAGTTACCAGTGTCCACGCTTTCTACCTAGAGAGTGTCCACCTCAGGAATAAACGGGAGGTCGGCAATAGAATGAAATGAAGCAAAGTCCTAGACGAGACGGAGCAGCGCAGCTAGTCACGCAAGCGGGCGGGATAAGCTAGCTAAGTTCGCAGGTTGCCTTAATAATTATTCCCCTTATTGTGAATTTTGGGCAGCGGGCATGTGAAAAAAGGAGTCCAATTTACCACACGGCATTCAACTCGGCCATTCAGTAAAAGTCAGTTTTATCCATTTTAAATTAGAATCGCTAGCGTCTCCTGCTCCAGGAAATAGCCTGATCCCGCGGCCTACGTAGCGCAGGGAAGCACGCCGAGTTCTCCCGTCCTTCAGTCCGAAAACAGCGCCAAGCGGGCGAAACAACGCCATATTTCCGGAGCTCTTACCCGAAGCGTCCTTCGCAGCGTGTTCAGGGGGTGGGTAGGGTGGAAGGGGAGAGGTTCGGGAGGGAATTTTGAGAGGATCCGGGGAAAAGGGAAGAGACACCGTTATCCGATCGGACTCCACTCTTCTCTTCTGCTTGGCACAAAAGGCAAAATGGATTCAACTTTGACCTCCCGGCCGCCCCGCCCCTCCAGCCGGGTCAACGCCTCCCACCCGGAACGCCGTCCCGTCACGCTGCTCCAAACTTCAGGCGGTGATAAAGATATTTATGTTTGTTCTAAACAGAAGACAGGACAACAAACGGTAAGTTACACTTCTGATGAGTGTGTGTGAAGACAAACTGCATTGGAATGTGCAATTTTGACATGGCGATATTTGAACTTTGAAAGTTTAAAGGTTAAAGAGATGGATTTTGCACACAAGGTTGTGTTTCATTAATACCCCAAACTGAGCTTTTGTCGAACACAAAACATTAACTTGATGCAGACAATATCCGATAATTACAGATGTATCCGTTCAATTCAGTCATTTATTTCCAATGGTGACACCAAATCTTCATATTCACAGGTCTGAGCTCAATACATGATACTGTAATAAAATAGAAATATATAAAACACACAATCACACCAAACGAAAGGGAAGAGCATAGCAGTTAAACATTGTGGCGCTATTTTCTTTCTTTTCTCTGCACTTTACTATAATACCATCACTTTATACAACCTGTTTTGTTGGATGAAAAACTTTCTTAGATGTTAAGCTGTAAGTTTGTAAATTAATGTTTATCGGATAAAACACACTAATTTCACACGTCACTATTTTAAATATCGTGTGCATCTCTGAAAAAACAAGGACGGAAGAAGAAGCGCCAATGAGGTTCCCCCTCGCCGGTTAGACGTTACTGTAGCCGTCCACTAGATGGGGCAATTACACAAATATTTCAAAGGAGAACTACAAGCAGTCCATATTTTGAGGCTCCATCTTCATATTTAAGATGTAAAATGAATCCAGTAAAAGTATGATGAATTAAATATTAACTGTTAGGCATTCTTGACATCCGTAAAGGTTATGATCTACTGCAGGGACAGATGCAGCTGTAAACATTTTAGACTATGGAAAAGTTTTTATTATCTAATTGGATCGTTAATTTGACTGTCAGGAGTAAGATTACAGTACCAGATGTGCATGACCATCATTAAATACTATAATTTGAAAATGTGTATTCATTCATTCATTCATTCATTCATTTATTGAGTAGCATCTTTGCACTAATCATTCTTACTTGCCTTCAGTATATGTTGCATAGATAGATAGATTGTATTATATGAAAGTGTGTTGTACATTTTCTGCTCATTTTACTGCAGCTGTAATTATTTGGATCACTCACTTTAACCAAAGCCAATTGTAGTTCATTTGTAACTCTCTTAATACATTTTTACAACAAATCTATTGACATATCCACTGGATCCCCTTTAAAACTTAACGTTTGTCCAGATTGCAATTATTGTGGCCAAAAGAATTTCACCTACTGACCTGTAAATAATTATTGTCACTGTTATTATTTTGGTGTTGTCTCACACAACAAACGTGATTGATGACTTTTCACTTCATGATGGATGGCCCTGTTTTCTGCGGTGCTGTTTTGTCACATGATTGATGGGATAAATAAGGAGCGGAATTGTCGGGTGGTGCTTATTTTGAATTGGGAAAGGCAGAGTGAGCGCTGCAGATTGTCCTATATTAAGATGTGAGCGCGGTAGCAAGGGATCAAATCGAGTGGTGTACTGTAGCTGTATAACCATGTTCATGGTCTGGTTGATGGAGTATTCCGCCTGAACTTATTCTGCACATGTTCATTAATCTGGTGCAGGCCAGAGCACAATTAGTCAGTGGCCAGAGCAGCTTGCTATTGTCTGTAACAAATCTTTCATTCCCCTCAATCATTAATCCCTCATAAATCCAATTTCCCATCACAGCTGATGCGCTGCATACTGTGCATCAACACTGTTTTTTTATGAAGCACATCCTGCAGCTCTGTGTCACTCAGCATCTGAACGATGCCCTCCATGCTGGGAAAAAACTGAATTGCTCAGCAAATCTGGGGCAGGTTTCTCTGCATTTCCTCTTCATTCCTCCTTGTATATGTAAATACAGGTGTCTGTGTTTGACATGGTTTTTCAAAATAATCTACACAGCTGCCTGCAACAATTCCAGTGAATGGCTTTTTATTTATTCATTTATTTATTTATTTATTCTTTGCTAGATAGAAGGCTAGCTGATACGATTTCACCCCTGTACATACTGTCACGCTCTGGTAACAGGTAAAACATGTACTGCTTGTGCAAACCCTACATATTGCATGAAGTGACCAGCTTCATCAGAAAACACAAATGGATAAATGAATTAAAAGGTGCAATGATTTGTTGTCATAATAATAATAATAATAATAATAATGATAATGATAATGATAATGATAATAATAATTACAAGACGCGGCGGGAAAATAATAATAATGAACCCTCCACTAAATTAGAACCTATCATTTTTTTTCAATGTCCCTATGAAAGCATAATCACATGCTTACTTCCCCCATCTTGTACTTTGTCACATGCCCCACCTTTCCTCCATCTTCCCCTCACCAATCCTAGCAGAACCTCAGCCTGTTCAATGTTTTCCCCTTCAGTGCTTTTTTCTGACATACCCAGCGGCAGTCTCACTCTCCCTCCTGTCCCTCTTCCCTCCACCGGTGAGTGGTCATTGATTACCGTACATGGATTTTATGATGAAATGCCACTCGCCCACCTAGCATCCTCTTGTCAGCTGCCCCTGACATCCCACTACCTCTGTGCGACGCAGACTCGGGCCCGTTTAATGCCCCCTGATATTATGTGGAGTCGATTGTGAGCCTGCACATAAAACCCACACAGGTGCGATGTTACACGGTGGCCATCAACATTCTTGCTTACACTTTTAAAAAGGTAGGCTGAATCCAATTTATTCTCCCTCAGCTGCAAATTGTCTGTGCATATTAAAGCGAGTGATCCTGATTGAAGAGTGAAACCGATGACACACTCAAAGCCACAGAGTGGGGCGCCGAATTAGTCACCTAATTAGCAAGTGAATGTTGTTTTAAAAATCAAAGGTCCTGAAAAGAGATGAGACATAAAAGCGACATCTGACGCTGAGCCACGGCATGACTCGCCAAATGCGTTCCGAACTTCCCTCTGTTATCGCACTGATACAATAATTCCAATTTGTGACATCCAAGCGGAGGAAAGAGGAAAGTCTGGGATTCATGTTTGACAGAGCAATGTGCGCGTCGCACAGATCTGTTAACCCACTAAAATGGAGACACGGCGAGGCACGGTGGGACTGAAATCTCTCCGCAGGGGTGTGAACAGAGCCAAATGTCTCCGCTTGTACGTCAGCACCCCTCTGCAGTCGCAGTTTAGATGGGCCTGCCGGGTCGCAGCGAGTGGCGACATGTGCCCCGATAAACTGTCCAGTCAGGAGCGAGAGCGGATGCGGAGCGGCGATGACTCCTCACTCTTGTTTTAGGGGGATCTTCCCCAAATAGGTTGCTCCCACAGAGACAAATAATTGCTGCGATATCTCGGGGGCAGGAACATGAGGAGCCGTCTGCATTTTAATGCCAGTCCTCCACAGGAAGAACCCAATTATTCATGCCAGCGGACATGCTCTCCTGATTCTGTGTCTGGACCTAAGACATAGTATATGCAGATCCTGCAGAAAGTCAAGTGAAGGAGCGGCTTAAAAATAGGAATATATACAGGAATAGATAATAGAAAATGCCATCTATACAACTTTACATGCAACAGTATGTGTACCTGTTTTAGTTCTCTCCTGTGGTTGTAAGTCTGTTTATCACGTTAGTCCAGTTAGGACGAGACTTTGCCATACCGTTTCTATTTTACAGCTGGCTAAGCCTCGTGACTTAAGTCATGGCCCAATTTTTATATTTATCCAAATGTCCTTCAATTCAAACTGGTGGTTAAGAAGGAAGGGTCAGCGACGGAGAATGCTCCATCACCTCAGGGTCAGTGCCTGGTTCTGAAAGGAGCAAGCATCAGAGGAGCGGAGGCTGTGTTAGGCAGTGTTGCTGCAGGCTGTGGACAGAGTCAGTACGGTAGGAAGGACCCGATTATGAAGATCTGTGAGGTGGAGGACTTGAGAACTGGGACGGTGGAACGTGCAGCCAGTGGTGGTTGGAGGGAGGGCGGTTGGCATGATGTGATTTCAGAACAGGTGTGGGTGAGAAACAACAGAATTTTAAATGTACTACATTTTTCAATCACCATCAGCATCACATTCACTTATAACTTCTGTTAGGCACTAGTTTGTATATTTCACTGATTGCTTACTGTTAATATCAAATTAAAACCTAGATCATCAGAACTATGAATACAAAATAATACAAAATTAAATTGCCAAAAGTGCCAAAGGTTTGTTTTGACCAATGTATTCAGCATAAGAAAGATGAGCAGATTGGCTAACAGCATAACATTTAATGTAGCGTCTAAACTAAGAGTTCCAAACAAAATCACGCCATGAAATTGTGAGACAGCATCTTTCTACAAACTACACAGCGACAATCAGCAGCCACAGTCCTGCCAGTCTAAGCTACAGTGTCACAACTGCTATTCCAAGTCTCCATAAGATTTAGCCGGGCCAACCTGTGAAACTGAGGCAAGAGTGGGTGAGGGTACTACTGACTGACGGGCGGTAGAACCGTTGTCCATACCACCTGTAATGTTGTTATAGTGTCTTTGTTTGCCTTGATGCTTAAGTAATAACAGATCCAAAATGTCCTCAATTATCTGGAAGGAACAGAGGTTTAGAGTTGAACAAATGAGGCCCTCTGAGCATCGTCTGAGTGGCTAGTCTGAGCATGTAACGGTTTGTTCATCTTTGATTGAGAGCTGGCTGGCTTCTTTTTTTATTTTCGTTTCTGTCAATGACAGATCGGACCGATCCGATCGGGCTCGCTGGCAGATCTTGGCAGCTGATGGCGAAGCAGCTTTCTCCTTCCTCCAAAACACTCGCTATGTCGTGTCCCGCTCACGAGCCTGAGTACACACGGGGAGGTCAGAGACAAAGCAAACACGAGCCCACTATTTTCACTCTCCCTGCCAACATGTGTCACGATTTCAAATGCTAAAATGACCCAGTTACAAACCTCATACAGCGGAACATCTAATTTCAAGGGAGAATTAAAGCAATGCGCTCCCGTTTGAAATGTCCCCATTTGCACTAAATGAACCACACGCAGAAGAGCAAGGGATGCAAATCTTAGTCTGCAAAGTAAAAACACGAGGAGTAAAAAAACAAAAATCATTTAACTGTGATTGCAGGCAAAATGGCTCGTCAGTGGGACCCAACCTCATTTTGCTGAGCTTTATTGGTCTCATCTAAAACTGTTACCCTTTATTAATTTGCATAAAAATTGTGATGTCCTTCTCGTCTAACATACGCGTCATCTCTTTTGTTCTATTGTTATCAATTTGTTCTGCCTGTATTTTCCCAGCGTGCCAACAACACAGTGGATCTCATTTCCTTTCTACAGCAGTGAATATTTAATAACAAAACCAACAACCAGCATCAACTGATGGCATTGCACACTCACATTGTTAGGACAGACCATGACAACACCAATACAGCTTTAATTAAGGCATTTAATTGTGTCGCATTATATAATAAAGGAGAACATGGCTGGCCCTTACATCTCATGACATGATACCCATTACCTCTGTTGCGCCCCATTATCGATTATTCACTCTCAAGCTGAGGAAGAGGAGATAAAATAGGATGAGACTTTATTGATTCCCAGGGGGGGGGGGGGGATTTACATATTGGAGATGCAGAGTGATTGGCTGAAAATCAGATATGGGGTGTTCTGAATTTAAAAACTCCCTTTAGTTGTTGGTCTTCCAATGCCAAGTTTTAGTTTAGACTGTGTACCTATCCATCCTGATGTAAATGGCTCTGACTAGCTGGTTATGGTATTGTGCTGTGTGTAAATAATCATATAGCTCTTCAAAGTAGCAGCTAGATCAAATTTCACTCTCTTGCTCATCCACCTTGTCCACCTCCAGTAAAAAGCATCAGCAGTCAGTTTCAATTGTCCATTAAATCCACAATTGGTGAGCTTAGAAAGAGAAGTTTGACAGTTAAAAGCCACTGACACAAACTGCTTAAACACACACACACACACATCCATTTTGAACCTGACCTGTCTTGGCAAGAGTTTATTGAATACTGTGGTGCATAGCAGCTCGTCATAAGGTCATAACAAAGTAGAATTCTAAAAAAACAAAAACCTTGGCTAACCCAGCAGTAACAAATTTGATTGGTTTCCTTTGCCTTGTGTTTAACAAATGCTTTCTGTTGGCTCTTTACCAGATGGACAGATGAGAAAATAATAAAATAATATCAAAAAAGGATTTAGGAAAGCTATCATCTCCCATGCCAGGTTAATTGTTTTTCAGATGGTGAACAAATTGCCCTAAAATGTCAAAATGAGCAAAATCATTAAACATGGCATGAATCGAATCTAATATGAAAGTATCCGAGGGACAGAGCAGAATAGAAGACCTGTTCAATCAGCACAGTTTCAAAGTGGCCATGCAGGATTATTGGCGCCAATAAAGCATCTGGCCACATGTAAAATCCAGAGGCATTTCCACATTATGATTCGTAGCATTAGCTAACTGCTGGCGGTGTTTTTGCAAAACACTGAGAGATTGAGCTTGACCTGTCAGTCCTTCCCGACTGCAAACAACTTGCCATACGACATCAGTGACATTTTCACTACAGTCTTGCCTTATTATGGCTAAATCATTTTTGTGAAGTCACCTTGGCTAAAAAAAAAATAAATAAAAAAAATCCCTTGAGCTGTTCCTGATAAATTATTACGCTCAAGAGACGGAGCAGATGGACAACAGAAAAACGTAGTGCAGTGCAACCAACTGTAAGGTGTGAACCAAAGAGGAACAGCATATTAGGTTAAAATAGGTTTTGGAATGATAAATATTAATATACAATGTACAGTGTAGATAAAATGTGTGATGTTTTACTGTCACATTTGAGTCTTTAAAAAAAAAACAAAAAAAACCAAACATACAAAAAAAACAACAACATTTACATAGCAGAGAGACCCAACCAACGACTGCCTCGCCTCCCCCCTTTGGATATCCACCCTTGGATGGGATGCAGCGTTATTAGTCACAGTCTTATCCAATCAGCCATCCCAAAATCTCTCGCTACTGGGCATTGCACTGGAGAGGACAGATTGTCGTTTATTGTCACTTCGATTTCAAACTGGAGATTAGTCATATTCATGAATTTGCTGGTGGCACAGACCTCTCTGTTTGTGCGTGTGCGTGTGCGTGTGCAGGAGAGAGTGTGTGTCCATTATGTTTGCAATCGCGCGACCAAATGGCCAATTGACTCTGACATACAATCAATCATAAGTGGTCCGAGCTTGATAAATGGAAATTCTGCCCTACAATAGACCTTTCACATCTTGTATTAATGTCGCGAAAGGCTCTCAGCACGTGAATGGACTGAAACAGTGATGTCACCCATTAGACTCACCCTGTAGCTGCTCTACAGATATTGAATACTGAAGTCAAGGGACCCATAATGGCAATTATGGTGATTTTGTGAGACCGTAAGCAATCACCAAGCCCCTGTTAAGAATCTGATGGACACCGATAGAAATCTATTTGCTGAAAGAGTTTACTTCAGACAGCAGTAGTGAAGAGAGGACAGTGGCGCGGACTCAACCAGGGCGAAATGAGGCTGCCTCCTGTCTGTAAAGGCTTGTTTACCAACTCCAAGAGGGACGTAACTGTTTGATTATAGAAAGATAGGGAAGCATCATGATCAAACTTTTATTTATCCATTTCATCCATTAAATCCATTGGTTAAACTGGACACAAAACATTTATGTCGCAATGATGCACCTAAAACAGAAACAATCATTGATGTGACAAACTCTTTTGAGCTGCATCTGTTCTAGTCCAATCTAAAAATGAACAAAAAAAAAAACAAATCTGAGCTGGTTTCCTGCCATCAAACCAACTTCGAAAAGTGACACCTGCTGGCGTCATCAAACATTCAATTAGTCACCATTGCCGCGTGTGAGTGCGTGTGCGTGCGCGTGCGTGTGGAGGGGAGGCAGGCTGAGCCGTCCCGCTCAGTGTGGGCCTCTGCGCTGCGACGTAACATCTATTTTTCAATGAATTTTCCCTTTAAAGTCTCTCTCCTCTCCCACTGAATCATCAGAGCGCATCCCTTCTGCAGGGTAAAACACACACACGGACTCTCTCTCTCTCCCTCTCTCTCTCTCTCTCTCTCTCTCCCTCTCTCTCTCTCACACACACACACGCACGCACGCGCACGCACGCACGCACGCATATTGCCTCTCTCGTCGTTGCGCGCAATGATTCATCAACCACCGTTTGCTCATGAGACCGCGGTTCGGGCTCCGCTGAGTTCATTTTTCGGAGCCGGGGAGTGTTTTGCTCGTGGGCCCTCGGATGTCCCCACCTCCCCCCGACACCACAGTCGCCTCTCTCCCGCATCCCGCGTCTCGACGGAGCGATCGCTGCCGCAGCAGCATCAGTATCAGCAGCAGCAGCAGCAGCAGGAGCAGCAGCAGCAGCACCGGCAGCCTCCGAACTGCGGATCCATCTGGAAGCGGCTGAGCTGCTGAACAAGTGTGGAAAAGACCGACGCGCAGTGACGGATGCGGGACTCTGCCTCGCATCCAGAGGGATAAGAAAGGGGGGGGGGAGGCTTTGCGGGACATTTAGAAGGAGAGAGGTTTGGTTTTTGCGCCTTGTTTTCTCCCAGGAGCCGTCTTGTTTACCCCCCCCCCCCCCCCCCCAAACCCTCCTGCTGACAAACGGCCGAGTGACAGTGATTTTTACGGCCGTCGTCGGAGCGCTGGATAACTATCCCTGCGTGACGGACGGCCGATCGGCAGCCGATTCCACCGGAATGACAAAGGTAAGAGCTTGTTGACACGTCCGGGGCTGTGACGTCGCGGCCGATGCGTCTTTCAGTCCCATAAAGCCCGTGTGACGGCTCGAGCGGAGCTCATCGGGATGCGTTGTTGCGTCGTCAGACGTCTTGGAGTTGGAGAACGGTCCCCCTCCTCACCTGTCCACCCTGCAGATGCAAGGCAACTGACTTTATGCCATTTAACACCCTATCCACTTTATTTATTTAGTCGTTTGTTTCTTTCTTTTTGATTATTGTATTTTTTAGCCTCAATCTGACTTTGGCTGTGGGAGCCAAAGTCGCAAGTAAATATTAATATTTCATGTTTCTCACCCTATTTATGCAAAAATATTACTTGTTGGACTAAGTTATGTAATTATATATGGCACAATTTCTCCAACAGAGGAAATAAATTCCTGTCAGTTTGCCAGAGATCATGTGATTCAGAGGATTGATTCCTTTAAAAAAAAAAAAAAAATACAACCATTAACTTCTGCATGGCCGGTGAAATGTCAGTGACTGCGTTGGCTGAAATATTACATACCTGACTGGGTGTTCTACTGGTTGGAACTGGAGCTTTCTCACCAAACCACTAGAGTGTGTTTGTGCATGTGTGTGTGTGTGTGTGTGTGTGTGTGTGTTTGAGACAGAAGGAGAATCGATCGCCCGGATTGTGTCGAGGCCTGCGTCTCGCTCGGTTGTTGTCAAACACGAGCGTCTACAATTAAAAGCCCTTCATGCCGTCGGGGGAAGGCTGGTTAATAATTCATCCCAACCTGAGGATGGCTCACTTGCGTGTAGCACTTCACTGGCCCTCTGGTGCTGACGGCCGATCAGACCGTATAGGCCCTGTCCTCCCTCCATGGGCTGTTTAAACGTGCTGTAGGAGTCAGCAGGTGAGCGGCTGACTTCCATCCATGTGCTCCGCTGGCGGTGGTGCTGGACTCCAGGCTCTCACATAGGTGTCAATGTCATATCTGCTTGCCGGGGAGCCAACAGCCAGGATGATATACTGCACCAGAGTTTGATGAAAGCCCAGCTGGCTCTCACCCAGCGTGGTGGGTGTTTTTCTCTTTTTTTTCCTCTCAATGTTTTTTTGTTTTTGTTTTTTTTTTAAAACTGGCTTAGTCAGGTATACTGCAGCGAGTGATTGGACAAGATGCTGTACAGTAGCGTTCACGCCGCTGTGTTGCCAAAGCACACGCAGCATTAAGAGCACAGGGTCCTGATTGAACCAGCGCTGCGTTAAAAAAAAAAAAAAAAAAAAAAAAATCACACTCAAGCCGTGGAGTTGACATTTGGAGCTCCTGTCACGCGAGCCGCCTCGCGTGTGCGTTTGTCCTTGTCCGCAAAAGGTGGCCGCTGCCGGCTTCTCGCCTTGGTCCGCCTGGTTTGGCGGGAAACGCAACCAAGTTCATTTACTTAAGTGCCGTGCCAAAGCACAGTTTTGAGGCACTTAGCTTGAGTGCTTTAATTTTGAATGCGACTTCATCGTTGGGCTTCGCCACATTTCGGGGGTGGGGGGTGTTGTGGAGGTGGGGGTGGGGGCACTGTGCTTCCTACTGCACTGCACTGAGTCAGAGTGAGTCAGTGGTGAAAGTCAGGGAAGATACCAGAAAAAGGTGCTCAGGGCTGAAATACCAGTTATAAAAAAAAGCTGCTCACACAGGCTAAAGTTAAGAGTACACATTGTGAGGGAATGCTCAGTATTGCATTATGATTTTGATTGTTGATTACTCGTCTATCTATCTATCTATCTATCTATCTATCTATCTATCTATCTATCTATCTAAGGCCTCAACAATGAGCATGTAATGAGCAAGTAACACAATGAAAAATTTTCAAATGCAAAAAAATTCAGATCACACATCGTTATATGGGCCAGAACAGTGCAGTTTCCAACAGACAGAAGGGGAAAGCACTCAGAAGGCTTTGCGCACCTTTCGCACAGAGAGGCAAAGTTTCACCTTCTCCTGGAAGAGTTCAAACTGGGCTGCGTCTTAACACACTGGCCATATTTCTAGCCAAACTAACACCATATTAACCATGTCTTTAGCCTTGTTTGGTTTGTATGACTTTCACGCGTTTGCCAATTAGCATGGACCCGAATGCATCACCCATCCAAATGGGTTGATGCCTGCGTTTGCACTTTGACATTTCATCCCAAAAAATATGTATCGCATGTGAAAATTCCGTGCCTAGTTTGGATTAAAAAGAAAAGAAAAGGAAAATGTATGTGGTGTCTCTAAGCTGGAGTACGAGAGCCGGAGCTCCCTGCCTGTATTACAAGAAGAAAAGGAGGAGCAATGTCACAGGCTGTTGTTCTAATTGGTGTTTTGAAGGCAACAAGGACGACAGTTTCTGAGGCCTGGTGTCCTTCCCTCTCATTTTCTACTTCCTCCCCCTTTTATTAACTCACTGTCTGTCAGCTGCCCGTCTTTTTTTTTTTTTTTTACTGTATCTGCCCTGCGCGGCCGGTGTAAGGTCAGCCTCAACAATACAATTACAATACGGTGGCCTTTCATGTCATCCGCTGCGCTTTTATGTGAATGATGTAGTGCTTCCTGTATCATTAAGTGTGCCTCGGGCGACTTCTCATGCTCGTTTGGGGAAATTAACACAAAGATGGAAAAAGACAGCGCCTCCTTATAGAAACGTATACCGCTAACAGCCTTCGTTGACATGTTCGTGGGAGAAATGCAATAAATAAGAATAATATACAGCCAGTCGCAAACATGTCCACAGAGCCTATAAAAGTGACGTTGTGGGACTTTTTTTTTTTTTTTAGCCAGTGAAAGCAGAAGGAAGTGCTTGTATTGTGGACGACAGAATGGGAGTCTGGACTGTAAAAATAGCTTGCGCCTTGTGCCAATCTCCTCGCAACGCCAACAAGACATAAACGCGTTTCATTCAGCCGAATAAGTGCTGAGTCTCTCAAATCAATTCAGGAAGTGCGTCCGTTAAAATTTCCTAATTTCTCGGAGACGTGTGATCTCTTATCACGCCAAACAGTTTTTGTTTCGTTTTTTTTTTTCCCCCAAAAACTGTTATCCATTGATATTCACCATGGGAACAAAGCGCCAGCGTAGCCTCAGTTCAAACAGAGGAATGGCGACGCCAACTGAGCCGTGTGTACACTCCATCCTCTCCGTCAAGTGTCTTAGTGCTCCATCTGATCAGCTGTCGCCTCGCTGCCGGCGTCGCTGGGAAAACAAAAAAAAAAAAAAAATGAGCGAAAGAGGAACCCGGTTGGAAGGAATCAAATGTTTTCCTGTTCGACGCCGAGAGTTTTCCTGCTGTTGTTTCCTTTAATGACCTTGGTGACGGGGCCTGAGGTCCACCTCGTGCAGCAGCAGCAGCGGCAGCTGACAGAGTGTTCGAAGGTGATTAAAGTCTCTCTCCTCTGATGCTGATCTCTGCTGCTGAGTCAGTGACCTTTCCTGCTGGAAAACCTCCCTCCCCCTGCTCTCCCCCTGGTCTTGTCTTCTCTCCTTTCTTCTTCTCCTCTCTGTCCTTTTATTAGAACTTCTATACTCTGCACTTTCTTTTAAACGTTCCTTCCTTTCTCCCTGCGACTCTCATTACCCCTTTCTCTCCCACCACCTCACCTCTTTTCCCATCATGTTTTTTCATGTTATCCTGAATTATTTTTCTCTTTTTTTAAATTCATCTCCCCCGACTTCATCTCCTCTCCTCTCCAATTTCTTTGTCTTCTCACATCTTCTCTCTTTCTCTTTCCTTTCCTTTTCTCCTCTTTCCAGCTCATCCTTTTCTTTGCCCCCCTCCCCCCCCCCCCGCCCCGACGCTGTATTAGCATTATTTAGCCCCCTGGTCTCACTTCTCTTCTCCTCTGCTTTCATTAATTTCTCTCCTCTCCTCTCCTCCACACTCCCTCTCTCCCCTTGGATAAGTCCAGATAAACATTCCTCTGCATCAAGCCAGCGATTCCGCTGCCACAGCCTTTTCCTCAGTGTTCGTCAAACTTGTAACACCTCATGCTTTCCACTTCTTGTGTAAGAGCTGAAAATAGAAGCGGCTGTTTTACAGTAGGACCTTGACAAGCGTCTTGTTATCTCCCTGCAAGTGTCATTTTACAATAAGTCCCCGCCTGGGCTCCTGCACCGCATGCATCCTGTGACACAAATTTGCATGTTAAGCCGATCGCGCCTCACCAGGGACAATTAATCAGCACGCAGCAATTAATGTGTCTGCGTCCCCTGGAGATTAATTGTGTCTCATGTGTCTGACGCGGGCAGATCTCAGTAACAGATGTTTGCTCACATCAGTTTTTTAAACGGCAGAGGAGTATTTATCGCCAGTGTTTTTATTTTTCAGGTTATTAATCGCAAAAATTGGCTTTTAATGACACAGAAATTTATATGAGCAGCCGATTTAGATTTGGTTTGTTGGTTCTGCTCATAGCGCACAATCAAGAAAAAAAATTGGTATACGGGCAAGAAATAACACAGCCTCTATAGAACAGCTGATGAATATTACTGGGAGGCATTTGTTGCGTGAGAGGAGAAGACATACAGTGTCGAGGATGCCGCTGAAATAATGCAGGATGATTCTCGAAGCTCTGGGATATTTTTCTTTCCGACTGCGAAGAGAATTCCCTTAACCGTTGCTTAAATTTCTAAGGCGGTCCTTGTGTCTGTGAATGGCTGTGTGTGTGTCTATCGAAAAACCTTTTTTTTTGGACGGCGACAAAAGCTCACAAGGTTTCATTATAATACCCGCTGCTCTCCAACCAACCACCACCAAGTTTCGGCTTTAATTACTTCTGTGTAAATGTAAGAAAACAGAGATTTTTGCCTTCTAGAAGCGTTCTCTACCCCCCAGCAGTAAAATTGCTTCATAAAAAATGCACAAGTATATTTAAGAGAGTGGCAGGATGACACTAAAGACGCTCCCATATTGATTTAACTGTGATGATGTCCAAGGCAAACAACCTCTGAGCAGACACAATGGAAAGGAAAAAAAAAAAAAGTGCGTTTTTCAGGAAAAACAATCACTGTCTGCCTCCAGCCGCACTCCGTCTCATTAACGGCAAGTTCATTTGATTGTGTCATCGTTAATTTCCTCATATAGATGTGTATTTTTTTTCCCCTTAGTAATGTTTGGCTTAGCTGCAATGCTCTCCTGCCACTTGATGATGGAGGCGTCACCGTGCTCAGACAGTGGGATTGCTTGACAGGGAGTCAGAGAACAGATCCGAGTCCTCTGAGGATTAACACCACGGGACGTCTGCCTTCTGGCTTCTGTCACCGATTACATCCACTCAGATCGAGCCCTGACCCCGGGGTGTGCCCGTGTCACCACCCTGGCCCTGAGCACCATATGGTACTCCACGTCTTCTTGTCGTAATGCCGGTTGCCATCTTAACTTCTCACTTACAAGGAGATTGCTATCACCTCTTGACATGCACGGATCTGCATTATGTGATTGGCAGAGACCGAGATTAGCCGCCCCCCCAACACCCTCCAAGCTCCCTGATTACTCAATAATCACTGAGTATTCATTAAAGAGAATCGGGAACGAGAGTTGTTTGAGTCATTGAGCCGAGTCAACCAGAATGTGTGTAAACCATGGAATGTTTTATAAGAAATGTTTCCTGGTGGCCACTCGAGGTACTGCAGACAAAAAAATCCCATGGACCCAAAAACACTTTTCCCAGAGACCACAATACAAAAATAAACACCTTTAAAACAGCTGACAGGACGACTGTGACCTGAAATACGATTCATAGCAAATCTTTGTATTGTAGATTTTCCAGTTATGGTCTTTTAGTCGATTAAAAAAATTATAAAGGTCAGGAAACTGATTCAGTTTGAATTGCAGTCACACAATGGTGGCGTATTGTCAATCCTTTGCCGCTAGCTGTAGCAGCAGCAAGTTAGCGAATGAATTAACAGGGATGAGGAATCATGACTCACTAGTCAGTAAATCAATCTCAATATCAGAACAGCCCGTTCAGAACTCACACGTCACTATTGTTCAGAGCAACTGATAATGGACAATGTTTATCTAATGCTTCGTTCATCGTCATCCTTTTTTACGGATAAGAAAATCGGTGTCAGTGACTAAGCTGATTTTTTAAAGCGGCACAGTGGGAGTTGATCGTTGGCAACCTCTCTGGTCGGGAAAAAAAATGTAGTTGCACATAACGTGCAGAGGAACATTTGAAACGTGGGTTGCGCTTCAACGCCCTCCCAGCGACGAGTTGTCTGGCGGCATCGAGTGTGTTCAAATCAAAACAGAACTCCATCAAAGTCTCCAATAGAATGATTTCATTTTCCAACCTGGCAGCAATAACATTCCAGTGATGAGTCCCTGAAGGTTGCATCTCTGCACGTTTCAGGAACAAGGTACAATATATTCTCTTTGGCTACTTAGTCAACCTGACTCAATTCTCAATTCTACACAAGGTTTGTATCAAACCACTTCCCTGAATTATTTTTTATCTTGTTTCTATTGCAAATTTGTCATGTATTTGCTGTTCACGGCCAGTATCTCACATTGGTACACATTATAGGATATTGACCTTTACAAAATATGTACATAAAATTAAACGTTTTTACTATATAATACTATAGTAATGAAGCAAAGCAATAAAGAGTAATAATAACCGAAGAATAACGGTAAAATCAGTAATGTTAAACGGATCGAATTGAAGGACGAAACAAAGCATGAAAGTATATGCAAAACCATATAGCTGTCTGTTACAATAACAAAGTGCTTTTTGTCGCTCATAAAAAAATCCCAAGGTCTCTTTGTGGCACAAAAAGACTATATTTTTCCTAAGAACTGAGTATTTCTCATGAGATTACAGACCTTTAATATGTTAATGTGCACTACAGCAAGCGCAGTATCTCGTCAGTCAGTGTCCTAATCCTATTAAGTATTTATACAAAAACAAACTGCATAAAAGTGCTGTTTTGCCGAGGGAACGTGTGCACTTGTGGGCATTGGCAGGATCAAATTCTAAATAAAATAGCAAAGGAACCTATTGTCACTTTCAGCCAGCACTTCCACGGACACATGCACAGATTTGTAAAGCCATGAATACTGATTTAAAGTGAAAGATTTCAGGATGGAAAACTGTCGTACTTAAGTCCAGGCAGATTAAAATAAGCTGGAGTTGGAGACTTGGAGCCATGGAAAGCACGTCTTGGCTTTGCTTTGATTTGATTTGATTTAATCCCGGCCTTTCACGCTGTCACAATTTTGTATAATTACAAAGTAGCAAAATTTAGAAAACTATAGAGAATAACAATATAGCCTACTGTTAGCATCTATTAAAAGTGCTAACAATTGAGCTCTAAAAATGCCAAATGAGTGTCATGCAGGTCACATAAATCCGTCAGAGTGACTTGGGGTGTTTTTTGATCCTAGCGGTTAGTTTAACCTCAGGTTTCATTTTCATAGACAGGGGCCAGATCTGTCACAGAGACCAAAGTATTTGCTGCCCCCTAAAAACACATGTGGGCTAAGACTCATTTTTGAGAGGAATGAGGTTTTGAATTGTGCACACGAAAATGATGGGCCATGACATTCTTTTGTTTGGAGAACAGAAAACATGAAGTCTTTGCAGATTAGTGTTTGTGCAGTGTGCACAAATGTGGAACCCAGGTCCGAGCGACTGACAATTTAAACAATATATCATGAATTATCTTGCAACATTGTTCAGTGAATAGTAATATGTGTCCATCCCGGGATGTGTTGTGCATTTGTTTTGTTATTATTCTTTTTTTTTAGATGTTAAATGATGCCTTAACTATTCAAATTGTCGAACAGCCAAAGAAATGAAACCAAGACTGCTCCATGCTCTCAAACACCCCCAGTCTAGTGCTAAAATAAAAGCAAGAGCAAACACCGTGTTAAGTGTTGTCGTCTTGCTCACTTCTGATACCGTCCCATCTGGTTTAATGTTGTTTGCATATTTTGTTTCTGCATATTTTGCTGTTTGTGTGCCTTGTTTTTCAGCTTTCGCAGTGTGCAACCTGAAAGGGTCACAGGCTCCCAATCACACCCCCCCCCTTCACTGTCAGAGCCATAGCCAGTCACAAACAAGAGCCAAACTCTGTGACATTAGCACAACCTCCACTCTGCACACACACACATGCGCGTGCGCATGCACACACACATACACAAACAAACGTCTTCTTGACTTGAGTGTACCTGGAAGGAGTGACAGCGCTCTGTGTCACCGTCGGCAGTAAGGCATTTTGAGGCCTTTCTCCCTTTTCACAGAGAGATGCAACTCGTCCCCAGGACTGCGAAACACAAACACTCTCGTGATCACTCGTTCTCACTTTGTCCTAGAGGCCAAATAGAGCCGTTTACCACGGGGCAGAAGGTGTTCTCCACTATTGGCTGCTTATCAGAGGTTTTGCTCCTCAGTGCTGAGGATACATCACAGATCTTCAGTCCATACAAATGGCTTTGTTCCCCCAGTTCTTCACTCTGTATAGTGTTATAATATTCCAGCTGTTGTGTTTTTCTTCATCTTGTACAATTTCAGATACTGCGTAGTGCTTTGTGTTTAATCTCAACGTCTTGCGTTGCAAAAGATTTGCATGACAATGTTCTTATATGGAATGTGACAACTGTATTAGCACTTGTAAAAGCTGTGTCTCTTTGTATGATATTCTACGCTGCCTATATATTAGTCTTGCTGCATTCATATGCATTCACACTCCTTGCCCAAACTCGTGGTGTTTGAGCAGCACTCTCGTAGCATTAATAATTTCCACTTTTCACTTTGCGAAATCCTGTCATAACCACTGTTTGTTTTTGGCGTGTCATGGATGGATGATTTGTGTGTGTGTGTGTGTGTGTGTGTGTGTGTGTGTGTGTGTGTGTGTGTGTGTGTGTGTGTGTGTGTGTGTGTGTGTGTGTGTGTAGTCAGAAGGTAAAACCAGTAATAAACAGAACATCACAGAACCCAAACAGCAGCCAGCCAGCAGATCAGGGGCTTATTAACGCGAGCTAATGGACAGCATCGCTGTGTGTTTTCTCTGGATTTGCGGACGCAGACGATGTGTGATGTAACAGAGGAACTTGTGTTGCTCTGTCACTGCGGCAGAATTAGCAACACATGCAGAGATCTGACTTCAGCGCTACCTTTGCTGTCCTGCTTCTGTACGTGCCTAAACTCCACCATCTTCCTCTTCTTCCTTTTGTTTTTTTTTTTCCTTCCAAAGACTTGACGCGACCCGACCCCTGCTTTCATTGTCATCCTCCTGCGTGGACAGTCAGTGTCTGTGTGGGTCACCCTGAACTGCCTCCTGTTTCTTCCTATTATGCTAACTGTAGGACGGCTGGAACAGACTCCCGCCCAGCTTTTCCTCTTCGCCCAGGTTGGTCGTCCTTGTTTGTGTTCTTCCAGGCGCTGTGCCTTCATTTTAAACGCTGCTGTTGCATAATTCACAGCTGAGGGGAGACAGCTGCTCCAAGAGACTGGCAGGTAATGTGCGAGATGCTCTGGAGCCTCACAGGAGGCTGGAGGGCAAATCCTGGATAACTCAGAGATTCCAGAATTTCCCGACGGGATCCTGTCTGGAAGCATGATCGTGCTGTAGGCCTTTGATAAAGCAGTAGCCGTCCTCAAATGGGATACAATACAATAGGAGGTGCCAAAGGAGCCTGTATACTGAGCTCCAGGAGCTGACGGGAGACTAATGTTAGTCTCAGCTTTACCACCTGCACTGGGAGCATCTGTCCGTCATCACAGGCAATCTCACTCTTTATTAATCTGCCAGGAGTGGTAATGAATTTCATCTGGAGAGTTTCAAGGGCTCCTAAAGGTCTCTGTTTGCACTTCTGCCTCCTCCATCTCTTTATCTTTCCATATACTGTAATCCTCCCCCTCCTTTACTTTAATTTGCATGTCACACTGGAAATACCACCGCGCTCTCCTGTCATGATATTTAGTCCGTCCGAAAGTCCTATTTGATTTTACCAGTTATTACCAGCCAGACATTTGTGTTTGTATTTCTTGGTGTGAAATAGTCTAAACATGTCAGATACTTCTCTTCGCACATTAGAGGGACTTGCAGGCACACAATATGAATAAACATGGAGGGCCGCTCCTGGTAACATTGACCCAATCCATCATCTTTTCTTTTTTTTTTTTTTTTTTTTTCTGCAAGTTTCTTCCCAAGTTGAAAAACTTCGCAATAAATCATTAAAAATCTCGACACCTTAAATTTAAATTGTTTGAAGACTAAAATAAAAAAAAAATTGTACCTTAATAATACAGTTACCCTTTGTGTTGGCGACCACTTGCTGCTAGTAAGTGAAATGTTGTGTGTTGTATAATAGAATTTTAGTTTTGTGGGTTTTTGAGTGCCCCTAGTGTCTTATATAATAGAAGCAAGATGCATTCTGCTTCTGTTGGTTTTGACCTGTTCCTTGCAAGTCATTTTATTAGCAGTCGAGAAGAGCGTTCAAGTAACGCGCAGAACAGGCGAATCGTCAGTTTCCTACAGTTATTATTGCTCAACACAAGCGGAGTTGTTCTCCCAGCTAAAACAAGACGAATGCGTAGCTACAACGCTGTAATAGCAGCAGAGTGCAGCAAATGTTACATAATACAATAATAACGTTTCAAACTTAAGAGAATTCAGTCTTTTTTCTGAATGGAAGAGAGGGTTGGGCTTCAAGGCAAAACGCTGCTCTGTAGCCGTGCGGCTGTTTGTGGCCGGCCCTCCTCTGTGTTCAGTCACTGCGCAGTGTAGAGTCTCATTAGTATGGGTGTCAGTGCCTCTCCTTCAGCTGAACCTGCCGTGCCACTACTATAGTAGAGCTGCCGGCCTGCCTGCCTGCCGCATTGTCCCTGGATGGCCGGTGTGAGGCTGCCAGCACCGTCTCCTCTCAAGGATGACTGAAATGTGGGCGATCGTCAGAAGCACAGTGTCATGATTCAAGTCAAGGAGATGAGGCGACGTGTGCTCGTGCGTGTCTTCGAGCAGCACATCAAAGCTTGTTTCATATATGTGTGTGTGTGTGTGTGTGTGTGTGTGTATATATATATATATCTATGTATACAGTATATATTTATATACATATACATATATGTGTGTATATATACAGTATGTGTAAATCTATATATAGTATATGTGTGTGTGTGTATATGTGTGTATATATATATATATTTATATATATGTGTGTGTGTGTATATATATATATATATATATATATATATATATATATATATATATATATATATGTATATGTATATATATATATATATATATATATATATATATACGTATATATATACAAATTTTGCATGTGCTAAAACTGCAAAAATAAAACATTTTTTTGTTTTTGTTTAAATCAAAATTGAGCTATTTGTTATTTAGTCTGTATCATTTTGTGTGTAGTTGCTTCGTGGTGGGAGTGTGTTGAGTTGGGTTGTGTGTCACGAAGCCCCAGCGCACACAGAGGGACTTTTTACAGTTGCCTCTGTAATACTACGATAGAGTTAGCCCGTGTAAAGTGCGGCGAAGTGACAGCGCGGCGTACGCGTTTGTTTACTCTGACAGCTCAGGCTGTGGCTGTGCCGACAGGTGGTGAAGTGCCGTACGAATCAAGGACAAAACTCACAGTGACATCGCTGATAAGACTCAATGCATCTGCAGGAAAGGAGAACACGTATGGGTAAAGCGTTTGGAAAGAAGCCAAAGAAAATAATGAACAATTTAAAAAATAAAAATACTTTTTTTTTAAGAGTACAGCAAAAACTCTCCTGCAGTAGCCTACTAGATTGTTTAAGCTGGAAAAGACCTCAGTGGATGTTGTTCCGACTGAAGTGGCAACTTGTCTCAATGTCTGTAGAATTAACAACTTTTTCTTTCAAAAAGCAAAGATAAAAAGCTGAAAAAAGCACTCTCGGCTATTAAGACAAAAATTTAAATGCAGTGATAGAACTCCACTTCCTGTCAGGATTTTATGCTGTGACAAATCGACCGCTGGCACCAACAGTGGAACTTCCTCATGGTGGTGTTAATGATGATTCTGGCCTGGAACATAAAGGATAAACTAGGATGATGATGGCAAATTGTTGGCACTCTTGAAATACTTGCAGATTGGTTTGCCCAAAGAAAATCAAGCAGAGTAGCATGACCCACTGTATGGAGTATTTCTAGTCTATCTCTCTTTTGCATGTTCATATTATGATGAGCCTAAAAAAACAACCTTGATGACAGACTGCAATGACATCCTGTTGGATTCTCCGTTTCAGCAGCATCCATGCTAATCTCTACGAGATTGTGGTCACTCCCTTTTAATTCCTCGTCTTCTTCTGTGGTTTTAAAGGGCAGACCGCAGCAGATCAATTGCTGCTTTTGTCAGCGCTGAAAGGATGCTGATTGGCCTCCGATTGCTCAGGCCGACTGGGAACCCTTCAGATTGGAGCTTTTCGAGGAGGACGAGTGAGATTTCAGACCTGAATTTGAGGAAAATAAGCTGCGGTTCATGATCACTGCCGATAATTACGCTAGCACGGGGAAAGTCTCGTGTCCTTTCTGTCAACCTTGTGACAACGTTTAAAACGACATCACAGTTCTACCTTCCCCCGTCTAATGACTAGGGCTTGCAAACTCAGCCAGACCGACTTATAAGAGCCCCAAGGTTTTCAAAGTAAGGTTCACAGTGGCACTGAATAGAAGGAAGACATGATTGTATAAGCATGAAAAAGAGCTGAGCGGAGGGACGTTTCTGGATTCTTCTTTTTTTTTTCGGTGCATTTTGAGTCATTGTCCTTTGTCCCTGGAGAAGGCCGAAGGATAAACTCTCCTCTCGCTTCCACCCCCCGGCTGCGCTGTCATCACTCCTGGCCTTCGTTCAATCACCACTACAGTGTGATAAAACCGCGCTGCCTTCTGCAAAGTCACCTGACGTTGCAATATCATCTTTTCAGCCCCTCGCCTCCCTGGGTGTATGTCTTCCCTCGCCGCAGCCTCCCCCCCAGCAGGCCTAACAAAGCCCAGAAGACACAGCCGACCAGGAGTTTGTTGTTATTTTTAGAGGCTTTATTTCGAGGCTCGTTGATGTATAATGTTGCATAAAGCAGGAAGACAATGGGCCGCTCTGCTGTCGCCGCAATTGCACCGGCTTCCCGCTGCGACCGCCGTGCGTTTCCCACTGGATTTGACTTTAAGACATCACATTTCACTTGTCAAGGTGTGTCACGCGCTCACTCACGCAGGCAGGCAGGCAGGCAGGCAGGCACACCTGCTCCACACGGGGCACGCTACTGGAGCTTTTCCAGGCTTGACTGGAAGACTCTGACACCCACCAGTTTTGTTCCTCATGTGATCACAGGAAAGACACAGTGACATGTTGTCTCACTGTTTTTTCTTTTTTTTTTTGATAACGCGTTTGGTCGCGGTAGATAAGAGCCCCATACATCAATCCTGACAGGTCCGTTGAGCAGCAACTCCACCCCATCGCTTATGTCTTCTCCTTCTTCCCAAAAAAATCATTTTTTGCTCCTTCTGTTCAGTTATATATTTTCATTATTATTATTATTATTATTATTATTATTATTATTATTATTATTAGTAGTAGTAGTAGTAGTAGTATGTCTCATTGAATTTTCATCTTGTCTTTTCTTTTTATCTCAAATCTCAGAGTTCATATTTTTTGGTCACATGGCGGTGAAGCTCAATTGGGTTCCTTTTTTTTTTCTGGTAAGAGTTGCAATTCTCTACTCCTTTGCGTCTTGCTAGGAGCATCAGCCTGAAGAATTGAAGGTCTGAGCACCTGGCTGAAGGAGTGCCTAAAGATTAGAGAGCGCAGTATTTGAAATTAGCTGTGTTGCTGCTCCTGCGGGTAAACAGGCCAGGACAGGCTCATTTGTCACACGCTGAATCCTTTAAGGCGGACCAAGCTCAGCCGCACCGACCGGCAAATGTCAGTCGAAGAAAAAAAAGGGTGCCACGGCACGCCGAGAAGGCTGCCGTTGTGATTGATTAATTTGTTGTTGACCTCTTATTGCCGTATGTTGAGGTGCGTGATGTAGCCATGCGTGGTGCTAATGAAAAAAGATCTGGGAGTCAAAGGAACCTGTTATTCTTCTTTACCCTTTCCAGTTAATTTATACAGTGTGTGTGTGTGTGTGTGTGTTTGTGTGTGTGCGCACACACATATATATGTACATATATATATATATTTATATATATATATGTATATATATGTTTATATACATATGTGTGTTTGTATACAGTATGTATATGTATAGATACACATATGTCTATATATGTGTGTGTATATGTACATACATACATACATACATAAATATTTGTATATGTATATACATATATCAGCTCTTACGCTGCTGTGCAAAATACACATGCAAACTCATTTATGCAAGAGCTTTGGTATTGGTGCATTGATTAAGCAGGCCTGAGGATCAAGGCCTCTCCCTGGCTCAACACTCAATGATTTGCATTTAGCATTTTATCATCAAAGGTCTGTCAACGCCCTGGCAGCCAAAATCCTGAATGCTTATTTCTGAGTGATGTGTCCTTGAACACAGAAGGCATAGCTTTAGTGTGGTGTGTGCGCGATGAGTGCTTTGTCTCTGCAAATAATAACAGGCCTTGTGGAAGGTTCCTGAAATTTGGAAATGTTTGAAGGGAGAAGCCAATTCACAGAAACTTTTTTTTATTTTTTTATTTTTTTATTATAGTTCTGTCAATCACATCCAGGATTGTGGTAGTTTTTTTTGATTAACCGGTTTACCATTACTTTGAGGTTTACAATTGATGTGCAGGGCGGCATTGGATGCACATCACTGCTGAAAAAGAAGTAAAGTGGAAACATCTTTTACAAAACAAAGTTGCAGTGATGCTCTTTGTTCTTCTTTTTATGTTAGATATCATCCAGTTCCCCTAAAACTGCTGCTACTGCAGCATCCACGCTAATCTCTTTAGCCGCCGCTCAGCTTGCTGTCATTTCTTGTATTCTGTCTTTTTCTGAGGTTTTTAAGGGATGCGTACAGCAGTTGCCTCCATCTTTTCCACAGCTAAGAGGATGATGATTATGATTATGTATAAAACCAGGCATCGGGTAGGACCAAATAAAAACGATTTTGACTGGAGCTTGGCAATACGGATGAGATTTCGAACTTAAAGTCTCAGCATTCCAGGTGCATTGCCAACTTACTTCTGCAGAATATGTTGTGTGGTATTCAGGGTTTGTGATGCCTCTGGCACGTCGGTATTTCTTGTATCAATTTGCTTTAAAACAGCCAGAATATGCTAATCTTTATCTCATCAGCGCTCACTAACATATTCCAGACTCCACTTATTTCTAAACCAGCCTCTTATCACTGAATGCATCATCCTCTGGTTCTAGTGAACGTTCATCAACAGAAACCACTGCAGAACGTACTCACTTACAAGTTTGGCTCGGAAGTAAGTCTGAGTCATGATAACCTTTTGCTAGCTAAAGCGACTAGCTGACTCACAGCACGTTAGTTGATGCGATCAACCAGCACCTTTGATGTCAAGGGCTGTTGCTAGAACTAAATCTGAGTGTCTGAGAGCCAGAAAATCCAGTTTTCCCGTGAAGTCTCAAATGACAATAATTATAAATGATTTTTCTTAATAATTAAGTTTACAAATGAAAATTAGTTCAGTAACAGTGGATTCACAGCAAAATCAACTGTCTATATTTATGTAAATGCTGAGATTGAAAACTTTACATTAGTTTATGTCATGATGTTTCTGGTATTTGAAAATATACATCTCAAGATTAATACTCAACACGAAAGATGACAGAACGGGTGACTTGTCCAGGGTGTCACCCTGCCTTCGCTCTATGACAGCTGGGATAGGCTCCAGCAGACCCCAGCAACCCCGAGTACAGGACAAAACGGGTATTGCGAATGGATGGATGGATGGATGGATGGATGGATGTATGGATGGATGAAAAATGACAATGACAATAAAAAGCCTTGAATGCTGCTTGTTTTTCTTTTCTTTAACGCGACAATGCCATAGCCGCTAGTGCATCCATGATAGTCTCTTTAGTAACAGCTAGGCTCGCAGTCACTTCCTCTAGTGTTTCTTTCCTTCTCCTATGACTTGTGAGAGCCACTTTCACCACTTCAGATGGCTCGTCTCTTATATAGACAAAAATTTACTTGCATTGTTTCTTTTTCTATCTCATCTGCTAAACTCTAACATAAGGAGACACAATGAGTACGCTTTTTGAGTCAGCTTTAAGCAATTCCTTCATTTTTTCATAACTGAAAAGACCCTTGATTAGCTGGTTACTACTAAGACCAATTGAAAACACCAGAGATCGACGAGGTGGTTAACAGTAATTTTAGATTCAAAAATGACTAAGGGTTACAGTTAGGGTGAGGGTACTAAAAGACAGATTTGTCGGCAAATTCTCACCTACTTTTTCAATATATCATCGTTGGATGTGCCGGCGAAATGTCCGAGAAAGCAGTCCTCTGCTTCCCGCTATCTTAAAACCACGTCATAAAGCAGTAAATGAGATTACACCCATAAACGTACAGGTGATTTGTACTGGCTGCGACGTTAGTCACCGTCCAGTCTGCGTTTAATATTTCCTCTTAAAGCCATAACTCAGCGGTGCAGATGGCCAACCGGGGAGGGGAACAAGTGGTGCTGGTGCGGCGACTATGCATCAATTTAACGATTTTCAAGATTTTTCTCTCTCATGATGTAAGTCGCCATCACCGTAGCTGCTGATCTCACTCCTGACGGCAGCATTAGAGCAGGTTTCAGCGTGTGTGTGTGTGTGTGTGTGTGTGTGTGTGTGTGTGTGTGTGTGTGTGTGTGTGTGTGTGTGTGTGTGCGTGTGTGATGCGTGTCCGTGTTTTTTGGTGCATGTAGCGGCTGACAGCGGAGTGTTGGCTGCGTGTGATGAAGTACTCACAGCAGGCTGACCACAGTAATAGGAAGTGCATGGCTGCAGCTCATGCTCCCCGGCCTGGCTCACCTGGAGTGGATCGCACTCCCACGCGTTCGGTGACCTCGCCCTAACACAATAAACTGGTGGGGGGGAGGGGGGGGGGCTTTTAGAGGACACTCACAACACTTAATTTATCGGGCATTTCTTTTTTTTGACCACCTTGTCACCGCGAGTAAGATTTATGCGACGCTGTACTGGCTTAAGCTCTTCCTCACTTTGTCAGTGATATTGACCCAGCTTTCATAAACGCTGCTGTGAAAAATTGACCAGTTTAAGAGGATTGCGCCCCGAGGAGATTGGGATTCATCGTGCCCGCTGCCGTGACAAGGATCGCATGCCATTCCTGTGGCCATCCAAACGGTGGCGCGGACTTTGGGGGCAGTCACTCCGGCTCGGTCTCTCTGTCAAATCAATAAGATGTTCACCACTGTGTCCTGGGTGTTGTCCTCCAGAAGCCCTTTGGAAGACTTTTGAACGCGGGTGGTTTGTCCTCCATGCAGGGATGGAACCAGAAGATGTTTTAGCGAGGCACAGTGATCAAGTGGAGGTAAAGTCCATCCAACCTCTTATTGTCTAACGGCCGTAACGTCTTTCCTTATGTTTACATCACTTCAAATGTCTGACGTGTTGGCGGTCAAGACCTGAGCAAACTCGATTGTTCAACTTCTGAGAATCTTCTACTATTAATCTTACGTTAGGAACTGTCCTTTCAAGCTAACAAGCCAACCTTTAACATTGTCAGGTTATTCTAACTAAAGCTGCCATTTGGAATTCCTTCCCGAGTGGTTCGTCAGTGTTGTCCTCATCGAAGTCTGGGTCTGACTGTAACGTTACAGCTTGAAAAGCAATTGAAAACACAACAAAGTGTCCCTGTGCTTAGTTTGCGCCAAGGGATTTCTGCGAATAGTAAAAACAGTGGCGTAATTGCTTTGTCATTCAAAATGATTATCAGTGATAAACTTTCACCTTGCGGATGGATCTACAGAGGAGCGCATGGATCAGAGGGCAGACGGGAGGATGAATAAATGGATAAATGGATGATATTGCTTGATTTTTAGGCTGATTGTCTTGAAACCCACCTGCGAAATGACTATTTTTTTTCTGAATGGGAGATGATCTTGTTCCCTTAATGGGCTTTACATTAAATGTGACAGCACGGCCAACATTACAAGTAGCCACTTTGAGACACAAAAGCCTTACAGACAGCTTGATTAATAGAGGAGAGACCTGGCAGAGTGGATAGGCCCATCAATATTATTCACTCATTCAAATCAATGGGACTCAGTTTAACCGGCTAAAATGTGTAAAAGATTCCACCTCTTACACACTGGGCATCGTGATTTGTGATTTCTTTCTCACACCTGCCGAGGACTGCTGCTCTGTTTCGTCGGGCTGTAGTCATTGTACACATCCACAGTCTTTACCGTGTGATTGTGAAATGCGTGCATCCAAATAAGGATGAAGCCCTTTGGAACCAGAAGCAGAGCCTAATATCTAATACCAAACGCTTCAGTAGATTTGGTAAAAGGGGGGATTTGGTTTGATGGGGTCCGATCTTGCTTCCACACTGCACTTTGTCCGACAAACCTTCTAGATTTACATACTCGACTATTTGCCTGTGGTGGCGCTGCATCAAAAATGAATGAAGGAGAAGACGAGACAGACAATAAATAAGAAGCCACGCTCATCTATTGATCAATGCAGGGCAACTTCCTGGACGTACGTTTGTGTAGTTTAAGCTTACCCACAATGCTCTGTGTTGCGGTGTTGTAGTCCGCTTCCTGCCGTTAGTACACTTGAAGCAAACCAAGACCTAGGTTTTTTGGGTGGCCCAAAGTTTGCTTCTCTGAGGGGTTCAAATGCGCCGTCACCCAAACACACAAAAACAATTTCTGAGCAAGCAAACAGGAGTTGGATTAAAAACGACTTAATTACTGCCCCTATCTGGTGTGTTTCTTTTTTCACAAAAATTTGCGTAACTACCACAGGTTGGACCACGGTTATACCTCATTTATGTAGTCATTGAAATGTCAAAACTGTCAAATGGATGCAGTGCGCCAATGAAGACGACTATCCATCCATCTCCTGTACCTGCTTCCTCCTGCACTCAGGGTTGTGGGGTCTGCTGGAGTCTATCCCAGCTGTCATAGGGCGAAGGCAGGGTTACACCCTGGGCAAGTCGCCACTTCATCGCAGGGCCACGTAGAAAGACAAACAAACATACTCACATTCAACCCAACACACACAAACACCTACGGACAATTCATTCCCAATCCGCCACTGCACCACCGTGTTGCCCCAAGTCACTACTACTCAGAGTAAAAGGAAAAAACAAGGATGAATCCCAACCCCCAAGCTCCCACAACCTGTCTGTCAGGGGGTCAAAGTTTGATGTGGAAGCTTGTAAATGCCCTCGAGCACTAAGTATCATAGGCGATGCCATCTTGTCAGCTTCTCCTCTCTTCTTCGACGGATCAGAGGCTCGTGCTGTTCCACTCCAGGCAGCCATTACAGCGACTTCTCTTGTTTTCTCTGTGTTTATACGGGTACCCCCTGCCCCACCACCACCACCACCACCAACACCACCACCCCAAACATTAACAAAATGCACCAAGACTTGTTCTTCCATTTTGTACTTCTGACCACCCACTGTGCCTGGCTGATTGGTTCGAGCCGCTTCTTCCCGCTTTCTTGTCATAGCTGAACTAACGGCGTCAGCGTGCGCGCCGATGATCAGCGTGACACCGGCGCGCCGCCTTGATGTTGCCGTCACGCGCCCCTCAAGTTTGGTTTCTCTCTCGGCTCGCAGCTTATGGAGCGCTGCAGACGGGAGGCTCAGCGAGAGAGAGCGCGGGTTAACAAACGTCTTATGTCTACATGCTTGAAATTGTTTAGAGAACTGAATTAATTTTACCAATGGCAACTCCTCAATCAGAGGAAGACGCCTGTGTTTTTTTTCCCTTCATAATTAAAAGCTTCAAGCTATTATCAGCAAAGGAAAAGTGCACAGTTTGTTTGTTTTGCTGCACTGGAAATATGTGAGAGTATCACTGTAATTTCTGTGGTTATCTCAGTAAGCAGCAAGGAGAACAAAGTTTTGAGGCAACGCTCAGTCCCATCTGGGATTTGACTAATCCCTGCGTTCGTCTGCCACTGTACGTTAAATATGCAGCCGGCGCATAATAAAGTGCAGCTTTTCCACTTGAAAGAGGGAAATACATCTCATCGAAGGCTGGATTCTAATCAAGGAACAGGTAGTTAACTTCTGTCTGTGCCTCTATTTTTGGAGGGTGGAGGAGCTTGAACAGTTCACTTCAGTTTAATAGTCCTGTTGGATAGTTTTGCGGTTTTATATCAGCTAAGGCAGACTTGCAAAATGTCTGGAAGATAATTTTATAAATGCTACTCTACTAGTCAAAATTCTGGACACACACTATGAATTTTATTGTCTTTTCCATTATCCCCATGACTATTGACATTGCAGTTTCTCACTGAAGGCATCAAAGCTACTTATGAACACATGGAATTATGTAGGAAACAATTAAAGTTTAAAATAACTCAAACACGTTTTATATTTAAATTCTTCAAAATAGCCACCTTTCATTAAAAGCATGTTCAGAGTCATTTAACGTGTATTTCTTTGCTGCATAAGTACATATATCTTGTACTGCCCACTTAAAGTCCAAACCCTGAAACCTTTTCTAACTTTTGTCACGCAGATCTTAAACTCTCCTCTCACCCTGGTGGCTGTTTGATTGTGTTACCCGTGCAGTACTTGTTCCGTTCATCCCCATCCCCTCACTATAACACTCAGCAAACCACATCAAATCCAGAACAAATGAAAGGTGCTGAAATTTATCCTTGGCTCTGTCTTTGTTTTTTGTTTTTTGTTTTTTTGTTTTTTGACAAATCAAATCTTTTAAAAGCCGCCTCTGTTTGAGCATCTGTCACAGCGGCTGATGATAAAAATAGACTTCACTTCGTAGACGTGGTGAATGTATCTGAGTCACAATGCAGGCGTTCTAAAGTGAATTACTGCATGCACACATGCGCATGCTTGCCTCTGCCAAACTTATTGTGGCACCTTTTTCCTGCAGGGAATAAGCCTGTGGAGGACGAAGCTTATTAGCGCATGATTGACATCGCTGGGAGTTCTTATGTAATCCGTAGAAGGACAAGGACTTTTGTTTTGCCTCACTTTCTCTGTCATCTGAGTTTAGCAGCCACTTTAAGTTTTTTCCCCCCCTTGCTCCCAGGGCCAAATGATTCAGCGATGCTGTCACATGACACAAGATAATGAGTGTGCCGCACTGCTGCAGCATGACAGGGAGGAGATCTGCTCAAACACATTGTGTCAAAGTGTGGCAGAGTTTTCAAGGACAATGCTTTGCTACTTAAAGGAACAGTTCACCCAAAACTGATTGCCACTCACCGTTATGCCGATGTTGGCACTGTGGACAGTTGGTTTGTATCCATAAAATCTTTTAATGTGCATTAAGAAGAATGTTGCGTTAGGCTTTTTACGCAGCCTGCCTGGTTTTGAGAATGAATTTCCAGTCATTCGCAATGAAGTTTGCATACTTTCCTGGGGTGCTTTTTGTCTTTTCAAATCAAATCTAATGTGTCAAATATTCGATGGAGAAAACTTTGCCAAATTAACCTTCAACACACATGGCAGAGGAGACGTTTCCCCCGTTAACACCAATATCAGTGTTTCTCATTGCCAGCGCTAAACCACCTACAAGAATAATTACAATTTGGCCAATTGCGTTATTGATTTTTTTTCCCCCTGAAATTGTCTCTTGCTGGTTTTGTTGACTTCCCCTTCTTTTTGTAGTTACATTGCAACATCTTACATAAACATTGGTTGAGCCACAAATGGGTGAAATTTCAACTTGGGCAAACTAACTGTCGGACCATGTTTATTAATGCATAAGGCACTTTCGTGTAATGCCAAGCAGACATTTCATTGCGGCTTTGACCTGAGATTCTGTGCACTACATTATGGCAAAACAGGGTGGATAGAGTTTCTCATTTCTTTGATCTGCACAAGATCGACAGCATTGGAAGTGGAGGGGAGGATGCAAGGAGGAAAATTAACTCCCTAACTAAATTCAAAGCGAGCTCCAGAGTTTGCTAGAAGTACGCCATGTGTTCTGTATAATGCTTCACCTGTTCTTGAGCTGAATGTGAACTCCAGTGTTTTCTTTGCTCTTGGTTTTTTTTTTCAAGAGTGTGAGCTGTGCCAGCTAAGGCTCAGCTGGTCGAGTGAGTTGTCCAATGACCAAAGGGTCAGTGGGTCGAATCCCGATTGCGACTGTCCATATGACTAAGTGTCACTGGGCAAGACACTAAAACCCTAAACTGCTCCAATACCATACTGGCGTATGAGTGTGTGTGTGAAAGGTTGACTGGGACAGAAGTGCGAGGCGCTTTGAGCACCGTAAAGGTGTAGCAAAGCTCTGTGTGAGTGCAGTCACTCAGAGGTGAGCCTCCATTCCAAACTAATCAGGGGTGGACGCCTCGGAGTAAAGCGCGACTGCACCATAAACCCTTTGAGGATGCATCACAGGCTGCCAACATTAGCAGTCAGTCTGGGGCGAATATGATTTGCATCATATTTCAGCTGTGCCGAGGACCACCTACTCAGCTGACAGCCAGAGGGGGCTGCGGCAGAAGGCGGTGCAATGTTTGGGGCTGTCTCCCCAGCCCAGGTAAGCAGCAGATGTTTTTCAACTCACTGTCTGTTTCAGTTGTTTCAACCGCTGAACTGGAAACCGCACTGTCCCCTGGCTCCCTACAAAAAAAATCTTTTTTTATTTTTTAATTCTTAATCATCCGTCCCTGCTTGCAGATTCGGCATTGAATACAAGGCATTAAGTTGTTTGTTTACCGGCTGAAAAGTGTCAGTTAGTTGTGGCATCACTGTGGCAGCTGTGTCAGACGCAATTGGTGCCGGTTTTAACATGCGGGCGAAACCAATTTATCTATTTGATCCTACGACTGAACATTTGAATGAAGGAAACAATATTATAATGCTCTGACTACAAGCAAGACTGACTGCCTTTCCATTATCTCCTCCATCTCAAGTTATGTGGCATTACGCAATGCTCTCTTAATCTTTAAATGCCGGCCTATTTTTAACCAAACGCTTTGATGAAATAATGGCCCTTGTGTAGCAACAAAAACAACCACCGTCGCAGCAGGTTGCATTTTCCATGAACGGCGGCGGTGGAGTGTGGCGAGGAGCCGGGCAGGAAGAAGGCCGCGCGTCACAGAGTATTTTTTCCGCTGCATTTTGCACTCGACTGCTCCTTTAGACGGACTATATTGGACCGTGTTCTCATAAATGTACTATACATGTCTGCGTTCAGCGTCTCGGTCTTTCTCAGCTCGGGAAAAGCAGGGAAAGATCGGTCTGGCCATTCATGTGAAATCAGGCAGAAGGGAACAACAGCCGCCTGCCTGCCTGCCTGCCTGCCTGCCTGCCTGCCTGCCTGCCTGCCCGCCTGCGATTCTGCAGCAACGACGATTGTCTTCCTCTTTTTCCGTGTTCGGAAAGAAGCATGCAGAATTAACCCGCCTGCATTCCGGTGGCCCCGTCTCGCATCCCGCCACTCGCGTATACAGTATAAACAGCGCACGTACGCATTGGAGGATTGCGTGCACTCTTGGTAAGTCCTCATCATGAATATAGATAGTAATGAGCTTTTCCTCCACGTCTGGGTTCGTGCGGCCCGAGAAGGGATTGTCCCTCACGGCGCCGGTGGCGCTGTCACCAAATGAAGATATGCAGTTCATCTAAAATTGAAAATCAACCCGGGCCGGGATCCATAATTCATTATCTAAGTGAAGACGTGACTCTGGTGAAACAGATGAGATTTGGAGGCCTCGGTGGGAGGGAGTTGATAGAACAACAGCCCACGACCAGGTGCCCTCATTCACACGGCAGCTGAGATCGCTCCCCCCTCGCAGCCGCGCCGAGAGGTGAAGTTGGAGGCGCGTCGTCGCCGGGAGGTTATCTCTGCCTCCTAAAGAGCCCCCGCAGCCCCGTCACTCGCTGCTTATGCTAATAAGTGCGCGGAAGCACTCAGGAGCTTTTAATTCCTGCTGATTCACTCTGTGACACGCAGGTGATGTCTGCGAAAAACACGGCCGCGTGTCAAGAGTTGACTTTTTATCACAGCGATGAATTATGCCGGAGCGGCTCCCACGGAACGCCGTCGGCGTCGCGGTAACGCTGCTTTGTATCCTAAATACAGGACAGCGTAGATGTGTTCTGCCACGTTATGTAACAAGAGTCTGCAGCCACGCTCGCAGCGCGCAGAGGCTGTTCTGTACTTAGCTCGAACGCAAGGGTACGACATCGCCGCTCAGCATTCGCTCCGGCGTTGCCCGGTAGCTGCTCGTGGTGTTGCAGCTTGAAAATTTCCCCTGCAGTCCAAAATGCGTTATCCAAATGCGGCAGCATCATTTTGGGAAGATATAAACTAAAATAAAATAGATGTCGGGGAAATTGTTTTAGCCACTGTCCGATCTGTGAAAAGAGGCAAATTATGACCCTCCGCGCGCGGTGAGTGTTTGAATCACCGGGTTTATAGAAGCTTTCACTGAGATGAGAAAGGTGGTTTTAAAATGTCATCATCATAATGAGAAATCTGTAAGTAAAGCAGGAACTAATAATATAATAATAAAAGGCTTTAGCAAAAGAAACCCACATTGGGCGGGCTCCATGATCTGCAGGCTAGCTTATTGACATTATTTCTCATGCTATTATTAGTAATGTAATTATTTTTTATTACTTCCGCCCTTGTCTTTGTACATTTCAGACTTGACATGTTTGAAATTAAAACGTCTCGACTTGCAACCCCCACCTTAAGCCAAGCTTATCAAATCATGGCCGTGAGTTCCAGCCAATGCATTGGCCAGGCTTCACTTTTGACATTCTAATTATTTTTTATTCCACTGAATCAATAATTGATCAGTCTGATCAGGAAAATGAAATGAAAACCTACATTTGTATGAATTGTTGTGACTGTTGTGTGAACTTTGCTATTGAAGATATGCACAACATAGATCGCATTCAGGGTATGTTTACTCATACACACACACGCTTATTTATTTTCTGTATACATGATAGATGCCTGCCTGCCTGCAACTTCTCCACCACAAAACATTTAAACAATATACATCAAGAACCTGAAATCTGTTCACCACTGGCTTCAATAGGTCAGAATTTCAGGGCGTTCCTCTCGTCTGAAGGAATTCCCTTCTGAACCTTCTTCCTGAATTCTTTAATTACTGAACGTCTCTCCCATTGCTTCAAGAGGCAGGACGCTCTCCTTGTTTTTCCGCAGTGCTTGTATTGCTGATTTGTCACACTGCTGGGAGCTGTCAGCATATAGGTTGAGGACAAGTTTATATTTGCATAAACCAAAAAATTGACATTTAAAAAAAAACTGATGGTAACTAGGAGTCTAAAATTCACGTATGCTGCCAGTAATTTGAGTCAATGATGAAAATGTTACTTATTGTATCCATTTGGAAGCTTGTGTGTCTCTGACTGCAGCCCGTCGGGAAGTGATCCATGTTTGGCATCACTTATGAGAAGCGCTTATGTCTCCTTCCATCAAATTTTACACGCCACACATCACATTTTTTTTTTATTATTATCGACATTGATGGCTCAATATACAATTAGGTGATGGCTCGCGGAATGGAATGGCGCTGGAAGAAGTGGCATCGCACACGCAATGCTTTGTGTGCGCTGATGAGGACACGCCACATTAACCTTGTATGTTGTGCGTCGTGCTGTTTCTGGCCGCTCGTGTTTTTCGCTTAAACACTTTTGCATTCGCGCCCAATGATAAGACGGCCTGCTGTAAATCTGTTAAATGTGCTGTGGCAAATTACTGCCTGCTGTTGCATTTACCGCTCGTGCTATTGAATTTTCTCATTGTCCGTCCGGCCGTGTGTTCCTGAGGGCGGCCACACACACACACACACACACACACACACACACACACACACAATCAAAAAACTGGACTGCACGACTCCAGTTCATTAATTAACATTCACCAGTTGGCCATGTGAAGTGGAATAACATTCCTGCAACTCTGAGATATTCTCTCACACTGTAGTAGCAGCTGCGTGCAGCTTTATCGACATGAATAATTCAAAACGAGACCCGGCGCTTTTTAATTTAGATATTCAGAGCGGCTATGATTACTGCGTCATCCCTTTCACAGTCAGCACTTTTCAACCCCCTCCCCCCACCTTCCCACCCCTCTCTTCCCTCCCCGTTTTGTGTTGTGCTGTCGGCGAGGGGAGGGTGCGAGGGAGACAATGAGATGAAAGAGGCGCAGAAAGCATGAGGAGGCAGTAGCGCGCGGCGGCGGCGATAAGACAGTGCCTGCGTGTGCAACTTGCAGGTAGATTGGCTGCGAGCGCTCGCTGAGCTCTCTGATGTCACACTGACCCAGTGAAACAAACGGGGAAGCCGCTGCGCAATGTGGGGCGCGGGCGTTTGCGCAGTGTTGCACTGGTTCTATATCATCACTGCTTCTCCCTGCTAGACGGCGTAATTGACGGCCCTGCCCCCAATTAAAGCACTAATTACACCTGTCTGGAATCCCACAACTCCAGGGTGTGAAAGCCAGTGTTCCTCGGCGCCGCTCAGCATTATGTTGGCATTTACTGCGCGGTCAAATGAATGCATGCCATGATGTTGGCCCACAACACAATGCTCTGGTAAGTTATGTGCAATTAGTCGTGTTTTCTTGCACGTGGCAGAGGCTAAGCAGAGATTTCCTCGAGGCGCCTGAGCAGACAAGGCCTTCTGCAGGACTTCCGCTTCTGCGAGCATTGGCTTCCGACTGCAGGACGTGTGAGTCTGCACTCGTCGTAGCTTTTATTACCCAGAAAGACGAGCGGGAAACTGACAACTGTCACACGGGAAAGAAAGGTGCAGGAGATCCACAAAATGCATGATACTTGTCCCTCAACAGAGATCCTTTTTCAAACACAGTCAGCTGGGCGACAGGACGACGGGACGCTTGCCTTGAACCCTCTGTGGTCTGTGTAATTTTTTTTGCGTGGAAAAACTGTCCCGTTTCATTTCCTGCAAACCTAAATATGGCTGAGATGACTCATGTGTGCGCTCAGATGAAAATGGTAATGGTCTCTGGCTTGGCTCTTATTTTGAATCAGCCCTTTTATCTGGGAACATTTGAGACTGCCATTATTTAGGGGAGCATCCAAAAAAAAACCTGAGTTATAAATAATTGAGAGCTAACCAGATATAGTTCCCGCTCTATGGTTTGTTTAGAAGAAAACGCTGTTAACTTGCTGAACGTCTGTCATCTTTAATAGTGAGGAAAGACCAGGACAGTTTATGCTGCGTATCATCTCATTCATGATGGAAGAGGGGTTGAAAGTTTCTCATTTTCTCGTCTCTTTGCGAGATCAACTGAATAAATACTAATTAAAAAAATGGCCTGCTGCCTGCCAGAGTTCTGGCATGACAAATGGTCTTGGCAAGGCCTTTTTCCCTCGTAATTAGCAGCAGTCCAAGGAGCAGCCATTTCTGTCCATGACCCGGTGGTGGCCTGGCACATCAGGGCCAGCGTGTCAGAGCAGAGTCCAACTTCACAGGCATTTCTGTTCCTCACGAGTCTCATTTCTCTGGCCAGGCCTCCCGGTGCGCTGCGTCGACGCTGTAACGCGCCTTCGCCGGCTCCTGTGTCGAATGAACCGTGTCCTCGGGCAGAGCCGCTGCCTTCCCGTGACAGAGTGCCTCTTCAGTCAGGGGGTGGGAATGGACAAAAGCGACCTGGGAACAACAGGGCTCAGCCAGATTTGTCACATTTTGACACCTGCTCCTGCTCCAGTAACCCACCTCACACTGGGTCACCGTAATCCACCCCGTCTCTGCGGAGATCTCTCCCGGAGCAGATGGGATGATGGAGGCAGGTGTGCGAGTCGGCGTCTACTGCGTGGGAAGAGAAACACTCACAGGTAGCAGCAGCACATGGCGCTCAGGTGAAGTCGCAGCATGTGGCCAGGATTGGAAAGTGTCAACCAAGTGCCTGCGTTTGGTTCCTGAACAGGGTCGGGTATTTGGGCATTTTGGTGTTTTGACATTTCTACCGAGTGAGATCTTTAAGTGGCTTTCATAAAAATCCTAAAATAACAAGCAAATCCTCTTTACTCTTCCCCTCATCCGCACCTGGATCTCTCTTTCTCACTCTCTCTCTCTCACACACACACACACGCACGCGAACGGTGACTACAAAGCTGCAAGAGTAACTTTGAGGAGCCGTCTCAACTCCGCGCACCGTGGCATTATCACCTCCCCCTGGGACGCTCTGATTAACTATTCCTAACCACTGAGATTTACGTGCCGCTTCTTTTACATAATTCCTTATCTCTGCTGCTATGAATAATTCATGTGAAGCCGGAGAAGTGAGAAGACATTGTGCTGGAGAGAGATGAGAGGAGATGCCTCGCCTTGTCTTTATTGAAAGTGGAAAAGTGGAAGTAAATACCGGTTTTATAATTAGCCCCGATTTTACCAGCAGTTGAAAGTGGATCCTGCCGCTTCAGTCAATATGTACATCCATACGAGGATGAGATTAGTTACTGACTCCAATGCATTTTTTTCAGTCAAGTGATTTTAAATAATGCACTCCTATTACTCCTATTACAATCATCATTTAAAGCCTGTTTTTGTATTTCCCCAAACACTCTCTTTTTTCAATACGTCTGTCTTCTGTTGTTCTTACAAAGCATCTCCCAAATTCAAAGTGTAAAAATAGAGAGAAGTTCTGGAACCATCTCCGCACTGACGTTAGATGTTCATGGTATCATTTTCCATGTTCGCAGTCACTGCTGAGGAAAATAAGCAGCTTCTAAAAACGTCCCTTTTGAAAAAAAAAAAAAAAAAAAGAGCAGTTCAACCAAAAAAACAAGGCAGAAAAAAACAAAAGAAACATGCAGATTAGAAACTGCGGCAATGAAACAAGGCTTGCCGCTGCTTCGTTTAGCCGTGTGCGACCCCGGCAGAGTTCATTGTGTGACTGAGCGCGAGTGATTTGGGACTAATTTTGAGAAAGGCACTGTGACTGCCTTGCCGCTGCGTCTCATTAGGGCTCCACTTACATTAAAATGCATCTGCAGCACTTCACTAATCACAGCACCACCGAAGAAGACAGTGAAGGGGCACTGAGTTTAGATTTATCCTCTGAACCACTTGTCATCCAGGTTTATCACTGTTCACTGAACACGATCATGTTATCCTAATGTTATCTCAGTATGGAAATAATGGGAATGGCATCAACATTAGCCTTTCAAGGTCAAACAGCTCCTGTATTCTGGAAGTTTTCACATCCTAAATTTTCATCCTCAACTCCATTGATGCTTTCTCCCACTCTTCATCAACCCTACAGTTCTGCAGATCTTCGGGAAACAGTGTGTTTAATAACCCGCTGTTGACAACCAGCTGCAAAAAATGCCAGGTTTTAGCTTCCTGATAAACAAAAATATGTTTCGCTGGACCTTCCACGATTGGACGGAGGCAGAAATAACGTCACAGAGAGTCGGTCTCAGGCTGAGACTTTTATAAGATTTTATTGTTGGAATAATAAGACCTTAGTGAATTATGCATAACATGGACCTGGATGTGAATGCTCCAATCCGCGACACAAGGCACTGTTGTATTTTTTATATATATATAATTTATTTGCAACGATTTCCTTGAGGTCATTTTTTAAGCCTAACATATCTCTAATTCCTGCAAATCTACAAGCAATGTACAGGGACATTTCAAATGAAAAACATATTCTGAGTGCAGTGTAATGCATGTAGAACTGTCACGTCCTGCTTCATGTTTCAGAGCTGGTCTTGTGCTCCCCCAACTGTGTTTCAGATGCGTTTTTTTTTGTTTTTTTTAAATTCACTTTTTGAATTTAAAGTCCTGTCAGAAAAAAAAAGGTTTTGTGTTGGCACTAAGCCTTCTTTTGCCTTCGTGCATTTTGAATTCCAGCCTCTAAATTGTTCACATAAACTATGCGCTCCTCTTTCCTTCCCTCTCGGGCTTTATTTCTCTTTTTTGAAAATTTTGATCCAGCCATTTACCAGAGAATAGAGACAGGAGACCTTGAGGGCCTATCCGCACATGCACAATGGCGGGTTTTTCTAACGTTGCCAGTTGCCTTAACTTACAGAGGATGAGTGAAGGCAACTTGACTAGTTTTTTTTTTGGCATCTTGAAGACGTTTCACCTCTCATCCAAAACACAGGGAACTGTAGCCTTCAAGATCTAATATTTAATGAACTAAAACCATCAGTTCTTATCATTTGTCTTTAAAATGCTCATACTGTAATGACTTTATTTATTTATTTATTTATTTATTTATTTATGTAATGTTTTATTTTTGACCTCCAGCCCTCTTCACTTGTATGAAAAGCAGTGACACATGTGTGAACTGCAATTCAGATGGCGTTCATCAAAAGGGGAGATTAAAGCCGAGCAGATATCTGTGGATCTTTGTGTCAGCCATCGTGTGATGAAGAGACGAGCCGGCGTGACCTTTGACCGCTCGGCGCGGCGGCGCTAATGAGATGGAGCCGGAGAGGATGTGGCATGTGACGGAGCTGCCAGGCTTTGATGACCCGCGGGGGAACAGCGAGCCCTGTTATGTGACGGTGAGCTCAGAGTTGTCTGGCTGACGGAGGCTCTCCTCTGTGCTGATTGGCAGAGAAGTTGCAGGAGTGAGGGAGCTGTCCAGGGTCCTGACCTTTGAAGCGTCTCTGAGCTCCCCCTTAAGTCTTCATAAGCAGAGTAGCACTCACACCACACAGCTGTTTGAATAATTGATGTCGGCAAAGCTGGATTTAGGTCAATTATTTATTCTGCATGCATTTTTAATTTTAAAAATATTACCTCCGAAAAAAAAACGATGATTTTTGTTTTTGGATGTCTCACCTCAGCCTGGGTGAGATATGGGTCAACAGTGTTATTAGTGTGTTTTTTTGTTTTATAAGCGGTACCCAAAAGTGTATTGCAGTGAGCTCTGGATGAAGAAAAGAACAAAAACAGCCCTAAACTCTTTTCTTGGTGGACAACATGTTTTCACTTCACCCTCAACATGCAGCGGCAGTGATGTGTGACTAATGTTGACCCTTGCACTAATAGGAAGCCTCGAGCAGTATCAGCCCGGCTACATTAACAGTCACAAATGCTATTGGTCTGCTTGAGTGTAACGGAGAGAAGAAACGTCCGTCAGCCCCCGAGTTTTTTTCCTCCCTTGTACAAATGTTGTCGATGCGCTTATTACCAGACGCATACGTCAGAAATTCTTAACAGATTTAGGAAACCATCTGGCGCGCCAGCTTTGCATAGCCCTTGTGTGGTCCATCTTTTCAACGTTGCAATAACATGCTTCATTAAGACTGGGAACCCACCCAATGTGACAGCTGTAATGTGACGTTATCTTCATAGGAATGTTTGTAGCCTGAAACTCCTAAGAACGCATTGCATGCAAACTGTACAGAGAAGATGGCATCGCTGCGGACCAGTTTTTATGACATCATGCTATACGTGTACATCAAATCCAGATCATTTTAAAATTGCTTTTCAAAACATTTCCCCGTGTATTTTCAAGTATCGTGAACACGTGACAATGAGGGATTTTCCTGGTGGATTTTGCAGGAGCAGCCTCTGCGCTGTAACCTCCTCGGAACATTGTTCCTATTAATCAGAAAGCTATTTGTGATGCCACATTAAACACCCGGATGCCTAAAATGTAACAAATGATGATTACCTGGGGGAAATCGATGATGATCACCGCACTATTAATGGTCCCTCTGCAGGAACAGCGTCCGCTGATGTGCAATCCTGGCTAGATTCGCAGGCAGAGGAGGAACCCTGGTTTTATTCTGGCTTTGTTCTCAGGTGATCCTCTGACTCATTGCGACTGGAGAGGAAGCCCCGTGGAAAGCAAACAAACTTGCAAGATAAAAGAGACATTTGCACGTATACGTGCCTCTTTCAACATGACACAGTCCAAGGAAAAGGGAGGCAAAAGCTCATTGTCGTTTCCAGCCACAGTGAATCCAGTGTTCTGCTGGTGAGTCCGGCTCTGCTGCAGTGAATTACAGTCAAAAGGAGGGAAAGGCGAGGGAATGAAGTGCTGGAGTGAGTATGGATGCTGCATTACTTTGAGCTTCCTCGAGATGGAAAACACACTGACGCTAATCACTTATTGCCCTTGGCCTCTCTCAGGTCAGGAAGGGGCAACAAGCTCAGTGGCATTGACTGCCAACGTCTGCACAACCGTGTGTTCGTCACTCCTCTCCAGGGAAGAAAAATCCATATGTCACCTGCAATTTATGGTCTTGCTTCTTGCATATATGAATGGCTGATCATATGAGTGCGACTCGCGCTTTGGGTCGGATTGCGGTGGGACGAACTGCGTGCGTGCGTGCGTGCGTGCGTGCGTGCGTGCGTGCGTGCGTGCGTGCGTGCGTGCGTGTGAGATCAGCTGTACCAAAGCACACCAAGGGCCAGGGGGTGGCCGTTACTTATGCATGAGGTCGCAGTTTTCCAGCTGATCACTGATTTGATTTACCACATGAGATCACTCCTGAGATATGTGTCTGCCTGTTGGAGTCATGTTGCACAGAATGTGGTGGGTTGCGGGGCACCTCACAGCGAGGATATTTGTGTATTTTGTCCACCCGAATACATTTGCACCTTTATCCCTGGGCATTTCCACTTCCTCCTCTGCTTCTCAGCCCTGTATGCAAGCACTACCTCCTTCTTTCCTGGTGGTTTCACGTTGTTTCGACAGCTGCAGCAGCCCAGCAGTGACAACTGTTGAATGTGAAAGTGCATTGTGTTTTGCCTTTACATTTACGTAGATTGAGTTGTGTAAAAATTCCTCCCTAAAAAGGCTTTTAAAAAGGTTTTTAAAGGTTAGATTTTGTCATTTGAGTAGAAAGGTGCAATTCTGACAATGCTGTGACACGGCGTGATGGGATCCACAGCTGAGTGTATCGTTTGATTCCCAAACACAAAGGCAAAACCTTCAGGATGTCCTCAGAATTCTGCAGTTTTCCTAGAAGGGTTTGTGAAGTCATGTTGACCGTGAACATGATTTCATGTGTCAAAGAGAAAAATATTGAATATCCTGTTTAATATATTCAACATCTAGCCACCGTTTCATTTGTTGCAACTATCCAGTAATGGTGCGGCCTCATTGTGTTGTCCTTGTCGGTGCGTCCTGCCAGGCATCTGGATTTCTTGCTTGTTCATCCCATTCCATCCAGCAGCGTTTTCCATCTGCAGTCCAGCTCCGCTTTGCTGCTGCCTGCTGTTGGCCCCGTGACATATTCAGTGTTTCATGTGCGCGTGCATAAGCTACTGTAAAGCTATAAAGATCCCCAAACGTTTTAAAGTTTCTCTTTAAAACCAGTTTATCTTCCGGCACACACGATAGGCACACGTGCTATTTTTAGAGCGAGTAGATTACACACATAATTTGCACATTTGCATAGAAAAGGGGTCTGGACACGGTAATTAATCATAGCTGGTGACTTTTTGTGATATCATTGTAAAAACATACCAAAGTATCTTTCGTATGTAGTCGAAAGTAACCCGTCTTTCCCCATTAATCTCAGTCTGTCACTTCCTCTCTGCCTCAGCACTTTTCATTTCCTCGGCAAATTTAACATCTTTTTGACTGTGCAAAGCTCTTTGTTTATGTTACCCACTCGCTGAGAGTTAATATGTATGAGTAGCCTTTGGGTGCTCCGTTCCCTGCAAACACTTGTGCACTGAGTTCATTCAGTACTACTCAATCAATGATGTTTGCAAGCAGTTAATTACGGCTCCAATGCGTCCGGCGTTGTCACGTTTTGTGTTGTTTTTTTTTTTTGTTGTTGTTTTTTTTTTTTCCCCCGGTCGACAACAGCCTTTGGCAGATCAATGGCAAAACGTCAGACCTCTGGCCGAAAAAAAGATGTCCGCTGGAAACGTGTGCGAGAGGTGGGTTGGGGTGAACACGGCGAAGTGGAATTAGACTTGCGTCGGTGCGTGATCCCCCCCCTCCCACACTCCCTCGCTCTTTCTCTCTGTTGTTGTCGCGAACAATGCCGAGCGACTGCACACCAACGCTGGAGGTGTTTGAGAGGTTAGCAGAGAGACTCATTGTCCTCCCGCAATCCCAGGGCCCAAAGACAATTTCTATGTGAGAGAACAGACACGGAGGGGGCGGGGTGGGGGAGGGGAGGATGGCGCGTGTGAACGTACAGTACAGCGAGTGCTTATGTGTCAAAAAGGAGAGAGAGAGAGAGGGAGAGGAAGGAGGAAACAAAGGGGGGCACGAGCGTAAAGGAGGAGAGGAGGGAGGAAGAGAGGTGGCAGGGCAATAAAGCGCCCCATCAATCTGCTAAATGATCGTCCTTCCGGCCGAGGGGACGACTCGCGGAGACAGCGGCCTCCTCCGCGGCCTCCTCCGCGGCCTCCTCCACGTGAAACGTGCACGTCCCAACCCCACCAACCCCCCCCCCCCCACACACACACACACACACACACACACACACACACACACACACACACACACTCACTTTCAGTACAAACTCCACCGGCATCGTCCGCCCCGCACGAAGCGCCGCCTGCGTGTTTTTCTTCAGATATGTAGGTGTTCATATGTGTTCAGTGACCCCACCCCACCAACACACACACACACACAAACACAAACCCTCCCCTTCACCCCCCCACGTCTGTGCTGAGAGCGCCAACAGTCCTTGAGAGTCTGTCGGCCTCCGCTTATTTTTATAGGTGCAATTTCTTTTGTTGTCTGTGTTGCAGATTGTGGTGGTTGAGAATGGTTCGAACCACAGGGCTGCGTGCCAAGCGCGATGCTGAGCTATTTCTTGGGGGGGAAACAGCACTCGTCTACAGGAGGGGTTGCAATTGGTTGCACGTTAAGTGGTTTTCGTACAGTTTTCAGCACATTTAATGTTTAATGCGTACGGAGGACAGACTATAGAATTTTGCTGCCCTTGTTCCTATGAGAAATAAGTCTCATGTCTCATTCATGTTATCTCAGTTCGAAGGCTCAACCACTTAGAAAAATCCTGTCTTCTCTAGAAATCTGGCTGCTTTTTCTCAGTAATATGACGGCTTCTTTTCTGCACCAAACAGATATATGAGGTTTATGTCCAGCTTTAACCTTTGGCAGTGTTCATTGAACAAAAAATAAATAACAGAATGTGTTTTTCCTTTACATCTGCTCACATACTGTAAATTCAAAATGTAAGCATTTTGAAAGCCAGGGGAATCAATCTCTTTCCCCCTTGAATTTTAAATGTCGGTGAAACAGACAGAAAAATGCAAACTCTTCATTTTAGCTCCGCATTTACAGTTTATGTCAACTCAGTCATCTCCACCTTTCCGTGTCTTTTACTAAGTACATTATGCTGTGACTTATTCTTTGGGCAAATTTAATCTACGCTATAGACAAATCGCCAGTATATCGCGGGGCCACAAAGAGACAATCAGCCGGTCGTACTACGGCCAAAGTTGTCAGGTTGCTTTGCGTGCTTGTTTTTGGACTGTTGGAGGAAGCTGGAGAACCCAGCGAGAACCCACGCAGACACAGAGAGCACATGCTAACTCCACATAGAAAGGCCCCGAGCCTGGAGATAGAACTCGTGACCTTCTTGCTGTGAGGCAACAGTAGTAAGCACTGCACCACTCCGCCGGATTCTTTTGCTAAATAAAATATTGAGCTTATTTCGGAACACTTGCAGTTTTTTCTTCAGGTCACAGAGACGCAGAGCAGCAGCATCGTCAAGGACAAGCTTTGTCGGTCACATTGCTTAGTGACGATGTCATGCTTGGAACTCAAAAGGAGACAAGAGTTTGTCATTGTCGTCACAAGAATTGCGACAATCGGAATCCGCAATGCTTTCAGAAAGTGATGTTAAGATTCTGTCCTGCCTTTATACACTGAAGCATCACAGCAAGAATGTCGTGGGTTTGATTCCCAACTGGCGCCTGCGTAGTTTGCTTGTTCTATCCTGTGTATGTGTTGGTTCTCTGCACGTACTCTGGATGGATGGATGAATGGATGGACGGATGGAAGGATGGATGGATCATGATGTGTCTGTTTCTACGAATGAGTAGAAAAGTCTAATTACTTGTGATGTCGACAGTGTTACTGTTCAAGAAAGCTCTGAGCAAATTTCCGGCAGAGTAGAAATAGAATAGACAGCAGAGAGAAGTTATCATCGCTTTAATAACCTTCTCATTGTTAAATAGAAGAATATGCTTGTATTACAAGTGAAAATTAACCAAAAAGTAATTACACACTTGACAAGAAACACCTCAGTTAAAAATTAGAATTATTAAGGATACGGTTGAAGCGCAGTGATTAACACAAGAACAATTGCAGGCAGGCAGGATTGATCGCTGACACTTTGGGTGTGAATTCTTGCAGCTACGTCTTGAAAATCTTCAAAACTGAACTTGTTTTCATTGAGTCAAGCCTACGTAATTCAGCACCCACCAAGAAGAAAATGTTGGAGCTATGGCCAGGGTTCAGACAAGCTTGTGACCCATGACAGCAGCATTTGGGATGTTGCTGTTCAATCAGAACTAGACTGGAAGTTTTATGCATGTGAGGAAAAGAGGAAGCGTGGCTCTCGTGCTTCTGTCCTCAGTATCCACCGTGCAGCTCGAGGCAGCGACTCGTATGAACTGTCAGCTCTCGTTCTCGCTTGAGAACAAGCGACAGAGAAATCAGATCTGCCTGCACCGAACGTCACCTGCAGAAGGTTCGTCCTTGTCCGTTTTTTTCCCCCCTGCCATGCTCTCCTACACATTTCCAAGAAGGTCACTCTAAAGACCATTGCATTCAAGTCCGCAGAAGACCACGTCAAACTACTGTCTGGGGTTCTTCTGAATGTTCCACTGTGATTGCAGTTGATCGTGGCTGTGATCCTGTGGCCCCGCGCTGCCGACAGCCCTGCGTCTGTGCCAGCTGCAGGCGCGAGGAGACACGATTGCCCAGGAGACCAACTTGGCTTCGGCACTCTGTCCTTACGCTGTTAAACAGTCCCACAGGGACAACGTCTCACTGGCCTTCTGCTTTTCTTTCTGAAAAGAACTCACACGGGGCCATCTGGCTGCAGATGAAACAGGGGAAACTTGTCCTTGTCCTGCTGTAACCTGCGCTCCTTCTGTCTTCTGTTACATCTATATTTAAATAGTTTTTCTCATGTGCAGTGGAATAGGTTGAAAATCCAGCATTTATTTAGCAGCATGATGGTACCGCTGTCACCAGCAAGATTTCATGTCATAATGTGATTCCTTTCATGTAAAGTCTGCATGCTTTTCATATCATTGTGGATGTTCCCACCACAATCTCAGATTTCTTTCACCAATCCGAAAGAAGGTTTAAATGTGAACCTGTGTGATTTGTCTCAGCCATCAAATTCTACTTTACCATTAAATGGGTGCCAGCCTCCATCCACTAGCGATCAAACCAAACAATACATAGCATTTCAACTCAGACGTTGCCACATTTTGTCAGTTCAACAACTGCTCGCGGCTGGCATGGAGAATTTTCTTTGTTTTTTCCTGCCATTCTTTTCAGTTATAAAATTATGAAGATCCTGTTTTGTTTCCTGCAATGGATAAAGATTTTTATTGCATGTGAGTTGCGATGACACCGCCTGCAATCTTGAAGTTTTGCTGAATTTCCTGACCAGAACATATCTTGGCCGGAGGCCTTATGGACCTTTTGACGTAGCTGTTACTATAGCAACCGCTCACGAGCTTATAGAGTTTACTTTGATATCAAAGCTGAAGTGCTTATTTTGAATTGTAGCAGTTTTATCCCTTATATTTTGTTGGTTAAAAGTTATCTATCTATCTATCTATCTGTCTATTCATATAAACCGTATTTGTGTAAAACTGAAAATGAAGATGACTCAGACTGTTTGGATTGCATGTGCAGGTTTGCTTTTTCCACGCTGCCCCTAATGCTCATCGACAGAAATCTAAAATGTACATGAAAAAAAAAATTATTCATGTGCTACATAATGCACCTGCTCTTCTGTGACAGAGGAATGGAGGTTGAAATTAATAAATAATGCCCTTTGTGCTATAAGGCTGAACCCCGGGCTGCGTGATATCTCTCAGAAAAGGCATCGGAAGCTAAGGTCAGGTCTGTTCTCACTGCTTGGCAGCTCCATCTCTGTTTCAACATGACAGCCGAGCCGGGGATGAATTAGCGTGACGCCGCGATGGCTAAACTCTGCCCATCATACCCCATCGTGGTCGCCGCAGTTGATCCGCATTCACTCTGCTTCACATCCCCTGGTGTCAAGCGCGCACTGGAATCACCAACCAGATGGGGACAAGGGGGCCACTGACTGATGAGCTTTGTCAGGAGTGAGATGGAATCTGCAGCAGCGGGAGAATTCCCAGCGCCCTGCCACCACCGAGCTTCCGTGCGGCGGCCTCGCCTGTGAGATGCGCTCCGCCGATGTAGGTGACAGGTCGGCCTCCAGTCACTCACAGCGCCTGCAGTCTCTTTCTTAACTATGTACAAAGTATTTAAAAAAAAAAAAAAAAGAACGAGCACGAGCGTCCATTCATCCAAGCCAGATAAACTCTGTGCCGCGGTGTTTGCAGAGATGTTATCTCGTTGCATAAGGTGCGAGCTAAACTTGGAGCTGGTGTGTGAGGGATGTGCTTCAGGGATTTGAAAGCTAATATTTAACCAGATGTTCATTACGGCGTGACAGCCGACGTGCTGGACCTATTTCCCCCCTCATCATAGCTGATAAATTATTCAGAATATAAAGGCTGAGAGAATTACGTATCTTGATCTTTTGACGCTGTCTCTTCCAAACAGCTTTTTCTCTCTGGAAAAAGAGCGAGTGCTGCACCCCGGCTCTGGTCACGTATCTCCCGCTCGCCTCCGACCCTGTCCGGCCTCGGCTCAGCAAGGCAATTCACAGGCCCTTTGACCAGTGATCCTACTGCTGAATTGCCATCCCCCCAAAGGGTTCTACAGTCTCACTAGCTTGCTATTACAGCTGCTGTAAGAGATGGCAGTGACTTCAAAGGTGTTTTTCGCCCTGTCTGACGCTTACAGGGTTCAAAGTATTGATCCTATAAATGATTAAACATGCAAAGAAAAGAATTTCTGTCATTTTATAGTTTGACATAATCACATATCACTCAATCTCTCACGGCTGTCTTCATATTATTTAGATAGTTTGTCATCTTTCTGATTGAATCCGGAGGACGACTTTCAATTTCATCGTGGTGCGAAAAATCTGTTTGGCAGTGTGTTCCTTCATCTGGACAATTCCGCTTTAAATTCAGTCCAGTCCAGTCTTGGTAGAAATCCCCGAGGTTGACGTCCTGATTGATTATGCACCACGCACATTAACTCAACACTGAATGAAGCCAAGAGAGACTGGCTCATTTCCACAGAGCACAAGCGTTACATCAAAATGTACATTAACAGTCAGGCTTCAAGGGCACCTTCCAGGGCACGTGAAGGACTCGCACATGATGATCAAGTTTGGGACTGTATATGAACTTATTTGATATATTGCATCGGGAACCGGACTTTGAGGGATACTGACGGTGGGTGTGACATTTTCTACGAGTGAAGCCGCCAACGTGGCAGACTTATGCCCACATAAATCAGTGTGATAGTACTGGAGCTCTAGAGTCCCACATCTCAAGAGGGCCGGAGCACAGAGCTACTACGTTGTTGCAGGGAGGGGGTCAGGAGTTAATCGTTAGCTGGATGCTATCTGGGCGCTCAGCTGGGAGTTGTTGAGCTATAACACGACAGTGTATTCAGTATTAACAGCTATAAATGTGATCCAGAAGTGTCCTCTGATCTTCTAACTCTCAATGTTGGCTAAACAAGCTTTGATGTTGTCTCTAATTAGACCACTTTGCAGTGCTTTTTAGAAAAAAAGGGGGCGGGCGGCTCGGTTGAAAAATCTGTGCATATTTAATATGACCTTGGTATAATCCTCACAACAACCTGCTCGTGTGAACGTGTAGCCGCTGCTCTCTACCCCCTCTGCACTGGCCTTGGCTGCCTTCATTTGAACCTCGGCCTGGTTAAGTGTTCTACTCACTGACTCCAGAACCTCGAGAGCGTCTGTTGGCTTTCCCCCCGTCATATAAAAGAAAGTAGCCTCCTCTTTACTAGTGTTTCATTTTGTTTTGCAGGGTTAAGGCCAATCGGGGGAGCCAGAAACAGATGTGGCAGTTCTGATCTGGTCTCCAGCCCATTTAAGTGGGGCCATCGCTGAGAAATCCATTTAGTACGATGCCCCCTGGCGGAACACGGTGAAGCTAAAGCTGCTGTTATTTATTGTTGTGTAAGTAGCACCAGCCTCTGAACACTGCACTATGTGCTGATCATGTTTGAAAAATGTAATAACAATAATGATTTAAGCATTTTTTGTTTTGTTTTTTTACAGTTTGTTATGAGGGTGACATGAAATGCTACATGTGCGTGTGTGTGTCTGAATGTGTTTGCGTTAAACAACCACACTAAGGAAAGAAAAGCACCTGGAGGTCACTGTTTTTTTTCCCCACCATGTGCATATGATTAAATGATGGAAGGTCACTGTCCTGCGTGTTGGCCAACGTCCAGTGCTGCTCCGGGGGTTTGATAGCCTTCAAAGAGACGAAGCGCATGCAGCTCACAATCAGACAGATAGAGTTAATCCAGCCTGGAAAGAATGAACCCCCCAACACCACCACCACCACCACCACCAACACCACCCCCAGTTTGGGTTAGAAATGCGAGATAGTGTTGTGTGGCGCGTGGTGCCAGCCATCAGATTAGTTTCACGCTCAGACAAAGACAATTGTGCTACTTCCTATGCAGCCACATTGTGTGCTTTGCCTGTTCCTGACCACCAGACACTAAAGCGTTTCCTCTATCAGAGCGACCCCTCCACCACCACCACCACCACCACCACCATCACCCCCCAGGACTGTTAAAGCTCTGACAGCATTTTAAACGAGCACTGGTGGAGGATTCACCCTGGCAGCTACTAACCAACAGCATGCAATAAATTCCCCGGGGGCCCCCAACTGCTGTGCTGAATATACGGCTCGCACGCTTTAATGTCGCAGACGCCGGGGCCCCGTGCATGCTCAAGGTGCATGACACACGGGCACATGGCGGCGGTAACGCGCAGCTCATTGGCCGCCTTGTGTCTTGTTTCGCCTCGGACCACCGCGGTGTCAAAGTCATTTTGTCAGGGAGGAGAGTTCACAGCTCCACGCCACCCGCCCCGCAGCTTCTGCCGCCGTTCTGCTCCACGAGGGGAGGAGGAGGCGCGGACGTGCACGCAGTCGCCTTTCAAAATCCGCAAACTTCCCCTCAGCTGCGAGGCCTTTTTAATTATTTAGAGTCTTAATCGTATTCGCGAATGGCTATTGTTCTCGACATTCAAACCCTCTCGCGTGGCAAAACCAAGAAGACAATAGTGGTTTTGCAGTTTTCTTCTTTTTTTTTAATAAAACCCCTGAGTATTAACCCATGTGTTCAGAAGCATGGCAAATGCATTCAGTCTTGCACAGTCACTGGATTAGTTTGGTCAGGCACAAGAGCTTAAGGCGAAAGACGTTACCAAATAAAAATATGCAGAAAGGAGCCGGCAGCAGTACAGTGAGGACAGTAAGTGCCTTAAGGGAGGAGTGCAAACTCTTTCTCTAATTACAGTTCTGTGCTTGCAGTGGTGAACACGGAGGAGAGGTGCACTGGGATCGCCTTAATGGGCAGAGCTCTGATGAGGAGAATTCTCCGAGCAGCCAAGGCTCCCGGCTCTGAATATTTGAACAAGTGCTGCATTTAAGAGCGGCCTTGCCCATGTTCAACAAAGTGACAGGAAGATGCTCTCAGGTTTGTTTTTTTTTGGAAAGCGTGCATCCGCGCCGTCAAGAAAGTTTCTCTGATCTGAGATCAGGGGTTTCGGAGATTGAACAAGTGGGTTTTTGTCCCATGTCTCTACGACCTTCCAAGTGGCCGCTAGAGGCATTATAATTTCATGGTGTTTCCTGGGGATGTTGAGAATGTTTTTTTTTACAGTTTTCTAATAGATTACATTTTTCGCCAGTTGTGACCTGCATGCAAATGGTGAGTTTTGGAGTATGTTCAGGGGGTCAAAATAGGTTTCAAACACGCATAAGAAAAATAATAATATATAAATTTTTTATTTATATATGTATATGTACATATATGTATATATATATATATGTATATATATATATATATATATATATACGTATATATATATATATATATATATATACGTATATATATATATATATATATATATACATATATATATATATATATATATATATATATATATATATATATATATATATATATATATATATATATATATATATACATATATATATATATATATATATATACATATATATACATATATAAATAAATAAATAAATAGCAGGTCTTATCACCGGGGCTCAGTCCCGAAAAATGTGGTGTGTCTAGCAACTACATTCAGCTGCAAAATCCTGTGCAGTGCAACATTCTCAGACTCATCACCATGTGTTTTGGCAGCTCTTCTATCTCTGACTTCTATCTGTTTGCTTATCAATGGTGTTGAAGTCATAGTTCTTCTCTATACTAATGTCAGCATGCGCATAAAGAATTTGTCGATGTTTTATGTTTAAATAACATATTGCCTGTTTCACTTGCAACCAGCAGTGATTTTTGACAAACTGGTTTCACTCTGATGTCCTAGCTGGCTGCTGTGAAATAGGGCCGTCTTGCAATTTGTAAGCAGACTTCATGGCTGTAAACAGGGGGAAAGGCAGTTATGTCTGGAAATAATGAAGATCCAACAGCCGCCAACTCTAAGAATGACTAATTAACACATTTCTATTTTTTTTCTCAAAGGAACTGTTACCAAAGTGTGAAAAGAGCCAAAGTCATTGTTTTTCATCATGGGAACATTTTTTCTGGAAATGACTGGTTTCTGTCAGGAAATAACATATCACACATACTGTAACTCAATGGGAAAACAGCCAACAGACCGTTTTAAAAGTCATAAACAAGATAAACAAAAAATCTGGAGACGCTTCTGGCTGACTTTTCTTTTTTTCACTACCCTGCTAAGCCCTGCTTGTGTTTGGTTCTGTTTTTTCTTACACTAAACTAAGTGAATGTGACAGCTGAATTTAGCTTATCCCTTCCCTGAATGCATTGTGCTGACGCAAATACAAATGTTTGCTTCCCTAATGGAGGACGCAAAAAATACTATTCTTGAAACGCTAAATAAGAAGAACAAAGATTTTGCGCCGATTATCCTCGCTGCCTGCAGACTTGTGCCTCCTCAAGCGGGAGGGAATGCGAGAAAACACTGCCTGTGCCCCGATAACATAACTCTGTAACAGTTAAGGATTTAAAATGATGAACTTCTCTCTTTTAGTGTATGTATGCGTCCGTGTATGTATTTTCATGCGTCAGTATCTGGTGTGTTTGTGTCTGTGTGAGTATCTTTGCATGTGGGGAATCTGAGGAAATGTTGGGTTGTAGGTTGGGCTGGATTGGGTTGAAATGGGGAATTGATTTGTGATTTATGGTTGTTGTATGGTGTCTGGGCTTCTGTTCATAAGCTGTAGATAGCTTCTGGGGAGTCCCATTTATTCATTCCCAAGTACAGAGTGTTATTTGTAGTTGTATTTTAATTGACTTGTGATATAAACTAAAACTAAACTGAACTGAACTGAACTGGCTTAAACAAGCTTTCCGTGGACTCCCGCGGGAACGCGGTGCAACACTGAGGGCGGTGTGATGTCACAAGTGATAGCACAGGACAAAAAACAGAGGGCCGCCGCGGCTTGGTCGTCAATCATTGTAAGTCTTGATTTAGTAATTGCTGCAATTGGAAAAAGCATATGAGAAAACAAGAGGCTGATAATATGCCGGTGGATGTACTGGGCATGTGTCCGAGCGATAGTAAATGACCGGGGTGAAGCAGTGTGAATAAAAGGTAATTATTGAGGGGGACTGAAAAAGCCAATACCCGCCAGCTGTACATTCACCTTTGGAACAAGGAGCGGGAGTGAGATCAATACGCCTCTCTCTTTTTCTCCCCCCACTGACTGCCTCCCCTCGCCGCGCTCATCACCAGAGGCTGCAGAGGAAGTGCGCGCCGGAGGAGACATTTATTACGGGGCCTGCCTCGGTGCCTCTGTGGGACACGCGCGGCCAGCGGTTCTGGGCTCTGCTCGTTAGCGGGCCTTGTGTCGAGCTAACAGGGGCTGTATGTCAGCATCGCTTACGTTACGTGACATCACCTCCCGCTGGGCCAATGATGGGAGCTTTTGACACAGCAGAAGGGATTGTGACGGGCCCCCGTCGGGGACGATTGCGCAGTCCAGGCACATTTGTGCTACCTTGTTTTTGTCGCTGTTAAACCTCTGTGGTAAAAATGCAGGCCTTTGGTGTTTCTGCGACACTAAAAGAAGCCGGTGGCCTGCTGCCTCTTGGGAGGAAAAAGCAAAAACAAAATATCTTCCTGTGAGTCAGGAAATAGTTCTTTTCATACATGTAAATCAATTTAATTTCTGATTCAAGTATCTGTCGCAAGCCTATATTGTTTGTTTAGTTTTTGATTTTTATCTACAGCCTTACTGATGTAACTCATTTTTTTTCAATGGCCCATGTAAAAATTATTTTGGTTCAGGCTACTGCTTATTCAGTGTGCATTTTTCAAAGAAATGCCACAGAGCAGAAAGGAAATCAGTTATATAAAAGGTTTAGTGATATATCTTTTTCAGTTGAGCTTCAAAACTCCAATCACTAAAATCTCAAAGGCTCTAAAGGTACTATTAAAAAAAAGGATTGATTATTGCGTAACAGCGAAGACTCAGAAAGTCAAGAGTTTTCAACAATGGAAACGAATCCACCACGCTGCAGCCTCAACAACATTTGTGCTTGTTTGTTGTTTGTCATCTGGCTTTGTTTTAACTGCACAGCAACGTGAAGAAAGTGTTTAACGGCAGCCAACTCAAAAGTCCTGGATGAGTGCACGCGTACACACAGTGTGTATTCCAGCAGCCCGTACAAGAGCTCCCAATATTCAATGTGTGTTTGGTTTGGCCATCTCTGAGCTCCTTCATGATTAACCCTCTGAGATGCTGCGTGAGCCAGTGAGTGTTTCATCTGCAAAAGGAGAAGTGAAGAATGCTCAGCTTTAATCTGTGAACGAGGTTGCCAAACCTCTTTTCTCTTTATCCAGATGCCTTGCCACTTTTTCGGGAGTAATTTAGAGAGCACATTATGCAAGAACCAACTATGGTAATCTTGCTTTACTGTGTTTCTTTCATAACATTTTTAAATAGAGTGTAATTTATTGTATAGGCAGCTTTACTGCCACAAATATGTGTGTTCCACTCTTTTGTATGTTACTTATCTTGTGACGAGGTGTCTGCAATATATTCTTCCAACACGACTTTCAACACAAGCAAGGTTACACCTGCCAAATCTCATTTCCTGTGATGTTTAATGGTGATTGTGGTTTTCCATCAAGTCAAAGCTCAGATGCAGTTTTGTCCTCTGTGTGACCCCTTTCAGGAGCAGAATATGAAAAAATACTGTACACGTACAGTACATGTGCTGTGAGATCACTCACTGCAATGATGTATGAATCATTGTATCCGAACCAAGCAGGTGCGTCAAGCTGCTGCTTGATGACAGACTGTTTAGTAAATTCCCGAGGTCATTTCAGCGTTTAATAGCCGTGTGTGTGTGTGTGTGTGTGTGTGTGTGTGTGTGTGTGTGTGTGTGTGTGTGTGTTACTTGGTGGAAACTATCGTCAGATTGAGCACCATAGTCCTGAGGTCACGTCACATAACACAACACCGGGCATCATGTTCTCCGTGTCACATCACTCACGGAACACTGGGCACAATATTCTCTATGTCACTTTGCGTAACGCAACACGGTGCCACATTTTCTTGAGGTTACGTCACCTAATGCAACACCGGGCACCGTATACTTGAGGTCACGTCACCTAACGCAACACTGAGCACCGTTTTATCTACGTCATGCCATGTAATGCAACACCGGGCAACGTGTTGTCTACAGTATATCATGCCAAATAACACAACACCAGGCAATGCTGCCCTGAAATTTTACTGTGGTGGGTTGCTCTTTAGGGTGACAACATGGAAAGAGAAGGACATGGGAGAAAAAGGAGCATGTTGGAAAATTCATCACAGCTCTGAGCGATAACGTTTGAAAGAGTGAAATACTGTTATCAAAGGTTTGTTTTGCTCTCAGCTGCTGTTGAATGATCTCTGAGCTTTTTTTTGCTCGAAAAACAAAAAAAATAAAATGACAAAAAAATAATGATATAGTACTGGGATACCTCCATACTTATGCCTAAAATTAGGTCTAAGTATGTACTGTAGGTATTTGTACTATTTCATACTATGTTTTCCACAATATTTATGTCAAAGCAATTAAGAAATATAGTTTTTACATATTACATTGCAGTTATGCAGAAGCTTAAATGCAGTCGCCTTTTTGTCTGGCTGAGAGTTCATAGATCCATCTCTACATCATGCATGTGTGCATGTGTGTGTGTGTGTGTGTGTGTGTGTGTGTGTGTGTGAGAGAGAGGACGTATTTGCTAACCTGACACTGGGACCAAGCTCCATTCACCTCCTGCTACAGCGCACCCTGCTGGCTGCCATCACGCAGACAGATGCGCTCAACTTGTGACACAACCGCATGAACTGTGGACATTATTTCTGTCTCATCTCGCCCCTGCGATGCTTAAACACTTGTCAGGGTTTTGCGTCATTGCTGGGAACGGGTGGGTGGCCGGTTAGCACGCTTGTCTGTGTCCATGTGTGTGTGTGTGTCGGTGTGGAGGTGTGTGTCAGTTTGTCAGCCGCGGTGCCTACAGGACACGTGGGGCTGCAGTCGGCTCGGGGTGGATGAATTACAGCACGCTGCGCCGCTCGTAGGAACGCCGCTGTGTTTGTCAGCAGGCCGCGGCTGCGCGCCTGTCCAGGAACACTGACTCAGACGAGTGGCTGCTCTTGCCGCAGCGGCGTATTGGGGGGTCAGAGAGACGTGAGAAGTGGCAAGCCAACGCAGTCAAATGGAAACGTGTGCAGTTAACTTTGCCGTATTGGGCTCGCAGGCAGCATTTCGTGCTTTGCTGCGGGAGCGGGGGCTCCTGCCATTGACTGATCAGTGAGTCACTGTGCGGTGGTTGCAGACAGCATCTGCTGGGGTGAATTTAATGCAGCTCGGCAAATTATGAGCTTTCATAATGTCATTGATGCAAGATTACTGTCGGCGCAGGGAGGCGAGGGAGCGAGGCGACCTGTGAAAGACAGGAGCGACGGGTGAAATAACTCAATTTTTTTCACCTCTGTGTTTCTATACCTGCACTTGAGGCCACCTCATAAGCGTTAAAGGTCCTGTATCATGCCCCTTTTCACATCGTAATCTTTGTATCTCAAGCTGCATTAGAGCCTGACACATTTTTTACCGAAAATGTATAGATCTCCAGCAAAATGCATAGTTAACCCTTTGTTTACAGTCTGCAGCCAAAATATATGTTAGTTTTTTTTTCCTTCAGAAGAAAGGAAATGTGTTTTAATTCTAATCACTAGTATTAGCACTGTCAAAAACCATTGGTGAAGTGAATCTGCACTGTGAGAGACCTTTAATGGCCAGGATGATATCGTACGCAAGTGGGCGACAGATACAAATGAAGGGCTTTGTGAAGATTAATCATGGTGTTTGCATTGGAAGCTGCCAGGCATATTAACCTACAGGCCATATTATATTTCTCTGTGGGAAGCGCAAAATAAATTAGCCATACATCAGAGCTGTCACCCCCTCCTCAGCTCACCGATGATCAATTTGAGAAATATTAGCATCCTTTCTTCCTACGCAGCAAATTTAAAACCTACACAGTTTATATTATCAGGACACTATTGGGTGGCTCTATAAAAGCAATGATATATCTGCTTTTGTCCCAGAATTTGGGGAAAGTGGGGTTAGTTCAGTGGGCATTAGGGGAGATTTATTGTTCCCAGTTCATCCCACAGTAAGTGGATTTTAGAGGATGGCGGTGCTTTGAAGAAGTGTGGGCTCATTTCCAGCTTTCCCTACAAATACCCCTCCTTGAATGTAAAGCTGCTTTGAAATGCCGCATTGTTCTCCTATGCGTTGTCAGTGAAGTGGCTCCAGGTCATACATAACTGTAGTGTTTAAGATTCATCCCCGGGCTATCTGATTTCCTGCTGGTACAGTTAAGCGGTTCACACAGTGAAATGGATAGGCTGCTTCTTTCAGTCCAAACAATGTCTGACTTAATGCTTGTGTGTCCTTTTCTACCCTTGTTCATCTGTTGTTACCATGTATTTTGTGTCGGTGTGACTGAGACAACGTATGTGAGCTTGTGTGTCACTATTTTTAAAGAGATAGAAGCCACACAGGTCTCAATATCACAAACTACCCCTGTGTGTTTGTTATGAAATGGGAAATACAATATGATCAAGTGTGTAGCCAGTGCCCAGTGTGCACTTGTGCCCCACCTGCTGGTTTCCTGGGAGAATAATAGCTTTTTTTCCCCCCAATGAGTCTGAAGTGCTTTATTTATTTAAATGTGGAACGTTATACCTCTGGAGTAAAAACATAAAGACACTGTAAAGAATTAAATGTCTTCATCAGCTTCAAGCTCTTTTTTCATTGCTCAAATAACTTCCCCCGAACCTTCTTTATTACGGACTAATTGACTTTTTATTTCCACGCACTATCTTTATGTGTAAAGGGAGCGTACCGATACAGTTGTACATAAAATTCATAATAAAATATGTTAATGTAATGTGGTTGCTGAAAGTAAACAAATGAAATGTAATGACATTGTACCTAGATGTTGCAGCTACCGCGCTGCGTCACACCTTTCTCAACCCAATCCAGATCTCTACATTCTCATTTTTCCACCTTGCAGGTTGCATCCTGCAGGTCAGCGGTGCCTGCGCTGATCGAAGACATGTTCTAAGGACGCCAGCCTCAGCCACGATGAAAGGGTTAGGAGCCAACCGCAGTCGTCACCTGTCGGACTCGTGCGAGCCGTCGGGATGCCCCCAGAAGCCCCTCTGCCCTTTGACCACCGACGCGCACGGCTCCTTCCTGCTGAGCCCCACCATGAACCACTATGGCACACTGGATCCGCACGTCCATCAGTGCACCCCCACCAGCCCCACCGCCCTGACCCCGGACTGCCTGCTGCCATTCAGCCAAATGACCAACAGCAGCACCTTCCCCCGCCTGCACTTTGCCTCCCAGGCCGACCAGGGCGACTGTCCCCAGGCCTGCATGGTGGCGGGAGGCGGCGGCGGGGCGATGCATGGCGGCAGGTCGGCTGCACTGACCAACTCCTTGTCACTGGGAATGGGCCTGGGCCTGGGCCTCACCGGCACTCCTATGATCACCAGCGGCTCGGCCACCATCTCGTCTGCGGCCGCCGCCAAGATGAACCGCCTGCCGGCCAACCTCTTCGATCAGCTGGAGCGCCACCTGCCCCTGCAGCGGGACGGCTTCAGCACGCTGCAGTTTCACAGAGGGCGCATGTCCAAGCAGCGCAGCGAGAGCCCCGGACGCATCCGCCACCTGATGCACTCCGTCCAGAAGCTCTTTGCCAAGTCCCAGTCTCTGGAAAACTCGGCGGTCAAGGGCAACGCCAACGGCCGCTCGGCCGGGGGTGCGGCGGCCACCGGCGCCGTGGGCTCTGGGGAGGACGGCGCCGGTGGGAGGCAGTCCCGCAGGAGCAAGAGCAAAGACAGGGCTAAGACGGAGGCGCCGAAGCAGAGGCTGAGGCCGAATGCACTCGGCCTCTGGAGCTCAGACGACGCCCTTGACGCCGACGCCGCCAAAGCAGGCACCATCGCCGTGGGCTACCGCAACCCGCTGACCATGATGACTCTCGGCAGGGCCGTTTCCGACAGCCAGGCCAGGCACATTCCACAGGGCTACAACACCATCTCCACACATTCTCTCAAGACCTCGAAAAGCAGCAGCGACCTCAAGTTTTTGGCATGCCCGGCAGCACAGGTAGATTCAAGAATTTAGAGATTCAACGATTTTTATTTGCCACATGTCAGGTTACATGGCAGTGAAATGTTGGTATAGAGGAAGCTGACGTGAATGTGCAATGTGAGGTACAAAAAAATATTATAACAGTAAAAAGAAATGGCATGTTAAATATAAAAAGGTTAAACCTCCACCCCAAAAGACGTGAAATTTGTCCTCCGCATTTGACCCATCCCCTGGGGTAGCAGTGAGCAGCAGCGGTGCCACACTCTGTAATCTTGGCCAATCTGACTCCCCCAAGTCCAACCACAAATACCAAGTGCCAAGCACAGATGCAAAGGGTACCATTTTTATAGTCTTTGGTGTGACCCAGCCGGGATTGAACCCACAATCTCCCAGTCTCAGAGCAGACACTCCACCACTAGACCACTGAGCTACTAGTGGTCTAAAAATAAAAGGTCCAAAAAATATATGGTCTAAAAAAGTAAAAGAGTTATATATTTATATATATATATATATATATATATGTATATATATATATATATATATATATATATATATATATATATATATATATATATATATATATACATATATATATATATATATTTATATATATATATATATATATTAAAAAAAAAAGACAGATAAGAGTGTTAAAACAATACGATATAAGTTCACATAATTAGATGCAAACAATGGAATGCAAAGTATGAAACAGTACCATGATAATAATAATAAAGAGCAGGCCTTCGCTGAGGCTCAGTCCCGAATAATAATAATGATAATAATAATATTAATAATAATAATAATAATAATAATAATAATAATAATAATAATAATAATAATAATAATAATGACATTAATAGGTAGGAGGAACCAGGGAGGACGAGGGACGAGCCAGAGCAAGCAAGGATGACTCGGCGGTGAAAAGAGGTTCCTGGTCCACACTCACCCTCAGCCAGGCCAGGCAAGTGTTGCAGAAGGGCTCCGCTACAGTCAACAGGACCCTTCTTAAGTCAAAGTCATGCCATCAAGATCTGGCACAGCAGTTCCTTCAGGTAGGAGGGCCAGTGAGTATTCACCTTCATCATCACTCTTAGTAAGTTTGCATGCGTCTTTCTATGATTTCTCTGAGTTGTTTCGATCTCTTTTGAGCACTGACAAATAGTTTCCACTTTCGCCTGATGATTTGACCTTTTTTATGCTTGCCCTTTATATTCTTTATTGTCAATGTTAAGGCTTAGTTATAAATTCCCCTGTCATAATTTCTTCTTTAAGAGCCATCTCACTTTTAGCACACAATAAAAATCACACTCGCCATATTATTTTTTTATTTGACAAAAATCAAATCCAATCAAACCAAGACCAAACCATCAGAACGAAGGGTGATTGAAATCTTTTCTTCCTGAAAACGGCCTGCTCAATCGCACAGTCTCACACCGGCATTGATTCTATCATCTAGGTCCCTGTGGGGGACTGGGCAACTCTGGGTAGAGGCAGGGCCAAAGGTACAGAGATCCCCTGTCGAAGGATGCGCAGTGGCAGCTACGTGAAGGCAATGGGAGACTTGGAAGACAGCGAGGACTCGGAGGGGAGCCCCAAACCTTCCCCCAAATCTGCTGCGCGTCGTCACAGCTACCTGAAGGCCACCCAGCACTCCTTGAGCGAGCAGCAGCAACCTCCAGCTCCTCCACGCAAGTGAGTCCCACACCTTTACGTTTAAATCGTATGAATTCACGGCCTCGTCTGTCATACTCATTTTTTTATGTTTGGTGTGTTTAACTATCTATATGTGTTCAATGTAAAACAGGATACGTCTTCAAATCTGGAGGAAACATTTTTCTTGTAGTCTCATAGGGGGTCCAGCAGGTGGCAGTATCTCACCGTCTTAACTTTATTCAAGTCCTGCTTGTGGGACGTGTTATTTGGGTGTAGAGTTGCCAACCGTCTATTAAAATACAGAAGTATCCCGTATTTGACAATCAAATGGTGCGTCCCGTTTTGAATTTACACGGGACGGGGGTTGTCCCGTATTTTGGAAGTTGTCTTGAGCGTAAATTGATTTTCGATGCAAACTCAAATTCGTTTCCACGGAGTTTGCGTTCAAAATCCTAATCGACGTAGCTGAAGGCAATACAATTGCGCAGCCCATCCACAACAACTGCGTGCTGGCTGCGTAGCTTGCGTAGAGTAGGCTATGAATCAGTATCGCTTGTTCTTTTCAAGTTTATTTAATTCCTTTGTAAAAGCCATCCATCCTGCACTTTATTGATCGTTGTGTAAATATATGTTCAATTAAAAGTTTTTAATCCAATTTAAACATCCATCTTATTTCTAATATCTGGTGGGAGCAAAGCCGTTCAAACTATGTGAACCATATACTTTTCTGAAACCCTATTTTAAGTTATGAATCACCACGACTGGCGAGCCACTGGCCCCTGATGGTCAACTGCTAGCTGAGGCATCTTTTATTTTTCTGAATGAAAGTTGGCAACACTATTTGGGTGAGAGACGCAAGTTAAGGAGAGGGTCAGGTGGCTTGCAGTGTTTTCTCTGTATCCGGTGCGACAGCAGTAGGAGATGAAATGTCGCCATGTGTCTCACCTCCTCCATCCTGCACGGACAGGCCGCGTTGCTACGCTCTCATGCGGGAGGATTATCTGTGGTCGCCGCTGCAGAGTGCTTGCTCTATGCAGCATCTGAGGTCAGTGCCATCCTTAGGAAGGCAAGTGTTGGCCCTCCGCCCTCACTCACATGTCCCTCCCCCAGCACTACCCAACACCCGCTTCTTAAATAACACCGTACCTCTCCTCCCCCCCTCCCCACTGCCCGACACGCCATCCCTTCCCGTGCAGGTACCCTGAGTGCTGTGTTAGTATTTTAGCGTCACCTGGTTCCTCAAGTCCTGACTCATATCATGCAAATCTCCCATGCAAATCACTCCAACCACACCCTGCTGCTCGGTGCGCACGTAATGTTCATGAACGGCAGCTAACAACTGTGATGCGTGCCTTGAGAGTTTTTTTTTTTTTTTAACATGTGGATACTTCATTACTATTGTTTTATAAACAGTGGTGGAAAAAAGTCTTTGGGCACCCCTGATGCATTTAGAATCACTCCAAGGCTCCAAGGACAATTTCTTTTCATGCATTCGCCCTTAACCGAGATTCTCCCTTTTGCACGAGCACTGTCCAGGTCCAAACTTGTTGTTTCAGCAAGGCAATGCCCATTGCCACACATCCAGTAAAAATACGAGATGATGATGTGGATTCATAATTATTTTTGAGAATATTTAAGTCAGTGCAAAACATTTTTCCACCACTGTCAATGCTCAAATATAGAATTATATAGACTTGGGAATCTAAATCAAAACACAGGTATGACTTTTACATATTCTTTAGATGCACACATTTGAATAGCATTTAATTAAAGGATGCACTGGGGCACTTTTAAGAGCATGATTTGAAAGTTTCTCGATGACATCACTGAAACAAAGCCTTCAAGATTTCTGCTATTTGATTCCTGGGAGGCTAATTAGTTCCCTCGCTCCAACAGTTCCCTACCTTCCCTGAAAGAGCTGTCAACAAACCGGAGCCTTGACAACCTGGACTGCCTGGTGAGCCCGGTGGAGGCCCCTCAGCGCCACAGACACGCTGATTTCAGCCACTGCTCCAGCACACTGGGCAGAAACACAGGCACTCAGGTATGTTCTTTCCTTCCTCTAATCAAATGTGTTGCCATGACATCATAGCGCTTGTCTGGCGTGCAAGTCTGGAGTTTCAGTTGGGATGAAAATGACGGCAGTATTTAATTAAATCTTGTCATTTTGCATGCATATGGCGACTAAATGAAGCGGCTAATTCGATTATTTTGTATTACTGTCAAAGTGAAGGGTGCATGTGACCACCAGACAAATAAAATAAACACTAACCACATGTTCAAAACAACCTCAAATATGAAAAATCAAACGCAAACTATCTCGTGGCAAGCCGCCATGTGTTTGCATAACGTTAAAATAGCTGATGTGTCTCAAACCTGGGAGAGCCTTGTAGTATTACGCACAGCAATGGTGCAAAAACCCATCATGAGTTTAAACACACTTCTGAAGGGACAAATGTAAAAATAGTTTTCTGGGCTGGTTGTATTTCTTTTTCATGTCCTCTGATCAAACACTTCTGATATTGTAGGGTGTCAGTGCTCGCTCCAGTTGCACAAAGAACACAGTAGTCTGTGTGGCAAAAACAACACTTAAACAAAGATATTTTTATCCCATCTCTGCATTTAGAACTAACATTCCACTCTTGTGGAAAGTTTACGGCATTAAACTGTAAACAATGCTAGTTCAACGGATGAGGCCAGCCTGCAATTCACATTTAATTTTCTTTTTACTTTTTCATACAAGCTTTCACTTAGTTTTGGAGGCATACACTGTTATGTTCAGGTTCTCAAATTCTTCAATCGTCAAGTAATTAACAGCATTAATAGCTTGACATTTTCAAATGAATGCCACAGCAGTTTTTAGCTATAACTATAATGCTACCATTATTGCCAATGTTTTCATTATAGATTGTACATGGAAAAAACAAATAAAATGTATTGCATTGTTACATATTAAGCTACGTGTTTCTAAACCAGTTTGACAATAATGCAGTCCGTTTTTGTCCATGTGTTGCCTGAAAGCATTTTTTCTTTAAACTCTTTATTTACAAGCGTAAAGATATCCAGCATTTCAAGAGCAGAGAAAACACTGAAGATGAAATAAATAGAGGGTCTGCCGTGTCCCAGTTGATAATACATGATTTGCTCTGTCTCAACATTCCCAACAGAAACCTCTGAATTAATTGTAATCCCTCCACATTAATAGATACAATACAGTTACAACAGATTGAAATTATGTCAACAACAGAGAAGGGTGGCACACACACAATACGTATGCTGTATGTACTGTATTGGGATTGAATATGTATATACATATTAGAATTTCCGCTTTGTCCTCCAACAACAAGAGCTCTGCAGTAAACGCATTTTACAAGGTCTGCCTTCTGCCCTCAGCGTGTGAGTCTGCACACGTTCTTTCAGGTATGCGGGCAAGGTTTCGGGCATTCTATGCCGTACTGCGAGGGGGAATCGCAGGCAGTGGAGGCGCTGGATCTGCCTGCGCCTACATGCTTCCGGTCACGCAGCCACAGCTACCTGCGGGCCATTCAGGCCGGCTGCTCCCAGGACGACGACACGGCCTCCGTTGACTCCGAGTCACCACCACCCACATCTAAAGGCTACGGCTACAGCTCCAACACCTGTGAGTGCCAGTGAGATGGACGGGCAGAACCATTGCTCATTGGGGGGGGGGGGGGGGGGTAGCTGAATAGCTAAAGAGATAATGTCTCCAGGGGTTGTGAAGTAGAAGGCATGAACTCACTTATGAGTTGGTATTAAAACAGACCTCATCTGAGGACCAGAAAATGTGGCTCCTAAAAACACTACATTGTAGCCTTAGAGAGGGCTAATGATGAATATAGTCGGAATATCAACCTGTTCTACATAGTAAGAAGGTCTGCGAATTGCCAGGAAGTCTCGAGCATCTGAATAAAAGAATAAAATATGGTTAGAAATTCTGCATGTAGTATAGTGTGAAACAGATATATATATATAGTGTGTCAGTTTTTGAGTGGCAACAGTGTGGTGCAGTGGTTTGCAGGTTAATTCCCCTTAGTTTTCATATGTCTATGTGGGTTCTTCTGGGTTCTCTAGTTTCCTCCCACAGTCCAAATACATGTACTTTAGGCAAATTTAAAAAAAATTACGTTACAGCCGATGAATTTATTTGTTGATATATTTTTTTTCCACTGTAGTGGGTTTTGAAGAAAATATAAAGTACAGTAAAGCAGTTGTGTTTTTGTATAACCAACAAATATAATGTGAGATATTTTTCTTTCTGATGGTTATAATTGTGTATATTTTCACTAACTCAAAAAGGTGGATAACTTTAAAAAAATCAATTATGATTTTGTTATATACAACATGTTATACATGTCCAATCTTGATTGTAATACCCCTAGCGCATAAACATCACTGACTATGATCCTAATGATGGTAAATTGTGTTAGTCCCCTATACTGTCCCCATTTACTGAAACCTCACCACAACCGGTAACATTAAACTCAATATTCTTTTTAAATATGCATGTGATAAACTTAAACTCGATATTGTCATATGGCGCATTGCTGCACCACATTAAAAAAAAATGCATCCAATTTCAAATTTAAAAATATTTTTATTAGACTACATTTACATGTTATTTATATACATTTTATTTATAGTTGCCTCACTCCTTCACATTTTATAATCTGCATCCACTCCCTTCTTTGTTTTTTGGTGGGAGATGCCCACCAAATGTTGATTTAATAATTATTTTTGTACACGTGTTTTTCCCCCCGTACATTATACTGGGCATACAGTATTTAAGGAATCAGTCTAACCGGCATTTGACCTTAAACGCATCGATGCGTCTTGTGCCATTGTGCCCTCGTTCCCGCCCTTAATCCACCATCAATTGTGACTTGGATGCTACAATGTCAAAAACACGGCCAGTACATTAACAGCCTCTGAAGCACGTTCTTATCCAAATATGTACGTAAAGGGAATATGATTTAGGTCAGGGTGGAATTTAGTTTCCCGCGGTGTCAACTGGCCAAACGCAATCCACCTACCGGCAAGAAATCCTCGGGCAACGTAACGACGACACTTCCACCAATCACGTCCGAGTCCGATTAGGTCGATGAGCGTATTGAACAAATCACTCGCCAAAGAGCTGTTACGGAGAAATCGTGGAGTCCAATCGTGGTCGTCAAGGGCGTGTACTACAAGTCTTTTCTTCAGAGCGTCGCTGGCTGCCTGTGTGTATCGCGGCAGGACAACGTAGCCCGTCTGCATCTCGTCTGCCTTTCATGAATGACCAGAAAATACGGATTTTCCAGTCAACCGCCTAACAGTAAGGTTTTGTCCCCCTTTCTCCCGACTGCGGTGATTGTGTTCGAGCTACCAGTGGTTTTCAGCTGGTTAGCTGGTTCAGGGCAGGCTATCGATAGCTAACGATAATGGTATGGCAGGTTAGCCTGCTAACGTGGATGAAGAAAGGATGAAAACCTGATACAATACTAGTTGTTAGCGAGCGGGCGAGGCAGGTATATGTGTGGTGGGTCCTTTACTGGGGTTAACGGACCGTACAGAAAGCACCGCTGTGTCTTTTGTTGCTTCCTTTCTTTCTCTGCCATTTGTGCCCGAGGCTAACGTTACTCGCTGAGTGGTCTGGTTAAATGCCCCATGTGTTATCACACTGCGCTGAGCGCTTGACGTGCTAGCGGCGTTAGCTCGCCGTTGCCGAGGCGTCTCCTGTCGGCTCCCCGGCCAGTGTTGTGTCCCTACTGGTTTCCGATTTAACTGGTTTCTTTGCCGAACAGCTGCAGTCAGCAGATTCGACACAAATTCTCAAACATACCGAACATATTACCGGCGATTTTAAAGTCTCAGCCCACATCTACCACGGCGAATATGCTTCTGTAAATGAGCGCTATGTACTAGTGACATTAAAAAAAAAAAATAAATAAATAAATAAACAAAAAAGACAATAAGGAAAATGTGAAAACCAATTTTGCGTCGAGTTGGACTCGACTTTCCTCCAACAAAATCATAGAATTTGTGTCGGATCTGCTGACGGCGGCGCAGCACATCTGCAGCCGTTCGGCAAGGATACTAGTTAAATCGGAAAACCAGTACGGACACAACAGCGGCACTAGTTGGGCGAACCAAATCATTTCCGTCTGTTTCCGTCAATGCCCCGGCTAAGGCTGACTAATGCGGGACGCAACTGGCGCGATCTCACTCGCAGACTGGTTGCGGGTGTAAGATGTGGACCTATTTTTACCTTTTCCACGTCGAAATTGTGCCCTTAGGGTCGCAGGGTTCATTCAATTTCAGCCTGTGCTTGTATTTACCTTAAACACGTTTACCGGGCGATTAGATTAACATGAGCTGCTAAATGAAGTTACGTGTGCTAACATTACGGGATTAGACTTTCCTATCCAACATGGGGCATGTGACAGCGTTGCAAGTCTTTAGGGAAGTTATGAATACCGTCCAGCTCAACTTATCGGCGCACTGTTGTAAAAAATAAATAAACAATAATAATCCAAAATTCATTTGTTTTTTTCCTTTCACGGTTCGACCCATTCAAAAAGCTCTGTATGAAATCATCTTCACTTGGCGTTAGCAATGACCGCTTTCTAGAAAAGTGCTGACCACTAACTTTGGCATTCCCCTTTTTATGTACACAGCTGCTATCTATCATGTGTTAAGACCTGAGGACATAATCAATAATGCATCTGCTTCCTGCTCTGTGTAGCGCAGTGCACTTTAGCAGTTAGGACACTTTACTGTGCTTGTGTAAGAGCCAGCCGTCAAAGGATTGACAAAGGAGGACAGACACAACATGACTATACCATCTTCTCACAGTACAATAATGTTCTTTTTTGTTGTTGTTGTTTTTAGGTCGTCCGTACGATTATTTAAACAAAAGCATCTATCTGGATTATAATTTTTCTTATTTATGCAATTTATGAAAAATTAAACTTCAAAAGTCTCTAAATGGGCAGCCGCAAACAGTGTCTCAAAATCTGAAACGGCAATTTAAATCTCCAATTTAAATGGCATCATTGGAACAAGGCGTGTTCATTGTATGTGACACCATATTGCACAAGGCATGGTGTCGTCTGTGTTTGACCGTGGATAGACTGTGAGTCACCGCCACTGTATCGCGCTCCTCTTCCTCTTGCTGTCATTGATGAGGTAATCTCTTGACTGAATGGGCGAAGCAGCCGTAGCCTCGCAGCAAAGTCAACAGCACACGTGCCTTTCAGTGGTGCCGGCGAAGCTATCAGTCAACATGTTTAAACACTGATGTCACAGACTAGTCCTCGGCTGGCCCAGCTGAACAAGAGGACTTTATGTCATCTCATATGGGTGGCGTAATGATTCCAAATACATTAAGAGTAAATAAAAAACACTAATTCCAAAATCAATTTTAAAGAAAATATATTTTGTTAGTTTATTGTCAGTTTGCTTTTAGTTAACTACTGTTAATAAACATTATGTGCCTCGCAAAATATGCATTTTGATAGTCTACAGTGTTGCACTAAAATTTCAGGGATCACACAAGTGATTTCTTTTCTTATCAGCAAATACTTAAAATTATGTGCCACTTTGTCACAAACTTCATCCCGCTGACATTTAACGTGATACCTCAGACTTTAAACAATGCCTGGTATCCACTGCAGAGGATAGGCTCAAACAGTACATGCTATTAGCACGTCCTCAGTCATCACCTGTAACCTTTTAACGGCGCCATTATAAAGAATAACTTCCTCAAGCACAGTCTTGTTTGGATTAATCCCAGTTTCACACCCATCACAGGCACGTGGCACATGTCGTCACAGCAGCTAACGAGGCCGCGACCCAGACTTGCCCTCATTCAGCAGGTGGCATTTAAAACCTCAGGAGAGAAATCAGCCTTTTCTGTCAAAGCCGCTGATGTCTTAGTTTTCAGCCTTGAAGGAGGAGGGCCACAGTTACACATTGAATACAAACTTTCACAATGCGACCTGCTGCCATCTAAGTCACAACTGTCACATTTTGTTTCTGCCGCTAACTGCTTTTGACAGTTTCATGGGCTTGTTTTGTCAGCTTTTCCTCTTCCCAGGCTCATCTGCGCACTGGGATCTGTCTCTACAGTTAGCTCTGGCAAACACTCAGCACTCTCTGTTTCCTCTTATCGGCTAGCCTGTCTCTGCTACTGATGAGCCCGTTGAAGTCACCGCCTTAGAATCCACTTTCTGTTTTATAGTCCTAACACCTTTCATTCAGCCTGACCAGTGTAGACATGTTTGCCCTTTCTACACTTTAGGAGTCTTCTTCTTCTTCTTCTTCTTCTTCTTCTTCTTCTTCTTCTTCTACTATTCCTTTTAGGGGTCACAGCAGCACATCATCTGCATCTTCTTTTGTCTCCCTGCAGACCTCCTGCCTGGCACTTCCTTGTGAATGCAAGCTAAAGTAACACTTTCCCACATGAGATATTAAAACTAGTGTGGCATTGTGGTTCTTTATTGTGCACACTTTGTAAAAAGAAGTTGCTTGTCGGGAAACAGGGCCGAGTTATTATTCAGTTAAACTTGTCCATTGTACCTCACATGTGCATCAAGAGCTTAACTCCAATCCTAACAGGAGAGTGAGTCATAGGAGTTCTAATCTCCTAATCTATGATTATGATTTTCATATGTCAACCTGGCGTTCTGTCGCACAATTAAACACCGCGCTTGGAGAGAGCTCCTGCCCCCACCTCTTTATATGGCTCATGTCCGGGGTTGTTGGAAATATTTAACAGCAGTGTCTAAAGGTTTAGTGTTAACTTTGCCCTCTAGCCACACACAGCCAGTGGCTTTCGGTAGCAACCAATACGGATGCCAAATGATGATAATAATAATAATAATAATAATAATAATAATAATAATAATAATAATAATAATAATAATAATAATAATAATAATGTTTTACCACAGACCTCAACTTCCAAAAAAAAAAGACTGCTACGTGCATAAACCTGGAGAAACCAGGAGGCCAGATGCTCGGGCTGAACTGCGAAAGGCCAACGCGAACAGTAGAAAAGTAACCCGATGTCGGCGCCCCATTAGCGGTGATCCGATAGCTTTCAGACAGACCTGGTGGATCCGGGGAGTATCCTGAGTTAGTGGCTGCATCACTTTCATTAGTCATACATTGTAGTTGCACTCCGTGGTCATAGCAGCATTCTAATGGATCTCAATTGTTTTTAGAGGAAGAGAGTTTTGGAGTGCTTTAAAAGTAGTTTATTAACTTATCTAAAACTAATCTAATCTAAGCCTTGCACAATATTCTTATGCTCAGCTCCAAAGAGTTTTCTTTTGGACATGTATGGAAGTGAATCAAATTTAAATATGAACTATATAAAATATGACTCCCCTCGAGGCTTGTAAATATTCTAAATAAAACAGTTTCTTCAGACAACTACACATATTCTACTCAGCCTCTCTCTCTCTCTCTCTTCATCACCTCTTAGCTCTGGCCCCTCAAGTTGAGGACATGGCTTCAGCCTTCATACCGCATGTTGCTCATAGGATTGTAAAATGAGTCGCTCTGCTTCAAAAGTATGCGGTTCCCAAATGTGCACAAGGAAAAGACACGTTTGGTCACGTAAACAAACCGAGGAGGGACACGAGTTGTGACACACAATGGCGAGCTGAAAGAATTTCACGCGTCTGTGCTATGCGCTCCAGCAGAAGTGTCCCATTGTGGGCGAATGAATGTTCGGTCGTTGGTTGAATATGTCAGTCGGAGGAAGTGCGCCGAGTGGATTCCACAGTCGTGTGTGTGTGTGTGTGTGTCGGTGGGATTTAATGAGGGTTTTACTGCTGCTGCGAGTCGGCAGCTGACAGAAACGCAGCCCTCACAATTACAGGGTGTTGCATTGCTGCTTGGACTGAAGCTGCGTCCGAACATGCAGCAGTTTGAAGGGGGAAAAAAAATCAACTTTGTTTTCTGAGAATTACTCCCCCGGTCAGAATCCGTCCAGTTTTAAATAACCGTCATCCATCATGTGTGTCGTGGATCGCTGTAATTGTCCCCCGTGCGATTTGCAGCTAATGACAGACAGAGGTTGATCGCCGGCCAACCGACACAGCGGACGGCCGCTCTCTTCATAGAAAGAGGCCGGCGGCTCCTGTGTTTCTCAGCTTGTCGTAATTCTGTTAACTCTGTATTGTTCACCGCAGGCCTGAGGTCAGACTGTCGGAAAGAGAGGCATCGGTACCGGCGGCTTCTGCTGACTCAGATTGTTTGATATTGCACTTTCAGCCCTAAAGTCTCTGTTGTTGGCAACAGAATGTGACAAGTAATCTGCCTTGTCGAGGAGGAAGCAGAAACAAGTTGTGAACAAATGTGTACGTCCCAGAACAACCGTTTGTTGTTGTTGTTGTTGTTGTTTTTCATCTTGAGTGGTTTCTATTAATTAACAAGTATCCCGTCCACTATTTATTTTAAAATAATATAAACTGCCGGTCAAAGTTTGGACGCAGACTTCTGATTTCATGGTTTTTCTTTCATTTTCATGACTGTTTACGTTGTAATTTGTCACTCAAGGCATCTAAACTATGGATGAACACATATGGAATATGTATTAAACAAAAAAGTGTGAACTAACTCAAACACGTGTTATATTTTAGATCATCAGGGGATTCGTTGTGTCCAAACCTTTGACTGGTGTATATATTATCTAGAAAGTCCAATGCTCAGTCTTTGACATAAAACAAAACAAAAACTTGCTCTGTCGTTGACTTTTTGTTGAAGTCAAGTCCCATTGATTATTTCTGTCAATCTAAATGTCAGATTTAATAGCATCTGATGGTTACAAAGTGTTTCCACGCAAGTGTTTGACTGGACATCTTTCTTCCGCCAGTTACGGCCGCCTTCTTCCAAGTGCGCTGGCTCTTTATGCAAACGCGCATATTACTGGTGAGTTAGAAGCAAACGCGGACAGTTGACTCATCGTTACTTTGTCGATCTTTATTTCCCTTCTTGTCAATACGTTCCTTTTAAAATGTGAGACGTTGCCTTTTTGGAGAGTAAACAGAAACACCAGCAGCTGTGTTGCTGCACTTCCCCCCTCTCTCTCGCTGGGTTATTGGATGTGCTGACCCGCAGGAAAGAGTGCAAAAGAAACAGAGCGGCTCCTGTGGTTTATTAGTTCCGGGTTGTCTGACGGTCCCCCGGGGAAAAGGAGTGTAAGGTGTGGCGCACTAAGGAAGATCCCCAGCGACTGACTGACGTCAATGGAACACGACCAGCAAAAATAACCAAACAGGCGGCTCGAACTGTGGCACAGTTCTGTGTCACCGCCGCGCAAACCAAATTCTGCAGCAATAATATAACCGAGATTTATTGTTGTCGTTATAAGTTAAGAAGCTGCTAACCTCCTCCTCTTTCTTTTCCCTCTCTCCTGACTGCAGTAAGCAATAGGAAGGCTCCCCCGCCGGTGCCGCCCCGCACCACATCCAAGCCCCTCATCTCGGTGACGCTGCAGAGCAGCACCGAGTCGGCCCAGGACACGTACCTGGACCAGCAGGACCGCGGCAGCGAGGCCAACAGCCAGTCGGGGCGCAGCAACTCCAGCGACAGCCTCTGTAGCATCCGCACGGGCAGCCTGGCTAAGGCCACCAGAGCTCCGCCAGCCCCTCCCCCCGCCGCACCTCCCGTCCCGGCGCCCCGGGACCTGCCTCCCTCCTCCTCCTCCTCCTACTCTTCCTCCTCCACCTCAGCCACCGTCGCCACCACTTCCTCCTCCACCCAGATCCAACATGAGCCCGTGAGCATTTGCATCACCCTAGAGCAGCCCCCCACAGCGCCCAAGAGGAAGTTGTCCTCCATAGGAGTTCAGGTACGGTGAACCTGCGCCACTTTCCGTTAGCCCTAGAACTGTGCAAAACCTAAATGTTGCAATAAAAAACTGCTAATGGAAACGCCTAAACTTTGAAAACCTCTCAAATATCGCTACAAGGTTTTGACGCTCATGAGGTGGTCTTTCAGACGCATTTACTCTTCAACGGTCGTGACGTACGGGGTCACATGACCAGTTCACTTCAAGTGAAAATGGCGCGTTACGTTTGGAATATTTTTTTACAAATAATCAAAAAGAAAATTATATCAACCATTCTTGACAGCAAACAAGCGTAAAACAAACCAAAGCAAACGTAATTCTCGTAAAATCTTGTCCTGCAAGTTTTTACGAGAATTACAGCTTTATGCACGTCACACCATTCAATGGAAACACCTGCAAATCGCAATTGCGCTTTGTCGAAATTTTAGAAATATTGCTTTTATTTTGCGAAAAAAGCAACTACTGACCGGCTTGCCGACGCTTTGCCAGGTGGATTGCGTTTTGCCAGTCCTGAGGGAGGAAACCGTGCCTCTGACCGCACCCCTCAAGTTCCAGTCGATTGGAGTGCAAGTGGAGAACGGCAGGCCGTAAGTTTGATGCAACGCTGAATTGAATATTACACACGGCTCACCAGCTCATGCAGTGAGTGGTACATTCTTGCTGTTATCAGAGGATTTGGCCTTGTGTACCTTCCTCTTTCATGAACAACATCGTTACCAGAGTCATAATTCATAGGTGGTTTGACATTCTATTTGTCTTATGCAGCATACCTCGTTTGGTGCCTACTCAATGCTTTTGCTGAGGTTAGCAGATGAAGTAATGTCCCCCTGTCAACACATTGCTGAATGACGGCATTAATGCTTCATTGATCACTCGTTCTTGTAAAGCCAAACGAAACAAGAATAATATTAATATGTACAAAACACTTTTCACTTTCACGATGTATTGTACATGAAAACTGAAGAGTTGACCTGTTACTGTCAGTGCCATGAGGCAGGCAGTGTTTTGTTTATCTCCCCCACCACCAGCTCTGTGTGTCTTGTGTGAGCGCTACACGGACAAGCATGCGGGTGAAGCGATACGCATTCCTGCCTTCATTTCATGCTTATCTTGTGTTTATGCCATAAACAGTTGGTGGCTGTGCTGCATCGGTTAAAGTGAACGCACAAAGAGAGGGACTGAACAATACGGGTGTGTTGAATAAACCAGAGCTGTGCACAAATAAAAACATTTTGTCTTGGCCTCAGAGGACGCTGACAGTCCAGTAAATAGTCCAGCGTGTGATAAGACTCGGATGACGTTGCCCTACGTGAGACTGTAAAATCTCCAGCTTTCTTCTTTTTTTTTTTTTTTGAACTGATTTGCCGCACACACACACGGGCAGCATCTCTGCTCCTCTCTGCTTTGCGACGGCTGTGTGTGCAGTGCTGCTGAAGTGAACCTGACAGCCTCACAGAAGCAGCGATTGATGCTCCTCACTAAGAGCTGAGCCTCGTCGTGACACCTCAGCATTTGTGCATTGAGATACTTTTCTCCATTTATACATACGTATATATATATATATATATATATATATATATATATATATGTATATACACAGTGTATATACACACACACACACACACATGGTGAATAATTTTTAAACATAAGTCTAGAAGGACCTTCTTCCATCTTCTCCAGACTGTCAGGTATTTAACAAGCCTTATATACACACTACCAGTCAAAAGTTTGGACACACCTTCTCATGCAATTTCTTTTTTTATCTTTACAACTTTTGTACATTGCAGATGGATACTGAAGACATCAACTATATGAGCAAGATATATGTAATTATGCAGCAAAGAAAAACGCGTTCAATAACTCAAAATATGCTTTTTACGAAAGGTGGCTATTTTGAAGAATTTAAATATAAAACGTGTTTGAGTTATTTTAGGCTTTTATTGTTTACGACATAATTCCATTTGTGTTCATACGTAGTTTTGATGCTTTCAGTGAGAATAGTCAATAGTCATGAGAATGAAAGAAAAGACATTAAATTCATAGGGTGTGTCCAAACCTTTGACTCGTAGTGTATAAGAAAATGGAGAAAAGTATTTAAACAAAAAAAAGGTCAAATGAACTTCCGTGCTGTAATTGGGCTTTGTGATGCTCCTTCATAAATTCCGCTTGCCAGCCCACTTCCTTTCCTCATTACCTCTGCGGCCAGCAGCCCTCACAGATGATGTGTTCTATACCTGATTTGTCCCTAATTGCCTCCTGCTCAGTCGAGTCAAACTGATGGCGTCTCGCCATCATAATAACAGATAAACCAACTCCCTCCGACAGACGGTGCATTAGAGCCAAACAGCTCCGACATTATATTCTTGAAGGTTTTGTCGAGCGGCGTAGCCCAGCGGCGGCTAACGACGGGTAACGCATGTCTCCGCAGTCTCAGCCGGGACAGCAGCATGGCCTCCAGACAGAACACAATGACGGAGCCCCAGGAGTCCCAGGACGCCCCGCCCACGGAAAACAACACGACCTACTGCACCAACAGTCAAGCGGTGAACAGCACCAACAAGCAGGACAAAGCCATGGAGCAGCAGGCCCGCAAACAATCAAACGCGGCCGCAGCCCCGTCCAGGATATCGACTTCTCCCCCGGAGAGCCTGGACCCGGCGTTAGACCCCTCCTCGCTGCCCCCGCCCGACCCCAGCCTGGAGACTGGCAACTGCAGCGCCCAGGGCGACGCCGTGCAGTCCGGCACGCCGGCCTGCCTCCGAGACGGGAACTGGTTCCTGAAGCTGCTGCAAGCGGAGACGGCTCGCATGGAGGGTTGGTGCCAACAGATGGAGCTGGAGACCAAAGACAACAAGCTGTCGGAGGAGGGTGAGTGGCAGAACAGCCGCTGAAAGATGAAGGCTCCGGCAGTCTGCTTATTTTTTTATTTTTTTATTTGTTTCCTGTCTGCTTTAAAATCAAGCAGGACATATGTCATTAGAGGAAGCAGTCCAGCTTCCCCTCCAACAATAGTCAGTCTTTACTGACTGTAAATGCACCCTTTAATTCACTTTATTACCAGCATTTTGACCACACAGAGGGCGTGTATCCTACTGATACAAGGACAAGATTTTTATCAGCTTGCCTGAAATTGTGGCTATTTTTACCACATTCAGCCAGCATAGATATGTCAGTTATTTTACAACCAATGCGCTGTGGTAATTCATCAGCCTCAAACAGATGTGATTGCGTTCTGATCTCAGTTTAAAGAGCAGCCCCTGAATGTATAAGCAAGATCTCCTCTGTAGTAGAATGGCATCCATTAGCACATCTGAGAATGAGTGAGTACTTCCATAAACTACGTTCTCTTGGCTCTCATCTCCCTTTTAAACAGCTGTTAGTACTTCATTAAAATGAATCGTGACACTAGTTTAAAGAATCTGAGTGTTCTACTACTGTAATATGTTTAAGTCCTTTGAAGCAGGCTTAAGAAGATGCGTTTTTGTGTTTTGTTTTACATTTCTTCATCAGGTTCACCTCATCTTTCCCGTAGTAGACTGATAGGACAACGTGGAATGGAAAGAACAGCAATGAGTGGAGTCAGTCCAGTGTTGAGATGAATTTAACTGAAGGGGATCAGATCATGTGTGCTTGCTGCTGAGCATAGACAGTGAAAAACATTGTGTGTTAAGAAAAGCCCAAGCTAGGATTCATCCTGTCATTTAGTTACACAAACACACACACACACACACACACACACACACACACACACACACACACACACACACACACACACACACACACACACATATATATATATTTTTTTTTCTTCTTTTTTTTGTATTAAAAGAAGGACTGTTTTTCTTTCCGCGCTCTGAGAGCGCTGACATTTCTGGATCATGCACTCGTGCCCCTAATCTGGCGCCCTAAGAATTTAAAGTCTGTGAGTCGAGCGCTTAGCTCGTCTAGCCGACTGCAGTGAGAAACAGTCATTACTGCTGTTGACTTCCACCACCGCTGCTCATTAGAGTGGGAGTAAGCATTATTTTAGCTGTAATAGAGACACTGCAGAGAGTCATTTGACTTCTTTTTTTTTTTTTCCTTCCTTTTCCTTTTCCCAGAATACCACTCAGGCTTTTAGGCAGATTTATCTCCGCAGTGTCTTAAATATGTATGAGCCGAGGAGCAGCTGAGCTATAGCGGCTCCATCAGATCCTCGCTTCTCCTTCCATGGTGCCGGAATGATGAATTTCCATTTAGGTGCAAATCCACGGCAGGGCAAAGCTAAATAAAGGCTCATCAGTTATTCCAGCGAAGATTTTACTTTTGATACTGACAGAGTGTTTAATGGGAAGCGGTGAGACAAATGTGAAGTTACTGTTTAACCAGAATAAACAAAGTGTTGGCGCAGCTCCTCAATGTAACATCTTTCTACTCTAGCGTGTGTCTGTTTTGTAGAGACAGCTGGTAATGTAACTTTTTTTGTGTGTGTGTGTGTGTGTGTGCAGTGTTGGGGACAATCCGCAGTGCAGTCGGCAGCGCTCAGCTCCTCATAGCGCAGAAGTTTGAGCAGTTCCGAGGTCTCTGCAACGAGAACTTGGTGAGTGGCTCCGTCGCGTCCTGTTGAATCTCTCTCCTCTTATCTCCATGTTTATTACTGGCGCACATCCCCCTTTCACTGGCCGCGTTTTCACCCTTCATCCTGCCAAGTCGATTTGTCCTGCACGCAGACACGCAGACGGACTCCTCTGCAGAGTCCTTGGCCAGTGCCTTAACAGACCCGGTCGAGACAAGAATTGCATCTAAAACGCACTCGAGACATCTGAAATCTGTGCTTCATCAGACGGACACAGAGAGAAAAGCTCATGTGGCCAAACCGCGTGTGAAAATGTGACTTATCAGCAGCTATGGGGGGCAGATCGAGGCGACACGCCGCAGATTTGTGTGTATGTAAAAGTATTTATATCCGAGCAAAGTACGGGAATTACCAATGAATAAACAAGACTGTCAGGATTTTCACTGCACTGCGTTTCTGTTTTGCATCTATGTTCTTATCTGCTTGAGCGGAGACTCTTGAGACCCGCGACTGATCACTTTTCTCCACACTTGACTTCCCTCCTGCTAGAACGCTAACGCCAACCCTAGGCCAACGCCACAGGACCTGGCCGGCTTCTGGGATCTGCTTCAGCTCTCGATAGAAGACATCAGCATGAAGTTTGACGAGCTGTACCAGCTGAAGGCCAACAACTGGCAGCTTCCTGAAAAGAAGGTGAAAGAAGGCTTCTTCTTCTTCTTCTTCTTTCTTTTTTTTTTTCAGCCGTTTCATTTTATTCATTAGACCTTAACTTTTCAACTTTTCTTTTTTTTTCAAAAAAAAAAGAAAGAAAGAAAGTTGTACTCGCACTTTTACATTTTATGCTTATGACACCAGGAGAAAAAGGTGCCGTGTCACTGTAAATTTGTGCATTCCCTCATTACTGTTTGCATACATGGAAATGCTACTTGTTCTATGAGTTAGTGAATGCCACTAGAGCAGCGTTTCTCAACTGGTGGGTCGCATCCCAAAAGTGGGTCACGGAGCTGTTTTGATTGGGTCACGGCACCATGGACATTTTCCCTTATTTTATATGTAATATAAAAGTATATATATATATACATTTTTTAAAATGAAAAATATAAATATTTATAGAGAAAGCAAGTTGATTCGATCCGGGCATTTATTTTGCTGGACACACAATTAAATCAATTCAATAATTTTAATGATTATTCTTACTAAACATGATAGAAAGTGGGCCAGTGTTTTTATTTTTATCAGAAAAACATTGTGGGTCCTGAGACTCCACCAGCTGCACTAGAGGACGTTTATTCCGCTTTTGACACTCGAGTGCTTCATCTGTTGCTTGTTGTTCCCCCACTCCCTCCGATGCGACGCCCTCAGATCGAGAACAAGCAGCTTCCGTCATCGGTGCCAAAGAAGCAGTCCAAGCCCAAGCTGTCGTCGGGGAAGGACCGGAGCGTGGACTCGGCGGTAGACAAGCAGCGGCAGGAGGCGCGCAAGCGGCTGATGGCGGCCAAGCGCGCGGCGTCAGTGCGACAGAACTCGGCCACGGAGAGCGCCGACAGCATCGAGATCTACGTCCCCGAGGCCCAGACCCGCCTCTGAGACTCGGCCAGCGGCTGATCGCCCACAAACGGCCACCGCCCCACAGCCCCCTCTCCCGGCTCACTTCAGACATTCATGGACACAAACGCAAAGACAGATCTGACGCGCGCGCACACACACACACACTTACACACACACACACACACACATAAACAAACACGCCATGTACAACGGATGCACAGAGGCCGATCCCTCACGAGCAGCACAGCTGACGGCAGGAGGAGCGTGCAGGGATCTCGGGGCACAGAAACATCCCAGAGTAACGCAGACGATTCACCCTGCTGCCATGGGACTAAAATAATCGTGACGAATATTTAATACTATTGTTGTTATAATTATTATTATTATTATTATTGACATTATAATAATTGTTATCTCCTAAAGTATGCTTATCAGGACTGTCTTACGTGTGTATCTTGGAACATGGACATCCTGCACCCGAGCTCGAAGAATCTCGGCGTCCCACAAGTTTACTCTTCTTTCGATCCCCCCCCTCCCAACCCCCACCCACCCTCACGGCTGAGTTCTACGGCAGAGGTTTGCGGCCGCCTGGTTTACGAGCTCGAGAGACCACCCACACGCGCACTCAGGACACACATGCAGGTGTACTCGCTGTCCACAGAGTCTTCCTGTTCTCTATTTGTACTTGGCTGCCACTCGTCGGGTGTGGTGCGTACCTGTGTTGAAGCGTTCTCACAAGGTGTCGATGTACTCGGAGGTCTGAACGGAGAGAACTAGAGGAAGGCAGTAGCATATATATTAGAAATATCTCACTATTCTGATGTTCATTTTGTAAATGTTGTATACCAGATTATTTGTTAGAGAGAGCTCAGTGTTCAGTACCAAGGTAGTTTTTTATAGATCGAGTACATGTATTGTCATGATATATTAGCACTTGATGCAATCGTTCACTCCGCCTCTCTCTCTCTCTGTCTCGATTCCTCCTCCTCCTCCTCCTCCTCCTCCTCCTCCTCCTCCTCACAAACGCACACTACACACTCCATGGCTGTGGATGCCCCGTTCTTAAAAGTCTTAAAATTTGCCCGTGTTTGTAACGGAATGAGAGAAACGACTGCCAAGCCAGTGAGCTACAGAGGAATGTATGAAACGTATGCATCAACAGCTCGTGTCAACTTGATCACTGCACTTTCCATTCACCCCAGATCAAGTTCACCCTCCCCGACCCGCATCATCATCATTCTGATTAGAATTTTTTTTTTTTTGTTGTACTGCATCCTCTCCCCTGATGCAGGGGACCAAGACGTCCACTGCCCACGTTTGTCATTCCCATTCGACCAGGCTACGCGTGTCAGGGTGGGGGTACAGCTGCTACTGGAAAATTATTTGAAACTGTATAGCAATAATAAAATCACATTAGATGAAGCGATGCAGTAGGTACCAAGTCTTAAATGATTAACTCTGAATTTTCAATGTGACATGAAGGATTATTGCTTATTTCCGTTCTGAACTCTGTCTTGGAAAATCGCTCAATTCTCAGGTTAAACTGCTCAAAACAGAATTGTAGAAGACCGCTATGGATTATTTATTTTGTGAGCATTCACTAAATTGACTGGATGCTAGAAGTCATTGGCAGATGGTAATTGAGCTCCATAAAAAGATCAAATGCGCCTTGGCAGTGAAATGTTGACTTATTCCCACTGCTAAAACTGAGCAGTTTCCATCACTCTACCGGAGCAGCTTGAACTCCCACCCGTTTCTGGAGCGTGAAGAAATGTGGTTCATTTTCTCCTTCTTTGATTTGTGATGTCATTGACATGTTGGGTCTGAGATGAACCCAAAGCTGTCTTGACCTCAGACTATAGTTCTAATACTCAATGGTGCTGCGAAGAAAATTCCTTTGGTGCCATTAGGGCAATGATCATCGACATTTCACCAACATTTGACAAGTCTTTTTATTTAAAGATTTTTTTATTTTTATTTAATTTGTTTATTGACAAAGAAAAGTTGCGTGTCTATGCTCTCAGCCGTAGTTTTTAGTGTTTGCATCGGATCACTCTGCTATGTCTCCTCTTCGTCTGAGCTCATGACACTTTGATTATGGGACTGGGTTTTCGTCCACGTCTCCGTTTTCTCTAATGGAAATTCGAGTGCCAAGGGTGCATGAGTGGAAGCGGGCATAGCAGATAGTCATGCACATCTGTAGATTTATTCACTCTGTAATTTTTTTTTTTTTTTTTTTTTCTTTAGTAAGAGCTGGCTCTCCCCCTACTGGTCAGTCCGTGTATGGCACTCCAGACATTTTGTGCTCCATTTTCAAATTTCAGTTGAAACGAGAAATCAAGTTGAAGTGGGAATGATGACACAACACAGAGTTGTTTTTGGTTTTTTTTTATTTGTATTACATCAACAATGGACATGTGCATTTCATTGTCCAAAGAAATCATTAAACATCCCTTTGCTACATATCCTGGTCATCATTCTTGCTGTCTTTTTTATTAAAGTCATCCATAATACAGCAGTAATATTAGCTGCAAAGTTAATATTACACCAAAATCAATTGTTAGCATTAGATAAGACCTTCTATTGTTACTGTGTAATCTCTTAAAAGCATGGCCTTCTTACATCTTATGAATATACAAAGATCCTTGCTGGTAAGTTTTCAGTGCTCCTTTAAAAGCTCTTGCAACTGATCTTAAGCTGTTCAATCTGTGTCAGGCATTCAGGGTATGAACTGTGCATTAGAGTTTGTAACTGTCCAACAGTGGAAAGTCCTCTCCTGTTTCATACCATCCTAAAGGCAGATCCCTTTATTTGAACCCACACAGGACTTGAAGAGAGCATGACATGATCAGGGATCTTCAGATAGTTTGTTTACTAGTATTTCCTGAGTTTTAAAAGGGCTACAAAACATAAGGAGAGGGTGCAACCATGGATGCAGAGCACGTGGGTGCACACGTCAACCACCATACGAAAGAGGAAACCTTTGCAATATTTAGATTTTACAGAATTGTTGAAGCCAATGGTCATTTGCGGTTAAAAACTGGAGTCCTGCGTGTTTATGGACTGAAACGATGAGAATCCCGAGCCCATTCTGACTTTGGTATCTGCCATGGTGGCCATCTCTCTGTCTGGCTTCACGTCCATTCTGTCCTCTCAGAGATCCAGCAAGAAAAATAAGCAAAAATGATGTAGTTAATCTTATACCAATGAACATTATTTTGCAAAATAAGCACATATCTTACAGACAAAGGGTTGTTCAATGTAATGGTGTAATAGTTAGACACTGTGAGACTAACTTCCTCCAAGCGAACTTAAAGAATTGTGAAATGAGTGCAATGAGTCGTGGCATATTTTGTGTATGGAATAAAAGGATTAAACGGGGGAATGCCACTCGATTTTCAAATGCATGTTTGTTTGTTTTTTCTTGAGAAAAAAAAGTGTTCAAAACAAAGATACCTCGATTGTTGTAGGATAGTAGTTTCCAGAAAACCTTTGTGATCCCAAAGCCACCTATGTTTCTTTTATTTGTGCTCAGCTGTTTTTATTGTTTAATAACTTCAAATAAAACAAGGATCAGCAAAAAAACAATTTTAGTTGGTCCACCTAAATTCATGTTAGAAGAGGTGAGCACATCCAGTTTCTCATACACTGGAGTCAGGTTTTTTTTTTTTTAATACACACACACACACACACACACACACACACACACACTCATATATATATATATATATATATATATATATATATATATATATATATATATATATATATATATATATATATATATATATATATTTATGGTAAGTCGGTAGTTATTTAAATAGCTTTTAATGATATACTGCATTGCACAGAAAAGTTCACCATAAAGTTTAAGATGTATGTGCAATAATCTGGTGTCTCGGGATCACTTACAACCAATACCTCTTCAGCTGGACAGGATCAATGTAAAAGTTTCTCCTTGAAATTCATTTTCAATATCCATCAGTGAGAATCAACAGTAGACTCTGAGCCCCCTTAACGCATCCCATCATGATTCTGTGTCATTCCAATAATTTCGAAATTTCCCCCCCAAAAATTCTAAATTATTGGGGTGGGGGTGGGGGGGCAAATGGATCGTTGCTTTGGTGCTATTCTTCATTTTAATGAACTACAAAGAAAGTTGAGACGTATCGTCAAGTCAGCGGAAGATAAGCGTAACAAGACTGCTTTAAAAAAAAAATAAAACCACTGGATGGATTGGATATTTCCAGTTGGTGTGTCATAATCGTAATAAGTGCATGCTCAGACTTTATCGATATCGATTGTGTATTTTCAATCAATTTGCTCTCACGATACTCTAGTGAATTCACAACTTCGCCGTTACGTGGAGATTCAGCTGCGAACTGACTGATTCTACATAAAAATTATTATTTATTAAAAAAAAAAAAAAAAAAAAGTGAACAGAAGGCGTTCTCATACATTCAGAATGTATGAGATCTGTTGATTTCAAATTGCCGGCGAATTTTTTAAAAACATTTTTGAACCAATTTTACCTTGCGCAACAAAACCCGGAAGCCCCCAGGAATGTAAACTTCCGGTACCAGGTGGCGGCGGTGAGGAAGGCGGGGTAGGGACATCCGGGAAGAAGTGTCGGCTGTTCAGAAAGAGCTAACGGACTGCAGCATCGCAACAAAGGCAAAGCAACGAGTCGTCGCCGGCAGGTCGCCGGCCACCTGCAGCTATCTCTGCGGTAGGGTTCACGTTTTGTGCCAACGGTCGATAGTTTAATTTTCTTTGCCCAGTCTTCTACCCCCGCCCCTTCCATTCCATAAAATGTGCTGCAGTGAACTTTGCAGGCGTTTGTGCGTAACGTTAGTGTTGACAAAGCTCCGCAGCCACTTGTCCTCTATGCTGAACTGTCAAACCGTCCTGGACTCAGAGACACCCTGGTGTTTACGCCAATGTTCAGTTACATTTCTTGACACTTTTTCTAACCTTTTAGCGGCGCAGTTCAGTTTCAGTTTCAGCTATGAATAAGACCGTTGGCCAGCTAATTTAAACTCCTTATAATGATATTATTGTGAATATCTTGTTTGTTTCCTTCTTAGTCTATAAATATCACTTTATTTTATTTCTTTATTTCTTTTTAATCAATATAATCTCCATTATTTTATACTGTATTGTTGCTGTGATATGAACATCTCCCCAATGAGGGATTAATAGACTTCTTCTTCTTCTTCTTCTTCTTCTTCTTCTTCTTCTTCGGGTTAACGCTGAACTTTCCAGTCATCCCATTTAGGTTCTTGTGACCTTTCAAGTGCTGCCCCTCCTGAGCATCCTCATTGATATCACCTGATGGGCTGTATCAGTTTACTGTCAGCTGTCTGCTGGCTCGACTCTATTGATATGATGTGATGTCCTCCGCAGAAGGATGCTGAAACCGCCTGAGTGCTGAACAAAGACAGGGCAAAGACAGCTGACCTCAGAGCAGCCTGCACATGGCTGCCAGGTCTGCGCCGGTCGCATTGGGCGCCGCCACAGAGTCCAAAAGGACGGACCTCAGGGCCAAAGAGAAGAAATGCTGTGAGTAGGTTTATATTTCCTGGAACGGTTGAAGTGTGACCTATTATCCCACCAACGCTGCGCGTCGACTGGTTACTGTTTAATGCGGCCCCGCGACATCGTCCACAAGCGTCCCGTCTTTCAGGTCCGTCGAGCACAAACAGCGGCCACGCTGATTGTTAAACACAACACACCCTTCAACGTACCACCGCCGGTCATTAGCGTGTGTACACAGCGCGGGTTCATTGGGCACGGGCAGGTACTCCTACACTCACCTTGACGCACGGCAACGCCCGCAGTGTATATGCGAGGTGAACGCTGCGCTGAGAAATATGTCACAAAAACGGCTCTTCCCCAAAAGTGGGGAGTGTTTCGGGTGTCTTCTAAAGTGTTATTGGAAAAAGAAAACCTGAAACCCGTCGCCACCCAAAGCATGCGGACAACTCCTCACAGGATCTCGAGTCAAGTCTCGTCTCGCCAACATACTTTGTCCTGAAAGGAAAAAGAGCTACTGCGGAATCTTTTGAATTCCATGTCCCTCGGGAGGTCGCGACACATTCACTCACTTGTTCACTGCAGCGACTTTAGAAAATATTAACTTGTGTCGCAAATGTGGCAGTTGAGCGAGGGAAATCATAAACTTGCAGTCAGTGCGGAAGTGACGTTTTATTATTTCACAACACCCCCATCTTGCTCTATGTAAACAGTGTGCACGTCTGTCTCCCATTTCAAATTGGACGCAGTTGATGTTTAAAGGAAAAATCTGCAGTCATGTGTTTTTCTTTGTGTGTGTGTGTGTGTGTGTGTGTGTGTGTGTGTGTGTGTGTGTGTGTGTGTGTGTGTGTGTGTGTGTGTGTTTGCATCCTGCAGCCTGGGCCTCCTACATGACCAACTCTCCTACTGTGATTGTGATGATTGGGTTGCCTGCCAGGGGGAAAACCTACATGTCCAAGAAGCTGACACGCTACCTCAACTGGATAGGAGTGCCAACGAAGGGTGGGTACCAGCAGGGTGCCAGGGTTCAGTGTTACCTTTGCTCCATCAGAGGAAATGGAACAAATATAAATCAGGTTCAGGTAGAAACATTTGAGCTGCTGTAAAACTTAGTGGAATTTGAGAAGCGTTAAGCAACGTTGAGACTGAATGGAATTTGGTCTATAGGTTTTGTTTGCAACAACAGTGGAATGTTTTTGTCAACAGACCAGGTCATTTTTTTTTTTTGTACTTTCATGTTTTGGTACAAATGGAACTCAACACCAGCCGAACCGGTTTTGTGAATGCCACTGAAAGGAAAAAAAAAACATGGCCCTTGTACATCTTTACCTCGATTCTGTCCTCATGCAGTGTTTAACCTCGGCGAGTATCGGAGGGAAGCGGTCCAGTCGTACAAGTCCTTTGACTTCTTCAGACATGACAATAAAGAGGCAATGGAGATCAGAAAGTGAGTCGGGAGAGTTCCTCCTTGTGTCAGTCACCTTTGGTTCATTTAAGTTGCACAGCAAAACATTCCTACATCTGCCTATACTGCATCACCTTTGCTAAACAAGTGTCACACTCTGTGTTTCATTAGGTCTTTTCAAAACAGAACCTGATTAGTTTTGTCCATTGTGTTTGAACAGGAAGTGTGCCCTGGTGGCACTGGACGATGTCAAGATTTATCTGAACGAGGAGGGAGGACAGATTGCTGTGAGGCCGCCGAAACCAGCAAAAACTTTTCTTTTCTTTTTCTTTTTGCTTGTTTTCATTGAACACAAATACAAATCACTTTTGTTCTTATTATCGCCTGTTGTGTGTCAGGTTTTTGATGCCACCAATACCACCAGAGAGAGGAGGGAACTAATCCTTAACTTTGCAAAGGACAGCGCTTACAAGGTCGGTGCTTCTCTGGAACTCTGGAACTGTCAGTCAGTGTTTCACGACTCCTCAAACCTCTTCTCATTCTTTTCGCCAGGTGTTTTTCGTGGAATCGCTATGTGACGATCCAGATGTCATCGCCACAAATATCCTGGTATTCAAGATTTTTTTCAAGATTCAATAACTTTTTTTTTTTTGTCACGTGCTGATGTTGGATGTGCAATGAAATGCTCAAAGTGGCGATGCTTGCGAGAGATATGGTGTGTGTGTGTGTTGTCTTTTATTTGTAAAGGAGGTGAAGGTGTCGAGCCCAGACTACCCTGAGAGGGGTCGAGAGAGCGTGATGGAGGATTTCCTGAAGAGAATAGAGTGCTATAAAGTCACGTACCAACCTTTGGATCCAGACGAACATGACAAGTGAGATGAACTTCAGCTAAGTAGGATGAAGCCGTCCCAATTTACGCCTACAGTTTGACTGTTTAATAAGACTGGAGTTTGCTTCTTCTAAGACCTGTAATTCTGGACCCTGTCCACCAGGTGGAAGTAGAGGTTGTTTTCTTTTTTTTGCTTTTTCTCTTTTCCATCCCCAGTGGGTGTTGGTTTGTACAGCTGTTAAGTTGTTCGTCCTAAAGTATGACGTCATAAATCTGCTTGTCATATGTACATTTGAGACTTTTTGGGCAACGCCTCACTTTCTCACTACACAAAGCATACTTGTGGTTTTCTCCTCGAAGCCCAATATCAAAGAGTTAGATGTTTGTTTATAGAGAGGTGGATCAGTGCCGAGCTTTCCTGAATCTTATCTAATGTCCCGGTGGCATGTTTTGCTTTGGTGTGTCTGTGTCATGACATGCAGATGGCACCAAAAGTACAAGATATCCCCTCCAATCTCTGGGACTGACTCACTCCGTCTTATCCTCCGACCCACAGGAGCCTGTCTTTCATCCAGGTCATCAACGTCGGCCGCCGTTTCCTGGTCAACAGGGTGCAGGATTACATCCAGAGTAAAATTGTCTACTACCTCATGAACATCCACGTGCACTCCCACTCCATCTACCTTTGCCGGCACGGCGAGAGCCATCACAACCAGGAGGGCCGCATCGGGGGAGACTCTGAACTGTCGAGCAGAGGAAAGCAGGTGCCCAAGCACACCTCTGCACTGACGTAGCCAAAGTTTACAAAGGCTGAATTTGTTCAGCCAGCATCTTGAACTCGCTCGGCACAAAGGCTGTTTGTATGTGGTTGGCTGGCGTGACTCTTTTCCTTCCCCTTTTGCCTCAATTTTCTTTTATTAGCCTGTTGTCCAGTCTGCCAGACTGTGGCCACAAGAGATGGAAATGATGTCAGCCAGTGTGCGTAGGACAGTGAGCTAAAAATGTGCACTACCAGTCAAAAGTTTAGACACACAATCTCCTGCAATGTTTTTTCTTTATTTTTAGTACTTTCTTCACTGCAGAAAGATACTGAAGACATCAAATGTATGAGCAAGATATTTGTCATTATGCAGCAAAGAAAAACACGTTAGAAAACTCGAAATATGCTTTTTATGGACGGTGGCTATTTTGAAGAATTTAAATTTAAAACGTGTTTGAGCTATTTTACACTTTTATTGTTTCCTACATAATTCCATTTGTGTTCATGCATAGTTTTGATGCCTTCAGTGAGAAACTTCAACATCAATAGTCATGAGAATGAAAGAAAAGACATTAAATTCATAGGATGTGTCCAAACTTATGACTGGTAGTCTAGATGTATCCAAATCGACTATTAGGTCTTTCAATAAGACGCACAACACAAAAATGTAAATAGAAAAACTATATTTTTAAAGTCTGTACTAAATTCATAATACAAATGTTTTCTAAGTCCAGCCTGTTGTTCAACAGCTGAAAAGTCTGCTTACAGTGATCCACTGGGTTCCAGGTTTAAAACTGAAGCTCTTAAATGAGGCTGCTCTTCTAAGTCCCTGTGTAGCAGCTAGTTAGCAACGAGTCACCAATGTGCCTTTTGATGTGAAATCCTCTGTTTCAGTTTGCGGTGGCTCTGAAGGGTTTTGTGCAAGAGCATCACCTGTCGGACTTGAAGGTTTGGACCAGCCAGCTGAGACGCACCATCCAGACGGCAGAAGAGCTGGGCGTTCCCTACGAACAGTGGAAGATCCTCAACGAAATAGACGCTGTACGTCCTCGAAGACATCGCCGCACAGAGAGAGAGAGAGAGAGAGAGAGAGAGAGAGAGAGAGAGAGAGAGAGAGAGAGAGAGAGAGAGAGAGAGAGAGAGAGAGAGAGAGAGAGAGAGAGAGAGAGAGAGAGAGAGAGAGAGAGAGAGAGAGAGAGAGAGAGAGAGAGAGAGAGAGAGAGAGAGACTTTTGAGTGTGTGTTTTCTGTGCGGTCCAGGGAGTGTGTGAAGAAATGACCTACGAGATGATTGAGGAAACGTTCCCGGAGGAATACGCCATGAGGGACCAGGACAAGTACCATTACCGCTACCCAGGAGGGGAGGTACATGCCCGCTCACACGTCTGACCCCGAGAGGTTAAATAGAAAATAAGCCTCCTGTTCTTCAGTCCTACCAGGACCTGGTGCAGCGTCTGGAGCCGGTCATCATGGAGCTGGAGCGGCAGGGCAACGTGCTGGTCATCTGTCACCAGGCCGTCATGCGCTGTTTGCTTGCCTACTTCCTGGACAAGAGCGCAGGTTAAACACAGCAGCCAAAAATAGACATCACACTGTTTGTGTACACGATGTGTTTTAGTCAAGACTAAGGTACGGTGGCCGACAAGGGCCAAACACAACACAACTGCCTTAGTTGGCGTAAACAGCTGCAGGTTTGGAAGCAATGCTAATTCATAAACCCAAACACAAGTCTAACAAGTCTGCCTGACTGACGGTCAAACAACAGCGGGTTGGTTAATGTGACTTTTACTTGAGTATATTTTACACCAATTTCTACTAGAACTTTCTAGTCAGTCCTCCTCAGTCTACTTGTTTGTCTCTCCATTGAGCCGTTCCGCCAGGAGCGCCCCCTGCAGGTTTGGAGCGCTTCTATTGTAGTGACTGGTTTATGCAGTGTTTTTTTTTTTTTTTTTTGCATGTGTTTTCTTGGTTTGCATCAGTTGTGTTTTGCATCGCTTCTCCGTTTATTGCCCATTTGATGATTAAGTGTCTGTTTTTTTTGCAGCACGTTTTTTTCGTTTGCACCACAATCCTCTTTTTCTACCTCGTTCAGACTTGTGTTTGTGTTTGTGAATTTGCATTGTTTCCATACCTGCAGCTGTTTTCGCCCCAACTAAGTATTGTGTTTGGCCCTTGTCGGCCACCGTACTAAGGAACTCAGGTGCAGCTGCGCAACAGATTTTCTTAGCAAATTGTCGGGTGGGACAGTTGATTTTTATCAGTCAGACGGCCGGCTGTGATGTGGGGGCAACAGCAGCTGTGAACAGGGACTGGGTGGTTACAGTAGGAGATGCATCTCCAAAACAACTCCACATTTAGACGTAGGCAGGCCGACCAGACGGAGGAGGAAGCGGTCGCTGTTGCACAATGTGTCCAATGTGGAGGAAACCGCAGCCGCACCCTCGCTGCTCCAGGGCCCCTGTGGTGGGGCCTTGTTTGAACTCCTCGCAGTTTACCAGCCTAATACACACGGTCATGCTGAGAGGTTTTGCACTCCTAAATACCAGAGGTGATCCTGGCAAACCAGGAGTGTGACTGGATGGGAAACCTCAGCCTGGGTTGAGTGCATCCAGGAGGGTTCACTGTCGTGTCTCTGCTTCCAGACGACCTGCCCTACCTGAAGTGTCCCCTGCACACCGTCCTCAAACTCACTCCTGTGGCCTACGGTAAAGCTCATAGACACACGACCAGCACATTTCCATCTGGCAGGTCCTCTCACGACCACCAGCGCCTCACCCTTTCTCTCCCTCCCTGTGTCCAGGTTGCAAAGTGGACGTGTTCGACTTGAAGGTGGAGGCTGTCAACACTCACAGGGACCGGCCATTAGTAAGCCCACGGTTTCTTTTTATCCGTCAGAACAGATGACATAGTTTTGGAGGTCGTGTTGTATTCAAGACCGCACCAACCGAGACCAAGACATTATCAAGACAAGACCTACAAGACATTTGAAAGTTACATAAACGTTTAAGGTCGAGACCGAGACAAGAAAAATAACAAGAAAACAGAAAAAAATGACCAGTATCTTTTTTTTAAATTCAAGTTTCCCTCTATATCGAACAGCAACATCTCTTTTCAGCAAGGTGTCTTTTAATCATTTTCGTGCCAACTATTTTGAACCATTTTCAAAAAGACAACTTTGCTTCAAAAAATGAAAAAATAAACTAACAAGGACTTGAGGGGCTGTGTCACTCTGGGTGTCACAGAGCGTAAGACAGCAGCAGCTGGATTATTTTCCGTTATTGTCTGTCACTGTGGTCACTGAGTTTTGACTGGTCTCGATTGGTCTTTCTTGATGAGGGTCACAGAGACTATGGGAGTCATGGTGAGACGTTGCTTCCTCACGGCCGGGGCTAATCTGAAACTCTTTCAACCAACATAAACACAGATGTTCCCGCCGGCACAACAAATACACGAGTGAAACTATGCGGATATTTCGGTGGTGGGAGCTTATGGTCTCTGTGTCTCAGATTGTCTGTTGTTTGTCTTGGGAATAAACAATTCTCAATGTTAGGAAACATCAAGAGAAGTATTTGAAAAAGATAAATCATGATTGACAATTCTGATAAATGAAACCATTAGTGCTTTTCTCAACTGAAACCAAGTGCAATACTTAATTACTTTACTAATTAGTTAATTAGTAGTAGTAGTAATAATGATGAAATAATAATGATAATCTAAAAATTCAGAGTACAGCCTGTAAAAGAGAATAAAAACAATAAGAACAGAGCAGAATCCTACGCCTGTTCAAACTCCAGTGAATAAAAGTCGGTTTTAAGTCTGATTTTAAAACCATTGTCTAACGTACAATGACAAGCTGCTCCAAACTTCCACTTCGGTAACTTCTGATAGTAAATATGAGACAGCCTGGTGACAATCTGTGGTGTTTCAGCCTTTCTGTGGAAAGGAATTTTTATTTTCCAGGCCGCAGTGAGCGTGTCAGCAGTGTCCCTCCCAGCTCCCTGTGCTTTTACTTGCTGTAAAATCCAGCAGGTTGTTTTGTTGCCGCGTTGATGTGTGTTGAATGCCAGGCAGAGTGGGCGCTGCTGCCGCCGCCACCGCAGCAGCAGCAGCAGCAGCTCCTCTCTAAAAATACTCTCAGCTGAGGGTCATTTTAAAACAATAGACTCCTGCTCCTTCTCTTCCTCCTCCTCTTACTCATCCTTCTTCTCCTCCTCCTCCTCCTTCTTCTTCTCCTCTCCCTCCTCTTCCTCTCCCTCCACCCTGGACAGAATAAACTGCAACCAGACGCCGTGACGCCGGCCTTCCTGCGCAGGAACAGCTTCACGCCGCTGTCCAGCAACGACCAGAAGAAGCGGCCGCGCCTCTACAGCATGGGCAACCCGCCGTACGGCCGCATGTCCCAGCCGCCGTCCTTACCCAGAATGCAGTTCTTTGAGGCGTCGGAGGGGGCGGAGGTGCAGGAGGATGAGGTTGGTGATGAGGACACTGCAATTATGTGCAGGGACACTTGTTTCAAGTTTGGAGGAACTTCTGAAACTCAATTAAACTAAATTAATTAAAATTAAATTGAAATTGAAATTGAAAATAAATTCATTAAAAAAACATATGAGATAGATTTAAACACTCAACTGTAAATTGTTTAGTTTTTAATTTCAGAAAATTGTGTTCATTGTTTTGAATCGCTTTCTAACTCGACATTAATCCAACAATAATTAAAACAGAACGAAGACATTTCCTGCTTTGTCTCTTCACGGCCGCCACTTCTTACTGTGCACCTCTTCCCAGAACTGTTTGGTGGCTCGAATATTATTTCCATGTCTTTGCCGACATCACAGTCCTTATCAACGTCCGGCATCCTCAATTTAAATGAGCTCTTGCTATTGTTTTCTTTCTCTTTTTCTAAAAAAAAAAAAAAAATAATAATAATAATAATAAAAAACTTTTTTAATGATAATAGTAATTTTGATTATACCATAAGTACCATGAGTAGTACCAGAAGTGACCACATGACGAAATCCTTCTGCCGTATGAAGGATGTGCCTCTGTTTACACGACAGAAGGTGACATTTAAGACAGTTTGTCACTGATTGTAGGCTCCCTGAACATTTTTAGTTTCCTCACCAGACGACTCTCTCCTGTGTACCGCTGCAAAAAGTGAAGGCTTTTAAACCTTTCAAACCTTATGTTGCACATAATACTATCTGTGTGACATCAGTACCACTAGATGGTGCTAAATCACACACATTTGTCCTTTAAGACTTACTAAATTCTAAATATGTTTCCCTTCCAGTCGCAGCAATTAAGAGTTGTTTTTGGTTTTTCCGCAGTAGCTGTCTGTTAAATAACTGCAATTTTGCCCTTTACAAGCCTGTTACTCCGAGTGGATGTTTTTTTTCTTCTTTTTATGACTGCGCCTTTCTACCCAGTGACCTTCTTTTTTTTTTTTCTTTTTTTTTTAATTCACTGTCAATTCACGGACACAGTAGTTTTCCTCAGAATTTCATGGTAGCTCATGTTTAGCCAGTCAAAACACATACCTCACTGCCTACTCCCCTCCGGACCTTTCATTAAAAAAAAGCCTCTCCCTCCGTTTTGCATTCTGCAGGACTCTGTGAACGGCTTCAGCGCTGCACCAGACACAGACGGGCAGTGTTGAGAGCTAGAGAGGTCGTCCTGCTTCCCACGTCCCCCGGCCTGAGGAGCGTTTGCACTGCACCTCACGCCTTTCTTTTGCCCTTCAATTACAGAGCTTCTCCCTGCAGGAAGCCCAGCTGAAAATCCAAGTTAGTTCCAGCGATGACCCATGTGTGTGATCTCATTAAACGCCACCGTAGGGACTTTTCCAACACAAGCCGCACGGCTCCGATCTGCTTATTCGCTCTGGGTGTAACCTCCCGCCCTTTAAAAGTCAAGTGATGTAGACCCGGACCACTGTGCAGGACAGACTGGCGTGTGATTTGGCAGCTTCGGTCTCCATTGATTTTAAATTCATTCACTTTAAATTTCTTATCTTTCCTCTTTGATCAGCCGTCACGGTTGCGTCCAGTTGAGTACTTGGCGAACCTCATGTATTTTAATATTCTACCAGGTAAAAGCAGAACTAACCTCCGCCAGGTGTTAAAATATTCTGCCTGCTGTTGGATAAAGTACGTCCAACATTTTTCATTTTTATCCACAGTCACTTGCAGGTCTTCCCAGCACCGCCTCATATATAATATACTGGAAATCAAGCATGACCCAAGTCTGATACATATGAAAGAGAATTATGGCCACAAGGAGAGAAAAACATCTTCCAGGAAGGAGATTTTTTTATTGAAGTTTTCATTTCGAGTTTTAAATTGAAATTTTGTGACTTGCGTTGCAAAGCCTTTCCACTTTATTCTCGACATTTTGACTCACTTCAGATTGACAGTAGTTGCAAAATCTTGATTTTATTCACAAAATTTCGTCTTTTTTTTTACTTCAACTTTATTCTAGAATTGGTAACTTTTTAACTAATTTTTTTTCTCTTCTTGTGGCCCTAATTCTCTTCTGTAGATGCAGGCAACCAGATTATTCCGCCACAGTGGGATTATTTTTTTCACTCACTCTCAACAGTCGACACACTGCACTCCACATGCCTGCCGTGCTGCCGTGCCTACACAAAATGAAGAGTTTAAACAGTGTACCTCGTTTGACGCTCAAACCTCCCGCTGCTGTGAAAGAGCCTCAACCTTTTGCTGTTGTTGTTAAACACGATATTGCTGAGATCCGTCCTTCCACCCGGTGACCTGGCTGGGTGCTGTTGTTTCACTCTCATTGTTTTATTTCAAAGGTGTTGTGGGGTAAATCTTTGTATCCATGAGAAACCGCAAGCTGTAAAACGTGACGGGACCTTTGTCAGGGTCCTGGCGGTAAACTGTCCTTCGGGATCGCTTCCCTCTGCTGTTCTACTGCTATTTATATTGACTGCCTTGTGCTGAAGCACCAGCCTGAATGGATTCGGTGACCAACTGTGACAATGTTAAAACGATGATCTTAAAAAGGTGAACCTCACAAAACGCAAATGGCGAAACGGCTGACGATGTGTTGTTGTGTGATCTGTTTCTTCAAAAGCAAATTGCCTTTAGAAAAAATGACTGCTGTATATTTCACTGCAAACCAAAGAAAATCAGCAGTGTCAGTAGAAGTGCCTCTTGTTTAAAACAACGATGTGATTGTTCTATTTAAATTATAACAAAGCTCAAAGCACACATGAAAAAACACGGGCTGTCATTAATCTTCCCGACTTAAAAAAAGAGCTTTAATGTCATTGCACAGTTCAAGCCAGTTAATAAAGTTACTCTTAATGCTGTTTTTTTCATCAACTTGTCAATTTTTCCTTCATTATACTGAATGTTGTTTGACCTAAGAGCAACTTTCGTCTGGGACGTTTGTGGGCGTGTGTGTGTGATGTCATTGGGAGGATCCTAGACGTCCTCCACATGTTTCCATCACTTGAGCTCCATATGAATTCTCCCAGTGATGTCACATTCAGTGAAGAAGGCGTCCAAACCTGTTTTTCAAATGGATGCAGCAGAGCACGTTCCATCATAGAGCCGTCCAACCGACGATGTGAGAAATGATGTAACATTCGTTTCCTTGGTGGTGATTATCATTTTAATTTGGCGATGATAATAGTGGATTGGATTTATATTGTGCTTCATATTGGACCCATTATTCATTCACACTGGTGATGATGGTAAGCTACTTGTGATGTGTAGCCACAGCTGCACTGGGCCAGACTGATAGAGGCGTGGCTGGGAACCTGCACCAAATAGAGCTTATTGTTTCAGCCAGTTATATAATAGTGATGGAAAAACTCATTCTTTTTAGTGAGTTTAGGTCTAATTTGAGACTTGATTTGTTTTGGCCCATGGAAAAAATGACAGTGTATAGTCTGACTTTTTCAATCTTTGGGCAATCCGTTTTCACGCCAAACCACCATGGAACAGTCGTCCCAGTGAGTTTTGGGCTGATTTGGGACACGGTATTTCCCAATAAAAAAAAAAAAAAGAACAATTCTTCAAAAGAAAAGAGACTAGGATGGGATAGAATAGGATCTTTGACCATTAAAAAAAATTGACAGTGGTGATGCTCTTATGGCAGAGTTCGAAGTTGTCGCCATGCTGCTGTGGCTCCGCCTCACTCAGCTCAATGGAGCAACATCCACAAAAACTTGTTTTTCTCTTTGTCTACCGTTTGAATGATCATTGTTCACCGCCTGTGTGTCGCACCTGCAGCACAGGTCGTCATGCTTCGTGCTCTTACCTTGTCACTAAAAGAAACAATCTCCTCCTGGATGTGTTTTAGCACTCTACAAGTGTATCGTTTGATTGAAGTCATCATCTTTATTCAAAGCTTTATTTATGAAAATTTAGCCTTTGCTTTGGTGCCTGAACTTATCTTTTGCAGGGGTGAATTCAGATAAAAAAAAAAAAGTTCAGTTCAACCCTGGAAGTGATTAAAAACGAGGCCATTGGTATTGTAAACTTGTATCTACAAATGTTATGAAAGACTCTGACAGAAGATTAAAACGTCTATTGTCAAAACACAACAATGATGATTTGCGTGATTTACTGACGCATGAAACAGGTTAAAAGATTTTGAAATTGAGCTCCTGTTTCCTTCTTGGATTTCCTCCTGTAAAATGCAGAGTTGTGAATAATTGAGTTATTACGTTAAACGTGCTGATTGCACTGTAAATATTGCAATTAAAGGAGAACTGAAACCACTCATGGCTTTTGTTTTTTCTTTGTTGTGGCGAAGGACCAGACTGCTGCTGACGTGCACCGCAATCGTCACAATGAGTCAAGGTCGTGTTTCCACAGCCCTGCTGTGACTCTACCGAAAATCCAACCAGTTTAGATAATGTAGATTAAAATAACCAGGAGAGCAGAGAACTTTTGTTTTGCGAGAGGCAGTGTAATACGTTATTTAAAAAAGAGAGTCCAAACAGTAGAAAAAGCAAAAGAAATACACTGACAGGGCTGTCATAAATCAACACTTGCTTATTTTGAAACATTGAAAAAAAAAAAAAAAAAAAAAAGATTGAAACAAACCATGTGTATTTTATTTCCTGTCTGCATCTGCTGCTGACTCCCAAACACCCTGGAGATGCATAAAAAAAATCCTCTGTAGAAGAAACATTTGGGTTTTAAATGGTTTGAATGCAGGGCAAAGGCCACAGCAACTGTCAGATCACCGAAAGGCTGAATCCATCATGCAACTGTGCATCATCATTTAATATATTTAGCTGTAAAAAAAACAACAACCAAAAAACAACCAAAAAAACAGAGATAAAGACAAAAAATTACGTAATGGTTATGTTTTCTTTTGATACGATATTGCTTGAGGGTCTCTGGACGAAGAAATATTCTGCTTCAATATTAACTTGAATTTGGATTTATTTTTTTATTTTGTGTGGGAAACGCCTATGTGGAGCTTCTGTGTGATTCTCAAGGGAGTTTTTCCCAGGCAAACAACATTCCACTGGAGAGGATTATGTCTAAAATTACAGTTCATATTTGAGAGGCAGTGTGTGTGTATATATGTATGTATGTATGTATGTATGTGTATATATGTATGTATGTATGTATGTATGTATGTATGTATGTATGTATGTATGTGTGTGTATATATATATATATATATATATATATATATATATATACATATGTTTATTTATATTTATGATGTAAAGGTGATCTTAAATGAAAATACATCATTTTGAAATAACAATTTCATGAAGTTGCTCCCACAAAATCTCGCAGAGTGTATTTACTTTGTTCAGATTGGATGTTGTCAGGCTTTAATTCGGATCACTGGGGGTTAGTGCTACCAATCAACACCCATCTGTTTACTGATGTGTGTGTGTGTGTGTGTGTGTGTGTGTGTGTGTGTGTGTGCGCGCGCGCGCGCGCGCGCGTGCCCTCCTGAATAAATTGGCTGTTGGTGGCAGCTTGTTTCCATTCGCGCACTCAGTCGGTAATCAGCCTCCGACACAGCAACCATGAAGAGCCTCGTTTGGAATATTCTCGTTTTATCCCTCGTCTACTTTGCTTCAGGTAAACGAGAAGACGATGGGAAAAGCAAACTTTAGCTCTCACATTCGATCATTTAAAAAATAGTTATGTGATGCTTGGATTTTTATTTTTATTTTATTTTTTAAATGAATTTATTTTAATTTTTTTTCTAAACGTATTTCTCCTCTCCAACCCAACAGGCGCGGCAGCGGAGCAGAGCTGTGCCGCTCCTCCTTCGTACCCGCACACCGAGCTCGCTGGGAAATATGCGGGCAAGCGGAGCTTCAGCGGCGGCCAGAAGGTTTACTACAAGTGCGCCCAGGACTTCACTGCGTTCAGCGGAAGTCGAACCGTGCAGTGTCGAAATGGCAGGTGGAGCAGGCTCACCATGAAGTGCAAAAGTAAGAAGCTCAGATCCCTGTTTGATATTGGTTGATTGATGATTATCGTATTGTTTTTTTTGTTTTGTTTTGTTTTTAATATCGAGTGTTTAATATATTTAAATGGACCCGTGTTTGTTCGTACCACAACCCCTTTGATTTAATTGTTTGTTCTGAACAACAAATCTGGAACGTGACGTTCCAAATTGGTTTAGAAGGATCCCAAGTAGGTTAAAGCCCAGACGCTGTCTCGTGCCCTCTTGCGGTCAGTCATAGAACCTGCTCGCCAAATTAAATTACACTTTAATTAAAATGTGCTCCTTTTTAAACGCTACATTTCCATTTGGCTTTATTACAAACAATTCATACATGACTTCCTTTTTCACGCATTACTGCTTGTTGTTCAAGTCTGTATTTTTTTTTCCTAAAGCATTTTAACCAGTCTATTACATTATAAAATCACTCTGTTGTTTTTATTTCACAAGTGGTATGCCACTAAGAATCTGTTTATTTAATTTAAAATTTCTATGCCAACGTTTGTTTGTTTTTTTTTGACGGACAAACAAATGTAAATCAGCTCAGTATACAAGACCATTGTTCTGATTCCAGGTGGCATAAATTGATACGAACTCTTCAAAGCAGAGTCTCGGTTAAAGTTTCTTGTCTTTGGGGCTTTTATTGATTGCTGCCAATCTCCTCCTGACAGAAAAATCATGTGGCAATGCTGGCGAACTTTTCTACGGCCAGTATGAATATGAAGGGGACGCGTACATTGGGGAGAAAGTCTACGCCATATGTAACAAAGGGTAAGGTGAATCCGGGAAGTGACCCTGTGTACGTCAAAGCAGTGACGTGGCTCTAAACTGTATCACGTCTCTGCTTGGCAGATACACCCTGAGAGGACCCAGCTACCGTATCTGCAAGGCCTCTGGCTGGACCAGTGACATTCCTACCTGTGAAGGTGGGTGACTATTGATTACATCACCATTAGTCACAATACAAAAAAAAACAAATCCTCACTGACTGGTAACTGTGCCCAAAGGTTGATCTCCAGTGGTTGGAGTAAGTTCAGTGGAATGCATAGGCAGGGTGCCAAGTCTTGGGTTTTTAAGTCTGAGCCTCACTCATGTTGAGGCAAAACATGCGTTTGGGAAACGCATTTAAAGGACTTGTGGTGTCGTGGTGTTGTGGTGTCTCTCCCCCCCCCCCCGATCTTTAACCAGCTATTCATTCATTTGATCTCCAGAAAGCGCCCTGTTTAGAGTCTGTTAAAACTTCCTGCTAACGTCAGCGCTTCGTCATGCTGCCCACACAAACCGGTTGTTGTAGAACAGCACGTTTGGCAATGAGTATGGACAGTCGCATTCAAAGTTTAAGAGAGTCGAATTAAGTTCACCTGTAAGGTTTAAAGTGTATTTTAGATCAGTGGTTCTCAATTGGTGGAGTCTCTTTTTTTCCTTATAAGGTCACGACCCACCAGTTGAGAAATGCCATTTTAGATATTGGACTTTCATATGAAAATCGTGGTGTCTTGATGGTCTCCACCGACGTCACCTTGTCATTGGACAACAAACATGGGACCAGAAACTCTGAATAACACTATGTTGTTGTGTTTCCTAGTTGGAGAGCCTACCTGCCCGCACCCTGCCGTGTCCAACTCTGAGAGCGGCGCTCCGGCGGCCACCGACTACCAGGTGGGACAATCCCTGAGCTTCACCTGCAGCCAGGGCTTCCGGCTGGACGGAGCCCAGCAGATCACCTGCGGAGCCGGGGGCCGCTGGCAGCCTGAGCCCCCTCGCTGTCTGCCGTTGCCTGCCGCCACCACCACCACCGTCCCGCCCACCTCAGGAAGTGAAGCCTCCAGGGTCCCGGCCACCACAGGAAGTGAAGCCTCCAGGGTCCCGGCCACTACAGGAAGTGAAGCCGCTACCGTCCAGCGGGAGGAGGTAGCGGCGCCGCCCTCGGCAACTGGAGAGTGCGGCGTCCCGCCTGCCGTTGGGGTTCCCCAGGCCAGCCTCGCCAGCAAATACGTCCCCATGACGTTATTTGCATCCGGTTACAGAGTCAATTACGTGTGCGACGTAGGCTACCAGCAGGCAGGGGGCAGCAGATATCGCAAGTGCGTTGACGGGACGTGGACGCCGCTGCAGCTACGATGTGAAAGTAAGAACTTCTTCAGTCTTTAACTCAGTTGAGATGTGTTTTACTTTATTTTTTAAACTATTTTGTACACTGACTGGCTAAACCAATTTACTCACGTAAAATAGTAAAACACTGAAGGGTATTTAAAAAAAATGTATGCTGATTGTATGACACAAACTCCTCATGTTAGGTCTGGTTGTATTTAAATATCACACAATGATGTTTGGAATTCTGACTCCCTGAAGCTGAAGTATTTCTGAGGAACTCCTCATCTTTGCTTTAAGGTCAAGGACAAATTATTGTAGGAACTGCAGTTTTAAAAACGACTTTCAAAACCACCACTAGCTGGGAAGCAGTCCGGCCTTCTCTTCTGCTGACTCATTACAAACTGAACTGATTAAAAGGCTTGAAGCTGTTGGCCTTCAAAACGATGCGATGTTGCAGCAGCTCTTGATACGTTGACCTCTGACCCTTCAGAAAAGCTGTGTGGCTCAGCGGGAGAGATTCTCAACGGTCAGTTCACCTACACTGGAGTGGAGTTTGGAGACACTGCCAGGGCCGCGTGCCACCTCGGGTCAGGAAGCACTCTTGATGCACGACTTGCAATGCACTCAAAACTTGACGCTTTTCAACACTGAGAATGTGATTCCCTCTTCTGCAGTTATCGCCTCGTAGGACGGGCAACCAGGAACTGCATGAGCAGAGGCTGGGATGGCCGTGTTCCCGTCTGCCAAGGTATGTTGGACTGAGATGTGGCATCAATTCCCCTCTGTGGTGGTTGTGTTGTGTAAAACCAACCTCTCCCTCCTCTGAAACGTCTCCAGTGGTGGATTGTGACGAGCCTCCGGTCGTGAAGGACGCAGACATGGAGGGCCGTGACGATGCCTCTTACACTTACCGCAACACTGTCCACTACCGCTGCCGAGTGGGGACCCTGGTCGGGCCGCAGGAGGTTTGGTGCACCGAGAACGGAACGTGGAGCGCCGCACCCACGTGCCAACGTCAGTGATGCTAGATTTTTCATTTTTATTTAAATGTTTGTTTGAAAAACACTTTTACAAAGTTTACTGACTTTAACTCCTCAAGTCAATGTACAGTGGTACAGTGTGAAAAAAAAAGTTTCCCCTTGAGGAAGCTAATCTAAAATGTTACCACTTGATGTCACTGTTTCTTCATGGTGGTGCAAGATGGCAGCTAACTTGATCTATGTATATTCTTATATACACCTATCAGTTGAAAGTTTGGACACGCCTTCAAGCAACTTTTTTTTTTAAAATGTAATTATGCAGCAAGACGAAACGTATTAATTAACTGTAAATATGCTTTTTATGAAAGGTGGATATTTTGAAAAATTTAAATATAAAACGTGTTTCCTGCATAATTCCATGTGTTCATACGTAGTTTTGATGCCTTCAGTGAGAAACTGCAATGTCAATAGTCATGAGACTGAAAGAAGACATTAAATTCATAGGGTGTGTCCAAACCTTTGACTGGTACCACTACCATACTTTTACTACTATGTACAGTTTGTCAAGCTTTTACCGAAATATCACAAATCGAGCCAAATCTTACACACTGGACCTTGTTGACTGGCTAAAATGTCTTTCTCTCTTTTGCAGAAATATCGTGTCCTTCTCCTGACTCCCCCGGTGCATTCTGGGCCGGAGTTCCCAAGGCGTTCTACAACTACAGGGAGACCATCACCATCAAGTGCCAACCCGGTTACAGGGTGACGGGCGCCAACATCGTAGCTTGTGGCGTAGACGGTCGGTGGCACCCTCAGCCACCCAGATGCGCTCGTGTTGGTAGGTGATCGATCCCGCTGTTGGATAGTACTTAAGATGCAGGTCATACCGCTTAAATTAAATTGACTTATTTTCTGCCTTTATTCCAGCTCGTCGAGCCCCTGGCAGAGGCTAATGCAAGAGCTGAGAGCAGTCTACAGACATTTCAGGGTTTTAGCGATTTCCCCAGAAAGATACTGAAAGATGATAGTAACAGTCCCTTAAGCATCTCCCTCTCTCTCTCTCTCTCCCCAAAACACTATGATGAAGCTAGCTACGATACTGCACTAAGAACAATTTATATTTTCTTACTTGATCATGAAATGTGTGTAAAGAGATGCTGCAGACATTAAAATATGTTTGAAATGAAGCTGAAGTACAGTATGTTTATTTCAATAAGTGTGTTGGGCATCAACAAGCACAAACATTTCGTTGCTCTTACAGTTGGTAACGTTACGTGAATCTTTTCTCTCTAGACTAAACAGTGAGTGAGCGTTTCATGAACAGACGAGCTACAAGAAAATAACACCAATTCCATTCATTTTTTTTAAAAAGACAATACAAAATCCAGACACTTTCTCTCTCTCTTTTTTCTTTTTTTTTTTAACATGAGCAATAACAATTCAAGTGCAAATATTATCAACTCTATGATACATCATAGCAAACTCTCGTTAAAGGCAACAACAACAATGGGAGTGGGGGGTTGGGGGGGGGGGGGGGAGAAAAAAAAAGCCAGGTTGCAGGACACATGCCTGTTCAGAGGGACTCGTGATTGAACGCAGTGAAACGAGGACACGTACGGTAAAACCGGGTTGAGACGAACGAGGGCTTTACACTCAGTTCTTTATGGCTTGGTCTAGCGCTGCCCTCAAGCTCCGCAATGGGGTCGAAATCCTGTCCCAAAATATGGGTACTTAAAAAAAACACACAAACAATTTGGTGCGTGTTTTCAAATTTACAATCACTTTTTATTTACACGAGTAGAAGCTAAATGTCCTCTACACAAGTTATGAGAGCAGGCATTGACTCGCGTCCTTTAAAGGGCCGACGATGGCAGACAGCGGCTTTAGGATTCTAAAGTGGACCAGGGTGGTGACAGGGTCCCACCACTGGGTGATGCGCGCGGTCGCTTTCCTGCAAAGAGTCTCACTGCAAGTTGTGGAAGCCAACGTAATCACAGCCAATAACGTACATTTTTAAAATGTGACAGGCCAATAATGTAATGACTGACCAATAACTAAAGTCCTGAACCGATAACATAACTTTTGGCCAATAATGTAATAATATACTAATCACTTGATTTAAGTTTTATTTATTGGATATAACTAATAAAATTGTCTCTCTCTGTATGATACGTAACTTGTGTTTTTTTTTCGAAGGATTTCTTGATTAGATTTTTTTGATTGCCAAAAGTTATCGGTTCAGGACTTTTATTAAGTTATTGGTCAGTTATTATGTTATTGGCCTATTACATTTTAAATAGGGCACATTTATTATGTCATTGGTCGCTATGTTATTGGTTCCAACAAGCATAATGGGTTCAATACAGGTGAGTTTGTTATCCTAAAAGTGCAGTGGATCTCAGCATTTCTGTCTGTCTTTGTCTTTGCGAAGGTCAATGCTAAGCTAACAGCCCGTCGTCTCTTCGCAAGAAAGCAAGCACGCACATTTCCGGCAAACGGTCAGTTATTCATTTGTGGAATCTAAGATGAATAAAAGCGTCATTTAACTTTATACATTTTTCTTTTCTTTTTTAATTTTTTTTTTTTTTTTTTACCCTGTTTCGGTTTCAAACATTGCAAAGAACATTTCATTACAGGCCAAATATGAATTTTTGAAAAAAGAAATTTTGCTAACAGCAAAAGGATAAATATTTCATACAATGAGTTTATACAAGACCGCAGCCCAAAAGATTTCACAAGCTTTGTTGGGAGCCACAATGGGGTGCATCCAAAATTGACTTACTTTTTTCCTCTTAAAGTCATTGCACTTGGCATTGCAAAGGTAGGATGGCATGTTTTAAATTTAGTGCACAAAGTAAAGTGACCGACTCTTAATTCTTTTTTATTTTTGGGATGATCTTTGGAAGAGCTGTCTTCACTGGGACAAAACATGTCTACAGATGTTTGAGGGTGCGGGGGGGTCACTGGGGGTCACTGGGTGTCTTTGGACTTGAGATGGGTGGAAAATCCAGAATCAGAAATGATCCTCCTCCTCCTCCTCCTCCTCCTCTGATGTTGGAGGAAGCAGTTCTGCCTGAATCGGGTTCAGATTTCTAACCCTGTCTGTTTTTTGTTTTTTTGTTTCAATTATTTACAAGATTAAGATAAAGACACACACGCCTGGCGGCCCAGTTGGGAAATAAAACTGATTTTACTTCTCTTGAAATGTTAATTCTAATATGAACGTCACCACCTACTTCTCAGGGTTCCACAACACAAACGATTTTCGGTGGCGGGACGACAGGAGAGGAGAGGCTGACACTGACGAGTTCTTCAAAGAGAAGCCAGACTACCAGCGTGCTCGGCTTTTAGTTTAACCGTCCCATTTCAATTATTTTCCTGTAATTTCAGGTAGTTCTCACACTGCTGTTTATAGTGTCAGATCAGTACAATATTGGTTCCAGGACGCACTAAAAACGTGATGCGACGTCACGACTAACAACAACCAACAGATGAAGACCAAAAACACTCGACTGGTGACTTGAGTGAGTGACGACAACTGCTGCGGTTTCCATTCAGCCAAATTCCAATCTACAGGACACCAATGCGACTGCCCTCCTAGGAGCTTCACAATGCCTTTTTGAGTTGATTCCATCCATGCGCGCTATTCAGTAAAAATAAGACGTACACGCTGTAGCCAAAGGGAAGGGCCGACTGCGGCTCGCTCTCGGTGTTCCAAAAAAGGGGCTGAGGAAAAAAGATAAATAGATACGAGCGTGTAGAATATATGAGAAAGACAATATGAGACTGAACAACTAAAGTGACCTTTAAGAAAAGAAGCAGCAAACGTAATGTCCCTCAAAGACATTTCTCTTTCTCTTTGAGACATCACATTATCTCATCTCCCCGGCTCCCACCAGTTATTTTGTCATCTACCTCACACACGTCCGCTTTGTCCCCGACGACGATAAGAAACCGTTTCATTTCACCTCCAGTTCGCCTCTCGGCCGGCTTGACAAGGAGCAACGAAAAAGTGATCAAAGAGAGTGTGAAAACCGACGGACAGAGCGGAGACAGACGGAACAAAAGCGCAGATGAACTGTTTTAACAGTTCCCCTAAACTGCTCTAAGAGCTCAAATAAGGCTTCGGAAGGCGCGGGGACGCTGAAATGGACCTGGGGTTGCGCAACACTGACGGCCGCGCTTCAACGTAGGAGCCGAGCTCGGAGCGGCTCGTCACAGCCGACACCACGACAAGCTCTATCAGGCTCAAACCGCACTCACGCACGCACGCATGCACACACAAACACAGCAACACTCCTACGGTCTGAAAGGGGTGAATCTGATTTGAGGCTTCATTTGCAAAACAAAGAAGCCGGGAAAAACAAAAAACAAAAAAAAACACTGGCATTCTCGACATCCCCACCCAGAAATCAACACTCGCCGTAGCAGACCCGAACAGGAAAGGAAAAAACGGGAAAGAAAAAAAAAAAAAAAAACAGGTCCTAAAAACACAAACGATTTTCAGTATTGATCAGGTCTGCATAGTGTTTATTGTCAAAGCTAATGGAGAGTAAAGAGGAGGTAAACATACTAGCGCGCCGAAGTCCTGTAAGGGGGGGGGGGGGGCGGCGGGGGAGGTGTGGTTTGCATGGCAGAGGGAGGGGCTGGGGTAAGAGGGGAATGGGTGTCGGGGGAGCCGGGGGGGTCCACGATCCGCTGATTCAGAAGCCTGTCGGGTCTTCTTACTTGTATGGCTGCAGGAAAGCCGAGACTTTGCTCCTTATGAGGCGAATGAAGGAGCGGGGGAGCATCTCGTTGGACTCCCGAGTGGTGTACTTAAAGTAGTTGTTTGGGTGAGCCAGCACGTCGAAAAGAGTCTTAATCAGTTTTTTGTCCTGTCAAGGCAAGAAGGGAAGAGGGTGGTGGGTGGGGTGAAGACAGAGACAGAGAGAAAACAAAGCTGTGAGCCTTGCAAATACGCAAATACATTCTGCAGTCCTGGATAATAGCTGCCTTGGCGCTAGTTAAGCAATAGCTGGAAAATAAATGAGTGCGCAACCGACCGAAAGAACCCACAACATTCATCAGTGTATCTGATTCATGCGGTTTAATGTCTGTCACTGACGCACTTGAGAAGCCAAACATTCCTCTCACGTCGAGCCACGACTGCAATAATAATCATAATGAATTCATTGACTAATTGTTCAAATGCCTTCAAATGTGTTTATTTATTTTTTTTTAAAGTGTATTGACTGAAGAGGTAACAAGAATAACTGTTTATTTATCCCAATGTATTCAACTCTTTTGTCTTTAAAATTATAATGACTTTTCCCACTTTTTATACAATTTACATTTACTCTTGTACAGTAGCTGGCGGTGACACCAGCGGGTCCACAATGGTGACTGACCTTGAGGATTTCTTGGTGGTTTTCCGACGCATACAGTCTCCCGTCTCGCACTATGTCCTCCACCAGCTGCTCATAATCCTCTGTGTTATGAGGGAAACACAAACAGTTACACAGGGAACACTGCACTTTGTCTTTGACGCCTCAACGAAATCCCATTTGAAAAACGCTTCTTCACATCACATCTCCAGCTGAACAAGTGCATAGTTTCCCTTTGGTCTCTGTGTTTATATCAGGGGTGACCAACGTGGTGCCCCCAAGGAACTCATGAGTAGCCCGCAGACCAATTCGAAAAATTGCACAGCTCGTTGAGCTGCGTCTAAAATTCAATTTTATCCAACCTTGTTAAGTCAGTTTTTGATAATTATTGAGAACTCATGAGCTCGATAATTGTCTGCACATAGATAAGTACATTAATAATAATATATAACTCAGAGAGTTTATTTCTGGAGAATCTAGAGAACTGGAAGCCCTTCATACGTCTCAGGATTGAAATAAGGCTGAAGCTAGGGTTAGGGTTCCTCAAGTACTAGAAGCCCCAAATTTGGTGTGGGTGCTTCTTGGGGGCTCCTGATGAAAAAGCAAGTGGCCCCATGTCTCTAGGACAAAGTTGAAATTTCACCCCATAGACTTGCATTGAAATAAGGCTGAAGCTAGGGTTAGGGTTAGGGTTAGGGTTCCTCAAGTACTAGAAGCCCCAAATTTGGTGTGGGCGCTTCTTGGGGGCTCCTGATGAAAAAGCAAGTGGCCCCATGTCTCTAGGACAAAGTTGAAATTTCACCCCATAGACTTGCATTGAAATAAGGCTGAAGCTAGGGTTAGGGTTAGGGTTAGGGTTCCTCAAGTACTAGAAGCCCCAAATTTGGTGTGGGCGCTTCTTGGGGGCTCCTGATGAAAGAGCAAGTGGCCCCATGTCTCTAGGACAAAGTTGAAATTTCACCCCATAGACTTGCATTGAAATAAGGTTGAAGCTAGGGTTAGGGTTAAGATTAGGGTTAGGGTTCCTCAAGTACTAGAAGCCCCAAATTTGCTGTGGGCGCTTCTTGGGGGCTCCTGATGAAAGAGCAAGTGGCCCCATGTCTCTAGGACAAAGTTGAAATTTCACCCCATAGACTTGCATTGAAATAAGGTTGAAGCTAGGGTTAGGGTTAGGGTTAGGGTTAAGATTAGGGTTAGGGTTCCTCAAGTACTAGAAGCCCCAAATTTGCTGTGGGCGCTTCTTGGGGGCTCCTGATGAAAGAGCAAGTGGCCCCATGTCTCTAGGACAAAGTTGAAATTTCACCCCATAGACTTGCATTGAAATAAGGCTGAAGCTAGGGTTAGGGTTAGGGTTAGGGTTAAGATTAGGGTTAGGGTTCCTCAAGTACTAGAAGCCCCAAATTTGCTGTGGGCGCTTCTTGGGGGCTCCTGATGAAAGAGCAAGTGGCCCCATGTCTCTAGGACAAAGTTGAAATTTCACCCCATAGACTTGCATTGAAATAAGGCTGAAGCTAGGGTTAGGGTTAGGGTTAGGGTTAAGATTAGGGTTAGGGTTCCTCAAGTACTAGAAGCCCCAAATTTGCTGTGGGCGCTTCTTGGGGGCTCCTGATGAAAGAGCAAGTGGCCCCATGTCTCTAGGACAAAGTTGAAATTTCACCCCATAGACTTGCATTGAAATAAGGCTGAAGCTAGGGTTAGGGTTAGGGTTAGGGTTAAGATTAGGGTTAGGGTTCCTCAAGTACTAGAAGCCCCAAATTTGCTGTGGGCGCTTCTTGGGGGCTCCTGATGAAAGAGCAAGTGGCCCCATGTCTCTAGGACAAAGTTGAAATTTCACCCCATAGACTTGCATTGAAATAAGGCTGAAGCTAGGGTTAGGGTTAGGGTTAGGGTTAAGATTAGGGTTAGGGTTCCTCAAGTACTAGAAGCCCCAAATTTGCTGTGGGCGCTTCTTGGGGGCTCCTGATGAAAGAGCAAGTGGCCCCATGTCTCTAGGACAAAGTTGAAATTTCACCCCATAGACTTGCATTGAAATAAGGCTGAAGCTAGGGTTAGGGTTAGGGTTAGGGTTAAGATTAGGGTTAGGGTTCCTCAAGTACTAGAAGCCCCAAATTTGCTGTGGGCGCTTCTTGGGGGCTCCTGATGAAAGAGCAAGTGGCCCCATGTCTCTAGGACAAAGTTGAAATTTCACCCCATAGACTTGCATTGAAATAAGGCTGAAGCTAGGGTTAGGGTTAGGGTTAGGGTTAAGATTAGGGTTAGGGTTCCTCAAGTACTAGAAGCCCCAAATTTGCTGTGGGCGCTTCTTGGGGGCTCCTGATGAAAGAGCAAGTGGCCCCATGTCTCTAGGACAAAGTTGAAATTTCACCCCATAGACTTGCATTGAAATAAGGCTGAAGCTAGGGTTAGGGTTAGGGTTAGGGTTAAGATTAGGGTTAGGGTTCCTCAAGTACTAGAAGCCCCAAATTTGCTGTGGGCGCTTCTTGGGGGCTCCTGATGAAAGAGCAAGTGGCCCCATGTCTCTAGGACAAAGTTGAAATTTCACCCCATAGACTTGCATTGAAATAAGGTTGAAGCTAGGGTTAGGGTTAGGGTTAGGGTTAAGATTAGGGTTAGGGTTCCTCAAGTACTAGAAGCCCCAAATTTGCTGTGGGCGCTTCTTGGGGGCTCCTGATGAAAGAGCAAGTGGCCCCATGTCTCTAGGACAAAGTTGAAATTTCACCCCATAGACTTGCATTGAAATAAGGCTGAAGCTAGGGTTAGGGTTAGGGTTAGGGTTAAGATTAGGGTTAGGGTTCCTCAAGTACTAGAAGCCCCAAATTTGCTGTGGGCGCTTCTTGGGGGCTCCTGATGAAAGAGCAAGTGGCCCCATGTCTCTAGGACAAAGTTGAAATTTCACCCCATAGACTTGCATTGAAATAAGGCTGAAGCTAGGGTTAGGGTTAGGGTTAGGGTTAAGATTAGGGTTAGGGTTCCTCAAGTACTAGAAGCCCCAAATTTGCTGTGGGCGCTTCTTGGGGGCTCCTGATGAAAGAGCAAGTGGCCCCATGTCTCTAGGACAAAGTTGAAATTTCACCCCATAGACTTGCATTGAAATAAGGCTGAAGCTAGGGTTAGGGTTAGGGTTAGGGTTAAGTAAGATTAGGGTTAGGGTTCCTCAAGTACTAGAAGCCCCAAATTTGCTGTGGGCGCTTCTTGGGGGCTCCTGATGAAAGAGCAAGTGGCCCCATGTCTCTAGGACAAAGTTGAAATTTCACCCCATAGACTTGCATTGAAATAAGGCTGAAGCTAGGGTTAGGGTTAGGGTTAGGGTTAAGATTAGGGTTAGGGTTCCTCAAGTACTAGAAGCCCCAAATTTGCTGTGGGCGCTTCTTGGGGGCTCCTGATGAAAGAGCAAGTGGCCCCATGTCTCTAGGACAAAGTTGAAATTTCACCCCATAGACTTGCATTGAAATAAGGCTGAAGCTAGGGTTAGGGTTAGGGTTAGGGTTAAGATTAGGGTTAGGGTTCCTCAAGTACTAGAAGCCCCAAATTTGCTGTGGGCGCTTCTTGGGGGCTCCTGATGAAAGAGCAAGTGGCCCCATGTCTCTAGGACAAAGTTGAAATTTCACCCCATAGACTTGCATTGAAATAAGGCTGAAGCTAGGGTTAGGGTTAGGGTTAGGGTTAAGATTAGGGTTAGGGTTCCTCAAGTACTAGAAGCCCCAAATTTGCTGTGGGCGCTTCTTGGGGGCTCCTGATGAAAGAGCAAGTGGCCCCATGTCTCTAGGACAAAGTTGAAATTTCACCCCATAGACTTGCATTGAAATAAGGCTGAAGCTAGGGTTAGGGTTAGGGTTAGGGTTAAGATTAGGGTTAGGGTTCCTCAAGTACTAGAAGCCCCAAATTTGCTGTGGGCGCTTCTTGGGGGCTCCTGATGAAAGAGCAAGTGGCCCCATGTCTCTAGGACAAAGTTGAAATTTCACCCCATAGACTTGCATTGAAATAAGGCTGAAGCTAGGGTTAGGGTTAGGGTTAGGGTTAAGATTAGGGTTAGGGTTCCTCAAGTACTAGAAGCCCCAAATTTGCTGTGGGCGCTTCTTGGGGGCTCCTGATGAAAGAGCAAGTGGCCCCATGTCTCTAGGACAAAGTTGAAATTTCACCCCATAGACTTGCATTGAAATAAGGCTGAAGCTAGGGTTAGGGTTAGGGTTAGGGTTAAGATTAGGGTTAGGGTTCCTCAAGTACTAGAAGCCCCAAATTTGCTGTGGGCGCTTCTTGGGGGCTCCTGATGAAAGAGCAAGTGGCCCCATGTCTCTAGGACAAAGTTGAAATTTCACCCCATAGACTTGCATTGAAATAAGGCTGAAGCTAGGGTTAGGGTTAGGGTTAGGGTTAAGATTAGGGTTAGGGTTCCTCAAGTACTAGAAGCCCCAAATTTGCTGTGGGCGCTTCTTGGGGGCTCCTGATGAAAGAGCAAGTGGCCCCATGTCTCTAGGACAAAGTTGAAATTTCACCCCATAGACTTGCATTGAAATAAGGCTGAAGCTAGGGTTAGGGTTAGGGTTAGGGTTAAGATTAGGGTTAGGGTTCCTCAAGTACTAGAAGCCCCAAATTTGCTGTGGGCGCTTCTTGGGGGCTCCTGATGAAAGAGCAAGTGGCCCCATGTCTCTAGGACAAAGTTGAAATTTCACCCCATAGACTTGCATTGAAATAAGGCTGAAGCTAGGGTTAGGGTTAGGGTTAGGGTTAAGATTAGGGTTAGGGTTCCTCAAGTACTAGAAGCCCCAAATTTGCTGTGGGCGCTTCTTGGGGGCTCCTGATGAAAGAGCAAGTGGCCCCATGTCTCTAGGACAAAGTTGAAATTTCACCCCATAGACTTGCATTGAAATAAGGCTGAAGCTAGGGTTAGGGTTAGGGTTAGGGTTAAGATTAGGGTTAGGGTTCCTCAAGTACTAGAAGCCCCAAATTTGCTGTGGGCGCTTCTTGGGGGCTCCTGATGAAAGAGCAAGTGGCCCCATGTCTCTAGGACAAAGTTGAAATTTCACCCCATAGACTTGCATTGAAATAAGGCTGAAGCTAGGGTTAGGGTTAGGGTTAGGGTTAAGATTAGGGTTAGGGTTCCTCAAGTACTAGAAGCCCCAAATTTGCTGTGGGCGCTTCTTGGGGGCTCCTGATGAAAGAGCAAGTGGCCCCATGTCTCTAGGACAAAGTTGAAATTTCACCCCATAGACTTGCATTGAAATAAGGCTGAAGCTAGGGTTAGGGTTAGGGTTAGGGTTAAGATTAGGGTTAGGGTTCCTCAAGTACTAGAAGCCCCAAATTTGCTGTGGGCGCTTCTTGGGGGCTCCTGATGAAAGAGCAAGTGGCCCCATGTCTCTAGGACAAAGTTGAAATTTCACCCCATAGACTTGCATTGAAATAAGGCTGAAGCTAGGGTTAGGGTTAGGGTTAGGGTTAAGATTAGGGTTAGGGTTCCTCAAGTACTAGAAGCCCCAAATTTGCTGTGGGCGCTTCTTGGGGGCTCCTGATGAAAGAGCAAGTGGCCCCATGTCTCTAGGACAAAGTTGAAATTTCACCCCATAGACTTGCATTGAAATAAGGCTGAAGCTAGGGTTAGGGTTAGGGTTAGGGTTAAGATTAGGGTTAGGGTTCCTCAAGTACTAGAAGCCCCAAATTTGCTGTGGGCGCTTCTTGGGGGCTCCTGATGAAAGAGCAAGTGGCCCCATGTCTCTAGGACAAAGTTGAAATTTCACCCCATAGACTTGCATTGAAATAAGGCTGAAGCTAGGGTTAGGGTTAGGGTTAGGGTTAAGATTAGGGTTAGGGTTCCTCAAGTACTAGAAGCCCCAAATTTGCTGTGGGCGCTTCTTGGGGGCTCCTGATGAAAGAGCAAGTGGCCCCATGTCTCTAGGACAAAGTTGAAATTTCACCCCATAGACTTGCATTGAAATAAGGCTGAAGCTAGGGTTAGGGTTAGGGTTAGGGTTAAGATTAGGGTTAGGGTTCCTCAAGTACTAGAAGCCCCAAATTTGCTGTGGGCGCTTCTTGGGGGCTCCTGATGAAAGAGCAAGTGGCCCCATGTCTCTAGGACAAAGTTGAAATTTCACCCCATAGACTTGCATTGAAATAAGGCTGAAGCTAGGGTTAGGGTTAGGGTTAGGGTTAAGATTAGGGTTAGGGTTCCTCAAGTACTAGAAGCCCCAAATTTGCTGTGGGCGCTTCTTGGGGGCTCCTGATGAAAGAGCAAGTGGCCCCATGTCTCTAGGACAAAGTTGAAATTTCACCCCATAGACTTGCATTGAAATAAGGCTGAAGCTAGGGTTAGGGTTAGGGTTAGGGTTAAGATTAGGGTTAGGGTTCCTCAAGTACTAGAAGCCCCAAATTTGCTGTGGGCGCTTCTTGGGGGCTCCTGATGAAAGAGCAAGTGGCCCCATGTCTCTAGGACAAAGTTGAAATTTCACCCCATAGACTTGCATTGAAATAAGGCTGAAGCTAGGGTTAGGGTTAGGGTTAGGGTTAAGATTAGGGTTAGGGTTCCTCAAGTACTAGAAGCCCCAAATTTGCTGTGGGCGCTTCTTGGGGGCTCCTGATGAAAGAGCAAGTGGCCCCATGTCTCTAGGACAAAGTTGAAATTTCACCCCATAGACTTGCATTGAAATAAGGCTGAAGCTAGGGTTAGGGTTAGGGTTAGGGTTAAGATTAGGGTTAGGGTTCCTCAAGTACTAGAAGCCCCAAATTTGCTGTGGGCGCTTCTTGGGGGCTCCTGATGAAAGAGCAAGTGGCCCCATGTCTCTAGGACAAAGTTGAAATTTCACCCCATAGACTTGCATTGAAATAAGGCTGAAGCTAGGGTTAGGGTTAGGGTTAGGGTTAAGATTAGGGTTAGGGTTCCTCAAGTACTAGAAGCCCCAAATTTGCTGTGGGCGCTTCTTGGGGGCTCCTGATGAAAGAGCAAGTGGCCCCATGTCTCTAGGACAAAGTTGAAATTTCACCCCATAGACTTGCATTGAAATAAGGCTGAAGCTAGGGTTAGGGTTAGGGTTAGGGTTAAGATTAGGGTTAGGGTTCCTCAAGTACTAGAAGCCCCAAATTTGCTGTGGGCGCTTCTTGGGGGCTCCTGATGAAAGAGCAAGTGGCCCCATGTCTCTAGGACAAAGTTGAAATTTCACCCCATAGACTTGCATTGAAATAAGGCTGAAGCTAGGGTTAGGGTTAGGGTTAGGGTTAAGATTAGGGTTAGGGTTCCTCAAGTACTAGAAGCCCCAAATTTGCTGTGGGCGCTTCTTGGGGGCTCCTGATGAAAGAGCAAGTGGCCCCATGTCTCTAGGACAAAGTTGAAATTTCACCCCATAGACTTGCATTGAAATAAGGCTGAAGCTAGGGTTAGGGTTAGGGTTAGGGTTAAGATTAGGGTTAGGGTTCCTCAAGTACTAGAAGCCCCAAATTTGCTGTGGGCGCTTCTTGGGGGCTCCTGATGAAAGAGCAAGTGGCCCCATGTCTCTAGGACAAAGTTGAAATTTCACCCCATAGACTTGCATTGAAATAAGGCTGAAGCTAGGGTTAGGGTTAGGGTTAGGGTTAAGATTAGGGTTAGGGTTCCTCAAGTACTAGAAGCCCCAAATTTGCTGTGGGCGCTTCTTGGGGGCTCCTGATGAAAGAGCAAGTGGCCCCATGTCTCTAGGACAAAGTTGAAATTTCACCCCATAGACTTGCATTGAAATAAGGCTGAAGCTAGGGTTAGGGTTAGGGTTAGGGTTAAGATTAGGGTTAGGGTTCCTCAAGTACTAGAAGCCCCAAATTTGCTGTGGGCGCTTCTTGGGGGCTCCTGATGAAAGAGCAAGTGGCCCCATGTCTCTAGGACAAAGTTGAAATTTCACCCCACTGACTTGCATTGAAATAAGGCTGAAGCTAGGGTTAGGGTTAGGGTTAGGGTTCCTCAAGTACTAGAAGCCCCAAATTTGGTGTGGGCGCTTCTTGGGGGCTCCTGATGAAAAAGCAAGTGGCCCCATGTCTCTAGGACAAAGTTGAAATTTCACCCCATAGACTTGCATTGAAATAAGGCTGAAGCTAGGGTTAGGGTTAGGGTTAGGGTTAAGATTAGGGTTAGGGTTCCTCAAGTACTAGAAGCCCCAAATTTGCTGTGGGCGCTTCTTGGGGGCTCCTGATGAAAGAGAAAGTGGCCCCATGTCTCTAGGACAAAGTTGAAATTTCACCCCATAGACTTGCATTGAAATAAGGCTGAAGCTAGGGTTAGGGTTAGGGTTAGGGTTCCTCAAGTACTAGAAGCCCCAAATTTGGTGTGGGCGCTTCTTGGGGGCTCCTGATGAAAAAGCAAGTGGCCCCATGTCTCCATGCCCCCATGGTAGAGCAAGAGCCTTGCTCTATGTGAATTCTTTTATGTAGATATTTAGTTGAGAACTGTTCTATGGGTAAGAAAACCAAATGACTTGTAATGTACTGCAAGTATATTCTTTTATTAATTATACCAATATAAAAATCATAAATCAAGCCAAATTTTACATACTGGACTTTCAAATAGAGGAAAAAAAACATTAAATAAACAGCTGCTGACTTTGCAGTTCAGCTGCGATGGCCTTCATGTGGTGGGTGGTGTGATAAGTGGCCTTTCTCACCATCGTATGTGACGTAGGGGATCTGGAAGCCGCGGGCGCTGTTGGCCTCGTTGGACTTGAAGTTGATCCAGAGGCGTCGGGAACGAGCCGTGAAGGCGATGGGCCGCTCGTACGTCTGGCACGTCTCGTAGGTGGTGATGGAGGTGGCCGACCCTGACGGGAGGAAGGACACGGCATTGGTTGGTGGTTGTCAGAGCTGCCGCATGCACGCCCAGGACCTCTCACTGGCCGGAAAGTCTGAGACTCACAGTTCTTCCTCATGACCAGCACGTCGCCACACTCGTCCTCCGAGGGGAGGAAGATCTCTGGCACGACGATGAGGATCTTACGCTTGCTGGGCGGGTTGATGTTCCAGATGCACTCCACGTTCGCGGGGTAGTTGCCCGGGTAGTTGGGCGACTCGATGTAGCCCATGAATTCGCCCATCTCGCCGCCGCATTGCCTGTCTGGACGCGTGCAGACAACACAGCTGTGGTCTGAGATCTGTTTTGTTTTTTTTCTTAGCGGCGTGACAAAGCAAAACAGTCATTTGGACACTCACTCTTGCACTGCGAGACGCTGGTGGCACCGTCAAAGTCAGTGGTGGTGTTGCCCGGGCAGGAGATGCAGTAGTTCTGCCTGAACTCTGTCTGGTACGTCCCCACAGGGCAGCGGATGCAGCGATGCACCGTGGTGTTGTAGTAATGACCCGGAGAACACTGAACTGCACAGCGGGGGCGACACACAGTCATTGAGGGAGGACACAGACACACACACACACACACACACACACACACACACGTTGAAAAGTCTGTGGTCATTGACTCATTTCTGCATTGAGTTCCATTATAACCAACTTCAAGACATCTACTGAAATGCTCTAAGAACATAACCAGTGCAGGGAAAATCAGTCAGGATGTGCTGAACACATTATGGGATGGCTTTGACAGTTGTTGTCTAATTGAATGTGATTTCAGGGAATGAATATCAAGTGTGCAATATGCAGCCATCATTACAGAAGTTGAATACTTTAAAATTGTAAAGTTTTATAATCACACTTAGTTTTGTATTCTAAACAATAAAATAGTCAACAAAGCATCACGGTTTATATTTTATACTTTCAGACTTGGAATTATCTCAGTCACTTTTAATTAGAAATTGGAAATGGTTTTCATTAAACGTTTAAATATTCCGATTCGATCGTTCAGCCATCTTCACTGATTTTCGCAGAGCATTCCAGATCATTACTTCATTGAACTGGTTATAATGGAGTTTAATGCTGAAATGAGTCAGTGACCCCAAACGTTTAAATAAGTGTGTTAGGGTGTTCAACTAAAGAAGATTTTCTTATTATTTATGGCTAAAAATCCATGCCTCCAAAGGCAACGTGACACCCCGGACAAGTGGCCAGTTCATCACAGGGCCACATGTAGACAAACAGAGACAAACAACCATTCGCACTCAAACACACTGGCTACAAATAAAGAAATAAATGACCTTTGACTTCGCAGTCGTGGAAGGAGCTGGACCCGTCCCGCTTGGTGCTCAGTCCTCCTCCGCAGGGGAAGCACAGCGTCCTTCCCAGATCAGGCTGGTAGCTTCCCTGAGGACAAGGCTGGCAAGGTTTGAACCCGTCGTTGGAGAAATACCCCGTTGGACACTGGCCTGCCGTTGGATTGAGCGCAGGTTAGCGGCTTAGCGGCGCCTCAGAGGGACCAGCGAGGCATCGATGGTGCCCGGTCAATACCTGCGCAGGAGGAGATGTTCCTGGCACCGACGGGCCCGTGGCCGTCGCTGCCGGGGCAGAGGTCGCAGGCCAGCTGGCCCTCCCTCTCCTGGAAGGTTCCAGGAGGACACTGGACACAGCGCTCCTGCTCGCCGTGGTAGTACGACCCCGGGGAGCATCTGACTGAGAGAATATCCACCACGGCTCCAGATGAATCGTGCTCATTAAATTCAACCGCTGGCTCCTTTTGTGCGAGCCAGTCAAACGGATTTAAATACCATCTTTAACAGAGCTGAGGAATATGTAAGTAGCGTTCCTTAAAGCGGGTCCACATAAGTGGCTGGTTTGTATGTGAAGATTGCTAATTGCAGTCAACCAGAGGTGGGAAGTAACAAAAGTACAAATACTTGGTTACTGTACAGGTATCTGTACTTTACTTGAGTATTTTTCACTCCCTACAATTGGACACAATGTCATGTGTAATTCACTTATTTTACTCTTGTTGTTGTTGTTGTTGTTGCTTGAAGTGAAGCTATTTAAACAATGTTGTTGTGCACATAAAAGTGCATGGTATCCTAGAGGGAGATTATTTTAGTACCTCAGCTTTGGGGTCACTGTTCAGTCTGTTTTCAGTCCAGAGAAAAATAAACATGCAGGAAATGACAATTGTAATTAAAAGTGTTAACAATCCATAATGGCTCACAGCTCAGAACTATTTGGTTGTGCTGCAGTTGAAAAAGAAAGTATTATTATTATTGTTATTGTTATTATTATTATTATTATTATTATTATTATTATTATTATTATCATTATTATTATTGTTGAGAGTACCAAAGCTTTTTCATTTTTACAAAATTAAATTTTTACCTAAGTTACAGAATGTGAAAACTTTTGCCACCTCTGAATTTATTCAGAGGTGGCAAAAACACCTCTGTGTTGATTCCGACCGGAGTTCTGCTCCAACCACCGTGTTCTTACCACATCGACCGCTGTCCCTCTCCCAGCCGGGGCCACAATTCTCCGGGATGGCAGGCGTGTGCGGGAGCTTCTGGGCGACCTCGTACTCCAGGCCAGCCACTCTGATCAGGAAGCGCTCCTGGTTGATGGACTTCTTCAGGGCCTTGATGTAAGTCTTCACCTGCTTCTCCATGCGTTGTCGGAGGCAGCTGAGGTTGCAGCTCCCTACGTGTCAGCAAGAGAATCACACTGTTATTTTTTTGTTCCACATCCAAGCAGCATGTGAGGTGAATGCAAAACATTTGTCTCCAGTGACACGCTTTGCTTGTAAAAGTGAAGAAATCTATATATCTGACCAGTCGTGTCCCCGGGTTTGACCTCGGCTTCCAGCTCCAACGTGATGTGCGTCACCTCTTTGTTGGACGGGTTGCGAGCGCGTCGCCCTTTCGCTTTTTTAGAGGAGTCACACTTGAGGTTAACAAATGTCACCAGACAGTTGCTGCAGGGCTGACTGCCTCCTGTGGGTGACACAATGTCACAGTGTCTGTGAGAAAAGACTGCGCTGGGTTTGTCATACCGATCAAACAGGCATTGGCTTCTTCTTTCCTCTGCAAAGGATATTTTGCAGGATTTTTTTTGTATTTCAGTAGCAAATGTCTCACAGTTATTTCTGCTATAAAGTTATCTTTTTTATTTTCTCCTTGACCGTGACCGTGACTTTGTCAATAAAAATGTCTTTTGGCAAACCAGAGGTCTACTGCCACAAAGCAGTCAAATTAAAATTCTCACATCGTCAACAGGTATATTAGAAAATTAATGACACAATTAATCACAATCTCCAGACAGAGGTCAGTGAAAGTAAAAGGTGTTTCAAAACAGAGAACATATTATTATATTTTATATTGGGACAGGATGTGCAGACTGTTGCCTCCCTTTGACCTTGAGTCAAGGGCGAGTCGTGACAGAAGATGGATGGATTGACATAGTGGTCTTCACTATTAAAAACTATATAGACACACTGACAGTACACCAAGATGTTTCTACTGGGACTGCGTCCCTTAGCGTGCAAGAGAATTGCACTTGGACTTTACATTTTTCCATTCTTCTCTAAATGCAATGCACATGACTCACATGTTCATAGAAATGTAAATTTTATTTTTTTACGTGCATTAAATATTTTTTATTTATTGTTATTGTTATACTCTCCTTGCACTGAAAATGCAACTGGGCAAATTTCCCCAATGTGGAATTAATAAAACATTTTTCTTTTTCATATGTAAGAGTTTCCAAATTAGTTCCAAGGTGTCCAAGGCCACGTTTCAAGACAGACCTGGTCCGAGCGTCCTTCCCCGGTCCTCCGTCCTCCCAGTCACTTTGGGGTGCAGGTGACATTTGGCGTTTTTAATCTTGAACGAAGCCGTGTGCTTCATTGGTGGGGCCAAAGTCTCTACAGACAAACACAGCAGAGTGGGTAGGAGCACACAGCTGGAGACTGCCTGCGGATGGGCAGGATCTCAGGTGGCTGACTTCGAAAAACGATAAAATAAAATGCCATGAGTAGCAAACCTATGCAGCTGTGACTGCTGCTGGTGTTGAGCCGGCTGGGAGACTTCCCTCTGAAGATGGGGATGCCGCAGCTGACCGAGTAGCTGTTGTCCGACTCTGTGGAAAGGGTCCCAAAGAAAGTTGCTTGTGGTTGTGAAGCTGTCGCGTGTTGATCGTGATCGACGGCGAGTCACTCACCTGCCAGGTAGTGAGCCTTGGAGGCGCACGTGAGGGAGCAGCTCTCCTTCTTCCCCGTCTTGCTGCAGCTGAGCGTGGCCTTCGGTGCCACCAGTCCGGGAGGACATCTGACCAGTTCTGGGAGGGACGACAAAAACCCCTGATGAGACCACGTACTCACATTCTGTACTTAAGTAAAAATATGGATACTCTGGTTTAAAATAAATAAATAAATAAATAAATAAAGAATTGCTCCAGGAAAAGTAAAAGCATTGATTCAACTCTCAAGTAAAAGCAAGTGTACTTTTTTTTTGGGGGGGGGGGAGATGAACGACACAATACATTGGGGAAAAAGCACTTTGATATTTAACTAGACAACTGTATCGTTCAAATAGCTCCAACAACTGTAATAACTAATGAGTAAACAGAGTTTGCATCTTTGAAACATTTTTTAAAGACAAAAGTAACAAGCATGTTTGTCCACTATAAGAAGTAGAATGTACATACATTTTCGTTAAAAAAAATATGTACATGTTTTGTACAGAAATACTCAAGTAAAGTATATATACCTGAAAAATCTACTTAACTACAGAAACGCAGTATATGTACTTCGTCTCTTCCCAGCTTTAGAGGACATTTCGGCACTACAGCGAGGCTGAGGAACTGTTTGGATGCGTAAATGCGTGATGGCCACAGGGGGGCAGTGGCGCTACGTACCGACGCAGTCCTTCCTGTTCCAGTGCAGCTTGTATCCGGGTGGACAGGTACACTCGTAGCTTCCCAGAGAGTTGATGCAGCCGTATTTGCAGCCTCCGCGGTTTATACTGCACTCGTCGATGTCTGGGAACAACATGTTAGCACAGTGACATTTGGCGCGGACCCGTAATTGTCTTTGAACACATCTTGTCAGAAATATGAAAGGGGATATTTTAAAAACCAGGGACAAGGTGATCATTAGACAAAAAAAAATTGAATAATGTGTAAAATGGAAGGGATGTTATCTTTTTTGGGACGCTGCCGCAGCCATTTTCTTGTTGAAAACATGCTCCCCTAGTCTTGGTTGTGAAACACTTGTGCACGGCAGAAAATTATAATCACCTTCTTAAAACTAAAACCATTGAAATTCATCAGGGACCCAGACGCAGGGCGGCCGGCGTCGACGCCGGTTAAACATTAAATTAGTTTGGCGAGTTGGAGCCGAGGCCGCGGAGGGCAGGGAGCGGAGACGCAGATAATGGCAGTGATTGATGATCTGGCCTGCTGATATGAAACGCTCTTACTTGTCTTGTTCAATTATTCACCATGAATGAAACCAGCCCGCATGCCTCCGCGCTCCCCCAAGAAGATGATGACTTCATCAGCTGCGCTCTGCCGCCACGTTCAGGAACGTCGGGAGCGAGATGCGCTGCTTCAGAGCACTCAATTAAGAGGACAAAGAAAGTGTAATGGATGTGTGATGGAAGCTCGCACACCGTCAACTGTTGTTACGGCCTCTTTGTTCCCCCCCTGGTAGTTGAAATGTAACCAGGCAGACGCATTCTGACCCCATCTCTGTATAAGAACGATTTTTCTCTGCAGAGGAGGGAGCAGAGAGAAGTCGGGAAAGAAGAACAAACTGGCATACAGACTAAACAACTGCGCTGTCCAATAAATTTCAGGATTGGCCGGGGGGGTGGGGGGGACTTTGTGGAAATGTTATGTTAAATTTTAATCACTTCTTGCAAGTTTATTTATAGACGTCACTGACTTCCAGTACAAACAGGACTGCAATCTGAGTTTTGAGGCACATTTTCTTGTTTTTTTTTTTTTCTTTCTTTCTGTTGCACACTCAGACAGAGAGACCACCTTGAAATTCAGAGAGGGTTTTATTTCGTGGAGATCAAACTCATCTGCAGGAGCATTTCAGAAGAAAAAGTGTTGGCCATAAAAACGAGGAAACATTCCTCTAAAGCATTTAGTCACAATTGCTCTTGGTCTATTTTCTTACCAGATAAGCAGCAACGAGCCAATTGTTTTCCGAGCAGTGGGGGGCGGGGGAGAAAAGTGGGATGTACTCTCACTGTGGAGGAATGTTGACAGGCCTCTGCGCAAAGGCTCGACGGCAGGTCACTGACCTCATGGGTTTGTTTGGGGTGTGAGCCTATTGTTGAGCGCCAAACGCCACTTTCTGGATTGTTTGGCAGCCATATTTCAGCTGATAAACCAACGCGGGGAACATAACATAACATAACCTCGGTTATGGCTGGATGTGAGAAAGTGCAATGGGGGCAGCCGAGTAAATCTCCGAGCTTATCCAACAGTTCCGACGGCGGCAGTGAAAAGCCGAGAGGAAATCATTCATCAAGCGGCTCACTCAACAATGGTATAGAGGGTCATTTAGGACCTGACCGTCCTCCCTTCTCTCAGCAGCTCAATGTGAGTCCCATCACGGTCCATCATGTGAGTGAGAGCCTTACAAATCCAATTCTGCTGCTTTTATTACCTGGACTGACAGTCGATACAGCCGCCCGCGCGGGGGAAAAGATCCCCTGAACCTGCAAGACCCGTCTTCTAGTGTAATTCTGACCGTGCGAGGACTCGGAATTCCAGCAAATCCACGAAATAACCCGGGCGACAATATTCCAATATTCCGACGACACAGCAGTCTTGGCTGTGTATTGGGAATGGGGGGGTGGGGGGGGGATGGGAATACAGGGAAGCTGGTGAGGGGGGCTTCATTCGGGGGAGTGTGAAAAATCACCTGCTGCTGGTCACAGAAGTCCAAGAAGGACAACATACCGGCACCTGGGTGTCTTGGGATGACCGACACGGCGAGCTTCGGCTCTTCGGCTGTTACGGGGAGCTCATAACCCCGCCCCCTACACAAATTCACTGACGGCCATATTTGGTCACACGTGCGCTCATTTATTTATCTGCATAATGCACATAGAAGCCTCAGGAAGGCACCTTCTTATGTATCTGCTGTATTCCTACGTGGTTTTATATGTACATGAGCTGCTGGATACCACTATGCGTATCCAGCAGTGTGTGTGTGTGTGTGTGTGCGCGTGTGTGCATTGTGCAATATAATAGACATTTCTGTTATTCTCTGATGTAGCACCCGTAACAAAGTTCAATGCCTTTATAATTACTTTTTAGTTTTTTCTATGAGCAAATTTATAGTGTATTTATAGGCAACAAACGCCCTAAGAGAACCTGTTACGGTGAAATCTCCCTGCACACCTACTGTCAGACATTCAGTTTTTCAGGTAGTGTGCTTGAATTGTATGCACATAATTGATATTTTCAAGATTGCAAGGTTTGCATGTCAAACGGCTGTGTGGTGTTTATTTCACTCCGTGCAATTCTAATATCATTGTATTCCTGTTCAGCAAACAAGTTTTGAAATGACTGTTCCAGCGGCGGTCCGCTTTCACAAAAGCACAACTTGCGGGGGCATTTCTTTGTCCATTCTCGCACTACCTGCGATGCAGAACCGCCAACGCCACGTCAGCATTCTTGTCGTGTGAGTAACATTCTTCGTTCTCGCCTTGCGTTGTAACATTCCTGATCAGCAGAGCCGTCTTACCTACAGACAGCAAAACCCGGAGCAAGTCGAGTCACTGCGATGCCGTGTTTTTCCGAGCGCACCACTCTGCCTGCGTCTGCCTCTCTCAGAGCTACTGTCAGGCCCCGAGGCGCTTGAGACAGCAGCAGATCCTAACTGGTGATACACACTCCATCAAAGAGGTGCTGCAGCAGCCTGATGTGCTCTGGCGGGGGCCCCCTCGCTGCCTGCCAGCGAGATCCATAGCGCGCACGCACACACCTCCGCCCGACACCAAAGGCTGTTTCTACTATCTGCTCCACGCCGAGGTACTTTCAGAAGATACCTGCAAAAACGTGTGATGGACATGGTCATACTTCACCTTGAAGGCTCATGACTGCAGCTTTTCATGTTTTAGTCCATTAACTCTGGCAGAAATAGTCCAGACTTTCTATTACTGCCAGGCGTCACGCACGTCCCCCGATTGATTTCCTGCCTCCCAGGCAGCAACCTGTTTCAGCTCATTTCAGTCCATTTGGAAATCAGCTTACCAGGAACCAAAGAGAGAGCCGAGATGCGCGATTCATCAGTCTTGCAGGTAAACTTTGGCACACGTCGCTCTATAAGCGTGCATGTGCGTGCGAGGACCTCTCTGTGTTTTTTGTCTTTTAATTATGCAGTGACATTTAGATTTATGAGTCGGTCGGAGAAAGGATAAGTTGTTTTTCTCTTATGCAGTAATGTGTGTCTACGAACTTGAATCACGTTTTTCTTTTTCTTTTTTTCTTTTTTAAAATTAACCCAGTGTGGGGAAATTATGAATAAGCATCACTTTAATGAGTAAGTGCTGATGATGGATGATGATGAAGAGGAGGAGCATGACGCTGGAAAAACTCTTGAACAATGTGTGCAAACATTTGTTGGCATGTTTCTTGCAAATCAATGATGGTAAGAAGTCCACGTTGCTGCTGGTCCTTCCAGTTCAATCTGGTTTATTCCAGCCTGCATTCCCAAAGTGGCTGACATACCTTCTGACCCAAAGTCTCCCTCGGTTTTCTTTTTTTTTCTTTCTATAATTATATTATTGTTTTGTTGCTCACCGCCTGAAAACGTCTCTTGGGGTTAAGCAACAGAAAGTTCACAGGCAACATTTCATGACATTTCGCAGAAATTAAAACATTTTTGGGAACTGCTGTGGGCGAACTGCAGTTCAGCCAGTGATGGACGGGGACGTCGAGTGGAGGGATGCTGGCTTACCTCCGCAGTGCGCGAGGCCGTAGAGGACGTAGCCTTTGTGGCAGTGGCACTGGAAGCTGCCGGCGGAGTTGATGCAGAAGTGGTCGCAGGCTCGGTCGAAAGAGCACTCGTCGATGTCTGTCCAGAAAGAGGGACAGGACAGGCAGTCAGCAGCTTCTCAAACTGTTCACCAAAATGACAACCCCAGTTTTCAGCGCCGTCTTTCTCCTATAAACGCACACTTTCCTGTCTTCACCTTTTGTGCGCGATTGTGTTCATTGTTCACCGGCAGAATCAGGTCAAGTCTACACAACACCTAAATAAAAGGGGGAAAAAAGTATTCTAGTTGACCCCCCACCTGGAAAAGGACACTTTCCAATTTTCCACGAAAATGGAATTTTGAAAGGATTTCTAAAATGACGAGCAGCCACAGGAGGCAAACTAAAGACTTCACTACAGCTGATAATAAAAGAAGATTCCTTTTTGTCTCTTTTCATCAAACCTGCCAATCACCTGCTCTATTTTTTCCATCAATGGCCACAATTGGGTCCAAAAGTAGAAGAGGAAGAACAACAACAAAAGCATCTTCATTCTCAGTGTCCTTCTCTGGTTATTTGTGTTGCCAGTGTTTCAAATCCCACCTGCGATGGCCCAAATTTTTCATATCTTTTTTTTCCTTCTTAAACTTTTCCGCTTACGTGCATTCTCATCCTTCAAATAAATAATGAAACGACGAGCACGTCACGGATCCAAAAACGAGGAGGATCTTTGTTTTTTCAAAAGATCAACCATTCCCTTTCATCGACGCCCGGCCCCGGGGCACAGCTGGATGTTTCAATGGTTCGTGTTTAAAAAGGTTCCCAGGACTTTCCCGGAAATATCATGTGCTCGCTCACTGTATCCGAGCCTCCCCTGAGTTACGGGGCAGCGCCAGGCACCATCAAAGAGATGACACAGGTACTTAAAGGCAATTACAGGAGTTCAGCTAAATAATGGGTTACTTTTGGGGGGGGGGGGAATGGAGAAGACAGACTGATAAATGATAAATGTGCGTCGTCGCCGTCATCGAGCGCGAGCGGCAAAATCCAGACGGACCCGTGATGGGCCTAATCCTTCATGTAACTGCCATTAAGAGGGTCATTATTAAGGTGAGTGCTTTGAAGACGTCCTGTGGGAGCATGCAGAAGATGAGAAGGTGGCGACGTCAAAAAGCTCAGGCCGGTATTCTCTCATTAGCAAAAGGCACTCGGAGGCCGACGTCCAACGGCCTCAGCAGTGAGAGGAACACGCCCTCCCCACTTTACCGTCCCCTCTGACAACAGAAACCGACTTGCGCCGTTGCCCGCCATGTGTTGCAAAATTGATTCTTTTCAGATACCAAGCATTAAACTTTGATCGGCGCTCTTAAGAGCGAAGACTCCCAAAAGCCTGTGGGCGGTGGGCGGGACGCGCGGCGACTGACTTAACCTTTCAAAAATGCTGCAACCAGGGCCGCCAGGAGCCAATCTGAAACTTATCATTATGTCGGGGCCCTTGTGTTGTGCCACTCGCGCTGCGGAGCGAGAGAGAGAGAGAGAGAGAGAGAGAGGATGTGTGAGGACGTCTGGAGTTGCAGATACTTACCGCCCTTATTTACCGGGCAGATAAGGTGAAGTATGCTGTGGGTGGGCGAGGCGGCTGTGTCGTGCCGCCGGTGTTTGTACACAACACAGAGATAAAGCGGGAGACGTCACAGCGACACCGGCTGCCAATAATGAACCCCGAGTTCACCTCCCCTCCCACCACCCACCTCGCCCCCCCTCCCCTCTCTCTTTGATTCTGCAGAAAACACCTAGACAACAACGTGCGGTGAAGCTCCGTCCAAACCTCCGACTGCGCAGGCAGGAGTGCGAGGTTAGCCGAGGAGGAGGCGGAGGCTGGCGAAGGTGCTGAGGGTGGAGGAATGCTGGTGGGAAGCTCGGCAGACATGTTCCGTCCTGATTCCGGGGCCATGGTCACTGAACGCAGGGGAACACCGTGACTATTTAAACCAAGATAAAACTCTCAAGCTCAAGTTTACACATCTCAGCTCAGCGCTTGGTGGAGACAGGCGACTGAAAACCCATCACACGGTCACCTAACACTTGACTTGAATAAATCAGCCGGAGCTCTAATTGAGAGGTTAAACACTGAGCCAACGTAATGCCTTTACCATGTGTTCGAGGTAGGTGCGCCTCCTACGTCTGTTGTCAAAGAAAATGAAAAGAAAAAAATGAGTGTCCTTGAACTGCACAATCCGACTGGGGTCCAAGCAGACGCAATACGATGGCCTTTAAATCAAATTCCATCGCCGGGCGAATTGGGAACTCACACCACCGAGCAGAGGTGGGAAGTAATGAAGAATACATCATTACTGTGCTGTAGAAGTATCTGTACTTTACTTGAGTATTCATTTTTCTTACTTGTACTATTATTTTATTATATTTTGTTAAAAGTGTCGCCATCCAATAATAGCTGACAGGTCACAACATTTCAGATCCCATACTTTCCTACTTTTACTTGAGTAATGAACACTTGACTTGAATAAATCAGCCGGAGCTCAGAGTTAATAAATTAATCTCTCAGACAATGAAAACACATGTCACATCTTCTTTGGCTGACAGTGAGTCTTCCTTAATTCTCAGACAATAACAATGGCAACAATTCTGATGATGTCACACGGAACCATCTGGCGCTAATCTGAGAACTTTCTGTTAATTCTGCCCCTCCAAAAACAGATGTGGGAATATCCATTTCATGGCATCATTTAAAAAATATGGGGAAAATATAATTGAGAGGTTAAACACTGAGCCAACGTAATGCCTTTACCATGTGTTCGAGGTAGGTGCGCCTCCTACGTCTGTTGTCAAAGAAACTGAAAAGAAAAAAACGAGTGTCCTTTCGATCTGGCCGTGTGATAAACTAGCGACTTGTCCAGTGTGCAACCCTGCCTTCGCCCAGAGACCCCCCCCTCCCCTCCCACCCCCTGAGTGATCCTGATTGCAGGGAGAGCGGTGATAGAAAATGGACGAGTGGATTTTTTTTTTCCTCATCCTTATGAACATCATAATCTCTATAGGAGCCCCATAATGGCCGGTTTAAACGGTGAATACAATAAGAAGCACAACACAGTGGTCCGCACAATTAAATCAACTCCCGGCTGAGAGGCTTTCTGATCCCTTTTCTCAACTGCTTCTTATTCTCCAGGTGAGAACAGTGAAAAGAACCAGAGCGCTGGATGAGCAGCAGACAGCAGGTGACTCAGTACTGTGCAGTGTGTGTGTGTGTGTGTGTGTGTGTGTGTGTGTGTGTGTGTGTGTGTGTGTGTGTGTGTGTGTGTGCGAGCCTGGCAACACCTCACTCAACAGGAGGGGAGCTTTATCACAGGCTTTCTTTCCAGACAAAACACAGTGCACCAAACAAGGACAACAGGGCTCCATTGTTGCACCCAAACAGAAGACTGCTGAGCCGGCGGCGCGGCAGCACCAAAGACAACCAAGGCAGAACAAACGCAGCAATCTACACCCCCCCCACCCACCTCGATTTACTGCAGGGGCCGAACATCAGACGGCCAGAGTCGATAAGATGTGTCGAGAAGGAGTGTACGCTGTTTATCTGGCTGCGGCCTGATAAAATGTTTGTGTTCTTGTGTAAAACGCGGCGTAAATTCAGTGCGCGACAATCGATGTGCGCCAGCCGAACGGTGAGTGAGTGATGACTTCATTAGTAAAAAAATGTCACCGCCTGAGAGGGAAGCTTTGGGGATGCTCGGCGGATCTACTCTACCGACCTACCTTTTTTTTGGCCTCATCTGAGAAGCACAGGTTTCGCAGTTTGGTGCCTTGTTTTTTTTCCTCGAACCAGCTTCTGGCTAAAGCAAACTGAGTGTTTGTGCTGCGACTCGACACCACCGAGCAGAGGTGGGAAGTAATGAAGAATACATCATTACTGTGCTGTAGAAGTATCTGTACTTTACTTGAGTATTCATTTTTCTTACTTGTACTATTATTTTATTATATTATGTTAAAAGTGTCGCCATCCAATAATAGCTGACAGGTCACAACATTTCAGATCCCATACTTTCCTACTTTTACTTGAGTAATGAAGTTCAATCAGTGCTTTTACTTTGACAAGATTGTTTTTTTTTTTTTTATTTAACACAAGGATCTGTGCCTTTTCTTAAGTGCAGAACATAAAGAAGAACTTTTGCCACCCCTGCCATTGAGCACAACAGGCAAACAAGCCGGGGTCTGGGTTTGGAGCTGGTGGGAGGTCTCTGCCGCCGGCTGTAAAACAACGTGAAAATGACCATATCTGCCCTGTGGGGGCCATAATCTGCTAAAAAGAGAGCCGCCCACCTTGGCAGGTCCTCTCGTTGGTCAGCAGCTTGTAGCCCTTCTTGCAGCTGCACTCGAAGCTGCCCACCGTGTTCCGGCACACATGGTCACATCCGCCGTTGTTGAGGCGGCACTCGTCGATGTCTGCGGACAAAAGAGTTATTGGGAACAAAAATGAAAACATGAGAGAGACGCACCGAGACAAAAGAACAGCTCCGGTTCAAATCTGTGTAAAAAGGGAACAATTTAAGACTGAGTGATAGGCCGTCCTCCCTCTGCAGTAGTATTCAAATAACTGAAGGAGCTATTTGAACAACACAGTGTTGTTTTTTTGGTTGCTTGCTTGTGTTGCAGCAAACAGACGGCAAGCCGGGTCTCATGACGCTTTTGAAGTTTCACCAGATGCATTTTCAGAAGTTATTTTTCTTTTTCCTGAAAACATTAAACGTATTGGAAATTGAAAAATGAAGCGATGTAGAAAATGCTGACGTCCAGGAAAAAATAAAAGGCTTTGTAACGGTGTGCTGTTTCTGGGACTGGGTGACTTCCTATTACTCAGAACTATTTGGTGTTACAAAAAGAAAAAAGAAAAAAACACTGCTGGTTTTCTGCCATGACACATTTGCATAAACTGGAAAGAGCCCGACGGACTTCAAAAAGTGTTCCTTTGAAGAGAGTTTGTGTGCGACTCTAATGGGATGCAGCTCTGGCGCAGTAAAGCCTCGTGCAGGAAGGGGCCTCTGCATCATCATCATCGTTCAACTTCCTCCCATCGCTCCGATCTTACCCTTTATTTCTGGAGCCAATAGCCAATCGATATATCATGTGTTCATTCCCGCCTTTGATGGCACTCTGCCTTTGGAGATTCTGGCAGGCGCGCTGATTGATTCTGAATCCCCCCCGTCACAAATGAGGCGTCTCTAGAGGGAGTCTCCATCATCTGCTTGAAATAAATTCCATCAGAAATGGAATAGAATAATCCCTCCGTTGCTCCGCCTGCACTCCCCAGAAGTGTCTGGTCGGCACCGAGCTTGTGTCGTCCTGTGCCACAGACGGCACAGTTTGTTTTCCTCATCTCCATCTCAAATGAAAACTAATATAAGCCAACAGACTTCCATCAGACCTTTAGCAATGATGATCAGCTTTAGAGGTCTGACAGATTTCCCCCTCAACTTTTATGCAAATGTGGATTGCCTTTATGCTTCTTAAAGTCATATGTATGCACGAGGGCACGTATACGAGCGAGCGCACGCACCCAGCGTTTGCGTCAATAGGTCTTGAAGTATACGAGTCTCACATTTTGTTTACATTTTACTTGATCAGAAATAATAACAAGTGAGAAAATGCCGCAGGACTCGAGTCGTTCTTCTTCAGGGCATTGCGGCATTTGCATCCTCAGGTCAGGTCTCAAGTCTCTGCTTGCACTGCACTACAGAGCTAAATCTAACACACTGCGGTATCGTAGGCAAGTATTCCACACTGTAATACTTTCTTAGTACATAATCACACTTCCTTTCAGTTTGAGTTGTGTTAGCAAGCCATGGACTAATTTAAAGGAGCCATGTACTAATTTTTTCACCCTTGGATTGAAGTTAAGCGTGTGATTGGAACCAAGCACCGAAAAACCATTAGCGTCATGGCTCCACTTGCTTCTTACTCCTCGAAGTGCAGTGTAAGAACAATCAAGAACTGACAAATGAGAACTGAGTCACCAGACATGGGGGCGGAAAACTGAAAAGGTCATATTTGACTTTAGAAAGGGAAGCACTTGGAGGTACTCAGCCATGTTCAATCATGGCAGTTTTATTACTGGGGGGGGATTAGGCATTATGAAAATAATTATTTCCTAAATACTAAGAATCTATTTAGTAATTTCCTTTGGAGGTTTACAACTCAGTTTTAAATCTGCGACCTTGATTGTTTTTTTGTTTTTATTTTCTTCTCATTTCATTTCTCTAAAGCACCTTGCGTTGCCCTTGTGTGTGAAACGTGCAACCCAAATAAAGCTGCATCGCCTTACAGCAAGTGCGGCCGTGCATAAATTCCCTCATAATCACTCTGGCGAGCTCCGGGTGGAGACGGAAGCCCTGCTGCGACTGGCGGCGCCACGAGCGGCAGGCTGATTCTGTGACAGCTGCCGGGCTTGATGCTGTGATAATTTCATTTTTTTCTTTTTTTCTTTTTTTTTTTACCTTTGCAGGTCTTGCGGTCCGGCTGCAGAGTGAAGCCGACGGGGCAACTGCAGCGGACTCCCGTCACCGAGTCGTGACACGTGCTGTCACAGCCGCCATTGTTCACCGCGCAGGTCTCTGCGGAAAAACAGACACTTAAGTCAGACGTGGCCGACGGAGAGTGCACAATGGCTCGCCTCGACCCATTTATTCCTCCCCGGCTAACAGCGCGCATGCATAGTGGTGTTACCCCAAAAAAAAAAAAAAAAAAAAAGGCATAAGACAAAGCAAGAGAAAAGTCAGCATTCATTATTTTAGTCAGACAGCAGCGAGATATAAGAGGGAGAGCAGGTCTTCAGATCGTCAGAGGAGCGAGGGATCGAAGAGAGAAATGCGGCTGCCGGTTTACATTAAGAGGGAGGGAAGTGAGGAGAGGCTGGTGAATAATGAAAAGCCAGTCGATCCAAACTTTTACAAGCGGCGCAGGAGAACCTGAAACGCGCCTGCGACGCTCAGACGCGTCCGCGTCTGCTTCTCTTTGGTCAAGATGATGCGCAACCTCTCAAAGTCCTTTGTGCTGCAGGGCATCAGGAGCCTCGACTGCGACTGTGGACAAAACTACCACCTCTTTTTTTTTTATTCCCGCTTTGGAAGAGGAAAAAAAACCCTTGCAGGCATTTTGGGGATAAAAAAGCAATTTCGGCTACCTGGCTGTGGTGTTGGGGGAGGAGTGATTTGAAACAGGGGGGCAGTCAGTCAGGCCAGGATGACCGGGGTCTCTCTTCTAGAGACAGTGACAAATTCCGCTTCCATTTTCGGGGAGCGAGCAGGAAGAATTTGTTCTCTCATCAAGTTGGCCGGTGGGGGCCGTAATTGTTTATTTCACCCTCGTAGACAAAAGAGTATTTTACGGAACAATATTGTGACCTGCCAGGGGGAGAAAGAAGAAGAAGAAGAAGAAGATAAAAAAGGTTTGAAGTGACTGTAAGGCTCATGGTCATCCGCACAGATCACCGCCGCTTCCAAGAGACAGTGGGCTGGCGGCTGGCAGCTGGGCGAGCCTCAGACTTCACACTGACAAAGAGATGGCAGCTCACCCGAGGCAACAAAAGCGGGGATGGATCCATGCTGGTTTGTGAGCGGAGCGAAGTGGCGCACACTTTGTCCCGCTTAGCAGAATCTTAAATGACACCACCTGCAGCCGCCAATCTGGTGTGTTCTGAAGCTTGTTCTCCGCGCCACACTCAAGGCTGGACGGCGGAAAAATAAAAGGAAAACCGAAGGAATTCAGGAGGAGTTCACATTGAGGTTTCAGTTATTAGCAGCAGTTTAGAAGGAGCTGCAGAATGATTCTGCTGTTACTGAAATGTGAGACATGAAGTTACTGGAACAAATCCAACCGGGTGGAGTTCAATTGAAAAAATCCTTCAATAGTTGAAGAAAAAGTGCGTCAGTGAACTGAGTCAGTATAAATTTAATGAGGCTTTTTAATTGAACTAAAACATGTAGGAAATATATACAAACATCTATTTTCTGATTAATATTTGAATCTGTAATAACTATAAGTATTAGTTTCAGTGATTGCAATTAACATTTCATTATATTTTGAATATTTTCTGGCTAAAAATATTCAACAAAACAAACCCTCAAATGATGCCAATCCCGAGGAAACAAAAAAGTGTGGTCTTTTCTTCCCACCCACTGAGCTGCCAACCCAGTCAAGGCTCATTTTATGCTGTGCCGACTTTGCAAGGCAAGCTGCACTGCTCAGAGTTTAAATCTTCTTTTTTTTTTTTTTTACTTCCCCTCCCAGATCAATGCTGAAACAAAGTTGGGTATTGAGGGAAGGTGGTCGCTAAGACCATGATTGAGTTGCAGGAAAGTACCGCGGTCCTTCAAACAAAGGCCGCTGCACTGTGGAGACCGAGGTGGCGGCAGTGTTTCTCGGCGCCGGGCGAAACGCCCTCGTTAAGAGAAGAAGCAAAGAGCCGAAGACACGAGAGGCTCCTTCTTTTCCGAGTTCAGTTAAATACAGTGGCACATTGTGCCTCGCCACGGGGGCACTGACACACATTAAGTCTGCAGTGTTTCCAACTTGTTCAGCTGGTGGTGAAAAACAACAAAACGTTGGGTTGGCCCACGTTCAAAGTGGCAAACAGAAGGCTCATCAAAACCTGTTTCAAGGGTTTTTTTCTTCCGAAAAGGGCCCTCCATTCCAAATGTTAGCTGTCTGTTCTTTTCCAGATGGATATATGAAATGAATCCGACAGACTTGGGGAAATGCTCCATCTGGCGAGTCAGGTGAACGCCGTTCAAGGTTTCAAGCTGCTTTTTCATACAATTTAGTGACTAATTAGACCAAATTGGCTGGAAAAACAAACAGCTCAGCACACACTTGTCTGACAAATATCCAAAGTGACCCAGACGTCATTTTAAAGCTGCGCTCCGAGTTTTTCCAGCTTGGTCTTCCGTCACTTGCTCCTACATTAGGTCACGATGGCAAAACCTGCACTGGGGGACAAAGAGTCACTGGTCACTGGTTTTTCAAGACCAAAGCCGCACTTATTTCTTAATCGAGCCGTATCGGGCCGAGCGGTGGTGGCGTGTCGGTGGTTCGTGCGCCACTGCCAACTCAGGCACGATGCAGCGCGGCGATGCGGCTTTGCGATAATTGCAAAGTGAGAGCAGAGACGGTTGGCAGGCGAGAGGATCAGGCAGTGTCGGGACTTGCCTCCTAAACGCTTAGTCAGGCAGTCTTCGCCAACAAACTGTAATGATCGTGTTTAAAGAGAAAAAAAAACAAAAAAATCTGACATTGTTCTAATTTTTTTTTTTCCCCCTGCTGAGGACGGTGCAGGCGCACGCCCCGGTATGTGTTTGGGCTTTGCGTGTTTTGGGATGCGCACCGGTTGCATATACAGGGAAGTAGGTTGAGGGCCGCAATTACAGTAACAGTGGGCAGACTTTTGTAAATACTCTATGTGATGCGTCAGTGTTTGGTCTAGTGTTACGGAGCCTCTGCAGCGTGAGCTTCATACGGTAGAGGGGTGGGGGTGGATAGGGGTGGAGGTGGTGGAGGTGGGTGGGGCTCAGATGGCACACGTGGCTCCATCGCTCAAGCCACTGGGTTTTTGTAACAGAAGCGCGACTTTAACGACCATCCTTGAACCCTCCTCATCATCGTCGTCGTCGTCAACGTCCGCACCCCAAACAATAATTTGCAAAAACAAAAAATCCCGTCGGAATGAGCAGGGAGGAGAAAAGTACCGCGAAAGCCTCGGGTTCCTGCGAATCCACGGCTTAAAAAAAAAACCAAAAAAAACACACACAAAACGCTGCGATTTCTTGAGCAAACAGAAAAAAAACACATGCAGCCGGAATCAAATTACTCAGCTGGTCGATACCTTTGTTATCAGATGAAAGTGAGAAAGAAAGCTTAGAGGTGAACGCTCTCTCAATAATTTAAAGCACATAATAGCGTCGGCTCGTGCTCTCCCGAGGTGCAACTGCGAGATGAAACCGCAGAGGTGTTTTTTCTTATGGTACACTAACGGGAAAGCGTGCGGGGGGAAATGATAATGGAGGATGTAAAAAATGTCCCCTGCCACTAATGTTGCTATTTGTGAGAAATAAAACAAAACCGGGGAAACTGGGACACAAAATGAAAAATAGGCCAGGCCATTAACGGTGAAGTATGTGGGGAAGTTAGTGCTCGTACGGTGCATCCAGTTACTGAAATCACTATTGTTTGCGCCGGTACCTTGAAGAGGCTGCTCCTCGGAGAGCGAACCTCCTCCTGGCTCTCCTCCACGGCATAATTAAATCATGAATCTCTTTGATCTATCGAGGTTTGATAAAGCACAATGTGTTTTATTTTTCATTTACAGTACACTCAAACAAAACTGCGATCCAAAACCAAAAAGTATTGCATTTTTTCTTCCCCTTCTCTCTCCCTCCCTCCCTCCCTCCCTCGCCCGAGGTTCTCTGTTGCTCGTTTAAAAAAAAATGCAGGAATCATTGTCTTGGAAAAAAAAAAGAAATGCATAAAAGAAATAACCGGACGGGAATAAAGCAGGGCTGATGATCTGCCCCAGCATTAGCAACTTTCACAATTTAGGACACCAGACCGCATGAGCTGAACAAAGTCATTTAAAAGGGATTCTGGACTTTATCTTTTTATGAGGCAGCAGTGAATCACGGCCACGTTATCAGCTCCCTCGGCTAATAGGCCGTGACGACTCAGTTCGGGAACACCAAGGCCGAGCGTTAGTAACAGTTCACGCCTGATTCCGCTTCTTCAGCTCATTTCAAAAAATACTTTTGTTGACTGCCTAAAAGTCTTCTCAGTAAAATGTATGTCATTTGTAATTACACAGGCTGCTGGCAAATGAAAAGTGCAGATTTTGATCGCATGTCGTGATCGTTAAATGCAGAAAAACTGGCTTTCTGAAAAATTCTCTCATAACTTCAAATAACCTCTTAGTTACAGAATTTTTTATCTACCTTTCAGACCAAAGACACCACTTAAGAGCAAAAATCCTATTGGAGGTCTTACTTTGGAAATGGAACACAAACACACAATTCTTTATGAGGTCAGAGACAAATTGCACTCTGAGGTTTTTCATTAGCAATCCCAATTTAAATTGAATTTAGGATTGTGGGGTAAAAGTGCAGATCACGGTGATTAAAGGGATACACTGGAAAGCTGTAAATGTACAACTAATATTCACCCCACTGCACACGATGGCACATTATCAGGCCTCGTAAAACTTCCGACTGTCGCACAACGTTCTCGCTTTGGGTGAAAGGCTCCGAGTTAGCGGCTGTGTTAAAAAGGTTGGACTCCAACAGTGGCTGTTATTGAGAGGGCATTCACAGGAGGAAAGAGGAAAGTTGTAGTGTATAGGGGAGGCGGGGTCAAGAGGTCAAGGGTCAGAAGGATGATGCCCCCCAAGGGAAGGGGAGAGGGCCCAATCAGAGTGTGCTAGGTTAGCTTCCTCTACATCCCACACCCAGACCCCCAGAGAGAGGAGTCAGAGGAACATATATGTATGTATATATTTACCATTGGGGAAGAGCTGGGGGGCTGCCTGGGACAGGACACTCCTCTCCCCTGCACACATACGCACACAGTGTAAAAACACCACTTGAGCTCTGCGTACACTGAACCACGCGGCATGTGCGTGTCCATCGGCGGGTTCATTTGAAGCAGGAGCACATGACAGGAACTACTCGGAGTGGACAGGAAGCGAGCTGAGTTGAACACTTGACGCCAGCACGGTCACACTTGGACTATGGATGCAAACTTCCTGGTGCCAGTTTTTTGGGGAAAAATCTCAGGTAGTGAGTGAAGGAGGAAGCAGATGGTCACTGGACACACAACCTCAGTCATCTACAAGGGATTTGAGTGCAATCAGTGCAAGAGCTAATTCATTTCGCTAACTGATGCTGATGCTGCAGACTGTTGGTAATCCAAAAACTGCAGAAAAAGGGTTATTTAATTCTTCAATACCATTTCAGTCAGTCACACATTTCCAGGAGGTGGAACACAAGCTCTTTTAATTAAGCTTATCTTCCACAAATAGATTTGAGAACTGTGAAATGCCCCTAAACTGTATAATGTTATAGCTGCAGTTTTGCATTATCATAGTTGTCTGCAGCTACAGTATCTGCTGGCTGCGGTTATCACTTTGACCCATTTCGACCGTTGCATGTCTTGCTCTCATTCTTCTTTTGTCTCGATCCTTTGCAAGATACTTCAAGCCGACCGCAAACGTCTACGCAACTAGTTTAGAAATGAGTTTACAGGAAACCGCGCCCCAGAGTCTGCGGCGCTCGGAACGCTGCGGCTGATCATTTCCCTTAAATTGAACAAGTTGTTATTATTCATCCGTGCAGCCGGCACGACGCAACATTGACATGAGAGAATGGCATTATGTGGTTTGAACGAAGAAAAAAAAAAAGAAGAAGAAGAAGACAGACCCTGACTGGTAGGAACAGAGCAAACTTGAGCGATCGCTCTTTTCAAGTCTCAACCACAAACTAATGATGACATGAGTGACATCTCAAGGCAAAAGTATTACCTCACAGCGTGCAGTCATGCAAGTAAATATAGCACATGGTGCAGACGAAGATCGCTTGCTGGTACTGTGTGAGAGGAAGCTTTCTGCTAGTTAGTAGAAGCGCTGCGAGCCTTGACAGACAGACAGAGCGGGCGAGTGAGCGAGCGAGCGGGCGATGGTTAGTGTTGCAACCTGGAAGAGCGGGACAGCCAGATTCACTCCTGCGTTTTATGGCGTGTTTTATGGTCGAATCAGTTCCAAATTACAGTTGTTAGGCTGTTATACCAAATTTGAGAGCACCGTCTGAGTCGGGTTGTAGTCGTTAATTGATGCTGCTGCTGCTGCTGCTTCTGCTGCTGCTGCTGCTGCAGGAAAAAAAGGGGGGGGGCGAGGCGAATATAAGGACCATCACTCCAAAATACACAATGCAAATGAGCAAAAGTCTGTTTGTTCTGCATAAGAGCTGCAGGTCAGTCTATGCAAACTGCCAGTGAGTGCACTATTTCAGTCTGGTGCTTGACAGTGAAGCAGCACTTTGACGTCGCCTGTGGAGCACCACAGCTCGGAAGCATGCACGAGTCGACCGGCGTGTCCCAGTCTCAGCATGCAGCACCCAGACCCACCGGGGTCCAATGCAAAGACCACCCTAAACAGCGTGTTACGGATACGTGCGTGTGCACCACATCAACTGGCATGCGCGGGATCACGCGTGCTGCGTTTTCCGTGTGCAAACTCCTCAGACGACTGAACTCCTGCATGCCTGCATCTGCCTGCTATTTGCGAGTGTTTATGATTTGCTGCGCTAACGGCACGAACGCTTCCACATGACGGGAGCTTGTTTTTTTTTTTGTTTTGTTTTTTATATCTGAACTCGCTCAACATGCAGCGCGTCTCACGAAAAATGTCAAACGCGCAAACGTCTTAACCAGGGCGCGGCTGTTTGTGCGGACAAGAGCGAGACACAGGGTGAGAGAGAGAGAGAGAGAGAGAGAGAACATTTCTAGCCCGATGAAAGAATGATATCCGCAGAGGTGAGGCAGGAAGATTAGAGATCCAGCACCCCCCCGGCCCCCCCACCTCAAAAGAGAGCAGGATATGATGTGCATTATAATGCATGGAGTGACAGACACCAAACAAATCAGCGGCAGAATACATATGAGAAGACCCCACATAGGACAGAGGGAGCAGCGCAGCAGCTAACAGCCCTCACCAGGGGGGAAAAAAAAGCTGTTTTGCAATAATGCGCCTCGTTCCTTTGGGAAAGGTTTGCAAGGGGCTCTTTGAATCAGTGACATTTCCTCACTGGATGTGAGGCTTAACATGAGAATGTGAGTTCCACTGGACGCCCTCCAGACTACCTCCACCAATAGTGATTTCCCACAGCGGTGGGCAAGAAGTAATTATCAATCACGATGCTTTATCTTTGTGATGTTTAGATTGGAATTGAAAAACAGCCTCGCAGTTCAGCGTGGAACCATTTATTTTGACCTTGAAAGAGATGAAATTGATTTTTTTTTGCTGATGCGTCTTTTTTTTTTGTCTGAATCGAAAAAAAAAAAAAAAAAATACATATGTTTACTTGCCCGAGAGATAAGGGCACATCAGCTTGAAGCGTCGCTGTTCACTTTTGTCTTCCTAAAAATTGCAATATCTGAAAGATTGATCGCTCATGACTGTTGAATATATTCTGAGGTATGCAGGGCAGCAAATCCTGGAGTTTCTGGCAGCGTAAGTGAATCGTATACAACGCCGCCTGCGCTCACACGCCTTCCAGTAGTTTATTTGGTGCAGTACCTATGGAGGTTTTATTAACTACCAGAATGTCTGAGAGAGGAGCGATCATTCAAGCCCGGACGTGAGGGGAGAATTCAGAGATGCTAAACGATGCGGCATTGAACTAATCTGGCGAGCCAAACGTACATTTGTTCTGCCTTAAAAAAAAAAAGAAAAGTCAGTCAGAGACATATAATTTTGGCTGCGGTTTAACATTGCGGTATCCTCCTGACCTGGCAGGGCACGACAATAATAAGAGGTTGTCTGACCAGAAACTGACACTGGCCTGGCTCACATCGGGGCTGCGGCCGTAGTGAGAGGGGGAGCAGACGCACTGAGCTAATCAACCGCTGCCCCAAAAGCAGGCTCTCAAAGTTAGCAGCCACCAGAACCGAGCAACCCCCTCAACGAGTCTGCCGCGTCGCAATGCGAACCGTGCGCTGTCCAATTCGAATAGGATTCAATTTCACTCTCACTGCCAAGAGCGAGGCAAAATTGTTGGTTCAAATGGGACGCGGGAGTATGGACATCACGGTCACACGCAATGATGTGTTTCACATTCATACCTGCGGAGCGGTTATTAACGCACTTTGTCAATGACATTCCGGCGCAGCTCTGCACGGACTAATGCATTTGTCAGCGCTGCGCTTTTGACTTTGCCAGCCTGGACGAGTCCCCTCCGATTGCAAGACCGCCCTTCGGAAAAGGTTCAATAAGCCTGAGTGGCTGAATGATTTTTTTTATTTTTTTTTATTATTATTCGAGCCAAGTCAACTGTGGCAAACACTGATGAATGCCAGCAGAAGGTTAGGTCAGTTGTGCGAGTTGGCCCTCAACGGGAAGCAGCAGAGGAATTCACCCGCGGCCTAATAGTGGGAGTGCGTCTGACCTGGTGGGATGGAGAGAGCACTTGCACAGCGTCGAGTAAAAGGGAGGGCAAGGAGCGAGAGCAGGAGGCGGAGGAGGAGGAGGGGGAGGAGGCGGAGGAGGAGGAGGAGGAGGAGGAGGAGGAGGAGGAAGGGTAAGAGCAGATGCAGGGACGTTACTGAGAGGTTACTGGTGCATTAGCCGGACAAGGTGAAGGAGAAGCACAGTGGTCGGTAGCCTTTTGTCCTTGTATGTCACAGTTCGAGGGGGGAGGCCCCCCCCCCCCCCGAAGACTCGTTCAACGTGCACTTCAACGTGCACTTCAGCACAAACAAGCCTTGTTTCAAATTTTAATTCCATCTGCTGCTGGAAATTGGATGCCGAGTTCATCATTTCATGGACGAATTTACAATTTTCCTCACCCATCAGCCACCGTGTCTCAACCAGCTGGAGCCAGCACTGGGGTGATGTTGGGGGGAGGACTCACCTACACAAGTCTTTCCATCGCTGTGCAGCACAAACTTCATGTGACACGAACACTTGGGGCCGTGGTCCGTCTCCTCGCAGATGTGCTGGCAACCGCCGTTGCCGTAGTTACAAGTCACTATCAAAGAGGACAGAGTTAAAATGACCTGCAGGGGTGGAGTGATGAACACTTTACGTCCCATTTTATTCTCCTTTTTTTCCCCCCGCCGGTGACAACAGACACTGTCAGCGGTAGTTGTTGTTTTTTTTTGTGATGTATCACTTGATCTTAACATTACTGTTATTATGACTGCACGAAAACAACAATCTAATAATTGTTGTGATTTTATCTGACGTAAAAAAAACATTTTTCAGTTTTTTTTCATGCAAGTACAGTAGTTCCCATTAAATGTTACACACTGGGCCATTAAGGCCTAGACTTGACTCAACTTGTGGGTTGATTATTAAATAGATAAAAGCCAGTAGAGAAACATATGAATTATGTTCTTCAGAGGACAACGTGGATGAAGTTGTGAAACACTGAATACTGAAGCCCGTCGCTGAATTTGATGTCAGCAAATTCAGTGTTCATGACTCAGGACCTGTCAGATAATTCAGTGTGGACAGAGCAGCACACACACACACACACACACACACGCACACACAACAAAATCAATCAAAATCAGTGCCAGAGCATTAGAAAAGACACGCATCCATTTATGTATTCACTGCTTCAGCCGTGTTAATTATGTTTATCGCCCTCATAGTTTTACTCAGTCACGGACTGAATATTTTAGTCCTTGCCACTAAAGAATTGAGTTTGAGTGATGGTGTAACAGGGGGTTCCGACTCAGTAAATCACTTTGGTTGAGAGTCGCAGCCTGAGAGCAATCGAGGCAGCATTAGTGGTAATGTGTGCCGTTAATTCTTCAGAGCGAATACAAAACTCTTGTCAGCTTCTTTGCTCATCAATAGGATTTTAATGATAAAAAAGACTCTCATCGACTGTGCGAGATTCAAAAGATTGAAAAAAAAATGTAATAAATCTTTGCTCCGGAAACTATATTTTATGTTCACGCGGAGCTATTCAAGTTCACTTTGTGCATGTGCCGGGAGCTTTAACCGTGACACTTTTAATACCTTCCGATGACAGAGAGAGAAAGAGCGCGAGCGCGCCGGGGCTTCCGCCGCCATCCTGTCTGCACCGCTACCATCTCAGGCGCCTTTTGCCCTTTTCCTGGGCTGTCACAGAAAAAAAACTATAGAATAACACTTCTCCAATCCTTATCCAAACACGGACAAATCCCCCATCAGCCCCGGCCCCGGCTCTGACAGGATGATCTCTGTTGCGCAGCAACAGGAAGTGTGCGCTGTCCATCAGAGCGGGTCCCCTTCGAGTAACCTCCCCGCTTGTCCTGCTTGTGTAAATGATCACTCCTTATTTGCTAAACATGTTTTCCGCCTCCCCTTTATCCCCCTACTTTAAGGGGGATGACTCGGGAGATCTTTGACGGCGAGGTAGCGCAAAGTAAATGTCAGTCGCCGCTTTTTCAAATCCGCCGGGGCAGCGAGAGCAATTATCCATCATCAGCCCACTGTTTCTTGAGAGGCCGATAGTTCATCTTGGCGCTGTGTTCCCGTCTGTGTGTGTGTTGTGTGACAGCGCTCAGGGGGCCACGTGACTCACATTTGCAGTCCTTCGCGTTACGGGTGAGCTGGAATCCGGGTCGACACTCGCAGGAGATGCCGCCTTTCTGCGATTCCCTGCAGATGTGCGCACAGCCGTGGTTCTTGTCCATGCAGGTGGGTCCGTCCCTGGCGGCGTCCCCTTGCACTGCGGAGGAAACGGACAGAGGAGCCATTAAAACTGGCACCGTCAGCGCGCCACGTTTTCTCGCAAGAGACACATGGGATGTCGCAGATGGACGAGAGCAAAAGTGTTAAAATGCCTGACGTGCGTTTTTGACCTCCAGTCGCTTCTATGCGTCCCGCTGGTGAGTGACATGCGCGGTACCCCCCTTTGCAAAAATCCAGACCGCCTGTCAGAACACGCCTGCTCGGCTGCGGGCTGTAAAATAAGGAGGCTGCCAACAGAAAGGATAATACCTGCAGTGGGAGCTGATCCTGTGGACCTGCAATTTTAATTGAGCTAATCCCCCATAAAAAAAAGAAAGAAAAGAAAGGAGCAACAGGCCGAGAAAAATGTTTTAACTCCTTGTTTAAATTCTTACTGTGCAGATGAAAAGGCGGCGTGCTAATTAAAGGGCAACATAGCATTTTCATGAATCATCAAGTTTGAAGTCGAGGCTCTTTTTTTTTTTTTATGTAGGGCCTGTCGAACCTGAAGTAAACACGGCACGCAGACGTCTCCGCTCCGCTTAGGGCTTAATAAAGAGGCGCAGCAGACAACCAGCGCGCTCCGCTCAAGCCTGCGTGAGCCCGGTGTCAAGAATTATTACACAAAACGGACGCTGAGTTCTGTCAGCTCGGCTCTGAACTGTAATAATACTGCTGCCTTTGCAGAAGGAAGCCTGATATTTGACTTATTCATTGTTAGGGCCCTGCCACCGGTGCAGAAGTGGCAACATAACCCCAGCTCCCCGCCTCATTAAAAACCAAACAGAGCTGGTGAGCAGGGAGGCAGAGCGCGAGAAGACATCTCCATTAACGTCTCATTAAATCTGCCACTGCACTGCAGGGTGTCTGAAGGTTGTGATTACTTCATTATACAGCAATTATATAATTATATAACAATTATACGTTATTATATTTTCTACCATTTTGCAACGTTTTGTTTTTTGTTATTTTGGGACTCGCCGGTTTAGCGGAGCACTTCGAAGGGCCTCCGTGTGTGTTTAAAGATGCACGAGAAATAACTTTGCATTTGGCTCCTTAGGCATTTCTGCTTTGACGTCCAAACTGAGAGCACGACTCAGCCTTGGCAACAACGGGCTGTTGTACCATTTCAATGTGCCGGCCTCAAGGGTTATGAGGAAAGAGCATTCTCGCTTTGACAGTTGAAGGGTTTTCTCTCCTCTCTTTACAGTTCCATCCTCAATTACATATTGATGTATTTAGCCATGCGTATGTAACTGAGCTTGATTGCTGTCCAAGCACTTTGTAAAGAACTGAAGATGCCCTTCATGTTTTTTTCCACTTGTACACTGAATCACATTTTGAGTTTGGCTTCACTTCAAGTGGCTGACGATGCGCGTGTGACGGACAGTTTCTGACCCCCTGGTTAAACACTTTCCATCCCTTGAAATCTGTCAACATGTGTCACAGGGTCACCCAATCCCCTCAGATTTTCCTGCAGGTGCTGTGGAGTATTTTTTTTTTTTTTTTCAGCCGCTGTGATCTATAAGATGCAGCAGAAGCACATCCAAACACAGCAACAGCACTGAGCTGACGCCTCCGCTCTGGGGTCAAACAGAAAAAAAATAGAAAGAAAGAAAAAAGCAGGACTGAGTGGAGCAACCATGGGTGCTCATCAGCAGGGTGCCGGCTTTAGAAGGTTTTATCTTTGTGAAGTGTTAGCAAGTGGCAGATGAAGTGTGACCGAACAAGAACAAGAAGAGTGGACTTGCAACCGAGTAACCCAAATAGACTTCCGTGGCTTACTGATGTGCCGCGCGACACAAACCCCACATCACTGCTCATATTCTCACAAAGCCTCCCTACTTAAATGCTACAGAGCCGTCCATCAATAACATGTCAGGCTAGGTCCAGAGCCAAGGCTTTCAACTCTCTGTGGACCAATAAAAAAGCCAACGTGTTGACAGAATTGCCCTTTTCTGCAGCCCGGCTATCATCCACTGTGTGCAATTCACTCTAACGGGCTGCCAAAGAGCTTCAGTTTATATCGTGACTAAATGATGGAAAGTGGAAAGAAAAACATCCCCTCGTATGAAAGTGGAATGGAAAGGGAGGAAGAAAATAATAAAATGATGACAAAAAAATAGTAGATCATGAGTGCCATGATTCACTGAAACAATCCGCTGACCCATAAAACCTAACTCCATGTGAGACAAGTTAAAATAACTATCAAAGAAGATTTAATAGGAAGGCAGCTGATGGGAAATAGAGTCCGTAGTCTTGGAACTGAGAGGGAGTCTTTTGCAAACAGCTACCGAGGGACTGCTCTGAGTGGAGACAGGAAACGAGAGTGTTCCCTTTCAAAGGAGCCAGACCTTCATCCGACCAGGACCATTCACTAGCTCGTTACCCCACATGCAGTCAACACTGTTTAACCATTGAAACGTGTTGGTGTGGCATCAGGATGTGGCATGAGTGTTGCAGGACTGCGTAAACATGGGAAATGAGTCTGATTTCTCCCATGTTTGGAACAAGATCGCGGTCTAGATACGACTTTATGCCTAACATGAAGTGACAGAATAAGCGTATCTTCCACAGCGACCACAGTCATTCCTCATAAGTTTCCAAGTCTCGTCTTTCAAGCCTACAAACTAATTTGATTGAGAAATCATAGAAAAGAAGCTAAAACAACCAGTAATAGTCGGGCTCTTTAAACTCTGAGGAGAGTTCACTGTCCTGTTGCCCCACTAGATCTTTTCACTTCCTGGAGGCATAAACACCAGTGGTAATGTCTCCAAAGCTGCTAGCAATCAAGTTCCTCCCCGGAGGAACTGCTGTCCAGCCAAAAGTCCTCTTTTTTAAAAGAAGATTTAAACTGCTTCTACTTTGATAAAGCTTATAGCTCAGCTCGGCTCAGGATTGCCATCATTACACTGCTAAGGCCGTCGAAGGAATTCCCATGATGCAATGGGCTCATCTCAGGCCCTCTCCTTCAGGTCATGCTCAATAACAAGATGCCCTTGTCCATACTCTCCATGAAATTGCTTAATGCGTACATGTGCACAATATGAACTGTGAAAATCACACTCTACCTCGATGTTTGACCCCACTGTTCTTTGAATTCATTTAATGGCCCAGCAAGATAAATGACCCGGGAATGTTATCGTTATGTGTAAGTGCATGAACATTAACATAACAATTAACATTAAATATTCATATAGTAATTTATAATTATCTCTGGTGGATGAATAGAGGGATGTCACACTTTGCGCGCGTTGCTCCCTTGCTTCGTGTTTATTGGCTGGAGTGACTGCAGATATACAGTACTGCCCCCCACCCCCGCTTTTAGAACTGTTGGTCCCCTCCCCCTCTGGCACCATATCAATAAAATAAGCTGCTGGTAGGTAGAACTAATTTGCAATTTATGTCAACAACAGCGCATATTTTTGCTTAATGGGAGATGAGTGCTTCCTGTACCAGAGACCGATGAGGACGTGCCTGCACCAGTTTGTTTTGCCATACAGGCTGTGCACAACATCTAGCAGTAACATTTTGTATATAGTGTAGCTCCTGTTGATAAACCATTCTCCTGGCAAGGTTAATCAAGAAGTTGATTGAGAGATAAAACTTGGGGCAGGCTACTCTGTATCCTCTGTGACCATGCTAACTGAATGAGCATGCTAAACATCCGCCGCTTACTTCTCGGTTTCTTCCACACAGAAACAACAGCAGGATCCTAAAGTGACTGCATTCGATTATTCTCTCATCTCTTGGTGGCTGATTCCATCTGTCCGTCCCTGGACTTCAATATAATATATGAGATCAGCTGGAGCACCTGTGGTTAACATCGTTATGCGCCGATCACATCACACAGCTGCTTTTCTCAAACCAGTGCCATAAAACAGTAGAGGCACATAAGGATTTAATGATGGTGTCAACTTTTGTGGGCACATTTTTAAATGGATTGTTGAGTGGAGCAATTGATTGGAGTTCAAATCATGATCCGGGGTGGTTGTGTGGCAGCTTGAACCTCCCAGCCTTTGAGCCGCAAGTAAACAAACTAGTTTCAGTCTCAGACACACATGATCAATCATCATCTAGTACATTTTGCCGCAAATTCTGCATCTGCAAGCTTTAACACTCGAAAGAACCTAATTCAAAATTAAAGCAACACTTCCATTTGCAAGTTGTAAGATTTAACATGACACGAGGAACCAAGCACCCCCCCCATCCGCAAAAAAAAGAGTTAACAAGGGTGCTCCTGCTACGATGCCGGCTCCTGTGATCCTTGAACAAAAGAACCAAGTAGGATACAAGTTCTTCACCACGGCACTGCAAACTCTCTTAAAGCCAAGAACCATGCAGTGAAAGGACTGAAACAATGAGTCTTAAGTGGTTATGTCAAGGGTTTGTAGTCTGCTCTGAGTGTTGGGGGCAATGAAAGAAAGGCTCATGGTCCATGTTGCACTGCTGTCATACATCTCACAACAGCCAACTAGTGTTGGCTGGTTACAAAGTGAAAAGAGGGGGCCTAAGCTTTGGAGCCACCACACTATTAAAGCAGCATTCCTTCCTCTTAGATAATGGGCCCTTAAAAGTTTTAATAGGAGGATAAAAATGTCAATGCATGAAAAGGAGAAATGGGGGAGAGAAGGAGCTGGGTTGGATTGGGTTGGGCTGAGTTGGGACCAGATGGCCAGTGCAAGTGAGCGAGCGAGCGAGCTGGGTCTAGAAAGTCATTCGTCCACAGCGATCCCTATCGTAAACTGAAAACGGAACCCATCCAAGTTGTGCTACTGTTTGGTCCTTTGCGCCGCATATTATTTTTCCAGCTCCCTCAGGTCCCGTTGAGTCCGCCCGTTTTACTCCCTCTTTGAAAGTCAAGCCACCGAGAGCGCCAAATCCAGTGAGCAGAAAAGAAAGAGCAGAAGGCACTCTCAGTAGACATGTGTCAGGAGTACAATACACAGCTTGCCGGGGCAAAACACGCATTTCTGAGAGACTCCAAGGCAAAAAATAGAAAAGCATAGATTTGAAATCAGTCTAAAGCTGTGTGCACTGCGCAGCCGAAAGGAAATCAACATGTACACTTTGCACATGCTTAAAAGAGCCCCTTGTCATTGCAATGGATTACTGCAGAATTCTACATATGTAGCACAAATACTGTATCAGCATGTGCATATGTGCAGGCATTCATATATACAAGCGTCCTGGGATATGTGCAGTATAGGAGGGGTATATTTGAATAATGTATGCGCGTTTTGTATGCATTTACGTGCCACAGTTGTGCAGCACCTGCTGGGGAAGTGTCACTCTCCCCTTCACTCCTCTTGCCTTATCAAGGTCACCTTAGTGTGCAAAGTCCCAAAGGAGACAGTAAGGCTCCCTGCAGAACAGGCAGCTCAAGAGCAAAGCACAAAACACCTTCCGAAATTGAGAATTTGTTTCATGAGAACGCTCATCTTTTTTTTAAATAACAGGGAACGGCAGGTAAAGAATATATTTGTCTCTGCGGAGCTCATCGTGGTTGCTGCTTAAAAACATGACAGCCAAATGTGTTCTGGTGGGGGAAAAAAAAGGCATGGTGGACTGTACAGATCATAGATGGCCTGCAATGAACTCATGGACCGAGGGGATGTCAGCTGAGAGAATTTAGATAGAATGTAATTTAATAGAGTTTGGTAACCAGCGTTTGCTGGGAGCCAAAGCCACTGATGTATATTTGTTCAAGGGCAGGGTGAAGGGAGTGAAGGCAGGAGACTTGGTAAGGGATCTGAGCAGAGACAGAAAATGTGTGAGGTTATTATTTCCAAGTGCTTTCCAGGAGCTTTAAGAATCCTTTGGCCAGTTGTTCCCTTCAGGGGGTCCACAGAGGGGCGTCGCTGAAGATATTAGGCAAATTAACCTGATATTGCCATTAGTGCAAGGCAATAACAACAAACACATTTAATTCATTACTCTAGTAGGACCTGGTAGATAATTAAATTTTTTTTCTTAATCATAACTGCTTTGCCAGACACAAGAGGACTAGAGGGATCGGGAAGTGTTGTCTGTGTCTTTGTATGCGCTCCTGGACTAACAGTAGAGTTAATAGGTGGCGCTGGGCTTCTCCGTCACTCCACCTCCCTGGAATAGGAAAACAGCCTGGTTAAACGGTTGGGCTGCAGCGCAATGGAGCAGCACTCTCTGCACTTGTAAAAACAGTTGTGTGACCGGTGCACAGACAGGCAGGCAGGCAGGCCTGCTGAGAACACAGAGACAGAGAGGGAGCGTGTAAGAAGCATGCTGGCGCTTTGTCGAGCAAGGGAGACAGAGCGCAGGACACAAACCCATAAAATGTACTTTCACAAAGTCAAACAGTCATATATTTGCCTTTGTGGTATTAAACGATGCATCCCCGGAATGGTGGAAACTGGCCCTTTAGCCGGGCATTACTTCATAAAATTGGAGTGCACAGCAACATCTGCTAAAGGCATATCAGCAGCAGGGGAAATAATAATAATGATGTATGTATATAAATATATATATACACACATATTTATTATATATCTATCTATTATTAATAAAATCAAGCAACACCTGAGGGGACTTGAATGATCCCGCCGCTGATTACATAATGACGGAAAGTCATGGCTGCAAATCAAAGCAAGCTATAATTACAAGTGTCCATTTAATATGGAGTTGATTACATTTATTATAAAATCTGTTTGCCGCAGTTCTGGCCACAGCAGAACATTCTGAAACTCACACCAAACAATTCCCACTTTAATGTCCCAAAAGAGAATGTCTGACTGTGGCCCAGCACAGCATGGTTGAATTAAAAATCAGTTGCATGCTGCACCGATACACGCAAATGTGCGCAGTTGTGTTTATCACGTGCAACTGGAGCATATCTGAATAAAGTGAAATGTGAGGGGGAGGAAGTAAGAGAGGAGATAAGCTGCAGCAAGACTAACAGCCCCTTTGGGAAGTTCATAAAACTAGTAAACACAGGAAGAGGTTCTCAGTGAACAAGTAAACATTTCCTGTAAAGACAAAACCATCACTGCAAAACGGGGCAATCCCGGTATCAACAGTCAGGTGATTACAAAAAAAGAAAGAAAAATCAACAGTCAAGGCAAATCTATTGTGGAAAACCACTAGATTTTTTTTTTTTTTTTTTAAACCAAGACAGCAAATATGCAAACATTTCTTTACCAGCATTTTCTGACAATAAGGTGGCTGGAAGAGAGTCGAGCAGTGTGCAGGAGCTTTTTTCGAATAAGGTGGCTCCAGAAATGGGGAGAGGTCATTTCCAGTTTTATTTTCTTTCCAAAAGTGTGGGCTAAAACAGTTGACAGCTGACATGTAGAATTTGGTGATGTCACAAATGTCAATGTCTTCCTGAGTTTTTCAATACATAATAATCCAAGGCACCTTGGATTAAGAAAATAAAGACCCTGAAGACTGAAAATGAAGGCCTCAAAACAGGCATGATGTCTCTCAGCTATGGGACTTTTAATTTGGTAAAATAAATAAATACTGCTTTGTCAGCTATGGCTAAAAAGAAACCCTGGATTCTCATGTCAAGAATGAATTGTTAGCAGTAGTTACAATGTAAATTACACTTATTAGTGTTAAAAGATAATAAAACAAAAGAACATTCACCACAAATGTATTTTCCACATCCTGTTTTTGCTGCAAACTGCAGTTTGCAAACTATTCCAAACTAATCTCACCTTTTTTGCATCAGTTCTCTGAGACAGCCTCGGTGCTCATAATGAGATTTTTTTTTTCCCGCAAAGAGCTTGAGATGTCACGTTGCCACATTGATTGGCACAGTATCATGAAGTTTGACCCGGTACGTCTCTCCTTCCTCCTTGTGCTTGTTTAACTCCTCCTAATGGGTTCCAGTGGATTCCAATACAAGTGAAAAGGGGCTGAATTGAGAAATGATTCAGTGTGACTTATCCTATTTATGAGCATAGGAAATTCCAGTGCTGCAATGTGCCTGCCTGCACCTTGAGAACTCCCCCGTTTTCTCCTGTATGAATGAGACGAAAATTTAAATGCAAAGCAGCGGAAGAACTCTTGACCTAAGTGGCTCCTGCCAAGCGCTGAGCACTTTGACTGGCCTTTTTGAAGGCTTTACTTCCTGAATGAGGAGAGCTGTTTGGGCAGAATAAATGAAGTGTTACAATTTGACCACCAGGATGATGAGCCCTTCCTCTGGCCGGAGTTGTTCCTGTTCAGGGGGGTCGGGGCAGATCTAATAAGAGGCAGGCCAGCAGCAGCCTTGTCATTAGCTGAGAGGCTGGCACACCCTTGCTGCCTAATTGGCACTGGCGTGCTGCTAACAAGGGCTTCCTACCGGGACGGGAAACAGGCTGTTAGCACCTTACACTGCGGTGACCGCCGGCTCTCCAGCGTTCGTCCCAAAGAGAAAACTCGTAGGAGTTGCTCAGGGGAACACCTGACCTATTAACTCCACAAATGAAGATGGTGAAGATTCTTCTTTCTAATGAGAACAATAAAGGCTCATGTGAAAACTGCCCCACAGCCTTTGCTCTTAAACAGAAGCTTCAACAGACTGGACGTTGGAGCAGCACTTCATGATTATCGGCCTGAAGACAAAATCAGATTCAATTTCCGGAATGATAATTCAACCCCCCCCCCAGAGATAATTGTGTAATTTTTCAGTTAGGTAAGTGGTATTTTTTTTTTTTTAACACAGCTGTAGGCGTAATGTTCTATTACTGCCCAAGCCACTTTCACCGTAATTCAATTTTCCTTCAGACCAACGCTGTTGTAGTAAGAGTAGTAAAATAAGCAGATGAGCAGTCGGCTGTCTGTTCAACTTTCAAAAATAATGAACGGACGACGGCAGTCTGATGAGTGGCTGAGGTTTTATAGGTTTTATAGGTTTTACGGCACGATTCATCATCACATTTGAATGGATATCATCCGAAGGCAACGGAATTTAAATGAAAAAAAAAAAAAAAAAAGAGAAAAGATTGACGAGCAGAGTGGATATTTGGAGAGTGGCAAAAACCGTGCCAGGGATTACAGAATCTCACTGACGGCGCTGATTCGGCCGTGGTGCTTTGAAACACATGATCCCGTATTCCGCTCCACTCAAATAACACAGCGTTTATGAAAGGTAAACATTGACAGTTCAGTAGGCCAGACAGACCTCATAAACCCAAAATCTTTGGTTTAATGTCTGGGGGCCGTAAGAACATCACAACAGTCTAATGACTCCCAGCATGAGCATTTACCTTACAAGCTGTGGGGAGGAGATGAGAGAGGGTGACGCCTGCAGCTGCACAGGACTGATGGAGGTTTTCTCATTGCTGCAAAATGCTCTAGCACGGCTAACAAATGTGTCGTAAAAATGAATGTCCACTCTCTCTAACGCTGCTTGGAACAGCTTTGGATAAATCCTCCTCCCCGCAACACAACAGAGTACAACAGAGCACAACAGTACAGGGGATAAAGTCAATAGCTCTTATAGTCTGAAGCCAAAATCATAATTGAATCTCCCTGGAACTCATGAGAGCCGTATTATTATTATTTTTTTTTTTTTTTTGCAAGACTGCGGCAGGAGTAGTGGGGCAGCAGATATTTCAGGTCTTAGATCTCGCACATCCATCTTGCCAAGCTCTAATCTTAAGTGTTTTCAGTCCACCTTAGCGTTACATCGCCGGACAGCTTTCTATTAGTTGTGACAAAAGCAGGAAGCAACTGCTGCGGGCTGTCTTTAGAAATCACAGAGGAAGAAGAAGCGGCTGCGTGTGTTGCTGTTGCCAAAGAGATTAGTGTAAATGCTGCAGCAGCAGCTGTTTCATCACAATTTGACGGGATTTTAGCATCAAAAAGAAATACAAGTATCAGCACTGCAGGCTTCACTTGTTGAGGGAGATGTTTTTGCATTACATTGTTTCGCAGCTAACCATGTGGTGGTGCACCACATCCAGTGTGACCTGTCACACCAATAGGAAGTCTTGGCTTTAGGAAAAAAATCGGATTGGTCATCTGTGTATCATGGTCCTTCTTCTAGGTTCTTCCAAAGAGACTATAATTACGAGACCTCCTTTTTCAGAACATTATCTATGAACTCTCTATTGGACTTTTCCAGATTGGAATGTGTGAAATACATGTGAATTTTTGGAAACAGCACATCCGATTTATGAGGGTGCCTTTTCTACTTTTGCTCTCCCAATAGAGTAAAAAATAGGAAACTGTTCAATATTCACTTCTGCAGGATTCTATCAGATGGGCTGAAAAAGTGCAGAAAAGTTTTCTGGGAAATATATCTAATTTTCCCTGCAAAATTTTGTTTTCCGCAGGACCTGAAAATTGGAAGCGCATCATCCACAGTGCAGTGCGGAAGTGATAATGCCAATGATTGCACACAGCTACAAAGCAGCTTATGGGCTACAAAGCTTCAATGAGCTATACAGCCGCACACAATATGTTTTGAATCATTCTAAGCTCGACACTGGCTTCCTACCCGAGCGGATATACAGTACCTGCGCTGCACGGAATGCAATTTTGATGTAACACAGAACCATTTTAACAAGTCCAAGTGAAACAGAAACCGGCACGCTCGCTCCTTTTTTTTTGTTTGAAAAACACAGTAAATTGTAACCAAAGTCCCCACGTTAAACGAAAACATACAGCCCAAGTACAGTTTTCCCTCTCGTTTCAACTTCCTGCCAAAAACACTTGGCAACTGGTCTCTGTCATGACAATTTGCAGACCAACAAACCACCGTCTGTTGTTTCAGGGATGTTATACAACAATAGTGTTTTCTTGACAGCTCAAATTGTTTTCAGTAGAACTATTAAGTTCAAATGTGCATACTGTGTATGCGCAATGTGACCGTGTCTGATCAGTAAGCGTCAGCGCCGGCTGGCTCCGTACCTTCTTCTCGCCGTCACGTCCCCATCCCGCAGGAATGCTCTATAAACAAGAGGTGTGTCCGCCCTCGGCTACATCTTTAATTGTTTTCATTGCTCTCAGTATCCCGCAAGCCACTCTCATACCACAGATACCTTAAAATGCTGCCAAGCTCTAGATTGGTTCAATTTGAAATAGTGGGAGGTAAAACAAAAAGAGATTTACCTCTGCCCCCCCCTCTCCCAAAGTGGAGCCACTTACCTTTACCTCAGCTTTCATTTAGGCCTGTTAGGACCGATCCCATTCTTAGCGTAAATCTGCACCGCTTGTCACGCCGCTATACAGACATCTGAGCGAAAAATAGGTTGCGTCTCCAGACTCCAAACCCAGTTAATTAGCCCGAAAGCAAAAACTGTGAAAATTTGTAAACTGTATTGAACGACCAGTGTTGTGCTGTGCTGTGTTGCGAATGTGCAAATAACCTTTGGGCCGTTGAATGCAAGTGTGCTGGTTGTCACTCAGGAGGAATCCTTCTCTGCAGCGGCACTCATAGCTGCCCATCATGTTGACACAAATCTGCTGGCATCCGCCATTTCCTTCTGAGCACTCGTCCACATCTGTCAGGAGAAAGACACACACACACACACACACAAAATGAAATAAAAAAACTGCATGAGATCATTTCAAGACGGGCAAAATACTAAACGGATTATTATTCTTTAAGAAGACAGGCGGCACCCACGCCGTGGCAAGCAAGGTGCCCGATACTTAAATACTTGCTGCGCTGAGGGCACGGGTATAAAGACGCCGGTGTAATTACAGATAGGTTAAGAAGTGACGACGTATAAAGGAGAAGAAATTGTCTCAGGGGGAACAGAATCTGCAGCACGTCTGTGTTGAGGCGAAATCCTCCGACTGTGTAGCGCTAAGCCGTAAATGTGCGCACGCAGCACAATCTTCCTGCAAATGGGGAAACCTGATCCGGCCCAGCCAGAGTACCTGCTGATGACGAGCGTCTGTCAGCCCCTGTGACGGCAGGAATGCGGTGAGATTGAGGAAAGAGGTGCTGCTGATGGTGATGGCGATGGGGTGGTGGTGGTGGTGGTGGTGGTGGAGGTGATGGGGTGATAGGGGGGGGTGGTACAAAATGGAAAGGCCGGAATGTCTGGGACGTGAGGTGGGATGGCGGGGGGTGTAGGGAGGGAGTGACGGGCAACCATGTGAATTCATTTCAAGTGCTTACAGAGGCAGGGACTTTACAAAGGTGTTGCCAGAGGCCCCGGCCTCCAGCCACAGGCCAAGAAAAGGAAGGAGTCCGTGGAGGAGGAGGAGAAGCAGGAGGAGGAGTTGCTGACTCCGTTTTCACTCATAATGAACTGTGCGCCAGTGTTGTTGTGCTCGAGATTGGTCTTGGTCTCCAGACCTCTTTTTAAGGGTCTCAGTCTGGTCGCGGACTCTGAGGCATTTTTACTCGGTCTTGTCTCGGTCTTGGGCTGGGTGGACTCAGGATTTTTGATGAAGACCAGTCAAGACTCAGCCAACACTACAATGACAGATAATAACGGAAACGTTTTACGCTCTGTTTGTGACACCCAGAGTGACACACCACCTTATTCCTTGTTAGTTTATTTTTTCATTTTATGAAGCAAAGTTGTTCTTTGAAAATGGTCCAAAATAGTTGGCAAAGTAGCAAAATGTTAAAGAAAATTATGAGAACATACCCTGCTGAAAGGAGATGGGCTCGGTTGGTGCGGTCTTGACTACAACAAACTTTCCCCCACTTGTTTTGCAACGGGACAAAGCAGGCAAATCACAATCACAAACAGCCCAGGAGCGACTTTAAATCTCATCATTCCAACAGAAGAGATCTTACACATGGTGGTTGTTTTTTCATCCTTGTTATTCCGCTGACGAACTCCCATGTGCGTGACTCGCACCGCGGGTCCGGAGGCGACACGTCATACACCCCACCCCCCCCCCCACCCCCTCCCCGCACCCCCCTGCTCCCCCCCGGAGACCTGGGCTTTGTCCCTCACTACCGACCCACACTGGAACCTTATCCATCCCACTGCTCGATGCACCAATAATCCGCTGTGTACACAAGGCTTTTTTTTAATAAACTGTCATGCGAAACTAATTTACTGTCTATTTGTCCAGCCTGAGAAAGACTCGAGATTAAGTTTCCTTTCTGGGGAATTCTCAGCCCACCAGAGTCAGAAATTAAACTTCACTCTGTCCTCATCCTTTTTCCACACACACACACACACACACACACACACACACAAACACACACACACACACACACAAAAAACACAGAAGATTCCGCGGATTCACCAAAAAGACAGTAAAAAGCGTACAAATCTCGCCCGACAACTGGCTACAGACGGAATCCTCAGGGTTTATTTGTAGGTGAGCGGCAGGTAGCAGCCACGACACCCGTCAACCACTGCCCTCTTTTAGCATTCCCCCGCCGAAGCTCTGCCTTCCCTCTAAAGCTAATGCGTCGTGTCAGTCGAGGCCGACGGTAAAAGCGCCGCCGGAGCATCAGCCTGAGGGAGAGCGAGCGCTCGCTGAAAAAAGAACCCCGGTAAAATTAATATTTAAAGTTTATGTCAGAGCGAGCAAAAAGAGAGCATTGCAGAGGAAAAAAAAAAAAAAAAAAAGATCTGGGCAAGCTCTCGTTCAACAGTGCGGCTGGCTTGGCGTTGACCCGGCAGTCTGATCTGTGCTACATGAAAGCAGCAGCCACGGAGGGGAGACCTTCAGACTGACGAAAGCTGCCACCAACCTATAGCTGCACCTTTGCAGATAAACTGCTGCCATGATTTTATTTTTATTTTTTTTTAAAGAAAAAAAAAACAACCTTCATCTACAGTCTGGAATACACTTTCACACAGATGTCTGTCTCGCTCTCTCACTCCCTCTCTCAAACACACAAACCCCAAAAATTCAAACATATGAAAGGCAACGCAAACACACTGGGCTTGCAAGAAAAAATGCCCATGAGAAATGCAACCGGGCTCGGAGAGGCCTAGGGGAATTCTCTTTCCATACCCTCAGCGCATCAATGAAGATTTCATTTCCTGATTCCTTCATCCCTCCAAATGAGGCGTCGCCTGTCAGTAGATTTCTCTTGTTTAAATAGCTTCCATAATTGCCTCTGTTGTGTGCTGGGCAAGGCCGGCGTCCAAAGCAAATATTTCCTAGCGGAAAAGGGTTCTGGCGCGGCTAAGGAGAAGTCCTTATGCTATTTGGACTTTAAACATTTTTTTTATATTCTCCAGAGGATGGCGGAGGGGAGGGGGTGTTTTAATCAAGTTAAAAGGGCCACCTTGCTTCTGAGAAAGGGAGACATTTCTCTGCTTTATCCCTGCTTCAGTTGAGGACACGAAAGGAAAAGGCAGGTTCAGACGGAGAGAGATTAAGAGATTGGTTGTGTTTGCGAAGGCCGTGTCCTCTGGTTTCTCAGATAGCCTTGACTGTATATATAACATTTGGCCTTGTGCAGAGCCTTACACCATGTAAACACGGTGGTTGCCTTTCCGAAACTCCCGAACCCTCATTTTAGAGGAATGCTTAACTCGTCTGCTCTCATTTCTGCAGAAGTTAAATGACGTCTCCGTTTTTTTTTGGTTTTTTTTATGGTCAGGAAAGGTTGGAGAAAAACAACTGCAGTCGGTCCCCACTGTTCATTCATCAAGCCATCTACTTCTAACCTTCGCTTATGGTCACACACATGAGCTGGTGAGCAAAAGTGACAAGGTTCTGGCTACATGGGGCAAAAAAAATCAGGTTGTTGGGCTGAAACTTAGAAATTCAGCGAGCGATCAGAGAAGAGCTGTTAACCCTTCCAGGCACCTGATTAGAAAGACCCTTTAGGGGGGTTTTCTTTGGAAATGCTTTGGGCGTTTTTAACTAGGCAGGAGCTCAGGGGTAGACCCAGGACTCGCTGGTGGGATTACATATCCTGATTGGTTATGGGATGCCAGGTGGGAATCCCCAGATTACCTGGAAATCATTGTCAGTGAGAAGGAGAAGCTTTCTCACTGACCTCCTTAGCTGCAAGTTTTGGATGAGTAGAAGAAAATGGATGGAAGGAAGTTCTGTCCTTCTGTCACATTTAACTTCCCAGAGTTTTTCTAAATAACAGGTTGATTGCTTTTTAGAAGATGATGAAATTTCATATTTTTTGTTATTGCTGTAAGGATGTCTCTGTTAGTGATACTACTCGTAAATAACTTTAAAATCCTCTTTTGAAAGCATATGGACTGCGAACCAGTAATATTCTCCCCACTGAGTCAATAAGAAAAAAGTTTGGTGGTATGTGTGGGTCTGCAATCTTGTGCCAGGGAAACAAGGAGCCCTGCACTGGCGTCCGACAGCTCCCAGGCTGCTCCTACTCATGTCACTAAGCCCAATCGTAGACCTGGGTTTTCGCCAAAGCCTGGCCGGTGGGTTCAGCCGCTATTGTTCATTTCACGGTGGATGGGGCTGAACAGGCTACAAGCTAAGGCTCCACTCGCAAATCCTGCCTTTAACGCGTCACTCGGGCTCCTCTCCTCCCTGACCTGTGGAGAAACTGCCACGTCTAAACCTGACCCGACACTGGGTGCAGAGAGTGATAGAAGACATTGGTTTATTTGCAATGAACTGCAGAGAAATTACAACAGTTAGCACTAAGCCTCAGCTGTGCCTGAATGCCTCATGTTACCACTCTCGAGCCAAATATTTTGTCGGTTATTTTCTCTGGGCCCCCCCCCGCAGTGTGGCCAATTCACTCGAACAGAATGCATTTTAAAAGTGCAGCGGGGACTCTGCAGCAATCTTTGATGACTGCTTTCTAAAGTCAGGGCATGGTCAATAATACATCAGTGTGAAACCTCCTGTTTGATTAGCCAACCTTGCCATTTAATCCCAAAGGATTACAAGGGCAGGGAAGCAGGCTTGGCTGGGTGACAGCGCAGAGACCTCAGTGCAGATGACAGACAAAGCTCTAAGGGACACCATCAATAAAAAAGGGGGGGAAACAATGTCACTCTACAATTAGAACCATTAACAACGTACTCATTGGTGTTAACCGATGTGACCTTTTTCTTAGTTGCTGCTTCAAAGCGGCTCTTTAAAAAGCCTGTTTCAAAAGCTGCACTGACATTGCTTTTGTGTTATAGATTATCTCATGTCTTTGGGGAAGGTTAGAATAAAAGGGTACCCATTTCTCTGCAGATTGCACAGGGAATTAGGCTGTGCTAAATCAATACAAACTGAATCTATATTGGTTAAGAGGAATCAAAGGAACATGGCTTAGTAAGTTATGCATGTGAAGCCCAAGACTCCCACATCAGTTCTCAGGCAAAAAAAAAAGGGAGCAACATGGCAGAGCAGAGATGGATGAATATAAAGCGAGCACAGACAAAAAGTGGATTCATCACAGCATGGCGGCATCCTGTGGAACATATGCAATTTCTATTTCTAACCTACTTTGGTTTGTCCCTGCGAGGCATACTTACTGGCTGAATTTCGGCTCCGGAGTTTCGGAACGCATACCTTTATTTGTGTTTTAATTCAAGACAGGAGTGAAATGTTGTGATTTGTGGTCGCAGCGGAAAGGGGGGTACTTATGATTTAGTGCTACTTGTGAGAGTTTAATGAACTAGCAATGATAAGAAGGTATTTAGGTTTCTGCAGGACCTCAAACAAAACACATAGGTCATAAATGTGGGGACGGTGCTGCTACAGTGGGGAACTAATAGCTTTCCTGCATCTGGTTTTCATTCTAAAGAGGATGTGTGTTTTGGATTAAATTGACATTTATTCCTCTGTTTTTCCAAAGACTCCAAAAAAATCCTTTGGAGTTCCACCATGAAAGAGGTGTGCTGATTATAAAGACGCCCCGGACTTCTTACCTCTGCAACATAATAGTCGTGACAACCATAAAAGATGTAATCAAGGGTCTTGTATGCTTCACTTCTTCACCTCGGTGAGCTCTGAGACGGCCCTGCAGCTCCCTGTGAGGTAAATTAGACCGTGAGCGACGTCTCACTCTGCACAGGCAGGAGCGGCACGCTGTGACATCGCATCGCTTCCTCCTCACCGACTCCCTGACATCTTTGTACGCCGTTTGCGAGGGCAGTGCCTCAGAAACCGGAGCGCTCCCAGCGTGGCGTGCAAGGCGGCGTTCTGCTTCACGCTCCGCCGCCTTCTGCCTCCGCCCCGACATCATTATGCCGCCAACACATCCAATTATGAGGAGTCGCGCAGCACGCGTGGCGGCGAGCAAACAAAGGAGAGATCCCGGCGGACGGGTGCGTAGTGGCCGGAAGCCTTGTTCAGTGCAGCACACTTCCTGGTTTGGACAGGAAGTGGCAGAAGCAGCTCAGAGTGAAAGGGGTCGAATTATCTGAGCTTGTCTGCGTCGCGAAAATCAAAAGAAAGCAAAGCAAGCAAAACTAGACACCAATTCAGTATCAACACAAGTGATCTTGCTATATGCCCTGAGTAATGTAGAATTTATAGATTGAAAAATTATTGATTACCATTTTCCTGAATTGAAGCTCTCTAAAATCTCTAAAATAATTGTTTGATCTAATTCAAATGATCAATAGATCAATTAATTACTAAAATAGTCAACAGCTGTGGCTCTAACGTTTTTACAATGGCAAGTAAATTCTTTTTTCCGAAAACATCAGATATTTTTAAGAGATCTTTGTGTGAAAATGTTGTCTCTGTGTAATTTGTTTTCTTCCTGAGTTCTTCAGTAACGTGTCAAAAAACAAGCATTGAGGTCGGGAGGCCGGCACATTCATTTTGGTGCATCCGCCTATAATCAGTTCATGGTTGATTTATTATTCAGTTGGAGCCACTGAGAACTCCTGATAATGGCTGGATGAATGGATGTGCCACATACAATCTGAAAGTACAATGTGCCTGGGCATACTGGTAGGCTGGCAAAGAGGCATAGTAATGCAAAAATCAATGGGGCTTTGTGGAAAGACGACATGGGGTTAATCCAAAGAGAAGCACCTTCGAGATTGCAGCCTCTAAACTCAGCATGAACCTTTGAGGATCAGGTAAACGTTTCCTCCGCTCCAGCTCCAGGCACATCTGGTCTATAAGGGCTCTGAGGGTCTGACCTCGTCTGGAAACCGGCTGCTTAGCTGCTCTCCACTCCAGGGCCAAAGGGACTAATCTTTTCTCAGGGGCCAGAAGGAGCTTAAATCTGGAAGAGGAAGCTGAGGCCTTAACATGAAACCTCTGCTATACCTTTTGCTTCCCTCCCTTGTGTTTGTGCTGAGGATTATTTCCTTAGCAGAGCAGAGCGGAGGCATTAGAATGAGTTAAATTCTCTGGAAAAAAAAAAAGGAGAAGTCTTTAGAGTCCTTTCAGTTCCCAGGGACGGAGACGGATTTGTACTTGACAGCTACCTAAAAGATTCGCTTTTGTCTTTACGCCCCGTTTGCTATGCCGAGGTCGAAAAAGAAATACACACGCTCAATTAATAATAAGTCAAAAAAAACAATAAAGACAACAAGCCTCAACCTTCTTACAAAGAGTTAATTAGAGGGGCGGGAAAGATGAAAGACCACATACACTGGTGTGGCAAACTGGATCAAAGAGACTGATTGATGACATCTCAGCGCGAAGCAACGGCGGCCAGACAACCACGTATTGCAATTAGACACCTGCACGTAAGCAGGAGACGATCCAGGGCACGGCAAATGATCCGCACCATTGCTAAATGGCTTGGAAAATAGCCCTGCCTCTAAACTGTGGGTACAAGCGCACGGGCGAGAGGGAGAGAGAGGAGGACGGAGACAAATTCAGGCGGAGTGAGAGCGGCGTAGCAGGCGAGACACGTGGCCACGGTCGAGCCACAACTGGTTTTGTCATCGATCTCGTGATGCCTTTTCCATCTTAGCGTGCCCGAATCCCACTTCACTGGGTGGCGCACCGCTTTGTGCGTCTGCATGTTAAAAAGCCCTTTCACAGATTGATCGCTGAGCCCTAATACGATTTTCGGGGAGATGGTGAAATTCACGCCAGCCAAAGTTCAAACCCTCTGCCGGCAGCTGCAAGAGATGGCGGCCGTCTCTCAGATTCAAGCGGAAGGCTTCGCGCTGAGGTTGTCACCCGGTGAACTTGAAAGGAGAGCCGGGTTTGACTCGAGGGATCTCAAGACCAAACAAAAGACGTCGGGCGAGTCACCGAAGAGTGAGGGCAGGATGGAGAGACAGAAGTGGCAGGCGGGCGGGCAGACACTGTCTACACTAGTGTTTTTTTTTAAAGTGGGGTTCGCCTGAGGGTGCCAGGGATGCCGCAGAAAAATGGAGAGAAGATAAGAAACTAAATAAAAAAATAAAATAATAGAATCATCTTTTTATTATCATTATTATTATTATTATAAAATATAATCGAATTATTGTTTAACCATTATTGCTAAATAATATAACATATAATTGCCTGCCAGTCTAAAACATTGCTCATGGTGTCATGTGCGTGAAGTTTGTGCAATTTCGAGATGATTTTCTCCTCAAACTAGCCTAGAATTTGCCAATTATTTGAGAAAAAAGGAGGTAGCATACATTAAGTATGGCTTTGTAGCCATACAGAAAAATGGCCATGATTGTTAGTTGACCATTATAGCATTCTTATTCTAAACAAACGTAACAATTACTGAATAACAAATAAAAGCAAGAAAAAAAAACAACTAACAATTGAAGCAAAAGGGGTCTCCGGCCACAAGCTATTTGGGAACATGGCATGGAAAGGTTTTGGGAGCCCCAGGCAGGTCTACACTACCACAGAACCTGGTTAAATGTGGTCTGTGTGTATTAAGCCATGGGAAAGTGTGCTCGACTGGCGGCTCACCCAGAGCTCCCAGCTCAGTGTCGGGCTCTTCATAAACTCAGATCTTTCTGTGGGATTCACTCATTCATTCATCTATTTCTCCACCCGTTCTGGGAAATAAGGAGAGGGCTAAGATGTTGTTGAAGTTCCGTAAGAGCCCGGTTCAAGTACAGACGATGGACGGCCATCGGCAAAGTGTCACTTGGCATGGCAGAAAACAACCACTGCTGTCTGAGAGTGAGTTTTTAAGTGGCACATGGAGGGGGATGTTTTTACCCGATAAGGGACAGGAGACACACACACACACACAGTTGGCAAGGTGCCAAACATCACCTACTCACCGAGACAGTTGTGTCCATCATGTGCCAAGCGGAAGCCATCATAGCATGTGCACCTGTAATTTCCCGGGATGTTGATGCACTCGTGGACACAGCCGCCGTTGTACTCGGTCGCGCACTCGTCCACATCTACGAGAGGGAGAGAGAGAGAGAGAGAGAGAGAGAGAGAGTTGACGGCAAAGGATTTTAGAGGCAGCTCTCGGAATATGGAAGCAATCTCAACCTCGCCCGCCGTTTTTTTCGCTTTTGTTTTTTATGTTGTTGTCGGGGAGGCGTGAGAATAATAGTTTTAAGGTTCTATGAAACACATTTGCTTCTAGTCATACTGAGACCGTAATGAGAGAATCAACATCTATCATCTGAAACCTAGGGATAGCTAGTGGCCAATTAACTTGACTCAGTGTCAAACCCTAAAAAACTCCCAGAGTTCCCGAAATTGGATTAAATGTTTCTGATAGCGAGCCCGGAGCATTTTAATTATCAAATTAAGACAAACTGCTCTCATGTGTACTAATTTTTGGCATCATCTTCTGATTTATTCTTGGGAAGGCTGGAACGAGCACATTTCCCCCAAATGTTAAACTTTGTGTTTGTGCAGTCCTGCAGACTGGTCTTGTTCTTGAGACGTGCTCGGTCGTGCCTCGGCCTTGACAATCTTTGGCCTCGGTCTTGCCTTGGTTTTGGACATAATGGCCTGGAGGGGTTTTTCAAAACCCTGGCAAGCTGGCCCTGGTGTCATTATTATCATACACCACATCTTCAAACGCAACCAATAAGATGCAACTATTGCTCAGTTTCTCCCAGCCCTTCAACTTCAGGAGTTGAGTGCCTTCTCTCACACGGACCACCATGATGCGTTTGGTCTACAGTTCATGTGAGTGGTGTCCTGTCTGTTCACACTTTGACACTTTGTTCGGTCTTGGTTTTAATTCGGCCTCAGTTCTGACTTGGTCTCAACATGTCTGTGTTGGTCTGGGCCTTGATACCCCTTGGGCATGATAGTGTCTTAGTCTTGGTAAAGGTGGTCGGACTTTGTCACTGGTTAAACTCTGAATGTGTAGCAATCGACGAGACATGTCAGTGTTCTAACTGTGCAGTGTGCAGTTTAGTTTTTTTTTTTTTTGTTCCAGTCTTTCCCTGTGCACACGCACACACGATGAAGTCATTTAGTACAATATAGCAAATTAAGAATAAGCCTTCCTCAACACGTCTCCTCTAATGATATAAGCATGAATGATGTAAACCTTACTAAAATCCACAGCTGCAGTTATTAGTTGCTTCACCTGTTACTGATATAACGGGGGGCAAATGCCAAGGCCCCAACTCATGATGCCTGGGTTTTAAAGGCTTTTACTGTCATTTTATGTCATATTTGATGCCAAGAAATAGCTTTTTGCGTTGGGAATTTTAATGTTGGCAATGCTAAAAAGCACATTAAAGCACATTCTGCCCAGTATTTTGTACTTTCTCCACTCATTACCCAGATCCGGCCAATCGTGCAAGTTATAAAACAACAAGGTGGGACTATTAGAGGGAGAAATTCAAGCAAATCCATTCGACATTCTACCAATTGCAGTTATATGTACATAAAATGTAATGGTTCTTTGTGCAGAAATACACTTTGTAGCCCTTCAGTGTACTTAGATGGAAAGACTATGAAGGCAGCATGGCAGCTAATGCCCCTCTGATGCATTAAAAAGGTCATTGTTCAAGTGTATTAAGGAGGACTGAGCTGGTTTCAATCAGCTGTTTTATTGTATTGTATTTTATTAATAGTAATTTCTACAAGCTTTAAATGGATCATCAAAAAAAATACAACAATAAAAAAACACCAGAACTAAAAACTGTTTCATCAAGCCTGGCCGCTGAAGATGAAGAAGAACGACACATAAACGAGAGAAGAAAGGATGTCGGAAAAAAAAACAGACTGCAGATATTGTTATGACAGCCTGAGTGGATTTGTCTGTAACTTTTATGGTGATGGCTTAGGGACCCGTACCACAGAGACCCAGATGAGGTGAAGTGAAAACCAAACGCACTTCCACTCGGCTCTTACTGGCCCATTTAGGGACGATGATCCCGGCATTTCAACTCCTCCCTGAGACTGTCTTACTCAGGGCATAATTGGATTTGACAGCTGAGTGATGGGAATGAAACAAAGAAACAATCTCTTGCTCCCTGCTCCTCCGCTTCCCACACATCTCTGTCACGCTCCCATCACAGCACACAATCAGCAGTTGCAACTCCACTCTCCTCCAGACTTGAAAACAGCCCCCAAATCAACACTGATTTTCATACAATAGCTAAAGATATGCAGTGAACCAGTGGTACTTTTACAGTTCACGTTCTATCTTTTCCTATTTAAAAGGGTAAATTCTAGTTTTTGATCTTTTCCGAGTGCATCTGAAATGCTCTACAACCTTCACAGGTGCACTTAATTCGACCTATTGTAAACTTTTGAATGCGGACGTCCGAGTGCTCAGTGTTTCAGTATTTATTGCATAATTTGTTTTTCTCCGAAAAGACGATGAGCTGCAAAAATCATAACACAGGTGATCCGTAAAACAACCACAAAGTGTTCTGCTGCAACAACAGTTTGTATCTACACTAAACAGTTCTTCATTGCCTCACTCACATATTGCCAACACTGTTGTTAGCTTTTGTTCTAATAATTACCTGTGATGCAGAAAGAACCACTGCAGGCTGCAGTCTACTTTACTGCCTTTCATTATATAACATCGCTGTAGTATGAACTTGAACCCAGAAGTCAAATATTCTTGACTTTTTGTGAGTAATGTAAGTGATATGGATTGTATTTCCCCCCTACTGATAGAAAAATGATTTTTAGGAAATTATCTTTCACTCCATAGGGGCATAACTTTCCTCCACGAGTGTGACGGTAAATATATTCATCAGAAGCCTTGTCTTGTGGGGATAGAGACGTCCGCTTCAGCTCTTTCTGACTCATAAAATCCCAGCTATTGCTCGGGGTCAACACTGGGCGAACTCTGTAATTCGCGAGCATCTGAAAAACAAATGAAACCATAAACTCTGAAGACATGCAGGGTGGAGGAGTTGAGAGTGAGCATGAAAAACTTTCTCCTTCCTGCTGCCCACTCGGAACTGCAATTGGTTCACCGCGCAAGTATTCAACATTCAACAAGGCAACATGCCCTTCAAATCTGATTACACAACTCTGCATTTTAATATTATTTATCCGAGTTGCTCCCAATTTTTCTTTTCTTTTTACCTGTCACCAACCTTGAAAATCCTAAAGGAAACTGTGAGGTTGATGGAAACCCCAAGCATTCACACATTCTTACAATAGTTTCAATAAAGCACACTGTTATGGCCCGCAGGCAGAAAGCCATGAAATGCGCTTGCTCAAATAAATGAAAGAATAATAACAGAAGGGAAAAAATGACACGGTGAAATATGGTTTTGTAATAATACGAATAAAAATTTGGGGGATATAATGATCTGGGGGCTTTGGGCATGTTGAAAAGGCTAAGAAAACAGACTTGCTCCTGACAGTCAGAGTGATCTGCCTCTGGCTGTGGAAATATTCGAGACTGTTTGGCAGACACTGCGACTGCCGTTTCAGCCACTATCTTAATTCTCTCCTCAAAGATGTTGTTTGAAATGTACTGGTGCGTTTCATCGTGCCACAAGAAATCTTGAAGAAATCTTGAAACCAAGTTGTCACGGAGACAAGACGCTCAAACCAAGCTTGTCTCTTGCCTGGGGGGGGGTTTACGTTTAGAGGGATCAGGGGGAAAAAAAAATATTGGCATGTCGTGTGTGTGGGTTTAATGGCAATGAAGAGTCTCGCTGAAGAATTTCATGCCCACTGCTACAAAAAAAGAAAATAGAAGTGAATTGACAAAGGTATTTACCTTCACAATGTTTGCCATCTCCTTTATAGCCAGACTTGCAGATGCATTTATATGACCTAACGGTGTTCTGGCAGATTGCGTCGATGCTGCAGTTGTCAAGCACCTCTGCGCACTCATCCACATCTAGAAAAAGAAGGAAGACAAGGTTGATTAGCTGATTGATTAATAAATATATAACTTAACAAAGAAGTTGCCGTTCAGGCCAAAGTTTAACCACTGAAACAGAGCTTTACTTCAATTTGTTATACCGGACTTCTTTCAGAGAGAAAGACAGAAAAAAGGACAAAAGAACAATGCATATTGTGTAATAATGACAGAAAAGAATAGAATAGAACAGAACTTAGTTTTTTTGGGTGTGCAATAATGACAAAGTGCAACCAAAATTCCCTCTGCCGCCAAAACTCAAACCCAGTGTGCGTCCTTCTGAGATTCTACATAGTTGCGGCTATAAACTAGGACAAGTTATTTTTAATGTCCCATATTATTAATATTTTCAGAGTATTGAAATAATTTACTTTTCATCCTGAACATCAGTAGAGCTGCTTCAAATAATTAATTAGTTTAAAAAAAAAAACACACACAAAAACAAAACACAAAACATCATATTTAGCCGTCTTTAGTCTCCCACAAAGACTCTCAGCTTAAGCAGTCTCCTAAAACCAAGGCTTTGTTGGACCTTCCATGTGAGGAAGGAGGCAAAAAACAAGGCGGCTGCTGTGAATCAGTCACAGACGGTGGAGAAAGTGTCCGGCTGGCCGTGTTGTCACACGTCTTCTGAAAAATGAGACACACATAATGCACCGTAAAGGATGTTCTTTCCTTATTTCAGGGGAGCGTATTGATGAAGTGATGGACCCACAGGCCTTTACAAAACAATGGTGGGGGAAATTTACAAAATGCGATCGATCTTTAATGTTGATTTTCAACCTTAACACTTAACACCTTATGTGCCCCACTAACATGAACCAGGGGAACATATATTGCACAATGACTTGGCGCACAAAAACGCCTGCCTTTCCAGACACTGTACACATAAATAATAATGTGCCCCTATTTATATGGGTGTGATATGAGAGTCCAGTTCACTCTTAATGGCAACCCCAGATATTTTGTGAGAGGAATAATTGCACAGTACAAAAAAGGGGGCAAAACTAAAAGCAAAGAAAGGCATGTCATATCTGGGTGACAGTAGAATAAAAATATTTTGTATGGTAAAAGCAAAATGTGAGCGGCTTTTCATCGACTAAACTGGAATACGTAAATTGTGGCTTTTAAATTGTCAAGTGAAGAATTAAACAGTATTCTAGTGACAATACAGATAGGATATGCAGGAAACAGATAGTCTGAGGACAGGAAAAGATAACAATGGAAATGAATGCAACCAGGAGCATGATTGGGTTTTTCCTCATGGAGCCCCTAATCTCACCAAATCCCAGTTAACCAGCCCAGGTGTTTAGGATTACCCCCCTGCACACAGGGAAAAGGAGTTCTTAACAAGGTTTACATAGCTTCCAATATCCACTCCTATCATAAGACATCTGCAGGAGCCAGCTGATCCCACTGGGAAATGACCTGCAACCTAAACCCCTGAGCTTAGCGTATTTGCAATATCTATTAAGGACACAAAGTCTGTTTTGGAAAATGGGGACAGCGGCAGTGCAGTGCAAAGCTTCCGCGGGATATCTGTGTCACAAAACTGACCCTAATATGTACATTACCATCCACCAATAGGAGTTTGAACGCACTGGGCAATTTTCATGACACAATTGCAGCTTATGTGGTATTAGATTTATTTGTGTTAGTCTGCCAAGGCAAAAATGCTCCGAGGTGGTATAGCCTCACAGTGCGAGCGCGACGCTAAGCCAACATCCCATTGAAAAGTTTGGAGAGTTTTCAGGAACCCTGTGGCGTTTACAGTCGGATGAAATATCGTCAGAAGCCCTCTGTTGTTCTAGAACAATAACGTCACACAACATCTGTTTTGCTCTGCAGTACGGGCCCATATAACATAATTGTAATGAATGTTTAGAATAAACCCATAATGATGTAAGATTTCTGTTCTAAGTGGTGTTTGTTATATTTGCTGCTTCTTGTAAGTGAGCGGCAACAATTTTTTTTTGTTTATGGCATAATCCATTCCTATACTGACAAATACAGAATCAAGCCTTTTTATGACCTACAAGGCCCCTATTGCCTAGCTGGTGACACTCAAGATTTAAATATATAAGCATGCTTTTATTTTGTTTACCAAGTTACCATTGCACAACGTAAACCACCGAATTAAGAAGTGAGGAGATCACTTGGGTAGCAGACTCTTGTCTAGGACTCATGGGGAAAAGAAACCACAAGCCTTTGCAGTTCATGGCCACTAGCAATTTGTTCATAACTGAGAGCTTATGCAAGCAAAATCCTGTGAGTAGATGAGCAATTTTTGACAATTTTCAAGACAGAATTTGTTAAAATAAACCACAAAGGCTATAACATGTCTTCTCACACTCACACAGGAGCCTGGCAGTGACACAACTTTGTTGCTTGTTTTACTGGTGAATTGAAAAGCATACTAAAAAAGTCTATGTGCAATTGACACACTCTTTAATTTGTTAGATTACAGGCCAACTCATAATAAGGAAACTTTGCTGATTAATATTGTGACCCAAATCAAATCAAGCACAGTAAAGGTTGGCACGAAATTTGCATATCTCATTTTCTTAAAGCTCTTTTGTACAACAACGGAAATATTGAAGTCTTTAGATATCTAAATGTCAACATGCTGTTGTAAAAATAAAAAAATAATGAAGAAAATAAAATGATGGCAAAAAGGCTTGCATTTCCCCACAAGCAGAGAGAGTTTAACAGTTAAACTTCTGAGCAACATAAAACACCATAATGGCTTCTCTCTCGCTGCGTACACAGTCAGTTTTAGTGAAGCCTGAGCTTCTCTAAAGCTGTATAAATTTATATGATGAGAGACCAACGTGAATCCTCCTGAGGAGCAACCTGGGCCTGTTCCTCTCAAACGAGCTCAGAGCAGAGGGGTGAGAGAGGAAGTGCTTCGCAACAAAGGAGGTATTTATCACGACATGATTTCTCTCACTGTCAAGTTTCTAGGTGCCACCTCTCACCGGTGATTCATATTTATCAGGACAGAAAGTCAAAGAAATCTGCCGTTTCATCTCGTTATTAATGCCCCCGTCTGGAGTACGTTTGCTTCATCTTTGCTGTCTGCGCGGATTCTGCATCTCACTTTTTACTAGGAGACAAACAGACATTAGCAATTGTACTTGCCAGTATACAATTTAAGTCTGCCATTGCAATTGACAACCTAGCATAAAAAATATGGACTTTTGTGTTTGTTAGATTGCTTATTTCTTTATAGCAAGAATGCTTCTTGGCAATATGTCTTATATCGTGAAGGTTTGGTTATTTCCCTTTGCAATGGTGCCACATTTGCAGGAACACGCATTTGTGGATGAGCAGCAGAGCTGAGTGTGTGGGTTGCACCCATGGAAACTTTTGCGTAATCTTCTCTGCCAAGGCCAAACAGCTTCTTTTGCTCTTGTTTTTTGGGCTCGTGGTGCCCCCAGGTACTGACTATCAGGATGGAGGAACATTATGTTGAATGATGAGTCCAGATTCTGCCCACAGCAGCTGGAGGGTAGTGTCAAAGTGTGAAAGAAGAGGCAGAGAACGCTACGCTGATCACTGGGCCTTGATGCAATCTTAATGCAGAGAGACACCGAGATGAGACTCTGCAACAAGGTGTTTTCACTGTCCACAGTCTGGGACCTGTCCTCTTAGATGAAGATCGGTCACCCCAACAGAACTGGCAGTGGTGCTCTGTTCCCTGGAGAAGTGGGTATACTCTTTCTTGGCCCCTTTTAAAGCAACATTGAGGAGTGAGTATACGCAATGCTGACAGAAAAATAAGTAGGTCTACTCCGTCTACCCGCGCATGCCCTGCACCACACTGCTGAGAACGGAGTTTGTCAGAGGCACCCTCCAATATCTGGATATCTGGAAGTGGGGAGGACGGAATGGCCTGCCAGTGTTCGACCTCACCAAAACCAACACAACAAAGTTGGCTGACTTGGGACAAAAGTTAGTTGAATAATGGGATGCCAACCCACTGCAGACACAAGATGTGCCTGGCTGTTGTGGTTGTGTATGGTTACGCCGCACCCCACTAAGCCTCAGCTCTTTGTTAAAAGAATAAATAGTTAAATACGTCTCGTCTCTTCGACGTCCACCATTGAATCTACCAAATGAGACTGGATGAGAAAATGAGCTATTTGTCACCAGCAGGGAAGATTTGGCAGTTATACTATGGGCACAACCCACATACTCGGCACTGCTGCTCATCCCACAAATGCATGCTTCTGATTAATGTGGCAACGTTGGAAAGGGAAATAGACAGGCTTTCCAAACGCTTTAGAATTTATTGCCGAGAAGCTTTGTTGTGACAGAGAAATAATCTACCAAACACACATTTCCATACTTATTGCGCTTGGTTTATGTCCGTTTCAGTTTATGTTTAATAGCTTGCTAGAACACAGTTGAGTGTAGGAACTGTGCAAGTTACGCAAGTACCACGTTCTGACACATTCTAACTTCAGTCAAATTTTAAATCATGGCAGATGCCTGCTTGCCACCCTTTTAGGGTTTCATACCAACAACGGCCTCTAGTCTGGAGCAGAATTGGATGGAACCGGCTGTAGAACCACTCCCTTCCCCAAAATCTCCCTCCTGTGTCCATGGTTAGCAAATCTGTGCACCAAACATCTTTTTGGATGTGCATTCGTGAGACCTTTTAACTAGCGCAGCTATTGAAATACCAATTTATAATAACACAAGTGTTTGCTTGCGGACAAATAAACACTTGTTGCTCTACACTCCAACTGCTCTGTGGCTCTGTCCGCACGAAACAAAAGACAAATTAAGACATCATGATTTAAACTGTAAAAGTACATGTCTGTCAAAGCAGTTTTTTACCCCCCGCAAAAAAAAAAAAAAAATACAGCCACAGCTACATAAAAGTTACTGGACGTATTCCAATAAACACACGAGCAACAAAAATCTTAACGTGCCGGTCTTGTTAGAAACATACCCGGGTGTCTTAGCCACAGAAATAAACATGTGGAAATCAATATATCCGTTGGACGAGTCCAGAGGTCTATCCTCGGACCACCTCGGGAAAAACAGCAATGTTTTCATCAACGCTGCACCAGTAATTGACTAACACAGCAGATGAAAGGACTGTCTTTCATTAGGTTTCTCTCATTCTTTAGTGTTTAGAACCACAGTTGTCGGGAACAAGTTAAGGCGGCGGAAGACTAAGCTGGCGTCCGAGACAAAGATGAATAAACAAAGTCAAACCGACAAAAACCGAAGGAGACAGCAGTGTTGAGCAATGCCCTGAGCACAATGGAGTCGCAGGCAGATCCGAGTGTGTGTTTAAACCTACTGACGCTCCGAACCCTGCTGGCGGCCGTCTGATTTTGTTGGATAAAACTAAGCCATGCAATAAAGAAGAATTATATTTCCCACCCTGCAACTGACCCACTTCACGGTCTATTAGACGCTCAGTAAACCTTAATTCTTTCCAACCTTAAAGCTTTAAATGCATTGCTGTGCGCAGCTACGGCAGGACAGCCACTTTATTTTGGCGGGTGGCGCTGGGAGGGCTGCGTATAAATGGATTTTATTGTCATTGTACTACTTTTGACACGTACAACATCTGTATCCTAACAGCAATGTGTTTGGAAAGTCACTTTCAAAAACCTTTTGGTGCATTCATTCCAAAAGAGCTCTGACATGCGAGGCAGAGCTGCCAACTCGGGGTCCTGGCCAAGGAGGTGAGACCCTGTCGGAGGCGCTTTTCCTCCCTGATTTATGGGCAGCTCCCGGGATAAGCAGCGTATTTAGCCCGGCAGGCTGGAAGGGTGTTAGCAGGAAAAGGACTCGAGAGAGGAGAGCGCGAGCGTGTGGGAGAACTGTAGGGCTCAAGGTGTGTAGTTCAAACATCGGGTAATGTTTACTTAGAGTGTTGAGACCCTCACTGTTTGCTTTGCCTCAGACCTGCCCACCGCCGCCACCACCACCCCCCACTCCGGCCCATCACCTTTCCTTTAGCTACAGAAATAGACTGAGTGGAGCAGGGACACCCATGGGTGTAGCTTTACACAAACTGCCTCCGGCCGACTACATACTCGCAGTCAAAAAAGCAGGGCCGGGCGATTGCCTTTCTCTGACAGAGCGACTCGGTGCCACACTGGAACAGCTGCGGTTTTCACGTCGGACACAAAACATGCTCTCTTGACTGAGGCATTTTCAGACTGAATCCATCTTCATTAAGTGTCGGTCACGGAGGAAGGGTGCCGGGTTCAATTCCATTAAAGGTGTTCCCAGGATCACAGTGTTTGTCGTACTGTGCGTAATTACAAAGCAATAAGCGATGTAATTATCCATCTCGGAACGACTCTTACACTATACTTATGGTTGTGGTTGAGCAGGATGAGGTTAAGGTCAGGATAATTACTTTCGGATACAGAGACTGAGCGGCTGCTCCGTGAGGAAGCAGGCAATCGACACCTCTTCCGAGCGATCCGCTAACGCCGTGTCCGAGGAACAGGCACGATGGCCTCTGGAGCGGGCTTGCCACGGGAACTTCAAAAATGATTGCCGACTGAGCTACTACAGCAACAAAAGATTCCCAAATGATTTAGCATCCAAAACAGGCTGCGTTGCCATGACAGTGTTTCGCAAAATAAAAGCAATATTTGTTAAATTTCAACAAAGTACAATAGCGATTTGCAGGTGTTTCCAATGAATGGTGTCAAGCGCATAAGCTGTAATTCTTAGGTTTGCTTTTGTTTGTCAACTTCTTTTTTTTGCTGTCAAGAATGGTTCTTTGATTTCTTGTAAAAAAAAATATTATATCTCCTCCTCTGTCCATTTTCACTTGAAGTGAGCTGGTCACGTGATCCCATACGTCACGTCCAGTGACGTGTTAATGCAAAAAAAGTGATTCCATGACACTTTTTTACGATATACCTCGATATCGATACGTCTGAGAAACCACCTCATGACAGCGTAAAAAACTTTCAGCGATACTTTTAGGTTTACTTTTAGGTTTTTCGAAGTTGAGGAGTTTCCATTACCAGTTTAATGGAAAACACAGCTATGACGCAGCAAAAACCCAAACCCTTCCACACAGTTCCCCCGTCCCGTACACAATGTGCTATGTTAATAGAGGAAGCACAGTGTGCCGATGGTGTGAAGCTTCTTTCCAACACTGCCAGAGCACACTGTGAAAATGCAGTGGGTTGCCTCGGTGTCTCGGTGCAGCACACTGACCAACATCCCGCATTGCCACAAAAAGAGAGGTTTTGAAGAAACGCAGACACCAACATGAACACAAAATTCCCGCTCCGACCTCCACCCCCACCCTCTTCTGCCTAGATCCCCTTCAGCTAATGAAGGAACACACTGTTGGCTGGCCGGCGAGACTAAAAAGTTGTGAATAAAAATATCACCTGCTTCCATTTGGGATATTTACACTTATCCTTCACACACACTAAAGGTTCAGGAATCCTGACCGCTTACTGATCCTGCGCTTTCAGCAACTCGGGATCAGAACTTCAAAAACGGCGGGACCCTCCCTGCTTATGTCCACCAACCGCAGACCCCTCTGAATAATCTGAGAGAGAAAATGATGGAATACAAGCTGGAAAACATTAACTGTCCAAATGAAGTCCAATTTCTTTCACCTCTCAAAATATGCAGGATGTTTTACTTTTAATTAACAATGCCTACTCAGCGTTGACTATTAAACTGCTTTATGAGATTATGTAACGTCTGAACTTGGCCTTGCTGTCATGTTACTTAAAAGGGAATTTTTCGTTTTTTCGCATTTTCTGACAGGGAGGAGTACTCTGCCTGCAAAGGCACTGCCTTCATGATGACTTGAGGGGGAAATAATTAGAGAAGCTACTGAACTGCTTCATGGAAAGTTGTGGGGAACAAACAGGGTTGGGTTTTTTTTTCAGCGGTTGATGCCAGCATTTAAAAAGCACGTCAGTTTATGACTGATGCCAGAATCACATTGTTGCAACAGTTTATCAATAAAAGCAAATGAAAAATTTGTAAATGTAGGCAGAAAATATAATGAAATAATATTTGAGAACAGTAAAGACATTGTTTTGTTAAGTAAATTAACTTTTTCAGAGGATGTCTACAAGTAATTTATTGTGCAAAAATAAAAGCAGGCAGCTTTACGCTCAAACTCACCAACTTCAAGCCAGAAGAAATACATTCTCACCACCGGTATGTGTTTTATGTATTTAGAGTCATTTTCATTATTTACTTACTACATATTCTATGAGTAAATATTTTTGTCAACATATTACATGGCGGGCGACACTGCCTTTCTGTGTGGAGTTTTCATGTTCTCCCTGTGTCAGCATGGGTTCTCCAGATTCCTCCCACAGTCCTAAACCATGCATGTGAGGTGAATTGGAAACTCTAAATTGTCCATAGGTGTATATGTGAGTGTGAATGGTTGTTTGTCTCCATGTAGCCCTGTGATGAACTTGCGACTAGTCCAGGGTGTCACCCTGCCTTCGCCCTATGACAGCTGGGAGAGGCTCCTGCAGACCCCAGTGACCCTGAGCTCAGGAAGAAGCAGTGCTGAAAATGGATGGGTGGATATTACATGGCTGAAAAAAAATCTAGAAGAAATAACTCTTTTCTGTTAAACAATTGCACCTTTCGGTCTGGGATGTCGTGACACAGCTCCCTTTGCCAGACATCTTGCACTTTAAATCAAAGAGTCATATAATTAAAGTCTAGACTGCACTAGACAGCATGGCAGAGCCAAAATAATTCCACATTGTCTTGCCTTCCCTGGTGCACGGAGCAAAATAATCACCTGCCTTGGACTCTTAGATTCTACTGTTCCAGCACTGGTACACTGTGTAATGGGGGTGCACATAGGGGGCATCATCATTTCAGCAGATCCCCTGACATAACGGCGCTGGGGCAACGAAATCCAGGGACACTTATCGTGACGCTGGGGAGAACAGACGGATTCCAACAAGTCCGAGCTCTCCACATAAATAAAGGGCCACTCTCTGTGCTCCTGATATACAGAGCGGTGCTGAACCTTTCCCTTCAGTGTGGCCTTAGCGGACTGTGACTCACAGACCTCCAAAAGAGAAAAAAAACAAAACACTTATTACAGTAATTAAGTGAATCATGGAGCAATAGTACAGTAGCGCTGAGAGAGGCTGACGCGACACTCTCTAAATGTCAGTGGGCTTATAGACGCTGCACACACTGAATAATTTAGCATTATTTGCAAGGGTTTCCCATTAGAGCCGGAGTGACAAGAAATTAATTTGTACCTTTCAAGGGACTTTTCACCGGCCTCGACATAACACCCCCCAACTCTTAATGACTTCTTGGCCTCATGCAGCATATTTTACATATGGGAAGGGTGGCACTTAGTCCAGCTGTACGCCTTATATTTATACAACCAGAGCTAACTGACATGACACTCTCCCCTCTGCACACAGCAATTACATTCATTGGTGGTTGCTTTAACCAGATACAGTACCAATAAAGATGGCAATGTAGCAATTACAGCACAAGTGTGATATTTTTAGTTGTTTCCTGTCAAACTGGGGTATAACGTGAATGGTTCTCTGTGTAAGCTGTGAAGCAGGCTTACGACCGGCGCTCAGCAAAGTGAACTTCATTGGGTAGCGACTGACTGGATACATTCTCCGCGCAAATGCTGCGAGACAGCACAATCACTTCATGCAAGCCTGGCACTCGGGGCAGACATGTCGGATATGTAATGGGCCTCCTCTCTGAGCTCTTTCTTTATTTAAATCTTAAAAGGGTTTACTTTCCCAAACGGAGGCACAAACATGGGGGGAAATCTTAAAGCAAAACATTCTACTTGGGAGAATAAATGTGAGAAAGCAGCAATCTTGCCATTGTGCAGGCGGCTCATTTTCAATTCAACATTTCTCTGCAACCAAAACAAGTAATTTTTCTAAAAATCAGCTTGGCGTTTTCTTTGATTTCTCTACATGAGTAGTGGTTGAACATTCTACTGTCTACAATACACTGCTGAGACATAAGGAGTTAAATAAGGATCTAGTTGGAGAAGCAGCAGTAGGTTTGGACAATCTATATGTAACTTGTAACCAGGGACATGTATATAATGCAGTAATAGAATAGAATATTATCTATGGTCTAGAGTAAGCCAGTTAGACTATTGCTGAACAGTAACAGACAGCACAATTCTTCAGTTACCCCCACTTTTGTTTCACACAAACACAAATTATTCAACATAAATTATTTTCACAATGCAAGCTCGTTTTTTGCAAACTACAAAAGTGTATGACTTCATTTATTAGTAATGTTACAGCCCCCAAGGAATCAGCGTGCTTTAATATTGAGAGATGCACGGCAAGTTTCTGGATAGAAAATAATACACTCTGAAAAACTAGCAACTAACTTTCAGCAAAAGTGATAGAAATGGAAAATGAATAAATTTCTCATTCTTGACTGACTTGTTTGCAAATTGTTAATTTAAGACTAACGAGAAAAAATGTAGGACTGAGAATTTAAGGTTATTTTTGAAGAATATTGAGGAAAAAAAAAAAGATTTATGATTGAAATATGAAACGTGAAAATAATTTACATTACCAGGAAGTCATTCAAATTAATATATTATAGGTTGATAAAAAGAAAGAGTATTTGAAGGAAGGAGTGAGCTCTTATAGACAGCAATAAAGACACTTTTCTGTGTGGACTTCAACGTGGGTTGATTAAGTAACATGGAGGAGTCATATGGTTTTTCCCAGGCCTCTGTCCATTGAGGATGTCTCATAATCATCAGCAAAGCCATTCCACTTCCTACCCAGAATGCATTGGCAGGAGCCCACCAAATAAATAATTTGGCTTTTTTTTTCATCTGGATTCCTTGATGTATTGGGTTGGATTTTTCCATTACTAAGCAGAATAAGAGCATTTCCTTTGACTTCCAGCAGTCTCTGAAGCTGGCGCTCACCATCAGGAATGTAAACACACACAGTCTGTAAACAAGGCTCTCTCTGACCCCCAACCCCCTTCTGACAACACTGACCACCACAGACCAGCCTAATGACGTCCCCCGCTGACCCCCTCCCGCCCCCCAAACACTCCAAAAAAAAGAGAGAGAGAGAGAAAGAGAGAGAGAGAGAGGGATGCAGCCCCATTATTCAGCCAAGAGGTCAGGAGAGGGAGCGGGGAAGCGGGTGACAGAGGAGCACGGCAGCCGAGATGGGATCTGCGCTCGGATCTCGCTCCGCGGTCACTGTATGGCTGATCAGAAAGTAATGGGACAGAAAAACAAATGTGGTATTCTGTGGTGGGGTGGGCTGGGCTGAGAGGATTAATGATCCAAGAGCCACTGCAGCTGAGGGACAGCGCCGAGCTACAACAGCATACCATCAAAACATGCAAAAAAAGAAAAAAAAATTGGGGGGTGGGGTGGGGGGTCTCCAGAGGTGATTTTAAGCCCAGGGGGGGCCGGCCAGACTGCTGTCAACACTGGCTCTATCCTCCCCCGAAAGCAACAGGGATGTTGTCAGCACAGTGCAGCATCTGCACAGAGAACAAAGGCCCAGTGACAGGGGGAGATAAAAACAGGACAGAGCTCTCTCATTTTCGCTGCCACAGTCCAGGGAAGCACCACGGGCCTCATTTGGAGCATATTGTTCGGATTAAAGCCCGGGTAAATAAACAAGCTACAAAACGAGATCTCGACTCCTCGCCCATGAGCACTAATGACTTTTACCGTCGCAGGCCAGGCAGCTCTCCCGGTGTTCCTCAGAAAGTTTAGTCACTTTTAAATCCTATTTTGCCCTCCTCCGTCGCCGGCGGGCGACCATTCCAAATGAGGTGACGCACTGTGGTCACTAGGGCCTTTTTGCTGTCTGCTGATAAAGTGATTTTCAGCTTGAGGACGGGTGAGAGTAAGTTCCCCGGCAGAGGGATGACAACAACTGATGGGCTCCCCTCGGGAGTGGCAGAGAATTTGCAAGGAGCCCAGGTTAGTGTTTTTCTCCTTTAGGAGTGACCTCACACATCCACTGCACACAGACTGTGCAAAAAAATAAAAAAACAGAAACAGTTGGAGAACGGAATAAGCCCACACATTAGGGTATGATTACAGAATCGCCATTTGACGTGAGCTGAAATAAGGTGGGAATGGAAATCAAACTCAGACACACTGAAAAAGAGTATTCATACTTTTGAGATTAGTCACATTCCTGAAGGAAAGTTGGATCAGAATGTCCTTTTAAAAGCCTGGAATGGGCACACAACTACATTTCTTTGTGTTGTTTTTAGACCAAGAGAAGAAGACAGAAGCCGACCCCGCAGCAGTTGAACTACAAGGAATACATATTACACCTAATTTGATTTATTTGCGTATTGGTGTTTATTGTACTTCCGCGTACTCGATCATCCCCCACAGTCTTAAAAATACAATATGACAAGTGCAAATACTGGTTTGTTTCTTCACTGTGGCCATGGAAACCATTGTCAGCTCAGCCATCATGTCCAAGTTCCTTAAACAGAAGAGCAAGTTTGTTTTTCCCCTACAACAACTGCATTCTTTTATAACACGCAAATGGCAGGCAGGCCTAATATTTTCCCCTTAGTGATTTTTCAGTTTATCGCCCAACAACACTTTTCCAATGCTGGGACGCAGTGAGTCTGAAACGACTGCAGTTGACAATAATAAGTGGTAAAGCAGCTAAATTAACAGTCACCCACTGGCCGGACTTAAAAACGCAAATAGCTACTGTACATACACAGAGACTCACACCAGAGGGCGGGTTGAAATTACCAATTAATCTCACATGCATGGATTGTAAGAGAGTGTCAGTAGACGGACTCGGGGAGAAACAGGCTACTCAAACCAAATGGGCCGAATCCTGGGTCCCTTCAAGGCGACGCTACCAAGCCCTGAAACTGCAAAAAATTTACACTACACAAATTGAGTTTGCCAACAGAAAATGTGCACAACAAATAGAAACATGCCTAATGGAAAGACATCCATTTTACTGACTGCCGACACCTCGGAAAAAGTAATAACGCTAACATAAGGTTGCATTTGGGTGATTTGAAGAAAGCACAGAAATAAAATGTATTCATTGATTTTCAAATTTAAAAGTCCCATGATGCATTTAGCAATAAAAAAAAAAACGGCTCTGCAAGCCACAATGTTCCAGATGCCACAAGACGTAACACCTGCACTGCAGAACTTCTCAACAGTCATATGGACTAATCGTAAAAATTGGATGCAAAATCCTTGAGTGTGATTTGAGATGATAACCTTTCTGAAACGTTGTGGCAACGTGAGGCTTTGCCTTGCATTCCATTTGCAAAAAGCACAGTTATTGCAACCAAAATAACCCTGGCAAAATGTAGAGCGTCCGCTGCAATACCTCTTCAACTTACAATCACATCAAATCATTTAGCGATGGTGTTGAATCAACATTTTGATGGTACTGCTTCAGTTTGGAGTTGTGTTTGTTGAGGATGTAAAACTATTTCAGCACACCGTTGTGGACCAGACGTCGCCTCACAGCAAAGTGCAGGCAAGGCAATGAAAGGCTAGGAACCAGATAGTGTTACAGAACAAGTTATAAAACATTCCCTCAAAAATATGTCACAACATCTAAAGAGATAATTTGTTTAGTTTCAAAATCAAGATTCATGGGATTTGAGGGACAAATTAAAAAAAAAAAAAAAAAAAATTAGCAGCAGGAGCTGCTAGTGCTGCTAGTTTCCATGAGAACAGTTTCCTTTGGACTTTTTTCTAACACCTGTAAAGGCCAAGCAGCTACTGGCAGTCAGTCATTACATGCCTTAATATATCTGCATGAGTGTCGTCTATCAGAGTGAAGTGCATTTCTAAAAATATATATTTAAAAGCATATATTAAAAGAATATGCTACTAGAGACTAAAAAAAGCATACCGTGTGTCTTAAGACAACCTACCAATATCTTCTTAGAATTGCAAGACATTTCAGGAAATAAACAGCACTTAATTTTAATAGCAGCAGAAGAGGAAGAAGAATGAAGAATAAGAATCTTCAACACTGCAGCAATATCAGCACAGTTTTACATTCCGGCAGTTGGGATGAAAGTGGGCAAGCGTCCAGAACGAAGGCTCATTGAATTGCCTTGAGTCAGAACGTGTACAAGCCAGCATTGGCTAAACATGTGCCTGTGAATATGGCGCTCACTGTGTATGAACCTGCAGAACTGAAAATCAATCTGAAGCTTGAAGGATTTAGAAAGTGGGGTAGGAAAAAAAAACTGAACTGTTCCCTGCCTTTAAAAGATTCTCCAGCAAGCACTTTTGTTGTTTTTTTACAAAACATCCAGCAAAACAAATTTCTAAAGCTTAAAAGGACGGAGAGGGAAGCGTGGGATGGTGCTACTTCAGCAAAACCAGCCGACGAATGGAGAGAAGCTATCAGAAAATACTGTCACTACTATTGTCGGTGAAGTTGAAGTTATTCTTGTGTATTTTCCCACTTCTTTTGGAAACATCCTTGGAAAACGCAAGGGGGTGAAACAGCTTGTCAGAGTTCATTAGACAACTTGCTTCCTTCCAAAATGTTGTGCAATAGATCAGTTTGAAATAAGCAACATAACACCAAGCACTAAAACCCATTTGTAATTTAGAGAAACATTTTTACAGAATTTTGCTTCTGCAGTAAATATGCGTTATTCTTCTTAACGTGCATCAAAAGGCTTTTTGGAAACTCAACTCCGACTCTTACCTTGGGAAGTGAGGGGACCTCTCCTCGCTAAGCGCAACCCTATCCCGTCTAAAAATCACTCATCGCACACACATTCACTTGTCCTCACAAAACACCCGGAGATCAAAGTCGCCTTTGTGATTCATACCACATTGCTTTTGGACAGAATTGTTATCAAGTGTTTTCACCGCTCGAGTGCTGCCATGCCAAGATGACAATCTCTGTGGTCTCTCTGCTGCTCTGTAACAACATGTAGAGCGGTGTTGAAGCACCGCTTGGCAGCCAGATGCTTTCTCAGAGTGGATAAGAGAGGCACGATTGATCGCCCCACCGCCCATCCCACTAATCAGCGGGTAACCAAGTCCTACCCGTGGGTCCAACCTGCCTCACAGACTGCGATCAAAACGGGGCGCGCAACAGTGACTTGACACTGCGGGTCTGCTGTTGCAAAAATGGAAGGGATAAGGAAAACAGAAAGAAGCTCATATTGTCAATGGAGGTACTTTCTACTGGGGTGAAAAGCATTCTGAAGTTGGAAGTTTGCCGACCTGATTTTAAAAAGTTATCAATGATCATTAATAATAATGACTCTTTTTTTTTTTTCTTTCTCGGAGTGATTGATTTAAAAAAAAGTTCCCCTTTTTAACAAGAAGTACAATTGATCGCACCACTACTCAGCGAGGAACCAAGTTTTCACAAGAGTCTTTTTTGTGTAGGGCTGTAAATAGAGGGCTGAATATAATGTGCACTAGAGATCTGTAATGTTGTTGTTTTTTCTTTTAAGTGCACTAGGCTTCTCCCCTTGAGCCCAAGATGAAAAATTAAGATCCGAGACTAGGTATAATATGGGACATCTAATATCCCAGGTCATTCTGATGGCCTGGGATATTAGAGGATATTAGATGTCTTTTTCCCCCCTGGTTGGCCTGAATACGTCTTCACTTTGCCAGCAGTTTGAAAAAAATTACCTCACAAAACTACAACAACAAACTGTTGCACTGAAGGCTGAAGGGAACTTTTGCCTTCCTGCTCAAAGTCACGTCAACTCTGAGAGAGGGTGAGTCTAACAGCCAGACAAATACCATCGCAGGAGCTTGCCAGGAGTCAGGGTCAAAGCAGATATCACACGGCCCGAGAGACAAGGGAGCAGGTGATGAAAGACTTCTACCGAAAGTGGTTTGCAATAGTTAAAGAATAGATTATTGTGCTCAAGGAAGACGAGCCTCGCCCCTCTTCCGGCTAGACACAAAATATTCAGAGAAGTTCAAGGCCACAGCAACATGCAGGGGGGAAGAAAAAGGCCCATTTAAACTGGTTCTTTTATGTGGTTTCGCATACAGTTTCAAAGACCTCAGAATCACCACAAACATAGCGCCGTACACTCCCCCCACAGCACCAATTACACGTGTGCACACACGCACAAACATGCACACACTACAGTGACACTTGCTGCATACGGCGCCATCAAAAAAGTACCAAAAGTGAGGTGGAGCGACACTGAATGAAGTGTTGGACAGGATGGAAGAGTAAAAAAAGATACACAAACAGACATACGCATATACAGGTATGTACATGTGTCAATTGATATACGTGTATCAAGTCAAAGGTTTGGACACACCCAATTAATTCATTGTCTTTTCTTTCATTCTCATGACTACTGACATTGCAGTTTCTCACTGAAGGCATCAAAACTACGTATGAACACACATGGAATTATGTAGGAAATAAAAGTTTAAAATAACTCAAACACGTTTTATATTTAAATTCTTCAAAATAGCCACCTTTCATAAAAAGCATATTTAGAGTTATTTAACGTGTTTCTCTTTGCTGCATAATTACAAATATCTTGCTCATATATTTGATGTCTTCAGTATCCATCTGCAGTGTGTAAAGATAAAAAAAAATTTAAAAAAATTGCATACTGACCTGTAGTGTGTCTACATTCATATAGACAGATATGTATATATTTTTTCTTTTCTGTTTATTATCCCTGACACTTGTGACTAGGACAAGATGACAGACTGGCAGCGGGACTTTGAGACGCTGTGTGCATGAAGTCTCTTCTGACTGACAAAAAAAAAAAAAAAAAGCAAGCTTACTTCATTAAGTGCAAAGGAAAGGAAGCACAAGACAAAGCAAACAAAGCAGGGGGAGGTGAGTGTGTGAGTGTGTGTGTGGTTGGCTCGGGTGAGGGGATCTCCTCTCCTTTCCATCTTGCCTTAAGACACAGACGCAGGCGGCGGCTGCGGCGGCGGCACCTCTAGGTAAGCCTCCCCATCACTCGGGCCTCATATTGCCGGAGCTGCCTGGTTCCCACAGTGCAGTCCAGTGCGGGATCTGGCTCTCCTCCACCGCTCAGGCGGCCCTGCCGTCTTTAAGACCCCCAGGCCCCGGAGCAGAGGTTACACCAACACTGCCAGCCACGGCAGCATGTCAGGGCCCACACCAACCGTTGCCTTGGTGCCGCCGCATTAACGAAGAGCTCCCGAGTCGGCGCACGAGGGAAAGTGATTTGCCATGACGTCTGCGGCTCCCCTCTTCTTCCCTTTTCCCTCTCTGTTCCTCCGCTTGTTGCTGCTCGCTCAATCAGAAAGCACCTCTCTCACTGTCTGTCTCTGCGCCCTTAATCTCTCCTGCCCCCCACCTCCCCTCCTCACCCACCTCCCACCACCACCGCCGCCACCATCTCATTTTTCCCCTCTTTGTCATTCTCTCCACCACACATTCTCCAGTCTTCCTCACTCATTCCGCTGCCCCCCCCCCTCATGGAATCATGACGGACGCCTGAAACGTCGAGCCGTGATGAGACCGGCGCTAACAAAAGGCAAAGAATCAAACACGCACGTTGAATGAACGCTTATTTGACAAACGGTGCAATTTAGTTCAAGTGCTGCGGGTTCTCCAAGTTTTGTTTTGTTTGAAAAAAAATATATATAAAAAAAAAACAAAAAAAAAAAACTGCACATCACACGCAAACTTGCCCATGCCACGTAGCAGCCACTTGCATCAGGGGTTTGATATCAATTTCATTTAGATTCAAAATATACTCCAAGAAAAAAAAAAAAAAAAAAAACACTGGGGAAGGCGGCAGTCGCTGCACTTTCACTAACAAATAGCAGCCGGAGAAGCATATCAAGTGGCTTTTCACGGTGTTTACACTCAGTGGCCGACAAACAGGTGCATGCCATTAAAGCCCAACAGTCCCACTGCGGCATTCCACGCAACAAGGAAGTGTGTAATCGATGTTCTGGAAAATAAAGTGAGAAAAAAGTAGTTCTAATTGCAAAATGTAAATATTGAGTTTTCCCACAAGTGGGGGCAGACCACCCAGGATGCAAAATAGTCACCCACCCCCTTTCTCCTTTTTTCCTCGTCGACCGCCAGAGAGATGTCTTTTTGTGTGCGCGAAACATCACCGACCACAATCAGCACTCACACAGAAACCGTGATGTGTCTTTGCATGCAAATACTTCTGCTGGCTCCAGCTTGGCATTGTGGGAAAATTAAGTGCTGAAAAACCTGCGAGGGAGAGAGGACTGAGTGGGCCGAGAGCAGGAGCGGTGCGACGACCCGCGTCTTTCATGTTCCTGCAAGGTGCCAGACTTTGGATTCAGGCTCCTCTTGTCTGGTCAAAATAATTTCTCACAGGGCGAGAGAGTAAGAGGGCAGCCGGCTGGGCAGCACAAGCACTGTAGCTGCAGTGTCTGACAGGCGTGAGGTTCCCTCCGAGTGTGTGTGTTACAGACTGGTGTCAAATACTTGTCTGAACTGTGACAAATACCTCCAGCTAGTCTCACTACAATTACCTGCAGGATTGCTTAATAAACCTGAACTGTTCACACTGCTGACGCCGTGTGAAGATCAAAGAGGACCTGCCTTTTTTTTTTTTTCTTATTCTTAGTTTTTTTTTTTTTGTTTTTTTTTTAACTCAAAGTACGGACAACACTTAGGCAAAATTTAATTTGCGCCTTGGGTCTGTATAAATCAAGCAACTGAGCTCACTGATGCAACGAAACAGCAATTCACTGACTGCAACATTAATGAGTAAACTGGCAGATAACCTTTGAAAATAACCAAACAGTGATGCAAATCCCCCCAAAATCCTCTCACAAACTATTAGGAGACACTTTTGAAATTTTTTTTTTTTTTTTTCAAAAGCCAAAAATAAAAGGAGTCACTTTTAATGTAACACAAGCAGCTATGCACATCCACATTCCCTGAGGCATTTACAGATTAAAAGAGAGCTCACACAGAAGAGACACACAGACGTTTCAAAACAAAAAAAAAAAACAAAAAGAAGAAAAACGCTCCTACCTGGAGTAGTTTTACTTCCTGAAGCTGACTGCTGGACAAAGGCGACCAGGCACAAACCTACAAATCCAAAACTCGCGCGTATCAAAGCGTGCGCATACATGTTCACCTTAAGTGTTGTTGAACGCGAGTACTTTTCCCCCCTCTGATCTGTGATGCTCAGGAGCATACGCAAGTCTGTGTGTAAAGTGAGCGGGCGCGCGCGTGCCGCGTGTGTGAGTGAGTCTGTGCGTGTATGTGCGCGCGTTGTATAAAGGTCTTATTTCCTGAGAGAGAGAGAGAGAGAGCCGCCGGTGGTAGGACACTGCGCGATCCCCTTCGTTTCCCCTCCTCACGCCAGCTTATTGGAGTAGCGAGTGATCGCGGTCGAGGAGAGTCTGACAGTGCGCGGCGGAGGAAGGCTTCACCGCTGTTATCATGTTTCCAGCCAGAGCCAATGTCAATTTGGGAGAGGGAGAGAGAGAGAGAGAGAGAGAGAGAGAGAGAGAGAGAGAGAGAGCGGAGGGGGAGGAGAGAAACGAAGACGCGTCTGCGCCGCGACGCGACGCGCTCCGGAGCCCCATCTCCCCCTCCGACTGACTTGACTTTAGTTTCTTCAGTCATTGTCGACGTCGTGCGCGTTACATCCAGTCTGGTGGCTGGCGCTTGACTGACCGGCTGGCTTAAAGGTGGGCAAAGCAGTGGACGCGCGCACTCGCCCTCGCCTTTCCTCATGCGCCAAACACAAGTGTCCCGCGTCACGTCGCTGCGGTGAACGCGTCGGAGGGGAGGGGGGGGGGGCAAAGAGGGCGGCTGGGCGCGTGAGCTACTCGCAGAGAAGGAATAATAGTCTGCAGATTGTACTTTAGGGTTGCTGTTTCATTTCAGCCTGGCTCGATTAACAAACCAATACGTGTCCAATTTCGCCGGGTCGCGAGGCCAGTGTGTGATGGGGGCTGGGGGGATCTCCGCCCACCCGTCTGTCTGACTGACTGACTGACTGCATCATAAGAATCAAGTGAAAACACTTTTTAAAGCGCAGTCAGTGCTGCCGTTGGGCAAAGACCTGATTATTAAAGGTTCTCGCAGGATTTAGGGAAATTGTTAAAATTTAGTAATAAAACAAATGGAGACAAAGGTCCAGCTGGAAAAGTTTCGCTCTAATTCCTACACTGCCTCTGCTGATTTTCTTGCGTATCATCCTCACTCAGAGGTCAATTGGGGCCACTGAGCAATTTCATATCACCATTACAGAAGGAGCTGGATCTGCATGAAAAATGGAAGTGAATCTCGGCAATAAAAATTCAACAGAAATTATTTTTATTTCGAGCTACCCCTTAGATTGGATTAACAAACTAGGAAATGGGAAATGATACCTTTTTTTTTTTTTTCTGTTTTAAGTGACTGAGACACCTGGCTGCTGTGTTTGCATGTACCTGGATAAGACACTCACTTTCATCCAGTGGAGGGGAAAAAAACTGCAATTTTTCAAAAATTAAACGAAAGGCGAAAGGTTACACCCACACATACATCTTGTATATATATATATATATATATATATATATATATATATATATATATATATATATATATATATATATATATATATGTATACATACATGCTTGTTATTTAAAATAATTTCATAAACTGCACCAGCTATACAATTCGGCAATTTGTCAACAATTGTCTCCAGAAATGCTATTTAAGGCAATGCAACAATATGGGGCTTAAAAAAAAAAACTAACTAGTGAATGCAAATTATATTCTGTGTCCTCTGTCTCTAAAAATATAACAAACACCATGTTGCAGTCCCGTTAGCATTAACTATTAAGGTCTGTTTTTGCATTCGTCTGCCCGATGCTCCAGTTTACTGCTGCCGCCAAATGACAAAAAACTGCATGGGTGACATTGATTTGCATGTGGGTGATACATGCCGGGATAAGACTGTCTTTCCATTAACCCCGAGAAGATTCAAGAACCAATTGCCTTGAAACACCTATCATCATCCATCCCAGCACATCAGCGAGCGCCAGCCTCTGTATGCACGCCATTACCCCCAAGACCCGAAGAGGGATGAGGCTTTAGGAGTTACATGAATCAGGGCAGCCTTTCCCACATCGCCAGCAGCGACCGTGGCACATCTCAGCGGTAATGACACGCACAGCATTTGTTTTCGGGAAGGCTCCTGCAGTGGGGGGGGCAGCATCTGTATCCCCACACCTGCTGCCTCCTGCGGCACTATCGCCTTAATTAATCTGCTGTGTCGACACATTTGTGTTTGTATTTCAGTGTTCCGGCGTTAATGCCAATGCTATAATTATCACGCCTGCTCCCATGCGTGATTTCTCTCCCCCCTCAATCAAATATAATTAGGGTCTCCCGATGGCACTGATTGGAGATAACGACTTTAATCGAACATTGCGGAAAAATGTGAAACGCACCGTCTGAGAATAAACGGAGGAAATTGTTTGGGATCGTCTTCCATCTTATTAGACCTTTGCCTATGTCTTTAAAGTACGGTGTCACAATCCAACCGCAATGCATTGCACTGTTTCGTGCTTCTTACATGCCTTACCACAGACTCAGGGCCCTAAAATAAGATATTCAGTGCGAAAGAATAACCTCCCCAGAACCCCCACCCCCACCCCTCCCCGGCTGTATTCCACAGAGGAAGGGAAAACATGTAAATCCACAGCACAAAGTCAAGCAGTTCAGTGTAATTAAAATAACATCCGTCTGGGATATGGAAATATCCCGTGTCCCTGTGTCCAAATCTCTGGGTAATTGTGTGCACTTGTATAACCAAATGAGCTCAGAGTCACTCGGGGAGTTTGAGAAAGTCAGAATGGGGCTGGGACAGAGTCACGCTGAAGGATCCGCACTTTTCATGGCAGCACGTCATTAAAGACAGAGGGCTGCACGCGGGGGCATCACACAGTGAAGTGAACGCGGCTATTTTTACACCGACAGACACGCGAGGGAGGCCAGGGCCAATGTTTAATTTACAACGCTCGTCATGAAAGGGATTTGGAACTGTACGTTGTGGGAGAGTGTTAAAGGTGTTGACAGTGCACAGAGGATGGCTCATGGATGAAAAAATCAAGTCAGTCCATATGTCACAGTAAAATGGGGCGTCTATGTAGCCTGCTAGAATATGTGATTAGAAGACATGCATTATCACATTTTTATAAACTTCCAACTCCTACAACATGTATTTGAAAACTTGTCCACTGTTACCGTTCCTCAGAATGAAATAAATATGTATATACACACACAGATAAATATATAAATATATGTGTGCATACAGTATATATATATATATATATATATATATATATATATATATATATATATATAGCTATACAGCCAACTTTTTTTTTAGTTTTACTGTGAAATATCAAAGTCCAGCCATGCTAAGCAGCTGTTGCTGTAAGATAAACGTAAGATGGATGCATGGGGGGGAGGCGTTAGTGGGAACCACCACAGTAGTCTACTGCATGCTAATGAAGGGAGGACTTGGAGACCCCGCAGTGAGCCTAATGCTCTCCTCCAGATGGTCATATACAGGGACACATCACCTAAGCTCCTCATTTACTTCCTTACAGTCTGACTTTTATGCGGCCCCGATTGTCGAAAGGATTTATGAGTGAAGATGCCAAGGGTTTAAAGCACAGACGTTTCCCCACTCCTTCATCCCTTCTTTTCCTCACGGCGGGGGCCCTCACATGCAAGGTTACCAACACCACCGCAGGCCCAGCAGGATCTCTTGGTACTCACCATGCCAGCACCACAGGGGAGCAGAGTGGCTTGCTGAGTTCCACACTTAAATGAAGGCATCCCAGTGACTGCTGTGGGCTTGCCCTAGGAATGCTTCCTGACCACAGCCTCGGTAACTGGCACTGGGAGGGAGGGAGCGGGCGAGAGAGAAGTGGGTGGGGGGAGGAGGAGGAGGAGAAGGGTGGACAAGGAAACACAGTTATCAGGTCAGAAGAAACAGTTGCTCAAATCAACTCAGAGGCATGCCCCCCCCCCAGCCTCCAGACCAACAAACTACTTCTGGAGCACCTTGAACAAGCACCCCCGCAAAGACACTAGAGGGCATTTAAGCTGCACTCTCATCATACCACTTGAGATGACAGGTGAGCTGAAACCTCCTAATAGGTGTCGTCATCCTAGTGCCCTTGGGCTTTTGGTCCGGCCAACTTTTTTTCCCCCTCTCTCCCGAGTACCTGCTATATCACCCGAATCTAAGTGCCGCTGCAGTGACGAAGACCAGATATGGACAGAACTGTTACGTGAGCGAGCGTGCGGGTGCTGGAGAGGATACAGGCCGCTGAGCGCACACCTGCAATCAAGTGGACTCATCAAGATGAAATGAGACGGAGTGGGAGACATTGTCCCCCCGCTAAGATCCTTGGGCGTAATCGTCGCTGATGAGCCGGTATCATTCAAAGTATCAATCATCATCATGCAACCAGGTTGTATAACAGTGTGCAGAGTGCACACACGCATACAGAGGGGAGAGATAATACCCATATATTTTAAGTAAACTCTTGTGATGACACGGAACTGGGCCAGGCATGCTTAAAGCCCAACAAACTCAGCAGTGGCTCTGTGCCACTTTGTCTGCACTAATCCTCCACCATCAACTCGAATGTGGAGAAAGGGACACGACTTTTGGCTTTCAGACAGACGATGCAAAGTAGGTAAGTACAGAACGAGAACAGCAAGATGGGGAAAGTCCCATGAGCTCACTGTCTCGCCTGATAGTGGAGCAGCTACGCCTACCTTCTCCAGGAGCAGGGAGTGTCTCTGAGGAGCTTTGTGGTGGTTTAACTCCCGTATGAGTGTGTCTCTTCAAATGCAAAAGCCATCCCGAACAATCCAGGTTTTGCTTTTTTAGTATCTCCATCTGGTGCAACATCAAATGTCACATCCCCATTCAGCAACGATTGTGTCTCATGGGTTACTGTGGCACGCAGATGTCCAGGAAACTTCCAGCTAATCTCCCACATTCAGTTTTTACATTCTTGGCTAATACTCTGACCCTGAATCATTTCCTCTGTATGAAAAAAGACAAAGTCATTTTGTTTAGACAGATAAAAACTGCAGCTTAGGACCAAACAGAGCTCTGAGGAGTCATGCTGATGCTGGTTCAGACATGGTCTGACCTCATACATGTGGAAAAAAGGAAAGCATTTCTTTCTCCGTGAAGGCTGATAAGTGATGAGGATCTGCAACAAGCCTCGTTTCCAAGGTAAATGCCGGGTTTACACAATCTTTTATGGCTGTAGAACTGAAAAAAAAATGGCCAAGATCAAATATCTGCTCGTCAGATTTTGGATGATCTGAGCCAACGAGTCATAGACCTAATTAAATCAGGGCTTGTTATTGAATCAGTCTTTTGGTTAGAATCACTAAACCCCTGCAGGCAAACTTACTTTCTTGTACTTAAATTAAACTAGAAGAAAGTAAAAACATAGTCCAGTCAAAACAGTGATATCAGCAAACTGTCAACTAATGTTTAACAAATATTGTGACAAAAAAAATTATCCTAACGATCAGTCACCAGACAATGAAATATATGCCCATTGCAAACATACTTGTAAATCTAGACTGCCCTCTAGTGGATATTGGCTTTTTCTCGTCTCTTTACACAGTATATAAAAGGGACGTTATAGCATTATTGTTGACTTACTGTACGATATAAGGGATATCCCCCCCCTACACACACACACACACACTTGTCTTTGCCAAAAGTAGTCACCTACGTAGAAAATAATAAATTCGCATTTATGTTTAATCTTTTTTTTAGCAAAAAAAAAAAAAAGAAAGAAAGAAAGAAAAAGAAAGTGTAAGGCATTGAAGTCAGGCTGGACAGTATTCGTTTCTTTGTCGGAATCCTGAACTTCTAGAATAATGTCAATAAGGTGAACTGAGGCGACCCGCAGCACTTCTTGTACCTGCCTTGACAGCCATTAGCCGTGTCGTCATTTCCAGGTATAACTCAAAGGCTAATATTTTGATCCGTGACTGAACAACAACACGCGGCAAACTTTTTTTTCTTGCCATGTCTTTTCCCTCACGTTTTAAACAAATGTAACTGGATAGGATGGCAACCAAGCTCGAAGATGGACTAGTACGTAACACATCGGTTGCACACCTGTTTTTCTTGTCACCTTGATTAAGTCGCAGGCTCTTTTGCGCCCCTACAGGCCGTATTGCATAGTGACACAAAGATGCTCCTGTCCGTGTTCTTACTCCGAACTCAGGGTCTCGGGGTTAGAGGAGCCTGTGCAGGCAGTCTCCGATCGAAGACGGGGTACCGTACACTCTGGTGAAGGCCAACTCAGTGGGGGAATAAACAAGCTGAGTAACTAACAAAAAAAAAACACCTTGAGTGCAGGAGGAAGCAGGTATAGAAGATGAATGAAAGAATGAATGAATGAATGAATGGATGGATGGATGGATGGATGGATGGATGAATTTTGCATCACATACCTCCTTTAAGGCAATATAGTAGACTTAACAAACAAACAGTGGATCCAGTGTATTTGCAGTACAGATGCTCCACCAGGTATTTTAATATATTCTGTCTTTGATATTCATTGCACAGAGACTGTGGTATGCAAACTGACACGTTATTAATAGCACCTGATGCCTGTGAAGGGAACAGTGAAAGTTACAAGAGCTGTCACCATGGCCCTGTCAGTCAGGCCTTGACAGCGGAGACAACCGATGGAGCAGGTGAGCCCGTAATTCACATTCCTACCTGTCACAGAGCAGCACAAAAGCACCCAGCGTCACATACCTGCGTGCCATGCTTTTTGTAGCATGCACAAGTACAGGATGATGTTCAGTAGAAGGTAAAACAACGACAAACAACTCTGCTTTTGAAATACAATAAGTGTTTAGTGTAACATGTTCCAGTGGTTTAACCTGCAGATATTCAATCAATACTGAAATGCTCTTTCGCTTAGCTCCTGGACCACAGGCTCCCTGTGTGAAAAATATACTTGTTAGTACATACTAGATTATTTCTGTGATGTATAACAAATTGAGTACATTTTCAGTAGATCCATGATGTACCTCCAAAAGCAAAACAGTGTTAACGGTGTAATATGGCAAGATTTAAAAAAATAATAATAATAAAAAAAATAAAAAAAAAATGATAAAGTTTCTCAATTAAAACACTCCTGGCCTGCTTTCTACAAACTGTAGGGTGCAATGTGCATGTTGCTGACACATTCATGGAGACATAGCCCTAAATTGGGCCTTGTCTGCTCAAAAAGGTGTCCCACAAGGTAATGGCTAATGACAGGAGGTGAGGAAACTGGCTGCACCAGTTCTTGCACATCACATCAGATCAGATAAAGGTTCAAAGGATGAGCTGGGACAGCAGAGGCCCTAATTTGAGATGCGATATGAAAGACAATGGACTACATTTCACAACTCGCCAAAACAAATCGCAATTACGTGTTCTATTTTGAAGACAGTTGTGTCTGGGTCAGAATTGCGTCATAGATTTCTGATAGGAGATGTTATGTTATGGATGGCGCTGAGCTAGAGTAAAGTATTATCTGGCAGACACACTCTATGCATTCCAGATATTTATTACGTAACCCAAATTCATGGTGCGCTGCATACCCTCTGTCCCTTTGCTTTGACTAACCTGTGTTGAGCAAATGGTTCAGTACAGCTGCGTTCCTTAAAAAAAGATAATACAACCAAATTTCAAAACACAGTTGAAGTTGTTTGAATATATTACATTTAATATACATCAATATAATAAAAATAATATACAACAATGGTGATTGTAAGTGACGTGGCACACCAGATGAAACGTTTCCTAAACGTTTTGGATTTATCTCAAGCAGTCATCTTGCGAAGAGGCCCTGAATCACGTTAGCAAAGGGCGAGCAAAATGTGGAGGGTGATTGGACAAATTGTCTGTCCATGCTATTCAAGAGGACAAGGTGCAGTTCTTCTCATGTTAAAATGCTGATACAGCAGCATTAGTTCTAATTGCAATAGCAGCAGCGTCAATCACTTCCTGTATTGTGTTCTTTCGTCTTGAAGGGTTGATTATAAGTGCAGCTTGAAGTTGAAAGCAATTCCATACAAAGGCCAAAAAAAACACCACAAAAAAATTACACACATTACATATGGCTGGCAATTTGGATGAGTGAGATTTCACAGTTGAAATCTGAGCGCTGCCGCTGCTGTGCAATGCTACATTAAAAGCATCTGACGCTAAAAAATACGCAACAGCTCTGCACTGGTTTCAACGTGACAAAGATTAAATCCATATACAATTGGATCATGGATCACTATATTAAAATGACAAAATTATCTCAACACTGCAACAGTATTGAACTTATAAATATGGTTAAAATTAGTGTGTTAGCATTTGGCATTATTGCCAAATCACTCAATAAAAGTGGAGGTAAGTTTGCATTGGGGTCAGTGCATTTAAGCAATTTTAGACTGTATATGAATGCAGTACATAATAATAATAATAATAATAATAATAATAATAATAATAATAATAAGACAATGCACAGTTGACATGCGATTAAGCTAAAACGTTTTCGTCCTTCAATTATTTATCAAACTTTCTTGATGTTATCTCAAGTCAAAGGCATTTGGGCGACTGCCAGTTTGGTCTCAGTCCCGGAGCAGTCCGAGTCGTCTCAGGGCTTCTCGCCGTTCATCTCCGTTCTCCGAGCGAGGGCTGATCAGTACGCTGATGCCTTGCGATCGAGGCAACTTGGACGAGTTACTGGAGGGCTGAACGGTCGGCAGGGATCGCCGTAAATCAGGCTCCTTGCTGGAGGCGGGGCTGACTTGTGGGACTCCTCCCTTGGCTCTGCCCGAGAGCTCCTGCCGGCTCCCCAGAGAGGCGGGACGCGGACGTGTGTTGCGCAACTGACCCGGGCTTTGCTTGTCGCCTTCGTCCTGAGAGACTTTGCCGGGGTCTTGACTCGCTGCGTAGCTGCTCAAGCTTGAACCTGAGCGCTCGATGGTGGCCGACCTCGTGCCTTTGTTCCTGGGTGGGGTCAGGTGCTTGATAAAGGCGAGGGCGCCACGAGGGGGCGTATTCGACAGGGCCTTGCTCGCCGTCCCCGAGGCGTCCCTGGCGGTGCTCGGTTCGCTTTCTGGCCGCGAGGGTCCTTCAAAGTCGCAGAAGGCCGCCGGCGCCGGGACGATAAAAGGAGACGGGTCGGAAGGAGGCGTTGGGGGAGCCTGGGGGAGAGGGGAGGAGGGAGGAGGGGTGGCGAGGCGGCTGTAGGATGGTGTGGCGGGCGGCGTGCGGGGACTGACCGGCGGGGAAGGGGCGGCCCACGACCTTCTGGTCTGGGGGGAGAGTCTGGGGCTGAGGGCAGGGCCTGAGTCTGTCTCGTCGCTTTTGAGCAGGCCGAGCTTGCGCAGGGCCTCCATGTGAACCCTCTGGGGATCCGGCAGCTGCGAGAACCCCGAGCTGCCCTCTGACACTGATGAGGATGCTGCTGCTGCTGTGGATCTGTGGGACTTCAGCAGGATGTTGGCTGGAAGCCGCTTGGGCTTTGGGGCAACGGCCGGTGGGCTTTTGGGCTCTGGGACTTCCAGAGGAGGAGTAGGAGTAGGAGGAGGTGGAGGAGTAAAAGGAGGAGGAGGAGGAGTAAGAGGAGGAGTCACGTGGTGACCGACATCCTCACTCAACTCTGCGGGTTTATCCGGAAGCTCCTGGGCCACTTCAGCGCTGGCCTGCCGGCACAGCGCCTCCACGTCAACGGTCTGAGGCCTTTGAGCGGACACGACTTGAGTCGGTGGAGGCTCTGAAGCTCTCAGTGGCTCCAGCTCGTCCATAAAGTCAGAGGGAGGGGGGATCATACTCGGATCCACCTCGGGCTCCCGGGCCGGCTGATTGGAGACGATCTTCAGTTTACCGTTTTCGTCCTTCAACACGTGCAGCATTTTGGCGTGTGGATGTGCCGTGTGCTGCTGAGCGTTTGGTTTTGCGGCTTCATTTTCAGCTGGACATTCAACTTTGTCTTCTGCATTGCCCTCTCCAGGTTCAGGCACGAAACTGGTGACATCTGGGGGGGGGGGGGGGGAAAGATGCAACTGAGACAGATATTTCCACCATGTGACCAAGTGATGTGCGTTGGGTAACAGCATGAAAAACACACCTACCCTCTACTCTTATTTGGCTCAGCTTTTCTTCCAGAGACACTGGTTCCGCTTCGTCGTTGGACAGGCCGCTGTCCTCCTGCACCTCCAGAGCTTCAATGGTTTCCTCCAGATACATGAGGCACGCTCTCTCTTCTGCAGATAAGTGCTCCATGCTGTCTGCGCTCTGCATACCAAATGAAAGGCTGCGTTACCGATATGAGCGCCAGAGCGTCGCTTAACTCGTTTTCAATCTCTGTCCTCGCGACGGGAGAGGAACAATAGAGACGTCTTGTGTTCAGGCGGCTGAAAAAGTGCAATACCGCACCTCCCGGCCTTTTTTGTGTCAGAAAAGGAATTTGATTTGATTTGAGGGGACTGTAGGTGCCTGAGAATAGTTCGGAGATCTCATTCCCTGCTGGGTACAGAAGTGGAAAACTGTCTAAAACGTGTAACTGTTCTTTAACCGGAGACACCCTGTGCATTTGTGATATATTCAATTAAGAATCAGTCTCAAGTCTCCAATTGCAATTTCTTTTAGTGCAGTCAGCCACAACCCACTGGCTCCCTTCTGCACAAGAACTGCACACAGTTCTGTCTAGCTCAAAACTCTGTGTTTCAGTATAATGAAGGACCTTGACACAACAACAGCAAGGAAAACAATTTGTTGTTGTTTTTTTTACCTTTATTCACAATATTTTTACACAAATATTTCATGCTAATATGTGAGACTGTGTGAAAATTCTAAATTTTAAACTTCCTTTCACTATAGTCTCAGTCGTCTTACACCAAGGCTGTACTTTTGTCCTGAATTTCACACACTGTGCAGTCACACAGAATATAAAGGCATTTGTTAGTGAACAATTCTCAGCAACAGCTAATTATAGAAACCGTGAGAGACTTAAGACTTCATCATAATTTGGCACCACCAACAGAAATAGTTTTGCAAATGCACTGGGACTGGCACTGTTGCAAGCAGTTTATCACAATAGTGATCATTAATTCAGGGTTATTAATACCCATGAGGTGGAGTGAATTATCTTATTAAACATCCCAGTTATAGTGTAATATATCAGTTCCCACAGACGGCCTCTTGGCCAGTCGAATTAATAGCGACCACTAACTATTGTGCAAAAAGAGGCTTTTCTCGCCGTTTAAGCTTTTATTAGACAACTTGATATAATCTGAATTTAATTCAAATAAATTCACTGAGAATAAATAACTGTTGAGCAGCCTATGGCCAAATAATTAGAAGTTATGTTTAAATAAAGAAGAGATCCAGTGGTAGGAAGATGGTCATATGCTCGTTAACATTCGACGCTTAATATTTAATCTTACACTCTGGGCCTATAAGGTGGCGCTATACGGCATCGCTGAAGGAGGAAATAAAATGCTCTCACTGTTTATTTACTCTTCCTACTTTTGGGCTTGTGCTCAGTGATAGTACTAACATCAAACAGGTCTCCTTTTAAAAATGTCTTTTTAAAATCCTTCCACATTTCAACCTGTGCGTCCAATAAGCTGTCACAGCCCACTGTGCTTGTCGGTATGCGTCGGTAGTTTGTGTTTTATACGGCCAAGAGTAAAGCAGCAGTGTCAGTGGAACGGAGGTGAGGGGATCGGAACTCACGTAGCCAGAGTTGGTGCTGATAACACTGTCATAGCTACCGGCGCTGTCCATGTTGCTCGAGGGTTCCGCGGCCACGCCGCCGGGCCACGTGTCACCCTTCGGCATTGCACCAGGGAATAAGATGCAGGCGGGTGCGGGGCTTCACGGCCCTCCTCTGTGAAATATTAAAAAAAAAAAAGGACAACCGTGATAAATGTTTGTCTCACTTCACACAATCAGATACAAAGACTCCAATAGAGCCATTAGAAGATAATGAGAAAGATGTGGCAAAGTTTGAAGCCAGAAATAGTTCGTACTGCGAGCTCGTAAACATCACAGCAACAACTATCAGTGTCACAGTCCTCCATTAGCGTGAGGGATGAACGCCATAAATTACAGCTGATAGCTAAATGATCCTGATAATGTAATCGCTGTCCAATGGGAGATTAAACGCGCTGTCACGCACAGTGTGATAGATTCAATGCAAACAGTAATTATAATGAAGTCAATACAATAATTAATTAAGAGTCTGTTTTTTTGTGCTCTGGCGCTCTACTCGGTGTGGAATAATGTTGGCTACATTTACTGTTAGGGTCTTATAGATAGATGCAATATTCGAACATTAAAAAATACAATTGAAAAAAAAAATGTTTAAGTTAAATAAAACACTGTTTAACTCTTCACTTCCCTTGGTTCAGCAGCGGTTTAGTCCTCAGATTAAAATTGCTGTGAATTTTGACAAAATAGGACATAAATAGCAAAGCTAGAGGGGCGTCACATCCTTCTGTCTCAGTGCTGATTCATCATGCGCCGCGCCAACGCACACTGATGTTCAGCTGTGCTCGTGGGAGAGATGTGACATAATTTTCTGATTTTCTTACCTCCGACACATTTCAACATCGCAAACACGCAAAAGCCAGAGAATTAAAGTAGCTCTTGCCGTTTCTGCAAAGCACCCTGTGAAATGCACAGCAGCACAAATTGTCCCAGCATGAGAAACCAAAGACGAGAGCGGTGAGGAAAAAAATGAAACTAAGGCATAAACTTGAACATCTCCTGACACTTTTCTTGGAACGGACACAATTTTTACATAATAGCTAAGTTTTATCAGCGCTGTCGCGACACTGTAATGATAAAATAACATATCTTAGTCAGAGGGTTCTGGCCTGCACTCTCCTGGATGTTTTTTTCTGTGATTTTTAGAGTTAAAAAAAGAAACAGACACACATTTACATTTAGTTTTCTTTGGTTCAAGTGCTTTCTAGAAATGCAATAAAAGAAGAAAATTATTATTGGAAAAGGTTATGATATAAGGATGCACAAAATAATTTTTTTGGAAGCGTGAAGAAATATTCACAAGCGTCATTTTTCAAAATGAGGCAATACTGAATGTGTAATTATGAGTCAAACATATAATTGAAACATCGGCGTCCGCTTCAAAAACACCCAGGCTGTGCTGACATTTTGAGCTCGATGACACGGACAGTGGACATCATCAACCTGATCGCCAACACCCACATTTGTGAATGTTTTCTCAAAACAAAAGGCAGGTTGTCAAAACACCCTGCCAATTACTGTCCCTCCCATCATGCCATTCAGATCAGCCGGGTGACACAGTGTCCAAGCCTGAGCAGCCAGCACCAAACCAGTAGAGCAGCAGCAGCAGCAGGACGGCGCGGCTCACACACTACACCCACAGCTGAGTCAGGATTTAATAGTGACAGGAATGTCACTTTGCTTGCTTCCACGACTTTGAAACAAGCCTTTAAAAACTCAGCCATGCACTCTGGGCGAGGACTGGGCGTTGAGCTGCGTTGACTTGCTGTGAACTGGAAAGTCAAATTCAAAAGAGAGAGAAAAAAAAAAGTAGAGCGGGAGGATTGGCTCCAGTTGCATCAGGAGCAACTTTGCTGACTTTGAAATAGATTTATAATCCCAACATCACCCACTGCAGACTATAGACTATTTTTTTCTTTCTTAAAAAAAAAAAAAAAAAAAAAAGAAGGTTGCAAAAAATGTGAGGTATGTGTTCAAGGACAGCCAGGATTCGTGTTTAATGTTTACAAGGACACATTCATGGTTCACGGTGAACGCCGAGTTGTGCAACTCCGAGCCTGCAGCGGTGAACGCAAACACCTGATTAATGTTTAGCCCGTTCCACTAAAGCGAATATTATTGACATTTTTGTGCAAACATTCGAACTCTGCCAATGATTAAGCTTGCAATTTGTTTCTCAATGTGGCCGCAGATGAAATGTAGCCTTCTTTATTAAACGTGTCATCAGGACTGTTTACACTGTTTTCACCCCAACACCCCCCAATGCAAATAAATTAAAAATAAATTAAATAAAACAAAACGAAATTCGATAACTCTGATGAAATCATGCAGGTGAAAGTGGTTTTAAAAGAAGCATGGTTGCGTTGACATACAGCCTGCAGGGGTTCAAACCTGTCACACCAGCGTCCCACTAACAGAAACACGAAGGTTGTCTAAACTTAGTGTGGTAACTCACCGGAGATGTGAGAGAAGTGTTGCCGGGTCTCAGTCCATGGCGACGCCGCGCTGTATCGCTTCCCTCCGAGCCCAGAGCTACTGACGGCGGAGGGAACACCTCGCATACTAAAGTCAAGCAGGTGGGGAAGAGGCGCGGTCAGCAGCAGGTGAGCCGCTGACTTCCAGTTTCCGGGTTGCGGTCTTCCTGGCCAATCAGAGCTTCGACTCAAGACGTCTTCCTGGAAGCGCGAGGCGCAAACCAAGAAAAATGCCAGCTCGGTGTTTTTGTTTATCCCACAACACAACAGTTCAACGCAGTTGTTGTTATAATTATAATAACTATTACTATTATTATTATTATTATTATTATTATTATTATTATTATTATTATTATTATTATTTATTTTTTTGTATTATTGTCCTATTATTACATTTAATATTACAATCAGTTTACATATGAATTAGGAATTTCCCACGGTGACAAATCAGATAAATGTTCACGTTTCTATTGTACATCCGGGACTCCATATGATTTTTGTAGTCATCATGTCTGGAGGATAAGCTGATTTGCTGCCATCACTCAGCACCTTCTGTGACATCACAAAGGGCTGGTTTCTAAAACTGGAAGTTAAGTCATGCACTAACAAAGAAAAATTTGCACAACATGGAATTTTTGGGAATTTTAAGTTACCAGAATGCAGAAATGAACAATGGCTTCCATGACTATGACTTTAAGTTACCAATATCGGCATTACTACTACTTATCCCCTTTTGTTTTCATCTTCAGAATTTGGCCGATGTGGGGTATGGTGATCTTCTCTTCATTAATGAGCATCTGTATGGGGATATTATTTTAAGTGTTGTTTTTGCGTTTTTCTTTAGAAAACTTTGCTCTCGTTATATTTGCGAACCTTAGAATTACATCAAATCCATGGTGCACTCTACAATTTACACGCGTTTGTACACGTACTTGGACCCTGCGGCTTTCGTTGGCAGTTTGCCCTCTTTGCTCACTGTTGACATTGTGACAGATGTGTGTCAGCCTGTTTGAGCAGGCTAGAGTATGAGAACAATGGAGTTCTGTCTCCTCACACCAGTTTCACAATCAGCATGCACTGATCACCTATTAGGAACCACAATGCACAAAGGCCCTCAGAAGACTGTGGCGTTTCTAAGAAAAGTAGCTGGTGTTTGTCCCATGTTCCCTGCCTGCAGAAATAAAAACAAACTTTGAAGGAGTGATTATCATCATGTGGTTTCATATTCAAATGTGTCAATATATTAAAATCCAAACAAACTCAGTGGTGCTGACATGCAAAATTGGATTTAAATGTAACCAAATGCTTCTGGCGAGACCAAAGTCCTTTTATTTCCTGTTCTCTTAAGCCGTCACAGACTGCGCTTGTATCCATCCGTGGTGATGTAATGGATGAGGTGGGTGTAACCCAAACACTCTGTCCAGGCAACTTCTGCAGACCTTGTTTAACTCTGACAAATCAAGACATTGTAAAGACATTAGAAATGTTTAAGATGTGACACAAAGGAAGACAAGAGGCTGAGTCAACGGTTTTTGTAATTGCACAATTTATTATGAGTCGTACAATTATGAAAAATAATCATACAAAAGACTGGAAGCCCAAGATTATTTACAATCTTTTTTTTTTCTGAAGTGAGGTCCCTCTTCTGAGCCATTGATTTCTCAGCCTTTCTGTTTGTTTTTTTTTAATTAATCACAGAATTTTATTCACGATATGTTTAATTTTATAAGACATAGTCCTTTTCTCTCTTTTGACAAACGTCAAAAAAATTACTATACATACATATACATAAACCTGTATATATATATTTAGAGATATCTATAAAAAGAAACAAAAATCATTCAAGTATCAAAATACAGACCGCTAGATTTTCATGTACAACATCATTCTCATCGGGGTTGTCGTCAGATTAGTCCTGAATAATCCCGATCCTAAGCAGTGTGCAAAAGCAGACCAGGCTGAAGACAGTGTACCATAGAGTTGTACTGGCCCGACAACGTACCGCATGATGAACAGTAAAATCAAAAACCTGCCTGGCTGTGAGCCCTAGACATAGACATCAGCGAGTACCATTAGCAGTCAACACACTGGGAATTAGCTGGGAGAATCATGCTGCACCCTACTGTTCTGTTCTGAAGCTAATATCAAGAGTCATAACAGCCTGCATGGCAGGTTTCGGCGCTTATAACCTTGCCTAGATTAACAAAACAAAGGAGCAGGGAAGGACAGTGAGAACTCCAGTGAACCACACCTCATCCAGTTCCAGCATTTGGACACGCAACATGTCCAATTATACAATTAAAACATACCCCAAAAAAAGAGGAAAAACTTTCAAATCAAATAAAAGCCACCCTCCTCGCATATTATTGTTCTTATAAAACAATCTTTGTAGTGTCAGTTCCTCTGCCCTTTGAGTTTGGTTCTGAGACCCCCACCCCACCACCCCATACATTGGTTATCACAGTCGCACATGTACAGTATGTTTGTGATCGATATTACAATGTGTGGATAAGAAGGAGTGTGTACCTACAGTGCGAGGTCTTGTTTGGGTTCACAAAAATACCTATTACTATTATATCATTGACTCTGTTCCTCATTCCGACCACTTCCTCTTCAACTACAATGCCACAATGTCAGGAGGAAACAACGGTCACTCGGGGGAAAACACAAAGCAGAACAGAGACACCTGACTGTGACAACCACCAGGGCGCTACGTGTTTGTGACGAGGCCGGAAAGCTTTGCTCGCATCGGTTCCTGCGTTGGCCGCGATCCGACAAGTGGTGTGACTTTGCTGCGTGGGAAGCGGGTCACTTTCCCAACAAAAACATCCTATCCGTCATGCAACGAGGGTCATTCCCGTCATTTCTTAGTGGTGGGGTGGGACAGTGTTCAGCTACAGGGTGGGGACGCACAAACAAACAAACAAACAGAGACATGCACACAAAGAGGTGAGGTTACAATAATGGAGAAGCATGATGTGATGTGATGGAGTTCCCCATCAACTTCGACACCACCCGAACAATGAATCACTTTTTTAACTGTTAACCCGGTGTGATTGGCATAAACAAAAGGCCATGTTGTGAGGGTGAACGGAGAAGGCGTTTGGTTGTGAAAAAGAAGACAAAATGGAAAAAGGACAAAAGAAGAAGCACTAATAGACCTCTTTTTTTCTCACGAAGGCCATGTTAACAGGAAACTACCTGCAGATACAGGAGCGACTAAAGGTCCCGTGTTGTCCATGGCCTAACACTGCCACCGTGTTCTGGATCAGTCATGACAGTCTTGCTGTTTTTGCCCTCTTCTACATGTACAAAGCTACAACAAAGCATCACTTTTAGTACGAGGCTACATCTGTGTATTTTTGTAGGAGGCTGTAAGCAGAGGACCAAACGTTACATTTTCTGCAGATCTACAGACATTTTTTCAAAGCTAATATTGTGATTCTGCTACTATGACGAATTGGATGAAAAAAATCTCAATGTGCATGTGACACAGGACCTTTAATTAAAAAAAAATAAAAATGCATATGAGTGAACCAACAAGAGTGACTCTTGTTGGAAAAGAAAAGCTATTGGTATGAGAAAGCAGGTGTTTCCAATGCCAGCGATGGCTGCAGAGAGAATCAAAGGTCTATTATCACACAAACTGGGGATTTGGCAAAAGTGCTTAGTCACAGTAGTCACTCCACGTGACATATCAGGTTTAGCTCATGCTGCTCTGACTGATCAACAGAGGAAGGCATGACAGTCTGCAGGATGGTTGACATCAGGGCTGGGAAATTAATTGGACTTCAGTGTCAATTATGACTTTGGCTTACGAGAATTGTGTGTATATCCATGCACTGTGTAGGCAGGAGTTGCATGTGTGATGTGTGATGTGTTCCTGATGATAAAAACTGAGCCACAAACAAACCCAAGTAGGTGTCTTTAACTAGGGCTGAAGGGCTGAACTGCACGTGTATTTTTGTTTTTAGAGATGTGTTTAAGTACATTATTTCAAATCATTATCAATTCCATGGTTATTTAAAAGCTTACCAAAACCAATCATCCCTTTAATCTATCATTTGTGTATTTATTGCAAATTTTGATGTTTTAATAAACTCATGTTTTCAAATCACTGAGTGGCTGTGTTTAATTTTGAGAATTTCCAATGTCGTTTAGGACAATTGGTGGTCGGGATTTTGGCCATAACTGCCCAGCCCTTGTTGCAATGTCTATTTTCTTTAGCGAGGCCAATATCTGGCCCCAAATTCCCTTAGAGGTCTCTCGAAATGCTACCAGCATCAGCCCCGACAGGGCCTTATCACAGTGCTAGGACCTGAACCACCTTTGGCTTTGAGCAAAAACACCCCCATCGATCTAATGCGGCGCGTTCTCTCCTACAACACCAACACTTCTCTAACAGCTGCAGTCCCCAGTGAACACGTCCGTCCAGGTAAAGGATGTGCGCTGCGGGACACCTTCGGCCGCAGAGACTCAGACTTTCTCAGCACTCCGAAAAGTCAGCGGTTGAAAGACCAAAGTGAAAAGCCTCAGCGCGGCCGTCGCCTGATAGAGCAGGAAAAGCACCGAGGGGGGAAAAAATGCAGTAAGTAAAGAGAACTTATCACCGTGAGTCAATAGTGGGAGGTGATGGTGAAAGGGAAAGCAGTGTGCACGGCGTTCGAGAGGCATACAAAGTAAACCAGGAAGAAAAAAGTTGCAAGCAGAAGGAGGTTGGAAAGTTTAAAGGTCGTGTTAATATATATTTTTTGAAAGTGTTGAACCAAAGTCGGGAAGGCTGTGTAGTTTTCAGCTGGAAACGCAGGCGGCGGCTGAGAGGGAAGAGGCGGATAGCAGGGGGGGGTGGGGGTCCGGCCCAGAGTGTCACAGTGAAAGGCACACGACAGGGGGGAGGAAGGAAGGTGAGTGGGGCAAGGCGAGGCCCACGGGTCGGGTGGGGTGGGGTGGGATGGGGGCAGGAGAGGAAAGGTCCACTCAGAAAATGGTGGTCTCGTACTTGGTGCTGATGGTTCGCTTTGACTCCTTGGGATCCACCAGCCACGTGGCGCTGCCCTGGGACTGAGAGTCGCCCTCCTGCTCGGCGATGTCGCCCTGCCGACACAAAGACACACCGGCTGAAACTCGACTCCACAGTCGCGCTGTTCACATCTTTGAAAATAACATTCTGTTCAGTGAAGGCCAGGAAGTAAAAGGGTTCAGAAGTCCTCTCTGGTGAGTCAGGTGAAGGTGGTGTCGATGGTGGTTTTTACTTTTAACTGATATAATTGCTTTCTGGATCTCAGTATGAATTTAGTTGAATGTGGCAAATAATTCAATTTAATTTCCCCTTTCAAAATAATGTTTTTTCATGTCGTTTTGCAAGTAGTTGTAGAGAAGTAACAGATAAAGAAAAAGATCAAGTGTCTAATATTTGGTAGTATTAAGTGACTACAAAACATTCCAAAAAAATAAATACCTCTATATTGTTCATCACTAGAATTTAGCATAATGACCCATGGCTATGTATGTCTTTAAGGAATTTAAGAAATTATGAATTCCGTCTACCTTTGTGCCAGAATGTACAAAATAAGTACATCCTACATGTTATCTCATAACTTGAAACTGTCCAAATAAACAAACGACACTGAAGCCTCTTGGTTGGGAATTCCGCAGTGCCACAACACACGTATTGCCACAAAACGCCCACTAGAGGGAGTGTGAGTCCAAAGTAATGAAAAGCTCTGCTAGAATAATGATTTGCGCATACTTGTTCAAGCATTAAAATAGAATTAAAAAATACCAAGAAATAAAAGATGATTAATAGACTAGATTAGCACAAAAATGGAGTATTTGTGTCCAAAAAACAGGAAGAATAATAGGTGGTGGTGGTGATGGAAATGCGACAGGGTGAGAGGTGAGGATGTGAGGGCAGCACCTGTGCAGCAGGGCTGGCAGAGCGCAGTGGGAGGAAGGAGGGACGGTGAGTGGTGCAGGTGTAATAGTAACAGCAGCGGCTGTCCAGAGGAGGAGAGTCCTGAGAGTCGACGGCACCGGGGTGAGACAGACAGCAGGGCAGAGGGACAGGGAGAAAGTCAAGGACATTTGAGAAGCGTGAGACAGGAGGAGGAGGAGCGGACACAGCCTTTAAAAAAGGAACGACACAGTGCGCCAAGGATGAGGAGGAGAGGGGGGTGAGGGCAGTGACGGCAAAGTTACACAACTCTGTTCACCAAGCTGCAGACATGTGACTGACACTGGGAGGGTGGGGGGAGCGTGGAGACCTCATTAATATATCCATCATGCACTCTCGCAGACACACACACACACACACACACACACACACACACGCACACACACACACACACACACACGCAGAGTCCTTAATGGCTTAATGCAAATGAGCAGATAATCATCATCACAGTGTAATTATGGACACAAATGCTCTCAGTCCTGTCTAATGTTCCCGTAGGATGAAACCCAAAACGCTGCAGGCTTACTTACTGACTTACTGTGGGAACTAACTACAGCGAAACCACACTGTGGGCTAAAGACTTGAAATCTACCCCAACCTTTCGTAAAATACGCGAGACAGGCAGGTGCTAATCGGTGATTAAGCACGTAGCGTCAACGACAGCTCACACTAAGAATTTAATGATCAGTTTTTGGACACCGACTAAGGACCTGTTTGCACACGCTTTTTTTTTTTATTATCTTAAACTACTACAACAAACTAGGATCACATCATGGCTGTCAGAATTCCAATATCTGCCATGCAGTGAATCATGAAGTGCAACAATACAGCCAATGTTTATTCATGTCATTTGAAGGGAAGTCTTCTCAGCGAGAGGTCCTTCCCTCTGATTTCTGAGTGGAATCAAGGAGGTAATGACGCCCTCGTGATGAGCCATCCTTTCCGAAACTGAAACACGTACACATTTCGCAATAAATGTCCAGTTGCGTTACAATGGTGAGTCTGAAGTTGATGCAAGTGGCTGTAATCAGGGCTAAAATCATTTTTAAGAGCCTCGTATTTCTCCTCGACTTGCGCAACAGCGTCTGCGGCTTTTTTCAAAATCTGTATTTAGATAAAGACAGCGTTTGAGAAGTTTCCATTCTCTTTGTTCTGTGCTGCTCGCAGCCCAACTCACCGCTGACTTCCGAACGCTGCCACGCGGTCTGGGCACAGGTTTGCTGGACCTGGTCTCCACCACGTCTGAAGCCAGTCCCGCCGGGGGGTTCTGGTGCTGCTTGGTCCTCTGGGCCTGCAGAGCCAGCTGATAGGCCACCTCGAAGGCCTGGCCCAGCGTCAGTATGATCTCATAGGTCAGGTTCTGGGTGGGACAAGGACAAGGAGGCAGATGAAACTCATAATGGAGGTACAAAGAATAGGATTCTCTTTTCTTCCATTTAAAATCGATAAAGAGAAACAGTAGCGGTATGCAATGCTGTAAGATTGGATATCAATCCAATACCATGTAAATACAGAACCAACATCGCCGATGTCGATATGATACTGATACTTTTTAGTAAGGTCGATGTATCATCAGTTTGATACATCTGAATTAATTTTAATGACCTTTAAGTGTTTTAAAGTCTTTTTAACTGTGTTATTAACTTGTGTATTCGTTATAAATAGCCATAATTTGGGCATTTTAGCTAAATAGAAAATACTTGTCCACACCATTCAATGTCTTTCTCACCTTAGAGCATCAGTTAGTTTGGGTTAGTTTGCATTCCATTGCCTTTTCTTTAGGTTTACATTTTGATGTAATGATAGGTTAAAAAAAAATATATTACAATTTTTTTTTGGCAAACCCAAATACAACGTCTAGATACCAATATACAGCATCGAACTCATGACACGGATATCGATCAATGCCGATACAAACATTGCTATCAATATTATCGATATATATGAAAAGAAGAATAGAATACGGAGGGTGTCCTTTACCACGTCCACTGTGCTGAAGACATGGCAGTAGTGGTGGCTCGTCTGCAGGTCCTTAGTGATGTAGGCAAACGTGCACAAGTCCTCGGGGTCCTGGGCTGCACACGAGATGTTCCGGATCTCGTGCTCTGCGATGATGTTCTGCACCGGAAAGAGGAGCAGATTATTACATCTCGATTAAGATACCAATTACTTTAAACATAGAATTAAATGTCAGTGATTGAATGTTATGCTGGGTTAAGAAGCACAGTGAACTGGCTCAAATCTAGGTATAAAACGTTCCAATGATTATTTTGTTGTTTCAGTGCAGTGTATATATACATAGTTAGAGGGAAACTGTGATGTGGAGGCTGACCTTGTTTGCCGCGTCAATGAACTTGACCCCCTTGTAGGTGATGGAGAGGATGATGGTGGGGACTTTCCTCATTTGTTCCGTGGACCTCTGGGGGAGCAAACAGAACACACGTGAGAGAGGATGGACCAGTGATGTGCTGCTCACTCTTCCTCGCTGCACTGCACTGCACTGCACTGCACTGCACTGCACTGCACTGCACTGCACTGCACTGCACTGCACTGTGTGGCCACAGGGGCTCGACAGACTTCATCAAAGCTGCAACCTACCCGCATTTTGGCACAGGCGTCCTGCGTGGACTCGGTGCCTCGCAGGTCCTTGATGAGCATGGAGCCCAGATACTGTGGGAAGCCAGAGGGGATATGAGTGCGTGCTTGTGTTTTGTTGGAGCAATTAAAGCCGCGCGGCGTGAGAAGGAGCGATGAGAACATACGTTGGCCTCGTACGCGCACGACTCAAAGATGAGTTTCTCCGGCTGATGGTGCCAGTTCTGGACGGGGGCGTACGGCGCCGCCAGGCTGGGGGGCCGCAGGGTCAGGCGGGGCTCTCGATGCCGTCCCTCATAGAACTCCTGCAAACCAAAATCAAAGTACATTAAAGAGATTGTTATAGGTATATCCTCAATTTACTTCACTATATGTATGCACTATATGTCCAGTATATGGAAGAGGAAGTGTGATAATTGAGGATGATGAGGGATAAAATCTATAAATCTATAAATAGAATACAGTTGATTGTTATATTGCCATTAACTTAGTATATGGTATATACATGTATTTGAAAAATAGGTAAAAAGGGGTAGGAAATTAAAAAAGTCCTACTCCTTGTTTCGAACTGTGTGCTGTGTTTTGTTATGTTTTCGCTTTTTTAATTTTTCTTAATTATTTTTATTATTATTTACTATTTCTTTCTTTTGCATGTACAAATGTACATGTACAAAGCTACATAGTTTATACATGTTGGAAATAAATTCATTCATTCAGTCACTGGACACTGTGTATTATGAGTGGTGAATAAAAACATAAATAAATAACATACATGTGATCTGTGCCGTTCACTTTGGTATCTCTGTGCGCCGTCGTAGTCGCCGTCTGGCACTTTTTTCCTTGCGGGCTCTGACGTGGGCAGCAGGGGGTCCATGGAGCGGCCGGAGTACGAGTCTATCTGGCTGAGGGGGGACGAGGACTGGGACCCGGGCAGGTCTTGGCACTGAAGAGACACTTTTACTTTTACTCCCTATATTTGTACACAAATACCTGTACTTTCTACTCCTTGCACTGGAAAAAAAAATGCTTGTTACTTTTGTGTTTACAATAAATTTAAAAGTAATTTACTTTTTATTTATTAAGGTTGTTGTTGCTTGAAGCTATTTGAACTATGATGTTGTCTAGTTAAATGTAAAAGTGGCTCATATTTTGGGGAGATATTATAAGAAAGTACCTCTGCTTATCAACAAACCTATTGCTTCAATAACTGCATGTTTTCTGAGCAGTATTTTTTACAATAGTATCCATACTTGTGTGAATACCTTTGCCACCTTTGGGGACCTTTAGTTGTCCCGTGCTTTGCTTGGCTAAAATGTTGGGATGAAGTTGTAAAGGGTGAAGTTGAGGTTCCTCACCCTGATCTGAGATAAGCGCGGAGGCTTGACAGGAGGCTCCTCGTAGGGCCGCTCAGCGAGGGAGGCGATGATCCGCTTCCTGTGGCCCAGCAAGGAGATCTTCAGCACCTGGAAGAAAGAGAGACAAAAGGAAGTGAACACTAAAAGAAGAACACAAGGTAGTAGAGGGCAAATTCTCAACATGTTTTTGCCCTTAAAAAAAAAGTTTTTTTTAGGTCACACAACCACGTGAATCATGGAAAACGTCTCTGCATAAAAATGGAAACTCACTGCTCTTCATTTACACGCGGAAAGTCTGAAAGTTCCGCGGCGGAAACTGTCAAAATTTCATTTGAGTTTTCTCGACTTCCTATAATGCCAATTTCACCCTCTGACACTCCTGCTACTGCCACCACCTCGGTGTGTCACCGTGACTCACGTTGACAATCTCCAGCTCCCACAGGTTCTTGACACAGTCCAGCGAGCGGTAGCCGCTGGCCAGGAAGTTGGGCAGGTACTCGTGGAGGCCGATGTTCTCCAGCCAGGAGGACAGCGAGGAGCTGCCGTCACAGCCCAGAGCCTTCACCTGGATGAGGAGGAAGAGGAGCAGGCGGTTAATGACGAGGAAGGTTATTGACCTGACCACCTCTCCTAGTTCGGACAGCTTTTCTGAGCTTTTTAAAAACGACCTCCTTGATAGAAGCAAGCTCACAGAACCAGGTGGAACTATTTCTATTAATAGCAGCTTGTGTGACCAAAACTTGCTGATGAAGACAAGTGTTGTGTTACCTTGGGTAAGGAGCGCGCCGCGTGCAGAATCTTCTTCCTGTGACTCGGGTCGGTGATGCCGATCTCTCTCAGGTCCTGGTCCTCCATCACATTACTTCCCTAATGGACAAAGGGGGAGAACCATTGTTTGACGGAGGAGCATCAACTCTTTCGAGGTCAGCCGCACACAGTGTGATTTTAACAGACTCATAAGGTCACGGCAAGCTGCCCTCTGAGACGTTTCGTCTTTGCTGAAGCGGAACTGCAGCCCGTGATGTGTCGACATTAGAATGCAAGGACGAAATATCATCAGCATGGGACGTCAGAAGGTAGGAGGTTAGAAGACGTAGCCATGCAGAAGACGATTTGGCCCCGAGCGACGCCGCAGGAGCGAATCCTGTACGGCAAAATGAGGTATCGATCAGACGAAACGTCGGCGGTGCAGAAAACGGAGCATTTGCTCTGGAGTCAAAGGGGGGGGGGGGGGTCAAAGGGAGCCTGACAGTGATGTGTATGAACGGCGGTCCGGCCCCTCTTTGGGTTGAACGCGGCGTCACCTCTGGGACGACGTGGCAGCTAATGGATGAGGGAGAGCCGGGTCATGAATCAATGTCAGGAGCACAGACTGGTCACTGATACCAGTGTGTGTGTGTGGGGTGAGGTTACAGTCGATATCTGACTGTAATCGACGGCGGACCGGGTGGGGAAGGTGGGGTGCGGTAACAGTTTCAGATAGATTAGTTACTCCAAAGTGGCACAGTGCTGACCGGGAAGAAAGCAGCACGAGCTCCGAGTGCACGCCAGGCCGGCGTTCCCGCTGAAAGGCTGGGTCAGCAGCTCAGACCCTCAGGAAGCTGCAGGCTGCTGCCTCGGGGATCAAAAATATATATCTACAGTGGTTCAGGCCGTGTTTGGCTGACGACAGGGAAAGAAAAATAGGTAATCCTGCAGTGCTCAAATATGCACACGTACACATAATAGGAGGGAAAAAATTGTTTCACTGGAAAGCATTTTGTAGGATAGACCTGTACTTCAAACCCTGGTGACCCTTTAATACTCCTCAGTAAAGTCAAAGACATTAAATTGAGAGGGTGTGTCCAAACTTTTGACTGGTAGTGTTTATGTCACTGACTGCCAAACGAAGCTATCGCCATTGAATCAACTCCAGCCGCAGCTAGGCTACCAGTCGGGTTCCATTTTGGCTGGTGCCAGTTACTTCCTGGTTTCCACCCAACTGAAAGAACAGTGGCTGGTTTTTCGAGCACTATACATCCCAAGACAAAAGACAAATGCCTTATATTGGATATTTGCTGAATAAAGCTTGAGTGATCCAGCAGCTGTGGAAAGCTGTGTGTGTGTGTGTGTGTGTGTGTGTGTGTGTGTGTGTGTGTGTGTGTGTGTGTGTGTTTTCTTAACTTGCAGCTGCTGTGAATGCAAGCCAGGCTTGCAAAAGGCCGAGCACAGGGGAGGCAGTGAGCGCATCAGTCATAGAGCAATCAGTGTGATGCTGCCACTCACAGAATCACGGCGGTAATCACACAAGGCAGGAGGACAGAGAAGAAAATGGGAGAGAGCAGGCAGAGGGACAGATGATGAATAGATAGAGTATGAAGATAAGACGGAAAAGAAACAGACTAGAGTGGAAGAAAGAGAGAGAGAACGCTGAAGGCAAAGTGAAGAGGAGGAAGAAGAAGAAACCCGGAGTCAAAATTCAGTGATTACGCCGCGTTTGCGGGAGCGATGTTGGCCGATAAAAAGTTTCCCCGCGTTGGCAGGGCGAGACGTCCGTGACGCACTCGCCCTCCTCCGCCAACACCTCGCACCGGCGGCGTTAAGCTCATTATCTGCACGCAGCTCGAGCCTCTTCAGCTCCAGACCGGAACTATTTGCAGAGCCTGATGGATAATGGCGCTCCGGCTGAGCACGGATCACTGCATTACGGTCCCGCTGGAGACAAACTGATAAATGTCTTCAGAAGGAGGGTGGGGGGTGCGGGGGGTTCAGGGAGGGGGAGGGGTCAAGCCGCCCGCAGGCTGAACCCTCTCCGTCTTCTGCACGTTGAACACTTTCACCGTCAGCCGAAGGAGGTTTGAGTGCACATGTGTTTTGAGCTTTTGAGCACTTGTGAGCAAGAATGCACCTGAAATAAACGACTGCTTTAACAGGGGAACTTAGTTTGACCTGTTGTGACGACTGTTCAGTGTTCCAGTACTTGCTGCGGAACATCCACGGTCCATGAATCAACCACTCAATGTTCTGGCTCAATGAGTTGTTTGTATTTCAAACAGTCCTCTTCTTCACCTTTCAGCTAATATTTTGACATCATGAGACTGAGGCCACGCCTAACAAGAGGTCACATGACGAGCTATTGAAGACAGTGACGTAACGTGTTATGGTGTAGCCAACACTGTTGATAGTGTCTGGTTCAATACGTGGTTAGAGATCACTTTTGCTTAAACGCTCTCCTTTCATGATATCACACTGTAAGTAAATAAGTAAGTAAGTAAGATTGTATTTATATAGCACCCTTCATGCAAGAACTGCGATTCAAAGGGCTTTACATAAAAGAAAAAGAAAAGCAGCAAGAGCAAAATGCAGTAGGAGCACATCATGAATTACTATAATTGTGTTAAAAAAAAAGTACATTGATATGAAGATTATAGTATTAAAATAGTTGAGTATTGATAAGTTAAAAAAAACAATTGTAATTGTAAGGTATAACAGTTCAAGGTAAAGTTGATAGGTCGAGCCACTTCAGTGCTATGATTAAGAAAGCATCAATAGTGCAATAAAAGTCAATAATATACAAGATATATATATATATATATATATGTATATATATATATATATATATATATATATATATATATATATATATATATATATATATGTATATATATATATGTAGATAGATAGATAGATAGATAGATAGATACTTAAGTAAATAAAAGCTGAATTTTTGAAGCTACTGACATCCAATTCATGAGAATATGTTTTCATTGACTCCCCGTTTACTGGTTCCATTCACCACAGGCGCCTGAACAGGCTGTTTATCCTCACACAAAGACCAGGGGACAGGGGCAATAAAAAAACCCACCAGGTGACAACTCCCTGGGTAGGAACACTGTGTTCAGGGAGAAAAAGCCGACATCAGCACAACAGCGGTGAAAACAACACACCCTGCTCGCTGTTAGACGGGCGGAGTTTGTGCCTGTGTTTGTGTTGCTCATCCATCTCTCTCTCCCCCCGCCTTCCCATTCGTCCTCTCTATTAGTATGCTGTTCTTTCCTCCACCGCTGTCTGTACACAAACGGGGCTCCCTCTGGTTTGTAAAGCGCTCTCAGTTCAGGCCCCGAGGGGACGGGCTGCGCATGGCGCCACCTAAAGGACCGGCAGTGAGAGATCTTTCTTTCCTCTTGTGGCGACGACGCGGCTTGCCTTCCCCACCTAACCTTCTTCTGTTGTAGAATATTTGTCTTTATATATCAGCCAGTAAAACATTCAGCACGTAAAACATCTTACAGGTGACATAACAAAGGTCTGGTTTGGCTATTTTTTGATGTATTGAGAATAAAAAAATTTTTTTTTTGGAATTTAAAGTTTTGTCATCGCTGTTCCATCTAGCCCTCATTAGAACAAACTCATTTACACCCCTCCAAAAAAAGGTTGTGACGAGGCAAGACGGGTCTCGGAAATAAAGTCAGCGGGTGCAAAAAGGTAGCACTTAAAATTAACGTCCCACTTTATTTCATTCCCGGTGTGACACCACATTAGCGCCATTAACCCCAGCGGGAAAAAAAGTCAAAATAATGGATTCCCAATCCTCGACCTTCTGATGCATGAAGCCACTACTGGGTCTCCAATTTGTCTGCAGGCTTTAATTCTTTCCAAAACAAGCACTTTATGTTGGTGAAGCCAGGAGGAGGGTTGGAAGAGGACCAGCTCTGATGCAGCTCCATGCATGCTGCACTCATAGACTGTAAAATTACCTATTGTCAGTTTTATGACTCATGCAGCCGACTTGGTATTTTACGCTTTAGTTTTTTACTGATAGGTTAATGATGCTTGTACTGAATTGAGGTAACGTAGATACGGTGTTTCTATTTTCTGTGAACTTAATAGTTTTTTATACTGTGTATTATTTGTGTATGTTCATATGTTTCTGTAATGTTATTGTATTTGCACGCCAGGAAGATTTGCGACCACAGCTGTTGAATCTAAGGGGGATCTGAATAAAGAATAAAAAGGGTGAGAGACTTGCACTGATGTAAATCCTGGCGTCACCTTGCCGCAATATTTGGATTTAATCTGTCTCTGTTACCACTTCTGGTTCTGTAGTGAGTCACCTCGACCCGGCTCCGCACTTGAAAGTAAATTTGCTCTCCTCCTGTCGGTGCCTTGAATACAAACGGACTCTGCGCTGGGAGAGCATAGAGAGAGAGAGAGAGAGCGAGAGAGAGCAAGAGAGAGAGCGATAGAGCGTGCGAGGCCAAGGTGTTCTTTGGTTTTCGAGGCGCCCCAGTTACCAGTTGGCGAGCAGCACGATGCATCGGGACACTCACCGCCGCCGCCGCCGCTCGATAAATAGCATCTCATTTGTTTCAGGAGAGACTCGTCTCTGCCTGGCCGCTGCGGCACAACACAATCACTGCTGCTATTGATCCACGACAGTGGAGGTGGAGGTGGGATGGGAGCTGCAGGCTTTACAGAGATCACAGCAGCCACAGCGGCAGAGCAAACGCTGTTTAATTGGGGATCGCACTCCAGCAGCTGACACAATGTTTCTCAACCTGTTTTTTTTTTTTTTTTTTCCTGAAATGCGCGAGATGCCTCAGGGGAAGATTTTCCAGGGCTTCAGGGCACCACTGGGAGACAGTAAGCTACTGTTTTTTTTTTTCCCCAAGCAACGTCAATGTGAATGATTCTCAAGTGACAGCTGACAACACTGTAAAAGGTCTTGCAGCGTATGAGTCATAAGCTGCGTCCTAATTACCCCTAGAATTGCGTAAAACCTGAACATTGCAATAAAAAACTGGCCATGGAAACACCTAAACTTCGAAAAACCTCTCAAATATGGCTAAAATGTTTTTACGCTCTCGTGAGGTGATTTTTCAGACGTACTGATTCAGAGGTATATCATCATATCATAGAGGTATATCTGATTTAGAGGTCATGGGAACACTTTTTCAGAAATGCAGATTTATACAAGACATTTTGTACCTCCACCCTCATCAAAGTGGGGTCGCACAAGATTTCACAAGAATTACGGCCTATGCGCTTCACGCCATTCAACGGAAACGCCTGAAAATTGCAATTGTACTTTGTCGAAATTTTAGAAATATCGCATTTATTCTGCAGAAACCTGTCATGGGAACGCAGGTATAGTTTGTGTGCTGGTAAGCGTTCTCGTATTGGTACACTTAGGGTAGCGTTCTCCCACAGGGCATGCTGGTTAGACGACATTTCATACATAACACGACATTACCACATATACTATCATGCATGCAACAGGAGACACTAAGGAAGAAACGAAATATAGCCTGGAGCTACAGAAATAAAGAATTGTGCCTTTTTTCATGTTTGAGGATGAAGCAACGCGGACTCTAATCCAAGCTTTTGAAAATAGAGAGGGGAATGAGCGCTGGGAGAGGAGAGTTTGAAAGGCTGAAAAAAGACAGTAGGAAGATTAAACTTAGAGAGGAACTTCAGAGGCTTTACCACAGAATTAAAAAATGGGGGTCGATATCTGCGGCGACTGAGAAGGGGGGGGGGGCAGAGAGAAGAAGAAGGCTTTATAGAAATGACATTTCCCAGAGTCAGACGTGTCTGGTACTTACAGATATAGGTGACATGTGCTCTAGTGTGTGTGTGCGTGTGATTCACTCTACACTGTCGATCAATACTTTGACTCGCATGTGCTTTAATCCGATGATGCTCCCGTCATGATTTTTCAGGGGAGATATTCTCGTTTTGATTGTTTCTAATCCGGCCAGGGCCTAAACCCTCAGGCAAAAACAATCATCATTTTTTTTCAAGAAGACACAAAACATCTGTCAGGCGTTAAAATAAAAAGGCAGAAGAACCAAAAAGGGGTTTCGCAACAGAGACACCATGTGAGTAAAACACCGAGGAACGCAAAGACGTCTTGGTCCTGACGCGCCGCGATGGGTGACTCACTTCCTGGACTGGCTGAGCCGCCAGCCAGCTGCGGCTCCCTCCTCTTCCAGCGCTGATTACTGACAGAGAGGCAACAGAGCCCAGCGACGGCGCCGTCGCTCACTCTGGCCTCTTATAAAACTTGTCCACTTTGCTACAGCCTCCCATCACTCAGCGACCGGCTCGTACATCCTGGACGAGTGTCAGCCGCTCCTCGGGCAGGCTGCCCACCGACTGGGTGACGGAGGCCATGGCTACTGAGCAGCACAGCACCGAGTGCCGCCAAACCCACAGCCCAAACACAACACGGGTGTAATGAAAGTGCACGATTGAAATGTCACATTAGGGCGAACGGGATTTTGTCACTTCACCACGAATGGAACCACAATCTGAGTCTCCAGGTTGTCACTGAACTCTCCAGGAATCATTAAAAAAAAGTGCATCCTTTTGAAATGTAGTATAACATCAACTCCTTAGGATCCTCGCATTGCTGTTTAAGAGGAGCAAATATCTGGAATAAATTCTCACAAAGTGCAGGTGGAAAACGCCCGTCTGGGAAATGGTCCCTTTGCGATGTCACAAGGGGCGCCGGTGCCTTACCGCGGCTAATGATAGAGTCGACACCCTCGGGACCATCTTGTTTTTGTTCTCTCATGTGGAAGGTACAAAAAAGCATCACCACAGCAGCACCGGTGATGCATAATTGATGTCGAGTTCCCAAACACAGTTTGAACTCTGTTCAAATGTCGAGTTTTATAGCAAAATGGACTTTTTCTCTTCAGTCTTTTGGTGAACTGCCAAAAACTAGACAGTCCATCCAGCTCTGGGCTATGTCCTGGAAATCAGCCCTTTGTGACGTCACAGGAACACAGAAACCTGCCTCGTGGAAGACTTGTTTTTTTTCTCCTCTATAAACAAGTGGGAGGTCCCACAAAGCATCAATTCCAAGAGGAAACTGAGAATGAATATTTTAGCAGAGGGCTGTAAACAGAGGGCTAAATATGCTGTTTTAAGGGGATGAGCAGCGTTTCAGGACAACTAATCACCACTTGAGTCTGGGATGAAAAACACGTGTGTAGAATATGGAACCTTGATGTGAATGCCAGTGATTTGGGACAATTTTGATTGTTTTTTTAGTCATCCAGGAAACAAATAATGTCAAGTATTAAACAGAGTGCTCATTTCACTTCCTGTGATAGAAGCTCTTGTGGGAAAACAAGTCAGACTCGGGGCAAAGTGAGGCGGGTCATTACAGGATTTCAGCTAATTGAACTTTGGGCTGATGCTAATGGGATCATGCCAGCGCTAATTCAAACTGGCGCCAATTGGATTAATGCACACGGATGAAAATGATGGAGTTGGGAGTGTGTTTGTGTGTGTGTGTGTGTGTGTGTGTGTGTACGCAGATTGTGTTGCGGATTTGCTTTGGAGCTGTTAATGTAATGTAACTTTGCATGAGCCCACATGGCCACGGTTCATGACCTTCACTCATATCCCCAAGTGAACAGATTAAACTCTCTTCACACTACATGATGTAAACCGCATGCCTGTAAATATGCATCAAAAAATGTGATGTTATCACAAACAAGGTTCCACATGAAAGATGAAATCAATCCTGCAAGGCTGCTTTGAAAAAGAACACGCATTAGGATCCGTCTGGTCCAATCAGAATCCACCTTCAGAATTTCTGTAAGTGCATCCAGCAGTTGTTAAGCATTGAAGACGTTTGCTATGCAGTGGTTTGCACTGCAACCTTTTTTTTTTTTGCAGGTTCCCCCTGTGCCCAGGTGGGTTCTGCTTGGGTACCCACCTGGGTGCTCACGTGTGCGTGGATGGAGGGGAGGGGTTGAGACTCACCATGTAGTGCAGGTCGTCGAAGCCGTTGAGGAGCAGCTTGCTCTCGTACTGCGGCAGCCCCACGTGCTCCAGCCAGTCGCCCACGGGCTGGTCCAGCAGCCGGCCGGCGGCACCTGCCGACAGGGGGAAGCGCTTGAGGAGGGAGAAACCTTTGAGCCGGTAGCAGCGGCACTCGGAGGAGGAGACGTGGCACTGCCACATCATCCTCGGCCAGCAGGGCCGAGCGCAGCAGGGCGGCGACGGAGACGACGGCGTCCTCCCGGGGGACAGGGTGTCGGCTCCCGCCGGAGGGCGGGGGGGCCGAGCCACGGTCACACACAGTGGGTGAAAAACACACACACGCGCGCGCGCAAGTCTCAGGAGGGACAGTTCAGCTGAGGTTGTCCAGCCGGGAGAAGCTCATGCTGGGATTTTTTTTTTTGTGTCGGTTGACGTGAAAACAAGAAAACTCTCCGTCAGATTTTGTCCAGTTTGGAGAAGAAAAATGTTCGGATGGTGAAAGGTTGAGAAAAAAAGCAGATGTGGGAGGAATTTGGTAGGAAATGAACCAAGTTCCAACTTTTTTTTTGATACTTGCTAGTGACAAGCTAATGTTGCAACAGCTACCTCTCCTGCAGCGCAACCAAACTTGAACAAAGACTGAATTTCAGCAAAACATCTTTAACTTCTTAAAAATAACAAAGCATCTTATATTGAAAATCCCAAAAAATGAGCACAATTTCTTTGGTCCACTTAGCATCGTTGCCATCATCAGCTGAACCCTGTTGTGAAAGCCCCTGTCGTCACTCCAGAAACTACAGAACGTGTCCGGTGGTGGTGGTGGGTAGAAAAAAGACAAAGATATTCCAATAAAGGATCCAATCAGCGAGTCAGAAGAGTCGACTCCTCCTCTCCTCGGTCAGTGTTCAGTGGAGCGAGCTCATCCTGCAGACGCTTAGGTGCCGTCCTTCTATTGTCCCGGCTGCTCGCTGCCCGACTGGCTGCAGCTCCTCACTGCTCCCTCGCTCGCTCTATGCATCCCCTCCTCCCCCCTCTCTCTCTCTCTCTCCTCCCTCCCTCCCTCTTTATCACTGCAGGTGGCTGCTCCTTTGTCGGCGTGAGTTAACGTAGCAGCAGCAGACCTGACAGCAGCAGCAGCAGCAGCAGCAGCAGCAGCCGGTTACTTGTGTTCACTTCAAGCTATTCAGCGTCGTCGCTCCCTTAAAGTTTCCAAGCGCCCACTTCTTTTTCACTGGAGTCCATCGTGCCAGCTGATGGCTGTGTGGTTCTGGTTGGTTATGGTTCTGGTTCCTCAGTGGGGAGTATGTGGGGTGAGTGATAACATGTGTGTGTTTGGGAGGAGGGGGGTGGGTTTCAATTGAGTGCAGCTCTTCAGTTATTTTTATTCATCCTTTTTATTTTACTTTGAAGTTTTCTGAAGCACCTCGGGTTGCATTTTATGTATGAAAGGTGCCATACAAATAACCTTTGATTTGATTTGATTAGAGTGTCTGTGTGTGTGTGTGTGTGTGTGTGTGTGCTAGAGCTCCCACTCCGGTGGGGGTGTGTGGTGGAGGGGGTGACTTCTGTGGCTCTGCACGTCTCCTGCTGGAGTCCCCTGATGACCTCACTGGCAGCCTGGCCGAGAGGTCGGCAGGGTCGCTGGATTGAGACTTGACTGTTGCGGCAACAATCCCCCCCGCCCCCCTTCACTGCAGCAGCCTCCGCTACAAAGACTACAAAGTGCGATGAGCCTCCCCCTCCGCCTACCCCTCCCCACCCACCCCAGCGTGAGAGCTGGTTAATATTTAAACATCCGTCCGACTAACGAGAGGTCTGAGACAGGAGGGCGCCGGCTGGCTGGTCAGCACTCTGCAGTTCTGCGACGCTGCTGCTGGAATACATTAGCCCACAGCCAAATGTGGAGGTGAACGCTGAGATGACGGCTTAGGTTTGTTGCCCCCCCCCCCCACCACCGACCCACCCACCCACCCCGAGCGCCATCCATCAAACCCGACGACAGGCTCGCCGAAGCCCGAATGTACGAGTACAGAATGCCGAGCGCGAGAGGGACGTGACGCGACGCGACGCAGCTGTTTCAGTCCACTTTAAAACCCAGACCTGGTTGGTCTCGTTCGGTTCCTTGGGGTTAAAGGTCATTCGTACTCAGCCGTAGCCGAACTAGAAAAGGGGCGGGACTTATCTCGCCTCCGGGGTCTTTGTGGCGTCGACGTAGAGCAAATCAAGTTATTGAGCAAGAAGTAGGAAGTGGAGCGAAGCTCTGTGAATAAGTCCGCATAAAAATGAGGAGAATAAATATGCGTGACACAACTGGAATGGTGGGGGGAAAAAACAGATGCCGGAAAGAAGCTCTGGGAAAAAGCTGATCTCGAAGTCTTGTTGAAGAGGTTTTCCTCATCTTCCCTGTTTATTGGTTGGTTCAGGACTCGGGAGTAGTACCTCATCTTTTGACTGACATAATAACCAGCATGTTTAATTATACCAAGAACAGGCCTGCTTGTATGGAGGCGTCCTTATTGAGAAACAATAGGATCGACTCAAATGAATGAATTGTTTCCAGAATCACCAGGCAAAGCTCTTAAAGCTGAAGAGCTCTTCCTCAAAACTCACATTTGTTTTGTATTTTTGTTCTTCTTTTCTTAAGACACTTACTATCTGCTAATTGTACAGTATAAATGTCCGACGGCGTGCTTGTGATGATGTCACCTCACCTGGCGTGGCGTAGTGCTGATCTCTGGAGAGCTCGATTCCAGCGCCAATCAGCGTCATTATTTTCTCGATCTGTGGACGAGACAGGCCGTGATCAGAACCTGGAGGAGGAAAGGTCAAGGAACAGGAAATTTCCCCCGTGCCTGAAACCAGCACCCTCAAAAACAACAACAAAGAAACAGTCAAGCATCTCAGCCAAGAGATAAAGGCAGGAAACAGTAGACCGCAGGGTTTGATAGATATTGTATCCGCTTCAGCGCTGAGGCTGAACTCATGTTTCAATTATTGCGCTACTGTACGTAAGAACATTGTTTCATGGTTATCCGCTACCTGCAGCCAAAACTGCAGCGCTGTGAGCGCCAGCGGCGGAGCAGAAGACAGAAAAGATGTCGCGGGTGTAAAAACGACAGACAGTTTCAGGGCAAGAAAAGACTTTGTCACATCAAGAGCAACAAAAGCGAAAGGAGCCCGAGGAAACAGAGGCGACCCTGCCGCAGCCGAGGAGCCCAGATCCCTGCGTTTGACATGCAAAAAATACAAACAACCAAGAACTTCATGCATCTGTGAGAAAACATTGTTCTCAAAGCAAAACCATGGATGTGGTCGGACCAACGGACGCACGGAGAAGACGCCCAAAACCAGGAGCTGCTTTCCACGTCAGGCGCAATGATATGAGTTTTTGGCGGGTAACAGGCTGTGTGTGTGTGTGTGTGTGTGTGTGTGTGTGTGTGTGTGCGCGCGAGCACAACTAATGTGATTGGAAGTTTGACTTGGCCTGTCGGATTGATTTAGAGGTTCCCCTTAATTAAATGCATCAATGCATCAATGCTGCAGCGAAGCAGGGGACTGTCCACTTGCTGCAGTGCACGGAGCCCTTTGCACCACCGCAGGAAGTGACGTGGGATCACGTTCAAGCTTTGTGTGTGTATGGCATTTTTTTTAACCGTTGATAATAATAACAATATAATAACATTATATTTAATCTAATGAGAAGGTGTGGCCAAATTTCTGACTGGTGGTGTGTATACATACATACAGACATGTAAATGTTTATATGTATATATATATATACACACATATTACATCTTATAATAATATATCAGTTGGCTTAAGTCCATGTAACAAAATAAAAGCGCTGAGGTGGATGTGAAACCTGCAGACGCCTCTCACGTCCCACAGCAGGATAAATTTCCAGCTTCCGCATTGACATAAAGAGCGGAAATACGGCAGATTTTCCATTCGAAAAATGTGTACGTGCAAGTGTGATGATGAGACGTGGGGCTGAAAGATCCTCCCGGGGCGGCGGCAGAGACTTCGATACCACTTCATGCATCTATTCAAGTGTGCTGCCGTCAGAGCGGATGGATAATGACTGGGTAAAGCTTCCAGAGGAAGGAATGAATAATCACAGAGATTATATCATTCCGAAAAAGGAGGCGACATCACCTAAAAGGACCCGGTTTGACCTTTAGGAGAGGACAGAACCAACCCCCTCCCATCCCCACCAGGGGAAGGAGCAGCAGCACATGTGTATTTTTTTGTATAAATGTGGACGTCTTACGTTATCAAAGGAATTAGATCTTGGCTGTTGGGCGGCGGGGGAAGTCGTCGGTGTCTGCTAGAGAGAAAGCTCAGGGTTTTGCTGGGCCTCGGGTTCAGCAGATTTTCTCTGACGGCAGGATTTTAATAATCCTTTTTTATGCAAAAGAGATCTCGACACAGTCGCTGGAGAGACATCTGGCTCAATGCACCTCGGACATTTTTTTTTTCCCAGAGACAAACCGCACAAAGACAATGGAGAATCCGCTCGGTCGACGCGTCGCACAATGCATCACATTTTAACTCAGGTGTCAGCTTGGTTTTTGTTTTGTTTTTTGTTCCGTGCCCCACGTTTATTTGTAGAGCTGTGGAGAAAATGAAATGTTGCTGTAGCACCAATGAAGGGGAACGAGGCAGTGAGCAGAAGGGCAACAGAAGGATCCGTTCACTCGTCCCTCCACCACCTTCTTCGCCACACTGCTGACCAGATGGTGTATTAGTCGCACAAGCTTGACAAATCACCTCCTTTATGTCGCCACGTGTTCGCTAGTGCCAGCCAATAAATGTGAATTTTAACGATTGTAATGTTGGCAGCAAATCTTCTACCTGAGCAAGGAGCAACATTAGAGAAGCAGAAGGTTTCCTTGGAGTTCATCTCCTCGTGAGACCTTGGGAACAACAGGTGCTTCAAAAATAACTTTCTTCATCTTTACATTTAAATGAATAGAAAAAGAATTACCGAATGGGAATAAATAAAAGCTGTGAAATCTGAATAATGAAAAACATTCTAAAACTACACTAAAGCATTTCACCGGTTTAGCGAGTGTTTTCAAAAACGTTCCATGCATAATTTACACTGTGGGCCACAACAGCAGATGGCGCTCCAGGCTAATTCAAAGTGACAGGGAAGAAATGACCTGACAGAACTCCTCCAGCTAACTAGTATCTCCTCCCCCTCTACTCATCTCATACCTCGTGTTTCTCACAAAGTTTATCCATCAAATGAGTTTTGACAGGAAATGGGGGACGCTGGAAAACCTGCCTTGCTTTGAAATCTTTAAGACACCTAGACGCTGACCTGATACCGTCATTATTTGAGGATTCTTGAGCTTGATGAGATCTAGTCGTGATAGCGTTGCAGCCATGTCTACATCTTTATCAGGGGGCTGGGGCAGACTGGCCATTCTTTTTCGAGGTAAACCCACACCCACAACAAGACTGAGCTTCTGAATTTCACGGTCAGGACCAAGTCGCCTGACGCCACCAGAGAAAATAAGCTGGGGTGGGGTTGGCTCAGAATTCAATCAATACAAGAGCCCGAACCGGAGAGGCATCCATTATGCGAGGGGCTCGCTATGAGAAGGGGAGAGACAATGAGAAGGGTCAGAGGTCAGCGACAAGGTGGAGGGTCAACAGCTGAGGAGCCAGTGAGAGCAGAGACCCGGCTGGGATTAAAGATACACAGATCCTTTTCCATCAGGCTTCTCAGGGCAGAGAAAAACCATGGGGGAAGATCTCTCAATAATTTGATGGAAGTCAACCCTGCTTTGGAAGCTCGCAATGTACAGTTGCCCATTCATTCCTGCGAAGATCTAATCAGAAGCACTTCAGGAGGATCTTAAGACTTTCAAAACTAACCAGCTTCTCTTTAGTTGATACCAGAGCAGCAACTGCAATCTGCCTGGAAAAATCCAGCGACTGAAGCTTCCCAGAGAGGACACCTGGCAGACCTTGCTGAGATTGAAAAAAACCTGTCTCAGAGAAGCATGTGCCCAGGCCTCAAATTGGAAATCTGGCACCCAAATAAGGAGTTGGATGGAAAGTGTGGTCAAGTGAATGACATAGAGGGGAGACACGAGCAGAGGAGCGGCCGAAGCAGGTGCCAACACATCAATCCTGCTGAGGGACAAGGCAGCGTCAGCACTCCCATCAACAACCTCCCCAAATAGCCCACTGTTGTCATTGTGGTTTGGGGAACAATGTGCCTTTCACACCAGTTCACATCACAACTTCACAACTCCAAGAGTGTGAGTGCATGGTGGGAGTCCTTTCAAGGTATTTAATGCAAAACAGTGACAGGCAACACGACTGATTTCTAATTCATATCTGACACCACTGTACAGGCGATATTGAGGTCTTTCATTCTCATGACCACTGACATTGTAGTTTCTCACTGAAGGCATCAAAACTACGTATGAACACACATGGAATTATGTAGGAAACAATAAAAGTGTAAATGAACTCAAACGCGTTTCATATTTAAATTCTTCAAAATAGCTTTGCGTCCAACCTTTGGACGGGTAGCATATTTTTATTTATTTTTTTTATTTTTTTTACAAAAGCTTTACAGTGTGGAAATGGAGTGGTTCAAATTATAGCTAGCTACACAATAAAACTAAATCAAAGATTATTTTTTCTTCTTCTTTAAATGTCAGGGCAACAAAACTGGAAAATATATCCCAAACATTAAAAGAAAGTCCATCACCTGGAAGTCTAGACTACGCCTTCAGAACAGGAACAATTCTGTATAAATGTCCTCTTTAAAAAGCCTTTATGTTGAGACTCGATGCGATACCAGACTCGATATTTGAGTATCGGTCGGCACAAAACTAATGCTAAAGTTTTTAAATCAACAAAAAGCCTGTGGTTTGTTTTTTTTTCTCTCTTGTTTGCTCTCAGTCTGTGTGTGTGTGTGTAAAACACACAGTTCTTTGAAATTGGCCCTTGGTGATGTCAGAAAAGGGCGGGGCCTCACCCGTGTGTTCATTCCAACCTCTGAGTCGCCTCGCTGCTGCCGTGTTTTTGTTTCCCATCCAAACATGTGGGAGGCACAACAAAACACCAGCTTCAGCGGGAAGCTAAAACCATGTGTGCTGCAGAAGGCTGTAAACAGCGGGCTAAATACACTATTTTTTTTTCATTCTATTATTTTTTGTTGTTGCTGGAGAACAGACTGCAGTCCAAAATAAGAACAAAAAGCCACAAAGCTGGTAGAACAAGGGACCTTTAAAGCACAGAAAAGGCACAAATGGCCACAACCGCTTGACCTGAGGATCACTCGTGATGGCAGCAGGTCTCAACCCCCCCATGGTTCTGCCACCCACCCCCCCGGTGAGAAACTGAGAAAAGATTTTCCCTACTTGCTGCCCGAGGCATGAAACCAGCCCACAGCCTGGATTGATCTCTGCAGAAATTTCCTTTTGTAGCAAAACCACAGGGCTACTTTTCTCCTCACGATTAAAAACCAAAACCCAAAGCCAAACCCACCGTGAGTCCGTGAACACGACCGCAAGGGAATGCAAAAAAGCACAAGAGGGAAACCATTGCATCAAGTGCTGCGAAGCACTTTGAAGCATAAAATATTATTTTAAAAGGAAACCACTTAAAAACAGTTGAGCCAGCCAGACGTCGCAGCCTTGAACCGATCAGCCTCCGTCGGCCCACGCCAGTCAAACAGGTCGGCGGGAAAAATAAATATCCAGGAGAACATCAGACAGCGTCAATTACTCTGCCACTCAAACCCCTCCCGGCAGGTCGGCGAGACGAACGAGCCGCAGCCGCTGAGCAGATCAATACTCACAAAAGCTGGTTTCATGGCAGCAGGCGGATCTGTGCTGCGCGCAGAGAGAGAAGCTCAAAGTGAAAGCACGGGACGGGGACACGGCGGTGGCGGTGGTGGCCCTCTCCTCGTGTCTGGTGCTCCCTCCTTTCCTCCTTCCCTCCCTCCCTCCGCCCATCTGCCAGGAGGGAGGCTCAGCTCAGTGTGGCGGCCGGCCCACACAGTGTGCCCCTTGGATTGTCATCTCCGCTCCGATCCCCAGGACCCACACAAGGCGCATTAGCATGCGCTTTACACACCAGCACACACACACACACACACACACACACACACACACACACACACACACACACACACACACACACACACACACACACACACACACACACACACACACACACACACACACACCGAGCTCCTCAAATGGAGAGATGCATGTGCCAAGACCTCATGCAAGTCAAATCTCCTTGTCTTGAGAACCAGAGGCGCTGCGTCCAAGGCTGATGCGAAGAAGAGAGGACGGGGCCAAAAGTGGTGGGACAGAGCGAGGATGGAAATATCTCGCAAAGCAGATAAGACCGGGTAAAAAAAAATAATATTGCAACTTAAAGGTCCCACTCTCAGGGCTTCATCCTGGACTCCAGGTTTAACAGTCCAACATAACTAACTAGGGAAAGGGCACTTCTAAGGAAAACGTATAATGTTTCGTACCTCAATCCTCCTCAAAGTGGGGTCTCGCGAGACTTTACGAGAATTACAGTTTATGCGCTTCACACCATTCAATGGAAACACCTGCAAATCGTAATTTCACTTTGTTGTTTAATTTTACTTGTTCCATATTCAGGTTGAAGCAAAACTTGTTTGGGTCCATATACACTGTTCTATCTGGAGGAATATTTTTTCCAATAAATATCAATGTTGACCCAAGTTTTAAATGTTGGTCCACTGAGTGTTTGAGTTTGACACCCCAGCTGTAGGGGGTCTGTTAGCTCGTCTGTCAGGGAGGTGCAGAAATGTTCGGGGACACTGCCTCATCTATATGCTGCCACACGGCTCCGTCGACTATTTGGGAGCAGCCTGTCGTGACTGGCAAGACGGCTGTGTCACAGCGGGGGCGACAGTAGGGGAAAAAACCTGAAACAAAACACAGTACAGTGGGGCTGGGGGCAGAGAGGGGGGGTCGGTCTGCTTTCACAGTGCACCACGACCAAACATCATGAAAGAGAGTGCAGCTCGCGTCGCACCCAATCAAACTTCAACCACCGTCTCCCACACACACACTCACACACACGCTGCCTCCACATTTTCTATTCGCTTTACGGCGGCAGTGTGAAAAATTTCCATTTCAAGCGAGCGATTCTCTTGAAAGAAGAGGAGGAGGAGAGCGGAAGAGCTCTCAGAGCGCCGACTCTGAGGCCGCCGTCTGGTTTTTTTATTCACAAATGGAGAAACGAGAGTCGGAGTTCATCAACTGAACATCTTCATCTGCCTGTACGCTGCACTGCGCTCGTCTGGCTGGTGGATGAAGAGACTTGTACTCTCTCGAAATCTGTCTCATCCATCTTGCCAACCTCTGACGGAGAGCATTTTTCAGCACCGGCGAGCTTTGAGTTTAGTAATCTGCCCTCCGAGCCACAGAGGAAGACAAGAGGAAAAGAAATAGGGGTGTTAGCCTTGTGTAATAGGAAAAATCACTTTTGTTTTTTCAAAATAATTGTCGTATTTTCACATTAAAGGCAGAACGAGGAAGATCTGTGACGTTTTCTGTGGACAACACGTTGACATGATGTTGTTTTACTTCTGGTCGGACTTGCTCAGGGTTTTGCACTCTCTGGGATCCTGCCATGAGTGAGCAGGGGGCAGTAATGCGCGGTGCCACCAATGCAAACTGGTTGCAACCAGGAAAAGCTCTCGGGTTGGTGCAGTTAAATGTGATTCTTCTGGGTTCAGAGAACGAATGAGATTAAAATTAAGGATTTAGTGAAAGTTCAATCTGATGAAATAACCCAGGTGAAAATTTACAAAACCACCACTGACAACGGCCACCTGCAGTGAATCCTTAAGTTCTATTTCTTACACACACACACACACGCACGCACGCACGCACGCACGCACGCACGCACGCACGCACGCACGCACACACAACCCCGACATCAGAGGTTCGCAGGCTCCTCTGAGGGGGGCGGAGCTTCGTTTGTGTTTCCATAATTCAGATACATGTTGAGCAGCCTGTGGAGTCAATAAAATGAACTCCGGTGGGACGAGTGAATAATTGAGGACAGTTGGTGATGCTCCTTGCCAGCAACCTACTTCAGAGGCTTTTTAGATATTTAGAAGTAAATCTGGACAGTTCACGTACTGTAGCAACACTTGCGTAGTTCACCCAACAATTGAGGCCAGTGCCTGGAGTGTCTCAGCTCTCTGATTCTGCGGTTGAGGGAGTGGGAGCGGGGGTCAAAAACTCGACCTGTTCTTCTGGTGGAAGAGGACGGCCGGACCTTCTGATTGGCTTCTTCCTGGAGTCTCTTCCTCAATCTCAGTTCTTTTGAGTGGCAGTCCTGAGAGGAGACAAGCGATGGAGCAGCGGGATCATCGCCGTCTGCTGGGGGCCACTGGCTGGAGGAGAGCGGCGAGCTCCAGCAGCCAGAGCGAAATCAGCACCACCATCACGAGCTCGAGCCTGAGGGCGCGACTGACTCATCGCGGCCTATGGATTTTTCTCTTTTATTGGCTGCTTCTGTGTCACTGTGTTTCTTTCCATCACAGGTACATCGTTCAACAGATTTGATAAGGTTTGAGCTTACTCGCTGTCACGTTTACGCGGTTCGTCCACTAGAGGGCGGTGACGGGGCGGTGAATTCTTTTCATTTTTTCAGATTTTTAAGGAATTGCATGTCATGGTTTTGTGTAAAATGAGAATTACAAAAGTTATAAAAAGTGAGATTTTAACAGGTTGACTCCTATCTGGAATACACACTACCAGTCAAAAGTTTGGACATGCCTTTTGTTTTTTTTGTTTTTTTATCTTTACAACTTTCTACACTGCTGATTGATAAAATTAAGGTGTGTCCAAACTGTTGACTGGTCGTGTATACAGATTGTTGTTGATTTTTTTTTAATTTGTTGACAAAATCATTGACGAGGAAGTAGAATAAGTTTAAAACATATTGGATTCCATATCAGTCCTTAATATTTAGAATAGCTGCAGGTTGATGTAAAATCTTTCTTTTCTGGGTATCAGTCGAGTTCTTCGGGCCGAGACTCTTCCCACTGTGTGCTTGAAGCAATAATAATGGCACTTTATAACTGGAGAATAAAATGCCTCATGGCTCGACAGCGCACTGAATACGAGTACTAACATAAAAAGAAGCAGGAGCCGGTGGCAGACGGTGCGTTTTTGTTGGCTCCTTTGAGTGTCAATCAAACCCTGGGGCGAGTGGCCTTCGCGCCCCCCATAGACGCTGAAATCTTTTCTTGTGCACCCATGGCCGTTAAACTCCAGACGAGTCGCGCTAAAAACGCACAAGGGTGACTGCTGCACTTTTGCCTTCGCACCAGCCTCCCCGAAAACTTTGACGAGCTCCATTCTTTTTTACGAGACCCCCCGCGCCCCCAACTCCACCGCGCGGCCGCCTGTCTCTGACGCAGCCTTGACAGGAGTATTTTCAGACAGTGTAAACATGGGCCAGATCTGCCAGAAGAAAACCGCATGTCGGCGAGCGACAGGCCGCATCTGCACCGCGGCTCACGCCTTGCGAGGGGCTGAAATATGGGAATAATTTAAGTGGGGATGAGTAAACGAGCCCATGGGAGGCAGAGCCAACATCAAAACACCTTGCAGAACTCCCCTCCACTTCTCACCTTCATCTAACAACCAACCAAACGTTGTTCTTATGCTACACACAAATGGAATAAGCTGCCAACAGAAGTAAAGTGTGAATGTTTTTAAAACCTTTAAATCTTTTGTTCATCTTATTATATTTTATCATCTTTTTACTTCTATTTTCCTTTATTACTCCTCTATTTATGCATCTTTTTTCCTCTGCATTTTGTCTTTGAAGACTGTGTTCTTTGCTTTTTGTTTTTTAAATGCTTTTAAAATGTTTGAACTTTTAATCATGTAAAGCACATTGAGTTGCCTTGTGTATGAAATGGTCTATATAAATAAAGCTGCCTTGCCTTGTCTTGCTGTTTGTTGCCCCCAAGTGTGTCAGCGAATGGGAAATTGTCCACCCTTCACTCCCACTTTATTCACCGGTAATAAGCTCTTTGTGATGTCAAAAAGGGCGGCAGAAGCATCTGCGGGGTTCCCGCCTCTACAGATCTGCGTTTAGTCGTTCGTCAGTATCTGATCAAACAGAACAAGCGGAGAAGATTCCCTGCCGGTGCTCAGCGTCTGTTCCCTGCACGGAGGAGGCAACACAACAACCAGCAGCCCCAGCGGCCGAGTCCTGCCCTCTGCTGAGGAGGTTAACGAGGTGATGGGAGAGGCTGGGCGGCTCCGACCACCCGCACACACGTCTCACACACGTCTGCGCTCCAAAGATGCCGGAGTATCGACCTGGAAGCCCCGACGAGCCTGGCCTGGATCTTCACACACGTCGTGTAAAACAAAACTAACTGGGCAGCAACACGATCCATCCCCACTGCTCTGCAGATTCCTCCTCCTCCTCCTCCTCCTTGTCCTCCTCCTCCCCCCTACACTCCTCCTCTTCTTCCTCCAAGCCTTAACGCTGCCTCGTCAAAGACCAAATGGATTCATGAAGGCGACGCAGCAGTCCAACTCCTCTCTTTGTCTTGAGCGCTGCAGAAACCAGCGTTGGCATCGCGGCACTGGAAAGACGACAGCCAGCCGACGCTCCCGCCAGCACTGCGAAGCTTGGAGGTAACAATTAATCCCGCTGACAATAAGAGGATTGTTGTGGGAAAATGTCGAACGGGGGGGGAAAATGAAGGAAAACCAAGTCAAGTGCCTGAGCTTGTGTGGCCGCGTTTCAAACTGTTTGCTGACTGTCAAGGACTCCACTGTGAGCCCATAAATATTAATACAGTGTTGGGGAAAAAAACTGGATTGTTCCTCGGTGAGAGTGGCGCCGGCTAACGCGATACGAGACAGGGGATTGGTGAGAAAACTGTGTTTCGACCTTGAAATGACCCGGCGGCGCCGCCTAGAGAAACTAGAATGAAAGTAAAATGTTGCTTACCTCGTCCCACTCTGAGGTGAAAGAAGGAGACTTCTCCAGCCTCTTCTTCCCGGTGCTACAATTGGAAACAGACTCGCTGCGGTTGCCGAGCCCTCCTTCCTCGTCACCAGGGGGCGACACCAGCAAGTCCGAGTCCGACTTGGAGAGGCTGCGGGCCAGCTTCAGGTCCCCGGGGGGTCGCATCCTGACGGCAGCAGAGGCGCCCAAGTCCCTGGGCTCCTTGTTCACAGTGGCGTAGATGGCTTTGGGGTCGCAGTCCGTCAGGATGGCGGCCATGTTGGGACGACTGGGCGGGGATGCTGCTGCTGCTGCTGCTGCTATGTTCTCCTTGGCTTTGGCTGGTTTCCTCGACTCGGGCTGCTTCTGGCTGGCCGGTGTGACACCTGGAAGCCTGAGGGGCTCGTCGTGGCACTCGAACACCGGGGAAGATCCGTGCAGGAGGCCCGTGAACTGCTCCGGAACACCTGCTCCTGCTTCCTGAGCGGCCGGGGAGTTATCTGGAGAGGGCAGGGGGGAAGAAAAGCGGTAAAAATGAGCGAGGAAAAGAGAGTTTTCTAGTTTGGTACGACGGGCGGGGAGGCATCTGGGCCGAGGGGCAGATCCTAAGCACTGGGCCTAATAAGAAACCGCCTACATGAGCGCAGAGACAGATCTGTAATTGTTTCCAACAGGGCTAGAGACGGGAGGGAGCGAGGGGAGGGGAGGAGAAGGCGAAGGCGTGCTCGGCTGGAGGGGAAGCAGAATTCCAAGTATGACGTCCATCAGCTGCCGCCTGACAGCCGGAGGAGTCGAGGCTCGTCATCCCCGTGGGAAGAGCCGCGAACGCAGCACCACTCTGTTATTCATTTGAGAAAACAACTGAAGAGGGCAAACCAATAGAGGCTCCAGGCAAGGTAGAAACTAAACTTACAGACTAAACTTGTCCCACTGGCGGACGACGAAAAGCTAAACCCCTCCCACCCCGCCAGAACATGCGTAAACAGAATAAGTAAACAAAGGGAAGAGGAAGTTCTGGAAGTCGAACTTACACCGGCTGCTCCTTCTCCTTAATGAGCCCAGTTACAAATAATCTGACGTCCCAGAGGAACCGCGGCCATCAAAAAGCCTCCTTCCCACAATCAAATCAGCGGCGGCTCCACGACGAGCAGTCCGGCGCTCGTCTCCCCTCTCTTTCTCTTTCCCTCTCACACTCACTCACTCCTCTTGCTGCTGCTGCTGCTGCTGCTGCTGCTGCTGGCGTGATGCGTTCTCTTCTGCCTTCGCCCGCTTCTAATTCTAGACCCCCTGATGGCGGCTCAGGAATGGAAATCCGAATCAGCCTGTCCTCCGGCCGCCAGACTCCTGATAATTAGCTTCTGTGACACATGCTGGAGGAGCGCGTGTGTGTGTGTGTGTTCGGACTGTCTCTGCCAGGGTGACAGGGTCAGGGTGTTGGGTGACAGGGAATCTGGGGCAGCGACACCGCAGGAAGGAGAAAAAAAAAGCAGTGATTGGTGGCGACGCTTTGTTTGTCCTTGACTGGCGGCCGTCGGCGGAAGACGCGCAAAACCCTGCGCGACATCTTCGCCGTGTCTCACCCCCCCCTGCACCCCCGCAGCTGGCTGCAAATGAGTCAAATCTCCCACACTTAACTCTGTCACGCTAACATCCTGCAAAAAAAAAATAAATAACAGCGTCCCGTTACGGTTTGAGGGGCCATTTGAACGCGTTGAGCAACGCCCTGAATTCCCCTTTCACACATTTCTAAACGCTTTAACATCTTGGTGCGGTGTGTGTTTGTGTGTGTGTGTGTGTGTGTGTGTGTGTGTGTGTGTGTGTATGTGTGTGAGGGAGCGTGGGGGTGTTTTTGCGTTACGCGAGTGTTACTGTGCACACATGTCGGTGAGGCAGCCAAACACCCGCCCGGCTCTTTGGCAGCGATGGGAGTGTGAACGCCCAATCAGCATACGCAGTCTGTCTGCGGCGTTAACCCTTCGCAGGGGCCTCCGCCGCTGCCGCTGCGGCGCTCGGGACGGGTGAGGTCACCGCCGGAGGTGCGCGCGGCACGTATATTTCTTTTGGCAGCATCCGCCGCTGATGTCACTGCAGAGGCTGCTGGCTGTCGGTGCGCAGTCCCAGATCGAACTTTGGGGTTGAGTCGTCCGTAAAGTCAGTGAAGGAACTTTAGCAGCAGCCACACGACAGCTTCAAAAATCCCCATAATACACAAAAAACACCGGTATTTTCCAACAGAATTGCATCCTACTCGATAACGTGAAGGAAAAGACGTCTATATTTCACTTCTTCTGCATGTTATACTTTTTGGAAAGCGTATGCTTCAACACATACACTGCCAGTCAAAAAGGTATATGTACGTAAGCCCTTTGTGATGTCACAAAATGTGTGGGTATCTATTTGTTACGACGCCCAGGGCAGTGACAAGACCGCCTTGCAGCTGCCTTGATTTTTTTTTTTTTTTTGTGGACGGGACAGGATCAGCAGCAAGCTGAAGCAGCAATTTTGTGGGAGGCTGTAAACAGAGGGCTAAATATGCTGTTTTCAGTAGAAGTGGTTTTCTTCTCGAAATAACAATAAATGACAGTGTTGGAAATGAAAAAAGGAAAGAGCGGGGCTAATTTGCGCTCTTGGAAGCAGTGGACTACTAGTTGTGCAACAGGACGGTTATTAGAGAGTTTTGTGGCTTTAATCAGTTTCTAGCTCATCCGTCACATTGGAAAGGCTGAAGAGTAACAGACTCCCGAAACAACTATCTCAAGTTTTGATTGCGCCATGACTCCCTTCTGGGGTCACCTGGCAGAACTGTAAAAAACAAAACAAAAACAGGTCGTTAAAACTTCAAAACTTCTAAAACACCATTTTCCAGCTCAGCTCAGAGCAGCGGAGGATTTACGACAGGAAGATTAACAGGCTGCCGTCAATGACCTGCCACGTGTCTTCTCCACCTGCAACACTGTGTACGGTTAGGAGGCAGTAAAACCAACATCCACACCGGCACCAGAGCAGACATTCAGTCTGAGCCGAGGTTCATATATAAGTGGGAAGCGTAACTCGCTGACGTGAACAGAAATAAGGAGCTTTAAAAAAAATCTAACAAAACTTGTGGTTTCTGCGGTTTTTAAAAAGAGAATGGGGACAATTGTTTAAGAGAAGCTCTTGAAAATAGAGAGGAAGTGAGGCAGCATTTTCTATTTCTCACACCGTTAAAAACTATTTGCGTTCACAGAAATGCAGAACCAACATTCTTAAAAAAAACTTAAGAGTTAATTATTAAAGTAATTTGGTTTTCCTACCCATAGAGGGGTCTTATTTATATATAAGAATTTACATATAGCAAGAGTCTTGCTCCCAGTTAGCTGCCATCTAGCAACACCATATTTCTAAGGAAGCCCAGTGTGGACAATCCAGCCCGCTTGAACGCTCAGATCCTCAAATAAACCAACGAAGAAGAAGGTGGACGAGGTAAGTTTTTTTCCGCGCAGACCACCGTAGTTCACTGGCAAACTCAGGAGAGGGAGGATGAGTCAAAACGCGCTGCAATCTAAAATGTAACCACTTGATGTTGCTGTTTCTTCTCAAAATCGCCAAATATGTCACACCTTAAAGACAGATTGCATATCACTTAATTCAAAGTATCATAGCCAAACCTTCTGAGTCACATAACAAGACTTTGTAAAAAATCTATATCGCTCAAGAGCATCTGTGAAAACCTCCAGGTTGAACTGCATCCAAACTATTCTGCAACTCCCACAGAAACTAAACATCCACAGCCGTTTCCTGCTAAAATCAGCACCAACAAACTGATTTATTGGTGCTGATTCATTCTCTCTATCACTCAGGATCCTCTTGATCCTGAACCTCAGCTCCGCTATCTGTAAGAAGAGAGCAAATCGCAAACGGTGGAGTCACAGACTGACGGAGAATTCCGACTCCCGACCGGAGACGGGATGTGTTTTGCTCCCTCCAAGCGGAATGTCAATCAGCCTGCTCCCCGAGCAGCCAAATCCGCCGCTCTGCTGCAAAATGTCGGTGGTGCGTTCACTGGCGGCGCTAATCCAAAGCCGACCCATCTCGTGTCTCAAGCCCGACTGCGTCCCGAACGTCTACGCATTTTATTTTCCTCTTCCTCTTGCGGAAGAGCCACGATTCATGTGCCGTGTTCTCACTGCGTGGTGGGCGTAGAAGCTGAGGATGGAGGTCGCTCTCACCTCCAGGTGCTCGCTGGGCCGCCCGGCCGCTGGGATGCAGGGTGTCTTTTGTCTTGCTTGGAGCTCTGAGGTCATTCAGGGCGGCAGGTTTACGCTAAAGTGGGACACAAAGAAAGAAAAGAAAATGAGCCAATTTGCGACAATGCAAACGTTAGAGATGATAAGGAAAGAAATGAAAATGTACCTGAGGTAGGGCACTGTTGGAAGTCTGCGATGTGGTGTCGTCTGCAAGAGAAGAGAAAAAAAAAATTGGCAGTTTGTACACATGTGACGACAGATTATCTCAGTCAAGAGTTCAAGTATTGCCGGTTGAGACTGTCAGGAGCGTGTTTGCGCCGGGAGCAGAGTTAGACTGACGTATAATTAAAGCATGTATTATGTATGGCAGTGTTAGAGCCGGCGAGTCGGACGGACTTTGCATTAATCTCGTTTTAACAGCTCTGGGTGCACGGACACGACGGATGGAGCTTCAAAGCGATTCAACGGGATGGAGAGCGCCCCCCCCCCTTCCTCGGAGAGGCATCGAGTTAACTGCAGACGGGAGGATCACCGACGTCAGCCGCTTAACTCCGTGTGAGGTGCAGGCCCTGAGGGGATGCTCTTAAAACATTTAACATCAACGGCTCCGGATTCAAATGGGCCTCCTATTTTAATCCCACTCAATCCAATTACACACCGCGGCTACTTTAAAGGAGGGTCGGCCGGCGAGGATGCGCTCGGGATGCATTCTGACGGGTCAGGCGGCGTCAAAATGGGGTTTTGACAACAGGGAAATGACCCCGGCGTTTTAGCCACTCTGCCGTAATCCGAGCAGCAAGAAGAGGGAATGTACATGCACTGCAATGGACGCAAATAAATACTTGCTTTGGATTAAACTCTGATTTACCTTTGCTGGATAGGGCCTCTTGACTGGGCGGAGGGACCTTGGTCTGGGCGGTCAACAGCAGCTCATATGTGTGATCTTCCTCCTCCTCCTCCTCCAGCGGTTCGCCTCGGTCGTCTGCACTGCTGTTTGTAAACAAGGCCTGCGGCGGACAGGAAGGATAAAGTAAGCGGAAGCGAAGAGCAAAAAGCCCTGTGTGTTTGATTTAGCAGAGTCTAACAGCAAGAAAGCGTATTGCAAACCTTGTTCATAGCCCTGTTTCCTAATGTCGTGTTTGATCTTAAATCTTCCAGTTTTTGCGTATACATAAAAGGTTACTAGCAAATGAATGTTTTTTACATTATTTTATTTTAGCTTTTTATTTTAATAAAACAATATGTGCTCCTTTGCTTAAAACGTCATGGCAGAAGACCAATTCAAGTCTTTCACACTGGGACTCCGCTTGCTTTGATGATTCCAAAGCCTGAGCAAAAGCAAAACACTTCAGACGTCTGAATCAAAAGAGGTTTGCTGCAGTTACATGAACAAATGTCTCCTCTAAGATCTGACACGATCTCTGATTCTGCTTCCTTTTAACTTCAGCTCTAGCGGCAACATCTTGGCAGCTCCCCATGCTGAGAGAAAGACTGCTATTCACACGAGGTAGTCATATTTCAACCATGTGCTCCTTCTTTACGATTGCGCCAGAAACCGAATGTGTCGGCGTCTTCAGTGACTCCTCACCTCTTCTTCGTGGCCAGCTCCGGGATGTGTTGAGTGCATCGGCCGATCTTTCTGTAAATGGTCGGCACAGGTTAAGACATGCACAGCACAACGCGCTTTCGGACAACACAATGGAGACTGAGGCTGCTCATACGGTGCACTATCACCCTCTAGTGGGAACTTATGAGAAAAGCTGCCATTTCTGAGTGTGTGTGGTCGAGGGGGAAGAGTTGTATGAAAGTGCTGCTGACCTTGCCCGCTTCGCTGTCGGGCCGGCCGGAGTCTCTGTCAGAGGACTTCCCACTGGTCAGGCTGTCCAGGGAGTGGCAGGAGGTGGCTTCAAACAGAGCCTCGTAGGGACTCTCCTCCTCGGGGCCCGGGGCCAAGCCGGAGATCAGCTCGCTCACCTTCTCCAGGTCACCTGGGACCAGCATCAAAAGACAACATTACAGGCAGGAACAGGCCAAGACAAGTCAGTTCAGTAAAGGGATGTCCTTAGTGAACATCTACAATCCACATATGAAGGGAAGGAAAACAATTTAATAACACATAAATATATAAAACAATCGGGTTGACTATTACCAATTCTATGTAAGAGAGAAACCTTTACATGCAGGGAGTGAAAGGAGAAAGGATCTTTTTCTCATCACACTCTCAGTTCATCAGCCACATCAAAGGTAGAACAAACAGATGAAATATTTAACAAAGCAATTATTAGCATGTGTAGTCATTCTGTAATTCCTTCAGTTTCTGTCTTGTGTTTTTTTTAGGTCTGTACCGGTTCCACTGAGCCACTGAATATTGTAAGAGGAGATTTAATCCCGTGGCTTCGGTATTAACCGCTGTTGGTTCACAGCTTCAAAACCACCCAAAACATCTGGCAATCAAACGCCTGCAACATCTGGCACTTCTTACTCTTTTTCCGCGGGCTGGGACTCTCCTGAGGCGGAGGGACGGGCGGAGGGGGGAGGTCGATGTCGGGGGGTTTTCCAGTCATGTGGCCTGTGACGGACAGACAGGAGATTGTAACACACTTGGTCGATGTGTCAATCGAGGCCGGCGTTGGCGTTGACGTTGACGTTGGCGCTGGCTCACCGAGGATGAGAGCGGCGATCTGCCTGCTCTTCTTGGAGGGCATGTCCTTCACCGTGTCCAGCGCCGACAGGCCCTTCTGGTCAACCATGTTCACGTCGACACCTGGTGGACGACAGGCGAGACGTTAGTGAGGGGGAGGGTCTTTGCACGCAACAGGAAGTGACGGCGGGCGCTGAGGGCGGCGCTGACCTGCGGCGAGAAGCCTCTGCACCACGTCCGTCTTCCCGAAGAGAGCGGCCTCGTGGAGGGCACTGCCTTTCTCCGTCTGAGCAGGGAGGGGAACAGCAGGACGTTAGAGACACACATAGCTGAGCTGGTCATGGTCATGTCAATAGTGGCAATAATATGGAACTCAGAGATGAGGGAGTCACTTCAATGTCTCTGACAAATAACTCAGGGAGCTACTTGTTCAATACATTGCTGCCTTAAGTTGATGGTGGTGACTATACAGTGGGTGGGGAAAAAAAGGTTTTGGACACCTCATGCATTTGTAATGTACTGTGTTGCGCTAAGAATCAGTGCTCAAGTCTCCAAGTGTGGTTTATTTTAGTGCAGTCACCAACAGTTACCCACATGCTGCACGTGCACTGAACTGGATGCTTCAGCAAGATGCCGTCCCTTTGCAAGTTGCAACACATCCAGAGTACAAGACTTTTGTTTTATTGTTTGGGCTTATTAACAATACACAACAAAAAAATGATTTTGATATGCTCGTTTGCCTCTGATGCCAAACCTTTTGAAACACACTTCAGAAACAATAATTATGTCAAAATCTAAGGGCGCCCAAAAACTTTTCCCACTACTGTATATTCACTTTTTATTTGCAGTTTTCTTGTTAGTGTTTTTAGGGGTAATAAACAGCTGGACAAAAATCCATTCATCTTGCCAACGTCCAGCAGAATGCTTTTTATAAGTGTGTCTCAAAATCAGAACGGCGCTAACTGGGACAACGTCTGCAAGTCGCCTCCAAAAGTTTCAAGGGGACAAAGACGGAAGAGGGGAAGCGACCGCAAGTGTAGCCGCTGCTGAAGAGTTCCGCTAATGTTGCAATAGCAGCACTTCTATCAAAACTGGGTGCCGTTTGCACATTAAAGAGGAACACAGAACAGCGCTGAGGGCTGCTGTGGGAAACCCTGTTCCACTTTTCTGGCTTTGGCAAGACCTCAGTTCATCAAACAGCCAACAGCAGCCGGCCACGGCCGCGTGGCCAACACGGGCCCACGCACCATCGAGAGGCCATGACACAGTCAGACAACTCTGATTGGCAGGTGGTTGCAGAAACTACCCCTCTGGCTTGTACGGTTAGGGCTGAGGTTAATTGATGTGAAAACCACTGTAAAAACTGCATTTGTGTTCCTTATTGACAAGAACAAAACCATGAAAGATATATATACACACACACACACACACACACACACACATATATAGCGTCTTCACACTGCGAGACGACATTGCTTGGTTGCGAACGTCTTGGGGGACAAATGTTTCAGACCTCGTAGTTGATGTCCATGCCGGCGTCCAGCAGCACCTCCACCACGTGCAGGTGTCCGTTGCGGGAGGCCAGGTGCAGCGGCGTGTGCTTCTTGGTGTTGCAGTTGAGCAGGTTGGGGTGTGCGCTGAGCAGCAGCTTGACCACCTCCAGGCGGCCGTACAGCGCCGCCAGGTCCAGCGGCGTCTCGAACTTGTTGTTCCGCATGGTGGGGTCCGTCAGCTCCTCCAGCAGCAGCCGCACCACCCCCGTGTGGCCGTACTGGGCGGCGCAGTGCAGCGGCGTCTCGTTGTCGTTGTTCTGCGTGGAGGGAGGGTGGGGGGTCAGTGGTGACTATAATTGATAACGGGGTGGCGTGGAGGAGAGTGCGACAGAGGAGATGAGCGGAGAGCACACGTGGGTGTTAGTGAGTTGGGAATGGGTGAGCGGTGGTGAACTTGAACCCATCGGCTGCAGAGAGTCCGTCGTGTTAGTGGAAATTCAGGTGAGGTCAAAAGGTGGAAAGACACCATCCAATGAAATGCAAGGAGGCCTCCCAACCCCCGCACGCCCCTGAATGACAACCATCAGGGGGCGACGATGAGGCACAGGCGCAGAGACAGGTGGGAATCAGCAGAAATCAGGTTCAGAAACCAGAGAGGCGACTAATTAGTTGTGTCGAGCCGAGGCGGGCTGTCAACATCCGTGAGGAACTATTGTCTACGCTGAGCAGCAGGGGAGTTTTAATTATCGCACTGTGGTCGGCTGCTTTCTTTTAATGAAGCTGAGGGGACACACACACACACACACACACACACACACACACACACACACACACACACACACACACACACACACACACACACACACACACACACACACACACACACACACACACACACAGATGACAAAAAGAGGAAATACTGTTTTGATTACTAATCGAGCTGTTTGTCAAGTTGAAGGACTGCCAGGGCTGCAGAAGGAACCGTTTCACAATATCTACAGATACAACAATAGAATTCAGTCAAAAAACTATTGTGTTTTCATTTGCTATAAATGAGGAGGCCACATTGTGTTGCCACTACACTACAGCAGCCCATAGATGTGTGATAAAAACACGAGAGGCCATTTGTTTGCGATTTGTCGTCTGACTCCAGGAAGTTACTTTACATTGTGCAATTGGGCTTTCAAATGTGAAAAATCCCAAAAAATCCAGAACTGATTATCTTCACAATTCTTGTCAGTCCGGCCAAAAGTTCACGAGCCATTCGTCTTTTCCATATACATTTCGATGAAAGTTACAGAAACCCCACAAAAATGTATATTAAAAACACACAAGAAAACCAAGTTCTATTAAATGCAGCTGCCAGCAATTCGGTGGTAAACCAAAGAAATAACCTGTTCCAACATGAGATGATACAACTGAAACGTGCCCGCGTGATTATTGAACTATAATACAAACTCGAGTGCTGCCGTCTCAGGAGGGTTTGAAGCCCACTCTGGCCCCACTGTGTGGACTCTGCATACAACAGAGTCTCTCTGGACACAACAACTTCCTACCACAGCCTCACAGCACGCAGGTCGTGTGGAAAGGCGGGTCTGAATGTATGGATGTGTGTTCGGACTTGCTCGGGGGTGTAACTCCGCCTTTGTCTCTGCACAGCTGGGAGAGGCTCCAGCAGCACCGGGTGCTGGAGAAGAAGTAATGAATGGACGTCAACTCAGAATTTTCTCTCAGACTAAGTGGGGTTAAAACAATAATGACATCCGCCGCGCCAATTCAATTTAAAGGGTAAAAGTGAAGGACAAAAACAGCTTTACTTGATGGCCGCCGTGCAAAAACCTAAAGGTTGGTGGTTTCGATTGAATTGGGCCTTGTGTTCAAAACAAAACACTCCTGGCGGTGGCACATCGAGCTAACTGAAAACAATTAAAGCTGGTAATTACAACACAAACTGGGTAAGCGGTTGTTATAGGCTCTAATGACTCGCAGGCAGCAACAAGATCGATGGCCAACTGAGAGAGTCCGGCGCCGCTGCTGAGCGCTACCGTTGAACGGCCAGCAGGGGGCAGACCCCCGGTGTGGGAATACTCCCCGGCCACTGTTGATGACTAATGCAGAGTGACAACATCGCTGCGTCGTGTGTGTGTGTGTCTGTGTGTCTGTGTGTGGACTCGGTAATACGGAGAAAAATAAAACATTAGACCGTTGGAGGACAAGAGGAAACGCGCCAAAACGTGAGCGACTGCGGCCATTAAAAAAAAAAAAAAAGCCCTCGGCGGTTCTTCCGCTCGGGTCACATGACGTAAATAGATGGGTGTGGTCTGTAACGCCAAGCTATTGTGGAGCCCATATTCGCACGCACACGCACAGGCAGGCACGGATGACAGTGCAAATTTGGGGGAGTCCCAGAGGAGGGCGCCAGCTGCGCTGCAGAATGGAGGACCTGGTGAGGACACAGGGGGACAACTGGGACACACTAGCAGTTTCCAGTGGTGGCTGTGGCCGTGTGCACACACACATACACACACACACACTCATGGTGAGGGGAGAATTTGATAAAAAAAAAAAAAAAAGCCTTACAATTTCACACTGCAGCACCTGAAGTCATATCTTTGTGTTGATTGATGTACAGTGTATTTTTTCCTCTCCTTTTCTTTAGAACACATATTTATGATCTCGATGATTGGCCTAGATTTTGTTCTTTGGGAAACAAGACACTCAAAGAAGAACTGTAACCTAACCCTAACCCTATGATAGGAGGAACAAGCTTATATAGGTTTATTATTAGTATTAACCTCGGTGAAGATTTCCTGTTCTCTATATCATAGGCTGACTGTTACAAGGTCACACTGAAAACATTTAAAACATAAAAAAAAACTACAGTAGCAATTAGAATGGTAGGTTGTGGGTTCGATCCATTCGATTCGACAATACAAACAGCCATGTGGACATTTCAGGTAGCTACTAACTGCCACTCCTATGCCAGAAATGATCTCATCCTGTGGCCACCCTGAGGAAACATTTCTGGCTCTGCCACTGCATACTGGGCCATACTGGGACACCCTGGGACAGGTGTCAGGCCACTGCAGGAAGACATGGCACCAGATGGGATCAGCAGGTTTCGGCTTTGTGTGGTTAGCGAAAGAGGGAGAGAAAGAGAGAGGGAGAGAAAGAGAGAGGGAGAGGGGGCTGGGGAAAGACCGAGTGAGGGAGCAGGTCACAGCTTGAGGGGAGAAAGAGAGAGCTCCATAGGAGGGAGGCGGGGCTCGAAGAGACAAAAACGACACCTGCCTATCACAAGAGGGCAAGTCGGAGAAAGGCAGACTCTTGTCTGAAGCGAACAAAACACGTGAAGGGGAGAGAAAAAAACAACGGGGAGGGATTTGCAAAAGCCTCCCTTTCACATGTAAAGGACGACAACATCGTTATTCACCGCCTTCATCCAGGCAGGTCTGGGATTCCTCCTTTCAGAGCCCGTCTCTGGCTGCGAGCAAGCTCACGCGTGCTCAATAGGTGGGACGGTGGGGAGAGCAGCTTCAAAACCACGTCTTTCTTCCGCTGTGCAGCTTTTTTCTCATTGTTTTGTTTTTGTGGATTTACGCCGATTACTTGGATGACTTCAGCGAGCAGACAAACACGGCGTGATTACATCAGCATGACTCACTTCCTCAAATATGCGGGTCTGCTGCTTCAGTGGTAATCCAAGTTAATCTAGCACACAGTGATTTATTCAAGGCGTCCTGAGACGAGAGGGTGTGACGGCGCGGCGACAGCGGCTTTGACATATACACGAGGCAAAATGTAGAAAAGATGCTAAAATGGATGTCTTGTGACGTTGAAGGGGGACCGTCACATTTACTGACAATGTGATGGTCAGCTCTCCGTTTCACCCACCACAGGACTGTGTGTGAATGACAGAGATTAGGAAATTGCGGGTGCTCCTATATTGAAAATTTGACGCATAAAAGCCTTTTGGTCCGCTTACGTCGGAAAATAAGGAGCATAAAAGTTGATTGACAGATGCTGCTAGACCATAATAGTAATGTGTGACATTGCAAGACTTGGTATTGAAACCAATATCATGTAAATACTAATATCACAGATGCTCTTCAATAATGAAGGTAAATGTATCATGAAATTGTTAAATCTGAGTGAATTTGAATAAAGCGTTTTTGTTTGTAATTATTATTATTTGTGATTAATAATTAATTAAAACATAGGACGTAATGTGGGAAAAGCTTTTAGGGAGCCAGAAAATACTAGTCCTCCTATTCAGTTCAATCCACACTGGTACCAATCAATACCAACACCAACACTGTTGTCCATATTATTGATTGACAGTATCGATATTTGGATTGTATGCCCACCGCTAATGCACATCTACAGCACTTCTTTGCTTGTGCTGTGAAGTGTGCAACTCTACTAAAACTACTTGAAAAATAAAAAGCAACGCTTGCGAAGAGTTTCCGTTAAGTGGTTCAATGTGAATTAACGAGCCTCATTAAAGCGTCGTACCATCATATGACAGTGCTTCATGCCAAGGATGTATAACATCTGGATACCGCACTTGGAATATGGATACAGATATTTTTCCAGTGGCCACTTGAGGTACTGCAACCAAAAATGTAACACTGTCCAAAAAGCATTTTTCCCAACAGACCGAAAGCTACTGCATGGAAATGAACATGATGCTGACAACTTTGTTTACCAGCTCATTGTGAAAAGTTCGAGGAATTGTTTCCATCAAATATTCAGCCTCCAGTAAGTCTATCAACTTTCAGGGAACTCGAGGAAGTCCTTTAGAATTATTCAATTTCCATAAAATTGTTAATGTGACATATTTATAAGTGCTTAGCTTCCATAAAGGCTTTTAAGGTGCATTAAGTCATAATAAATGTCACCTGCACAGTCTCTTTTTCTCCTCATAAACAATGAAAAAAAAAACTTGTTTCTGAAGAATAATATGAGATTCTGCTATCTCTCTCTATTACATCCCAAGACACTTTCTCAAACATGCAGGTCTGCTGCCTCTCCGCTGCTAATCCCAGTTGATCTACCATAAAGGGCAAAGTATCCGAGATAAGTGAGCGTAACAACAACAGCAACAACCAGGCGATGACTGTGCATATCGACGGTCCGTTCAATATGACCTAGCGGAGGCGCTAAGAGAGACACTCTAATGACACGAAGGCCGAGGGTCAGCGCCGCTGTCGGTGCAGCGGTCAGTGTTAGCCAGATTGCGAGTGTGTGACACATAGCTGACATACACTTGTGCCCCACTGACTGGAAACAAACAGCTGTGACACACGCGGCCCCGGACAATCTATTGCAAGCAGCGCTGTGCAGCACTGTGCAGCACTGTGCAGCCATTAGCAGCACGACCATCGACTCTGGAGACGCACCACAATGGCCAAACACAATCACAAGACCTGCAGCAGTATTTCCAGCCCTGGAGTGTCGTTCGAAGCTGCATTTCCATTACCCATAAAATGGAAACACCTTAACGCCGAAAAACTTCCCAAATATCGCTAAAAGGTTTTTACGCTCTCATGAGGTGGTTTTTTCAGATGTATCGATATCGAGTTGTATTGCAAAAGTGTCATGGAAACACCATTTTCGCATTTACACGTCAGCGGATGTCACCATACGTCACACTCGTCCCTTGTGAAATCTCATCCCCCTGCAAATCGCAATTGCACCTTTTCAGAATTTGAGAACTATCGCTTTGAGTTTGTGAAAAAAAAACTGCAATGGAAACGCAGCTAATGAGTCGACAACTAGGCTTTATCTCCTACTGCCGTCCACATTCGGCAACATTCTGTTTCAGCTGCAGTGTTTATTTACACACTGTGCCCCTGTTTCTTTGACCTTCACTTGGATTTTATCTCTATTGTTATGAGAAATTTTCGAGCAGAACAACAAACCAGTGTGGCTGTTTTCTCTTTATTGAAATTCCCACCTTTCCTGAATGGCTGCCAGCCACGCAACCATACGCAGCAACGTCCCCTACTCTCTGAACTGAACCTGCCTGGTTATGTGGCAGAACAGTTGAGCGGACTGAGTAACGGAATGAAAAGGCAACTGAACTGCCCCAGTTTGGGAAATTCCACCAGTATCTGTTGCAATTACATAATAAAAAATGGCTTAAATTGCAACTGCCTTTTGAGCAGTTGCACAGGGCTATTACATGTGCAGCAAAAGGTCCAATGTTTCGCAAAAAGATTTATGCAGACCATGTTTTCTAATGATAATCTTGGCTGCTGAGAAATAATTATTTTCCTTCCTACGTCCTACACCCTACGTAATTAATAGTGCAACGCTGGAATCAGAAGGGGGAAACTATCTGAAAATGGCCATAATATGAGACCTAAGAAGCGACGCTGATGAAAACAGACCCCCACATCCCAAACACAACTCCCATTCCAAAGAGTGTAAAGACGACACGGAGGAGCGCGGGGGGAGGTAGGGGGACTAAACCAAAAATTTGCTTGGGGAAAAGATATTTGAATGCCGACTGCCCCTCGCGGGGGTTAGCGTCCGCTTGAGCTGCGATTTCGAATCGGAAGTATCCAGAAAAGATCAACGGGAAATGTGGCTGTATGAAATCCCGAGGATCATCCTCAGTCCTGCGTGCGGCCGCAGCCCATGTGAGCAGCCGCCCAGTTGTGCACAGGCAAGACGAGAACTAGGAGGGCGGATCCACAAAACGGCAGCGATGACCAGCAGCCACGCTGGGGAGGAGACTGGAATCCATACGGCTCCATCATCTAATCCATAAGACTTCCTGGACAGTACTTGGTTTCATTTATTTATTTACACTACCAGTCAAAAGTTTGGACACACCATCTCATGCAATGTTTTTTCTTTATCTTTAGTACTTTCTACACTGCAGATAGATCACAAAGACATCAAATGTATGAGCAAGATATATGCTATTATGCAGCAAAGAAAAACATGTAAATAACTCGAAATATGCTTTTTATGAAAGGTGGCTATTTTGAAGAATTTAAATTTAAAACGTGTTTGAGTCATTTTACAATTTTATTGTTTCCATGTGTGTTCATACGTAGTTTTGATGCCTTCAGTAAGAAACTGCAATGTCAATAGTCATGAGAATGAAAGAAAAGACATTAAATTAATAGGGTGTGTCCAAACTTTTGACTGGTAGTGCACAAATGAGACGCTAAAATACCTCCGGCCTGATTTAGACTTTGTCAGCGCCACGACGCACAAGAGGAGCATTAAGATCCGATCTCGCGACTGCGGCTGATTGATAAACGCAGCTCTAACCGCAAACATCTGGCGATTTTGTGCTCTATTGTGTTGCGGATGCCGCGGAATAATCCGGAGCACGGGAGGACGGGATGGAGGGATGAAAGGAGGGGGGCGGGGTTGGCGGAGGAGGGTTATCCGGGCCTGCTGACGGCGAGATCAGATGATGTTGTGATTCTCGCAACCCCGAGGCCGGCTGGGAGAGACGGTAACGCAGGCCGACTGGCGAGCGAGAGTCACGTGACGTTGGCGGGCTGGCAGCGGTTACGTCACCCCCCTGGCTCCTGGTGGTGATGGTAGTAGCAGCGGCGGTGGTGGTGGCGGTGGGAGGAGGGGTGGGCACAGCAGCTGTTGCAGCTAACAGCGCCAAAGGGAGTACGGGGGGAGAGAGTGAGCTCGCTACACGCCTGCCGTCACAATCTGAGGGCCCCGCTCGTTTTTGCAAGTCCTCTGAAAGTCTGGCGGGGCGTTCAAAAAAAGAAAATCACAGCCAGCAATTTTTAATGTAATCGTGGTTGTGGCGAAGCACAATAGCTGCGTTTCCATTACCCCGAGAATATCGCAAAACCTAAATATCGCAAGAAGAAACTGATAATGGAAACACCTTAACGAAACCAAAAGCAAGCAATACCTGCTTTGGTATATAATTAATATCCTCCACTGAATTTGTGTTGTGTGCCGGTGGCACAGCGCCAGGGGCTTCTCCATTTTGGCACCAGCCCGACTTAACTTCTCAGAAAAAGTGCATCTTCCCCTAAATGCAAAACTAATTATGTAAGTGTTTTAAATAGTGTTTTCTATTTTGGCCAGCGACAGCAGAGAGCAGCCGCAGCAGCGGCACTATGCTTCGTAATGAAGAAACAGAGCTGTTCTGACTCTGTCTCGAGGAGGAATAGATCCTCTCTATTGAAGTGAGCAGTGAGTGAGAAGGCCTCCAATACCCCAGATAGAATCTGTGGTTAACAAATGGCTCCAGCTTAACCATTAGTCTTGTAGTACTCAGGATTGGTCTTGGTCTCCAGACCACTTTTTAAGGGTCTCGGTCTCGTCGGTCTGGACGGATTCGTGTTTTTTGATCAAGACCGGTCAAGACTCAGCCAACACTGTAATGACACGATAATAAAAGAAAAGAATTCAGCTGCTGCCGGTTTACACATCCCCTTATTCCCAGTTAATTTAGTTTTTAACTTTATGAAGCAAAGTTGTTTTTTTGAAAATGGTTCAAAATAGTTGGCAAAGCAGGAAAATTATGAAAAGCTACCTTACTGAAAAGAGAAGGTGCTGTTCAATTTAGCAGCAAACTTGAATTTTAAAAAAGATACTTTCTGTTTTGTTGTTATTTTTCTTTATACAGTCTTGAATATCGATACTCTCTAGTCTCTAGTCTCTGAGACGAGAACAAGTCCTGGAGGGGCGGCGGCGGAGCAGAAGGTAGGAGACGGGAGGCGGGGGGGGGGCGAGAGCTGGACGCTGAAGGGACACGCTGGGGGTTGCTGAATGAGACGAGCGCGCTGGCTGGCAGAGTTGTGAGCCTGGAGGAAGGAGGGGAAGCTCTGCTCCACTGATAATGAGGTGACCGCGTCCCAGGAAATGACTTGTGCAGCTGAGATACTCTGCGATGGAGCTCGCCGCTGAAATGTGGTAAAAAAAAAAAAAAAAAAACATCTCCACCAGCCCGGACGGAAGCTCTGAGCACTTTGTGGCCCGAATTTGGGTTCCACCTTACTTGGTGGTACCAACCTGGAAACCCCACGTGTGTCAGAGCCAGCTCAGCTGAACATACATTGCGTTCGACGTGTGACCTATATAGACGGTGAGGAGGATGATGCCTATATTGGAGGTAGCATGATATCACTCTGGGCAGACCACAGGCTATAATCCTATTAGGGAGTCAAACACAGAATGTATGGTAATTAAAAATAATGAGGTCAGTAAAGGATGGCTGTTAAAGGCTCTCTCCGCTCGGGCAGGGATGTCTTTATGCTGTGGTTTTTAATAATTGCAATGGAGAGATTGATAGGAACTAGAGCCTTAGCTTCAACACAAGCTCACTTTGGTGATTAGAGAAAATATCCTCTTCGTGAATGTAATTCATACTTAGTAGGAACCTACTCAGCAATACCCCTTGATATGTAATTTAGTGTCTCAGTCTGACATTGACTCTGCAAAATAGTTCAAATGAGACAAACCCACTAAAAATAACAATCTTGACAAAATAAATGTGAATAATTGTATTCACCATTTTACCTGTATATGCTTATATTTCAATTGTGACTAAGAATAACGATGTTGGTAATAACACTGGTGATATCATTAATATTAACATTAGTATCATCAACCACAGGGCAATATCGGTGTAAAAAGTGGGAAAATGTGGCTGAAACACTCTGAACATTAGTCGCCTTGTCTAAACCTCTAATGACTAACCATTTAGTCAATTAGTCATTTTTAGTGTCAATATCTTCCCACTCAGCTGGCTCAGTGTAATCCTATTATTTAGACAGTGAGAGTCACAGTCAGTGGTGCTGTGGTCGGGTGCTACTGCTGCAAAGGTAGGATTTTTTTTTTTTTTTTTTTTTTTTTAATTAAACAGAGCAGGCTGGACAATTTTCCTTGGGAGTGAACACAATGACATCATGAATAAACATGGAGCCAGACCAGGAGGATGGAGTGTTGGATCCAGTCCAGACAGACTGCTCTGCAGTCCCTGGTGGGGGATCAAGGCAAATGACGTCCAGTCATGGACTTAAACATCCCAGATTATGCCATCTTTTTTTTAATCAAAGACTCCAGTTGAGTATAATTAATTGTCCATCATAAAACTGTACGGTTCTCGAGAAAAAGGATTAGCATAGTCCTCTGTTTAGATAACAGACAACTAAATTTAAAGTTTAAAGAGCCCATATCATACCCGAAATCAAGTCTTTAGTTTTCATGTCTAATGCCTTACATATAATGAAATATGAGTGTGCAAATAAGTAAATAATTGATTTCTAGCTTGACAGACTTCACTGTCTGGCTAAAAGTCACCATGTACTGTCAGAAAATATTGGAGAGCTGAATTTCAAACAATATGGGTCCTTTAACGCTTCAACCCACTGGATCAGTTACCCCCTACTATACGACTGGTGCACTGGTGCCTACGCCACCTCTGCTCAGTAGCGGCAGAACTCCAGGCACGAATGGATGTGGGGAGAAGAGAAGAACTAAACCCCAGCTATGCACACACGCTGATGAGCACAGTATGGAAATCCTCCTTTGATGCTGATGCAATGAGACTCTTAGACTGAAAACCTCCCGTCCTGCTCATCGGGCGGCTCTTTGCTTTGAGGGTGTGATGAGACGGGGAAGTCAGGAGGACACGCCCCCTCTCTACTCCTTCCCAGTCACGTGATGCCATCAACCGTGGCCATAAACCTGGGCCAGATCATCCTTGCCACAGCCGTGTGTCTGATTTATTCATAGCAAGGCTTCAATTATTCAGGATCGTGACCGGGTCCGTGGCCCGGCAAACTGAATGTTTGCATTAAAAGGCGGCGGGAAGAATCCGGGCAAACCACAAAAAATAACGGAAATCCAGTGAATAAATGGCACGTAAAAATACAGACAGCAACGCTGCGGATTTAAAAAAAAAAAGTGACTTTTCCAACATAGAGGAGCCTTGAAGAAAGCTGCTCTTTTCATCCAAACACTAAGAAGATTAGCGCAGCGAGGATGTGGCAGTGTACAAATATAGTGTGCGGCTCTAACAATGGGGTCGAGGGTGCGGGGGGGTGGGGGGGGGGGGGTGGGGAGCAGGCGGCATGTTCACTCTTCAGGCTGATGTAAGCGTGAGGGGCAACCCTGTCGGAAACACTAACAGGTCTGCAGAGGGCTGAACCTAGAGGGGCTGAGACGGGGGGGGGGGGGGGGGGGGGGGGGCTTCCCTGGTGGTCACGGTCAGAGTGCCGCTAACACCAGGATGCAAACAGGATGCTGGGAAAAGTGTTTGACTGGGATCGCAGTGGCTCGGCTCGGTGTAAATCCTGCTGCAGACTGATGCATCGCAGCACAGGAAGCGGTGTGTGATGCACAGAGTCTTCTCAAAATGTCCCAGATTACACAAAAAAAAATACAATGACTCAGGCAACATTTGTAAGCAACTGCGCGCAAACTGTGATGACACACGACCACTTTGTCCTCCGAGACCACCTCGTGAACAATCCGTTTTCGACCTCTGCCAAACATGCGGAAGGTTCGACAAAGCATCCATGCTTCAGTTTATCAGTCACTCAATCACTGTCTGTCACTGTCCTGCTAGACGCTGGAAACAGAGGGCTAAATGTACACTTTTCTGTTCACTTTTTAAACTACCCATGCAAGGCTGCTCCACTGAAGTCCAATTTCAATAAATTGGGTATAATATTAAGTCTTTGCAGAGGCTAATTGACTGCTACTCATTGCTTGTTGATTTTACATTTCTGATTAGAAATTGATTTGTAGCAACTGCCAACAGCTTTTGACGGCACCCCAACGCTTTAAGCTAAATGCTTTGCCGTTGCCAACGTTAAATATTTAACTTCTAACAAACACATAATAGCCGACCAACATTCGTTAACCACTAGGTAAACAGCTGGAGCAACTGGGAATTTATTTACGACTGATTGTTTGGAAACTCTATTGATCACAAAGGGGATTTAAATATTTGCATAGGCCTATGTGTACATATACATACATATATATATATATATATATATATATATATATATATATATATATATATATATATATACTGTATATATCCAGTTTGACACAAAGCTGTTGTTTAACAAACAAAAAACAAACTGTATTGACTTCTTGCAACGTAAACTACTGGAAATGTAAAAAGGAAACAAGAGCTCGATAACTCAGAGCAGCGAGTGACCAGATTGAGGAACAAATGAGTTCAGTGGTGACAGCACTTCATCAGGTGACACCAGACCATTTATGGTCACTGAAGAAATGGTTTCTTCCTTGTCAGCGCACGGCATTGTGGGTGGACGCAGCCTAGACAAACGTGCGCGCATGAAGTTATCCTGGAATAAACAGAAGACATGTTGGTCTTCTCTTGTCTTCTCCTTCAGTAAGTTACTCTTACTCTTCCCTCCACCTCCCTTGAGGTGGAAGGAATGCCCTGATGCACTTCTTTGAAAGCAAACGTCTCCACCAAGGTAAATGTTGGGGGGGAGAAGAAGAGGACCACAATTGTCTGGTAACGAGTGGAAATGAGAAAGTTCCTGGTATCCCTGCAGCAGAGTGGCACCCGCAAGCAGCAGCAAACAGAACAGGCCCAAGCACAGCACAGCACAGCAGGAGAGCAAAGGAGCACTTCAAAAAAAAAAAAAAAAAAAAAAGAGTTTTCAGCAGCGCTGTGTACACACCTTGGCGTTAATATAGGGGTCAAAGGGCCCACAGCGTTTGAACTCTTTATGGTCTACAGAACTCTGGGAGAGAGAGGGGAGAAGATAGGTCGATGTTTGGGTTCAGGCGAGCGATGAACAGATGAATGGCAGTCACACATGATTTGAAATGAACAGGGGAAAAAAAAAAGATAATGATAACAATCACAGTCACAGAGTTAATGAACAACCAGACGGTCGAGAAATGACACAAAATGAGACGGTGAGCTCAGCCCCGAGTGATTAGATGCCTCGGTTCACAGGCGTGTTTTTCGAGAGCTCATGATGGGTCATTTCTCGTGGCCGACAGCAGCAGGCCGGAGGTGAGGAGGGGCCCCGGCTGCGTTTGTAGTATATGCTGCAAGCAACCAAACAACATGTGAAACACAGAAGTTAAAACAAACAAAAGAGAACTGTTAGGGGCAAAACAAGCACATCTCACACTGGCAATGGCGCCAAAAGCACGAGTGTCACAGTGGAAGTCAGACGTCACGATGCGCTGTTAATGATTGTTGATGTTCATGTGGCTTAATTAAAGGTGTTGAGGAGCCACATGGCATGCAGGAGAGGAACTGTGGGCCTGGAACGGCCTCCCGCCGCTGCCGCTGATGGTCAAGTGGGGCTTTGAAACTGGAAGGTGTCAGCGAAGGGCGACACGTTCCAGCTTCATTTCACCCAAATTTATTTCTGGTCGTGTCCTCAGACCCCCATCTGCTACCGAACTTTTAGAAATATCACTTTTATTTTGCAAAAAACTGTAATGGAAACGCAGCTACAGTCTGTTTTTAATGGCGAGGTCGAAAGTGTTGCTCTTAATTCGCGGCCATTTCTAACTAGGGCAAACTGAAACTTCACCAAGGCCAAGAAAAAAAAGATCATAATCAAGCGTGCGGGCAGCAGACCTGCTCGTTGAGTCTGGGGTGCGAAGGCCCCTGGTGGATGAGCAGTTTGACGATGTGCTCGTCGCCCTTCCAGGCAGCCAGGTGCAGCGGGTAGCAGCCCTTGTTGTCGGCGATGTTGGTCAAGGCCTCGTTCCGTAGCAGCGTCTCTACCACATCACTGGCGGGAGAAACAAACAACAAGACCGATCAGACAATTTAAATACACGTCGACCCCAATGATGAAAAAACAAACAAACACATACACACACACAGCACTTTCACATTCTGCCAATCAACAGTCAGGTCTCGCCCCAGGGGAGGCGTTCACTAGTGGGGGAAGGCTGACCTTGTTTTTCTGAAGCGCAAACAGAACAACAAGTGGTTGTCTTTTTTTTTTATCTCTGATCTACCTGTGTCCATTGAGGGCAGCGTGGTGGAGCGGCGTGTATCCAGTGCTGTCCACACAGTTCACATTGGGGCCTCTCCAGATGCTGTTGGGAAGAGAATTCCGTTAGTCCTTAGAGCACATGAAAGAAATTCCACCCCCCCCAGCAAAGAAATCATCAGCTGGAATGCTTTAAGAACATTACTATTGCACCAAAACCTTTCAGGATGTGCTGAACACACGTGGGCTGGCTTTGACAGCTTCTAATTGAATGTGATTTTAGAGAATAAATATGAAATGCGCAATATGCAGTCATCATTGCAGAAGTTGAATGCTTTAAAATTGCTACAAAATGTACAATTCTAAAACAAAGCTGTGTGTTATTCTCACACTTAGTTGTTTGTGCTAAACCATAAAAGAGTCAACAGAGCACCAGGCTTTATAGTTGAGGCTTTTTAAAACAGTCTACTTTTAGTCCGTGGCACTCACAATGATCACAGAGCATTCAAGATCATTATTTCACAAAACTTGTTATAATTGGGTTCAGTGCAGAAATAAGTCAGTGACCCCAAAACCTTTGAATGTTCGTGTATAAGCACTCTCCTTAGGAGGGGCGTAGAGCAGCAGCAGCAGCAGCAGCACAGAATTAAAAGGGAAAACAAACAGCAGCAACCACAATGAGCTAATTGCTGCTCATCCCTGGCAAAAGTGGCACAGCCTGATTATTCGGGGTCCTGAAGCAACACCGGGTTTTTGTTGTTGCACGTTGCTGAGATACAGCACGCTATCGGGCCGGAAGATTCGACCCGGGCCGAGCCGAGCCGAGCCGAGCTGTCAGCCCACATCGGTTCGCTTCTTTTCATTTGCAAAGAGTGCTGGGGTGATGAGGAGGGGAGATGTGGTGTGTGTGTGTGTGTGTGTGTGTGTGTGTGTGTGTGTGTGTGTGTGTGTGCGTGCGTGTGCCAGCCAGCCGCTGGGCTGCGAGGCTCTCTGCAAGACCTCAGCACATCCTAAATAAATCATGTGACGAGGAAATCCCAGCACTGGTGAACCAAATATCTGGGACGAGAGTCATTTTTTTTTTTTTGCAAGCGGAGCAGGAGGGAGATCAAAAGCAGCAGAAAAATCAATCATGAATGGGCCAAAATGGAAAAAGGCAGAATCTTATTTACTTTTTTTTCCTTCTCTTTTTTTTGTACTGCTTACTTAGCTTTTGATATATTATAGAAAGCTTTGCCCAAAGCGGAGCACGGCAACTCATTTGATAGTGGAGCTGGTTCATAATTCATGACTGGCTTTGGTTTTCTTTTTTCTTTTTTCTTTTTTTGATAAAAGCGTGTCGTTTTTTATGAATAACAAGGCGAGTGGAGAGGACTCGGCATCGCACGGCCGTAAACAATCGCGCTTCTGGTCAAGAGGGACAAAAAAAACAGTCAGGAAACAATATCTCTCACATTCACAAGATCAGCTGAGTTACATTAAGGGCCGGTGCCTTGTGCACTGTGCACTGTTTCACGCACACAAGCGCTTATTCTTTGGTTTGCAATAATTTGCCCCCCTCCCGCTTCAAATACACCTCTGGCTCGCACAGTAGGCTGCAATTACATGGGCAGGGTAGCCGTATTAAATAAGTGTCCCGAAACCATGTGCATCCTGCAGAACAACGGCCCAAAGCAGAGTCCAGAGCCCAGAGCCCAGAGCCCAGAGCCGCATTTAAAAAGTCTCTGGGTTGTGTCTTTTTTCAAAACCGGCCCCAAAGGAACATTTGGGATATCAGAAGCGGGGGGCGGGGGGGATGCCAGGAGGAAATACTTGAGTGTGAAAATGTGGTCGTGAGGAAATGCTTGGGACTGATAAAGGTTCTCGCGTCTGCGGGGAGTGGGAACTGTGTGCAAGTCGGCACTTTACTTTAGATCCCACAGGAGCGGTTTGTCTCCCGTTTCTGTTCCTTGCCAATTTGACTGTAAAAGCTCCAGATTGAGCTGAAATGACTACAATAACGTGCATGTCTAGCCTGCCAATGCCCTCCAGTGTAAACGAGCAAATTCCTTCGTTGACGTCATTATTTTCTAAAGGCAGCCCTTCAACTCGCAGGTCTTGTTTTGCACTGATAGAAGACAATGTTGTTGTCGATGTACAATAATAACAGGGCTGTCATTTATTTCTTTAAATTGTGATTAAGCTGGGATTAATCACGCTTGGATTTGCATTTTTAGCATTTCAAGAAGGTTTTTGATGAAAACAAGAAAAGATTTCCTTTTTAGATCTTTTGTATCATTTCTTTCCAAAACAGTGCATCAAAATTCACTTATTACAGAAGCATTTTACAGGAGTTCCATTTTGGCTCCTTTCTCTGTATCATACAGCTGCTGCACGGGTGAACAATCGCTTCCGTCGACGGTAAGGTGCACAACGGGTCAGAGCATTCAGTTGACACCCATTTAGCAATCGCTCTAGTTGGCTTCTTCGATGTACTTTCATCCACAGGTCTGGTGCCTCGCCAGTCAGAGGGTCGTTGACTGCACCTGGATACTTGGTGTGCACGTGGTCGCCGAAGCCATCACAGCACTGATACCCCTTCCTGCTTAGTAGGCACGGCCTCGACCAGGTGTTGGTTCCTCCCTCTGACACCACTTTTGTGTTTGTCCCATTCCAAACACGTGCCGGCAGCAACAACACAGCTGAGGACAGAGGGCTTAAACGTCCTGTTTTCTGAAGAGCTGTGAATCATTATTTTTTCTATTCCAAGCTAATTCATGCACAGCCGCTCCATTGCTCCAGTAAAGATCAGAACGCGGGAGAATATGGGAGCTTTGAGATTACAGGAAAAGGGTCTTGCGGCTGGCTGTTCAGAGAGGGAAGGGGGGGGCGGGGGGGGGTTGGGCAGAGACAGACCTCTAGCCGCTGTCCTAGATAAAGAGTTACGTAACAGCTGACAACGGGAGACGAAAAAAAAAGGCCATAAACAAATTAACATGAACACGAACTGAGTGGCGACTACACGGTCAAAGAATTTTTATGAGTTGAGAAACAGGGCGGTGACACAGAGAGAAGATGCCATCGCGGGTTGAAGGAACCGGCGCATTCATCCCGCCGAGACGAGGCAAGATAACCGACGGTCTTCTGCATGCGAAGCTCCAGCCTCAATTTTTAGAAGCCGCTTCGTTTAGTCTCCGGGTTTGAGACATTGAAGCATCAAACTTGAGTGCTATCACCTTGCTCACCCCTGGGCAGATAAAAACAAATGGCGATGCACCCCGAAGTACAATGTTTATGTTTTTTCTTTCCTTTTATCAGATTACTCCAATCAGGCTCATGGATTAATTTAAAAAAAATCCCAGCATTCAATGGGAGTGATGGCCGCAGCCGCCCATCACATTTCTGCTTCACTCCAGTCACGCTCACATCTGCCACGAGCGGAGCCGACAGCGGCGGCGGCGGCTTTAAGTGCAGTCCAAGTGTTGCGTCCTGGTTTTTGGCAGCGCGGCACTCAAGGGCATGAGTCAGAGTGGTGCTCGCCAATCCACTTCATCCTCTTACTACGGCTCACAACCAACCTCACTGAGGGATGGGCTTAGGCCCCCGGAGCAGGGCAGTGGGCAAAAGAGAGTTGATTTGGTTTGGGATGGGGGGGGGGGGGGGTGGGGGGGGATAGTGGTGGTGGTGCGTGTGTGTGTGTGTGTGTGTGTGGGGAGGGGGGCACATTCATGGGAACTGACTGAGGAATTCCTGTTTGAAAAGGCTGAGCTAATCCTTAATTTCCCTGAGGGAATATCGACGGAATGAAGCCACAGTTTGAAAAAGATTCTGGGGGGGCTGTAATTCCGTGTCGCACAAAGCCCGGCCAGTGCGACAGGATGGGGAGTGGTGGGGTGAGGTGGGTGCCAGGATAATAACATTTTGCCTCTTTTATGGGCTCTCGGCATCAGTCGTGTGATGTTATTTGGCACGTTTGCTGGGTTCACAAACAAAAAAAGTAAAAGTTTGAATGTCACACGGCTCAGACAGCAGACATTAATGAGGCGTATTTCTCATAAAACCTCACGGGACGAGATTTTACCAGAATTATGTTTGCTTTTGTTTGTTTCTGTTGGTTTGCTGTCAAGAATGGTTGTTATATTTTTCTCTTTGATTACTTGTAAAAAATATATATATGTCTATATCCGCCTAATACAGCCACAGCTTTCAAAGGAGGAAAAAAAAATTCTTTCTTCAATTAAATCATATTGAATTCTTTATTTTATAAGATTTGATCAAATTTTAAAAGGTGTCTGAAAAGTTTTCTACTGCTGCACATTCGAAGTTCCCTCTCGCTACGTTGTCTCTCTTTTTTCAGTGAAAATGAAAAGTCAATATTTTGTTGCTCTTGGCTACATAGCCTTGGGGGAACGTCGGGGGAAAATCCCGTCCCAAGCTGAAGGAAACAGGAGCCCAGGTGAGTGCATCAAATAAACAGATCTGTCCTCCGGCTTATTAGCGGTGCGACCACACTGCCAGGGATTAGTCCGGCCCAGGGCAACCAGCCCAGCAGTGACTGGCACATGCCAGACACCGTCAGGGAAATTAGGCTTAATTATGCGTAGTGCTGGGGATGTGGGGTGAGCGGGAAACAGATGCCCTGCGGTAAGATGGCCAACCTAAGCATCTTCTCCCCTCAGCAGACGGACTGAAGTACCTGGCAGGCTCCTCCAGGCCTGCTGAGAAACACTCTCCCTGATTTAATGAGCTGAAATCCCTGGCAAAGTTCCACAGCGGGGCCGGAGAGCTACAAATGTAATAAAAGTAGCGCTCACTCTTGATGAAGGTTAAGGCGGACTACAGCAAAGCTTGGCGCACGGACCGCACTCTCTGAAGCTGATTGGGGAGTCAAATTCGCAGCCTGACGGAGGTGGTAAGGACATCATGTTGGCCAACCGCTAACATGGCTGCGCAAAATATTGCTTGTTGATCTCGAAGAGCCTGTGAGATACAAAATTTGCTTTACTTTTTTTTTTATGTTTTCAAAATTGAATACGTGTCCCCAGCCTGACAGTGAACTCCCCGAGAAGTGATAAAATAGACCAAGCCGTTACTTTTTTTGCTAGCTCATTAAAAAAAAAAAAGTGTATACTTGAGTAACGTCAGACAGGACATAACATTTTAGAGCACACGTGAAAACAATGTTGTAAAATGATGTTCATGCTTGGGTCAGAACGAAATGTCAAGTCAAATTAAATGAAAGTACAAATTGTAAATTGTATCCACTAAGCACAAATCCACTAGATTTGTGCTTAAACACAAGGGTCAGTACCCTTTGTGACATCAGAGAGGGCACTGCCCTCCGACCCCCTGTTTTGACCTGACGCCCTGCGTCCTCTCACCTCTTTTGTGAGAGGAAATGACCAAAGACAATATTTGAGGCAGCATATATGAACATTTGTTAGTCGACTGAAATGATGATGATCCTGATCATGGTCTTGTAGTTGCAGAAATCACTTGAATGCTGCACTTTTCAGATATTAATCTTTTCATGGTGGTCTGGAAAGAAGGATCTTTACCACTAAGTTAAATTAAAGGTATATGCAACATCTAATCTTAGACATAGACATAGACAGACTTTATTGATCCCCTTGGGATGACTCCCTCATGGGAATCAGCCTGCTTAACGGTATGGATCCAGCCCTACACTGAATAACAGAATATTTCCTAATACAATGTGTTGTAATACAATTTGATGCAAACAAGGGGTAAGGAAGATGTTTTAACTGTCCAAATTTCAGGAAACATTCAAAAATGTCCTGTAGAATCAGTACGTTTAAGCAACGAGGATGGCTGACGGACATCAATATTGGACAAGATGCAAATGCAGAGTCTCCAAACGGAAGAAAAGTCGTTAAAAATAGGTCAGTATTAAAACTTCATGGCTCTGTGGCACACCAAAGTGAGCCTTTCACACAGCAACAGTGCTGCAGCACAGAAAGCGTCAAAGAACCACACAGTCCCTGCCAGCAGACTTTGATCAAGAGCAGCCGCTTGGGCTAACGGCAGAAATCACGGTGATGGGCACCAAAAACACCGGCCTTGCAGATGAAGGGAGCTGAGATGAATATAAAGCATGAAATTATATAACGGTGCTGGGAGAAAACAGAAAACACATTCAGTTGCAGACTGTCTCACAACTTTTTGTGCCATGGCACAACGACACAAATCTCACTGCTGTTCCAAGCTGTTCCCCAGTTTCGACTAAAACTCGGTCTGACCTGCTTCTTTAAAGCCTCACCTTGCGCCCAAAATCTCTGTCCTTCCTTTCCCTTCGCCACTTGTCGCCAGGCTGCTTTCCCCCCACGAGGCTTCTCTCTTTTAAACAACTGGCGAACGTACGATAGGTGTGCGTCTGCAGTTGCAAATGAGCTGAGTCACGGCGAGGCCAACCCAGCCCTGTTTGCCATTCCTCTCAGCTTCAGTGTGCATGCATCAAAGCAGGGGGAGAGTCGGACAGACGATGTATTAAGAGTTGCTCTGTCGCAGTGGCTCTGAGCAGAACCTGTTTGAAGTCTGGAGGTGGAGCAGAGGCTGCTGTGGACCCAGCAGGTGGGCAGAGGGAGGCTGCTGAGAGACGCCAGTCAGCTGAAAATGTCTGGGGTCAGGTCGGAGGGGGGCGTCTATACTCGCCGCCCGCTATCACGAGCTAGGAGCTTTCACACAGGTCAATGACGGCCCACAGACGGCTTCAAGATAAGTTGAAACCTCAGGAGTCGTATCTGTTCAAACTGTCACTGTCATTTGTCACAAGGAGGGTTTGAAAGAAAATTGGTTCAAAACTCCCACGCCCTCAGATCCAGCACCTGGTTAGGTTGCTTGGCGCCTTCAGGGCCGACTGAGGCTGGCCGTAGGAGTGTGCCCTGTTTTGACCCTTGGTCATGGGATGACCTCCAAAATTGACTCGCTTTTTCCGTCTCTTTGGAGAACTGCCAGCCCAGTATTGTTGGCTTAGTTTGCTTGCTTGCTGATCATCTGCTGCTTTCTGTTACTGTTTCTGTTTTTATGTGACGCTTCCTCGTGCTTGCTGATGGTGGTCTTATCTTTTTCTATCGCAGCTCTCGTGGCTGTGTTTTTGTACACGTGTGTCTGTATTCATCTGTTTGTCCGATGTGTAACGCTCCCGCCTCTCGGCCAGGTCACCATTAAGAAAGGAGATTTCATCTCAACTGTTTTTTTCTTGGTTTAGTAAAGGTTAAACAAAAAAACACAATTAAATTCAGTGGGCGAGCTGGGGGTGAAACGGAGTTCAGGGATAATGCGCGCGAGGAGACTCAGCAGATGTGCCGGTCGGGAAATGTGTCAGCGTCGCATCACATGAGCTGCTTTTTGTTTCCTTTTCACGCAGCAAATGACAAAAAAGATTGCATGCTTCTTTGGAAGAGGGCAAGAAAAGTCTCTTCAAACAGCTGTCCTACTAGTCCAGAGTGCTTCTCTCAACAAACTAATCAAGAAGCCCGTGACCCACTTGCATGACCGTTATTATTAGCATGCTCCTATGAGGTTAAAGTAAAGATAAATGGCTGTATTGTGCATCGAGGGGCCACTGCATGTCTGTTTTGCTGCCCTCCCCCCCCCCCTCCGCCCCCCAGTAAAAAGGCACATGTGTGGAATTCATCACCGCCGAAGTGACTTTATGCTCGCTTTCTCCCGCTACACAAACACAACACCCCGCAGTCGTCGCATGCCACATTTCAGATGCTCTAGGAATGCTAACATCGTGGTGTTGGATTTCCCAGCTTGCACCGCTCCCTCACGGGCTTGGAGCAACTATAGTTTCTCTCGGTTCAGGGGTCAGCGGTTGACAGGACGCGCCTGCCCAGGCGCTCCGTTTGCTCGGCCCTCGGCTACCTCGGCGCCGTGAACTTGCGCTATTTGCTTGCTATTTTGCGCCGCAAAAGTGATAGAACCCGTCGCGTTAGCACCGTCTGCTCGCTGAAAGCTAGGCCAGTGCACTGTCTCCGGCCCTGTGGTGCACCTTGGCACCCGGTCAACCCCAGATGCACGTCAACCACGATTATTAGCCATTTTGCAATCAGGGGTACACGGAATGCAGTTTTTTTTTTTTCCCCCATCCCACAGCAATCGGACACAACTCATCCGTTCTGCACGAGCCAGGGACTGTGTGCGAGTTGGGATGGAATGATTTGGAGATGCGCCCAAGCCTCTTAAAATGCTCCCAGAGTCACCCCACTGATAGGAATGCCTTACTCACTGCTCACTATCAGCAGAGCAGAATAACATTTTGAAAACCACATTAAACATTCCAAGCGAGTCCGTGTGAATGTTCTGAAAGCCCCTCGCAAGGCTGCCACAGCACACCTTGGAAATAAACGAGTTGCAATACTGAGAATAGGTGGTCCAATTCTGTCCAGCTGACATCTTCATTTTCATTGTCCGGCTAAAAAGTTAAAGAAAGTTCCCCCCCGAGTGGTCTTCGGGGACTGATATGAATATGAAAAGCAATCAGTCCACACTCTGTCAGTGGGACAAAGGACGCGGCTGTGGGGCCGACGGAGGAGTCCTCATCTGGCGAAGCTCTCAGAGTGTCCGTCCAGAACGCCATGCATTCCTCTGTTAATTTCCCCTCAGTGGGCAGGCAACACTCTCTGCCAGGGACTTGTCTTACCTCCGGTCTTACTGCAGCTGCTGCTGCCGGTGTTTGGACAAACCCAGGCCAGAAAGTACTAGCAAAGAGCTCTTCCTGTACACCACTGGGATTAGAGAGGCCGTGGGGCCCGAGCAAAAACTGCAATACAGATGACAGTCGAGGAAATGTGCGACTCCCCCCCAAAAAGACACTGCTGGGCCTTAATGGTCCCATACTATACCAATTATCACATTGCAATACAGTGGGGTAGCCTTGGAAAAACAAAAAAACATAGTTCTCCAGAAAGCAGATTTGCTAAAACTATCACTTTGTTGAACCAAGTTTCACAATGAGGGACAAAAACCAAGCACCCACACAGCAAAAATCTGGCTAGCTGTGCTCTCTAGCCTAGTGTCACTTGTGACATTGTGACACTGCTGGGTTGGTTCTCAAAAACTGCATGTTTTTGCACCCTCTTTCTGAGAAGCAGGGCTGGCAGAAGAAGTGAGCAATGGACTTTGTTCTCATTTCTTGGAAGTTCACCGACAAGCCAGAGGTTCAGAATTTTATTAGAGCATACTGCTGCACTAAATTTTGCATAGCCTGGGACCTTTGGGGGCCCAAACAAAAGGGTATCAACTTATCTTGCTTGCTGCCAACACAATCCAACACTCCCTGGACCCGCCCAGCTCATTTTGGTGATAATGGAGCAACGTGGAACAAATGTTTGGGGTGGTGGCGGCGTTATACATAGTGGGGTCGACGTCTATCCCATAGCAACCACTAGGACGCAGCCTCCTGGGAAAGCAGACATTCCGTAGAGTGGAGCTGTACTGCCTGGTTACAAAAACACAGCGTGTCCCAACATGAAACCCATTCCAGGGCGAGAACGCCAAAAATCCAGCAAGGACACACACAACACGCCTTCAAGGAATGGGAATAATGTTGAATAACCTAAACAACTGAGCTGGTTGACCTACTGTATGTAGCCTGTCTTTGCACATTAAACCAGTGTTTGTTGTTGACGCCCCCTGTGTGTGTGGGGTGGGTGGGGGTGGGGGGGTGTACCCTCCCTCCACGCAGCAGGAGACATAAGACTCATTAAATGAACGTCAAGGCATTTGATTTATATTGCAAGTTTTTACAACACGACTGGATGTTAATGTACTTTTAATACGAAGGGAAGGGAAGGGACGCAGATGAAGAGCTGGCGACACATGAGGGGGACATGTAGACAGCGAAATGTTGCTAGCCACAGATGCTGCACGTCAAATCTCCTCCGACAGGATTACAAGCCAACACTCTCTAACAGTGCATGGTCGTGATGAACAGATTACAGTGTTCTGGTTGAATAAAAGACAGGGTGCCAAATCACAGCCCTGTGACCGCTGTGGCAATTTGCCCTGACGCCATTAATATGTATAGGCACTTTATTTATGCAAACTAACTCACAGGTTATAAACAATAGCAACAATGCTCCCCGGTCTCCCCCTGTGGCCACTAATCCTTCTGCTCATTCCACTCCGAGACTTTGCAAGACTCTGACTTAAACTCGGCACAGACTCGGAAAAAGCTCCGCCGGCTCCCATGGCAAAGTCTAGCCAGTGATTTCCCAGAGCAGCTTCTGCCAAACATTGATTACTCAAGTCTGGACGGATGACATAGAGGCTTCTTCCAGCGGGACGCACGGATCTGCCGGGGAGAAGCAGAGCCAGCCAGCCTGCATGACATCTCTGAATTGGGTTTCCGGTTAAAGGGCTCGCTGTAATTACCTTGAGTAGTTTGTGCCGTCAGCACCGTGTAACACATCAATGCATCACCTCCAGCCCTGCCATAACACATGTGCCTCACGAGAAAGTCGCACAGAGATCCCAGAGGAGTTATGTTGTATTTTGATTGACAGCCGTTTACCGTTATGTACATTAAACAGAGGTGTGTGTGTGGGTTGTGTTGGGGGTGGTGGTGGTGGTAGTGGTTAGGTCTTTTACATGGACTGTGCTTCATTTGTCAGTAAAATGTAATAAGATAATTAAGTCCACAAGTTAAGATTTTCCATTGATTTTATAGATAGGCTTTTAGTATCCAGGCTTTGTTGCTTTTGGTCTAATCAAGATGTGTTCTCTTTTCATTAATTAAGGGTCTTAATACAGCAACACAACAGCAGTCGGAGCTGTGGGTATATTACAAGAAGAAAAGACCTTGTGCAGACTGGGAAAAATATTGTTTCGTGAGGGGAAATTAAACTGTCCCATCGTGGTGAGTTTATAATTCTGATAAGATCTGCGGGGACAAAATGAAGCGCAGAGTCTATCTGATCTAATATAGCGCACTCTGTTGTTCAATATTAACCATCAGGCCTTGGCTGCCGAGCTGTAGAGGTGACACACTGTGCAAACAAGACTGGCCAAACTGCTCTTCTCCTCAACAGTTCAAAGAGAACGAGATCTGACATTATGCTATCCAATAATAACACGTTTTTCCACAACAAAGGGTTTCGGTTCCACAAACAAACATCACAACCACGTTTGGGCATTGGAGTCAGATAATCCGCAGGGAGACGACAGCATGTGCACAGGTGGCACACGAGCAACGATAACAGGGACAGTGGAGAAACAGTGGGGGACAGTGCAGAGCTTTGACTTCATATTTTGCTTCCTCATCTCTTGATCAAACAGCGCAACTTATAATTAGCAGCAAAAAAAAAAAAAAAAAAGTGGGAGAGAAAGGCTGACAGCTGCATCTGAGTAGTGTAAACCTCCCTGATATGGTGGCTTTTCTGAGAACGTGACACATCACATCAGGTCCTTAAGATCAATCCAAGGAGAGAATCCAAAATCTATAGCAGGCATCAAAACTGCAGCATGGACAGTGAGTCTGACAGCTCACTTCATTTCTCACACTTCCCATCAGTGCAAGTGTGAGAAATCCATCACGCGTCTCCAGTTGTTTGTGCACGACTGTGTGGCATTTCGCACTGATAGTTACGTGCAAATTCAACTATTGCTTGACAGGAGTGGCAGCCAGCCACAGCTGCCAGAGACGTGGAGCTGGGGAGCTAACAAAGAAACATGCGCGGCTTGTGCGCCGCACCACTGTATGTGTTAATTTGGTGGAATATTAACAGGAAAAAACGCACTGCGTGTGAGCACAACTGCCATTTGAAATAATCTCTGTCATTCACAGGCGTTCTACTCTCCCCCTCGCTGTCTCTCCCATGCAGCGACGACCGCATGTCTCCTCTTCCTGATTCCAACCTACCTGAGCAGACTGGAGAGCGGATGAGAGGAGGCGCCGTGCCCGCCGCTGTTGCCGCTTCCACCGGTGCCCGACGAGCCGCCGCCGGAGCCCGCCGACTGCCGCTTCCCGGACAGGAGCTTCTCCACCGCGGCGAGGTTCCCCGTCCGCGCCGCCTCGAGAAGTTCCTGCTCCTTCCCCATCGCGAATCCCACGGAATTCAGAGGAGACGCGGGGAAGAGAAGAGAAAGAGGGGCGCTTGGGTGTCGGGAGTGGAATTCCTCTTCTCCCTTTGCTCTCTCTCTCTCTCTCTCTCCCCCCAGCTCCCGACCTCAAGTTATTTCTCAGCGCTGCTGGTGCGGTGGCGAGGAAACAAAAGCTCCCTCCGCCCGCTGGTAGAGTCCCTCCGGATCCACGGTGCCGCTGGCGCTAGAGGAAGGGGGGGAAAGTTTCTTTGAGCACCACGGTACCACCGCTGCCGCCACCGAGCAAACTTCCTCTGACCAGTCCCGGGAGGCTTGTCCGTCACTTCCTCGAAACTGCCGTCCCCCGCATCTACAATCTGAAACCCTCCAGACGCCACACACACACACACACACACACACACACACACACACACACACACACACACACACACACACACACACACACACACACACACACACACACACACAACTCCTTGTACCCCCGCCTTAGCTGCTTTACAGAGAAAGTGGATGGGTAAAAGCAAAATGGCGTCTATTTTTAGGAGAGGGATGCCCATCCAGGTCATGCCATGCTAATCTTCTCTAAGATCCAGGGGCCACTGTTGCTTTACTGACCAAGCACTCATTATTCACCACGATGTTACATGTCTATATTTTATTCGAAGCTGCCAATATCCTTAAATAATAGCTTAAATGACAACTTCAAATGTCTAGTCACTCAATAATAATCCAATTTGCAACTACCTGTTACCTGAAGTTATTTCAAAACCCTCATGGGCGTTAGCGTGAATATTTCACAACACCCATGAGGTGACAACACTGAGGCACAGCCAGTCTGACTAATAATTACAGCAGCAGTCCAAAGTGCCATTTAAATGTGCGTGCAACACGAAGCATATACCGTAGGGTCCCCATTATAACAACATTGGATGTATGTGTTTTATCTTTTAAACTATGTATATTATATTTAATTATACATTAACACAGTTGCTCCATCAAAACAAGTAACTGGGATTTATTTGTTGATTTTGAAATCAAGACATAAGGCATAAAAAAACAGAACACAGACATAATAATGAAAACAAAAAAAACAAAACAAAACTAAAGGTTTTATTTGAGAAATGTTTTTACCGTGTGCACCGTTTGCCTCTTGGTGTCAATAAAGTTTGTTCAAACAGGAAGCGGAAATACAAACTATCAACAGACCTCGGCCCGAACGTTAGCATTTCCATGCTAAAGCAGATACTGTCTGGGTTTTAAATTGTTGTAATCTAAACACAAAGTGTCTTATTTTTCGTCGTTATGCAAAGTTTATATTTCTAACTATCTTTAGCAACTAATTTGACGATCGACAGTCGATGCCTGTGTTCGAGCTGCAAAGGTAAAGTGATTAGCTGTCCGTTTTGCGTAAGCGGTGTTTTAATCTAAATGCTATTATTCAACGTAATTTCTTGCAATGCGAAAGAAAGATAATTCCCACTTAATTACATTTGTTATTTCTATTTATAATGTTTCTCTAAACGGAATTCAAGTAATAATTAACATTAGCCCAACGTTTTCTAACGCAAAAGTCAGCCACGCTAAAAAAGCGTTCTTCACGGAATCTGTTACTCTTTCAGAACCTGAAGCTATCGTGTAGCGTTGGTGGGACAGGTATATGATGGCGGACCCTGCACGCATCAAAGTTGACAGTGGATCCGAGAGATCAACATCTGCCAACGAAGAGAAGACCGATGTCAAAACAGAACCGGAAGATGCAGCACCAGCAGCAAAATCTACTGACGAAAACAAAGAGCCATCTTCACAGGAGCAGCCCAAACAAGAGCAAAAGTCTGTGAGTGTCTACCATAAGCTTCCGGTTATACTGGTTGGACACATTCCATACATATCACAACATCACTAAATAACAATGTAAAAAAAAAAAAAAAACTTTTTTTTTTTTTTTTGCAGCGATCAATTATCCTCTACAACATAACATTGTAAATGCAAGTCATCTACATGTATATAATACTGAGCATGGTCTTGACTATATGTATACATATTATTATATTGTTTAAGTTGTAAATATAGTAAAGTATAATCTGTTTTCTCTCCCACTATGAAGGAATTGGCAGGTGGGGATGATGAAGATGAAGGAACGTCAGGCCAATCTGCAGCCAAGAGGATGAAGGTGGAGCCCGAAAAGAAAAAGGAAAAGCGCCACAAAGTTGATGAGGATGAAATACAAAAGATGCAGTAAGAATGAGATTTGCATCAGGTCATTTTAATTCTATATACTTGAACCAGTCCTATTCTGGTAAATGTCACTATGCCTTGTAGGGTTCTAGTGTCATCATTTTCTGAAGAGCAGCTGAATCGCTATGAGATGTACAGACGTTCTGCCTTTCCAAAGGCTGCCATCAAGAGGGTGAGGTTACAATTGAAAGTTTTTTTGTGTGTGTGTTTTGAACTTATCACTGCCTCTACACTTTTAAACTAATGCCCCATTTTGAAAACATTTTCCCAGCTGATTCAGTCCATAACAGGATCATCGGTGTCCCAGAATGTGGTGATTGCCATGTCTGGTATCTCCAAGGTATTTGCAGGAGAAATTGTTGAGGAAGGTGAGTGGCAAACTAACATAATTAAGAGAAATTAAGAACATTTTTAAATGTGTTAAAAAAAAATAAATAAATAAATAAATCCCTGTTTGTCCTAACAGCATTGGATGTCTGTGAGAAGTGGGGTGACACGCCACCACTTCAGCCTAAACACATGAGGGAAGCAGTGAGGAGGTTGAAGAGCAGGAATCAGATTCCCAACTCAAAGCACAAGAACATTCTGTTTCACTGAGAATGGCACCGGCACTGAGGACAGATAAACTGATGCACAAGCGTGTAGTCATGATACACAGACGGCAGCCGAGTAGTAACTGGTTAAAATCATCAAACGCCAATGTGACTGACTGTTATATAATATTTTTTGATGTAACGTTTGAATGAAATGTTTATTTGTGGTTGTTGTAAATACAGCATATTTTATACCTATCATATCACATGATTCTGTTATTTCTTTTTTTAAAGCTTGAATAAGTCAGCGTGCTCTTGTAAAACTACAATCAGAGGAATTTAATAAACAAAACAAAAAACAGAGGCACAGTATAAATGTGTTAGCAACTGATCATTTATTTCATTTTTTAAAAGTATTTCCCACACTTTGGTTCATAGAACCAATTTTATATTAATCTCAATGAAGTGATAAAGACAATTAATTAAAAAAAATCAAGGTAACATTACAGAAACAGACAAAAATACTGTTCAGAATCTCCAAGAATTGCCTCACCTGGGAGGATTTCACAAGGATTCTTGCAATCCTTTGATGTGAGTTTTCAATAAAAACAAGAAGTGCAAGTTCAAGTGAACTGATCACACAAGTGCAAGTAATTTTCAAGGCATTAACTAAACATCAGAACATGCAACTGCTTTCCATTGACTTCACTGTTTTGTTTCCAGTTTTAATTGTTTTGATGCTGATGGAGGTCAGAGCACCACTTTGTGAGCAGAGTATCAATGCCACTTAACACTAAGTAGGTGGGGGGGACTGAACAGACAGACAGTTCAGCTACATATTGGTTTTCTAGCATGGAGAAATCATAGTTCCACTGTTCGTCAAAAAAACAAAACAACCAAAAACAATCACAGCTGAGAAGACAACTACTTAGGTTAGAAGGCAGGTTCTCTGCACCGTATAAAGATGTACTGAGTGTTCATGCAAGTGAGAGAAATAACATTAAAAGCTAGAAGATAGTCCAGTAAATTCTATTTTACATCAATTCCATTAAAAATGGATGAATTCTACATTAATGTGTAGTGTTACCGTTCTTTGCTGTGGTTACACCAACATGTCTATTGCTTAAATGTCTTACACTCTCCATAAAGAATGCACACCTGCGATTAATATCCTGCATCATAACTGAAGCTAACAACGGAAGATTAGGATTGAGAGTTGATGTTTTTAAATGAAGACTTGCACTGGCACATTACGGCCGCCAGGGGTCTCCCATGCACGACATGAAGTTTTACAGTCCTTCAAAGCGTTCATAGAAGTAGACGTCACACTGGTAACGCATCTTTTTTTTTTTTCTTCTTCTTTTTAGTAACGATCCACCATTGTTTCAATACATTGATCTAACAGATTTTTGTAAAGAAAAAGCAAAGTGACGAATCTGAGAGGCAACTGGCTTGAAATAATCAGCAGCGGATTAGGACCAATATGCCGAAGAATATCTCACGGTGTATCGACAATCTGGTCATAAACATGACAAACAGAGTGTCGGTACTCACTGTCAGTGCCAGTACTCTTTGATACATATGGCTTAAGCATACAGTTGAAAAACTGAAATACACACGGTAAAAACCTAAACAACACGGATGAGTAAAACAACTTCCTGAATTAGTTTGTTCGACCACACGCGAGAACCATGCATAGAGGTAATAATAATAATAATAATAATAATAATAATAATAATAATAATAATAATAATAGCAGTTTGAGTTGTGTCCTGGCAAGCTACAAATCCAGTTCAGTGGGCACACAGTATAATTATTCTTAAAGCTGGTTTTGTTCAAACCAGTGAGTCAGAGGCTCAGTCGTCACTGCTGTGTGCTGCTGCACAACCTGTTCTCTCGGACCTACGTAGATCGAAAGTGAACATTGTTTCACGGTACAAAAAAGGCAGAGTCAACTGTTTCACCACAAGGAAAAATAATACTGGGATATAATACAACCGGAGAACCGAGGACTTAATAAAGTGAGTACAACCATCCCAACCTGGTGATGAAGAAAGCAGGCTGGGAAAACATGATGTACACATATGTCCAGGAACGCAACACTGTTCGGCTTTCTTTAACAAAAGAAAAGAAAGAAAAGTGCCTTTTCTTTTTTTTTTTAAAAAAAACGGCACTTTACAACACTTTGCAACGGGACAATAGTTATTTGTAATACTTAAACAAGGAGGAACACACCTGACGCAAAAGTACCTACAGAAACTAAGTCTAGTTAGCTTATTGATCTGTGAAAACTCGCACTGTTCAACAAAGCATGCTTTTACAGTATGTTGTGTGGTAGAGGCGCCTGACGGACCTGCAGCCATCTGGCAGTGTCAGTGCATGTGACGAGGAGGTTTTGGCATGTGCTCTGGTCAAGTCATAAACGAGAAAAAACCAACGCTAGGTGTCATTTACCCTCGCACACTGTGTGATAAACACTGGGATGAGTTGACTCTTTCACACTGACTGGATGAGCAGAATCATTTGTGTTAAATACAGCAGTGGGGACTACCCCGACTGGCAGATAAAAACTAGTACCATTAATGTACCGAGAAGAGCAGGCGCTACGTTCCCTACTAGTAAATGTTACAGTGTCTCTTTTTCAAGATTCTTCTTTTCAGACATACTTCTACATGGGCCTTCCTGGTTCCTGACATTCAGTTTGATGCATCCGATCACAGGAGCTGCGATACGGAGGGTTCCGAGGCTCATAGGGTAAAGGTCGGGTCATACTTCCTGACTTCCAGCAGAAGGCGCTCACGGTCACTCAGGGCGTCGTTGAGAGCAGACTGGGTGTTGCAAAGCTGTGATTCCAGAGTTTGTCTCTGTGAAGTCAGGAGTTTTGGACTGGTTAGCTCCAGATACAGCATGAGCACACACAACCTTCATAAACAACAGATTCTGTTGCATCCAAAAAAAAAAACAATTGTAAAATAATTATAGAATTAAATCTACTTAATCAGACATAGTACACTTAGAAATGTAGAGCAACTTACATTCTGAGCTTTGAATAATATTATATAGGACCAAAAGTAAACAAAAAAGGATCGTAATGCAAAGTGAACAAAAGCAGCACTAATTTATACTGTATGCATTTACAATAAGGTAATAAAAATTGAGACAGTTCAAAGCCGTTACCCAAGTGTATAATGGCTATATTTCTGGCTGCAAACACCAAAGGCTGAGACATTAATCAGAACACAGTACTGGTGTAGGTCCTACCTCAACCTGCTCCTGAACAGTGCTGGCGTTGTCCATGTTTTTAGAACCATCCACTGTGACACCTGCAGATGTTTTAGGTTCTGCTGCTGCAATTAAAACAACATTTAGTAAACAAACCCCCCCTCTTCACGTGTCTTTGAGGTCATCACAGTGGGTGTCAATTGATGCATATATAGTTTTTAACCCATCGTGAGTGGAGCTTGTCCAAAACCACTGTCTAAGTCAGAGTGCAGGAGATGTAAGTTACATAGAAAAATGAATAATTGCAATCTTGTTCACCTTTGAGCCTCATGATGCCATCATCACCGCGTTCAAAGAGCAGCTGATCTACGATGAATGAGGATGGGACGGGTTGAGGGGCTGTGGGGTAAATTTTAGGGCTGTCGTCCTGAAGAAACGAGAGAGATTTAAAGTGTGAATCCACTGGAATCGACTGCTGTTTTAGCCTTTTTTAAGGTTAAAGTCAGCCCACGGTCTGATCAGATTTATTTTAAATTCATTAAAGATAATTCATCAAGTGTTACTGCTAGCCTTAGAGAATTCTCAATACATTAATTTATACAGGAGAACTGATTAATTTACTGTGTTGACAGAGTAAACAATAGCAACCCGGAGAATGAAGATTCCTGCAAGAAGAAATTATCACACCCAATTCCTGTATTACTTCATCCTAAACAACCGGCAAAACGAGCTGTGCACTCATCTGCACTGACCTTGATGGTGACGGTGACGTTTCTCATGTGTAACCTCATCGGCTGACCGTCGGCGCTGAACTCGTCCTCGAGGAAAGGGCCGATGCTGGCGACGGTGGAGGACAAAAGCTCCGCCTGGCAGTCTTGCAGCCTCATGTCCACGAAGCCCGAGCAGTCTAACGCAGCGGAGCGCTGGGCGGCCGATGGGCCCGTTTCCGCTCGCATGCAAACCGCTGCGGAGCTCCTATTGCACGGCTTCTGGTCGGGCCCACCTGGGACTGTGCAGACGATACATTAGAAAGGAGATGTCAGAAAAATGACTGCAAATATTTACTGTCGGTGAGCCTAACGATTTGTTTGTAATGCTCAAATGTCATGTTAAAACTCACTGACAGACCTTATGTATTTTTTTGCACTCCCTCATACATGCCTGTCTTTCCCATTGTGCTAAAAGTTTCCAAAAATAACATACCTGATTTTTTGTATTTAGTTCAGTTTTGTGAAAAGAAAACTGTACTGACTGTAAAGGTTGTATGACAGCAAACACTGTCATTTAATGGCATCGCTAAATAAAAAATATTTTTAAAAAAAAAGAAAGAAAATATTTACTGTCAATATGTGCATGGCATGAAACACACTCTTGTAGCCACATTATGTCTAAAAATATGTCGTTTTTGTGACGTAAGTAAATAGAAATGCATATCTAACATCACAGCACTGGTGAGTTCAAGTGTGAGAATAACATCACTGTACCTTGTACGAGGCCGGCCATCAGGTCCGAGACCCTGATGTTGCCCATCTGCACAGGGGTTAGATTCTGCACTTCTGCTGCCACGACTTGATCCTCTCCATTGACCTCCATGATGCACGACATTTTGCTCAGGATCAACAACAACACAGATGACTAGAGAAAAAAAAGACACACACACACACACACAAAAAAAAAAAAAACCCTCACATTTATGTTTCCAAAGAATTATTCATGAAGGCAGGGTGGTTTCCTACCCACCATGTCCTGAGACACGTCTTCAATGCTCTGGGACAGAGAGCTGCTGAGGTCAGCTGATGAACCTCCCTCCGTGCCTGGAGCCGGACTGCCTCGGTTGCCAGCGGGAGTGTTGTTCGGACGCATGGACTCCACGCCCGACTCTGGAAAACACAATGCAAATGTCAAGCGACAGTTTCCTGCCGAGCTACAGAAATAGAAAGTAACCTTGAATGGTAGCGGGCTGCTCTGATTTCAATGAGGAGATACGTTGTGACCAAAGCTCCAAGATGCTGAGCAGACGTAGAGGGAGATGAGATTGTAAACAAACACTGCAAATACTGAAGTGATTTATTTGATTCTGCCATAACTACAGTTTTATCACGAGTGGAGGGGCTTCAAGGGAAGAGCTTTGGAGATTTTTGTTGGTGAACAACATGTTTCTGCTTTACTTTCCTTGCTTTGCCTCCCGCTAACTTGAGTGGTTTTCACTAATGTGATATACATAAAGGTTTGCCTGGTGACTTTCAAAAAACCTCTCATGAGCTCTTTACCGGACAAATGCGGCAGACGAATCGAAAGGATGACGCCAATGTCGAATGTGAGGCGGCAATTTTTAATACCCGAGTCCATGAAAGCGAAGAAATTGTCGCTGACGTCGCTGTCCACGGAGAGGCTCTCGTCAGGAAGGCTGCCGTCTAAGATCGCGCTGTCGAAGGAGTGCTGGGAGGGCGACTGCTTCAGTGTTTGGTGGCGCAGGCCGGCAGCCACAGAGGGGGAGGACTCTTCCGAACGCTGGCCCTGTTCCCTGCAAACACATACACGCACGTGGCACATGCCAAAGGTCCAGTGTGTTAAATTTGCCTTGATTTATCATTTTTATAGGCTGTCCCAAAAAAATTTGTCATAATCTCTCACTCACTTGGCCTGCGAGCCAAACAGCTTGCTCATCCCCGAGCCGCGGCTCAGCATGCTGAAGGCGTCTTTAGTGATGGAGAGCGCCCCCTTGGTCAGGTCCAGCGAGGCACTGATGGCGTCTTTGGTCACGTCCTTGGTGACGTTGATTGCGCTCGACAGCTCCCCCTCCAGGCTGAAGGTGGACGGCCCCCGGGAGAGCGCGGGCGAGTGGCCTGGGGTGAGGGGAGGCGACTGGGCGGCGCCGTCCCCCCGCGGCCTCTCCGGACCCTCCTCCACGGCCTCGCACGCCTCCTCCACCAAGCCGTCCTGCTCGTCCAGGGGAAAGGCGCCGCCCTCGGAGGAGAGGCCGTTCTCCAGCCCGCCCTCCTCCACCACCACGTCCACCTCCACGTCAAGAAGCCGGTGGGCGGGCGAGACGTCCGAGTCGCTCATGCTGGGGGTGTCCGTCTCCGGCGTGTGAGGGACCTCCTCCTCGGGCTCCGAGCAAGCCGCCGGCAGCAGGAGACCCACCTCCGTGGACTCAGCCACCAGGGCGAGACACGCCATGGTGGGTTTGGCCTCCCGGCCGACAGCCGTCTTGGCGTCCCGCAGGTCCCGGCTCAGCTCCGCCCCCAGCCGGGCCATGGCGTCCTTCATCCGGAGCAGCGCCACGTACTGGTAGTGGTTGAGCCACATCTTCACCGGGGTGACGGCGTGCACCAGGAGGTGCGCCGAGGCCAGCGAACCCTGCTGAGGAGCGGTGGGACCGGAAGGGGAGGGAGGGGAAGCGTTTGCGAAGGCGTCGGGTCGACACATCCACACCGACAAGGCGAACGGCTCGACGAACGGCTGCGTCCTGCCCTTGGGCAGCCAGCGAGCCCCGTCGAAGCCTAGGCTCACGCGGGACAGGCCCAGGAACCAGACGTCCTGGGAGCGGAGCTGCTTGGCGTCCAGGGGCCGCGGCTCCGTCTCCAGGGAGTGCTGCAGGAAGGCGGGCGGGACGGCGTCAAAGGCACTGCGGTCTCTGGGGTAGGGGCGCCCAGCAGGAGGGGCGGGAGTCTGGAAGAAGGCGCGACGGGTGAACTTGTCGCAGGCGGCGGCCAGGTCGGCGTGGGAGCCGTGAGGGCAGTGGCGGGTGTTGCTGAGCGCCAACTGGGGGACGGCAACCGCGAGGGACTGCGGACGCTCCGGGTGGTCCAGTATGGAGGAATCCAAGGGGACGATCACCTGCAGGAAAGAACCATCGGATGAGGCAAAAACATTTTTCTTCATTTTTACAACATGATATAATGAGATTTACACCAGTGTTTTTCAAACACTGTGCAGATAATGTTAAGTGTGCTGTGAAAAATTATCCAAGTAGTTTTGATGCCTTCAGAGAGAAACTGCAGTGTCAATAGTCACGAGAAAAGATATGAAATTCATAGGGTGTGTCCAAACTCTTGACTGGTAGTGTATGTCGTCATTTCGATCATCAAGTGCCGTGGCTCAAAAAAGACTGAAAAACACTGGTTTGCTCAATGTGATACACAAGCAGCGCGACAGGTTATCGGTGGTGTCGGTCCGCGTCGATCCACCTTGAGCTGAGACGCGTCCATGCGGATGTTGATGTGCTCGTCGGCCTTGCTGCTGTCTTGCAGGTGGTAAAAGGCCTTGACCTGGTCCAAGGTGTTCAGCAGGCCCCTGCAGAAGAGGCCGATCCACAGCACGCTGGCCGGGTCCACGCTGAGCTGGAGGCCGTTCAGCTGAGCGTACAGGTTGGAGGTCGGCACTGGAAGAGGCGAACGGCAAGAGCACGTTTCACCGTTATTACTTCTGAACAATCACGTCAAAACATCCGATGTGACTGGAAAGGCTTGTGATTTTCTCCGTCTAACAGCGTCCCATTTGGAAGGATCTTACATAGAAGCAGGAGGGGCTAAAAACATTTCATACTCTGTAAAAATGTTCATAATTTTAAAACGCAACTATTATGAACTGGCATCATTTTAGTGAAAATGCAATATTACAGGTGTTGCTGATGAAGTGAAGTTTTCGTCGATTAAATGGTAGCACCATAGGCATGTCAGTAAATACCTAAATTCTCTTGTGCAATGCAAAAAACACACTTCATCAAGCCAGATGATACCTGATACAGTGGGGTTGTCAGGGAAGTAGTACTCGGTGAACTGCAGGTGAACTGCGGGTACGTTGTCCGGCAAGCACTGGGCTTTGCGGTTACACGACAACAACGATTGCGTCTTCTTGTTCTGCCGGCTTCTGGTCGACACCTGGGTGCACAGAGGGAGTTGGCGGTTCAAGTGGGAGTCCTTCGCCTTGTTTAAGCCACAACACAGAAATCACGCAAGGGGAGAAAATCCCCCGCGGCAAAACATAGAACAGAGCTGAGCCCGGCTGAGAGCCTTCCTGTTATCAACAGAAAGTGAAAACCCGCACAGGTGCGGCTTTCCCCAGGGCCACAGTGCTGCTATGTAAAGAAGAATGAAAAAAAATCCAACACTCAAAAAAAAAATCCCTGAAGTTAAGAGTGTAGATTGTGCAAAATGAAAGCTGCAAAACAGCCTGAACTCTAACAAGAGGTGACAGCCATTGATAGCACAGAAGAAGTCAAGTAAAGTAACGGCAGACACATTCTACTATCAACACAAGGAGGATCAGTGTATTATACTGTATTGAACTGTGCTGTACTGTGCCTCTTGACCAAGTCTCCCTTTTATTTATCTCAAAAGTTAAAAGGTTAAAAAAAATAAATAAATAAACACAAGACATCACTGCATAATTCATTATAGAAACTATGACTACTATGTCTTTTACTGCTGTTACCCAGAGCAGTAATTCAAAGCTCATTACTCAATCAATGTATCGGATTAGTGCTCCGACAAACCATATCAATTGTCTCGGCCAAAATCAACATTTGTTCTAGTCAGTGTGGCCTACAAACCCAACACGCCTTTCTCTGACGACTCAGCGTGCCACACAGCGCTTGTGTCAACTATCTGGATCAGCAGATTTCTAACCTTAACGGTGGAGAAAGTTGTTGTTTTTTTGTTTTACGTTTCTAAACATGCACTGTGTGGTTATTTCTTGATCCAACTCTAATAACCGCTGCAACCGATTTTTTTTTTTTTTTTTGCTGCAGTTTATCTGCTGAAGGAACACCTCACATGACTGGTGCTGCTGTGTGTCATCAATTATGTGGCAAAGAAGGACTTCACATGTGTTCAGATCTCACAGAGGGAGTTTTCTCAGAGGGCACACAGCGTGCTATTGCTGTACAGATACTCACTTTCACTAATCATATCTTCACAATTTCATCATAATTTCATTTCTACTTTAAGGGAGAAACAAACCCTGCCTGCTATTTCTGGCACGGTCGGCTCAGCCAACCATCAAACTTTCGGTTTCGCACACGTCACAGAACTGTGGGATCAGTGCAGGTGGTGAGAGATTTCTGTCTTCTCTCGTGTTGATTGCCTTCCTCAGTATTTGTGCAGCTTTAAAGCTCGTTTAATATGTATCCAACACCATATTGTGAAAAAAAGAAAATAAACGTTTTTTCATGTCTGCGCTCTTCGCATCTGTCAGTATGAATTGGTACTTCGCTATGTCAATTTGGCTTCGTTGTTTCACTCTTGCACAAATTAGCACGCCGGCAATTGCAATCAACGAACATCTGAAGTCATTAACAAAGAGAACAAAGCCTGATATTTGTGCCATGGCAGTATTCAAATCCAAAGCCACTTCAGGTTTAGCCAGGCATAGTGAATGATTGCTTTCAGGCCTCAGTTAAAAGCTGTAAAATCAAATTAAGTTGGGGTGATTAAATCTTGCCTGGCGAATGTCCACGTCATCCATCCTGACCACCATACAGCTCGACCGCAGTCTCTTCAGAGAAGACCCTGGGGGGGCTTTGGCTGCCTGCTCTGTGTCAGGGGGGCTTGACTTGGGGCTCAACGGTCCATCTAAAGAGTAGAGAAAAAGCACTACAGTTCACGGCACTGATGGATGGACTTTTTTCCAGTTATTTCTAAACTGCAAATTGTTTCTGTATTTCTCAGATTTTCAATGTTGAGGCAAATTGTTCGCTCATACCCTGGACTGTCCTTGCAGAGGCGTCCTTGCTTGGCTTGGGACCCTCGGTTTGTGGGCCCGGGAAGCCAGAGGCGTCCACCCTCCTCTGGTACTCCTGCAGCAGCTTCCCGGCCCACTGGGCCTGAGCCTCCATGGCTCCACTGTGGCGTTCCCAGTGTCGACAGCCATCAGCTGCACGAGAGGAACAGCAGCAGCAGGAACAGCAAAAGTTGATTGATTCAGCAGCTATTCTAAATCTAAAATTAGTTTTGAGTTTTCAGAACTAAACAAAACTGCACTTGCTGACTGAGAGATTCTGACAGCGATTCTTGGTTAGACCGACATTTCTTTTTTTGCCACCACTGCACAGTAAATATCTGTCACAGAGACCCCTTTTCGTCCAGTTTCATCTGGTTTTATTGACAGACCTATAGGATAAGCTGGCTTAAATGTCTTGCTTCATGTCTGGGTTTCATTGAGGGCATGTGTACATGTGTAAAGTCACATTCCCCTGCGTGTTGCAACGTGTAACCGACCACTTTTCAAATGTCTGCTACTTACACCTCCCTGCATATGCAATGCAAGCGCATACAGCCGTACTAAGGCTTCAGTTCTTGCTTTTACAAATGAATACAATCAGAATACAAACAGTTTTACATAAAAATGACCAAAACAAAACAAAACAGTCACTTCCTGACTTGGTTTCATTGGCTGAAGGCGCTCTGTGTTCCCCATTACACACAGAGAGTGATGGCACAGTGCACTCTCTCCCAGGCCATTAGTCTGCTTCAGTTGTAATCCTCCTAACAGCCCAGGCAGTGCTGCCTGGACGTGGTGGTCACTGAGGGGGCAGGATAGAGCCTCTGGGTGAACTCCAGTCACACTCACCCGGTCTGTGGACAGGATAGAAGTCAAAACCCAGCTTCCTGAACGTCAGCTGCATGGCACCTTGCACTCCTGGAGGAGGAGCCTCATCTGTGAACGGTCACACGGAGCGTCAGTGCACCCGACGACAACACCGAGCATGTGAAATAAATGACGCGGCAAATTGCCAAGTTGTTGCCGGATTAACCTTCATCTGTCGATGAACTGTCGTTGCATATGTGCAAGTCTAAGCGAGATATGAAGGTGTGGTAAGAAGACTCCTTGACATCGTAGAGATCAAAGTATTGGCTCATGTTGCTGGGGTTCCCGGGAGCAGCTGCTGGGGCTTCTGTCCACAGGCTGTGAAGTCCAGGAGATGGAGGAGCAGCCTACAACACAGGAGACAGCAGAGGAAGCAGAAATTGCTTACATGGCTGCTGCTAAGTTGTCTGGATCCTTACTAATTGAAAGTGACAACACCATGGAAGATGGAAAAAAAAAAACACTATTTCTTTTTTTTTTTTTTTTAATTTTTAACAATTTTACTATTTACTTTTTTATTTCCCAACAATTAGTATAGTATTAGTATTAGTTTAGTATAATATTAGTGTAGGGGTTAATTCAATTCAATTTTTAGATGTTTTAGTGTTACTATAAGCAATAGTCTGTTCAAATCAAGCTTGTCAACTTTTCTATGTAATTCTGTTTCATTCTCAGCTGCTGCTTGTGACAAGGGCTGCAGCTGTAGTAACGATGCCATTTCTATAAATATAGTATGTTTTGAAGCCTAAAGAAGAGATTTCACAAGTTTAGAGAATACATTTCCGAAACTTTCACGCACACAACAGAATTACAACCTGAAGGGATTCAGCAGTTCTGCTCTTCCGCTGCTGGGCTGACTTTTCCATGGCCTCACTCAGAGATTTGGCATAACGGATGATGGCCTTGAGCTGCGAGTCTGTCAGAACCCACAACAGGTCGTCCAGGATGAAGAAGAGCTTGGACGCAAGCACGTTACAGTCCTTGATCTAGGGAGAACAAAGTGTGACAAATAATGATTCATACACTCAAGATTGGTTATTGTTGCTGTTGTTTCAAACTCATTTGAGGCAACACGGTAAATGCAATCGTACTCTGCGTTTCAGAGCAATGCGGATGCGACCCTGGTTGGTGATGAGGCGGAGCGGCGTGCTGCCAAGGTCCTGATCGTCACTCTCGATGGCATCCGCCTCGATCCGAAGACTCTGCCAGTTGATTTCTTTAAATGTCAACACCTGGTTGGAAAAACAAATATCACAAATGTTTTGGTTTTTTTTTGGTTCGAAAACACAAGGATAACTCACTATAAAGGGGCAATGGTAAGAAAAGAGGGCCGGTGTAGCCGCAATGGACTAACGTTAAAAAAAAAAAGAAAAAGACAAGGACAAGAAAAGGATGACATGTGCAGCGGATGAAAGTGGCCAGCGTCCTACCTCTCCTCTCTTTGGGTCGGTGACGCGGGTGTATCGGAGGTCGCTGCGTTGCCATTTGGGGTTAAGACTGTTGCCTTGTAGCTGCCAGAGCTCGAAAGATGCGTGGAAGGCCCGAGCCTGCACCTTGATGGTGATGGAGTTGATCCTGACAGACATGCCCTCCACCACCTTCTCCGCAAAGCCGTACTCGCTGGAACACATGTGACATCAGCGTGAGCAGGGAAATGCTTCCTGTATGCACAAGTCTCATGACCCAGGAGGCTGGAAAAATGCGTCTGCTGACCAAAAGGTGCGTGAATGATTACCTCTGGCCCGCCGTGATAGCTATAGGGGAGGGGCCATTGGGGGCGCGTGGCTCTTCACACGTCCTCATTTCTACCTCTACCTTATCCAGGAACTGCACATGGAAAAAGAAGAAATACACAGAAAATAACAGACTGAGAGCAAAGAGACAGCTTAATCCTTGATTTGATAACAACCAGCAAAGAAACAGTAGATGATGTTATTACAGAAAAAATAATGACAAAACAGGACTGGACAAACAGCTAAGTCTATGAGTTGTTTTATATCAATACAAAAAACCATCTGAAGGCTGATAAAATAATAAAAAGAAAGCAAATAGTACGAATAAATAACCATGCATTTGCCGATAATGCATAACAACAGATGATGAATTTAATGTTTTAAATTCATTTAGATTTTCATTATTATTATTATTGTGTTTTTTGCCGAGTCCAATCAGCCCTACTTAAGCTGAGGTCATGTCAAGGTTGTTTTCTGATTACAACAGTTCTGTGTCGCAGACGATGATATTCTCCTACCAGACATATGGGGCTTGTTTTCAGCTTTGTCCATTGGATCTGAAAGAAAAAATATATATCCAGAGTTGGTCACAAACACTCGCCAAACCGTCACTGATCGTTTCTTACTGCCATCACACCAAAGCATAGAGGAGGTCAAGGTCCAGCATCATGCAAGAGCTCCGACAATAACTGGAAAGGTGGTAGCTATAAATCAAGTGTAAGAATCAAGTTTCCAAGAGCCTCGACAACCCAAACAACTGAAAAGGAGACGACGGAATTGGTGGAATGCCATATACCTGTACATGTCACACACATCGGAAAGCGTGGCAGCAGAATAACGTTACTGTGGCGTTTGTAAAAGAGGCTGGTGTAGGAAGTGACCCGGCAGAAAAGTGCATCCTAACAAACAGCTACAGAGAAGTTTGGTGTCAGCAGTCACTTCACTCGTGAGAACACCACCAACCCTACTCATAGAGGCAGCAAGACGGAGGCTATGAAAATAGACTTGTCTTGAGACTGGATGTTATTTTAGCAGGAGTAATACACTTATAAATATTTGTTTTACCCAACAGTGATGTTGGGAACAATTCTGCTTCCCACTTTTCTACTTGATTGTTTGCTTAAAAACATAATGCGAGGTAAAATGTGTGGCGGACACGTTTCACGCCTTAAACAGGAAGAACTGAAAATGTGTGGCGCAGCACACATTTTACACGAACAAAGCTCGAGTCCCGACAGCTCAGTCACACCAGCCACTGCAAAGGGAGACTGGTGCCTCCGGCCTTCGGTGTCTGTCTGAATCACTGCTCGCGTCTCCTTTATCAACAAGCGCTACTGGTTCGCGGGGGCTGTAACCTTCTCCGCGATCTGCGGCCACTGACACGGCTTATTTACTCTGTGGCCGTACTCGCTGAACAGCTCTTTGACATGAGAAAAACCTTTAGAGTTTGTTTACGCAGTACTTTCTCTAACCTGGCGCATCTAAACAGTTCTCCCTAATAGAAGGGGACAGCCTCAGCAGCCTGGGCAGCCTGGGCAGCCTCAGCAGTGACGGCGACCCCACAATCAGGTTCAACTGGTCAGCGGCTCACCCTGATGGCAGCTTTGTTGCAGTAGACCCGCGTGACAGCCAGCCAGGTGGGCAGGTCGAGCATGTTCTGCAAAACTTCCTCATCAAGCTCCAGGTTGGACAGCTGCCCCTCCCCCTTCAGAGTGCTGAGATTGATCTTGTCTGGCGACAGATTCTTCGTAAACCTGAATATCAGGGACAAAGACAGAGGATTTAAATAACAGACATATACTCACATGTTAAACCTTGCGAGGGTTCACAGAATTTTGATGCGGGGGTTGGGGGGAGGGACTCCTGACATCATCACAATAAGTCAATGACAATACCGGTGACGGAAATAGACAAAACTTAATTACGCATCCTAGCCAAGAGGTTTGGCTAAGATGCAGTGACTCATCCCAAGACATAGGAGCAGCAGCCTGCTCACTAGGTCCATGTCTGTCTACTCTACAGAGAGATTGCCCTGCCTGAGGGTGCTAGTGCAGTCATCCACGGCAGACGGTAATAGTAAAGACTCTTTATTATATGCATGGTAAAAGCACACACCTGAATGACCATTGCAAAATGATTTTGTTCAAGGCCCATGTTGATCAACAGCCTGTCACTGTAGCATTCTTCTAAACGCCTGAGCAACTCAAAGAGCTTCAGTTCTTATTCAACTCCACTTTTCATCGTCAAAAAAGGTAACTGGACTGATGCTGACTCTAAATTTCAAGTATTTCGATCTCTTCAAACAGTTTGACTTCACACACCACAAGGCTGACGCAGGGAAGGAGCAGGGTCGAGACAAATTGCTCCGTGAGTGCTCCTCACTGTTTGAATGCAGATATGAAGAAAGATGAATTTGTGCCAATTTCTTAAAACTGAGTTTGGCTGATGCGCTGAGTGCGTCACAAATGTAGCTTATCCAACGCGTTCTCATGGTCACACACCTTCAATAAAGTTACATAAGTGAAGCAGTAAATGTACAGCTGAGTCAAGTGTTTAAATTAAATTCAGAAGAAGAAAAAAAAAAAAAAACAGACACCGGTTTGACAGCACAAGCTTGCTCTTGGAATAGAATTCGTTAAAACTTGAGTTAATACTTCTGCAGCTCGTAATATAGGCTTACCACTTCTGAGCTTAGCATAGTCGACAGAGCAAAACTGAAATTCCAGGCCTCAGTAAGACGAAGGGAGTCGTACTACAAACTTAGTTTGTTTTTACAAATATTAAACTAAACCAAGACCAAAACAAGAATATTAACAGCAGTCAGTGATCATAAGGCTTACGCTATGTATCCACATATATTTAGAATAATAAGGACTGATACTCTGGTTTATACGCTGTGCATGCACTGGTTAGATGCAACATATGACAGAATAAGCTCAGTGCAACCAGTCCCATATCCTGGATCAGAAAAAAAGGGGCAGAAAACACTTTTTTTTTTTTTTTTTTTTTTTACGTGTGCAAACCGACAAAATAACTGTTGATTAACCACAGCAACAGACAAACTGACCCAACAAGTATGTCAAATCAAATATTTTCATGTGTCCCATAACAGTAGCTATAGATAGATAGATAGATAGATAGATAGATAGATAGATAGATAGATAGATAGATAGATGGGATAACAGACTGTGACATACAGCTTTGTACGGTATACTAGGAAGCCCTCGTCATAATTGAAGCACACTTTCATTTGGAAAAGTCACGTTAAGGCGATTTAACAATTTGCTGCGTCCTCCTTGACTCTCACATTCACTAACGTTTCTCTTGTAGGGGTTACCGTGATACGTAGCGGCAAGCTAGCATGTGGAAATCGCTGTGGAAATCAATGAAACGCTCGCTTCATCTACACGGAGATGAAACAAATCCTGGCGAAACAAATGACACTGAAAAGGCATCGCTCGGCTCGGCTGGGCTAACCACCGGGGCTAGCGTTGCAAACACGGGAGAGAGAGCAATGCCACTTACCGTGACAAATGTTTGAGAATTTGCTTTTTTATTATTCCGGCCATTTCTCCTTGCGTTTGTTTCGTACGTTAAAAAAATAATAAATAAAATGAAAATAAGTCTACGCTAGCTTGTAGGTACTTCTATTATTATTGTGCGCAACCCGAGCTGCGCGCATCTTTTTAGCCGCTGTGACTGACTGACACACACACACACACGGCAGCCTTAGCTGCTGCTGCTGCTGCTGCTGCTGCTACTTCGCTAAAACGCCGGACAGCCGCTGTTGACCTCACACACACACACACACACACACACACACACACACACACACACACACACACACGAGTCACTTGGTACAACACCATCATCTGCTGGCAGGTAGCAGTGGTGCATGGTGGTATACCGTAAAACAGTCAAGTGCAGCTAAATATTTACTATTACACAGTTTAATTGAAATGAAGCTTGAGGTATGAGAGATATGAAACTTAACTCTGGATTGAGCTAATTTTATTTTCTTGATTATTTTTTTTTATATGTGAAACAAATACAGATGATTTGAGCGAAAACGTGGAAACCGAACACAAGTCATCAAATTAATGTGAGAACTTATACCTAAATAAAATGAAAAACATTTTTGTTGTTTTTACAAAGCTATGGTAACTTCGAAAACATATCAATCACTAAATTCAATATGTCACTACATATAGCAAAGCATTATTTATTATTAAGTGTTAATTATCACGTAGAATTAAACTTCATACAAAAAAATCACGTTGTAGTCCAACTATTCAAGACAGTGGGTGGAATTGGTTTGATTCTTATGACACAACGCTTCTTCTACATATTATTATTCTTATTCTTATTCTTATTATTCTTCTTCTTCTTATTATTATTATTATTACTATTATTATCATTATCATCATTATTATTATTATAGTAGTGGTAGTAGTAGTTAGTAGTAGTAGTAGTAGTAGTAGTCTTCATAAGAAGAAACGGAAGAAGAATGACGATGATGGCCATATATTGTCGCAACACTCCACCTCTAGTAGTCTTTTTTCCTACAGTGGCCACTTGACATGCGCACTCGGCCCTCTTCTTGAGTTTGTTATGGTAAGTTGAGGCCTCGGAGTAAATTAGAAGCGAAAGCCCACCGACTCTGTCGTGGCGAACGCGCGATGGACAGCATGGACTTGGACCTGGACCTGGACCACGAGCTCATGCAAAAATTCAGCTGCATGGGCACAACAGATAAAGACATTCTGATCTCGGAATTCCAGAGGCTTCTCGGTTTTCAGCTCAACCCCGCAGGATGCGTCTTTTTTCTGGACATGACCAACTGGTGAGCTCGGTGACTCGTCTGGCCTGCTGCGTTGTTTACGTTAGCTCGATAACGACCCAAGTCGACGTTCTTTCGAGCACCCACCACCGAAACGTTACTTTATAACGTGTATCTAGAAATGTCGTAGTGACATAGAAAATGTGGTTACGTTATCTGCGTGTGCCTGGCGTGGGAGTGTGTTTGTGTATACGTGGGTGTAACAACAGTGAACGACGCTGTAAGAACGTTCCTAGCGTTAGCTGAGTCACTCCGTCTGGATACTTTTTTAATGAACTCGCGGCTATTCCTGGTAGAGATACGTAGTCAGTCAGTAGTGACGAAGCACTGCGGCGTTTGAATCACGAAATAAAAGGTCGAAGTAATTATTTTTACCACCGGGCTAAGCTACTGTATACAACTTTACGGTCGCGTTCTCGTGGTTTGCTACCGTATGACTTTTGACATATGACTTTGGGAACACCCGTGTCGTTAGACAAGACACGTTCTCGTTGTAACACCGCAGCTGTCTGGTAACTGTAGTAATGTGGCGTTGATTACGCAACCTCGAAGCTCGACCACTACACTGGTTCATTTGTGCCACACTGCACTCCGTGTCAACGCTATTAACGGGCAACAACAACGAACATTATGTTTGGCGTTCGTGCGTTTTTCCCACCTAGTTGACTCATCTAGAAAGTGAAAACGCTTTCAAAACCGACATGTGAAAGCGAATGCGTTCGAGTCGAACGACAGCTCCCGTGGATATTGGTGTGTGTGTGTGTGTGTGTGGCGAACATGTCTGCGCACCAGCTTGTGTGTGTGAGAGATACTGCAGCGACCAACCGGCCACCGTCCACTGTAACGATGGGGGAGTCACGTGATGCAGCGTCATAGCTCCTCGGCTACAGGTTTTCTAAAAATAAAAACTGCCGCTTTATGGCTGAGCAGCAGGCAGGCATCTCAGCAGCCTGCCGCAACGTGCGCATAGAGCCAGTGTGTCCTGCACTAATCCTCTCTCCTCGATACTACAGGGCTGCTTGTCATTGTGTGTCATTGACCACTGTGCTGTTCATCCATATTTTTTTTTTTGGAAAATGTGTTATCTGCTTCGTACCAATGTAAGAATATTTTTATGAATTTTTATTTGCCTTACTGTCCAGAGTGTGTAAATTGAGGAAACTGAGGAGAAAATTCCAATGTTTTGCTCTGCTTTCTAAAATGGACTATGGGAGCTTTGTATCAGGCTTTATTTTAATTTGTGTTAACTCTCTCCCAAACAAGTAGAAGGTCAGTGACCCGCACAACTAACCACGGATGCAAATTCAAAGTAACAAACAGCAAGACCTAGCTTCTCACACAAAGCTGCAGTGGTCTGTAAACAAAGATGCAGTGTAGTTGTAAAAATGCTAAAAGGAGCACTTACAGGTTGATAGTTTGTATTGTATTATTTTAGACCATTGAAGAAAATCAATGGTCTAAAATCAAGCAAGTCAGGTTCTTTTTCATACTGATGTCACTTTAGTCAATAAATGCTATTTATTCTAGAATAAATGATTGTGAGATGATCAACATATTAGTCATAAATGTAATTAATGACAAATGTATTATTGCAATTGCTAGAAACAACATTTGGCTCCTATTCATTTCTATCTGTGCTGTTAAATGGTTGGCATACCTCTGCAGCGTCAACCTCTCAACCATTACATCTGCCCTTTGTTGCCACAGGAACTTACAGGCAGCCATCGGAGCCTACTACGACTTTGAGAGTCCCAACATCGCTGCGCCCTGCATGTCATTTGTACGAGACGTGACAATCGGAGAGGGCGAATCAGTTCCACCAGACACGCCTTTCACAAAGACCTGGAGGATACAGAACACAGGTCAGCTGGCAAGAACAGCCATTTCAACATGATAGAAAACAGAGCTTGATGCCAGACCCCATAAATGAGGAAAAATGACACTCGCATGCCAAAGTTTCAGCAAGAGTTGTCGGTGTGTGTGTGTGTTCCAGGTGCGGAGTCGTGGCCTCCCGGGGTTTGTCTGAAGTATGTTGGCGGAGATCAGTTCGGTCATGTAAACATGGTGATGGTGAAGTCCCTGGAGCCTCAGGAAATGGCTGATGTCAGCGTGCGGATGCAGAGCCCCGCCACTCCTGGCATGTACCAGGGCCAGTGGAGAATGTGCACAGCCACTGGCCTTTACTACGGAGGTGAGAGGAGGAAACAAAAACTATCATACACTTGATCAAGATCGAAATATTTCATGTTAAATTGAGTATTTTTGAGTGACAGAAACAGGTTGAGTTATTTGAATTTGACTTTTTTTTTTAATGTATAACTGACATAAGCCTGGCCACCTATCTCTATTAACATGTAAAGATTTGGTCCCAAACACGATGATAGTATAATGTTTTTGCTACTGATGTAAAAATACAATATTTTAAACTTTGCTTCATGCATGTTCTAAACACAGCGAAAGCTGGTCGCAGCGCAAGCATTAGCAACTGATAAAGACAGATCATCATCTATCTCAGTTAGTTAGATGTTTAGTTGCTGATGTATGGCAAGTTAAATTTAGAGCCACTCATTATTTAGAGTCATATCTCTGCGCAGGTTCAACATTCATGATTAATGTCACGCGAGTCTCTTAAGATGACTTTAAGATTAAGCAGCGGAGGAGTTCTCCATTAAAAATGGGCCCTGGCTTTAAAACTTAATGGATGTGTTCATAACCGTAATTCTTTTCACTTTGCACCATCTGTCTCAGAGTGACTTTCACACCGAGGGGCCGGCCTGGAGCGCTTTGTGCTCCACCAGCTTTCCTCCGTGTGAAAAAAATTTCCAATCCCAACCGTTTGAATTTTAGTGGCTGAGGCCGATGAAAGGAACGCGCAGGGGAAAAATGCATATCAACGTGTGTTCTAACACGCTGCGGGTTCCCCTCCTGCGACAGACGTCATTTGGGTGATCCTGAGCGTGGAGGTGGGCGGCCTCCTCGGCGTCACGCAGCAGCTCTCCTCCTTCCAGGCCGAGTTCAGCACCCAGCCGCACCGTCGGCTGGATGGAGACTACAACCCCTTCGCCTCGCCCGAGAAGAGCAAGTGCCCCAACAGCAACGAGCTTCCCAACGAGGCGCAGCAAGATCAGAACGGACTTTCGCAACACAACTCTGTGGATCTAGTAGCAAACAGTCTACAAAGCAATCTATCGATAGTCTCTTACAACCAGGTGAGGCATTTCTAAGAGAAAGCAGAGGTTGACTCTTTCTCTCTCTCTCTCTCTCTCTCTCTCTCCCCCCCCCCCTCTCTCTCTCTCTATTTTCCCAGAATCCCACTTTGCTGACAACTAAGTGTGCTAAATTTCACTTTTTATTGCTTTTGAATGATGAAAAACAAAAACCACTAACCTTACTGTCTGTAGCTGGTTACTATCATTCTCACTGCCACTAGCTAGTCCTTTATTCTCTGTCACGGGTGCCTTTTAACTGGGCTCCAGACACAGCCACTGTCACCACTGTCTAAAAAAAATTCCGTCCTCCCCGACCTAACATTTAAGTCTCCACATTGTCAGTTTCCACATTGGTGTCTGGCCACCAGGAGGCGTGATTGGCAGCTAAACCAGAGGTTAAACTGGTCTCCACCTCAGACTCAGAATCACCTCAGACTAAAGTCTCAAACGTGGACCCTGCAAAACAAACAAACATTCAGTCTGGATTGTCTGTGCAACTATTTGTGTTGGAGGTTGTCACCGAACTACCAAATCATTTTTGGAAACAGAAGGCAACACTACTCCAACGCAGACTAATTTACAATTAGTTCCTGTTGAGTCTCTCCAGTAGAGGGGGGTTGTGTGCTGCTTCAGTGTCTGGGCTCAAGGCTCTCGATGACAGGAGGAGGAGGAGGAGGAGGAGGAGTATAGGAACGTCGCTGGTGCTACTGATATTTGAGTCTGTAAAGGTTTCATCATGCTGCCGGTGTTTCTGTCTGCGAATGACATCACCGCGCTGTAGACATCCCGCCTTCTGTCAGCGTCGCCTTTTGTCAAATCACAAGCTACTTTGATGAACGTTTGAGTCATCTCATACCGTCCCACTCTGCTATGGCTCCTCTCTCCACCGATGTTCCCATTGTCTCAGCTTGTTAGGCACCTGGACAGAGGGCAACCACAACAACAACAACAACAACGATGAAAAGGACAAAAAAATAACAAGTCAATACAGATCATTTTCTGGGCACCGTCCTGAATTTTCTGCGGTGTGAAAACGCAGGAGTCGTTCGTGCTGAACTGAAGTGACTAACAAGGCTTTAGGTCAATATTTGTTTATCTGTCAGTGCGTCGTGTTACTTTTCAAGTTGTCTAAACGTGTTTTCAACATGGCTCAAGGCGGCTGTATTACCAAGCGGCGCTTCTCCTTAACTCTTTCAAGCTAGAGGACCAAAAAACCACCTAAAATGAATCTTTTAAAAATAAAATATCACACGCTGTCTTTTCAACTATTCAAGTTTCATTTCAGTTGACTGGTGTTTCTTTCTTGCACAGGGTCTAAAGGAGCCCTATCCTTTCGGCCACTCTTAAATCATGGGACTTTGTCACAGTGAAGCCGAGCTGAACGGACCTCGGAACCCCCCTCGCACCAACGAAGAAGAGGCTTTTACGGGTAGCTGAGGGAGCGTGAGTGGGATTCAGAAATTAAAAAAAAAAAAACACTTTATGCAAAGTCTGGCTACAGCAGAGGCCGACGTTCCCGCCGTGCAGCTCAAACAACATCTCACGACCCCACTGTGTGCACGTGTGAATGCTAAGTTAAAAAAAAAAAGAGTGCTACCAGATTTCTGAGTGATTTCTTTTTCTTTCTCTTTCTTTCTTTCTTTCTTTCTTTCCTGCTTTCTTTCTTTCTTTCTTCTTCTTCCTCCTCCTCTTTTTAGATGTCAGTTTGCAAATGAAACAATGACAGAGGTGTGTATTGGTGAACTCTGGGTATGTGTGTGTGAGTGTGTGTGAGAGCATTTTGTGAGTGACAAGAGAGACTTTTGGAGAAAAGCCATTGATTTTGCCAACTGATTCTCAAGACTGCATGTTGGAATTGTGTATTCGGAAGCTAACAACATTAGCAACGCAAACACACACACACACACACACATACGCACACATGTTAAATCCTCAGTTTCTAATATTTACATAATTTTAATGGTGGATTTTATCCAATGCCAATTCAAATTTTGCCAACGTCAACATAGCTTACTTTTTCAGCTGCAATACCTTTTCTGTCCACTCGAGGGGGTCTGCTGCTATTCCCGGCACTGCTCCCATGTTTTGATACATATCTTTGGACAAGAATGCTCACTTCCCCCGCTGTAAATAAAAGTAACAAGCTTCAAAATGAGTTATTTTCGATAAGAAAGCCAGAAGTGTTTCATCATCCGCAGAGGAAACAGCAAATGCCCACACGTTGCCATTTATTGATAGTAGACATTTATAATGGACATTTATATTGCGTATGGAAAGAATTATAGCAAAATGTCCTGTTTCACAAAGCCACGTTCTGCACATACAAAGTTATCTTTTTACGTACTCCTGATCAAAGTGAACATAAAAAAAAGAACATGAATAAACAAATATATATATATATATGGGGTGCTATCAAACCAGCCAGCAAAACTCTAGACTATAAAATGAAGCTAGTAGGCTTAGTGTCTTTGAAGCTGTTCCAGGTTGTAGTAATATTGAGTAGAATGTATTCTAAGAATGTAGTGATGTGGAAATGTGAAGTGGCGGACGCTCATTGCTGATTCCTGACTCATATCCCCCTTGATTTGATTGGTTTTGTTCACTTCAGATTTGAGTGATTACAGAGTCGCGTCGGTTCCACAGCGAACTGCCTGACGGGGGAGCCGAGCAGCCTTCCACAACCGTTAGGATACTTTCCAACCCCGCAAGTGCTGTTAGGTCCTGAAGGCTTTATCAACTCCCTGATTTTTATCTGCCACCCACAGACAGTAAGCTGGACCACACCATCTGGTGACTCCCCCTTTTGTTAAGGCGCTGACTGTAAGCCCCAGGGGTTCGTGAGGTTTGGCAGCCGAGCAGACAGCGGGAAAAACGTGGCCAGCCTCATCTCCATGAAGTTGTTAAAATAAACGGGGGGAAAAAAGTTTAGATACTTTCACTGCCATAAGAGAGAGAGACACCATTTAATTTTAAAACCAGTGGAGAGCACATCCTTCCGTGCGGAAACGAGTCGCTGAAGTTTTACTCAGCCAGATTGCAGGATGAATCAGTTGGCTCTGTTCTCTTACGACAGCACATTTATGAGAGTGAGGACGTGTGAACCGATGAAAGCTTTTTCCCCCCCCTTTCCTTTGTGAGTTTGATGAATGTTTGTATGATTAAATTATCACTTCAAACGAATTCACTTGTCCTGTTTTGTGTTTTTTGGCAGCGCTCCATCACAACAATGAGACTGACACTCGGGAAACATATATTCACAAATTGATTTTATTTTTTTGTTCCAAAATCCCAGCTGCCTTTACAGGCCCATTGTAATTTGCTTGTTCTCAAAAAATAGCACTCAGTAGTGTGATCAAGTCTAAATGTCTTGTGCTCACCAGAGCAACAGTTCACTCAATAGTGTCTGAAGCATTTGAGACAAAGCTCCTTTACTATAACTGGCCTGTTGTTCAGATAAATGCAAAGAACTTAAAAAAAAAAAAAAAAAAGAATAACACCACACATCTAACTGCCTGGAGTGTAAAGGATTTACAGCAAACAATATGAATCCCTGTTGCAATCTGACATTGTTCTGATACTTCCTATGAAGCAGTGAAGTCTTTGTAGAAACGTGGCAGCCTTCTGACAAGTGACCTGCTGCCACTTATAACAAAGTATTGTAATGCAACTAGAAAAATACAAAAACATATTTTAAATTACTTTCAATCTTCACTGTGGGTCAAACTTGACTTGTGCTGCAGTTTGTGCGCTGCACTGTAGGCAGAGGTGTCGGGTTACACCGTAGCCTGGAGCGCTACTGGTTGCAGCAGCCCCTCTATCTGACTAGGTCCCATTGTGTGTCAACGGCCCAGCCCAGACAGCCGGTGGCCCCGGGATATCGCTACATCGCACAATTGATGCAGAAAATAAACTCCCTGACGAGTCTTTGGGGGCTCTGGGGTGGGGGGTGGGGAGCTGTTAATCCAGTTGGGATTTTTGTTGGTGGCAGCACAGGCTGCTGCTTTTTTTTTGTTTTTTGTTTTTGGGGGGGCGGGGGGGGGGAGATTTCAACACAACCGCACAAACATCAGTGTTTAGTTTGAGCAAACATTTACACACTCCGGCCCTCTAACCTCTGAGACTCCAGCACTCATCCAGCGTACCAGTTATTCAACTTTTCACTGTAGCAGCTGTGCAGCAGCTCTCTGAAAACAACTGGGGACATCTCCCTGGACATCGTGCTGCGTGTGCGCACACACATCTGGTGTCGCGTATGAGAGAAGCGCCTATTGGCTGTAGACACGTCACGACTGGAATTGAACTTTGAAATGGATGCGCACACGTATCATAGATTTAAAGTGTGAAAGCAGCAGATAAAGCTCAGCGATATGGGGACCCCCCCACCACTCCCCCCACCCAACCAAACACCATCCATCAAGTCACCCCTCTTTCAAATTTGCCCCGAGTTTGCCTCAGACTAGTCTGGTTTTTTTCCCAACAAGAGGCAAAACTCGACAAAAAGGCATCGAGACCACGTCGGTGACAACGTGAGACTGAAAATTTCTGACTCGGACCCGCACCAAGATATTCCTCACTTTTCACAGAGCGCCAACCTCTGACACAGATCCTTGGGGATGGAAAGGATGGATCAGAGCAGTCTATGCAAACTTGTTGCATTGTATTACTCCCCTGCCGTTGTTTTCCTTGTAGTTTTGTAGGTTGTGCTCACAAAGAATTGAATATTATCCCTCAAACTGCCACTCTGGTTTGAGAAAAAAGGAAAAGAAAGAGTGCGAGAGACGACTATGGTAAAAAGCTCTCATCGCAGCTTCTCCCCAGGCTGTTGAGAATTAAGCAAGCGTGTTTACCCAAGGAACTTTTCATCTCAGCACAGCCCCGAGTCATTATTGTGTGGCAGCCTCCCTCACTAAGACACACCCTGCTCTCCACAACTGATGTGACACACAGGTAGGGAGCTGAAGGTGTCGCAGGCGGTGCTGAGCACAGCGAGTGGCAGCAGGCCGGAGAGGGCAGAGGTGATCTGGCTGGACAGGGACACACTCTCGGTGGTGGTGGTGGTGGTGGGGGGGACGCCGGGGTTTTCCAGCCGCTGCCCGACATCTGTCCCGAGCGAACGGAGGAAGGAGAGAGTGGAGAGAGTTTCCCCCGAAAGGAAGGAAGCAAACGCACGTTCGTCAGCGGCGAAATAAGGTAAGAAGGCCTCAACTCGCTCAGCATGAGCACTTCTACCACCACAATGACGCTGTCTGCCCACTGGTGGCGCCGCTGCCTCACCTGCCCACTGGTGGCGCCGCTGCCTCACCTGCCCACTGTGAGGCAGGTGAGGCAGCAACGCTGTCCCAGTGAGAGATGGAATGTTTAAAGAAACAAGGAATGCGTCTTTCTCTGTCAGTTTAACTCCAAATTACATGAATTCCAGTATTTGAGGCCTGTTCTAGTCAAAGTATAAGACTTCTTTTTTTAATCACAATCACAAAGTGAATAAACAGTCAAGCTTGTTCTTTGTTTTTACAGCTAAATAACAAGTATGACTGTTTGTGTCTCTCACTACCTTTCCGTACAGTAATTAAAAGTGCAGTAATAAAGTGCAGATTGTGATCTGTCCAATTTTTCTCTTTTAAAAATAATCTTCCAATACATATTTTAAAGTGATTCAGTTTTGCTTCTGTGTCATGAGGTACCAGCAATTATTTCTTGGCCATCAGAGAAACACGTTTAAGAGTCGCGCTGTCACTGTTTCAGTGATACGTTGCTAAACACAGCGTTTGAGCGACCTGAACAACTGATTGAGGTCCCTGCTGGAGTCTAAGGCCAATGTCTGAACTGGCGGATGACTTTTAGATGCTCAGCTTAAAGTCTATCCATCCGCTTCAGGGTCACAGACGTGTTGGATCCATGACAAGAGTGCCAACATAAAGTAGATAAAGAGCCCAGTTTATCGATCAAACACCCCATCCACATTTGCACCATGTGCAGCATTTAGAACCACCGGTTTATCCAACCTGAGTGAGAAAATTCACACAGGTGCCTGCACAGGCAGAGCATGCGAGTTCCACACAGAAAAGACCCTGCTTGTAAACAAACTGACTTGCTTGGTTTTATGTTTCTTCACCCAAACATGGCTGTGAAATTCTGCCGCAGCTGTTTGACTGATTCACATGTGTGTCCAGCACTGACATTAAAAATAAATGGGTTTCAAAGAATGAAGTGGATAAAACCAGCGGCCAGGGCGGGCCTTAAACAACAAGTTATTTCTCTCCCTGCTGTTTCTCCCTGACAAAGTACGCAGACATCAAAAATGAATTAACGCTCACACACATTGTGTGCAAAAAACAAAACAAAAAATTGTTTGATTTCATGATTCCATGTTGCTCCTGATAAGATCTACAGGTTTGTTTGTTTTTTTTGTTTTTTAAATAACACCTGCTATTGATTTTAAAAGGCACACTAAAATGATTATTAGGGCATATTTAAAACGTTTCTGGCAAAGGAACAGTCAAATGAGGACGAATGAGTCGAACGGTCACAGTGCCGTTTAGTCACTCTGACAACACATTTCCATGCCAATTTGAGTAAAAATAATATGACTTGACTGCTGATTTTAAACACACATTATCCCTCTCTCCCTCACACACACACACACACACACACACACACACACACACACACAGTGACATGGAAGACCTGCACCAGAGGAAACATTTGATAATCCAGAAAAGCTGGTTTTTGCTGCTGCTGTGAAAGTTTAAACTGCTGATGGCTTGAGGCAAAGAAAAAAGACTGAAGAGACGTGGACTGCAATTCCAAATATAAGGAAGGCCCTTTCGCTCCGTTGTCGTTCTAGATTTAGTGAAGGACTTGTCAGAAACTGTGTTGTAAACATACTGCCATGATTTTGTGACGTGAAGTGTTTACAAGGAAATAGTCTTCAAAGAAACAAAGAAGTGTCCTTGCCTTCTAAAGCTGTTTCTCTGTGGGCTTTACACCATGTTGAATGGATATCAACATTTGAAGCCATATAGTCAATAAACTATATGTTAAGCAACAAGACGCACAAAACACAATGAAAAGCGTGTACGCCGATTTAAATCTCTTTCCCTTCCAGCTACTGGAGTCCACAGTGTTTCGCGTTACCTTGATAAACATGTCACTGTTCTGTGCTTTGGCAAAGCTTGGCACAGCTTCAGCCTCTTGCGTCTATCCCGTCTCACATCCTGCAGTGCAGTCCTGATGCTGCCGGCCGTCCTGGTTCCTTATCTCTTTTCCCTTTGGAACTGAATGAGTCAAAGCACACACGAAGGCATTAATGCATGCATGATGTACTTTATTCGCCTCATTTTTAATTTTGGCACATCGCCCCTCCCATTTTTGGTGAGCTGTAACTCTTACTCATACTGGCGCTGAATACCCTGCAGCTCCTCATCCTCCAAACCACACAAAACACCTCCTTCCCTTTGTTTCGGTCACACTCGTCGAACTCCAGCAACCGACTTTATCGACTTTGCCCAACCTGGCACGGTGCTTTGTAACGTTACTCACATTTTGATGTACTTTCTTCTTCTTCTTCTTCTTCTTCTTCTTCACTCCGGCCAGTGTTTCAATTATAGACGTATGTGAAAAACATGAGCTGACAAATTGGCCCATAAGACTCAACAATGGACCCAGTGACTTCAAACTGCCACAAAGGCAGAGATGACAGATCCCTCACTTCAGAACAAAAGTAAATACCACAGCGCAAATGTCAGGTTTGCTCTTGGATTTATACTCTCTAAATATTGAGTCCCATGGAGGTGGTTGGGTTATGGAACTCTGCCACTGCGGTGGCAAATATCACGCTGGGCATTTGTCTGTCATGACCGACGTGACAGCAGCCCTTTGAGGTTTGAGTTTATTAGGGTCCCCATTAGCACAGCAGAACCAGCTCTTCTTCTTGGGGTCCAAGAAGCCTGACAGTCACCTGACAGTCACCTAAATATGAAACGTGCTGTCAGACCTGCTTAAAAACCTAAAAACCTCCAGAAAAACGTGGACCTTTAGGATGAAAAGAAAATACAAAGAGGCAAAACCTCCAACCAGAATACATCTTTCAAACCAGAAAATAACAAAGAAAAAAAAGGCAAGACAAGAGGTAACTATTCCTTCTTCTCTCACCACCCACCCCACTCCCCCCCACCACAGCGGTGCCACCTGATGATGGGGAGTCCGGGCTGCGACGTACGCTCGCCCCTCTACGTCAACCAGCCCCACCACCCTTGGTTGGGGGAGGACGTCAAACCGCCACGCAGCCTGCTGGGGCTGCCTGAGCTGGGCTGGCCTGGGGTCTACCTGCCCTGCTGCGACAGGCTGGCCCTGGAGGAGAACCCCTGGATGGTCCGGGTGAGCGACGCCTCCCCTCAGCCACTGCCGCCCTCCAGGACTCTGGAGCCCGTCCCCGGCAAGCTCAGCCAGAACCAGGACGCCCCCTCTGGGATGGAGGGCCAGGTGGAGGAGCGCTGCCTGGAGCAGGTCCAGTCCATGGTGGTGGGGGAGGTGCTGAAGGACGTGGACACGGCGTGCAAGCTGCTCAACATTGCGTCAGGTAGGGATGGCTGAGGTGGCAAAAGAATTCACGTGTTTTGTTTTTTTTTGCCATTAATGAAACAATACATACGTTGATAATTTGAAACAACTATCAATGGAAAACAATGGAAGAAGGGAGTTTCCTTTTAATGTCATGTCTTTAAATGTCAAGATGGCATTGGAGTCTAAATGAAACGTGACTTCAGAGATCTTTGCCTGTTTGTTTGCCCTCAGATCAACATCGCCGGTGACACACGCGGGGGGCCGGTCCACCCTGTGCAAACGTCTCTGTTGACAGATTTGCCTGACGTCTTTCACAGACGACTTTTAATCGGGAGTCTTAAAATCATAACGGTGTATTTGCATTTCAGCAACTCAAACAGCGAGAGGCACGTCTGCGGTGGGCGCCGAACAATGCTTGCAGCGTGCAAATTTTTATGCTGGCTCGTAAATGTCAGCTCAGGCGCGGTGCTGCCGGTGGCGTTCCAACCGCCCCCCGAAGTTTCACATTCATTCACGGAAGTCTTTCACAAAACCTTAACAGGCCAAGCTGTGCTGTCTTAAAAACTGTGGCCCTTTAAACCAATTGACTGCATCACTAATTGAAACATTTGAAGGGCAGTTTTTCCACCTTTCATCTTGGAACGTGGCGGTAGTTAATTGGTCTGAATGAGGGATGGTGAGCTTCAGTGTGCGCGAAATACAGCCTCAAAGTATAATTTTAAGGAGGTCTCATATTTTTTTAAAAAGCGAATAAAATTATATATCATTGCCACTAGTAGCCACTATAAAATGCCTTACAGATCTTGTCTAATATTATTTTTTTTGAAAATATTATTCACAAATGTTTATGCCAAGCAGAGCCAACCGGTCCTGTGTGTAACAATCAGGGACCCTCCTGAATGTTGATGGGTATTTCACACACTGGTGACATTTCATATTCACGTTAAATGTGCTCGGAGAAAAGTGACTGTATAATTGCTTTTACCAAACAACATCAAGGTCAGTCCGAATTGGAAGCTCCTGATTTGTGATTCTGTAATGACTCTGCAAACAAGATTCGTCTTTGGGACTCGCAGCCATTTGCGAATTGGCAGAATTCCCACTTCTTGTCGGAGAGAAAGGGATTTACATTAAGGCAGCTGGGAAGGACGTGTCCTGCTTTTTGTTTCCTTGAATGAAAGGGTGACTCCAGTTTGACCCACCCTGTCAGCTCGACTGGACCTTGACTCAGGTTCATTACCCAACCTGGAGAGGGTGAAACGGAATGGTGTGCCGACTTCATTTCACGAGTGGCCTGTCGACCCGGCGCTGTGTCGTGGTGCTCAAATACCTTTCAACTTCGATCCGATCTTCGCTTGACAGGTTCCCACCTTTAGAAACGGAAACTGTAATGGTAAAAAAAACCCTGCCTTTTTTTTTTCAGACCCCTTGGATTGGAGCTGCGTGCACGTCCAGAAGTGGCTCCTGTGGACCGAGCACCTGTACCGGCTGACGCCGGTCAACACCATGTTCCAGGGCCTGAGCGGCCGGGACCTGTGCTCCATGACGGAGGCGGACTTCAGACAACGCTCCCTGCAGTTTGGCGACGTGCTCTACGCTCATCTCGACATCTGGAGATCTGGTGAGAACAACAGGAACATCATGCCGTCAGGCGGGGAAACGGCTGACTGTGAAGCAAATGTGGCGTGACAGAGAGCAGATGTAACACCTGGCTTTGAGTGCTCAGAGCAGGGGATAGAATTGTGATTGTGATTTTTTTTTTTTTTACTCTCATCTGCTTAGCTGCAGCAATGAAGGAGCGCTGCCCGCCTGAAGACAGCAAGTCAGGTGAGTTCCTGTCAATGACAGGATCCTCGACGCATATAGGACCAAGTGCAAGACACACACTACCAGTCAAAAGTTTGGACACATCTTTACAACTTTCTACACTGCAGATAGATACTGAAGACATTAAATGTATGAGCAAGATATATGTCATTATGCAGCAAAGAAAAATGAAAACATTTTACACTTTTATTGTTTTCTACATAATTCCATGTGTGTTCATGCAAAGTTTTGATGCCTTCAGTAAGAAACTGCAATGTCAATATGAAAGAAAAGACAATGAATTAATAAGGTGTGTACAAACCTTTGACTGGTCGTGTGTGTGTGTGTGTGTATGTATATATATATATATATACATACACACACACACACACACATATATGTATAGAGAGAGAGAGAGAGAGAGAGGCGGAACAGAAAGAAAACAACATGGTTTGTTGCACGATCACCTCTCAGCAGCTGATGAAGACTCGTGGTCGGAGGTGATGTGCAGCTACCCCAGCCAGCCCATCCACCTGTGGCAGTTCCTCCGGGAGCTGCTCCTCAAGCCGCACAACTACAGCCGCTGCATCCGCTGGCTGAACAAGGAGAAAGGTGAGCTCCGTAAGCATTAACACACTGATACACTGCTATAGACTTTATACGTACACCCTTATGGAAGAGAAGGGATTTTGTGTGGCTAAAGGTGTAACTGATCAATGTATTAGCGCTACTGTGCTATCACTAGATTCTTTTAGACAGAAAAGAGACACCTGCAGACTCAATATGCTCAAGGTAAAATGGCTATGGTTAATACGCAAACATCTTAACTTTCGACTCCTTCCATTTGGAAAAAACTGCTTGTTACCTTTGTTCTTAAAAGATACAAATTCTGTTCAGAGTAATTTACTCATTATATATTATAGTTACATTTGCCTGAAGTGCATGAGATTTTGAACTCCTGCTGTTGTGTATATGAATATAAGACTTGTCGTCTTGTGCAGGAAGATTGTTTTAGAGTGCCTCAACTTATCAACCAATTTGTTGTTTCATTAATTGAATTGCCACCTCCTCCTATTACTGACAGGCTGAAGATGTAAACAAAATAATCACCGTTTAGCTCAGCTCGGCAAAGCCTGGAAGAAGTGTTTGGTTTGACTGGGAGCTTCCTTTGCCTGCATCACTCTCATTAAGTAAGTACTAATTTCTGTTTATTCTGCCCCAAAGGCATTTTCAAAATTGAAGATTCGGCTCATGTGGCAAGGCTATGGGGCATCAGGAAGAACCGGCCAGCTATGAACTATGACAAACTGAGTCGCTCCATACGCCAGTACTACAAGAAAGGCATCATCCGGAAGCCTGACGTGTCGCGCCGACTGGTTTACCAGTTTGTCAACCCCGTGTGATGAAGACGACCTGAGGAGAACTCGGCACCAAAAGATATGCTGGACGTACTGTACAGAGGAAGTAACAAAAACACTATGAAACACTGTCTTCATTTGTGTTGACTGCCTAGCGAAGCATATGCGCTCCTGCCTATCACAATGTCATTGTACCTAATTGCGCTTGAAGATGTTTCGCCCCTTGTTGTCCTTGACTTCAGACATCGGCAAGCTCGCTGTGTTCTTTAGAACAGTCTTTCGGCACTACAACAACTTTGTTCACGTCTTTCTGGGTGTGTGTGTGTGTGTGTTGTTTGCTTTCCTACAATAAATGTCGTGTTATCACATTTTCATTTTCAACAGTAACAACTATGAACATTTAAGCCTCGTTGTGATGATATGATATGAGAGGACTGACACGGTTGCAGTAGCTGAAGTCAACTGTTAACTGAAACAGGTAGAAACTGGCAGGTGTGAAAACTCTTGGCTACATGCTTTGCTGTTCTAGCTGAGTCGCAAGCCGGCCAGGCCTCCCTGAGGTCGGCAAACAGCCTTCCAACTCTCCCTCCATGTTGAAGCGGTTGTAGTTTTCCTTGAAATGTTTTTTTTTCTATGTTTGAAATGGCGAAGGTACCAAGTCAACCAAAGGAGTCACTGTCAGAGGAAAAAAAACAGAAGAGTGAGGGCAAGCAAATACATACTGTACAAAGTCCTTGACAGGCCAGTCAGAGTAGCAGGGGCACCAACCTCTCTGGTTCCAAGACTCATAAAAATGATTTTGAAATGATCATTTTGACAACATGGGACTCCTTAATCTGCTAATCTGCTTCACAATAGAGCAAATTATCCTCTTTAGAAATTTGCCTTTTCTTATTATTCTTTCACGCTGGCATTTCATTTTTTCATGCTTGGGTTTTTATTCAAGTGCTAAAATCTGTCAAAGTTGCAGAGCAATGCATTGTAGGACAGGCATGGGCAAACTACGGCCAGGGGTCCATACGGATTAAACTTTTTAAACCGGCCCGCCGAACTTTAAGAAATGATATCAATAGTGAGTAAGTCATGAAAAAGCTATATTGCATCTATGTTTTCAGTGTTTTAAGAGTCATTTCAATAAAGAGCTAAATACTGTGGGGCTTCAAAGACACATATTTTATTGTAACTTTGCTTTTGTTCATTTTCAATAGACATTAAAGCTATCCCTCATACATTTTTATAGGCCCCTCTGTCAAATTTTAGAACCCATTGTGGCCCACCAGTCAAAAGGGTTGCCACCCCTGCTGCAGGAGCTATACGTTATATTTTATGAATTCTATCTTCTTCGTCTTCTTGGTTACTATACGGCGGCTGCAAACTGTATCAGTGCATAACCGCCAGCCTTTGTGGATTCCCTTTTTTTTATATTGCCACCTGTGTCTCTGTTTACCACCAACAATAAAACAAAGACTGATACATGTCTGAATGTCTGCTTCAAAGTGTAACCGGTGGATGGAATCATCACTGTGGAATCCGCAGTCGCTCTTCATCCATTGCGAAGATCAGAACAAAAGAACCACACGGACTCTGCCTTTCGTTTTTCTTTCAACAAATTTGTTTCCCTTGCAAACCAATATCGCAGTATTGACACCATCACAACAAATCTGAGTCTGGGTTGTTTTTTTTTCTTTTCTCATTTACTACCGTCGTTATTAATCTGTGATCATTATCTTTATGCATATTTAAATGAACGTCTTGTTACATCAAGATGAACAGGCACTACACCAGTTAGGAGATAAAAGTACATCACTAACTATGAACATACATCTTCTAGACCGCTAGTATAGGTTCTCCACAGTGTGAGCTGCAAGTCCCCTATGTGCATAAGGAAGAGATCATCGACATTTAAAAAAAAGCATTTACATGTACACCTTTATACTGCCTCGACGTGGTTAGGTCTCATTTTTCCAACTCAACACAGTTGTACAGTTACAATATAATATAATCTTTAAATTACATCATCATATACAAATCTGACAGCGTGGGATAACGTCACGCTTTTATGATACACTGACAATTCCATTGCAATGAAATTCATACGATATGATACCTATTACTTAATATGTTTTCCATTGCTGTTATTTTAATGAAACACATTTACATGTATAACACTACATTTTGTCTTAATAGTCAATCACTTGCATTTTTTTTTTCAACATTTTTTTTGTTACATTTACACAACTCATACACACTGGATGATTATGTTGTAGCCCCCCTAAAAATACTTGCCTGCTGTTGTGGAATGTCTTGTCACGTGTGGTTGTGTGTGTTGTATCGTGTGTTGAACGTGCGCGTCTCTGTGCGTGTGTTTGCATAATGCGTGTCGACGGATGGGGAGCAGTTTGGTAGTCGGAGTACCTTTTTGCGATGCTGGACAGCTGACTCTAAGACACAACTTGTGAGCTGGTGACGCGTTCCTCCTTTGCTTGTGAGACCCCAAAGCCTGTCACTTCCTGTTCCTGACACAGAGCTTTAACACATCTGACTGCTGAAATACGGAAAAACAAACAAAAAGAACCCAGGACCACTGAGCTGCTGAGAACATCTTCATCCCCCTCATCGGATTGGAGATTTAGTCGCAACTTGTTAGCAACGTGACTTGCGATTGGACATCCGATATAATGTGGTTTTATGATATAAATTCCAATGGGGACGAATGAAGCGTGCACAGTGTAGAGCCACCTAGGGTAAACTAGCGCGGCAGGGGTGGCTTCACGTGGTCCTCGTCGCTGTGAGTGTCGTGCGGGGCAGTTTGGAGCGAAGCGGGGGGGGCAGCTACAAGTCGATCTGCACTAAAGCTGTGTGTGTGTGTGTGTGTGTGTGTGTGTGTGTGTGTGTGACACTATTGCACATGGAGAAGATGACGAGAGTCGATGGTTGCGTGTCATTCTTTGGCTCAGCAGGGAAAACGGGCCACCAAACTCTTAGCTTTTTTTGTTTGCCACACAGTCTGACTCTAGGAGACAACAGTGTCTAGTTGACCTTGACGGAGAGGCGTGAGGCTGACGTGACTCCTCTGCTGCGGATGCCCCCCTCGCAATCGTACTACAGTGGCAACCCCTGAAAAATCTCTCTCGAGGGAGTTTATCACCCGTGTTTTGCCCCGGTACAGTGGCTCACCTGAATGCCGAACCGAGAAGGAAAGCTCCTTGCGAGAGCCGCAACGCCCGAGGACTTGCGATGAGATGGGCGACCAAACCCACGTAAGAAATCGAACAAAAACAAAAAAATCAACGCAAAACGCGAAAGTCACGGAGGAGCCTCCGTTTCGGCGGGGGGGTGCGATGCATTTAAGAGGATCAGCTCTGCATTTGTAAGTCGAAATGTTGCATCAGGTCGCAGCAGCGGAACGGCGGGCCGCAGGGTTCGAGGGAATGCACGTTTGCTCGCGTAGCACATGCTGCTATGCACGTTCAGAAACAGTTAAAAAACACATAGCACTGCACACACTGGTAAAGAGGTCGGACCAAATCACAAAGAAAAAAAACAAAACAAACAAACAAAAAAAAAAAGAAAAAAAAACAAAAAACAGAGGATACTGTCTGTGGTACTTTAAACACTACACAGCATTCCTGATGTAAGGATGACGACTGACCACGCACAGCATTGAGAAATGCTACACAAAATGGCGTCACACCGTATATATACACAATGCAGGTTAGAAAAGCTCGTCTTGGTCGAATGGGCGCCACCGGTTAGATTTCCTTCCCGTTTTCGCGATAGAACTGACCGACAGTGTGCTGCAAGTTTGGAGAAGCTGCGTTGCAATTTAAATACAGCCACACGGAGAAGCAATGTGTTCCTGCACTGTTTTGTCGTTGTACTGGAGTGTATATATACTGGAATAACTGCTGCACCTGTTTTTTTTTGTTTTTTTTTTTTTTCAATGTGTAAGTCCACCACCCCCACTGCTGGATAAAATATATTATACTGATATATTGTCTTTTAGGTTACTAAGTTGTTTTTTTCTTTCTTTCTTTCTTATTTAGGCAAGCCTGCTTGGCGCGTTTTTGGGCAAGGGATGTGTTGCTCTTAAGTCTCTGGCTATGTGCGGTGCGATTGGACGGGGACAGTTCAAGCCGCCTCCAATGGCGCGTCCTTGTCCGCTTAACGTGCCTAGATTGGCTCGACGTAATTGGCCGGGTACAGTCCCTCTCGGCCGGTGTCCAAACGACCTCTACACCAGCCCTGCTCGTCCTCGTCTTCAGTCTTGGTCAGTTCGTCGCCTGTGAAGAGACACCGGCTGTTAGTCATCACCTGGTTGTGTGCCAAAAGTCAAGGGAGGGGGAGCGCGGTTATCTGAGGTTATTTACTGATAAGCTCTAAGGTCCAGAGTGTAAAATTTCCCTTTATTGATAATTTTTACGTTGGTAAAAGCTTAATATACTGTCAATAAATACATCCATAAAAGTGTACACTTGCACCTACTTAGGCTACTGGACCTTTTACTTTTTTTGTTGTTTGTTTGTATTCAGTCAGTTCACAGGTAGAGAAATGTCTGCTGAAAGTTTAGATACGAAATTGGCCTGAGTTTGTAAGCCTGGACAGACCACCCCATTACTCAGAGCTGAGAATGGATTGTTTTGTTTCCCTGGCGTTAGCGACCGACACAGACAAAACTGCCTCTGCACTCAAGCGGACGGAGATGAAACCAATCAGAAGACGAAAGCAACCTGATTGGCTGTAAAGTTGTCCCTTCGATCGATATATAAATCACTCCCCTCCATGAATCATCGCCTTAGGGCCGCCCCAACGAAGAGAAGATGTGATTGTCTAACGTGACTCTAGTCCTGCACAGCGCGCGCTAAATGGATTTAGGCTCGGAACCATGTGTGCAGTGAATGATGTGTCCGGTTCAGTTCAGCTTGATTTACCATTCTTGCTGTCAACACAATATTACCGCAGCGTTTCATTTTCACATGTGGGCGGCGGCTAACGGTTGCCTGTGCTCCACAAAATAAAAGCCCATCTCAACACACACACTGCACCTCTGCGCCTGTAAGAGCAACTGCTGCTACTGCTACCAACTGTCACTGCTGTCAATACTGCAAATAGCCTGTGTAGTTACACATGCGTAACCATTGCAAACAAACACTCCGATGCTTGGTGTGCACTTGACTGGTGTGTCGAGCGAAGCTCATTCGATGTTGAGCTGCATCTGATTGGCTTCAGAGATGCAAAATGTAGTTACAAACATGACCAGCAGGGGTCCCACTGTGTGAACTTGTCCATTAAAGGCCTGGATTTGAAGATATGCCTGCTTGGAAAACCAAAAGAATAAACCTGTACACAATTCACATCATATGCACGCACATGCGCACACTGACCTTCCCACACCGCCGATTTAACACCCCTCCCTTGGTGAATATGCAACATGGTGCTTTTTTTCATGGGCTAAACGCGGAGGAGGAAATGCACTTCTACCGAAAGCTGAAGCCGATTTCACTGACTGCAGTTTGTGCCTGTATTGAACTCGGATGAAAGGGAGGCAGTGAACTGCCCAGCATTATGCACTGCTGGCTGCTGTTTTGGGGGGCGAGGTGCAGAGGCAGCTGCCAAACTACCGTATAGTGCATGCAGTTAATGCAGCCACATCGGGGCCGCTGGTGGAGCGTGAAAATAACACGGAAGAGCTGGCAAAGAAAGCATTATGAGGCCAATTTCTATGGCACAGCAGCTCGCAAAGCACAACGTGCACATCCACCGTAGCCTGAAGAGAGGTAAATCCAGTTAAATCCATATTTGCCTTCCTATTACTGTTTTATTGTTTGCAGTTGGCGACTCTGTTTGGTGTGTTGCTCTCCGTTCCGTGTGGTGTTTGCCCTGCTCAATCTCTGAAAAACCCGTCAGCCTCGCAATTGTCCTGAGTAGGCGACTCGCACCAACGTACGGCAACAAGTGCACGCACAATTCAGTGGGACCCTCTGTGTTTGGAATCTTGGTGAATGAGGCCCTTAATAAAACCAGCAATTGTGTTGATGAACGTGACACCTTTTGATCACATTTAGCAACTAGATTTAGCTAAAGTAGCTAACTTGTGGGTTTATTTGCATTATAAACCGTATTGACAAGGGTTAGCAGCAGCAGTAGTAGTAGTAACAGCAGCAGCAGCAGCAGCCATTAGCCGTTATTACAAAGGTACATTGTGTTCAAGCCTTTATATTCTACTGTATTGAGTACAGCACAAACATGGGCCAATCAGAAGCAATGGGGCATTGAAGAACCACCCACCAATGAAAATGAAACACAGAGAGTCTGTGTGGTCAGCAAGAGCTGAACAACAACAACAACAACAACAATAACGTGTTTAGATGTGTGAAGTCAGACACGAGAAGCTGTGTGTGTGTGTGTGTGTGTGTGTGTGTGTGTGTGTGTGTGTTTATATCTAAATGTTTCACTGAGTTCCATGTGAAGGGTTAATCATAAACCACAAAGGATAAAATGAATCAAGAAGTGAGAAGCGAAAGCTGGTGGAATTCACATGTGGGTGGTAAAAGAATAAGCGTCAGCAAGAATTTTCTTTAATCTTTGTGCTGCGCAAACTGCCCTTGTAAACTGCAGAAGAGGAGGAATCTCATGAGATGGGGCATGTCGTATCTAAGATACCAGCCAAAGTTTGTGCAGCAATCTTCTCACCTTGTAACGCCACGAAAGATTGCAAATTCTAGACTCAGAAATACCAAAAATGTTTTTTAACCTTGGCAGATTTTTACAAACACTTAAGGTCTGAGCGGTTAAAAATAAACTCTGGATCTGTGGCAGAGACTTGAGATGAAGATGCACATCTGTGGCTCCTTCAAAGTATTTACTTAAAAAAAAAAAAAAAAAAGAGTCTATTTTAAATGTGCCCTTCAAGCTTGTGTTTAAGTTGTGAGTCACGCCGTCTATAGGACTTCGCCCCACCGCGTTTCCCAAACAGCTTGTGTTAATTGGTGATAACGGCCTGTAATTTGTTTTTTAGCGCCGCTGCTATTTGCTAATCACTGCTATTGGACGCAGCTTTAAGAGCAGGAGTCGGAGCAGAGAGAGAGAGAGGGGGGGGGGGTGTTTCTGAAAGCACCCTGCACGTGCGCTCGGCGCTCCCCGGTGAGTACCTGCTTTGAAGGAGAGCTCGTCCTGTTCCTGGCCGTCGTAGTCGTAGAGCGCACGCACGCGGACCCCTTTGCCGGTGCTGGAGTCATCTTCAAACGAGTTGCCGTTGCCGCCGTTGCCGCTGTTGGCGCCGTTGCCGCCGTTCTCGTTGCCGGAGTAGGCAGCGGGCTGCTCGTCGTCGGACCACTCGGTGGAGTAGGCTTGGTTTTTGTCGTAGCTGCTCACGCTGAGGGGGCCACGCAGAACGCAGGGAAGGGAGACGGGAATGAGACAAAGTCAGATACAGGTTTTCCTCCGACTGACTTCACATCCTCTTACACTGCATCCATAAAAAAAAAATCCTCCTTGCTCCTCCTCCAGGTCAGTTTGAAGCTCTGCATCCTTCTACTTCTACTGTTATTCACTGTCCCTCCTCTGAACTCTGAACATTATGTCCTCTCTCCAAAACACCGAACATCCCCTGTCCCACTGATGGACTCCTCATCATATCTTAATGCCTGCTACACCCAGATCTGCATCCTGCCTCTTCTGCCTGTGTCAAGCTTTACATAACTGGCCGTAAATACATTTATAAAAGCGTATACTCGCAGTACAATACAAGTCATTTGGTTTTCCTCCCCTTACAACGGTTCTCATATATATATAAGAATATACATAGAGCAACAAGCAATTTTTTAAGGAATCCCTGAATACAAAGCAGAAGCACGCTGTCAGATTGGCTTCCTTAAAAATTTCACACACTCGACTTTTAAAGGTTTGACTGACACTTAAATATGAGTTGAACTGACCTGCTACGGTCACCAGGTGGCGCCACGTGGTCGGTGCTGGGGGTGGGTGGGGCGCCGTCTGGCTTCTTCTTCTTTGGAGGAGCGCTGGCCTGGTCTGGGTTGTATTCCTGGGGGATGGGGAGTGCGAGACGGGTTAAAGAGGGCGAAATCCACAGAGAGAAGGAGGCCTTGTGTCGAGGCTCGGCGCTGTACCTCGAACGCGGGCCAGTTCATATGCATTCCGGGGCCGTGGTTGTTGCTGAACCACTTCAGGTCCTCTTGTGTGTTTGCGCCCAGAATCGTGCGCTCCAGCTCTCTGTATATTGTGCCGTAGCTGAGGAAAGGAAGCGAGAGTGAAGCTGCCAGCAGAGATTCGGGGGGTTTTCGATGCCAATCTGGCCACAGAACCACAGCGTTGAGAGTGCAGCTCAACGATGATCCGATCACGGGTCGCGACAAGACTCCAGAACCTCCCTGAGCTCCTCTGCTGAGGCTGAAGCATGTGGTGAGAATAATCTGAATAACAACCTCAATAATAATCTGTATGATTTCTAATAATTCCCCACACTGACGGATGTTACGGTGCAAAAGTTGCCCCATCTGGTTCACATCGTAATTTAATTATTCAACAACTGCACAGTTCTTTTCTAATCTCTCGTGCATCATGCCGAAACAGAGAAAACAGAAATTCCCTCTTGATGCGTGGGCTTCAGCTATCAGCAGCTATATTTAGGAATCTCGGATGACTTTTAACCATGTCCAGTGTCCTGGGAGCTGACCAGTCTTCCTACATCCAAGAACTGCGTCCAAAGTTTGACGTTTTACATTTTTATCCTCCATTTATTTCTGATACCCACGGGGTCTGCCGGGGTCTGCTGGAGCCAATACCAGCTCATTTTTATCATGTTGCACAAAATTGAGCAAAATCAACACGTTGAATTATATGTAAGAGGACACAGATTTGCTACGTCTAAGTCTGACTCTACCAGTTCACTTTGTGCTGAATTTATGTTTTTGTTCACAAAATTTGTGCTAAAACCAAATCATCATGGCCCTTTGTGATGTCATAAGGGGCACAGTTTCTCCACAGCTCGGTGAAAACACCCTCAGCCTGGAGTTGTTTCTGCCCACTAACGCCACCTCACATTCTCCTCTTATTGTCTCCCAACAAGCGCGTGGAAGCTCCAGCAAAAAAAAAGTCCCTGCAGGGGGTAAACAGCGGGCTAAACACGCTGTGAGTTTTATAATAGCTCAATCAAAACGTTGTTTTTTTTTTTTTACTGGGTGATGAGGTGTAATTATCACGCAAAACTTTTCAGAGCACGGCCGTTTGGCATATGTCAAAAGTTTACTTTGCACCAAATTCAGTTTGGCAGTCACGTCACAGAGTGAGTCATCCCTTAATTAGTGTCGTGACTCTCTCACACTGACGAGAGGCGCCGGCTGAGATGAATCAATCTGAAGCAAACTGCTGTGCACGTTAAAGTGAAATCGAAGGTACCAAACAATCAGGGACGCTGACGCTCACACCTGAACATGACAAATGCCAGGAACCGTCAGGAAGCAGGTCTTGAAAATGATAAAATAGTAAATAAAAAAAATAAAAAAAGACTAAATGAAAAAGCAACTGAGAGTGCGTGAGGGCGGCCAGGCCAACCTTTGGTTCTCTGTGAGGTTGAGATGGCGCTTGATGTCCAGCAAGGCCTCCTTGAGGAAGGTCAGTCTCTTGACTTCGTGCTGCTGGCACTGGTCGAACACCTGCTCCATGCACTCCATGTACTGCGGGGTGCACTTGTTCAGCTCCTCCAGGGACTTCTCATACTTCTCTTTGGCCTAAGAGAGGTGGCGAGAAAAGGCCACATCAGCGGGTCACATGCAAAAAAACAAGTTCAGAACACACCGAACATGGAATATAGAAAGAAAAGCAGCTCAGTAAATGCTTGACTTCAAATACTTTAGCCTCAGAAGCGTCAGGAAGTGCATTCTGCTTGCAATCCTGTCGTTTTGATCCACTCGACCTACCAGTCAGCATTCCGCTCCCCCTCCTCACCTTCTGGACGTCCTGTTTGCATTTGTCCACCTTCTCGTGCAGCTTCTTCTGCTGGTCTGGTGTGACAGAAGCCTCCGTCTTGCCGTTGGCCTCGCGGGTCACGGCCAACTTCTCCTCCTTGCAGGCCATGTGGTACGTTTTCTTAGCTGCCTCCATCTGTATGTCACCGACACACACAGCACAACACGGGCCTTGTATTATGGCGGCTGCTTGGAGCAATGGAATCAAAGGTCTTCATACATAATAAATTGCACTGCTATTAAGAAAAGATGAAATCTGAAGAGAACTGATGTCTCCCCCAGGAGTTTGTTCCGTCCTCTGTGGTCTTTTCGCAACCACTTCGTTTACGTCCCTCTTCCAAACATGTGGACAGTACTGCTTAGCGTTGATTTGCACCCTTTTTTGCAGGAGGCTGTAAACACAGGGCTGTATATGCTGTACATGCTACGTATGGAGACACCCTTTTCATTGTATTTTCTGATGCGCTTGTCAAGAAAAGGTAAATAGATAAATAACTGGCCATTCAATTTTATATAATGTATAATGTATAATAAAACAACAAGAAAAAAAAAAGAAAAAAGAAATCAGCTACTGTACATCTTACACTTAAAACAGAAAAAAAGGTGGATGCCACCTCCGAGCCTGGGAGCCCTCACCTCCTTCAGCTTCTTGGCCCAAGGCTTCTGGGCCTTCTTGAAGCCTTCTTCCGCCTCCTTGGCCTCCTTGAAGCCTCCGATCATCTGCTTGTGGTAGGCCTCCTTCTGCCAGTTCTTCACCTTCTCCACGTCGTCGTTCTGCAGGTTGTTCTTCACGTCCTGGTGCAGCTCGCTCACCTTGTCAGCCTCGGTCATCACAGCCAGCCAGGCCCTCTCCACGGAGCCGTACTGCGGACCTGGAGACGGAGAGTCGGCCGCTGTCAGACTGGCCCCAGCTGATGGTGGCGGTGGTGCCGCTGCTCAGTTGCAGAAGAGTAAATGTTTCCTTGGGGTGGCCACAGGGTGAGATCATGCCTCTCATAGGGGTGGCAATAAGCAGATACCTACAATGACTACATGACTATTATTCTTCAAATTGTTACTGTAGTTCTTTGGTATTATAGTTTTTTTTTCAGTGCAACTTTATAACAATTGGCCTGTCACCATTCCTATGAATTAGAGGACAGCAAATCTTCACCAAGGTTTACATTAATGATAAAATAAACCTATAGACACATCAGGAAACCAAGACTTGCGTCCCCCCCAGCCTCCTCGGGTGGCCACAACGTAGCTCCGGCCCTGCCACGGCTACAGGAATGGCTCTGACCTTTCTCAATGAGCTGCCTCCACCTCTTGGACCACGCAGTCAGCTGGTCGCCGTAGGCCTTCTCTATCTTGGCACGTTCCTGCAGGCAGCCCATGAGGTCGTTGCAGAGCCGGTGGCCGTCATCAAATCTCTTGACGGCGCGCTTGTAGTTCCCCACCTGAGAACGAGAGGGGAGAAAAAAACAGCCTGGAGACCTTTCACGAGCACAAAACACGAGCTGCCCTTTGCAACGAAACGCCGAGGTTCGATAAACACAAAACGGGTGTCTGGAGCCAAACATGCATCAGATGCCTTCGAGATGTGGTTGCTAGCACAGAACAAATTCCATTATTTACTGACAAGTCACATCAGCCGACGTCATTTGCTGGGCTGTGCTGGCAGTGATGGAGCCCAAATGTGACGAGAAATGATCGAAGTGATCCAAGAAAAAGAAAAAGAAAAAAAATAATGCGGAAAACAATTTGGGGGCATTATTATATTTTGAGTGAGCATGAAGCCACTTGTCCAGGGTGTCACCCTGCCTTCGCCCTATGACAGCTGGGAGAGGCTCCAGCAGACCCTCGAGGCCCTGAGCTCCGGAAGAAGCGATTGTTGAAAATGGAAGGATGGATGAAACCACTTCCTGCCTGACGGGTTGTTATTCTTTTCTATGTTGATAAATTACCTCTAAATCATTACAAATGACTTGAAAATCATCATTCAAGGTAGAAAACACAGTCACTGATTGGGACTAATTATGTCTGCATTTAACATATGCGATTATTTATATTTTTTCTTTTAAATAAGCATCAATCAGTTCGCCATTAACAAAATATATTTGAACAATTATTTGACACCATTATCGCATTTTCCTCTTCGACCTCGCAACCTTAAGCGAGACCACCTTTAATAAATGAGACGACGGCAGAACGCTGCTGCTGCTGCTGCTGCTGCTGCGAGTCTCCGCCTCTATAGTGCCTGCAGGGGGCGTGAGCTCATGGTGCATGATGAGTAGCGACGGAACGGAGGGAGGGGGACGCTCGTGCCTGCGCATGTGTAGTTATGCAATGACATGCGTTTGTGTGTACGTACTGTGTGTGTGTGTGTGTTTGCGCGGGTGCGCGCGCGCGCGCGCCGTGCCCGCTTTAATCCTCTTGAGCGGTGTAATGCAGGCAGACAGATTCTCAGGGATAGAGGACGCAGCGAGACCAAAATACACGGAATCCGCAGACCCGCACGTGCGCGCGCACACACGCACATGCGGTCATGCAGTCATGCAGTCATTCATACACACGACAACCACACGTACATACACACAGCCTACGTGAGGCGCCTATCTGCTCCGGTCCGCTCAGACTCGCTGGCTGCAGAGCTGCGCTGCGATTGGTTCCCGCACGAGCACGTGTGTGCGTGTGTGTGTGTGTGTGTGTTTGCTGACAGGGAGGCGGGAATGAGAGAGCTGCAGGGAGGCAACAGGACAGGTGTGTGTGTGTGTGTGTGTGTGTGTGTGTGTGTGTGTGTGTGTGTGTGTGTGTGTCCATATGTGTTTTGGCTCGCGTTGCAGCTTTTGCCAAGTCACACCGACACACACGACACAAAACCCACAGCACACAGGTGGACCAGCTGGACGAGTGGAAACACACGCAGTGTTTGTCCTGCAACACTGAAATGACTCGCAGTGGACGCGGCGGCCGTTCTTCTTATCTCGCCGCTTAATCTTTCTGGTGAAATGTGAGGAGTGCAGCGGCGTTCATGCGGTGGTTGTTGGGAAAAAAAAAAAAAACCCATGAGCTGAGCATCGCGAGCGTGGCTTTGTTGCTCGTGCACAGATGCTGCAGCAGGCAGGTGCATGTGGTGAAAGGCCGCCTCAGCGCGGCCGATGACTGGGCCTCTTTGTCCGCGGAGATACAATGAGGACTCTGTGCTGAGGGGATTAATTAATGCCAACTCTGTCCACACACTCACACACACTCACACACACACACACACACACACACACAGCACTACGGCTGGAGATCTTGGACGATGCTCGCGAGATTCACTGTTGTTTCAAAGACACGCTTTGCATCAAATCTGACTTTAAACAGATTGTGTAAACAGAAGTTGAAATACTATTAATGATCCAACTTTAAATGGATAAAATGTTGAATGAAATGTCAATATGCGTGACAGTGTGCATGTAGTGGTGAGAGCACATCTTTAATGACCAGGATTCCGTCAGCCAAGTTTTGAGGTCCCATTTTGAAAGGCTATCGCTCCACTCTTTCATGTGTGTTTTGAGAGAAGAGAGGATACAATTCAGAAAAACACAAGGGAAGCAGTTCAGCATTTAGCTTTAAAAGGATGCAACCCTCTAAATAAAAGGAAGTTGATGAACTTTCTCATCATGTAACTCTAAAGTTCATCGTCTTGACATACTGTATTATGATTAATAGGCGCAAGTCTAATAAAATTCCCCAAGATGAGAAACACAGATTTTTAAATCAACCAGTTTAGCGCAATAGCAAGTTTGTGCTATCAAAAATGAAATTAAAAGGAAACTGAATACATTATCGTCAATATTCGCATAGCTTAGCATATATAAAAAGCACATTTGAGAGTAAACCCTTCAGAAAGCACGCTATCTTTAGAGTATAACATCAGGCTTGTTTAGTTTTTCTTACTTTGTCTTATGGCTAAATCAAAACAAAATGTGCTTTAAGTGTCTCTAGGTCCACTTTCTGAATCTAAATCTATAGTGAAGCCGGCCATGTCGCTGGTGTTTGTGTCCTGGAAATGCCAGCTGACGGTGAGGGGGCGTGTGCGTACCTCCCAGAAGCTGTCCATGGTGTCGTCAGCACCTGCACTTTCATCGTAGGAGCCAGACATTTTCCTGGATGTGGCAAAACACTCTAAAGACTAGACCTGTCCTCTGCAGCAGAGCGGGGTTCCTCATGCACTGGAGGGTAAAACATAAAAAGAAAAAAGAGACAGGAGACAAAAAGGAGAAGAGAAGTTGAGAGACAGACATCATGACACAGACAGAAGAGCAGCGTTAGCGGCAGTGAAGGACTCGACCGTGGCCTTGCTGTGGAGGAAGGAGTAAAAATTAGCTCTGCATATTCTTTTTTTTTTTTTTTTTTTTTTTTTTGCCTTGCAAGCGGAAGGAACCTTTCGGTGTGAGGATTTCTATTACAATGCTGTAAAAATAGTCCCTGCATATAGCGCCGTGCCCTGAGGAGTGAGAGGGGGCATCTTATACTGGCGTGTCCCAGAAAAAGACGTCAGCGAGAGGAGGAGAGTGGAGCACGGCCGCCATCACACAGCGCTGACCCGGAATCCCTCCACTACTCATTCTTTTGACACATCCCACCCGAGACATGTTACAAAGACACACACACACACACACACACACACACAAGTGAATAGCAGTCACTAATACTGTGCCATGTGTATCGACGTATAACCATGTGGTTGTATTTTTGAAGCCTTCATTAGATGTACTTAGAGTTAGTAGTTGCATTTCCATTACAGTTTTTCACAAAATAAAAGCGAGTGCAATTGCGATTTGCAGGTGTTTCAATTGAACGGTGTGAAGTGCATAAGCTGTAATCTCAGGTTTAAATAGTCTAGTGTTTTTAAATCTAGTGTTTAAATAGTGTTTCCATGACACTAGTGCAATATACTTCTATATGGATACGTCTGACAAACCACCTCATGAGAGCGTCAAAACCTTTCCGCCATATTTGAGAGTTTTGTTTTTTTACGTTTAGGTGTTTCCTTACCGGTATTTATCGCGATATTTAGGTTTTGCAGCCAGTGACATATTACGGTTACATTGTAACCATTTAAAGCAGAATGAGAGCAAAGAACATGGACGTCCAGTCAACAAAGCTTTCCATGATTTCTGTCCACATTTTTTTGTACTGAGATATATTTTGGGTGAATAATTCAGTTTTTGAATCGTCTACACTTTTGGCTGGAGAGTGATGACAGCAGACAGTGTTGTCAGCTCGTTGTCATCAGAAGCAACATTGATACGTGAGGCCTCCTCCTCTCCTGTATTTGCTTCACACACACACTCCTACTTGTGTGTTGAAGAATGTGTGGTCCAACATTTTCACAACTGCACAAAAGATGAGAAACAGGCACTGGCCTCTCACTTCCTTTTTTTTTGCTTGGTCCTGGTTCTGTGTACAGGATGTGACGTCACCCACAGAAATGCATCATGTCTAATCTCATTAGAGTCCATTCATCAGCAGGGTACACTGCTGTTTGTCCTCTCCGGGCTTCAGTAGAAACACGGCGGCTCCTTGAAAAGAGACGACGTCAAGGACAAAACAAACGGCTGGTTTTAAGCAAACAAAAACCCAGCAGTGACGACGTGAAGGTGATTGTGCACAGTGATGAGTGTAGAGGCCAATATTAAACTCCATTGTACGATCATAAATCCTACCATCACACCTTCAGCACACGCAACGAAACAATAAACAATATACTGTGAGAATATTGATACGTTGTTTCCGCTCCTAAGTGTCTGGAACACAACCATCCGTCCATCCTCAATACCCACTTGTCCTGCACTCAGGCTCTAGAACACATATATTTTAAATACCTGCCTGTGTAATAATGTGGCTTAATCCCCTCTTACTTGGTGAAACCTGCGTCAACGTCGTTCCCGCAGGATTCCCTCCACAAGTTAAGGCCATTTGTATTTATCTCTTTGACGGGCGGTCGATATTTTCCCACCCCGCTTAAAACAGACACACTATATTGCTATTGAACTCCGCTCCGCGGCCTCATCCCTTGCGCGAACATGACTAATGGCTCTCGGCTGACTGAGACCTCTCCTTTGCGGCGCAACCCGCCATGACAACGCGGTACATCACGTGCGCTCGATTGTCGCAGCTCAGCTTTCTGTTTTGACAAAGCAACGCTGACGCTGCAAGCGTTAACGTTCACCAACTGACTGGATTCTATTTTTTACATGCATTTTTATGGGGGGGCAGCACGATGGTTGTGGGTCCTTGCAGATGAAAGATGAGCCCCGTCGGCCGTTTGAGATTGTGGCCCGTGCGTGCTCTCTGGAAGACGTTAGTCAAATATCACCGGTGGCCTTCGTCCTCGGAGCTCCCTCTTCTTCTGTGGAGCGCAAACTAATTCCTGCCACGTCCGTCCTCCCTGGAGTGACTCATGAAAAAAATGACTTTCTGCATCAGGCTCAATCCAAACTCGCCTGACCTCACTTTACTTATACGTGAAATGATGACCCTCCAAACCCCCCATTGTCCTTGTGCGGGAGGGGGTGGCGGGCACGAACTGCAAGGTCGGCTTGAGGGAAGGTATTTTTAGCTGCGGCTGCTCCAGCCGCAGTTCGCTTTTCACACTGCGGGGGGGTCTTCTCAATGTTTCTACCACGAGTGCTCCGGTTTCAGCGGCACAGCGGGCACCCAGACAGCGTCTCCGCCGAGCGTTCAACTGCTCGGGCGAGCCGTGTTTCACTAAAATGCTTCAGCGACCGTCCTCAGACGCCACACCGGCCCGCTGGGCTCCAACTGAGTCGTCAACATAGACGCTCCGACAACAAGATAGCTTTAAGTTCTGATTCTGTCAGGGTTTCAGACGAGGTGTTCTTTTTCAACGCTTACCAAGTAATAATTTCTTATTTCTTTTAGACATTAAAATATGTTTTTGCAAGTCAACAAACATTGCATTTCATGAAAAGCGGTCCTTTTATGTATCTTGGTGCCAGGTTTCGATCTTTTAGAATGGTTCCTTTTAACAATTAGAAAGGTTTGGTTAAATGAAAGGAACTTTTTTTTCCATTCGGTTTAACATGGGGCTTTAAAAGTCAATATGATTTTCTTTAGGGCAGTACGCAAGTCGGATGGAACATTCCCTTAATCTTATTGGATTTATTTCACGTGCCCATTGGTGAAAGAGCCCATTGAAGGCACTTGCAAATGGGAGGCCTTTTTTTAAAATAAAAAAAAAAAGTACCAACTGGATGAAACTGCCTTCCATCAAACTCAAAGTGGATCAATCAGACCTGTTTTAATTTTGTTTTTGTTTTACAAGTCCTCTTGCTGGGAGAGAGAGGCACACTTGACTGCTGGGCTTCACTAAGCCAGGCTGGACGAAGGCCAAACCTTCAGTTCCTTCCTTCACTGACTGTTTCTATAGTTACTTCCTGTTTTTATCGCGACTAAAACAGACACTGACTGGTCATGGCACGCCGAGGCTGAAAAGGCAGTCGATCAGAGCTTGGCAAGACGGATGCGAGGGGTCTCGGGATTGAAATCTCAGCCATTGCTTGGTTATGTATGAAGACCATCAGGCGTCAGGCCTCCACGGGAAACTTCTCAAAGCTCCTGTAGAAGCCTTTTCCCCCTCTGACTTGCAGACAAACATCACAGCTTCTTGTCTGGGCTACTGAATTCTGAAGCTCAGCATGGGCGTCCATCTTGTTTTCTTCCTCCCAGTTAGAGTGACTCCACATCGGCGAACAGAACCCCCCCTCAACTCCCACCCCACTGCAACCCTCTTCTCAAAAATGGGGACACAGCCTGTTTCTGTCCGTCCCGGCAGCACCGAGGGGCTCTGCGTCGCCTGCTCGCACAGCGAGATCAGCCGGCCTCAGATCCATAACTGGTGGGCCAAACAACGCCGTTCATATTCACAACAGGTTTAGTAAGACGGACATTAAGACTTGCACAAAAGGCTCCAGACGGCTAAGCAGATCTCACTTAGACCATCTTAAGCGAAGCAACAAAGCGAATCCACTGGAGTGGCGGCTACCTGCTTATTCTCCCATTCTTCCAATTAGCCTGCGCATCCACGGCCGCAGCGCCATCCCCTGCAGTGCCACCAAAGCCGTTTAAACTCTGGGACGCTGCCAAAATACCAGCTCGCACAAAAGGAATGAAAAAAACAAAACAAAACTCCAATGTGGCCTGAAGCTTAACAAAGCTCTCGCGGTAGCTTATAATTAACGCCGTTATTTCGAAGGTGCCAAACACTTTCCATCAGCGAGGACAGAAAAAAAACCAACAGTTATTCAACAGTGAATAATTTCAAAACTTTACATTATGATTGTGAGTTAAAAAAAAAAATCACTTTAAAAAGTGTTATTTCTTAGACACTATAGGAACAAGCTCTCACTAATGTTATTAGGGTCAATCCAACTCAGGATTGCTGTTAACACGCTCCTCATTACGCAGAGATAGAAGATTATGAAGGCCCTGTTAGATGCAGTCCAGTATTATTTGCTTTACAGCTACTTTTAATGTCTAGGAGTCCGTTTTCATTCCGGGGTAAAAAAAATAATTGTCAGTTCTAATGCTCTACAAACATTCTTAGCCACACTCACCATGGTTGTCTCCATGTTGAAAAGAAAAAAAAACAATCCTGAATGTCATAAAAACCAACACCGCCTCCTGAGGATGTGCGAATCTGTCGTCCAATTATGTCCTTTCCTGCTGTTCTACGGAGATTGTTTTGCAAATTTTCTTTTTGCAGCTCTGACCCCTGTGGTCAAATCGAGCCCAGAGAGGACGATAAGTCTGACCACAGCAGAGTGTCTCAGAGGCTGAGGGATAATCCTGCAGTGTGCCACTTGAATAGCTTTGGTGGGGGGAGGGTGCTCGCCGGGGAAAGATGAGCGAAGAAGCAGATAGGACCATTGAGACAGCAGGGCGAGAGGTGCAGCGAGGAATTACAGCAGGTGCTGACAAGACTGTCGTGTTTTGGGGTCTTTTTTTGTTTTTTGTGCATAGGAATGTGAGGAGGTTCATCAAAAAGTGCACACATCTGACACAGGGCTCGGTGCAGCAACAGACAAATGAGGGGACGCAGGCCAACGACGAACTTGACGTTGTGCAGCGGGACCCTGATCCGCGCGAGACAAACAGTCCTGTCGCTGTCACAAGGCCCAGCGTCCGCCGGGCCTTCGCAGCGCTGAATGGGGGCCACAACAAATGTGTAAGCTTGTTACGGTAAGAAGATTTAAGAGAGATGAACTAACTTTACCTCAGCACACTTCCCAGTTTGTGCGTTCTGTTTGATAGAGGTTCACAGATGCTGACCGAAGCGCTGCTGCCGTGCACCAAGAGTGAATAAATCCTTTTAGGGCTCCAACAACAGTGCAACGTACCATTTGTGCAAACACTGTTAGTGCTGTAAACACTAACAGTGCATCACCATTACGCTAAAAGAAACTTAAAATTAAAACTACAACAATAAAAACAAGCAACACAAACACTTTTCTCTGTCAAAAATACAATAAAAAAAAAAACACCATTCACTTTGTCATTGTTAATGCACAATTCAGTTACTATATACTTATATGTGTTGTGCTAGGGGTATTTGTTTGTGGAATTGAGAGTGGCTAATTGCTGTTGGATAGAAAGTGAAATCTGTTTGTTCTTAATTTGACGGTCCTGTGGGTATACGCAATGCTGACAGCAAAACAAGTGGGTATACTCTATAAACCCGTGTATACCCTGCACCACACCACTGCATGGGACCGTTGGCGTGGCAAAGAGCCATAGGAAGAGGCAATGACGGACACGTTTCATTAAGTAAGGCTAAGGGGTGAGGTTGGGATGGACGGGGGACAAGATTAAGATGGAGACAGGAAGCAGGAAGTGATGAGACATTAGCCGAGGCCGATCCCGAGAGGCGTGCAGACGGGAGAGACGGAGCGGCAGTCCGGACACACCGGGACAGGAGAGTGATTCATCCCGGGGTGGCGGCCGCAGCATGTTGCCAGGAGACACAGCTGCCTTGTGCACCTCACATTCGCCGTAACAGCCGACGCTCGTCACGAAGCCGGAAATGATAATGACAAATTTTTACAAGAGCGAGACGCCGGAGGGACGCCACAAAAAACAGACGACATCTCCAACTGGTGATGTGAGTCAGAAATCGGAGATAAATGAAAGGCGGGAAGACGTGCGGGCGAAGGCCTTGTTATCGCGTTCACGAGGCAAAACATGCGAAGCTCAACCGACGCGTTGATCCAGACGGAGAGCCAGCGCCACTACATCTACTCTCTGGCTGGCTGGCTGCTCGCAAGGAAAACAGAGAGAAAGCCCTTCAAACATCGCCGGGTCTCACGTCTCTGTTTCTGAACCCAGTGGAGAGACAGAACTGTGCAAAAGCAAAACACTTAAGTGAGCGAGGCCACGAGTGCCGCTCTTGTCTTGGTAAAAACAGCTCGGTTGAGGAGTCGGAAGCCCCGTGATCATGGCACTGCTTGGTAAAGAGGCGCACTGAGAGCAGCGCTGGTGGTGGCATTTCTCAGCTGAATTCATCAGTCGATAAAAATAGTTTTACGACTGTACGTTAACAAAGTTGTTCATTTTTGCAAAACTTTTGAGTACAAATCACCTGCCAACAACTAATTGGAAGTTTGTTCAACGGCTGTAGCGCAAAGCAAGACAAAATTGAAAATTTCCGACAGCAGCCATGGGGAAGGCAATTCTTTTCACTGACTGAGTATAAATGAGTCACTCATCAAAAAGAAGCAGGTTTTTGAGTCATCTGAGGCAGCCGCCCAGAGTTTACCCACTGATTCATGCCACCGAAATGGAAAAGTGGTCGATGTGAGTGTGGAAACAGTGAAAGCTCAACAATTGTCTAAAGAGAAACTCTCTCCCTCTCTCTCTCTCTCTCTCTCTCTCACTCTCTCCCTCTCACTCTCTCTCTCTCTCTCTCTCTCTCTCTCTCTCTCTCTCTCTCTCTCTCTCTAGGCAGGGTTTTCCCTCCTCTTGTGACTGGGGATGGCGACTGCAAGAGCGAGTGCTTCACTCACAGTTGACATGTCGGTAAAAATGAAGCACAAGTTTTGAGCAATTCCTTCAAGACTCAAACATCAAATGGTGCTGGTGCTGTAGTCAGAGGTATTCTGATTGACATGTTGATGCTAAGCAGCATAGCCAAAAAGAATGTTTTTTACTACAGTGCTCAATGAAGCGACAAGACAGTATTTCATTCACAAATGTGCTGCAGCAGAGCAAAGTGGGAAAACTATTTTAAAGGTCCAGTGTGTAAAATCTGGCTTAAATTGAATTTTTTTTATATTGGTAAAAAGTTAATATACTGCCCATAAACACAGTGATACAAGTGTTTACTTGCAGTACAATAAAAGTAGTCTGGTTTGCGTACCTATAGAATGGTTCTTATATATCTAATAGAAAACAGATATGGCAAGGGTTTTGCTCCCAGATAGTTGCCATCTTGCACCGCCATATTTCTAAGGGAGCCCGGTGTGGACAATATGAAACTTGCTGTCAGGTGTGAATGCACAAGTCTTCAAACAAACCAACGGAGAAGAAGAAGATGGATGAGGTATCCAGGTTTGTGTGCGCAGGCCACTGTAGTTTCCTGGCAAGCTTGGGAGAGGGAGGCTGAGCGAAAGAGTGCCTTCATCTAAAAAACGACCACTAAATGGCAGAATTTTACACACTGCACCTTAAAGCGATAATGACTACGTGCACAAGTGACTAGCGGTGGGAGGGGCTGTACAAGCAACGCCTGCCAAACACGCCTGTTTTTTTCTCTGATCAAGGACTCATTTCGATGCAGATATTGCGGGTCAAGATTTCAGGGGAGCGTGTGTGGGCGATGACTCAGCTTCAATGACCATGACCGTCTCCGGAGTTGCTCCAGTTTGCCGCACACAATCAAGATTCCGCGTCGGCCGGCATCGCCGTGAGTCAGCCAGGTGAACTATCGCTCCCAGGACAAAGCACCACACAATTATTCATTGGCACTTGTTTGCAAACTTGGAGGGAACAAATAGCATCGAAATCATGAATAGACAGCCTCGGAGTGAGAAAGGACACACAGGGGAAGGCTGGACGCGGCCTGTCTGTTGTCTGACAGCTCATTAAACTGTTGGTATCTGGTTTGATTCAAGGACTACCACTGTGTCACACACTGAATGGTGGTTCAGCATTATGAGATGGGCTCTTAGGTATAATGGGATGAAGCCGGTCCAGTCGGTTTTTATCCACTCAATTAGAAACGTAATGGAATGATCCTCAATGTAGGCCAATCAGATCCTCATATTACAATTTTACAAGGAAGCAAAAAGACAAATTGAGGACATCTGCGGAAGTTATTATACCATCATTAATAGAAAAATACACTCTAAAAATCTAGAAACTTGCATCCTAACACTAAGTGTGTGTGTGTGCGTGCCTGCGTGCTTTGTGTGAACACAAACTGTCAACTTATTGGACACAGTGTTCAAATTGTAACAGAAAAATAGAGGAGTCGTTCGTTTTACACTTGCCAGTGATCCCAAAACCTCACTGTCTGTAACATTAGTGTAAACATGAGCATGTGAGCATGCTACTGTTCATCTTAAAGTATGCAGTATGTAAATTCAAATTAAATTCAAATTGTTAGCACTTCGTCTCTGGCCTGGCAGTGAAATCCCAAAGATGAGTGAAGTTAATCTTTGACTTCATTTGCTTGGTGCAAGAATGATGTCAGTAATCTGCCCCCGGTGACATCACAAAGGGTCAGGGTAGCTCTCCCAAGATAGCGGCTTCACCCCCAGCCATGTGTTGCTTCCCTGAGGCCGCCTCGCAGCTGCAGCTTGTATTCATCGCCTCTAAACATGCACAACAAAGCATCCTTTTTTCAAGTGGGGCGACAAAACCGAGTGTTTTGGCCTGAGGCTGTAAACAGAGGGCTAACTGCGCTGGTTTCCGCGGCTTTGCTGAACTTTCCTTTCTTCTTGTTTTCATTTTTGGGTGGCCTTTAAATTGATGAGAAGCCGCCTCACAGCTCCTGGGGGCATGGGTGACAGCTTTTCCTTTTTCTTGTAATAAAGACTGATGAAAGCTCACAGTTTAGCTGCACAGTCTATCAAGGACAACAGTGTCTTGCAGCTGGGCCCACTGAACCACTTAAAAGCTTATTCAGTGAATCAACAGAATCGTTCACACCAGGTAAAAACGTAAATGGCAAACAGCAATATTTAGAATGAGATAAGCACCAGGGAGCAAAACGGAGGAGCGGGGAGAATGTGGCTTGCTGGGCAAAAAATAAACACACAGTACTGCACTAGACTCACAACCACTCCCTTGCACACACGAGAGCACGCGCACTCACAGTACATGACTGAGGAGTGATTTAACAGCATCCCGAGCGCTGCAGTAGCAGCAGCAGCAGCAGCAGCAGTTACGTAACCATTCAGTCTCTTGCCACAAGGCTCCTGGTGACAGCGCGGCGGAAGGAGGCGGCGGTGGGGGAGAAAGAGGGGGAGGGGTAGGGGAGTACCAGGGTAAAGAAGGACCACAGAGGCAGCGATGGAGGAGTGGGGGGGGGGGGGGGGGACTGATGATGATGATTGGCGGCGTTGGAGGGGAATTAACCGAGGACACGCAGCAGTGGAGGTGAGGTGGAAGTCGGGAGGAGGACGGAGCCTCCAGTTCCAGTCCAGCTCTTCCTGCAGCCCGGCTGCATGGAGGCGGCGCAGGCAGGCAGGCAGGCAGGCAGGCAGGCAGGCAGGCAGGCAGGCAGGCAAGCAGGCAGGGAGTCGACGTGAGGAAACCAATAGTCGGTCTGGGAATATCTCTCCTCCAGCCAACCAGCCTCCTGCCTTCTTATCATTTAGCGGCCTGATGCTGCGCTGAATACTGATGGGGCCGCCTTCAGACGACGCGCGGCCCGGGCATGTGTGAATGTGAATTGGTGAGGACTGCGAAGAGTGGGAGGAGGAGGAGCAAACGAGCAGGAGAGAGCTGTGCATCCTTCCCTTTAGATCCCAATGCATCCGGTGAAAGAGAATAAAAATGTGTTAGTGTGTAAATCGTAGCTGCAGTCTGCACCGTTTTCCCTTGTTGTACATAAGACAGCGCACGTACTCCTCTTTTAAACATACGGTTCATTCCTTTAAATACTGATGAATAATTTGTAAATACTCGAATTGAACATTGCACATTTCTATTCAATGCGTGGTGTGAATTCCAGCGTTGTATCAAACTGCACAATATTGCTTTCTGGCAGTAACACTGCAGACACTGAATTGTGAACAGATGATGAGGAACGAAAAGACGTCAAACTATTGCATCTAAGCCAAAGGCTGCACACACGTTTGATTAAAATGTGCTATAATTAGCTATTAGCTAACCAGCAGATGCTAATGTCAGCTAGCCCACTAACACAATTATGTCAGGAAACTGTATATTGTCCCACCATGTTTAGTGTGCAAGCAGCACAGCGTATTTTTACACAATTCACAGGGTTACACACTCCACTTTGCACACCACTTTCAAATTAGGTCTTTAAGTGTTTAGTGATTGACTTTTGAATCCCTGAAAATGGTTTAAAACTTACGGGATGTTAATTGAAATTGTTTACTGTGGTATGCCTCCAAGGTGAAGTGCTACAACCACACAAGAGCAGAACAAATTTTTTACTCAAACAGCTGCCAGCTGTCCTTAAAGACAACCGAGGAAGCTGAAGAAACATTGGTATTCCACTAAAAATATTAGTATCCGTGTTGCAATAACTGTTTTATCAGAACTGACTTCACATACGTTAACATGACCATGCTAATGTCGCCCCTCGCACCAAAACTTAGCTTTTGCCACGTTGCTAAACTAGCAGCAACACATGACACAGACAGAGGGTTTGTCCTAGTATTGCCTCTAGTTTCCAAACGTCTTCCCAGGGTTCATTCCTAGACGGACAGACTTAACAGTAATAATCCCCACATGCTCCATTTGCTGAGTCAGGCCTTGCGTTTGACAGGAAGAGGAGAAGAGGGAGCGATGGAAAAGAAAGGAAACTGGGGCCCAACAAAAGCAAGGATATTCAAGTTTTCATTGCGCCATGGCAATTTGCATTTCCTAACTTTGTAAAATTCCTTGTTTCAGCCAGTTTCCAAGTCTCCAAAACACAAAGATGAAAAAACAAATGCTGCTAACACAAAATGAAAACAGATGAATGTGGAAACAATTTTCAAAATCTACGTATTACTGTGCAGAGGTTATGATACCAATAATACTGTTAAGATCAAACTACATAATAACCTAAGGATCTCATATGATGCCAGGTATGTATCAGGTGGATTTCCACTCCGTCTGACCCACAAAACTAGTTTCCCATAGAAATCTAGAGTGGCCATGAACAAAGGTACAAACACAGAGTTAAAAGGTCCAGTGCGTAAAAATGTTTAGGAAGCCCAGTATTTAAGGAAGCCCACCTGACAGTGCGTTTCTTATTTAGGACACTGTCAGGTGGGACTTCCTTAAAAAATGGCAGTGCACGATGGCAACTAACTGGGGGCAAGACCCTTATTGCTCTATGTGTATTCTTATACTGTATATATAACAACTGTTCTAAGGTAGGAAAACCAAATTACTTGTGTTGTACTGCGAGTGTACACTTTTGTTGATGCATTAATGGGCAGTGTGTTAAGCTTTTACCAATATACAAATCATAAATCGATCCAAATTTTACACACTGGACCTTTAAATGACGTCTTAATGGCAGAAGACCCTGATCAGCAGGAGCACCCCTCCCCCGCAACAAGACTGAAAAAGAAATCTGTCAAACTTTCACTTGTCTCCTTATCAGGCTGCGAGATGGCACTCTCGCAGTGTTTATTCGAGGCCGCCTTGAGAATGGATGTTGCCAATTCTTCTTGGAGAATGGAGTGACGGATGTGTGTAATCAAGAGCCAAACGAGCAGCGGAGTTGAATTGAGAGGGAGTGAAAATAAATAAGTCTGGACTGAGTAAATGTTTTTTGGGGTTTTTGTCTTTTTTTCTTTTTTTTTTCTCGGCGAACCACAAAGGAGGCGTAAACAAGCCACGACGCCCAGGCGGCAAAACCAGCTTGTAGGAGGAGGCAGCGGTGAACGAAACCGTCTGAACATGTGACTGGTGATTCTGCTTGGTGATATTTTGACGCGCCGCTGTTGCGGTTCAGGCAGCGAAGAGACCTGCCTTAAATGCTTTTACTGAATTCAGTTCCAGCCCTGTGTGTAACTTTCATGTTCTTCGGCAAATCATGGGCTTCCTCTGCATTTTGCGTTTTGACAAATTCATGGCTTTTCCTATCAGAACCAATTAACAACTTATTATTATAATAACAATAAAAACTCTCACTTTTATCCAATGATGATGGACCTTTTCAATAGATAAAAACATGATTTTGCAGTACTTGATTTACTTGGTTTGGCTCTTATCTGCGGTTATAAGTAACATTCAATACATCATTAAATTCAATTGAAAAGTTGTCCGCAGTAACTTTGAACGCTGAACCAGATTGATCCCGAGCGACACATCCAAAGAGCTTCTGTCCCGCAGCAGATGGATCCCGCCCGGCTGCCTCCACGGGTCCCGATTTACAGCGAGCGTTCCGATGAGACGTTCTGTCACATCGGCGTCCAGCAGCTGTTTAACCTCAGCACCACGGTGAGCACCACGGCGAGCGCCGTGCCGTGACGCCCGCGTGGAACAAAGTGATCACAGGAGGGGATCGATAAGCCCTGATTTATCCTTCCTGCCGGTGAGACGGCAACATCTGAGCCTGGCGGCGCTGGAGCCGGCTCCACTGGAGGCCACGCGACAACGGCTCCATTACCAAGGGGGTTGGCGTTAATATTCCCCAGAGGGGCGCAGCACAAACAGCAGGAGGCAAAAAACCCAAAATACTGTAGCCACTAGATGGCAGAATTTTACACACTGTACCATTAAAAGATACAAATTCTGTTAAAAGTAATTCACTCAATGCTATACTTTTCTATTTGAACGATGCTGTTGTGTTGTTAAATGTAAAACTGGATCATATTTTCGAGGGAGATTATTTTAGAGCAGCTGAGTTATAAATATATTATCCATACTTTTATGTAGAGAAGCACAGAGTGTGCATACTTCTGCCACCTCACAGGAGATTCCGTGCAGAAGCACCTTTGTTTTGCTCACAGAACGCTTGCAAAGCTTCCGCTAACTGCGGTAGCATTGAGCAAACAAGGCCGGACTCACCTACTCCACCAACAGGAGGTCAGGTTTCCATAAACGTCGACGGGAGGAGTTGCCAGTCACCTGTAGGAGGTCACCTGTGCGAGGAGAGAACGAGAACATTGGGTCACCGGGAGTTTGTTTGCGCTGCTGCTCAGCTGTACACGGCAGAAGATGCAAGAACAAAAGGAATGAAACCAAGTGAAAGAAATGTAATAAACTTGGTGATTCTGAGATGTTGGCAACTTTTGGGGATCAGACATCTCTCCAGCACAGCGGCCACAGTGTAATTTATTAACCCAGCCTCAACTGATACAACATCCAGTTTACAACATAGAGGCTGTCAGAAATATGAAGCCTGGGCTGTTCTTTTAGGACAAACTTGACTTTTCACCCTCATAGACTTACATGGCATTAGGGTTAGGGTTAAGGCTGAAATTAGAGTTAGGGTTTTGGGGTTCCTCATGCGCTAGGAGCCCCAAATTTCACGTGGGTGTCTCTTAGGTGCTCCTGATGAAAAAGAAAGTGACCCCATGTCTCTAGGACAAAATTGACTTTTGACCCTCATAGACTTGCATGGCTGAAATTAGGGTTACTGCTGAAATTAGGGTAAGGGTTTCGGGGTTCCTCATGGGCTAGAAGCCCCAAATTTGGCGTGAGTCTGTCGTAAGGCATCTTGATGAAGCAGCAAGTGGCCCCATGGCTCTAGGAAAAAGTTGACCTTTGACCCCATTCACTTGTATGGCATTAGGGTTAACGATAAGGCTGGAATTAGGGTTAGGGTTAGGGTTAAGGCTGAAATTAGGGTTAGAGTTTCAGGGTTCCTCATGCACTAGGAGCCCCAAATTTGACATGGGTGTCTCTTAGGGGATCCTGATGAAAAAGAAAGTGGCCCCATGTCTCTAGGACAAAGTTGACTTTTGACCCTCATAGACTTGAATGGCATTAGGGTTACGGTTAAGGCTGAAATTAGGGTCAGGGTTACGTTTAAGGCTGAAATTAGGGTTAGGGTTTCAAGGTTCCTCATGCACTAGGAGCCCCAAATTTGACATGGGTGTCTCTTAGGGGCTCCTGATGAAAAAGAAAGTGGCCCCATGTCTCTAGGACAGGGGTGACCAACGTGGTGCCTGTGGGCACCAGGTCGCCCCCAAGGACCTCATGAGTAGCCCGCAGACCTGTTCGAAAAATTGCACAGCTCGTTGAGCTGCGTCTAAAATTCAATTTTATCCAACCTTGTTAAGTCAATTTTTGATAATTATTGAGAACTCACGAGCTTGATAAGTGTCTTCACATAGATAATTATAATTAATAATAATATATAACTCAGAGAGTTTGTTATTTCTGGAGAATCTAGCAAACTGGTAGCCCTTCATACGGCTCAGGACCCATGAAGGAGCTCTCAGTGCCAAAAAAGGTGGTGACTCCTGTTTTAGGCAGTGCAGTCGTGTACTGTGGTGTCTGAACAGAACCACAGCACATAGTGTGGTGAGATGGTCGGGATTCTGTGGATGATGGCTGATTATTAATGCCTCTTGCGCAGCCTTGATTTTTGTTTTTTTCAAAGCGCAACCTTTTTGCTTAGACCCACCACATTTTAATGGTGCGCTGCCCACACAAGCGCACAAAATTAAGCACACGCTGCTCACCCACACTGGAGAAAGCTCACACGGCTCTAGTACATGCTTCCAAATTAACATTCAGCACCTTGAGCGTACAACCAGGGAGCCAGTGTGAGCTCAGTGACAGCCAAACAGTGCCCCATATTAGGTGAGGTTATGATAACTGCACTGCCTGTATCTGGATGCAGGGACCAAAAACTTCATTTGCAAGTAGGTCGGCCGATCCAGCAGAGCCACTCGTGGGAAACGCGGAGCATCTGACAGCAACACAAGTGCCACAAATTCCCATTAGAATGCTGAGTCATGGCTGCCTCACGCCGCTGGTGGTTTTCTTCTGCAGTCTCCTCGATTAGGAAAAAGCCCGCATGGATTAATTTTTTTTTTCAGCCCGCAGCAGTTTAAAAATAATTAGCGATTATTTCCTCCTATCGTTTTCAGCAAAATTACTGAAATGACCGTCATCACTTTTCAAGAAAGCAACTGATTATCTCTTTTCTCATTAAAAAACAAAAAACAAAACGATAACCGGACGATGTTTTTAGAAACCATAAACGAGTTAGACGGTTAACAGTCAGCTGCAGCCCAACACTTTCTGCTGAGTTGTTTGCCACTTGCAGCAGCAGCAGCATGACCAAGTGCTTTTGCTTTACACAGGAGAAAACAACACTGACTGACTCATCTGCCCCCAACACCACTCTCTCCTCCCCCACTCCCTTCGTTGGAACATGCCCATGAGGAACACACCCTCTAGTGTTCAAAGCGACAACCTGAAGCAGCTGCCGCCGCCGTCTGCAGAGGCTTTGCTGAACAATTCACAAAAAAGAAAACCCACGCTGGTTGCCGACACTTTGAACAGGCCCCACCAGTATCGACCAGACCCTCCGGCCGTGTGTGCGGCCGACACGGTGAGGTGCTGTGATGGCGCTGGGTGAGAATGACGGCAGGAAGCAGGAGTCTGGTGAACAGCAGGAGACAATGAAGATTCATAACCACTGGTGTCAGATAGAGAGGTGTTGTCCACAGTCTGGCTGGACAACACATTATAAAGACTGGGTCTTTATTAAGATGTCTGGGTCTTTATTAAGACGTCTGGGTCTTTATTATTTTTTAATAGAAAACTTGCTTGAAACAAACACGTCCGTCCTGTTGTGCGCTGTCTTCACACAGTTCACGCACACCAACTATCGCTTGATAATCTCAGGTGGCGCCAAGAGCAGTCGCTCTGTCTCACTCTCTCGCTCACTCTTTCTCTCTCTCTCGCGCCCGCTCTGTGTGTGTGTTCTCCTCTGCGCTGAGAAAAATGAGACACTCCAGCCGCCCCTCAGACCCTCCTGTTCCGACGCTGCCTCTGATTTCACACCCTGTCAGACACCACCGTGTCCTGCTTTGAGGGAACAACAGCAGCTTTTAAACCCTTCGTCGACGGGCCACGCTGGAGCGGACGCAAACAAAACGCCCCTCACACGCACACACAGGCACGCGGGCACACTTCACGCCTTGCCCTTGCTCCCTCACACATGATGTCTCGAGAACGGCCATAAAACTGAAGGCCTGACAATGTGATGCATCAGCAGCAAAAAGGTCGCTGAGACATTTCGCACCCTGTGAAATGTTTCCTGCAAATTGCACAATCTCCTGCGTCCAAAATTGATTAACACAAGTCCAGATTCTGCTATTTAATTATATTTCTTATTCTTTCTTATTTCTAATATGAACGCACTGCAGTGAGACATAGACAGAGAGACATATGTGGGATTTCACATATGTTTACAATCAAACTCGGGTTTAAACGTGCAACTTTCATCCATCACTCCTCCATCTGCACATTTCTTTTTTGAATTCTCACTTTTAATCGAAGAACTAACAGTCAGATGACAACAACCTCACCGACAGAGCTCCAAAAAGTCATTTTAGCTCGAGCTCAGTGTGCTCCTGTGGCTAAATCTGAAGATAATGTTCGGGTAATTTACAAACAGAAAAAACACAAATGGGCATACTTGAAAATAACTACGTTCTGAAGGGGGAGGGGGTGCAATATTCAACAAAAAGGCCCTCCAGTTTGTTACATCATCTTACATCTCTCATTACATTCGGAAGCTCATAAACTAGGAAAAATGGATGTAAAATTGTCGTAATACACCAACATAGCGGCAAATTAGTATTAATTGACAGACAGACAGACAGACAGACAGACAGACAGACATTGACATTGACATTTGGTGACTTTGCTGATGAATAGCAGTTATTTTTTAACTTCTCCTTGGGGCCAGACAATTGGATTACCCCCTTCCATCTCCCACTTGCCAGTATCACCATCTCCTCTCGGCCGGCTCTCTTGGGGGCACCTTGACTGATGACAGACACGCACTCCAGCAAAATAGCGGATTCAGCACCGCGGACAGCTCCGCGGCAAACCGTGGCGGACGCCTGTCATCTGCTGCGTCACCGTCAGCTGCAGTGTGTGATGATGGAGGGTATTGGGGGAGGTTGGGGTGAGGACTGGTAGTGGTGGTAGTGGTGCGGATGCTGTGAGGGGGGCAGAGACACAACACACAGCCCTCCGAACTGCCAACGCAGCCTCTGTAGGTTGATGCCTTCAGGGCTCTTTTGGGGTGCGAGGAAGGCAGAACCTGCAGCCTGCCTGCCTGCCTGCCTGCACCGCAGGCATGTGGCGTTACACTCACCCGGGGATCCTGGGTGCATTTCAGCTCGGTGAGTAGATATAATGAATGATTAAACGACCACATGCACCCTTAATCCCATGTTAGGAGGCAGGATGCCCCTCCTCTGTGGGAGAGTTGTGTGTTGACAGAGAGGGAAAACAATGACGCTAGAGAAAGAGGGAGGAAGGGGGGAGGGGAGGGAGGAGGAGAGAGATGGACCCTCGCTGCGCCGTGACCAATTACATAACGTCAGAGTGGAGTGCTCTCATTAACATTCGCGTCCATTTTCACCGACGAGAAACCCTCCACCATGAGCCAGACCCTCCACTCTCTCCTCCAGCGTTCGCAGCCCATCACCCAGCCAAGCGGGCAGACAGACAGATTGAGTTGCGTTTCATCCACTAGCTCCACAATCTTGTTTGCCTGTTTGACGCATGCAAAAAAGGGGGGCATGGCATAGCGCTCCAGTCCCAGGGCTCATCCGCCGCGGTGCACCTGACACGACAACAGCCACTCGCATCACGTTTGGGGTGAAACCGGTCGACTGAACGACGATTTCGCAGATAGTCGTTGCGTTCTGTTGGATACCGAGGTCAAATCTGTTTGCTTCCGGGGATCCGAAGGGCAAGGGAACGACCTGCAGAATTAACAACAACAACAACAACAACAACACCAGCAGCGGGCTGTGATTCCGCTGGAAGTGAAAACACTGAGGCACATTGCGGGAAATAACGAAACGGTGCGTCGGGAATGCGATTCGGTGGGAAGCAGATTGTCCAACTGTAACCCGAGATGATGCAAGATGCTCTCTTTCACCATTGTGTGTACTCGCCAAACAACGGCACGCGCGCACGCACACACACACACACACACACACACACACACACACACACACACACACACACACACACACACACACACACAATCTTAAAAAAAAAAATGACGCATGCATGTTTAACAATTGATGCGGCTGTAGTATTGCTGCTGAAACCTGCAGTGCTCTCGTGTGCAGGAGCAGAAAGAGGAGAAATACGATGCGATGCACTCGATGGGAAACAATGCGAGATTCCTACATCATTCCTTCGCCCTTAGCTTAGGAGAGAGAGAAAAACACAGAGGGAGGATGCTCGCCTCCTCTTGCCCGTGCAGCGATTTTGGCATCGAAGCAGAACAGGCGCACAACACAACCACACAACCACACACACACACACACAAGGGCTGACTTACCAGAGACGCTGCCTGCAGCCGAGGTGCACCACAAGCTCAACAGCCTCTGCTGCTGCTGCTGCTGCTGCTGCTGATTTAGTATTTCCCCTTGCGGTGACAGAAGGTGACCCTGCCTGCGAGACTCCGCTGCATCCACTAGATCACGATGCGCGCAGCAAGGGGGAGCTCCACAGCACAGGCGCGCGTCCGGGAGGGATGGCCCAGCGATTTCCTGTCAATGGACGACAAGATGACGGAAGCGTGGAAGCGGACGGAGCAAACGTCTCATTTACCGACGTGTTTCGAAATGCTTTGAGGGGGCTGCGCAGCGTTGAATTTGAGAAAAAAAAATGATTTGCCACGATATCACCATTCGCGATGGGAGTGGACAGTTGGGGGGGGAAAAATGTGTCATATTTCGTGATCATGAAGGTTTTATATCCGTCTTTTTACATCTACTTGCATTCTATTTGGAATTGTAAAAATAATATCTCAGTGATTATTTGGAATGGGGAGAGCCCCGAGTGTGACTTCCACTTTTCAACCAATCAGAAGAGAGGACAGTGGACGGAGGCGTTGCCCCCAGGCTTGTCAATCACGCCCACAATGCACTACACTGCAAGGAGGGGGCGGGGCGGGGCGGAGGAAGAGCTGTTGTTGTCCTTCAGCGGCCAAACCACTCTGACCATCCATCCACTGCATCCCGTGTGTCGGAGAGCATTCGTGCTAACTCACCTGCAGGTTTTTATGATAATGCGCAACAATGTTCCATGGATAACACGGCGGCTACTCGCGGCTGCCACTGAGAGAAGGCTGAAAAGTGACCAAGCGACCATGAACTGAGGGACAGAAGCCATTGTGGTCACGCTACGATGAGGTCAAAATGGAGATTTTGGAGCCACAACTCGAATAAAAGGATACATCAGACTGATCGGTCATACATTTACATATATATATACATAAAATATATAGTTTTAAGATTTTTTTTTTGTCAGAAATAATACTTTTCTATTAGACATGTAAAACAGGACTTAGATAATCAATTCTTTTAGCATCAATAGATTATTTATTTATTTTATTTTCTTTGTTTTTACAGTGCGAGGTGTTTAGACTGTCTCGCTAAAAGTTATCGGGAAAAAACGACTTAATTGAAAAGTTCCCCAAAAACATACCTTGGAATGGAAACTATGGAATATTAACATGATTGTCACTTCTTTTGGGCAGTGGCGTTCTACTGGAATACTACTGTGCTGGCAGAAGCCAGTTGCAGTTCAACAATCTGCAGCTTTTGGTTTTACATAATTCCAATTAGCTTTCCCCCTTGCAAAGCCATTAAACATTCATTTTACACAATGGACTTCAGTTTGGGCGTTTTGACATGATTCACAAAACCCTAAATAGACCTGTGTGCATGTTTGTCACATTTTTCAGAAAGGTGGAGAGAACAAAACAAGAAAATGGTCTGTTCAACTCTTTTACTAGAGCAAAGCAGCCTGCCAAAGCCTCTCAACATCCAACCCAACCCAGGTGAAGAGAGGACGTCCCAAACTGCTCTGAGGAGTTGAGGTTGCGATATGCCCTAAAGCAGATCAAAGGATCCTGGTTTGGGTTAGGCTCAAAGGAGCAGTGATGTAACTACACTGCCTTTAGTGGAAATGGTAGTTCATTCGATCACACTAACCACACAGTACCACATTAGTATTCATTATCAGACTCGAGCACCGTTGTCAAAGTACTGTCACAAAGCGCGCACGACACTCTCAACCATCTGGCCGATTCCTTTTGTTAAACTTTTTTTTTTTTTTTTTTTTTTTTTTAACACACAGAGGATTTAATAATAATAATAAAAAAAAGTTGTGTCCAGAGAAACTACAGCCAAATGATTAGCAGAATAGATATCATATCAGATAGTGTTGGAGCCGCAAGCTGCGGTTGTTTGAGGTTGTGCTGTACGTGATAAATGGTTTGTTCCGTTGACTGGCAGATAATTCAATCAATCAATTCAATCAATCAATGAACTAATCAATACGTTAATGAAAGAATGAACCAATCATCATCATCATCATCATCATCATCATCATCATCATCATCATCATCATCATCATCATCATAACAATGAAAGATAAAATAACGGGGCTTTATTGTTGTGCACCCACCCAAAAGTATTTGGTGACATCTAGTGGCTTAATTCTAAAACAAAAAAAAACAAACAGCAAAATAAAATTAATTCCGCACCTGCTAATACTAATATTAGCTTGTGTTGGTATTCTGACAATACAATACGTACAGATCGTTGACGATATTTCATGTATAAATGAAAAGTAAGCGGGAATTCAATTATCCTTATTCAATACAGTGTAAATACGTACAATATAAAAGAAAATAAAAAGGCACACCCTGAAACAGAGACTCAGACAGTAGGAAATGAAGGAAAATGACATTATGACGCAAATAATATTGCACACAAGGGAATCTTACGTCATAGAGCTTTAGTGGCTCAATGCCTCTTTTATTGTGTAAGAGCCAAACAGGAAGTGAGTTGTTTAAGCCAAATAGCCCGGCCGACCGGCGTAACGCAACACGGCGTCATCTGAAAAGAGCTTTATTAACAACAAAGTGAGTCAAATTTATATTTGTATATATTTTTTTCACAATATAAAGTACGTTGACAACTAAATTCTTGCCTCTTTGATCTGCTTAGAACTTGTTTAATTCCGTTCGTGGATTCTCATATCGTAAGCGTCAACTCCTAGCGCAGTTTTTGCGACGTTAATGACGTTAGCTGCATTCAGGAGCTAGTAAGCCTCCAGGCTAATGGTTATTTTCGTGCTCTGAGTCTTTACAGGAGTGCTCACTGACAGCTACACGTTTCAGTCGTTTTGTTAGGAAGGGGGCAGATTTGATGCGATTACAAACGACTGTCTCTGGTTAGCCGGGCACAAACTGGAAGTGGCAGCAAAGCGGCTGCGCGCAGCAGCAGCAGCAGCAAAACACTGCGGTTTGTCCACCACTTCTCTCCGTACGTGTTTGTCGGGCGGAAGGCGAGCTATTCTTCGTTTTTTTTTTTTTTTGCTTAGCTTTAGCTGCGCTGCTCCTTATTTGCTCGTTCCTTTGCCCCGTTTCCCCCCCGCAGATTTTGCACTGATTAGGGAGGGCGGTGACACCATGTGGAAGTCACATGAACGACTGGGATGAAGCGTAAACAAGCGGGCTGCTTGAGGAGAGCCAGTCTCTCTGCTGCTCCAGAGAGAGGAGGCTCAGCAGGAAGCACCCCCCACCCCACCACACTCACACTCACACTCACTGTACCTGCTGAGTGAACGTGTGCGATGAACAGCAGCACCACTCCATCTCCGACCACACCGGATGGGGAAGTGGCGGTGGGCTACGTTTTGATTCCGCTCCTTCTCATCACTGTGATTGGGATTGCTGCAGCCGCGGTGAGTTGTCATCAGGGTTGCTTGGTGTGATGGGATCTACGGGAGGGGGGGGGGGTGAAGCACATGTTAAGTTTGAAGACAACATGATGCATGTAAAAGGACACCATAACAAAGTTCCTCATTTGTTATCTGTTTCAGGTCATGTACATACGCAGGAAGCGCAGGTAAGATATTTACGTTTCATCCGTGACTCTCGTGAAGCAGCTCTAACAAGTAAATGATCCCTGTCCCCCACAATGGATCGTAAAATCTTGTCGTTGTTGTTAAAAAACAACAACAACAAAACAGCCAAAAAAAAAAACCAAAAAAACAATTTGCTTTGTTTTACCTCGTATGTGTTAGGATGGGGAGAAACAAGACTTTCACTCTTTGTGGCATCACAACTGGGCTAATTTCCAGAAGTGAACAAAGTAAAGGATGGGCTTTTCTCATTCCTGTGACCTCTATTCTGACAGTACAAAGTCAATTATTGAATGTAACCCTGTTTTAATTGTGTCACTGTGAAAGTTTTTCCAATTTTGTTTATTTTCTGCCTCTCAGAATTGACAGACTCCGGCATCAGCTGTTGCCAGTTTACACATATGATCCTGCGGAGGAGCTCAGTGAAGCGGAGCAAGAGATATTATGGAAAAAGGAGGACACAAGGGTATGACGCACTACTGGCCTGTTAAATGTAGGAGTTTTTGCAATTACCAGTCAAGAGTTTTTCTAAAAGAAAAAAAACAAAAAAAAAAACAAGTTTCTTTTTTGAAGAGGTGAGGTTCATGTTATTTCCACCAGATCTAATTTTTTTTTTTAGTGAAGGCCGTTCTGCCGTTGCTGTTGTCCTCAGACTGCATTTCCTAATTCTGTTGCTGTACACATTTGGCCTCTCACTCTGATAGCACAACAGTTCCCCGAACAGTAACTGACTTCCTTCCCCACACAGAAACTAAGCCACAGAGTGTGTGCAGGAAAATATCACTGGCAGCTGCAGTTTTGTGAAAGAGAAAGGTCAAAAGAGCACAAGCCTTGTACACCACAAAAGCAGAAATGTACTAGCTTTGGTCCATTTCAGGTGACAAAAAAGGAATTTTGAACAGCATTCCATTATTTTTAATTTCACTGTATGACCGCTGTTCAATCCAAAACATAGAATCAATGACCTACCTCCCATAAAACGGGCGTTACAAGCGGAGCAGAACAGATTAACTGGCGGTAGAATAACCTGGACAGTACATAGGAGCCCGTTTGATTACTGCGAGACCATGTAATGAGCCCTTTTTTACACTAGGTGGCAATATTGACCAGAGACAACGCTCCTAACAGCGCCACATGAACACATTTTTTTTTCAACTGGATTTGTTCTGAACTGTGTGCAGCTAGACAGCACTCATTTGCCAGTTCAATACATGTGGAGTGTTCATATTCAGTGTTTTAGATTCTTAAATTGGTAGTTTTGAGGTTCTCTCTTTTTTTTAATTATTATTTTTATAAATAATTTAAAGGACAATAGTTTCCACTTTACATTCACAATAAACATTCGCAGGTCACAGAATAGAAACGGCGATATCACAACATTTACCCTCCACTGCACCCGCCACACGAGTAAACTTCTTCACTTTCTGCATTATGTCCCCAGGTTGTTCAAGGTTGGGCGAGAGGTTATCAACAGCGACGCCCTCTACTGTCCAAAGGCGTCAACGTATGACGGCAGTGAACACTATCAGAGTGGAGACGAGCATCAACACAAATGTCTTCATCTGCACTGGTGCCCCCCCCGAACCCCCCACTTCTTCATCTCATTGTTCATGTAACTTAGCTTCTGATACCAAACCCAGTTATTTGAGGGTCATTGTTACTTAGTCGGGTACTTGACTGGGATTCCGCAGTAGGTTTACTTTTTGTCATGACTGAAGTTACTGTTGGTTGACTCTGTTTACATTTAGTTTTGTTGTGGCCGACGCTCGGCAGGCAGTCGGGTTCCTGTGGCTTGTTGCCGGGACTCTCGCCGTCTGTGATTCCGTCACTGTGTTCGCAGTGCGGTGACAGATGGGCGCTCTGCACTGGTTTGAAGTCATGAGCTTGTGATCCCTGGCGTTGAATACGGTGCATCAGCCGTGTACCAGCCAGAGTCATCATGCAGTTCCAATTCCAAATAGTTATTTTTTATTTCAAATCCAAAGTCGATAAAGGCAGACGTAGCTGTTTTCAGTTTCAGTTTGAGTCAGGAGGACACACACACACAGTCTCTCTTTGGTTTTAATTTCCCCTCAGGATTCAACAAATAGCCGTACAATCCAGATCTTTTTGTGGTTTAGCCAAATCCTGTGACTCTTACTAAAGACATGAAGTGCCAGATACTGAAGTAAATAACACCAACCCTTCTTCATCCCTAAAATGAGTGGTGACTAGTGCCCTAAATACGTCCTGTCTGTGAGGCATGGCGGCACCCGCGCTCATTTACCTCAAGCTGGAGTCTGCTCGCATGAATGCCATACGTCTGACTGTGTCAGGCACTCAGGAAAGCTCACTTTTTTTTCCCTCTCCCCTTGATGAATCGCAGCTCTTCTGCTGCCTTGAATTTATGAATGTATGCTCAGTCCAACAGTGAAGTGTTTTTAGATGCAGTTGATCTCATCAGGTACCGTCGAAAGGTACGAACAGTCTGCTAAACGCAGCTGAACCGCCTCTTTAAATCTTTTCCTTTCAAATTATGATGTGAAATGCTAATTAATTAGCATGTGTTTGCTATGTGAACTGGTAGATGCACTGAAGAAATATCTGATTTATGGAGCATTCTTTGTGAATCCTGTGGCATCACCAATGATTTTGCCGTCACACTGTGACGGCGTTTTGTTACTGAAATAAAATCCAACAGCTATTTATATGAAAAAAAAGTTACTTTGACTTAGATTGTTTGCTTTTTTTTTGCAGTTTAAGTCGCTCAAAGCAGAGTGCAGTGGCGATCACTGCTGCGGACGTGCACGGGTGGGACAATGTTGAGACATGCCTTAAATAAAGCAACGTGAATTTGACAAAGAAAAATTCTCTTTATTGACCATTTCTGATACAAATTGTTGTAGGGCACCATAGAAATATAGACATTGTACATTTATATACGGTGTACATTAAAAAGAATGATCCCATCCTGTTGAGGTGACGGTACATGAATGAATGAATGCAAGGCGTTGCTATGTGAAATGAACTGTCCAGAGTTGTATGTCGTCCGAGAGAGAGAAAAAAAAACTGATGTCGGTTGTGCGATTATGACTGAAACGCACCGAGGCAGAACGGAACAGTAAAGTGGAAAGAGCGCCCATTCTATCACAACACACAAAAACACTTGTCCATGAAAAAAAAAAGACATAATCTGAACCAATATTTCAGTGCACCAGAAGAAATTCTTTTAAATGGATAAAAACACACTTAGCTAATCTACCACAGTCAGCGAACACAGTTGTCAAGATGACAGGTCTCCCTGACTTAACACATTTATTACAACCTGTCTGCAAGCTCCGGGTTTTCTTTATGAATGACGTGCTGCGGAACGCACACAAACGTGATATCTTGGATACCTCATCAAAGTCAGGTTTGAAGAACGAAACAAAAAAAAAAAAAACATACTTTGCAATAAAGACGTTTTGCCCACTCATGCCAGAGGTTACATTACAAAAAAAAGAGAAAAAACAAACAGTTAAATGCAATTAAAATGGTAAAGTAAGCTGTTGAGTGAGGTATGAACTTCCAGGCGTTGCGTCGCCCGCTTGCAGTTTTCCGGGTTTCGTAACTGAGGTTGTAGCAGCTTAGGTGTGTGGAAAAACCCAGTTAAGTGGACTGTGACTGCGAGTTCCCTGACACTTAGAACATAACACAAAACACCTTGTCTATTTTTCTTTTTTTCCTGTAGGCAGACAGCATACGACACACACATCTTCAAAAACAAAACAAAAGAGTCTTAAGAGTATATTACGGTACTAAGTGAGGACAGAGGGCGAGGTGGGAAGAGTGAGAGCTAGATGGAATGAAGACAAATATGGAAAAAATATAAAGACGGGGAGGGGGGGGGGACAAAACAAAAAAAAGCCCTGTTTGGATAGCAGTGCCGTCAACTATCCTCCGTTACAATCAAGCTCTCTGACTACCTGCGGGGGGCGGGGGTGGGGTTCAAGCGAGTGACCACAGCGAGCGCTCGGAAGTCGGGGAGGGGTGAGGGGTGAGGGGTTGGGCTGCGTGGAGACAAAGACGAGCGATGTAACAGCATTTGTAAAAAGCTCCCTGAAGAAACGCCACTGATGCCCTCAGCCTAGAAATCTGTCACGTCTAGAATTAAAAACACGTTAAACTGAAAAAGAAGTTTGTCTCATCACATGACAAGCAGCACACTCATGTTTTTTTTTTTTGTCGTTTCTTTGTTTTTTTTTAATGTATGTCACCGAGATCGGACTAATCCGATTACTACCGGCGCGCATCTCCCACCCCTTTTCTTCCCACTGGGGACAGCAAAGGGCCGGCGGAGAAGCGCGAGCAAGATCTAAGTTGTCCTAAAAGGAGCAGAGGGAGTAAAGGCGATGACCAAAAAAAAAAAAGAAAGAGGGATCAAATCAGTAATACAGGTTAGAAATGGAAAAGAAAAGAAAAAAAACGAAACAAACAAACAAAAAAAAACATCTACTGTCAGTTATCTATTCTCGTCCTAAAAGCTGAAGCTCAACTCCATCTATAATGCAAAAAAGGATTCTGGTTAACCACTTCACACAAATGCGCACACACACACACACACACAAAAAAAAGAAGTAGGTATCGGTAAAATTCACCTTTGTCCAGTACAAAATATGAGAAATCTGTATGCCCTACCATCTCAGATGCGGGTACAACAAGTGAGTAACATTAAGCAGAGAAGAATGTCCTACAGATGACCTTTAGAGGAGAAAATGGAAACGTCCAGGCTCCTTGGATCACGCCTTTTTTGTTGTTTTTGTCCAGTATAAAAGACTTGCGATACCTTGACATGTCGCGGAGAAGGGCTGACACCTTGTTTTTTCGTTTGTTTGTTTGCTTATTTTGAGTGTAAATTCTTTAGATCTACGCTTGAGCAAGCAGTCCATCGTTCTATCCAGTGCGGTTTCATGATAGTTGTACTGTGTTTGAACCCTTCTCTGTTTTTGGGCGGCCGAGGAGGGCATTGTCGTGAACAGTGGTCATGTGGTGGCACTGGTGTCTGAGATACAGCCCAGTTCTGCTTTAACAGTAAGTCAGTATGTTGAGTGAGGTAGCATGCGTTGGGAATTACTGGTCGTCTTCCTCCTCCTCCTCCTCGGATGATTCCTGGGATGCCTTCTCTTCCTTCTCCTGTGACAAGAGTGAAGAAGAGGGGGGAAAAGAAGAAGGAGGAGAAATAAAAAGAAAAGTTGGCCCGGTTCAAGTTTCAACTACACCCACGAGGGGCAGGGGGGGAAAAAAAATGCCTTGGGGTGCCATCAACCTATAACAAATGGCTCTCTGTGATTCATGCCTAGACATGAGCGCCACTAGTTTGGCAGCGGCCGGCGTGGAATTACAACAAAAAAATAATGTTGTTCTAAGGTGTCTTTGATGGACCTGCGGCAGCATGGGTGGGGGTGGGGGTGGGGCATCAGGGGGGAGGAAGGGTGAGCCATCGGTAGTGAAAAGTGACTCATACACAGCGAGAGTGAGTCACAGTGAGGCATCCTGCTCTGGCTGCAGCCATCACGCTCCTCAGCTCCTGCGACGTTCATTCATAAAAACATTCAGGGGATGTTTTCGGGTGGTGGGAGGGGTTTGGGGGGGGGGGGATGACTTTGGGTCAGTCCCTCTGTGACTAATTCCATCCAGGCTGCGTTTTTGGGAGCACGCCCTCGCCGCTCAGGCACATGACAGAGTGTTACTACAAGACCGCAATGTCGTCCAAGGTTTTATTTTTTTTCCCCTTTTTCTTTTTCTTTTAAAATGCCACTTGTGAGAGACAGCGCGGCGGCTTGTTTCCGCAGGAAGTCAAACTCAGGGAAAACTCGGGTGGTGCGGATCCGAAACATCTCCGAACTGCAACCAAAATAGCTCTGATGAGTAAAAAAAAAAAAGAAAATAAAAAGGTTGTCTGGGAGAGAGCGAGGGAGGGAGGGAGGCGGACGACTGGGACGGTACGGGACGGGGAGGAGTGCAGGGGAAAATGCAATTTCACCCTTGTGGACGCTCATACCGATCATAATTCAATTGGGGGAGCGTTTCAGACGCGCTTCCGCACCGAGACTCTTACCTCCTTCTTAGGTCTTCCTCTGCGCTTTACACCCTCAGACTGGGCTGCCGAAGGCCTCTGCGGAAAAAACAAAGACGGTTGCGTGAATATTTGAAGGAAAAAAATACTTTGTCCTCACTGCAAGCTTTTCCGACAAAAAACAAAAAAACCCAAACAAGCAAGAACTTCTGCAGCAGCGATCTCTTCTGGGTCGCATCTGCAGGGGCGACTCTGCCGCTCTCCGCCTGCAGATGGCAGTGATACATCTGCAATGGGAGCGATAGGGAGGGGGCATCGGGTTCATTGGCTATTATCTGGAAGGCCAACAGGAACTGCACACGGGGCACTCCAGTTCGCCGGCCACCTGGTCCGAGGCTCGGAGACAGCTGGTGGGGCCGAGAGGAGACACCAGGCCTCGGCGGCCCGGCCGGGGCCCTCGCCACCACCACAGCTCAACCTATAGCGTGCACGTACGCGCACGCTCAATCCACTCCCTCTCTGTCTCTCTCTCCCCTTTTTCCCTTCCTCTCCTCCTCCTCTCAACCCCCCTCCCTCCCTCTCTCAGCACGGCGCAGCAAAGACAGAGCGCGGGAGGAGGGGGGGGGGTGTTGGGGCGGGGGAGAAAAATCAGTTGTTGCTATGGCGACGACAGGCAGAGAAGAAGTAGGGCTGTGTGCTGGGCGGGGGTGGAGGTGGTGGAGGAAGGGGGGGGGGAGGTGCTCAGTGTCAGCTTGGAAACGATCTTTTGCGGCGGCTGCACCTGCAAGTCGTCAGGAAGTGAAGACTGTGCATCACTTTGAGAGAAAAGAGGGGATAAAAAAAACAAAACAAATGGTTTCAAATGAGGTGGGGTCTTTACAATGGGAAAACCCTCGCAGGGGCTATTTTTGACACCATGGAGGGTTGTGTGTGTGTGTGTGTAGGGGGGGGAGGGGTTGTCAATATGTCACAACTAACAACAGGACATCCTTTCGGGAGAGCGAGGTGAGGAGCTACCGTTGAAATGACCGTCAAACCAAAAGGGGATTGTGTGGGGGGGGGGAGCACTTTTTTTTTTCCTTTGCATAACACACATCTGTAGCTCTGGGTGCGAACCAACGCGCCAGCCGCTGGATGTCGTCTCTAGCTGCGTTTCCATTACAGTTTTTCGCAAAACAAAAGCAATACGTCTGAAATTTTGACAAAGTGCGATAGGAATTTGCAGGCGTTTCCATTGAATGGTGTGAAGCCGTAATTCTCACCAAATCTCACGGGACGAGACTTGACGAGAATTACGTTTGCTTTCGTTTGTTTGCTGTCAAGAACGGTCGTTCCATTTTTCTCTTCGATTCCTTGTAAAAAAAATATTCGCGCGCCATTCTAGCGTGAAGTGAAATGGTCACGTGACCCCCGTACGCCACGTCCGGTGACATGTAAATGCTGACATGCAATGTACTTCTATATTGACCCGTCTGAAAATCCACCTCATGAGAGCGTCAAAACCCTTCAGTCATATTTGAGAGTTTGTTTTTTTTAAGTTTCGGCGTCTCCAGTTCTAGTTTTTTTTTATTGCAATATTTAATTTTTGCACAATTCTAGGAGCAATGGCACCGCAGCTTCTGTCCCACGCCGTCCACTTACTTTGCCCTTGCCGGTAGACTTGTTTTTGCTGCCCTTCGGCCGTCCTCTGGACCTCTTTGGAACCGGGGACCCACTGGGCTCCTGTCAAGGTGAGATGGTTGAGAGGTGACGTTAAACACGCTGAAAAAAAAAAAAAAAAGTCGACGATTTTTGACACTCAAAAACAAAACAAACGTGTGACGTCTTGGGTGTGTATCAGCGTTGCGCGCACTGATCCTGGCGAAGGTTCAACTCCCACACTCGCTGACAATACCGCGTTATTGCCACTATCAGCGTTGCCAACAGGTGCACTGAGTCTCCAAACCGGCACGCAAACGAGCTGTTGCGACACCTGCGCTGCTCATCAAATGATTACAGAAGCGACAGAGATCATAAAACGCGGTTTGACGCCGCTAAAGAGAAAATCTAGTCAGACCAGTCGCGCTCAAGGCCAAGACGTGCAACATCTCAGAGGCTCCATTGTATAAAGGAGATAGTATTAGATGAAAAACAGGAAACAAACTAACAAACCCTGCTGTTGCACTTCCTTACAGCCATTCTGGACTTTACACTTTACAGAATGAGCAGGTAAACTTGCCATGAGGCAGCCATGTTGGCTCCACTACAGGTTTACATTAGCCCCCCCCCCCGCCCGTAATGTTGATGTGGGCCGAGAAAAAAAAAAAAAAGAAGATAAATATCCATCAGCATCAGTTGTTGCTGGGATATCACACATTATGTCACCTGCATTTCCGTCTTCTAAGACTAAAAAAAAAACAACTTTATTGCAAATTAGATTTAAAAAAATAAAAAAAACAAAAACAAAAAAAAACACGTTGATGGGCTCGTCACGTCACAGACAAACTGTGCTACGCAAAAAAATAATGCACACACGCTGGGAGCTTTAATGTCAAGGAAGAGCAGCATGAAGCCGAACCTGCTCCTGCGAGAACTTGCGGTCGCACTCTTGCACCGTAGCACCCCACCACCACCCACCCGTCTCCTGTTGCATTTCTAGAGTGTTTACAACCGCAGCTCATAGCAACAGGTCGGGGCGAGCGAGTGACTGACAGCCCCGAGGGCCACTCGCCGCTCCCACCCTCTGCCGTGTCATCCTGCTCTCGCGGGACCAGCAAAGGTGGGTGGAAGGGGGAGGGGATCCGGGGTGGGAGGGAGGGATGAGTGGGGGGTGGAGGTGGTGGTGGTGGATAAGCTTAAGAAAAGGTGTAGGGTTACAGGTTGCTCACGGGGCTGGTGACACTCGCACAAGGGAAATGTGTGAGTCTACGTAATGGGGGTGGGGGTGGGGGGGGGGTGGTGGTGGCTTGGTTTACACTTCAAGGGTGAGCAAATGGTCACAAGGAGACACCCCCCCCCACCACCACCTAAACACACACACTAGCAGAGGCCTGGGTGTGCACGAGCATGGCTCACCTGCACATACCTCCATGAGCGTCAACAATCAGAACCACAAACAAAATGCACCCAGCAGACCCACACAGCTAGGCTAGCAGGCTAAGTGCTCCGGAGCAGGGGGAGAAGAACTGGCGGGACTTACTTCAGGGGTCTTCACCTGGGGCTGCTTACGGGGTCTTCCACGCCCCCTCTTCTCGGCCCCCTCCTTCTCCTTCGGTGAGACGGTCCCCTTGTCGCTCATGTTTGCTTATCGCTCTCTCGGGTTTTTTTCGTCCTTCCTTTCTATTTCCTCTGGTGGACCTGGTGTGGAGGAAGGAGTCACAGCAGCAGCAGTCAGACTGGATGCAACACACACACACACACACACACACACACACACACACACACACACACACACACACACACACACACACACACACACACACACACACACACACACACACACGAGGGGAGGGGAGAAAAAAGAAAGAAAAAAAAATACTACAGCAACTGAACTCAGTGACCGCAGCAGCAAACCGCAGATGACCGGCCTTTCACCGCGCACCGGTAGTACGTTTGGCTCAATTAATCCGCATTTATTTCCACGGTCCATTTTCGGTCGAGCGTGTGCTCCCCTCAACCCGCCGTTGCACAGACCGCCGCGTCTCACCAATAATAAGAGATCGACGTGAAACCGGCTCCCGTCGTCTCGCCGCGGCGCGGCCGGCAGAGAGGCCGCGCAGCTCGGCTAAAGAACTAACGGATTCCCCCTCCCACCACCGCCGCCGCCGGGAGCGGACCGTGTTGTCGGGCCTCCGTTGTGTTCGCAAATAAAGCGGGGCCTTGCACGGCGCTATCTCTCGACATGCCGGCCGGTCGGCCGGGGTCGTGCACAGACCGACGTCCATAGCACACACGCACACACATACACACACGAACACAATGGCGGGTGCGTGCGCTCGCTGGGATTTACATGCTAGCTGTATGCAGCCTGCTATCAAGGCGAATTTGGAAGAAAAAAAAAAATACTATTTTTTTTTTTTTTTTTTTACAATTGTAAGCGACGGAGACGGTTTCAATCACCGGCGGAGGACTCGGTGGTGGCGGCGGCGGCGGTGGCGGTGAAAAGCCCGGGCCGGAGCAACAAAAGACGGAGCTCCACGTTTAAAGCATGCACGAGCCTCCCCCTCTCCTCGAGCCGCCTCCTCGAGATACTGCACCGAGCGACGGAGGAGGGGAGAGGAAGAAAAAAAAATAGCGCGTGCAAACTTTTCAAGCGTTTGAATTTTAAATAAAAAAATACGATTACAAAATAAAATAAAACACGAATATTGCACTCACCTCGTACCGAGCGTCGATAAGCTATGGTCTAAATTGGAAGGGGGGCGGGGGGGGGAAATGTTTCCTCTAAGCCTTGCTGGTTGAACCCGGTTAAAAAGCCCCGTGTCGATCTATAGGCTGCAGCAGCTTTTATTCGTCAGGCAAACACACAGCCCGCCCCTTCCCAATCCCAGCTAGTGCAGCGTTTTTAAAAAAACAGAATCACCGAACAAAACGAAAAACGGCGTGGCGCAATATTTTTGTTTGGAATAGAGGGAAATATAAACACGGACATGTATATAAATATATAAATGTTTGTTTAAAAAAAAAAAAAAAAAAAAACACTTACCAGCAGGAGTTTGCCCCTATGCCGTCCTATAAATAGCACGTGTGTCTCGTGTGTCTCGTCTCCAACGGATAAGAGGGAAAAAAGGCGCCAGCCAGAAGCAGTTTTGGGGCATTTTAAAGAGCCGCCCTCATGGGAGCAGAAACACTGGAGGGCGGGGATATGATAAATGGGCCACCAACGGCACTTGGAGAAGCCCAGACCCCTCCCCGCCCTGCTGCCGCCCACCCCCCATCCCATTCCATCCTATTCCATCCCCATTTCTACTCCCGTCCCGTCCCAACCGCCCTCAAAACGGCATCATTCACCAGGTTTGATCACAAAAAAAAAAAAAAACTGCAAAAATCGCGGCGTTCACAGTCGTCAAGCGCGCCACAAGCAGCCGCACCGAAAGTATGATTTCAGTCAAATTCCTGCTCTGGGCGCCGGACGCTTTTTGCGGCACAGGGCATTCCACATTCTTCCCTTCAACGATGACGGCTGAACTATGACCTCCCTCCGCAATGTAAACAGCAGCCAGATCCGCAAACCTGAAACGCACCCTCCAGGAATCCCATGAAGAGGTATTCACAAACCTGTTATACGCACAAGTGCCAAAAATGCGAAAGTGTTCCTTCCCCATTAGAGAGAAGCATTCAGAAAAGTACCCCCGAGGAAGGAGGTTTCAGGTTTCATCAAATTGTTCAACAAAATCCTGGGCTAATTTTAAATCTGTTTTTGCAGCAGTTACCGAAGGGTGATGTGCATCAAAAGTGCAAATTTTCAGTTCTGAATGTAGGGAAGAATACCTGGAAATGAGCCGTACAATGTGGTGTTTTTATTCTATTTTATTGTTGTTGTTTTTTTAATTGATAAAAGAAGCCACACAGAACCTGTAATTACTGCTTGTAGGTGTGCAGCTGCTGCAATAATTTAGAAAGTTTTTATGAAGTCTTCATTAAGTTCATTTGACTAAAGTCACCGCTTGCAATAAATGTTGTTTAGACAATAAAAACATGCACAGGCAAAAAAAAAAGGTTAAAACAAGATTTAAATATTATTTCAGTTCAGTAATATACTGAGTCTAAAGTTCTCCAAATAAACAAACAGTAGTTGCAAATATTGGATCAATAATGTTCTTTTAAAACATTTTATTCACTTCCTATGTCCTTTTGAGTCCTGTCATCTCTCCTACTGTGTTTGAGATTATTTTTTTACAACTCTTCTCCAGATATCCGGTTGTTTAATCACTAGAGCTACTTCCCTAAATATACAAGTATTTAAATTAATTATATACTTATTGATAAAAGAAAAAAGTTTTTTTTAATTAGAAATATACATATATATATATATATATATATATATATATATATATATATATATATATATAGATATATATATATATAGATATATATATATATATCTATATCTATATATATATATATATATATATATATATATATATGTATACATTCTTTAAACAGTACCCAAAGAACCTGAAAAATCTAGATTTTTTTCAACTGTTCAATTAAGAAGTCTGTTAAATTAGTTTAAATTTTAGGATGGCTTGAGTCATGCATTGTCTGGCTGTGAACATTTGATAAGAAAAAAGGTTGTTAATTTATTCATAAAAGGTAAATAAATTCTGTACATGAACATACAGTAAAGTGTCTGTCTTTACTTGGTCTTTTAAATGTTTTTTTTTTCCTTCTATCAGTTCAGTTTATATTTTTATTTTTCTTAATTGGGTTTCATTCACCTCGTAGAGGATTTTTGCATTTGAAATCAGCACCTTAATGTCTATTTCAGCAGTGTGTTGTGTCCCGGGGAGAGATTGTGTAGTGGCACTCCAAAATGTGCTGCATGAACACCAACCGTGGTACTTTCACACAAGGGTTTCTGATGCTAATGACCTGTGCATCTGCAGTTGATGGCTCCTCCACCAGTGCAATTAAAAACATACTGCAATTGCAGAATGGCCACAGGAGCAGCTGTGTGTGGCTGCTTGATCCATCAAGGAAATTCAGGCTAGATTTTTTATTTTTTTTTTCAAATTAAAAACATGTACCAGCATATAAAGCTGAAGCAATGTGCAGAAGGCAGATCGGTATCAGCGCACTGTAAGTACGTGAGGAGGAGAGCGGGACCTTGGTGTAAAAAGACTGTTGGAATGGCCATGAATGGAGAGAGCGCTTTTCTCAATGAGTCCAATGTTCTGCTCAGCATGTGCTTGCCTTGCATGCCACCCTTGTCCCTCCCCATTTCTCACTCTATTCACTTCCTTCCTCTCTATCTTCAACCAACTCAGCCCCATCCCCCACTGCCTCATACATGTTTGCTATATACCCGGCCCCTCAGTATGTGGATGGAGACTGGGGAAGAAGGTCCACTCTGTATGTATCTGTGTGTGTGTGTGTGTGTGTGTGTGTGTGTGTGTGTGTGTGTGTGTGTGTGTGTGTGTGTGTTTGAGGAATGTCGCCCTTCTCAACCACTGGCACCACCTGGAGACCGATGAGGGGACTGGATAATGTGACTGATCAGCAACTGAGACAAGACAGATGATGGTCTTTTATGTTAATGTACAAAGCTGAAAAAGGTATTTTTTTTAAGGGAAAAAAGGAACAGAAAAAAATTCTAATCCTATATTGCGTAAAGAGCATCGGCTTTAAATTTGAACCCATGCAAATGTCTCACAGCAATTTATTTTTCTTCATCATTTGATTGGATTTTTACGGGATCCAAGCAAGCAGAGAAGCATCTCTGACGGAAAGTCAAATCAATTGAAAGAAATCCCTTTTTGAATTTTCCCTTTGATTCCACTCTGATTGTATGCCTTTGAATCTGGGATCAGAATTCAAGAATTAGATTCAAAATGAACAAATGCTTTTTATTCTCTTCCTATTGGTCCTGCCTTTGCCCTAGGATAGCTGGTGAGAGGCTCCAGTACCCGCTGCGACCCTGAGTGCAGGATAAGAGGTGATAGTGAATGGCTAGATGCATACAAAAAACAAAACAATAAGCAAATGTTTGTGACACACGATTAAACCAGCAAACTGTTAAGCTCGGGCCCAACAACGAAGCGTCAATGGAAATTGGTGCGTCCCAAACGTTTGAACAGAACTGCTAATCAAATCAGGAGACGGCCTCGTCCACATCAGACGCCCTCTGCGGAGCCGTCTCCCAACCCGTGAACTCTGCAGCGGCTCAGGGCAGACTGAATCCTATTAACCACCGGGGGGGTCTTGGCCCACTTTGGCATGCTCGCCCATCCCCCCACTTACATCCTCCTGCCCTGTGTCCTCCCCCACCACCCCCGTCTCCCACCCCCCACATGCTCATCCGTCTTCGCCTCCAGCGCGCTCCCTCGCTCATTCAAGGCGGTCCATTTTTAGGTACTGCGTAAACCGCAAGAGTGGTGCAGCCAAACCGACGAACAGATGTGGACAAAACATCCTATTCCTGCCTGCGCCTGGGTTTCCCCCTGCCTGTGCTGCTGTTGGCCCTGGATGAGCCTGAACATGACTAACACACACACACACACACACACACACACACACACACACACACACACACACACACACACACACCTCCTCCTCCAAAGGGGAGATGAAGGGGGAAAAAAATAAAGGAGCACGAGAGAGGGACAGGGAGAGAGGGAAAAAAAAATCCTGCGGGAGGGGAGAGGAAAAGTGTGGGAGCAGTTGAAAGGCAAGGTGGGCGGAGATGGGAATATGTGTGTGGGTGTCTTTTATACTTCTGCGAGGGGGCGGATGGAGGTTAGTGGGCGGGGGATGGGGCCCCGGCTGATTCAGTCTGCTCATGAGTAGTATCTGACTCACACAAACACAGGAAGTAGCGCGTGCTGCCTGTTTAGTGAACACAGTGCTGTATTTATGTGATACTCCTAAGAGATGGCGGGGAGGGGAGGGAGGGCGGCATAATAGAAGTTCTTACACGGGCTAATTCACCTCCGCTTGTCGGTCGGTGAGTCAACGCTATTGCACTCTCACTTTTTTTTTCCCTTCAAATAGTTTCATATCCACATCCTGAGATTTTTGGACCGAGGAGCAGTGGTGCATCAGTCATACTGTGAGTCAAGCCAGTGAAATTTATGAGAGAAAACAGTGCCATATTTGAAACTTCCTTTGGCAGCGACAGCACAAAAATTCCACTCGGTCTCTGTGAGTTATTTGTTGTCCTATTTGAGTGACTGGCTCACCTAAAAACCAAACAAACAACAACAACAAAAAAAACTCTTGCTAAATGTGCTCAAATAAAAATATTTAAATCACATTTAGCCCAGTAAGATGTGTGGATAATGTTACATACAGTGAGCACTATGTATTTGAAAAAACACTTATATATTATTTGGCACTTTAGCTGGACTGCCATCACTGCACTGTTGATCCCTGTAGGCAAAAAGCTTCTCGCTTGGTGCCTTTTCAAGGAGGTCAGGGGTCAGGGTCAGCTGCAGTGCACCACTCCTCAAGTTGGTGGCCGTTATTTCAATGGCACGTAAGCAAGGAAAAAAAACAAGCACGGCTTCAAAACTTTCATTTATAATTAAATACATTGAAGATATGTTTTATTTATACTTACTTTAGTTTATAGAAGCTCTTTGCCGTGATGCTACACTATGCTCTGTAGTCATGGTAAATAGTGAGTAGTGTGCTGTCTCTTCCAGCAGATGGCAGTCAGAGACTAGCATTTGTTGGACAGAGCTGTACGTCATCTTTGAGAACTACTGCCACCGTGTGGTAGGTAGATTTTATACACTAAAACCGTGCAAGCATGAGAATTGAGTGGAAAATAAATCCTTTACAATATTTACAAAAATCAGGGCCAATCCTTTCTCTTCCCCAAATTTTCACCACCAAACATGAACACATTAGTGACTTTACCGTATTGTCACATTAGTGTATACATACCTCCTCGTCTGTTGAATACAGTGTACTTCGTCTGTGTTGGCGCCAAACCCATTAAAGGGATTGTCCAGCAGAGGGAAGTCTTGCCTTTGAAAAAGACGCACATTTGCAGTTTTTTTTTCCCCAGGTGGCCCTGAAGTACTCCAAGTATCACTGCTGGGGGAAAAAAAACAACAAAAAAACAATGCAGTAAATATGAATTAATCAATCAAGTGTCATTTTCAAAAAAGCTTTACATTCAAAGAAAATTTCATTAGAAACAGAGTAGAGATATTTTTAAACCTGCCATCCACAAATGGCAGTCAGAGGCGGCGGAATTAAGTGACCACTAAAATCAAGTTGCCCTAATCAGGTCTCAAGCCAACGGAGTCGAAGGAAGCGAAAGTCTTGTCACTCTGACAGATGAGCGTGTGTGCGGAGCGGTGGGGAGGGATAACGGATGGGAGTCACCTTGGTGGAGGTGCATCTGGAGTTTGGGAATTCATGCTACCACGTACCCTGTCTCACCTGATTGATCAAAAGGGAAGGGGCCCGCCCGCCTATTCCGGGGACCTATCACGTCCCCGTGTGGCAGATGCAATCTCCAGGGAAAGCAGCTGGTCCAAGGCTTCATTTGTGCCGGTTACTTATTGAGACAATCTGTGTGCAGTTTTTCTTTTATTTCCACCGGGAGCCGAGAGCCTATTCTGCTGGCAGAGTGGCGACGGGGTGACCGCAAGATCAAACAACAGCTTGGCTTTACAGCTACAAATTAAGGGTTAACAAAGTTCTTCGCGGGAGCAGGTGCAGGGCACAGCTGCAGCGCTGAGTCACTTCACAATTCGTCCTATTGATCACATTTTGACTGGCATTCTGAGCCTCCCGACTGCGGTAAACACAGTCTGCACGGATGAATACAACAGCTTCCAGCATGTCACAATGTCTGCAGTGTTATCGAAACCTCAGCAAGCCTTGGGTAGAAAGAAAGAATGGTGGAAAAAATTATGACAATTAGTGCATTTTATTATATAAAGGTGAACATTTGTCCAGAATGCATATTATAGCCTCTATAAGGCAATGGATAGGGACTTGAATACAATGCATGTGAACTGACATACCCGTAGGCCTGCATTATTCACTGAGCTGATGGGAAGACACAACAACGCCAAGCTAGTGACTTCAAATTAGCTTACAATTAGATAAAAATATTTGTAGTGCAAACGGATCTGCAAATTGCATTTTATTTTCAGATTTTCAGAGTTTCTAGTCTAGTCATGCCAAGGCATGCCAAGTGGAACAATGCTTAAAGCCTTGGTCAGCCTTAGCCAAACTGTCACTGCGTTCAAATAGACCAATCAAATTTGTTCTTGCCACTTTAGCCAAGTCACTGCCACTCAAAGATTCCTCTTGGCAAGACGTGAGCTGCATTGGACCATCCTATGGTTGGCAGCAATTTGCAAGGTGGTAACCAGAAGTATACAGCCAGACATTGAGGCAAACGTGGCCGGTGAGAAACAGGTTTTCAGTCGCTGTCTTGTTGTTGAGAAAACACCATCCAGTCCTAGTTAAACACCTGTTATTGAAGCATCAGTGCAAACATAGTTTGCAACTTAAACAGTCTTAGTCATGCCTTCCATGTCTTCCCTTTCAGATCTCACCTGTCCCCTTTCATTTGCTCTGCCTCTTTTTGCATAAATGACTGGAATCCAATGGGCTAGGAACTAGGAACTAACAAAGTACAAATACTTTGCTGCTGAACTTAAGTGGATTTTTTTTTTTTTAGGTATCTGTACTTCACAAGTATTTCTTTTTCTGACAACTTTTTACTTCTACTCCCTAGATTTGCACACACATATCTGGATGTTGTAATTGTTGCATTGGGAAAAAAAAATGCTTGTTACTTTTGTGTTTAAAAGTGACAACCTGTTCAAGGTATTGTGTTGTTGTTGCTTGAAGCATAGCTATTTGAACTATGTTGTTGCTGTATTTCAATATAAAAGTGGATCATATTTTAGAGGGAGACTATTTTTGAATATGTCAACTTTGAGGTCACTCTGGTCAGTCCAGTCCAGATTATTTCATCACAACTTTTTAATTTTTGTAAAATTTGTTTCATTAATGGCAAAAAATATCATTCTTACTTTTTACTTCAGCACATTTCAGAACCTTAATATTCTTACTTTCACTTGAATCAGGCGTTGAATTAGTACTTTTACTTTTACAACAGTATATATGTATATATATATATATATATATATATATATATATATATATGTATGTATATATATATATATATTTTTTTTTTTACAGAAGTATCCATATTTAACTTATATACAGAAAGTGAATACTTTTGCCCCCTCTGCTTATGACCGTCTTTCGCCGTGAACACTAAAAGGAAACCTGTCAACAAATCCTGGCACACATTTATCTGGCAAATAACACAAGTTCATCGTCCGTCACCGTCTCGACAGGTGAGGCGAAAGGGCAGATCTCAGATAAGCAAATTGCAACGTGGAGCCTGTCGCCCAGCTGTTGGAAGTGGGAATTCCCCAAGTGATGTCTGGTGTAATATCGGCTGACAGATCGCCTTCCTGTCACCAGGACGTCCGTCTCGGGACTTGACCACATCAGAGTGCTGGGTGCGGTGTCGGATAGCTGTCTATTGATGAATGATTATAATTGCTGAAGATGGACTGCACGCCTTGCGCCCCTGGGGGGCCCCGGCGAGACGGATGGGCCGATTTGTGATGCAGAGGGAGGCCCACAGCGGCATTAACTATTAAAGCGTGGTTATCTGAGGGGTAATGGCTGTGCCAGGAGCCCTGAAACAAACTTGAGAAAAGAGGTGGGCCGAGCCCAGTGTTGATGCATGGGACCTGCTTCTGCAAATTACAAAAGACCCCGCTCTCCAGTCACACTGATTATCTGCGAAATGTCACATACTGTTGAGCAGGAAAATTAATCAAAACAGCGAAAGCTGGCAACGTGCTCCGGTATATTAGAAAGTAAAGGCACCTTTTAGTTTCACGTGAGGAGGGTTTTCAAAGGAGCCAAAGTCAAAGTGCTAAACGCTGCCGGCTATTGCTCCTGGTTTACTAAACAATCCAATTAAGACTCTTCACAGTCGGCTACTCCATCCATCTGTCGACGACGGTTCTGTCTTTAGCTAACACGAGCGGGCGCACGTGTTCGGATTTGTCTTCACTCTCTCTGGAGAACAAATCATTCCGACCTCACGCAAAGGTGTTGCAACAGAGCCTGGCAAAGTCTGAAATGATGCACCATACCCACCACCGGGTCTGTCTCACAACATGCTCCGGTGAATGAAAGGAAGCCACTGTGAAGGAGGGAGGTCAGCAAGTGTCTCTCGGTCGCCACCTCTGGCTGCCTCTGCTGTTTTTGCTTTCCATTTTTTCTGCAAAGTTGCACTCGTTAAACTTTCTTCACTGCCGACATCTTCCGCAGCACTTCTTCTTTCACCACTTTAAGTCTGGAGTATCATGACCGAGAGGGGAGAAAATTGATTTCACTGTACCCTTTTCCTACCCCCTTCCTATTTTTTTTTATCACCCCCTGAGCTCATCTTGTAAATGTCCCCTCAGAGTCGATTGGCCTGAGGGATGGAGGAGAGCAGGGGAGGGCTGGGCGCAGCAAGCAACCATCTATCCTGGGTACCTAGGAAAAGGAGGAGGAGAAGAAGAAGAAGAAGGAGGAGGAGAAGGAGAAGGAGAAGGAGAAGAAGAAGAAGAAGGAGGAGGAGGAGGAGGAGAAGGAGGAGAAGAAGAAGAAGAAGAAGAAGAAGAAGACGATGGGAGGGGAGCGCAGGTTGCCGTTCCACCTGCCGGCTGAATAAATCATCGCAAAGTCCATTTTGCAGCTGCAGTCCAATTAACCAAAGGGGACCCTGCGAATGCATTCAGGTGCCGTGATTAATTACGCGGCACTGACAATGCACGCCAAAGCTCACAATATCCTAAAGGGCAAACGGCGTGCAGGTTTTAAGCCCCTTTTAGAAGTGATACCTTTGAATTATTTCAGTTTGTAATGGACTTTTCTTTCTCTCGCTCTTCTTTTTAAATGTTTTTATTGATGGCTGCTAATAAAATGCTTAATCCACAGCCGGTGTGACGCCACCGGCAGGCAGGTTTCTGTGACATCACACGCGTGCAGGGACTTCAACCGTGCCGGCCTGCTCCTCATATTGAAAAACTAAATAAAATTTAATTAACACTGGGCAAGTTGGCCTTTAGCAGTAATTGAGGGAGCAATTATTGAAGCCCATTACAAAGCCACGAGGCTGCTTTCAGGTGATAAGAAATATGGACTTTTCTGCAAGGAAGAGCTCACAGAGGCGAAATGCAGAGTGGGAAATATGGCATTATTACTGTAAAGTATGTACTGCCTCTGCTCAGAAGCATTGCAGTAATTCCACTATAAGCAAATGCACTAGACTTCTTTATTTACTTTATTTTGATTTTTAGAAACACTATAGAAAGTGTGTGCCAAAATATCTTTCTGATGTCACAGAGGACGCTGATACCTCCAGCCTGGCTAGTAACACCCTGAGATGTCAGTAACCTCTGAGACCTGAAACTGGCTGCTGCCGACACAGAGCCAGGTTTAGCCGGAAGTGAGCGTAGCGTTTCTTGCTGCAGCAAAGGCTAAATATGCTGGTTCTAAAAAACACTTTTGGAATAACTGATGATGTGAGGAAGCTCCATTGGTGTCTGGGGTGAAGGTGGAAGTGTGCAGAAACTGTAAAACAAACTGTTTTTATTCATTATTCTATGACCCTGTCACAGCTTATGTTTAGCACCACGTGATTACTACAGCTACGTGTTAGCTGTAGATTTAGCTAGATTCATCAACTATCCTAAGCTGTTTGTCCTGTCAGAGCAGGCAATATGGCCTGTAAACATTCCCAACAGTGTGTTTTGGCAACAGGTAGTGAACAACAAGGTGTTTTCCCGTCGCTTCACGCCGTCTCTGATGCGACGTGTCGCTTGCGGCTACGACCGCGCACAGCCTTTATCCCATTCGATACACGGCGGGGTAATTAAATCCAAAAATTAAATTGAACGTTGATGGAAGACGAGCAGACTTGCATATCAGCGAGGTTCCCTCTGATCTCCCAGCGGGAAAACAATAGCGTATCGCCGTGTCGCAGTTTCGCTGCCGATCACGTGCCAAACGCCTTTAGCGTCGCTACTCCGGCTCATTTGAATGGTGGCTTTTAATTGAACATAAAAAGGCAGAGGAGAAGGTGGAGCGTAAAGGTTAATGGGACTGACACAAAGGGCAGACGGCGCAAGAAGTCTTGCCTTAAGTGTCACATACTGCTTTCATCACGGCCCATACAAGGAGCCAATTAGATTCATTCAGTAATTACGTCAACTCTGGTGACGGGGCCCAGCCTTGCTTTTCTGGGGGATTAGAGCTCTCTCCGAGACAACCGCTGGTAATAACCTCCATCACTGATATACCCGGCCTGACGTTTGACTGCTGCCGTGGCCAATAGAAAGGTCATAGAAGATGTAACGAATGAGAATAGAGGAAAGACGAGACAAGGAAGTAATTGGATAAAGGCCTGGTCAGTGGGAGAAACGCCCGCTGTCCACTGTTTGCTCTGGAGCTGTTCATATCGGCACATAGATTGTAATTTAAAAAAAAAAAAAAATTATATCGCACAGTGTTTGATAAGAATCTAAGGCAGAGACGTCACTTTTGCTGTGTTTAAAAGGTACTCAAACCTTTGGACCGTCTTCACATTATTTTTACTCGATGTAATTTCTACTCCAATACATCCTGATCACAATGTTGACTAGGGCAACTGGGCAAACTTGTCATAAGTCATACTTTGGCATAGTTCCAAACTGCTGTAAAACTATATGTCCCATAATTAAAATTTAAAACTGAGCTAGAAGGCTTTTACTTTTTTTTTTTTAACAGTTTGGGTTTACGGCCTAACACTGGCAGATGGAAAAACAGATGTATCCTGGGAGCAGAGAAAGCAACAGCAATTGGACCCTCCTCTGCTGGCCGAAACATACTCAGAAAAGTGTTTTTTTTTTTTATAATTACGTAAACAAAATTATTCTTCATAGTCTGTTCATGTCATATCATATCCACTTGGTTGTGCTGCTGCTAGAGTTGTACATTATGGGAGAGTTTTTATCCAATCATATTTCAGCTAGCTGTTTTTGCGTTGTCAAGTTCTATGAAATTTGCCTGAGGCCTTCAGAATCAACAGAGCAGCCTCCTGCATGCTGTAAGTGAGAAAACAGTCAGCTGCAAGAGCCAACCAGATCTTGAGTCTGCAATGCCAAGGCCAGCTGGAGGGTCTTACGTTGAACGCAGACAGCACGAGAGCCTGAACGACTTAACTAAACCTGGGGAATCGTCAGCCAACACTACGAACCCACAATGGCCGAAGGAGAAGATAAAGATTTGGTTGCCGAATCATCTGCAATTCATTATGTAAATGATGTGGTGGATTGAAGCAGCAGCTGCGCAAAATTACTCAGTCGGTTCGCTGTTGCATTTTCTCAAAAACAAATGCAATTCATCTGTTTACTTTTATTTAAATTAGTAGTTTATTTTGTTGTCGTCTCCTTGGTGTCATATATGAAATGGCAATAAAACAGGTTATTGGACAACTTTTTTAAGCTCACAGAGTGCACTTTTGGCAGACTATCAAAACTTTGTGGACTAATGTGTTAAAATTGCTAAACTTTTATTTTAAAGATTTGACAGTTATTTGTGGTCTTAGTTTCCTACTCTGTAGTGTGAATTTGAGTTTATTGATTTTAAATGCTGTTGCTTGACTTGCCTTTATTAAGATGATGTCATGTCAAAGTGTGATTCTATATCGATGATCTAGTCGTGGTGTCATTTGCATGGTATTACTAAGCACTGACGTAACTGAAGGCCTGGGCGTGAAATGCATGCCGGTCACATGACACGTGACTGACAGTGTGACGCTGGTGACTGCTGAGAGCCAAAGCTTGATCCAGGCTCAACTTCAGACAACTCAGTGGTGTTTGTTGTAGTTGGATGACAGAAGCATGCTGGATGAATGGAAGACGCTGCTTGTTTGATTTGGTCCTTACCAAATGTGACCACTGCCTTGTTTGTGTCCTAGATCAGTTTAGCAGAAATCTAAGACCAAGCATTTTTGCAGAGTGCTGAAAACAGAGGGTTAATTTTATTTTTCTGTTTTACATGTAGAATTCTATTTTGGATAAAGAATTGGCCTTACACTATTCTGTTCATGTCGAGAATAACAAACAAAGATGTGCACATGGGTATAATAAGTTGAGTGACCTTAAAAATGCATAAAAACATCATTAGGATGAAAAGGTTGACAGCAAGTGAAATAACACCTGCAGGATGCTCAACCTCCCTTTACTGCACCCCTGGACTGCAACAGACAACAGCCAGATGTAAACACGCTCCACTTATAACAGATCAATCACATCTACCGAAAAGAGGTGTGCAAATCAAAAGTGCAAACGAGTCGTTGTCAGGAAAGACAAACATGAGTGTCTGACGCAGAGAGGACAACATGTGAAACACACGCTGACAACTGTGCGCAGCAGATGACTTCACAGGAGTTCTTTTTTGGGGTTTCCACTCATCTGTTATTCATTTATTCCGATGCAACTTTGCAAGGGCGGCTGCTTACCTCCAATGGATACAAGCCAGCGTGACCTCTTTATAAATCCTTGGGTAAAAAAAACTAAACTAAACCAAAAACATCAAGGCCGAGAGAGGCCACAGATTAGACTGCCTTGCTGTTGCTGTGGGCGACGAACAATCTAAATCAGTGTTTTTCGTGGGTAAATGTTTTGCAGGCTTACCTCGCTCCTATCTGTGGACGTCCGCCAAATTATCGGCCGCGAGACCGAACGCGTCCCCGACCGGGTTTTAATCCTCGAAAGTCACTGTGACACAGGAACACAAAGTAAGTTATCCCGGCGCAGCGACTGTAAACTCACTTTGGTATTGACCGACCGGGGAAGAATATCACAGGCAAAAGCAATTAAGATAAGCCAGAATGCTCAGTGTACTTATTGCATGTTCGGGCCGAGCGGCAACCCTATTAAAAATTCCTTTGTGGCCATGAGTGTACATCTCTGCATGGTGACGGGCTGCTGCTCCTGCACCTACATTTGCATTCCAACAGTAGCTAAATCTTTATATATATATGTATATATATATATATATGTATATATATATATATATATATATATATATATATATATATATATATATATATATATATATATTATATATTTTTCTTTTGCTAATATAACCTCAAAGGCTCCCAGTCTGGTGCTGGGCCATTGATAATCCTTTTGAATAAACCTCATTTTCATGTGTAAATATTTTTTTTCTGCCAGGGTTCATCTCAGGCTGTGCTCCTTCCTCGCCCACACAGCCGATGCAGGTTCATCTGCAGCAACATGCATTGTGGCCGCGCTCCGGCTGCAGCTTCCTCTCGGGGATTAAAAACTCAACGCGACTTATCCTGCATGCAAACGATTGTAAAGGCGGCTCGGCGGCTCCTCTGCAGATAGGGAGCCTCGGTGTATTAACAATGACTCTTGGTTCCGGCTGCAAACGTTTCTTTGAATTGGATTACATTGGCACAATGTGCGCGGGGCGACGTTCTTGTCGCAGATAAACTGCGCCGGCGCGAGGAGGAAAGGGTGGGAGTGGATGGCTGGGTGTTCTCCCTCCGAGGGACGAAAGTGACAGTTCATCGGGAAAGTCGGCGAAGCTTTAAGGGCGCTGAAACAAGAGTCGGATATTTTGGGAAGAGCGTGTTCATTGTGCATCCACTGATAAGACGACTTAGCCCAGCAAAGGCCTAGAGCTTTTTTTTATTCATTCATTCATTTATTTATTTAATTCAACGATCAAAGAAATGATATAGAACTTTAGAATGTGTGAACTTTATGCTGCTGGAAGGTAGCTTTACCTTAAGTCAAGGCCAAAGTTGATCTGGTGCCAACATGCTTTGGGGTGACAGAAAATCTAATTCTTCTCATGCAACGTTCTGCAGGATACCAGGCATTTCAAAAAATAGAATATAGACTGGCACAATAACCTCAGGTACTTAAATGTTAAATGGAGCTTTTGTTTGCTTTTCAAATGTAGAACTTTCTTTCGCTGCTGGATCGTCATCAATGTTTTACCACCATCCTTGCTAACCACAGGCAAGACCTGAAAGTTTGGAGGTTTATCAAAGTTTAGCCAAGGTCTCACATTCTTTCTTTTTTTTTTTGTTATATTCGAGGACAAGAATCCACATTAATATATTATAACGCATTAAGACCCTTGCGATCAGCCTCTGCGCATAAGTGAAGGTTAGCCTGTGCCGCAAAAGAGCGAAGCAAATTTTAAGCCTGAAAACTTGGATTCCCAAATGGCCTGAATATAATTTAGGTGGACCAGCTCCTCCCTGCTAGGTTAGTTTAACTTTCGCGTTTTGCTGTTCGGTCAGCTGGGAGAGAAACTTTCATTTGCATAATTGAAAGTGTCGTCAGAACTTTGTTATTTCTACTTTCAGACGACTGCAGTACTTTCACAGCTGTCTGCTATCCCACAAGTGGCTATGGAGCACTTTTGGAGGCAAGATGAGAATAACACACTTGTACATACATATTTATCTATCCACCCATCCATCCATCCATACAGTACATACATATGCATATATCTACAGATGCATAAGTGCGCGCGCGCGCGCACACACACACACACACACACACACACACACACACACACACACACACAAACGTACTTATGTAAACAGAGGGTTTAGGCTTTTTCACAACTTCTTAAAAGATAATTCTCTTGACTTTTTATTATTAATAAGACTTAAGACATTTTTAAAATAAAGATCCATGGACCCTATCCCTGCTGTCATAGGGCAAAGCTATCTCAATTATCATGATTTTTATATTTTTGTGTGATTTTTTCATTTGAGATGCTGACATGTTGGGTTTTGTGATGAAATCATCCTGATTTGGCAGACTGGCAGCTCTCGAAGGCTGAAATCACACATTCCTCGGTTACGTTTGACTTATATACGACATTCCCAAGAGTGAGCCACAGTCATTTATTGAGTGCAGCTCCTTAGTGTTACACCCTCCCCCTGTCTCTTTCTAGACAATAATGTTAGTGTAAGAGCATTTTCAGCATTGTTAGCTCTGCAGCAGTTATAGTAAAAAAAAAAAAAAAAAAGTCAGGACAATCCCACAGACCACCTCGTGACAATCTCAATTTTTTATGATGTTGAGATCATGATCTTGGAATCAAAGTGCACAGCTCATCACTGATCTGCTGAGTTTTAGCCTGAACAATTCCCCTGCTGGAGAACAGGGAACATTTTCTTTAACTTTTATGCTGACAGAATTCAACAAGCTCCACCCCGGCACTGTGTGGAAGCAGCAGGATGGTCTTAAGTGTTATTTCCTGGGCAAACAGCAGCAGTGCAATGCCACACTTGACATGCAAATATGAATCGATATGGGACTCCGCGTTGTTTGGAAACGGCTAAAAAGGCTCTCGCAACCAGCAACCCTGCTGGATTTTGTCAAAAAGAAATAAACAGAGATGGGATATTGTGGCAGAATGGAATACGCCAACACACACACACACACACACACACACACACACACACACACACACACACAGACCTGAATGGATGGGCCCGTCTGTGACACCAGAGATGTTCCGTCATTGTTCAGCAATGCGCGATGCAGCGGAGGCCACCAGCACTAATGAATTTATGTTCATGGAAAGCTGCAGGGTCGGGGGCGGAGGCAGGGTTCGGGTACCAGGCGGACTGCTGGCCCGCTGCCCAGATGGCCGCAGCTCTGCCCCGGGGGCTCCGACCACCTGTCTCACCCTGGCTCCCTCATGGAGCAACTAATGCAGAACTGACATACTGTCCCACCCCGAGCCCACTTTTCCAGTATCTCTCCTCCAGCTCATTTGCTCGCTTGCTGACTTTGAGGGTTAGTTAACACGTTCCCAAGTCCCCTTACGAACGCAGCACGGCGCGGCCACACACACACACACAGGGCTCTCATCCCATGTTGTTTACAGAGTTATTTATGCCTTTTCATCTTGAACTCATCACTCTAGCGCCTCAGTTCAAGTCTGGTTAAACACAACCAAGGGAGAGAGCAAAGGCATGCACATTTGATGCAGGGAGATGCAAGGCTTTTCTCATGTACTTCAGAAACTCGGCTTAATAATTAATTTAAAGCGAACCAAAACATTTCAGGTCCGACAAATTCCCCCCTCCCTTTTTTTTTAAAAAAAGCCCATAAGATCATAAGCTGTCGGCTACGATGAAGCTCAGCGAACCTAAACGTAAAAGCCACAGACTTACATCTGACAAAATGACACGATTCACCTTGTTGAATCTTCTTTCCGCTCCAAGCTGCAGCAACTCTTATTGGACCTCAATTAACCCCGCTGCACCTCCTCGCCCTAACCTGCCCAGCAGCCGGGTCGCTGCGTTTCTGATAACCTCGCTCGTCCATCTTGTCGGCCGCTGGTCCGAGGAGATCTAAATCCAATGTCGTCTGCGTAAATCAATTGGTTTTTAGGGTTCCGCAAACCAATCGGCTTCGTTCTACTCCGGGCAAAACCGAGAAACATGGGACCGTAGCTTCAGGGCCTGTCATGTGCAACTAATGTTGCCCCCTGGAGAAAGCCAAGCGGCAACAAATCAATCTGATCAATCTGGTTTGCACAAATGGAGACAAAAAGACTGTCCAGGCAATCACCCTCTGAGGTTTGACTCTCCTCTCCAAACACCTTCCAATGGCTTTATTTACTTATTTATTTATTTTTTAACCAAAAAGGTATGTGGGATACACCCAAAGGATCAGAAATGCCAGGCGAAGGTGTTATGACCGAACAGCATCAAGCAGAACTCCTTGAATATACCTCTCTTCAATTAAAAATCCATAAGCTATTGCTCCCCTCGGCTCCAGTGTGTACAGATAAATGTGACTGGATAATTAGATTTACAATAATGATCATCCGTAACAACCATTCAGGTTCATTTCAAACATATTGGCATTACAAGAAGTGAAAACATGTCGGATGCATCACGTGCAGTTGGATGATGTTGCTGGAACTGCTGGGGGGTGGGGAAGGGGGGGGGGGGGGTGAAGAGAGGGGATTTTCCTTTTCCTTTCAGAACCGGTTGTGAACCTGCTGAGACCGCATGCAGCTCTGCATCCGAGCGTGTGATTTAAAGGCGGGCCTCGCGGACACGTCCGTGGGGTTCAGAGCGCCGAGCGGCACTTGTCATATTAGGTCTCTATCTTGTTTGTGCTGGTGCTGACTCGCCGCGCTCTGCGCTTTCATTAGGAGTCCCTGTTAGCGCCGCAGCCGGCGCTCCCTCGCCGCTCTGCCGGGAGATATGGCGCGGCCGTGAAATACGAGCGGCCACACATAACTGCGCGTCATCCGAGCTCGCCAGCGGCTGCGGGGAGCGTCGCAAAGCCTGCGCCAGGTAATTACCCCGTCTCATTTTAAAGTCGTGCTGGAGCACAATTCATGGTGATTTATTTGTTTCCCTGCTTTTTAAACAAGAGCCGGGACTCCGCCGCGTCGGGGGACTGAATCACTTCCCGGCATCCAGAAGGGGAGCCCTTGAGAGGAGCGCTCATAAAATCCTGCTGCTCACCTCGACCTGGGCGGTTCCGGCAGAGAGCGGAATTATTCATGGTGGGAGATCATGTGACTGGCCCAGGACGGGAATAGGTGTACTTTTGTTACAACCCATATGATTTATTAATTCAGCTGCCACCCACATCAATTTAATAATTGAGACGAGGGAGTGTTTGAGGACAGGCTTAGATTTTTGCGCTGGGAAATGTGTGAAAAAAAATAAATAAAGAGTTCTCCAGTGGACTGATTGTGTGATATTCTAAGCTTAAAACCTGTCTTTGTTGACGCAGAGTGCAATCGGCTGACTGTATATTGCTGCAGGCGAGGAATGCAGAAACAAATATTTTGTGAAATCATCTTTACAAGCTTCATCAATGAAAACGTGGGTGTTTGTTCCATTGGGATTCTTGTAATTATTATTATTATTATTTTTTAAATCTCTGTTCTGTGACATTAGAGCTACAATCTTGCAGGAAAACAGGAAAATTGTCGTAATATCAGCTTTGAAAGTAACACAGCACAGAAGGACATGCTGATCAACTCACCCTCTATCTATCTATCTGTCTGTCTGTCTGTCTGTCTGTCTGTCTGTCTGTCTGTCTATCTTGGAAGCACCTAAACTTCCAGCTCCTTGACCTAGATGATAAAAAGTTAGACCACATGTGTAGACCACCGGAACAACTTTTCGACAACGCTGTCCGCATGCATAATTTAGCGTCGCGCTGTCGAGAGAAGGAGGCCAAAGCTCAAAAACAATAACTCTATCCAACCATCATACTTTCAGCCCAACAGCCTGTAAAAAAGGACCCAGAGACGGGGCCGAAAATTGTGCTGATGGTGAGTAGAAATCCTTATTGCAGCGTTTGGCTACAAAGGCAGAAATAAAGACGTCACTTCAGCGATGAAGACAGTCATCATCAGCCACCTGTGATGGCTTGATTGCTCTTTTTCTCTGATGGTATTGAATTTCAATCTGCGGCACACCGCTGTTTTTCTCTTTTTTTCTTACCCTTGTATTTTTTTTTTCGGGGGGGGGGAGGAGGAGAAGAACAACGAGGCAAGCCTCGAGGGGACCACAAAACAGGGACAGAACAAACTGGAGTTGACTCTGAGCTCTTGTGCTGCAGCTTGTTTTAGAGGTTTAAGAAACTGCTTGAGTCAGCATTTACTATGGATAAAGCACCCGCCAGGGTTATTTGATGTGAACTCTGATCTCGCTCAATTGGTAAATCTTTCAAAAAAATAAAAATAAAATCCAATTTTAATGTGCAAATGCAGCTTAAAATGTAAACATGATACCTATCTGACACTCTGACGTGGCAATGCAGTGTTTACGTGTGTCATCTCACAGCAAGAAGGTCGCAGGTTCGATCCCGGGGCTGACGGTCTTCCTGTGTGGCGTCTTGCATTTGTCCTATCTACTTTCACAGTCCGGCTGCTGCAGGAGTGAAGCCGAGTCTGGATGGTTATTTGTCTCTATAAGTGGTCAAGCAATTAATTGACTCAACTTGTTCAGGGTGCCAGCCCAACACATAGACTCCAGAGGGCTCTGGCCGCAGGTGCAGTATAAGCAGCAGGAAATGGATGGATGGGTTTTACTTTCTTGCAAACTCGTTTTTAGCTTTACTCATCAACAACTTCAATATTTTCTTAAAGAAAAAAAAACTTTTCTTGTATTATGCTGATCAAAGTGTTTTACTTAACTAACTGTGCAGCCTCACTTGTTTCAAGATATTACTTACTTTAAGGTGCCTTGTGAGATTTTATTTAAGATACATTTTTTTTAAAGATTAATCTTATAGTAGTTGGGAATGTATTTTGCAAGATCTTACAAAACAAAACAAACAAAAAAAGCTTTTATGAATGCTGTACTGACTGACCTGGCCAGCAGATGAGTTTGTTTACTATTTCATATATTTCCCCCCCATATTTTATACCAATTGACCTCAGGCAATGTTACACCTTGGGCACAATTTTACCATGAGCTGTGGGATTGAAAGGACGTTCCCATGCATGTATACAAAGGATGCAGCTCAAGGACAAGAGGCAATATCACAGGCCGCCCCTTCATGAATAATCGCCATTCTGCTGTTTCATCTGCATAATAAAAGCCGCTCAACATGCTACACAGGTAACAATGAGTATTAAAAGACTCATCTGCACATGCAATACAATGATTATCAGGAGGCAAAAATAAACACGTGCGGTTGTTCATTTTTGCAGTCACACATGCACTTGTGCTGATTACTAATGTTATCGTTCAAGAACGGGAACTTTAAAAAGTATGTTGACAAGTAAAACAAGAATTGAATACCCTGGGGAAGGAAAATACGCCTAATTTTAGAAGCCGAATGGAAAGTAAAATTAAAATACCCAAACAATAAACAAAATGAAGCACATTTATTTATTTATTTTAAATAAAGGAAACCTGGTGATTAAAAAAAAAAAAAAAAAAAAAAAAAAAATCAATGTAGAAAATGTTCATACTACCTTGAAAAACGCGCTATTCCCTCGCTATGAATATTATTAATCGCAAGATGGGTTGTTGTTGTGCACCAATCATCACCAACTGGCTGCGCGCCTGATAAACAATGATAAGCAGATCTAATGTGAAGCGGCTTCACAAAAGCGGGCCGACAGTCAATCAGTCTCAGCGATGGAGTAAAGAGTCAAAGCCGGGTACCGAAGTAGTGAGTGAGTGAGTGCGTGCAGGTGGATGCAGGCTGGAGCGGCTCCTCTCATTCATTACGGCGCCAGCGCTGCGCCGCAGATCAGACCGATGAATCAATAAGTGTAATCAGCGCGCTAATGATAAACATATAAGGGGAAGCGATTGCAATGAACACGTCCGATTTACCCCGAGGGTGGGAGTGGGGGGATGTGTGCCCCAGCGCAATCACTGCTGGTGCTGCGTCCTCGCCAATGCGCGCGATTTCTCCCTGGCAGCTGACAAGCACGGCTGCGGTGACGCCACGAGAACGCTAGGCGGCGCCTGGAGAGTGAAAATTTTAATGCAGCGGGGAGGCGGCGTGCCGTGGTCGGATTCGGACCACACCGCACATCTCCAGCCCTCCCCCGGCGCGCTTGGTTAAACTTGGGGAAATCCTCGCACACAGAAACTACATCAGAACCGCCAGGCTCAGACGACATCACGCGCACACAGTTTGCTGATGTTGTGGAAACAAACATCCATATGACCCTCTAAGCCCCCCCCCGTGAATTCATTGAGAAATCCCTCTTTGTTGCATCCACCAGTAATAATGACACCAACGTTACATTCTAAAACATCTGTTTTTATTCAGCAAGCGCAGCCGTGGATCTGCCCGAGGAGGCACCGATACTCCATGCAGATCCTCCTCCACTAAAAACTCTCCGATGACTCTCCAGCCTGGTTTGGCGTCATCTCCAAAACCAAAACTAAAATCTGCTCGCAATTTCCCCTCTGATTCCAATTAATCGATCATCTACCTCGACCCTTGGAGAAGGAGGGGCGCGCGGGGGGTTAACCCATTGATCCGAATGTCAAATAAGAAGCTCATTTCGATGCAATTTTGCCAGCATCGATTTTACGCAGTCAGTTCCTGCTCCGACACCCCCTGCCTCACCATCAACTCCTCCTCCTCCTCCTCCTCCTCCTCCTCCTCCTATCATACCGTTGTTGTGGAATGCAGCGGTGCTTTTCAGACGCAGCTTCCCCCTCTCAGCTGGCGATCTGACAGTGGCCTCCCCCCGGTTGATAAATAAAGGAAGTATCATCTGCGATCTGTGCGCGGTGGGAGGGGACATCTGTGCGGCGGGGGGAGCAAGAAGGAGAAGAAGAAGAAGAAGGAGAGGAGGAGGAAGAAGAAGAGAGGGAAAAAGTAGGGGATTCGCGCAGAGGCGGCGTTCAGCACCACTCGCTATTGGACAGCGGCGGAGGAGCAGGAGGTCCGACTGGGTCTGGGACTATCGCCGCGTCTGACCCGAACACCAGCTTTTCCTCTTCACAACTGACAGCATTTTTCTTTCTTCCTTCCTTTTTTTTTGACTCGCGCGCATCTGTGCGCTGCGTCTTTGATTTTTTATTTTTTTTAATTTTTTTTTGGAGGGGGAGGGCGTCGCGCGTTTGGCACAGGGAGCCGAGCGCTGGAGGAGAAGGCGCAGAGGGAGGGAGGAAGGAAGGAAGGAAGCCGAAGCGGAGGCGGTCGAAGGAGGACGAGGGGGCCGAAGTTGCGTCTCTCCACTTTTTTTGGGGGGGCTCGCTCGCATCGCAAAGATTTCAAGGTAAGAGTGCTTCCGGCCGGAGCCGCGCGCGCGATGGGAGCCGCTGCCACAGTCAGTGTTACAATATACGCCGCCGCTCGCGCCTGTCTGTGCCAGTGTTGCGAAGGTATTTTTTTATTTTTTTTGCAGAGAGGCTGGAAAGTCAGAGTTGGCGTTGCTTTTGGGAAACGCGGCGCAGGGGGACAGTTGCGTCCCCCCTTTGGGCGAGGGGTGGTGGTGGGGTGAGGGGGAGCGCTAGAAGTCAGTGCCCCCCCCCCACTTCTGAACTGGCCTGGATGCGTCTGTTGTGGAGGCTCTGTGCTGTCTGTCACTCACACTCAACAGATGAATCACCTTCAGTGACGGATAAGCTGAAAGGAGGGGGGGGGCTGGACTGCCGAATGGGGAGTGGGGTGGGGGTGGAGGTGGTGGGGGGGTCTTGGCAATACAATGAATCCCTTCATCAGCCTTGTCTATGGGGTGCCCCCCGCCCCCCAACCCCCTCCTCCCTCCTGCAAGCCCCTCTCCTCTTTCCGGTCCGCTTGGCTTTGGCTGGTGAGCCTCACACAAGCAAACGCGAGGGCTCCATAGGTTTAATCAATGCACACATGAAGGCGAAGGCAGAGGGGGGGTGGTGGTGGTGGTGGTGGTGAGGGGGTCATTTATATTCAACCAATGCAGCGGATGGATGTGCATGTGGTGGGTGAACGGCAGGCGCTCGGTCTCCCCGCGCATTTAACAATTTAATCATAATCCTCCAAGTGAGACATGACGACCCCGCGGGTCATGTGATTTGGTGACACCTCGCTTGTCTACGCATCACTGACTCACGGGGAAGGAAATCATCGCTGCTCATTTGGCTGCTGCCTGTGCGAGCCGCCAGTTTTTGCGACGCTGAAATATTCCAGGAGGGTTTTTGTGTTTCTAGTGGATGGACGAGTCTTTTGTTTTCAGAGACGAAAACCAAACCAAACAAACAAAAACAGCGAAAAAGACAGATTTCATTTTCAAGGCGCCCCTGTGCTTTCCAGAGCAACTTCCTCATCCTCATTGCGAATGCAAGCGATGGCAAAACAAGTAAAAGAATAAGACATAAATAAATCAACGCCACCCACAACACAGCAGATGTTTGACGCTCGCAGGTCTTCAAAGTCTGATCCCCATCTTCAAAACACAGCCTCTCCAAATTAACTCGCGCCATTTCCCCACCTGCCACACAGCAAGACACAATGATTTTTTTTCGATAACCCAGAGAGAGAAGAACAAGGCGTCCCAAAGACAAAACCACATGGTTTTCAAATGTACCGTTTAAAACTTGTCCCCATTCCTCCCCTTTCCCCCTTGAGTCGGATCAAGTTGAGGGAATCTAATTCTGCAGCCAGTCTAAAGCTTCTGCAGTCTGGAGTGCAGATCACCATCGACAGTCACAGTGTGTGAACGTTAGACATGATATGGGGGAGGGAGAATGCTTCCCGAGCCTTTCCAGACGTTTTTTTTTTTTTTTAAATGCACCACTGTAGACAAATCGATCGGAGTGTGAAGATGGCGGCGGGTTTTCTTTTTTGTTTCACGTCAGCAATAAAGCAGATGATCAGTTCGCTAAATGGCACTTTTCATCTTACTTTACCTGATTTATCCTGCTGCATGTGTGCTGTACAGCGTCTGCCTCCTATATTTTCGGCTCTGCCGCTCTTAAACAAGAAATCAATATGTGTTAAACACATTGGTTGAGATGCTCTTAAGGTGCAATTTATGTAAAGTAATGAGATGTTGATTTTTATTTCTGATTCGCTCCTGCATTGAGCTTTTGCACCGTCCCAAAACAACCCAACAATGTTGTTTGGCAGGAGCTGCGGAGGTTAGAGGTGCAGGTTATAGTTCAGCTTAGGGTCTGCCGATGGGAGGTGGGATTTGTTGCCAACGTGGGAGTGAGTGCTGCCCCGGAGGCCCAGTTTGGGGAAGTGGGGGAGTTTGTGGGGGCAAAATGCATTGGAATCAGCTCACAAAACGTTGCACCATTTGAAAAAAACAAAACAGCAAAAAACAAACCATCCATGCAAATTGTCCCTAACCAAAGTGGATACCTGCATTTGAACAGTATGAGGATGTGAGTATGAGTATGGTATGAGGCTTTTTGATTTCTTCGTCTCTTAAAAGCGTCCCTCCCCACAAGTGTCTCATTAAGATGCAAAGCCCGGAGAGGCTCCGACAGACAGACTGTCAGCACAAAGCTCGCCACTCTTAACCTTTCTATCCAAATGAGTTCCCCTTGTTCGGTGAGGCTGATATCCTTCCCTTCCATACACCTGGAAAAATCATCCAGCGCACCTTCATGTCACTTTACCTTCTGACGCAATTCATTTTTCACGCTGCCACGAGTTGCTGTGACACTAGAAGATGAGGGCGGGGGGGCGATGGGGAGGATGCATTTTCTTTTCTTCTCTCCCTCCGTCACAGCCTGACGCTCTTGACTTGTCTCCCTTACAGTCTCGCTGTGAGCGAGAGCGTATACGCCATCGTGGAGACGTACGGTGCAGGCAGGCAGACAGGCAGACAGACAGGCAGGCAGGCAGGCAGGCAGGCAGGCAGGCAGGCAGGCAGGCAGACTCATTTTTCTGAATGTGTCGCCGCAGTTTTAAGTGTTCATTCCTTCACAGTTCCCGTTCACTGCTCCTTGATAATGGCGCGTCCACATTCTGGATCAGCACCTCTGCTTTCTCCTCCTGGCTGCCCATCTGTTCATCTGAGGGACCGTCTGTGCGGCCTCGCCGCGGCCGACCACAGTCTGATGATCTCCAAAAACAACTGTGGATCCATTTCTCACACTCGCGGCTCAAAGCGATTTTCCAAACTGCTGATTCTTCTTCTCGCCAAATTTTTTCCCCATTTTTTTTTTCCATCTTTCTGTGTGAGACATTTTCATAGAAAAGAAGAATTCCATTGCAAGTTTTTAAAAAAAAAAACAAAAAACGAATCAACATGCCGTAAATAGACTCTCCTTTATTTTTGCAGAGAGCGTATTAGACGCCCACAGGTTGAACATCATCATTAGAGTGCCGGCTGACACTAATCTGAAATGACATCCAGTGCTCCGGTTAATTTACAAGATTCACAACACAAACAATGGAGCAAATAATCTCTCCATCCCAGCGAGTGAGCTTCCCATAATAGCAACACGTTTGACAAGGTGTCACATTAATCTAGGTTCTTAGAAAAGGTTCCTCCAAAGCATTGCTGCCCTCAGCAAAACTGGCCTCGCTATATATTTTGAGTAATGTGTCCCCGTTGACGGGCAAATTAGACGATGGATCAATGACTTTTATTTACACGCTGGTTGACGGAGCTCAAACCAGGGAGTGCATGTTGTCAAAGTTTTGGGCAAAAGACAGGAGCCAGTGGTTTTAATGGGACGTCTTGAGCGCGGAATTACGGAGACACTGTTTTCTCTTTCATTTCATTTTAAGAAAAGTAAGTGACTCATCATGGCATTTCCTCTTGGGGGATATTTTTAAGCATTTGAAAACACAAATTGGAGCCATAGCAATAAAATGTGTGCAATATCGCTCTACTGTCGACTAGTTTATGTAATCCTCTGTTGTTGTTTTTGCGAAAACAAAAAGTGCAAATTAAATGGACTGAAAGTCTTATCTGGCTATTCTGACCGACTCGACCTCTGGTCAAGCTGGCAGCAAAAATCAAGACTTCTTCTTCTTTGCATTGTTTCCATTTGGACTCCACCTCAGAGACTTCCGTCTAAATCTGTTTCTACCTTTTGGACAATGCAGTTTGCATCACTCTGCCGTCCCTGATCCAATGTGGACAACTCAACCCACAGTGGTCACAGTCTTGTTATTACCGCTTAATCTTAAGTCTTAATTATGCACAACAACGTTCCTATGCGGCGCTGGTGGGAATTGGAGCGCTTAAGCGATTGCAGCGTCCCTGAGCTGCAGCGATACACCAAGTTAAAAGTTCAAGTGCTGTTTGACTCTGTGAACACAAAATCTGACCAAAACCTGGCAGCGCACCACAATACGTAAGCATAATAATAAGAACACCCACTAGGTGAGGCTGAGTTGCATCATTCGCTCTACTGCGCTGGTGTGTAGCACAGAGATGTTGGCGGCTGCAGCGGCTGGTGGCGGCTAAAGCTCAAAGCTCGGCTCAAGTGGACCACAGGGGGTTTTTCACTGACAATGAATGAGAAGTATTGTGTTTTGTTGTTGCATTCGACACCACACACGGCTGTTATTCAACAGCGGCGCTTGGGGAATGCAAAAAGACAAACTGCTGTTCATTACTGGCAACATTCTCCATTTTCCTGTCCTTTAAAGAGGACACAGAGGTAAATGTGAAAGGGGGGCGTGGAGGGGGGCTCCTTCGCGTCTGTCATTGATATTCCCGGCAAGTCAGTCGAAACCTTTTCCCACGTCAGTTGTCAGCGTTAAGGTCGGCTGACCACTCATGGATATGCATGAGTGTATCCGCGCGCCCTCTCGCGATCTCCCCGAAACGCTTCCCAAAACGAAGTTGTCGGAGAAAATCACGCCTCGGTGAGTTCAAAATGAACAGCGGCATCTGCGTGATCTTTGTTTTCATTGCCAAAAAAAAACCAAAACAGCAATAATAACGCATAGATGTGAACATCTCAAAACCGCGTCGGAAAACGGAAAAAAACACAGGCCGAGGTGCTCAATAATGTGCGGCAGAAAATTGCAGAAATGAGTGGGAATAATTATCCCCTCTTTTCCTCCTAATGCGCGGCTTCGGGGGGGCCAGTTCTTTTCCGCTGCAACAGGCCACTCCAGATTAGTTCTTGTTCTGCACACCAGCGTCTGGCAGAAATCTCCTGCCAGCAGCAGGGGGAAGCCACAGCCGAGTCCCCAAATTCTGCCGTCAAAAAAAAAAAAAAAAATCCCACCCAGCGCTCAGCGTTGCCGCCCCTCTCTCCCCCGATTACAGTCCAGAACGGGACCATATGGAAACGTTCAGTGATATGCACACATGCACGCTCACGGCGGAAAAGGTTTTTGTTTGCCGTGGTGAAAACAGTAATTAAAAATGAGCCTTGCCAAACTGGAACACGTCCTCCACGAGGTCAGCTCAGGTTTTTAATTTTTGGGGAAAAGCAAAGCAAATCCACTCTCACTCTGCAGCGGATCCTTATAGATCCAACGCCTACGTTCAATTTTCTCATTAGTCCTCCACTGCCTTAAACAAAGATGGATGAAAAAAAGAAAGAACGAAAGAAACAAAAGTGCCCGAGCTCTGCACTACCATTGTTCAAAGGCCAGTGGAGGTATCACCACTGGCAGGCGGCCGACATGATTAATTGCAATCTCACGCTCTTCTTGTTTTGCCCCACAACCACAATCGAACCTGGACAAAGCTCGGGAGGAAGCGGAGGACAAATAAACGGAAGCGCGGCGTCGCTGCTCTCCGGCGGAAAAGCAGAACGCATCGACCCCCCCACCGCCGCCTCCCTCCACTCCCAGCGTGAGGCACATCACCTCTGAGCGCTGCTGATTGGCCGGCACAAATTAGCTTACGCGGGCAACGCATGCAAATGATTATCAGAGGAAAACATGCAGGTCCACGTTCGCCCAGCCTCTGCCGCGCTCTTCGTGAAGCGACGCAACCCGAATGCGCTCCACGGTTGCTTACACTGAGCTGCGTTCAGCAGCGTCACTCTGCGTACAGCCGTTACAGGTTTTGGGTGTCTGGGACGCTGCTGTTTAGCCTTTTTAACGGGGGAATTCGGGGCTTCGGCGAAGCACCGCAGGTCCGGCTTAAATGCTCTCCCGATCTGTTCGCACTCATGACTCTGAGAATCCTCGTCGTTGCCCTTCGCCCTTCCTTCCTTCCTTCCTGCGTCGCACCTCAGCTCCCTCCCTCCGGTAACGAAATGCCTGTATTTTACTCCAAGATTACTAATGCAGAGGAGGCGAAATGGGATGGCGCGTCTGCCACTCCCTGCTTTCATGTCTGACATCTTGTAAGTGGGGAATTAAAGGCTGCATGCAAACACGCGGCCCGAGTGGCAGCCGCTCTCCCGGAGCGACAAATAAATACCGTTCTGTGTTGAATGAGGGCCTAAATAGAACGTACGTACTGGCTGCAGGTGGGGAAGACGGGCAGACTCTGATACAGACTGATTACATTCAACATGCACATTCACCAATCAATTTACAGAGACACTTTGCACATTCTTGGTACCTAAGAAAGTGGCTGCTGAGTGAGTGTATACACATATATATGTATGCATATATACACTTATGTGTGTGTGTGTGTGTGTGTGTTTACAGACAGTCAAGGTTGCATGTGTTGTGCATTCGCAGAAGCTATTCTGCAGATCTTGGTTGTTCCCAGTGGTTCCTGCTGCCTCTCCATGGTCTCCAACCAGTCTGGCCCATTCGAACCTATCACATCAAGGAGGCCTTTCCCTCCACACAACTGCTGCTCGCTCACTGGATCTTTCCTCTTTTAGGGGCCGTCCTCTGGAAACCCACGAGGCGGCTTGTGCCAGTGTGAGATTCCCGGTAGCTCAGCCGTTTGTGAAACACTCAAGTCCTCCTGGCATCAACCACCATGTTCACCAAGTTCAAAGTCATTCTTCCTCATTCTGACGCTGGCTTTGAACCTTAGCAAGTCATCTCCGCCACGTCTGCATGCATGTGAGATGCACTGAGTTGCTGCCGCGTGATTGGCTGAATAATGCAGCTCTTTTGCTTTCCAAGCATTTCAACACGCCTTGAGTAAAGCGGCTGGTGAGTGTATATCAGGTTCAGACTGGGAGGACTAGCCTTTTGCAACGAGGCCACATAAAGACAGAGGTCTGTGGTGAATGCTGCAAAAGTAAAGGCATCCTTTTTAGCGCAGCTAATTAATTGGCAGCAAAGTCTATCGGCTCCGGCGGTGGCAGATGGCTGTGAAGCTTCCACCAATTAGCTGGAATGGCTGAATTTGAAGGAAAATCGTGGTTTCAACGGCAAAACTGCACCCGTTTCTTTTCCCTTTTCTTTTTTTTGGGGGGGGTTTGCACTGTGTGTTTGAACAGCTCCAGATTTGTTTGTGAAACATCAGACGGCTGTTAGCACTGACTCCTCTGCCTCATCCATTAGCACTGGCATAAGTGTCGGCTGTTTGTCTGGGGTCCATCACTGATGCGATCGGGGACACTACACCACAAGTGAACGCATGCAGCTCTACAAACATAACCAGCTCTAAATATAGACTATAAAAGTTAAAGACCCGCTGATCGTCACATCCCGCGTGATGCGAAATTTGTCCTCTGCATCCGAACCATCCCCAGAGGGAGCGGTGAGCCACAGCGGTGCCCTGCTCGGTAGTCACTGGGTGAATTCACCAATTTCTGTTTATCACTTCACATGGGCACAGATATCAGTCACAATCCCTTGAAGAAGAACAGACGGAGATTTCAGAGATTTGAGCGCGCAGCAACCTCCAAAGCCACTGGGTTGCTGCTGGATGCAGATTTCAAGTCTGAAATCTTGCTCATCCGTCTTGCCAACCTCCAACCTTGAGCTTTTTCACAACAATGAACATTGTCACATTGTCGCTCACACAGTATTGAAAGGATTTTAACCATGTCCTTTGCAACAATAGGAAGCCTTGAGCCGGTCTTACCTTGTAACAAGAGAAAAATAAATCAGACTGGTCTACTTTATTGTGACAAAAAGTGAGTTTAAGCGCCTTTTAATCACTTTTCCAAGTTGGTCTCCAATTTGCAAATTGTATCCATTGGCTTTAGCTCACATGGATGTGCAAATTCCGTCCAAAGGATTTAGGAGGCAGTACATCTTGTGCACCAGGTTTCTTGCAGAGAGAGTTAACACCATCCACTTAAACTCACAGTTTCAAGTAAGTCAATATTTTCCGTCTTAACCTGGCAGCGTTGTTGCTGTCATATTACTGTTATTATGACATCAGCTACTGGCTGACACTGCATTCAAACGTCTTGCATGTCACTGTGCTAAATATGAAGCCTCTACCAGCCTGGTCCAGAGAAAATACAACATTAACATAACATTATGATTTAGAGTCTATTGCAGTGAAAACAGACTTCTCATCTTGTTAAAAACAAAACAAAAAACTTTGCACATTTTGAGTAATCTAAGTTTAAATTTACTCTGTATTGCTTCATAGGGTATTTTTCTTATTTGACTGAAACACGACTTTGCTTTTGCTTTTTTAAATTTCAAGGCTTTAATTGTTTGAATTGATTGTAAAGAAACATTTCTGCGCCAAGTCGATAAATTACGACCAGCGTCTGGAAAGTTGCAAGTTGAAAACTTTGCCCTGTCGGAAATACACTGTTGACTTGAGGAATTTACTTCAGATTTGCAGCGTGAACCCAGGCGGACGTGGGCAGAATCTTTAATGAGCTCCTGTGAACCGCGTTTGTTTTGTGATTCAAGAGACCTGGCACTTCCTGTCTGACTTAGCCGGCGTGTCGTGTCTTTGTTTACAGTGTGGCTGTAACGGGGTCTCGGTAGAATTTCCTCAGTCAATACAAACACTGTCCGGGATGCCGACTGGTTCACATCGCGGCGGCAATGTGCACGCACTTGCGCATGCACACGCACGCACACCCGCACACACAGAGCGTCTCTGTTTGAAAGCCTTAGGCTGCTCTTCTCTGCATGTCTTATCCGTACATGGCATAGAGTGCTTTTGATATATTGGGACGTTCCACTGGATTTAGCACTGCTTGTACCACCAACATGCTGTAGGCTTAAGGATATTAATATGTGGCTGCTTCATTAAAATGCAAGATTGAGGACAAATATTTGAATTGGTACCACTTTGGTCCTCGGAAGCTATGCTGCTGAAACATGGTGACGTGGAACACTTCTGTACATTTTCTGCACGAGTCGGGGGTAACTTTTGGCTTGCAGGCATTTTCTTGAAACAGGCTTGTAGTAGTCCAACGTAAAGCTCAACTGTTCTTATTAGATACGTATGCTAATAATGCATACAAGGGAGAAAATAATTAAACGTTTAATTATTCAATCCTTGCAAGACAGCTGCATCACTCAGATGTTCACTCTCACAGAGGAGAGAAGGTTCCTGCTCTTCAGCTCTATTGGATGAATAACTAGAAGGAAATATTTCAGTGAGGTGCGAGATGTTCTGAGCCACCTGCTCAAAACATCTGCGGCTCCGTGCGTCACCTGCCTCACTGAGGTGCGAAGTTTGCAGATCAAACATATATGTGTATGTGTATATATATATCTGTCACAAAAGGCACATATACCTAATTGACATATCTCTCAGGTTGGTGTTAACACCCAAGTTTCCTTCTGATGGCAGAAAGCTATCTAACTTATGAACATTGACAGTGTTTTTTTAAAAAAAAAAAAATATATATATATATACAGTATATATATACATACATACATACAGTAGATATAGATATATATCTATATCTACTGTATGTATATATCTTTAGCGGGGTTATTGTGCAAACCTCCCTTGGACTAAAGGATGAAAAATATAAATCTGAACAGCAGTATGATGTCGGAACTCGGGAAGCACAAACACAATAAAAGAAAAAACACAACTATGAGACTCGCTGCTACTAAAGAGATTAGCAAGGTTGCTGCAATTTGGCAGTTGTGTCAGACTTGGATGACAAACAGAAGAAAGAAGAAGAAAAACCAAAAACACCACTAAAGCCTTTCATACTTGACAACATTGTTTTCACTCAGTGTGTTTCGGCCAAGAGGAACGTAGAAATGCTGCGGCTCACAGCCACTAGCTTCCTGGCAGTCACACGCGGCTAATGTCACTCCCTGCATCGATAGGATGCTTTAAGTCGGAGCTACGTGGCTAAATAAGCAGCGGCCCTATTTTAAGTTATGATTTACCACTGTTGGCGAGCCACTGGCCTGTGGTGGTCATGGCACTGCTGGCTGAGGCGTCCTTTATTTTTCTGAATGAAAGTTGGCAACACTACTGGAATGTGAAAGATTTCCACAAACAGCTTTCGGAAAACAACTTCTGCTTTTAACACACTTCGCATTGGCTGTTTAATGGAGCTGTTTAATAGGCTGTTTAATATCTGAAAATGTGAGACATTCAAACGATTCAGGCCGAATGTCAAGCCAGGTTGAAAGATAAATATTGAAATATACTTATGTGCAGCATACTGCCAGTTTGTGGGTTTCTATGGGAGAAGCTGCCCAGAATGTTCTTTTTTAGTGCGTGACTACCGCTGACATTTACACCATGCTCCGTTGGGTATGTTTCTGTGTGTTCCAGCTTGCCGGGTGGTTTCTCTGTTCCTGCATTCCTGTGAGCATCTCACGCCTCTGTTGCTGTCATATTTAGAACCCTGCCTGGTCTGCCTTTCATTTTTGATTTATTTATTTATTTATTATTCTTCTGCAAATCATTAGCCCTTTTCTCAGCCATCAATTGTATTTGACGTTAATTGAAAGCGTTCAATAGTGTCTGCGTTCCTGTCCTTCCCCGTTTGCCCTGAGAATGAACTGCGACAATTAGACATTTGGACGAATGGCTTCTTCTAATGATTAGCACACCTTACCGTGCTAATGAGAAAGTTAAAGATTCTGGAGATTTTTTTTTTTTTCCTTGAACCAGAGGCTTAACAAGTGAGATATTTATTTTTAAAACAACTGTGGATCTGAAATAGTGCTGGGCTCTCCGACGTCTAATTAGGAGTTCAGGAAAAGGCCATCCTTGCAGGTATGCTGCGGGGGGACCGACAGTCTTTCATCACTGCGTATTACAGTGGAACAGCAGCCACCCATACAGGCTCCTATTCAGGCTTCCTAATGAAATGCTCCATCTCTGTCATCAGTCTGCCATTTTACGATCTATTGAACGTCGTACATTCGTAGCTCTGGTATGCATTATGTGCCTCCTTGACTTCTGGCATCGCGCACCATTGTTTCAATTATGGGAAGCAGGGGAGCCGTTGCAGAGGCTCCATCAGGAAGTCATAGCCCGGCTTTCCTTTTTATGGATTTTTTTTTTCAAGGAGTCTGAGATTACTTCCACTGTGATTTTTTTCTTTTTTCCATCTCACACGTTGGCCTCCCTTCGTCTCCTTCTCCCACCATAAACAGGCAAGCTGATGCATTTTTATGTATATTTTTTTGGATGTCCTTTGATGATAATGTGTTTGTAGGCTTTAGCATCCGCCCAGTCCAGCTGCAACACCCTTCCTCTAAAGTCGCACTTCCACACAATCGGCCCGAGGCGGAAATTCTGGGATAATCTCCCCCACCAGAGTGGCAGGGTTGCATGTAATGGCACATCTTAGATGTTTATTGGAATTTAGATCACTGTATTTGCCCATGGGCAGCAAAATAAATTACAAGTTTACTGCCTTTTGGAACATCCACTATGACAACTTGAGGGGACCAAAAAGTTTGAGTCTGCAAACCCCAGCTTATCGAGAACTCGCAGTTGTTCGGCTGTTTCTCTGTGTTTTTTGCTGAAGAATATTTGAAATTTCAAAATAAACATCAATTGTACGCGCATGAAAAAACAAACAAACAATCCATACTTGATTCACCAAATGTGTTGCTTCACAATCTGTCGAAATGCACAATTCAGTTCATGGCCCAAGTAAAAATTTAAGAGAGGCCTTTTAAAAGATAAATTTGTGCAGCACAGCTTAATTTTTGATGGCGCTCCTACCTCATTAATCCTCTCACGGCTCCGCGGGGTGATGTGATAGCCACGGTGGAGACTATTTGACCTTGCAGCCTGATGATAAATCCACATCGACCACGGTTGCAGCATAGAAATGCGGAATCTGAAAAATGCACAGAACAGTATGAAAATTACATAAGAACAAGAATTAATGTAAAAGTAAAAGTAAAAAGAGGCTTCTCGTCTTTTAAGACGAAGTTTCCATTTTGTATACCTTGTGAGATTTTTGCTTATTGAATGTATATACATTAAACAGCCCAGACCTTCTGTTCAATGATGGAAAAAAGAAATCATAGAATATTATATAATATGGCATATAATGAAAACTCTAACCCCTGTTAGTTGAGCAGGATATTTGCCTTAGGGTTAGACTTTGAATGGTACCTGCATTGGATATGGAAATCTCATCAGAGCCAATTGTTTTGGTAATTGTGTTCCAGAGAGGCACAATGAAGCCTGTTGTTTACATCGCAGTCTTCCGGCACTCATGGTTAATAAAGAGCAACATAATGAAAGTCCGGCCGAACTAATGAGGTCAAACATTTTTCATATCCTGCTCAGCCGTTGATCATTGAAAAATTCATGGCAACGAGCCGGAGGCCTCTCTTTCTTATGAATAGTCCCCAGTCCATTGAACACACACAGCTCACTCCGACACGACTGACAGCCGCACAGAGATCAAAAGCACTCGCGAGGGCAGCTGGTGGCCTTAGTCCATTAAAATAAATCTATATTTTATTCTAGATATGAATCAATTCCAGGCCGCCAACCCGTGAAGTAGATTAGTTGAGATGTCGATATTTTCAGAATCAAACAGGTGTGATTTTAACACTTGGTGTTCTCTTCTGTCTCTTTCAGTGGCCCCAGATCCTTTTTCTTTCTTTCTCTCTCTCTTTATTTCTTTTCTTTCTTTTTTTTTTTTTTTAATATATATTTAATTTGACATTAGCATTGCAGTGCCTTGCATTCCGGTGTCTAATGAATATTGTGTTCTTGCTCTGTTCTAAAAGCAGCAGCTCTGTGTGAGATGTCCACAACATCTTCGTCTGGAGCTGTAGATGGTTTTCAGTGGACAGTGGACGTTAAAAACAAAACAGAAAATTCACCTCTGAGAGATACACTGCATTCATTGTTTCCAAATATTTACCTTCGGAAATATTACAATGCATTTTTAAAGACGATGCTGGTTAACAAACTCCATTGACCAGAGGCAGGGGGAGAGAGGGAGAGAGAGAGAGTTGTCTGCTCCCCCGAGCTCATTGAGTGGGAAGCGGCGGATCATTAGAGGCTAATGTCAGTCTGGTTGAGGGTAATGAAAACATACAACCTCAAAAGGAGGACATGGCAAGCTTAGAGGTAAGTCATGGAGGATTTCTGCTTTGTACTTGCAGCTGGAAGAGCGTGAACGTGGCAATGAGGCGAGGATTTTCTTTTTAGCATCTTGTCTGTCTGAGGGTGACCTGATGCAAAGCAGCCCCCTAAAAATCCTGTCATCTATTTTATATTATTATTTCATTAATGGTACCAACCTTTTGATCAAAAGCCTTAATTAGTGAAGATACGACAGCCATCGGATATTTACAGATGTAAATATTTACAGGGACACTTTCAAACATGACACTTGTGGAGTGGAGAATGTTTGACGACCACAAATATATATTCTTATTTTTCTTTATAAACAGCCAATGAGGTTCAAAATAGTTTTCATGCAAAATCAGTCAGTAGCTTCTGGGATGACCTGTTGACCATTTCGAAATCCTGTGCAAATTGTGGCTTTAAAAAAATGTACCGGCGGACATTAGTTAAGCATGTTGAAACATGTTTGGGCTTTTTATATTCAAAGCGAGCTTTTTGTCAACAAAACAATGTCCTCAGAAGTGTAAACAACCGTCTGACAGGTTGTAGGAAGAAAGAAAAAGAGAAAAGCCAGAGTTGGGAAATAATCTCAACTTCCCGCCACAGTGCCGACAGCTCGCAAGCTGCAGAATCTACAAGAATCTGATCACATTTTTCACCGCTGACAGTCCTCTCATCTCCTCATTGTCTCCGGATCAAACGCGCTCTCGGCGGCTGCGGCGGCTGCGGCGGCGGCTCATGACACGGCTTAAACCAACATAATTCCAAGCGCAAAATCCCTCCGTGAAATATTTCTGTGCAGGCGTCCGCGCGGCCCGGCTCTCCAGCGCGTCACACGGCGCGAGGCCTTAATCTACTTAAAACAAGCTGATAGACTGGTAATATAAATGAGATTGCTCGGCCATCTGAGGATCTGTCTTCATTAGGAGCGGATCTGCAAAGAGTTTCTATTAGAGCGCTATCAAGATGGGGAGACTGTAAGGAGGAAATTACACATGTCACAAGACAAAGTGCGCGCGGGGGCCCACAGCTCAGCCCGGCCGAGGATGAAAAGCCTTAATCAGCCGCGCAAACTACCGGTGACAGGTCACCGTGATCGCCCCCATGAGTCTCAATGTAGACCATTAGGCCCCGCCCCTGACGGCGCCGCGCTCTTCCCAGCTGCATGAGGAGAAAAGAGAAAGCCGGCGCCATTCATCTGCCTCCAATTCCCTCCATCCATCGCTCATCAGCCCGTCGCACGAGATGGTCTTTATCTTTCCCTTTTTTCTCAACATTTTGCTCTTTAACGTTCCTTGTCTCAGCTGCAGAGGCAGTAACACTTGGAGCCATATTCACAAAGCGATTAGCCGGCTTTTGTGGCAGAACACCCCATGCAAATAGGATAACAAAAAAAAAGAGAAAGCGTCCCATCCCACAGACAGCACCTTATCCCCAGAGACTTTGCACTGACTTCCGCACGTAGTTTGACAAACGCAAACAGCGCCTGTTTCTGGCATCAGAGCCGCTCTCCCCTCTCAGAAGAGCTGCTGAGGTGTGAATGTTATTCGATATAGAAACTTATATTTTAGAAGTATATGCTTCAGAAGGTGTGCTTCAGAAGTACAGGAACATTTTAGTGTTAATGAAAACCAAAAAATCCCCAAAAATAGGCTGTTTTGAAGAGCCTAAAATATAAACCCTGATGCTGTGTTAACTATTTTAGTGTGATTATAATACAAAGATTTGTTTAAGAGATGTTTTTTTTGAAGAACATGAAGCATTATGAAGTTTTACCACTCACACCTGAAACCTGCACTGACTCCTTCAGCTCCGCTACAAAACTGCTACAAATGGTGGTAACTGTGGAGGTGGTGGTAACTGTGGAGTGACTGACGCGCCTTGACTGCCTTCCGATGGTGACAGCAGTCGTATGAAAGACGCCGGCATCGTATTGGCGGGGCGCGCACAGGAGCGAGTATATCCCAGCAGAGTTTCCCTTCTTGAAAACAGAGCAATGCAAACTGCAGGAAGGTGCTGGTTGCCAGGATCAAGCAAGCACACGGGTACTCACATCATGTCTGACGATTGAGGGAAGAAATTGCGGACAGGTTACCAGACGTGTCATTTGCGCTCTGTTCCGTTCTGTCGGTGATGAAGATGCTGATGAATTGTCCAGTCAAATTCAAATGCCTGCGATGAACTGCTGGCGACTTGTCCAGGGTGTCACCCTGCCTTCGCCCTAAGACAGCTGGGATAGGCTCCAGCAGACCCCCGTGACCCTGAAGAGGAATAAGCGGGTACAGAAGATGAATGAATGAATGAAATTCAAATGCACTAGTTGTCGTGTCACTCATTGGTCCTTTTCCTTTTCATATGAAAACAAAAAACCCTCTTCTGCACAGTTTGAGACACTGGGATACAGTATTAGATTTAGTCCCCTGCCATCATGACAGGTTGCCCTATAAGCCTTGTTTTTCAGCTATTACTCATCCGCCGCAGCTAAAATGGATTCTCCACAGACAAGGAACAGCATTCTGAAAAGGGAGCTTCATTATTTTTGCATAACCTCCCTGGTAAGAGTTCATTTTACTCGAGATGTGACTCAAAGCTGCAGCTGCAGCTCTCCATTGTGCACGGGTTCACGCATGGCGCTCCGGGAAGAAAGGCAGAGGAAAAAGGGTCGTGCGGGCGCCTGTGAGTCGACATTTCCACCCCACTTCTTCTTCCTCCTTGATCCGGAAACTTTCATCTCACTTTCAGATGAACAGGTTGCTAATTTAGTCCGCATGCGAACCTGCGTTTGATCCCATTAGTATAGAAGCCGGCGCCGCATCTGCAAGTGTTCGATTATCCACGTTACAAAAACACATCAACGCATGTCTCTGATTGCATCCGATTAATTTCACACCATAATGCAGGCGGAAAACCAGCAGCTTGCCGTAGATAAATCACTTAATTGATATAATTGGTTTTTTTTTTCAACAAAACCAGAGCACCTTTTCAACAGTATAAGTCAGAACCTAGAAGTTGTTTGATTGTTCAAAACTGGAAAAAAACAAGTGGATAAACAGGATTGTGCACAACTCACATTTGACTGCACTGTTGCCAACTGATGGACTGACTGATCAATAGATTGATCGATAGATATCCCTTTACACTTCCAATGAGTTTCTCTTCTTATCTGGACGTATGTGTGGGCCGTAACGACGCTGGAGAAACAACACATCATCGCTCCGGCGGCCGTCATCGTGAACCGCTGCCTGGATGATTTACAGGACGTGAAAAACCAAAAAAACCCTGTCAATTCCCTCACAAACACAGCGCAGCATTTTTAACTCGGGCGTTAAGCGGCGCGTCTCATGGAGACAAAGAGTACAATAAAGCTTCCCGGAGTGATCGGGGTTGACCTAAATGACGCAACTATATCACATCCCCGGCCAGTTTTAAGGCACATCTTCCGCAACGTTGTCATTTTTAAGTGTGACGCGCGGTGCCCGGCGCATCAAACGCCATCAATTCACGCCGGCGTTATCTCCTGCTCTCGCTTTTGTCGACGCGCTGCATATTTCAGCCTGCGCTGGGAGTTATGCAATCAGACTTTGTCGCCAGGGGTTGTGCTGACACAAGGGAGCTTGCTCTCGTCTCTGAGTAAGTGCCAGGAAAGAAAACCTGGGGTTATGAGGAGGAGGAGGAAGAGGAGAAGGAGGAGGGAACCAGCGTAAAAACGCCCACTCTGGAAGTCCCACCGGCTTTCTGTGAGACCGAGTGATCAAGAGTGAATGCAGGAGGCTTGGAGATAGCGGCGCCGAGCTCCCTTTTGTTTGGCCGAGGAGCTGCGGCTGGGCACCGCAGGTCTGAGAGGAGCTCCGGGGGCCGATGCGAAGGCCCGGCCCCTCCGTTCTCGCGTCTCCGCTGACCTTTACGGTTGGGAGCCCGCAGCAATAACAGGGTCAGCGTCGCAGCGGCGGCTCGACTTTTCTTCAGAGAGGAGGTGGGGTGAGGGGGCGTGGGAGGATATCAGCGTGTCACAGTGACACTTGTCATCTCCACTGGTTTGCTGGGAGCGGCGACGGGGGGCAGAGTGAGCCAAAGCCGCAGCGATTAAAAATGGCAGCGGCGTTAAGGCCCCGAACGCAAGGTGCCCCCGCTCGCTATCGGGTCATCTCGGCTGCACCGCCGCCAGCGTAGGTTCACCTCGTGTCACAGCGAGCAGCATGAAACCAATCAACTGGGACACGCCGTCAAATAGGGGAGGGGGCGGGCGGACGAGGAGCCGCCATGGTGAGTGTGTTGAACCTCACTTTAAATGTTACATTTGGCATCGTGTACACTATAAAAAGTGAGGGATGGAATTTTAGAATTTGCCTACAAAGCACCGCAACCTTTACGGATGATCTTAAGCTGACCTTCTCTACACTTTTACACTCCCATGCCCAACAGGTCAGCGTTTCAGAACTTCAGAACAAGGCTCAGCTCTAGAGGGCTTTTTGCATTTGCACCTCTTCTGCTCGGCTTGCCTCTTTCCCCCCCCCTCCAGATTTTCCATTCGGTGGTTCGTCCTGCTCACATCTTGACACCATGAGAAGACGTCACGACAAGTTAACGAAGCTGACAACAGATGCCGCTTTTGCTTCGACTGATTATTTGAGATGAGGAAATCACCATTGCACGCCTCTCTTTAAATGCCCTACTTCTGTAAGGCAATGTTATTTTGGTATGAACTTTCTACATTTTGCATAAATACTATTGTGAAAAACAGCATTAGAACATGGAAATTGGGCTTGATAGGGACCCGTTCTCATTCCCTATTGAACCACATCCGTAACCGTAGCTGTTTTTAGTTGTAAACTCAATTGTTAAACTTCAAAAAGCGACATCGCTGAGCTGCCACAGCTATGTCCCATCCCATATTTTCAGACGCAGCGAAACTTTGAAACTTCTGCCTTCATTCGTCTCCATTCAACAGCCACCTGCGGACCACCATTTTCACTTCAGCCCTCAACATATACAGGCTTTGGGCGGACCCCCCCCACCCCCCCCCCCCGCGGTGCCCTCCAAAACAAAACATAACAAAACAAGACACAAACGAAACAGAGGAACAAAACACAAAACAAAACCCATAGTGCAGAAGCGCATTGTATTGCCTTTGAGATTAATGTCGAGAGATGCGACACTAACAGCGGGATTGTGCAACCTTAATTTTATTTTAATTTCCCAGGGACGTTTCACGCCGTTGCCGACCTGCGAGGCCAATCTGTCACACTCAGTGAATAAAAACCCCAGTTCTGTTTTTTCACCAGATGCCAAAACATCGACTGCGATAAAAGAAAACCCCACGCTGACCACAGCGCCGCCCGCCTGACCTTCGCGGAGTCGCGGTTCACCCTTCACACACGGAATACATTAATCCCCATTAATTTCCAGATCGGGAGGCTGAGGTACGGGGGTGGGGGTGGGGGGGCGGGGGGTGTTGGGGGAGTGGGGGTCTTGGATTCTTTGCACGTTGGACATCTGAGCGCGCAGGCTGCATGAGGTCTCGCTGGGTAAGAAGCAGCTCTCCTCCTCTCCTCTCTTCTCCTCTGCAGCAGGGATCAACACCTCCAGGGAGCATCAGGATGTATCTTTTGCTTTGAAGATCTTGGAGCTGTTTAAAGTTCATCCAGCTGCCAGTTTAATGGATCAAGCTTGGCTCCTCAGAGGGGCCACAGAGATTACTGTTTACCCAGAGAGCGAGAGAGAGAGAGAGACGAGAGGCTGACGGACTGTATCTCCAGCCTGTCTCCTCCACTTCTGTTATCCGCTGCTTTTTAAAAAAAAAAAATATTTTTAACATTCGGGCCGTGAGATCGCGCCACTTTGAAATAAATTAAACAAGAAAGGAATCTGAAAACACCGCGCCTGTCACTCACTTCGACAGCAAATCCGTAAAACGTGGCTGAGATTAGCACATGAAGCCTGTCAGGCTCTCTTTGGAAAACATGAATTCACGTCTCTGTTCTAACGGAGCGACTGCGAGGCGCCACGGCGGCCGCTGCCATTTGCCACCGGTTCTCACTGCAGGTTGGAGGAACCGTTGTGACAACTCCAGAATGAACGTCCGATCACAGAGTTTTATTGCGATCGCAATCGAGAAGCCGAGGGTGAACTCATTAAAACAAAAACTGTGAGGGGCAAGGAGAAAATATTAAATGACGCCGGGAGGACGAGTCAGAAATGGGCGCCAACGTGTCAATCTGGACGACGTCACTGTGGTAATTGTAGTTTCAAGCAAAACTTACAGCAGGGAGGATTGTCAGTCAGACACGCACACAAACACACACAAACACACACAAACACACACACACGTACACGCACACGGCTTAAATGAACAGAGAACATTCACTCCTTTTTAGAGCAGAGAGGTTGAGTAATGCTTTTGTTTGACTACTTTTCCTTTTTCTCTCTTTTGTCTTCTGTTTTGCACCGCAATTGCACAGCTGGGCATTTTGCATTTTCTTTCATTGTTTTTTGTTTTAATTATTAAAAAAAACAAAAAAAACAAAACAAACCAAAACAAAGCATTTATGAATTAGAAAGTGCTTTTCCTAAGTTGCTTTGTGAGCACACGGCTTGTCTTACTAGGATGCAGTGACAAAATTTGTTACAACTGTGAACAAAACTTTGATCCGTGTGGACTGAGTCCAAATCAGATGTGACTACACAGATTTGACTGCGACCTTTGTGAATTTCTTCAGAAATACCGAACTGTGCCAACAGGAGGAGCGTGAACTCCCCAGTTGAACTTCAATGGGCAATCAGCAGCTCACAGAGCCTGAAATTAAAGCCACTCTCCACATGTTTGCATGTATGCAGCCGTGTGGAAACCGCCAAATTGATAACATGTCCTGTGAACAACTTGGATCACGAACAGTGGGAAAAAAAACACTCATTAGGATGTTGGCAAACACTGATAAACCGCGGAGCTGCGACTGCCACCACTGCCAGACAGCGTGAGGGGTTTGACGGATCAATGCCTGGTATGCTCCTTCCTCTCTTTCCTCCTCCCATAATCAGTGATTATGACCATTGCTAAACAAATTCCGCAGTGCCTCCATGGGTGTGGAGTCAAACAGCTTCCGCGAACTCCACAAACACGGCTCCATCAAACCTTTATGAGATGCTTTGAGATGCAGAGTGCAAAGACGAAACCCCACCTCCACCACCGGCTGGAGGCTTTTTATTCTTTACAAGGAAACTTTATAAGATCTTGCGCAACTCCGCCGAGGCCGCCCCGGCATTTACGACACTAAGAAAAACAGAAAAAAAAAGAGGAACAGACTTCTGAGTTTCTCCCCGGTGCAACGTATATCTCAAGCTGACCAGATGACCAGATGTTTCAAACACCCAAAAACAAAGACACTTGAGAAGTGACTGAGGTGAACCTTCCAGTCGGGTTCTCTTTAAAAGAGAGCTCTCTATCTCAATACCAGTGGAACCAGTGAGTAAGAACGCCAGAGGTTTCCTGATGGAGCGAGGGGCCGGACTGGGTATAGGTCCTCATTGGTCTGCACGAATAAACCCCGCCCATTGCTGCCTTTTTATCCCACTGATTGGTCTGGACATATCCCAGCTTTTAAATGATTCAGGTTGGAGGTTTTCATACAAAGGATCTGCCAGGGTGCTTGACCCAGGTCATACTGTATTTCTCTCAGTTTTAACTGGAGACTTATGGACACAACAGTTGGGCTGTGACTGAAACATTCATACTATCTGGGAAGAGGAAGAAGTCTCAGGTGGAGTTCATTGAAATCCAGGAACGGTTCAGCTGTAGCGGAAACACAATGGATGTGGTCAATGGCCTTGAAATACAAAAGACAGCTTGTCAATAGCCCTGCTTTCCACTGCAGCAACTTTTCTTTTTTTTTTTTTTTACTCCCGGAGATTTTTGCAAATCCTCTGAAATAAAATGATAAAAAAACAAACAAAACCATGATTACACACACAACGGCATCAGCCTGATTTGAATAAATCATCTTTTAGGCTGAAGCTGCAGATAGGCACAGGAATATTTTTTACCCTCGTGAGTAAATTCTTGGAAATAAGTTTGGGGGGAAATGTTGGTAACTTTCTGAACCCGCTGTTTGACAGAGCAGCCCTCAGATATTCCTCCACTCGCAGTTTTATTCACTTGACTGCTTCACATCTAGGAAACATGTTTATCTGCCCGAATGTCAGTGGAACTTTTCAGCTCCTCGCTGCAGCAAGCCAATCCGTGATTTCTTTTCTTTTTTTTGCCCCGGTGATGTCAAGGTACAAAGAGGGACCTGCCAAGTCGTGGGTTTTTTTTTTTTTTTTTTTTTGCTTGCTTTATAATAACGCACTTTTGAGAAGAAGAAGAAAAAAAAAAAAGAAGAACGAATGAGCAGAGAATCGGGCCGAGTGAGAAGCACACGGACGTTCCAGACTTGAAATGTGATCAGTGATCCGGCCGCTCGCTGCAGAGGATATGCTTTTAATAATCACAGGCTTGCGGACGCCGAACACCTTATTACAAAGCATGGTGGCGTCTGCCTCCTGTCTGACAGACACCGTGGCCACTCTGAATAGCGCAGTTATCTCAGCTGAACCTCCGGTGCAGACCGACGAGTGGGAGGAGGAGGAATTCAGCCTGAGATTAAATGCTGCTGAGTCTCGTCCACCTGACAATCACATTCCTCCCTCAAGCGCCCTTCCACATGTTCAAAGAAAAATAGCATTTGCATTTGATAAGCTCAGGAATCGCCGTGGATAAGCCAATTTTAGCAAGGTTCCTCTTGTGTCAGATCAGTCTGCGAAAGCCGATTTTTTTAAAAAAAGAAAATTTAAATATACATTCAGAGCGAAAGTGGAACTAACGAGGCCGTTTTTATTCTTACAGCTCTGATTAAATGTTCATTCCAGCTGCATGAATGAACAAGTGAACGAACGTCCTGCCTCGCTGTTTACACGAAGCGAGTTCAGCAAAACCTTTGCTTCCATGTCAAGCATTTGCTTTGTTTGAGTTTGCAACACAGAGGTGTGTCAGGGCTGCTAAGAGGTTTAATATATGTTTTAAACCAACAGAACAAGACCTATGGCAGATTGACGAAAGCTGCTTCACGTTCCTTTCTATTCCAGTGGTTTTCAAAGTGAGGGCCGCCAGGGGGCGCTGGCCTCGGGTGTCGTCACTAACTAGGGAGAGATGTCAATGAGCTGCCCCCTTGTGAATTTAGGCTTGGACCCTCGAGTTAACAATAGGAGGTTGTGAAGTGTCTCTGGTGAGGTATTTTATATATTTATATATATATGTATATATATATATATATATATATATATATATATATATATATATATATATATATATGTATATATATATATATATATATATATATATAAGAAGAACACGCCTTTGAAATTGGGTCCCACGCCAATGCACAACACTCTTCCTCGCCATGTACGACGCAACTCACAGGCAGGAAATCAAAAGACCTCACAGCTTTAATTAGCTGCAGAGATTGTGAGCCCCCCCTCGTCTCTTTACCAACGATGACACGATTCCTCGGCCTCCCGCTCCTAGCGTCTTCCCTCGCAGAGTTGTTCTACCCGCTGCCGCTGCCACCTCATCCCAACCTACTTCCTCTCATTGATACCCTCCGCGTGTAAATCGAGAGAGACATTTCAAGGTTGTCTTCATCTTTGATCGTCACGCAGCGGACCCCGCAGGATACATCAAATATTGAAGTAACAGCGTCTCCGCTCGCGCAGCGCGGCACGCCACCAGAAAAGCGTTGCGTGGCGTTCAAAATGCAAAGCACTCCGACTCCCGTCGAAACCCCCCCCCACCCTCCCCACTCTCCCCACTCTCCTCCCCCTCTCGGGATCTTCTCCCCACTTCTTTCAACCGTGCCAGCAGCTCGACACGCCATGACAAAGAGTGTAATCCCGGCGTGTCAAAGCATATGGCAGATTATTATACCTGCTGATCTCTCCGAGAGGATGAGGAGATGAGGAAGTAATTGGTCAAATCATTTGGGACTGCGTTCTCCGTCAGTGAGCTCTTTAGCGCGAGCGCTCCAGCTTAGGGATGATTTGGGAAAGTTTGCCAGAGAGCGAACTTCTTCTTCTTCTCCTTCTTTTGTACTTTTAATCTTTGCGAGTTTGTGACAAACTTTACAAGTTTGACGGTGGAACTCTGAAAAGAGAAGTCTCAAAATCATGCCTTTCATGCATTTGTGGCTACAATGTGCAGGAGTTGCGTTGAAATACTCGCAGTAACACGGAAAAAGAGTTTTCTGTGCGGTTTATCCTGTCCGATATATTATTCTCCAACAGACTGAAACCACCAAAGATTCCATTCCTTAAGAGAAGTTCACTTTTTCCTGACTTCCTGAAGCAGCAGCGGCTTAGAAATAATATTTGATGTTAAAAAAACGAAGCTAATAAATTCAGATTTTCCATGAGCACCGTGAAAATGTTCATTTTCTCCAATCAGTCAGGGAAACAATAAAATACTTGCCTATTCTCAAACTGACAGAAACATGAAACTGTACCGACGGGACGGAAGGATATTTTGAATTGAGGGTGATGTTCAACTGTGATAAAATATGATTTTAATTGGAAACCCTTGGCTCATTCCACTGACAAAAACTGAAAATACAGAAAATATATCCAGAGTTGGAGAAGAGAAGAGAAACTGGCACCTAAACACAAACACACACCTTTCAAAACAGCCACAAACATTGACTCCTTCCGAGTCGGTGCGCTGTGACTTGCATTGTTTTCCGCTGTGACACAAAGAAACTAAACAGAAATCAGCCTCTATTCCTCTCTGACTTACGAATGCATTATTATTATTATTTTTTTAAATGAACCGTCTTCACCACATGTGACACCACACTAAAAGCGCCGAGGCCACCGAGGTGTTTATCTGATCCCTAATTAGCTCAACCTCTGAATGATCGGCGTGGGCGAAGATCAGAGCGACACAGAGTGGCGAGCGACGACACCTTGCGGACCGCGGCTGGGGGGCTGCCGCTGCGTGCGTCCGCTCATTCCAGCTCCATTACGCCTCTTATGTCTGAACTGTATCTGTAAACAGCCGTAAGTGGACAATTTGCTCTCGCCGGCAGTCACGGCTGCAGAGCTGAGCCGAGGCGGAGGGGGTGAGGCAGACGCACCCAGCAGGCAAGTCTGAGGGAAGCAAACTGGATCGCATGAATCCCAAAATATGACCAAATTACCATTTAATGACAGTGAATAAGCATTTGTGCTTGGCATTTGTTAAAGAACCTTCTTTGCCAATTAGATGGAAAGCCTGAGCAATGTCCCTGAATGGAGTTGAGTTTTATTCAGTCACACAAACAAGAAATAACACACGATGCCATTTTTAACAGTGTCATCCAAGAGAAAAAACATTGACTGAGAAGGAACAGGCAGAAGCAGATGCTTATATTACAGATCTATGGCAGATCAAGCAACCCTTCAGCATTTTTATAAATACAAATAGAAACAAAGACAAAATTACATCTGATATAATAACGGTTTCAGATAAAGGAAGAAATGACAAAACAAATCAAATCTTGAACAAATCTTGTTCAAAACACTTGTAGCCTTCAGCTCTCAGACCATCCCTCCTGCAGTGCCAAACTGTTGCAGTCATCTATCAAATGTCAGACTGCCTCTTGCGTGACGACAAAACACATTTTTTGTTGTTGTAAATGGTTCATTATTGGGCCGTATATGTTCGACGATATATGTTTGTCTTGGCAAGTATTGTCAAGATATTTTTAAACTTCTCTTGTCAGTGTTGTCAGCCAAGTCGCTTGTCGACAAAATGAAGTTGCAGTTCAGACGTCTGGCTACTGGATGGCAGTGTTCGGGCTGACGCTGCGGCCTCCAATGAGTTGGAACAAGAGCGACTCGGCCAGCAGGACCCATTCACGTGATAGAAAATGACACTGGAGTGACCAATCTGCAGCAAAGAGTTAATGTCTCTGTTGCCAATCTCTGCCACGTCTCACAATTTACGCCCAAGGTGAAAATGTTCTTCGGTGAGTGTCCTGACGCTAATAAAGGTGCACAGTGCGCGTCCTCCGTCGTACGTAGTGCTTTTACGTGGAGATGAATCACCAATCCGACAGCCTGGTATCACGCCCCGAGGCGAGCCAACATGCGCTTGTTTACAGTTCCTCATCGCCTTATGACGCAGAACAGTGAAAAAAAACAAACAAACAAACAAATAAAAAAAAACAAAAAAACCCAAAGCCTGCTGGATCCATTGGTTCAGCTTCACTGACTCACATGGTGCACATCCTACTGAGATGCATTAGTCTCATCGAGTGAGAAGCGGAGGAGAAATCGGCCCTAGCCATCACTTAGACGACAGAGACTCACACCTCCTCACTGCTGAATACATTTTTTCTGTTTACTCCCTTTCATGGTCAAACATCGGCTAGAATGCACACGTGCACTGACTTGACTTGATCTAGTTTTAAACATGATTTGTGTGAGAATTTCTTTGAATACACGTTTTGTTTTGAAATGAAGTCACTGGCACATCTCTTGACGTGGCGAGCGATAAAATGAAACTGGCACAATTCTGGAGCTATGTGGGGATCGTGATGTGAAACCAAGCTGTGATGTCATTCAAAGAGAGTCACATGGAACAAACTGTGGGTCAAAGTCTCTGGCCTTGCAGGAACCTAGATGGGCTTTAATACTTAAAACTGCCACTGGTTCTGCTACTATTACTGATTACTGATACTGACTACTATAGACACCACTCTGTAGCAGTTGGAATTCTACTACTACTACTACTACAGAGAGCACTGATACTCCTACCACTACTGATGCTAATCAGAGGTATGATAAAATTCTGTTTTCCATGTCAGCGTTGATACTAATACTGTTTGAGAAACTGCCTTTCGCGCATGTCTCTCAGCAGTACGTCTGCCTCTTAAAGAGCTATTTGTAAACACTTCCAACAACAGCATGCTGGAAACACCTAGAGAATACTTCTCTCATTTGCCAATTTCCATCCTCTCGTGTCTCGATGACAGATAGTGAAGAAGTCACCTGACCCTCATTCCAGCGGCACTCTTAAAGATGAGAAATGCAAGCAGGGGTGACGAGGGGGTCCTGTAACCGGCCCACGGGGAAATGTCAGAGTGCGGCACATTAGCTCCCTGCTCTCCAACCACCTCCTGTCAAACATCACCGTGCTGATCATCAGAAAACCGCTCCCTCGTAATCATGCCATGCAAAGGTCTGTGCACAGTGCCGAGCGTGCGTGTGTCCTCTGCAGACGTCCCCGTCGTGGGGCCTGCAGTTCCTTCGCGTGCCTACTCTGCACATGCTACACAGCAGATAGGATCTGATGAAACATTAAAGTTTCACAGAGGCTTTGTGGTCTCTGTGGAGATGGAGCAGAGGCTGAATGTAAGTTCCATGGCAAAAAACAGTGAATCTCTCTGAAAGCCGGAATGGAGAGGAATTCAACTCATGTCATGGCTGAACTTTCCGTCATTCTTGAAAGATTCCCGTTACGTAAGATGTGAAATTAGGACATTCTTTTTAGCATCGTGACCACTGTCGTTCACTGGCATGCACAGCCTTTGCAGTATTCAGTTGTTTTTAGTGTAGTGTTGATCACATGAATAGACTCCAATCAGTGTTTTTCAATGAAATGGCAACAAACTGCTCCATCTTAAATCTCTAGATTAAATGCCTGGGGTGGATTTTCACAGCGTGCCCAAAGACGATTGAGAAAATGTTCTTGAACACCTTTTGCACACACAAATGACAAATTGCAGTGTGAGAAAAACATTTTTGGGCAGAGTGATTCACGATGTGTCAAAGCACAAATCCTAAAGTTTGCAAAGTTTGACGTTCTATGCATTCACAGAACAAAATCCTCTCCTATGAAAACAACAACAAACTCAAATTTGTGTTTTTGAAAAATAGATTATCCTGCTGTCAAAACAATCTTGCAATGCAACTCTGTCCATCTCCCAAAAGTCCTAAAGTATTGAAACCTTATAGCTGCAGTGGGAAACACTGCATAATGATTAAAAAACTCAAAACAAAACATATATATTGAAATGCGTCTGAATTCTTACAAATTTGCCAGATGAAATAATGTTTGGGATTACATATTTTATATAAAATATCTTTAATTTACCCCAAAATGGGCAATTCATGTGGCCCTGCGATGAACTGGCGACTTGTCCAGGGTGTCACCCTGCCTTCACCCTAAGACAGCTGGGATAGGCTCCAGCAGACCCCCGTGACCCTGAATAAGAATAAGCGCGTGTAGAAGACGAATGAATGAATGAATGAATGGGCAATTCATTTTGACAGCCTCTATGCATGGCAATTTAGAAAGATAAAGAAAATCATAATTGTACAATACAGTGCAAGAAAGCACGAGCGATTAACCGTTTAGTTAGACGGACCACTTGATGGATCATCCACTGATCGCTGACAGCTTTTACGCCGCTTCTTCTGATAATCCTAGTAAGGACAAGGGCACCAACTACTCAAATATTTTACCTAAAGATGGAAGGAAATTAATTTTTGATATGAGCCCAGTTTTAATTAGAGGAGGAAAGGCAATTAAAGAGTATTCATATGCTGAGCACACGTCAGTTATGGAACCCTGACAGTCAGCTCAGATGATTCTGTCTGGAGAGCCAGAGAGCGACAATAGTGTCGACTGCGGCCAATCGAATCAGTACGTATTGCCTCTGTTGTTTCCTTCGGTTTGCTTTGCTTCATATTGAAGTCAGAGACAGACACACGCACACAGAATCGCACGCGCAAAAGCCGGATTTCCATCGGGTGTGCTGGCCGACTGGGCAAGCGTTTCATTTTTTGGTGTCTTTTGTTTGTGACGCTCCATCCATCTGCTGCAGCAGTCACCGAGACTGATGGTGCGATTCCACCATCCACTGGAAGGTGACAACGGAGCAGAAAAAATGACTGCGGCCCGTATGTTTAAGGAGCGGAGAAACCATTAGGAGGCGAGAATTACCCGGCAACCTCACTTCAAAGAGATGAACAATGACGCTTGGGGCTTTTTCTCCTTTGTCATCACGCCCCATCTTGTCTCAGACTTCCAGCACCATCGGTACGCCATTAATAAAACGCCAGGGAACAATACAGGGAGCAACGTTCCTACAGATGGAGGATCAGGGGGCACGTTGCGGAAGTAGCCTGGTATAAATTAAAATATTTTAACACTTTGTATTCTCTGTTTGTCTACCATTTTTTTCCCCCTCTGCACCCTCCCGTGTAGTACTTACGTGTAAGTGACTAAGTGTTACATCTTCAGCTGTCGCGCGAAGGGGAAAAACTGTGATAACCCTGATTATGTAAGAAATTAAAGCGATTACTGTAATGTGAAAAACCTCTCTTCTGCCCTCGCAGCGGTTACAACATCATAGACCTTAATGGGAGCGTTGCAGATAGTACAAGTTTATTCTCTGCAGTAATTAGCGCTCTTCAGAAATGTAGCATAGTCTTTAAGCAGAACGTTTCCTAATTGCTACCTTTGTCGCAACATTGCTGCCGCTGCTGCTTGAAAGGATAATAACAGCTGGTCAGAGTAATTGTTGCTTTATGAATTCATTTGTTCAATTGTTCCGGAATGCCCATCACCCCCCCTACCCCCTTCCCCCACATCCAACTCCCCCAAGAAACTGGTTATTATTCTGCATTTAAAAGCTGTGGTGTCCCTGCACAGATGCTGCGGAATTATGTAGAATGACAAAAATGAGTTCACAGGCTTTGGCAAAACCTACTCCCTTCCTGAAGGAGATCTGGACGTTGCCTCCTGAAACATGAAATTAATCCTCTTTTTGGGGGGCTGATCCTGTCAGGGTTGGCCACAGCCAGTCATCAGCCTCCATCTAACCCTGTCATCTTCGCTCATACCAACTGACTTCACGTCCTCTCTCACTACATCTCTAAATATCTTCTTTGCTCTTGCTCGAGGTCTCCTTGTCTGCCAGTTCCAACCTCAGCATCCTTCTCGCCTGATTATCACCGCCCCTCCTCTGTAAATGTCCAAAACCATCTCAGTCTTTCCTCTACGACTTTATCTCCAAACATCAAGCATGCCTTGTCCCTCTGATGGACTAACTCCTGATCTTGATCACTACTCAAAGAGAAGCTCTGCATTTTAATGTCCGCTCTCCGCAGCTTGGTCTTTTCCACCGTGTCACTGTCTCGAAAAACTGAAACTGGAAATCAATATACCATATTAATGTCATAGACAATGGCCATGGCTGGTTTTGCCTGTGAACCCCCTCCTGACTTCTCTGTGTGGTGAGGGCCGAATCACAGCATCATCTATGCAGAAGACAGATTTTGTACTGCTGGAATCCTGCAGGTCAGAAGTAAAAAAAAAAAAAAAACAATAACAGAAAGTTTGGCAGCTTAGTGGTAAACTGCGTCGCCCATAAATTGTAAGGTTGGGGGTTTGATTCCTGGTCCCTCCAGTCCACAGGTGGATGTGTCCGTGGGCACAATACTTGACAATTGCTCCTGACTGATGGCTTGTGCTCATCATCACATGAATGTGGTTGGTTTCCCAGGCTGCACCTAACATCCACTGCATCACTGCATGATTGGGGTGAGTGCGATCTGCAGTGTAAAGTGCTTTGACTGGTCAGTAGACTCGAAAAGCGCTTCATAAGTGCAGACCTGTTTACCGTTGTTGACAGGAGGGTCATTATCCTACATTATACTGGTGCTGACAGCAGTTGGAAGACATGTGCTATGTCTGCTGAAGCCAGAGTCAGGGGACTTTAGCCCAACTCTCCGAGGGAAAGTTCAAAGTTCAAAGATAGCCTAGCTGTTCTGCCTCGTAACACTCTCTGCAGTCGGCCAATTAGTTCCTCGCCCACCTGAAATCGACAACCTCAGCAACAAAATGAAGAGCTTTTTCTGCCCAAAACTCCTTTTTTTTTTTTTGCTTTCACTGCATTTACACCACCTGCATATAATTAGGCAGTACCACACGAGGAGTGCAGTTGCAGCTGAATATCCTCACTGGAGTGACACTGGCACAAGGGATCGCGCTCCACTAGGCCACATTGACAGCGACAGGAAAAAGAGAGCTTTTGATTCGTGTGATATTTGAATAATTTATCTCCTGTACAACCACAACCTGTTCGACAATTAGTGAGTGCAAACCCTGGGTGTCTACCAAACCCTGCGTTTCAGCATTTTCAGAGAGGCCCCCAGTGGTGCAGTGGCAGGTAATAAGACGGTCAAAACGGTTTTTGGTTGCCGCAGGTTGTGTCACAGTGTGGCTGGTCTCCCAGCGACGGGCACCAGCGCCAACACAGCAAACCTCACATGTAAATGTCACGCAGTGCGTCCGGTTCCTTTAATTACTTGATGCCCTCCTCCCGATGACCCTTCTGGGTTTTGATGCAGCATCAGACGTGACGAGGTGTGAAATATAAAGTCAGAAGTCCAAATGCTGTTACAGGCAAGTTGGTGTTCAAATGAAACCATTCCATCCGTCAAATTTAAACAAATCTGTTAAATAACTAAGCGAAGCCTTGGAACGTAGATACATTGGGAAGGGGCAAGCCTTTACACCCCGTGCATGCCTAATCAACATCCACTGAGAGAGCTCTGGCTCATTAAACAGGCTCTTTGTGCTCCCATTAATAATTCAGAGGCTATGTGAGAGCCGTGATGTGCTCAAAGACCTGCCATCTCGTTAATGCACCATTAATCACGCAGGTTAAGACAACAGCCTTGGGGGCGCTTGACCCCTCTCTCGTGGCCTGGTTCTTTTTGGCCACCGGAACTCAGCACCTCGTGTTTTTATTTTTCCTTGGGTTTTTTTGTTTTTGCGCGTGTGTCATCAGCGAGACTCACGGAATGCACCTGCTTGGCCCCAAACAGAATGACGTAACAGTGGATGGAGCGCATTTGGGGATCGGAGGGAATTTAAACATGACACGGCGTTCCGGTATCTCCCTCTAAGCCGTGCAGCGCTGACTTGGAAACTAAAGCACCTTGGAGAAAACACCGGCGTGTGAATGGCACAGAGTTTAATTCTTAATTCCTCCTGAATGCATATATTCTTGTCACTGACAAGACAGTCCAGGTCCTCTGCGTCATCGAACACATTTCTATGCATAATCCATTAGATTGTGTCCACTCACTTCACTGCTGAACAGGAATCGTATGAAGAAGGTGGCTTGAACCATCTTGACTTGCTCCGTCCTAGCTAACTATCGCCAGAGGACAGAGTGCTGGTTTGAAGGCTCCGCCCGCTCGCTGTTTTTCCTCTTCCCTCCCTCCTCCTTCAAATCGATGCTCCGGCCCATCCGCCCCTCTCCCAGTCACCACAGGAGTCTATCAGGCAGCAGCTGACAGGCGCTCCCCTCTCGCCGTTGCACCTGCAGGCCGACTCCATAACTGACTCAGAACCCCAAGGGACGGATAATCCAAGGCTAAACCCCTCCAGATTCTGTGATTAATGATACGTCTACTGCATGTGACCCTTGTTCTCTTGCTGTGAAGCCTCATGTCAGGCCCAAGGAGCTTAGAGAGCTGACAAGGGAGACCGGTACAATTATGCACTGGCACAGCAAAACAGCACCCGTGCCCCCCCGGCAAACTAAGACAGAGCTTGACTGGACCTTTATTAGTGACAAGACACACATTGTAAATGCATTAGGGAGAAACAAAGACAAGGTTTCTGTAAAACGTTGACTCAGTCCTTTTTCTATCTGAACCGACCTGAAACCTGCCTGATGTTACCGGCCTTGTATTAAGTAAGACATCACATGGCTTGTAAGCTAAGCTAAGTAAGACTTGTTGTTGTTTACTGTATATCATTTCATGACTCAGCAGCTTGTGGGTGTGCGTGGACGTGCAAGTAGCCTGAGCATGAAGATGGAGTGAGAAGATATATTTCATATGTCCATCTTGACAGTGATGTCACACGGCCTCCGAGTGTGCTGTTTTCCTGCTGCTTGTTTATTCGCCGTGCTGGCCATGTGTTCGTGTTAGTCACATTTCTAATGGAAACGCTGCTCTCGTGCTTTTATTCTTTTGTTTTAAAGCAAATTTTTCACTTGACATTTTATGGAAATGCTTTTATTGTGCACAAAACAATGACGCTTGCATTTTACCCTTTCCTCACTCCTTCAGCGCTCAGCCAGGGACTAGTGAGGACGTGCAGAGAGCCGGTTTGTTTTGGACAACTTGCAAAGCTAAATGGTGACGTCTAGTGTTGCATCCTCCCCTTTGGCGAGTTAACGTCATCTATTTCTTAATAAAAGTTCCATGCTGCAGCCATATACTGCATATCAGTTCAGTACTGGAAACAAGGTCCAGCTGTTGCACTACGCAGACAAGGGTTCTACCAAGTACTGAATGATTCGATGAATGAATCTTTTGAACAAATCTTTTTTGTGAACTAATTCTAGTGATTTGTTTTTTTCAAATGAACTGCTTTTGACATTCCTATCGTAGGGACCAGGAGGGGTTTAAAACTCAAAGCAAATTTATAGAGGTTCGGACTTTTGTTTTTAGCTTGTTGGGTTTGCCTGGTGAGTAATTCCTTGCCGTCATTAGTTTTAAATGGCCTTCTCTGTGTGGGTGTAAAATGGCAGCCACAGTTATTTCTTGCAAATTACGATAGAAGAAGAAATGTGTTTTTCATTTTATGGCTCACAGGTACTGTAGCTTTATAGATTTTGTTATAAGGACATACTGCCATCCCTGTCAAGAGAACAGGTGAGTGTTTCTTGGCAAGGCAGTGACAGTGACAGTGACAGTGATTTGGGAACAAGGACGAGGAGAAACTGTCGAAAAGAAAGTTCCGACGGTGAAGCCCAGCGTCATTTGAAAACCGATCTCCTCCTGAGTGGGACGCAATTCAGACTCATTTCAGGTGTCATTGCTTTTCTCTTCAACAGCTTATCCCCTGAATAACTTAGCTTAGGTCTGCAACTAGACTAATAAGCTGCTGAGTAATAAATCTATTCCAGAGCATCTTAGATTACTACCTTGACAGCACCCGATGGGTTTACTGATGGCCTTTTTGTTTTCTAATTCTGAGCGAAAGGATCAGTGTACAGTATCACCGCATGAAAAATGACACTACAGTAGAGTCATCCACACAGCGCGACCTGGTATCCAGCTGTCACATTTTTCCCAAATACACTCCTACAAATCTTTTACATGATCCTTTTATGGATCAAAGTCCCCCCCCCCCCCGAAAGCTTTCTCCTCAGAAAATCACAATTGCTCAACGAGACACCTATTTCCACCGAGAAGCCCCGAGTTAATGACCCTGTTTCTCATTTGGACTCCTCCCTATTTTCCTCCGGCGTTGAGGGCGAATGCTTAATCTTCAGGGGAAGCTGTCAGAAAGTGATGAATGCTAGCAGTAGAGCGGCTCTCAAAACCTGCATTAATTTTTAAGCACAATTACTGGAACAAAAATTTTTAATTCAGCAATAGGGTGTGACTGCAGAGGGACACGCAAGACCTAGAAACTTGCACTGATCTTGCCTTGATCTCTGTCCGCAAACGGCAGTAGTTTGTGGCTAATCTAGTCAACTCTTAGCTGTGGTTAGCGATCAATGTGCCGTCTGCGCTCTGCCTCTTCTCTTTTGATTCCAACCTTAACAAGACAGATGAAAGGAAAAATTAGCGGGTCTCACGCTCTGTATAGACCGCTGGCGCAGACAAAGTTTGTCTGCTTTGTGCTAAGCTGTGCTACAAAGAAAGCTTTTCAATCATCCACGATGCACTGAGGAGAACTCAACCAAAGACACTGAGGGGAGAGATAAAGAGGACTCGGGAGGCTGCGATAGAGCAGGCGAGGGTGAATAATTAATGGCTTGTATTCAATTGTAAAGAGCCAAGATGCACACAGTGAGCATGTAAATATGGACACTGTTGGGACATAGATAGAAGGCCGGGCGAGAGAGGAAGGAAGAAAACCGTGAAATTTCAACCATCCAGGTTTGTCAAAGGACCCTGATCTGAAGGCCTCCTTTTCATCTGTGTGGAAATAGTGTTTGTGAGTCAAAGACCTTGACGTTTAGGCACAAGGATTGATAACAACTGTGGGACACAACTTGAAGAACCCTGGGATCAAATGCGTTTCCACAAAGGACGCACAAGGCCAGGCCCAAAGTGTCTTCTTTTACTCTATGCCTGCAAGGAAAACAGGCATAGACTTGTCGACTAAGGAGGGCGATGACTCATCCCTGGCTCAAATGTCTCAATGTAACAGTCTTTTTGTGGTTATTATTTAAAAAAATAAAAATAAATAATAATAATACTAAAAAAAAAATCCCAGGGAAAAGATTTAGTGAATTAGTCTTCAATATTAGTCACGGTGTTGATTCAAAACCGTTTCCCTGACAGATTTGATGATTTATGATTGTCAATGTGTTTGTTGCTGCTTGGCCCTTTTTAATATACGTCTGCTAAGACGTATAATCTTTTCTGACTGAAAAACGTAATACTGCTTGGCAGCTGGACTGCACAGATTTTCACTCTGAAATCATACTCATTCATCTTGACAACCTTCCATAGACAGCATTTTGAAATTGGTCATAAATATTTATAATCAATCATGTCCCAAGGGGATGATATCAAAGCAAGAAGTAACCAGTCCGAAAACCCACGAGAGGAAATCAGGACAACCAAAGCTACAAGGTGCATGTGCTAAAGAGATTAGCGTGGATCCTTCAGTAGTGGCATTTTCATTAGAACTGGGTGGCATTTTCACAGTAAAAGAACATAAAAACCACAATTAAGGCTTTCCCCAGTGGACCAGACTGACTCGCTTAACCTCAGATAAGAGTTCTGTTCAACACAGCTACACACAGCTGCCAGCCATAGGGTGCAACATGTGGCTAATGTTGCACGACTCTGATTGGTCCTCTTGAATGTGTGGGACAGAGTTGCCTAATGGACTCTTTAGCAGCTGTATGCATGGGATAAATCCAACATATTTAGCAAACTCTCCATCTGGTGTGCCACAATGACGTTTGTTGGAAAGGACTACAAACGACACCAATGCGACACATAGAACTCACAGTTATTTATTAACCTTAATACCAACCTGGGATACCTGCGGGGATTTTTATTTATGTACTGGAAGGTTCTCATTTTAATCACCGGCTTTGTGACAGGCCAGACCAACTGAGGAGGCTGGTGGAGGGGTGGGGCTGCAAAGGGGGCAATACTGGCGTCTCAACCAATCAGAGCATTTGTTTTGGCGCATGACCCAGAAAAGTAAAGAACTTCAGGGAAAGAAAATGGAGAAAGTTTTGAGGACTAAATGCATTATGTAAATTTGAGCCTAAAAATGTGATTTATGCGATTAATTACGAAATTACAATTTTAATCGTTGCCCAGCACTAAATTAAATATACTTTCTCTGTTTCTTGCCAGTGGACTCACAAGACCCTGCTACCTTTTAGTTCGCTCTAACTTCTTGCGGTGTTTAACAACACCTTTTCACAGACAAGGAAAGCATCCTGGCTGCGCTCCTGTGTGGACGTCCATCCATCCATCCATCGTATCATGTTACTGCCATGTGTGATCAGCGTGAAGGGCTAGTCCCTTATTAGCTTATGCTTGTGCCACAGCTCAAACGCTTCACTGTGGTGGGACTGGCCGCTGGGCGACTTCATTCGGTCATTAGCTGCGATGGTTGCCTGCAGCTCACTGCGGCTGCTTCAACATTCCCCGAAAGGAGCTCCTCTGTGGCCAGTCACTCCTCAGCTCCAACACATCAACTTTGGAGCGGGTCTGGGGCCGCTGAACGCTACCGAAGCGGAGCAGACAGGCCCTGTGGCCTCAGCTCACAGCCGTCGTCGGACAGCAGCGTGGTGGACGCGCTGTGAGAAATGTTTGCGGCGCGGCTGACTCTAGTGCCTATTCGCCTGGAAAAGCTTCAGGAAAGTGAGGTCAAATTGAAGACGCTGCCATCAAAAAGTCTAATGAGGTGTGTGTGCAAAGGCTCTAGTCATTATCACTGCCTGGATAGGCTCCACAGTCAAAAGGTAGACGAGCCACGTACATGCAGGAAGGAATTGCTGCTACAGAAACCCCAGTAGGGACTGGAAGTGTAAAGAAAGGGAGGTTCCAAGTGGAGGGTTGACAGTAATGCAGCATCACCATTCTCCACATGGCCTTGGATGCAAGACTGTATTGAACACGTGTTTTATCACGTTGATATTGCGCAAAATGGAAAATGCAAACGGACGGCTCATACAAACACATCCGTCGAGGAAAAAAAACAAGCAAAAGATGAAAAACCATCGTATGTGATTGAGTAAGGCTTCTATGCTCCAACAAACTAGTATTTAGGGTAGCTGGGAAGAGGCATACATCAAAAAATGTCAAGGGAAAGCTTTTTATTACATTTAAAGGTCACATGACATTATCAAAGAGTGTGCGGTATATGTAGACGATCGAGGAAAGTGAGATCCATCCGTCCATTTTCTATTATCGCCTCTCCCGCAGTCAGAGTTGCAGGGGTTTGCTGGGGCCCATCTGAGCTGTGTTAGGACGGAGGCAGAGTTACGCCTCCGAATTGAGAAAAACAGCCCTTTGCTCCGAGAGACAATTTAAAGTCGCCAGTCTAATGTCACCGGACTGCAGAAGGAAGTCGCAGCACCCATGCAACAGGGTCCAGAGGAACCATGAAGTCACATGCAAATCAACCCATGCAAATGTTGATACCATTGCAAAGTCGAAGAGATTTTGGCATCACATTATTCTGTGAAATTTCAGACTTTCAAATTTTTGAAATTCCTGAACATGACCCCTCCCACATGTAAAAGTGACTTGCTTCATCCTGCAATACAGGCATTCCATAGCCCGCATATATTTCTTTAATAAGTTCTTATGTCAGCGTGAAGTAACTTCTAAAACTTCTCACATCACATAACCTTGCAAATGACTCAAAAGCACATATTTTATGTCTAATTCCACCCAGTGGAAACGCAGCCATTTTGCATCTGTGCAAATTTGTAATGGAAACCAGGCTGCAGTTTCTGAGTGGCTGCACCAAGCATTTCATGAGATGCTACTGTAGCCGTTTACTGTACTTGTCAGACACACTTCACCAGGCTTCACAGAATTCCAGCCTGCAATGAGTAAAAAGGAAATTGGCAGATCTTTAATAAGACTTTGCTGGAAACCCAATTAAACAGGATGCAAAGCCTGCAACCTACTGGCCTTTAATGCACTGTTTGTCCTCGCGCATTAACTCCGCTGCATTCCTCTTGGCATACTAATGACATGCCTATTCCAACTATGTTCCAGTTGCTCAGAGTACATGTGACATGATGGTAAAGAAAAAGCAATCACTCTTACATAAAAAAAAAAGGAAAATCTTTATTCTGGGGATTAAATCCATGTCATCAGACCAAAGACTGACTGTACCCTTTGAAGCTGGATAGATCCCCTTTAAGAAGGGATGAATGGCAAAAAAAAAGGAGAGATTTCAGTGTTGGCAGATAGCATGAAACAAGATGGGCTCTGTTCTCGGGTTATTTAGTAATGATACCACCAAAAAGGATAAGATGACAGCGCCAGGAAGTGAGTGTGTATGAAAGGCTGCTGGTTGCGATGTCGACGGCGCTCTTTGATTTGAGGGCCAAGAGTGGCTCGGTGCTGCAAGGGCTCTGCATCAATCTGCTATTGACTACCACAGCCGAGTATGTTGTTCCTGCACCACAGTAACTGTGGTTCTGCAATCTCTGCAAACACCCTTTGCACTGGCACAAATGTTAAGCAATTCTGGTTAAACAAAGATTGCTGATGTTGTTGTTTTGTTTTTTTTTTCCTTATGAAAAACAAACCTTCGGGTGCCAGTATTTCATTTCAGCCCTGTTTTTCTTAGATTTATAGACCACATGATGGTTTTCACCTGAGGACATGTTACTGCAACACAAACCATGATTTCTGGAATGCACAACAGTGGCTTTCCCCCCCGCCCCCCCAGCTCAGAGGCGAATGGAAGCAAATAAATACAACTAACACTCTACGGCAAAAAGCAGCATTAAAATCAGATGCAAAATACAAAACCCTGCCTTCAACACTTGAGAAAAACACTATGTACATGCTACATACACAACTAATGACATGACAAGACGAAACATATGTCACACACACGCTGTGCTGTGTGTGTACATCTTCTTTTTTTAATGGCTGGAGCACTGGTCCTGCTCTCCACACTGTGTCAATAAACAACAAATAGTGGAACACGCTCCACTTGATGCTAATAGCAACATAGTTCACTAACAATAGAAGTCTAAATCAGAGTTTACAGAAAAAAGAAAGAAAATACCGAGAGGGCCGTCCTCTTCCTTGCAGTATGATGTACTTACTATGTCAACTTCTGTGTCAAACGCACAATATGCCACAATTTACACATCGCTATCGTCTTCCGTCACATTGCTCTCTAGCTCCCTCTCTCGTTCTCTCACCACTGCTGCATCGGAGGCAGCGAAGTTACGACTTTGCGAATCCCGACAATCGTTTTCCGTTTGTCCCGTCCACCCGAAGATCAAGCCGCAATTGGTCAATTCACCCCTCGCTCTGGCACACAGACAGACACACAGACAGACACACAGCTTGGCCTTCTCCTGGACTCATGACGTCCAAACCAATGAATGAGTCAGCTAACCGGGTCTTGGTAGAGTCCGACGATTCTGATTGGATAATATGTTTTCAGGACAGTGACGCTTTCATTACTGACGTGGACTTCATGTAGATGAGAGAACATGCAGAAGGGTTATTATATTGGATTAAATTGAATTTTTTAAAAGAAGAATTGTGTTTTTTACTCCTATTTTTATGGTCCAGAAACTTTTTTCGTCCTTCCCTGAAGGCGTAGAAGGCCCTGAGGGTTCTCCACTGTAAAATGTAAATGCTTATTATTCAGCTATTGTTTATTCCTGTATTGTATCTGTAATTCTACTGCACTTTCCTCCTGGCTTTCTCTTCTTTAAACACACCTCTTTCAAGCTCAGCCCTTCATCTCTCCCCAACCCCCTGCTTTCTTAATCTAGTGCTTTGACTCGTGCGCCCAGCGTGCCGACGGAAAACATTTCAGCCGTGCATATGAGGGTATGCGCACAATTGTGTGTGTCATGGGGCTCATAGCATCAGGTAGCAAGGGACTGAGGCTGCCGCTGTGTGTTTCTCCCTTTGATTTACCATTTGTAACACTGACCAGAAACAGCAGAAAGCCCAAAAGCCTGAGCGTGTTTACTCCTTTTCTTTTTCCTTTTAGCTGCGAGTGCAAGAGCGATTCACCTCATTTGAATAAAATTAGATGAAAAACATTTAAATTTACCCCCTACATTTTCTTCTTTAATGTCACTCGCGCATGCATGCCAAATAAATTCAGAGACTAGAACACTGATACAGGACTGATGAGATTTATTAAACATTTAGTCCTAATAACGACTTTACCATCCAAGAGTGACTCACTCGCTCACTCGCTCGCTAGTGTTGCTGACTAAAAACTAATTGACCGACAGTTTTACCGTGATTGATTGTGTTAATAAACCCACAAATTTGAATACATTTTTTGCCTAAAGGTTCTTCATTTACATTACTACATTTCTAATGGGAGAGCACGGGAAGAGTAAGCCACCCCCGTGAAAAATAAGCTGCAGAGTTAGCCATCTGTTCACAGCCTCGCACTAAAAAGCTGAAAATAACAAATAATTATTCAATCAGAAAACCAAAAATGCAGTATTACTTTCCTGGTAAAACTGATGCTTTGTGGTTCCTTCTACCACCACTGCCACTCTAAGGTCACAACAACAATGCAGCCTGAAGGAATCTCATGGTATGAATTCCTGGCTGGCGATGCCGAGACCAACCTGTGAGAGTCGTCAGTGTCTTGAAAGTTGCTGAAAAACTGAGATTCGTATAATATTGGATGTCAAAAAGTGGAATAAATGTAAGAAGAGCTTAAGCTTAATATTTGGACATATTCTGGATAAAGAGAAAAGAACAAATCATCTTTCATGAAAAAAAAAGAGAAAAACTGTGTGATGAACAGGATGGCAACGAGAGAGCTGGTCTGCTCCACAAGGCAGCATATAAAGATGCATAAACAGCAAAAGTCACTGGAAGTCAGATCACGTGAAGCCAAGACGTTGTATAAACAGATCCCACAGACCCAGGACCACAGAGTTTAAAATCCCCAGAGCTGAGCTCTCAAGCAGAAAACAAATGAGCCGTGGCTGTCAGCGTTTGGCTTTGTGTGGAGGGAGAGAGAGAGAGGGAGAGAGAGAGAGGGAGAGAGAGGGAGAGAGAGAGGGAGAGAGAGAGAGCGAGAGGAACGCATGTTGTTAAGGCCCTGTCGCTGTGACCTCCTGACACCCATTGGAATCACTCGGTGTGCTCTGCTTGGCCTCGCCACTGTGCCACGTGTTGTGTTGTGACAGGGCCGGGCGACGCCGCTGCACTGCAAATATCAGGTATGTGACAAGAGTCCCTACGGGCTGGGATTCAAACAATATGATGAAGCAGCGGCGGCGGCGGCCGGCTGCGAGGCCAGAGGCTGCAGAGTCCTTCTCGGGGAGTGACAAGTTGCATTAAATATCAGGCGAAGACGTTAAAGCTGCACCTCTGCAGCGGTGGGCATCGGGCCCATTTCCATTTCCAGAGTACAAAACAGTGAGAGCACATCCTCCTGGCACAAATCAATGGGCTGCTCATCGATATATATGTGTATAGACATATTAGGGACGTCAGACGATTCCTTATTTTTATCGCAATTAAAATAATTGAGTTTGATCTTTTGTATTGTTATTTTCTTTCTAAACAGTGCACCAGTGGACCCGTTTATTAAAGATGCATTTTGTTGAATGAACTTGAATGAAACAAAATATTACCTCCGTCATCAATCTGAAACGGATATGTCAGAAGGACGTCAAGAACACTTTTCTTTTTTTTTTTTTAAATATAAACACAAAGAACCTCATGGAAGAAGAGAATGTTGTTTTTTTTTTTTCCTGTCCTAAGCTGATTCAGGCATCATATGCAATCTGCTCCAAAAACATGAAAGTGAAAGTTAAAATATGCGCTGGGTCGGAGCAGCACACGAGCTAGGCTGTCTTGTGTACCAATGGCACGTACACAAATCCTGGACGCAGGATGCAGCGTGGAAACACAGTGCGACGCATTGAGGACCGGACTGCAGGTGAATGGGACGGACAGAAGGCTTGCGATTAAAATGCCATTAAAGAAATTAGAGCGTTATACCTTGTATTTAATCTCAGTGCCATTATTGCGTTAATGCTGACACCTCTAATACACACACACACACACACACACACACACACACATATATATACAAAAGTCCATCCTTAACTTCTTTTACTCGCTTTACAACACTCAGTTCTAGAAAGCAGCCTTTACTATGTCATATATACAGATGTATTTGCTGGTGACACTATTAAACAGATGCAGTGATGTATTATGTAGCAGCGTCACTGAAAATGAGGCCCAGGTGTTCCACACCTTGAAATTTGGCAGTGGTGCAGAGAAGCGAGGCTTCCCCTCCCTCGATCGATTGAACTTCATAGTGAGCCGCTCGCTTGTTTCGCCGGCACATTCTCATGCCCAGCACGTCACATATTGACGTTTTATCAAGGCCCAGGGGTTTAATTTACCCGCAGTGTAAAGCTGCCCGGCACCGCTATCGGACGACTTTGGCAAGGGAGAGCGAGAGCACGACTTTCACGCCCCCCCCCCCCCAGTGAGAGCGAAGGTGAGAGCGCCGGCCGTCGTCACGTGAACGTGCGCAGCAGAAGTTCCAATTTTATTTATTCTGGCCGGTGGCGGTGCAGAGCCACCGTGCCAGCGCAGAAGCAGGAGAGAATGAAAAAGCGGTGGGGGAAATCTGCGCAGGCCACTGCTGGGCAATTGTACACTGCGAGAGGATGGAAACAGGTTTGTTTACAAGGGCTCGGAAGAAAATCCTTCCAGAGGCAGAAAAAAAACCCCAAAAGAAAACAAGAAGTAAACACAAGAGTTCTGGCATCTGAGGCAGCAGACACAGTTACTTCCTCCTGCCCCGATTCTCTCGTCGAACACTTGGAACTTGTTTTCAAAAGACTCTGCCGGACACAATACATCACCCAGTGCTGTGCTGGCTTTACGGGAGAGAGTTAGGGTGGAGGGGAGGAAAGATTTAGGGGGGCCTTTAAGGTGCCTGCTCCTCCTTTATCTTTTATCTCCCCGAACATAATATTGCCTTTGAGTCCTCCAGGAGCAGCGCCCCCCCCCCCCCCCTCCCAACGCCGCAGCCCACGTACGTTTGGCAAAGGAATAACAGGGGGGAGGAAGTGAGCGGCGCCGTTCTCGGGATGAAGAATTCCACTTTACCCATTCATGCGTTGCCTCAACATTGAAACCCTCTTTGACAGCAGTGGGAGGGGATGCAGTATTCATGGCTCCAGGAGTGCGGATGAAAAAAAACAACAAAACGCAGCTATACTTAGAGTATGCCCGACGTGCGATTTGAAATATGTGATTCCCCTCAAAACGCATCTTTGCTGCCCCCCCCAATTGTCACAGAGGCCCCCCCCCGGCCATCCGAACCAGGCGACAAAAACATCTCTGCCTCGCGGAACCCTCTGAAAGGCTGTGACGTGACTGCGAGGGCGCCGCCCTGTTGGGGGGGATTTGGTGGATTCCAAGGAAGTTCAACCTCCCCACCACCAACCCGCCCAAAAAAAGAAAAAAAAAAAAGCGCACACGTGATGGATCCCACCTCTCTGATCCTTTCTGTTCTTCACTCAGCGTCATGCGGCAGCCGAATCAATCCGTTCAATCAGCGGCATTCAGGCGGACTTTGCGGGGAACTCCGGCGAGTGAAAATGGCACACGCAGGGGGAAAATCTAATGCAGCTGGGTACAAGAAAAAATCCATACCGGAGCTTGTGACTGGTTTCTTGTCAAAGTTGAGATCAGGACGTTGGGCGACTGTCAGGGTTGATCACATGGTTGCGTATGAGGCGTGGGACACACGTAACAAATTGAACGCATCGTGCCACAGCTCTTGTGCGAGCCAAGAAACAGAATCTGAATCCCATCTTGACTCGAAGGGGGAAAAAAAAAAAAAAAACCCAATGGCGCCGTCGGTGATGCCTCCACCTGTAATTGTGCATCTGCTGGCAGAAACCTGGAAGGATTCTCAGATGAATTATTCACTCTGTACATCCACCCATGCGGTCGGTGGTGAATGGAAAGAAGAAGAAGAAGAAAAAAGACGGCGTGTGGTTGAAAGGGTGTCACGCTTCACGCAATCTGCATGGAGGGGCCACTGAGCCGCCGCTGCTCCCGCACCGACTCTCCACTCCGACAGGCTCACAGGTCTGAGCGCCGCGCTCCACGCACACGACAAGAACATCGTTACGAAGTATTTCTCACAATGCGGTGTCCTGGTGTACCGGATGGACCGTTTCTAATCTTTGCAACGCCCCTAAACGCATGGTCAATGAAGTGATGACATAATCTAGCGACTCCTAGGACACACACACACACACACACACACACACACACACACCTACAGACAATTTTAAATTCCCCAATTCACCTCACGCGCATGTCTTTTGACTGTGGAAGGAAGCCGGTGAGAACCCACACAGACTCATGCAAACTCCACCCAGAAAGGCCACAGGCCCGGGTATCGAGCCCGCAACCTTCTTAATGTGAGGCAACACTGCACCACACAACGGTGCCGGCAGAGTGCAGGGGGCTCACAGTTACTCCCCACTTGCGTTCCATTTCTCCCAGGTACTTCCCGTGGCCCCTCCTCACCTTTTGCACATCAGAGAAGGTCTAGAACGTCCTCGCTACCTCGGCTCTGACTCGCCACGCAGCGCAGCGTTTCGCAATGTGACACCGACTCAAAGCAGGACGCAGCATCGCAGTGATTTGTGTAGGACTTTGTGACAAACCTGATTCCCGACTCTCTGAGTAAAAAGCAAATATCGAAATACATTATATATGTATATATATCTATCTATCTATATATATAGATATATATATCCATGTAGACTTGCACAAGGGTTTTTTGAACTGTGTGCGTGCTGCAGTGGAGTTTAAGTGGAAGAGACAGGAGGCAAACACACTGCAGCGAAGAGATAAAATAGAACAAAAAGCACCACAGATAAGCTTGACAACCATAACTTCGCCCCAATTCCATTAACATTGTCCATGATCAGCAAAAAACAAACAAACAAACAAACAAATAAATAAATGAAATGTCTTAAGTCTTGTTTTTCTTAGATATATATTTATGTCAGTATTTATCATTCTTTGGGCCGAGAGCAGGAAGGGCTAATTTGACACTTTGAGCAAAGCCAATCGGACGGAGCCTCATCGTGTCTGTTGACTTGAAGAGCAGCGAGGAAACTGCAGAGGGTTGTTTGCTTTCCAGTCGCTCAAGGACAAGGAGAATAATGAGAGCCTCAAAAAAGAAAGGACATTATTAACCTTTTTCATGGTCTAGCGGCCTATTTATTTTGCCTTCGACAGAAACATTGCTGCCACCCTGCACGCAAACACAGCCACTTTTCAGCGAGGCGTTCAGCTTCCCTGTTAATATGATTGTGACAGTTCTGTTCTATTTCCACTGATCAGGGTGATATGTGGAGGAGCTTGATGGCATTGTTTCTGTTTGCATGACGCTAAAGTGGAAAACAAGTCTCCATGAATCACAGTGAATTCAATATTTTCTACTTCTCTGCGCCACCCCTGATTTGCTTTTCTCCAAACTGCCCCCCTTCATTCAGTCATTCTCATGCGGATGCCAGTGACGACTGGGAGGATATTGTTTGCTGTGTACGGTGACTCTACGCTCCCAGTTACCCACATACTGGGTCGCCCTCTGGTGTCGCTCCTGCGTGACTTTACATTGACGGAACAACGGGAAGAGCCATTTCAGCAGACCAGCAGGCGGACGGACTCGCCGCCAGTGTGTCACTTCTCTGTGCTGACGACTTTATCTCCCTTCTCCACTGTCATCGTATTGGTCTTTTGGGCCTAAGTATCTCCTCTGCTGAAGCATGACGGGCCAAACAGCAGTTCCCTGTCAGATTAGGACATCACTGTCAGGCGGTCCCAGCCACAGTCTGACAGAGCTATTAGCAGGTTTTTTTCGGCAACGGTGGTGAAAAAAAAACAAACAACGACAAAAAAAAAAAAAACAACAGAGAGAAAGAGAGAGAGGGGGGGGGGGGGTGGTCTGCAATTTTTGAGCGCAAGAGAATTGAATGTGAAATGATGATACAGTTTAAGCTTGAAAAAAGTGCAATCATGCACTTTAGTGGCAGAACAGCTTGTCTGTGTTGATTATCCTGATGTTTTGTGCTGTTGCTCTACTCGATCAAACCAAGAGATCGGGAGACTTTTTACTGAGTGCAAATACTCTTTCTCACAAAGCGGGAAACACAAGACAGTGACCAAATGTTTTGTTGAGGGAAGCTGAACAACACCTGTGTGTGTGCAGGGACAGGGACCTTAAACTTGCCTCTAGTGACTTTGACGAGACGTGAGCTCCAGTGGACATTATTTTTGGATTTAAAAAGTACGTCCTACCTGACTGAAGATCCTCAACAGCTGCTAAATCATGTTGTAGCGTCTGTGTTTAGCTGCTACCTGCTGCGCTTTCGGGGTGTAAAGCTGCAATTGGATGTGTAAGAAGGAACCACGACCGGTCTTCCCGATGACTCACTCATCAACTCAGTTAGTCACTAATCTAAGTAAACTGGACAGCAACTTGGAAAAGAGTTCAGAATCACATTTTGCAGAGACAATTTCGCATCATCCTCCAGACACAAAGCTGGCTAGTCGTGTTAGCTAGCATTCAACCAGCTGGAGGAATTCCAGACAATGCCTGTCATGATGAGTCTTTTGGCCCTGAACACCTCATCACCAGACTCCATCCAGGCAGCATGGCCATATGTTGCTTGAATAGCAGCCACTGAAGTGAAAATCTCAGCAAAGGAGACGAGACAATGATAACATTTTTAAATACTCCAATGGAGTATTTAAAAATGTAACAACACTAAATCTCGAGAGTGCGACCTTCCCTAGTTGCCGCTCAGTCTTCATGGTGCCTCGGGAGACTCAGATTTGAGAACCGCCACAGGCAATTTCCTAAATCATTCGGCAAAGAAAGGACTTTCCAAAACTGTCTCCAAACTTTTCCCAGCTCTCCAATACTTCATTACCCAAGAGTGGCTCCCAAATGGGATTCTAACTCTTCTAAACTCACCACCAATCAAAGTGCAGCGCTTAATATTAAAAGTGTGGCAGCGGAGCTGGAGCTTTTAATTTAGAGGGAGACAAAAAAATAGAAAAGAGGAAAGTGGGGCTCACAAAGAACCTGTTGGCTTTTTAGAAATATTGAAACGTTGTAGATGTAAATGTACTGTATCTGTATCTAACTGAATCAGAGACGACAATATATTCCTTGATAATTCCGACTTTTTAACAAAGGGGTTGAAAAATTATAAACACTGATTCCCCACAGAGCAGGGTAATTTTATTTTTTTAATTTCTATATTTATTTTTTTTTACAATGAGTGAACATTTGTCAGATTCCCACCAGTGAGAGGGCTTAATTGGCTGCTCACTTGGCAAATCTCATTAAATTGCCTCGCGACGTAAAAACAAACAGATTCCAACTGTGATTAATTTACCTTTGATGAGTGCGTCCCGCCCACTCGGGCGCCTGAACGAGAGCGCAGATGCCGACAAAAGAGGCACCTCCGTGTCATAAATTCTTGACTGGCTCTGATAAATACTTAACTAGGGCTTGATTCCATTACGTTGTGCAATTCCATTTGCGTGCGACGCTCGGCCGGGGGGGAAACCCGTGGCTCCGCCCGCTCCGTCGGCACTGGGGGACATCGGCCGAGCGGAGAGGCAGTCAGACTTCTGCCCCACTCCCCAATGATCTTTCCAGTGAGGAGACACGCTTGCAGTGTGGATCCCCCCCCCACCCCTCCACATCTCTCCAAGCCCTAAAGTCTCTTCCTCTGCAGACTGCCAGTCCTTATCTGCTGCGCCCATCTGGGCGTTTAAGACTAAACATCTGCTCGTCGCTACGCTGAAATGACAGTGACGGGGCTCAGAAAGATCTCCAGAGGGAGGCAGGGCTTCATCTCAGAGGCTTGCAGAGAATCACCTCCTGCAACGGCTGCGACGTCGATGGAGGAAGAGCAGCTTTTGTATTGAGACGGAAATTGTCTTCAGTCCTCTTGGCGGTTTTACTTCCTTCGCGACCGTGGCTTCAGAGTCTAGAGTGTGAGGCTGGGGGCCTTGAGTTCCAGGTTTAACCAAAAAACAAACAAACAAAAAAAAAATTCTCCCCCTTGACTGGAATAGATACAATGGTTGTCAGGGACGGCATCACACGTAAAAACCGGGCTAAACATGCATATGAATCGAGGCGCTGAAGCGAACAGCCGCAAAGATTTTCTTCACTTTGCTTTGCTTTGCTCCAGTGATCTAATACAGGAAAAAAAAAATGCTGGAATAGCTCCAGCCATTGTTCCCAGGATGGATCCTTGCTCTTGATGATTGTCTTGATGAGTCTCTAGTTCCTCTTTGTGGAATGAGGCCTCGGCCTTCAGTCAAGCAGTGATAAATGTTTGTTTCGACTAAACCATTGTACTTGGATTGTGTGACTACATTGTGCTGCCTGTCTGGGCTGGCTCGACTCACTTTTGCAAAGAGGAATTTAGACTTTAATGGAAAGGTAAAAATGAATAAGTGAATAGAACATTGCTGCTGTCACAGCCAAGAGAAATTAAACTATCAAATTCGAGAAAAAAAAGCATTGCTGGTCGTTGACGCTGGAAATCGCTTATATGTAAAGGCTTAGCAGAAATTGGTTCATGCAAAAAACAATTTGTCTATTTGTCCAGCCCTCCTCCTCCATCCTCACAGTTTGTTCTTCAATTTGCAAACAAAAGGCCAAGCCAGCGCTGCAAACTCCTGGCTTCACTTCCAGGCTTCCCCCCCACTTGAACGAGGGGTCTCGCGGTGACGGCTAGACCTTCATCCATTATGGATGCTGTGTTTTAGGGGGATGATGTGTGCCGGGATGATATAAATATCTCCTTTTGGTTCCCGGCAGGATGAGAGAAGCACACGGTGCAGTGTGGCACGAGAACAAGGCATGTTTATTATTTGATTCGATGTGCAAAAGCGAAAAACAAAAGGAAAGCCGAGGCTGCGCGCCGGCACAAGCGCTTGCCACACCCGGCAAATGGGAGCCTTCAACTCACAAATTCAGCCAACTTTCCTCACACCTGCGCAAAAGGAGAGAGAGTTCAGAACTCTTCCTCGTCCTGCACCAGACACTCAGAGGTGAAAACAGAGGAACCCAAAAGTATTCAAATCAAAAGTGCTGTGCTGTGCGGCGCGGCTCCGGGGCTGACAACGCTGATTAACAATGCATGTTTAGCATTTGTATCGCTTGTTACTGCGAAGGGAAGCTACATGTCGGCACACAAAAGTCAGCGTGGAGTGGAGTGGAGCCCGGCACACACGATGACTGTGTGTGTGTGTGTGTGTGTGTGTGTGTGTGTGTGTGTGTGTGTGATTCCTCTGAGTGCATGTGCAGGGAGCGAAAGAGATGCTGCTCCGCTGATCTGCCACAGTGGGGGAAGTCATCCCGACACACACACACACACACACACACACACACACACACACACACACACACACACACACACACACACACACACAACCGTGCCTTTGATCACGAGGATCGCGTGCTCTTTTAATTTAGCCGCCGCGCATTTCGTAACCCTCTTCCTGGTTAAAACGCTCCGGCGGGGATCTCCGTCGCACGAGGTTGGGATGTCTGTGGAAGTGTGCCGGGCAAGCGGCGAATCAGCGACTGCTCACGGAGCGCAGAAATAATTCATGGCGAGCGCTCCGGAGGCGGCCGAGTCCACGACTACGACGACACGGAAACAGATTTCTTCCCGGGTGCCGGCTTTCTTTTCCGCTCGAATTGCCGGATCCGGGCGGGAGGGAGACTGGGAACTCCGTCAGCCTCCGTCCGCTGGAGACCGAGAGTGTGGCGCGCAGTCAAGTGACTTAAAAATAGAGCTTTTGTGGGAGATTCCGAAGAAGACAAAAAAAGGCCTACTACAAGGCAAACAGGTTTACTTATCGTCCAACTGATTTCTTGTCCTTTCTTTGCAGGAGCCTGCCGTGGCAGCCCAAGAAGCCCCTCCTGTGAGTTTCCACCCCCGGATGAAGGACCGGAGTTGGAACGCTTAAACGCACTCGGGAGATTTGGGGAGCCTTAAACTCAGCACCTTTGTTCTTGCCCAAGGAAGTCCTCTGTGGTCTCCCCCCCCCCCATCTCACTTGGCTCTGCTTCGTTAGTATAGAACGAAGAGGGACAGAGAGAGAGAGAAAGAAAAAAAAAAATTGAAATTCAAAGCGGAGAGCAGAGTGAAAGATTCCAAGAAAGAGCGGGACTGCGTAATTAGCGTTACAGCTTCAGCAGCCGGGGGCCGGGAACCATGAGGGGAGGCCTGTGACGACCGCTGCACGTATGCGAGCGCCCCTCGTCCGTCTCCACAGGACTGGAATTTGAACGCGGATCTCGTCTCTGCTCTCCGTCATGAGTCGGCGAGGAGCCTCCTCCTCGCCCGTCCTGCTGGCCTGCTGCTGCTGCCTGCTGGCGGCCTCGGCGGCCAAGCCCAAGGCGCCCGGCCACACCCACCTCAACTCCATCCGCATCGACGGCGACGTCTCCCTGGGCGGCCTGTTCCCGGTGCACGCCCGGGGCAACGACGGCAAGGCGTGCGGCGAGCTGAAGAAGGAGAAGGGGATCCACCGGCTGGAGGCCATGCTGTTCGCCCTGGACCGCATCAACAACGACAACGAGCTGCTGCCCAACATCACGCTGGGCGCGCGCATCCTGGACACGTGCTCGCGGGACACCCACGCCCTGGAGCAGTCGCTCACCTTCGTCCAGGCCCTGATCGAGAAGGACTCGACGGACGTCAAGTGTCTGAGCGGCGGGCCGCCCATCATCACCAAGCCGGAGCGAGTGGTGGGAGTGATCGGCGCCTCCGCCAGCTCCGTGTCCATCATGGTGGCCAACATACTGCGTCTCTTCAAGGTCAGTCGTCAAAGCCCGACCCTTTGGTTTTTTTTTCTCTTTTACTTTTTGGAGTTTACTTCTCCCCGCCGCCTCCCCGGCGCTCGGCCACAGGGTGAAGAGTGCACGGCTTCATTATAAAGATCCCCACAGCGTTAAGGCTGCGTTATGACTCACTCAAGGTCGGAGCTTCTCTTTAGGAATGATGTAAACAAAAGTCTGAACTCGGCAGCACAGAGAGCAAAGTTTAATTCGATTTGCTCAAGAATGAAATTTTGTCTCTTCACCCTTTTGTTGACCTCACGTATTTCCATATTTTCCAAACCTGAAATCACATTTGCCCATGTGCACACACACACACACAGACAAATATAGGTATAAATATATACAGACACATATATACACACACATATGTATTTATATATACATATATGAGCAAGATATATGGTTTTATGTAGCAAATAATTCATTGTTAAATAACAAAATATAACTTAGTTCTAACTAAATATGTTCAATATGAAGGATGGCTATTTTGAAGAATCTAAAAAAAATATGAAACATGTTTTAGTTATTTCACCCTTATTTTTTTTTTAACGACATCATTCCACATGTGTTCATTCATCGTTTTGATCCCTTCAGTGAGAATCTACAACATAAATAGCTATGACAACGAAAGAAAAAGCATCAAATGAGAAAATGTGTTCAAAGTTTTGAACGGCTAGTCTGCACACACACACACACACACACACACACACACACACACACACACGTATATATGCATGGAGCCCAAAGTGTCCAGACAGCTGAGCACTGATCATTGCAGCCAACGGCTCCTCCCTGGTGACACTAATTTGCCAGAGATTACTCAGTGTTTCCTCCTCCTAATTAATTCAGGGCAGTCATGCATGGCACCATGGGTTCATTGTGCCGCCACTGAATGTTACAGCTGCTGAGGGGTTGAGTCTCGGCGGAGTCAGTCGCACTGACTAAATGAGAGCTGATCCTGAACAACCCCGTACCTGCTCAGCGCTGTCCGAGCTGCCGCCACTCTAAAGGAGGGGGCAGGGGCGGAGTCAAAACAGCTCTCTGGACTGGACTTTTTATGTCCAGAAAGCTGTACATATATAAATATATAATCCTGAGACTCCACCATTTGAGAACCACTGCTGTACAGGACACGCACTGTGTGCATCAAGTCCAACTCATGCACCAAGGCTCAGATGAGCGTCCAATCCTCGCAAACACACACAAGCACACAAAGGTCCAGCTGCTCGGTGAGGGCACCTGAATGGCCGGAGGAGAGCATGTCCACTGACAAGCCTGTGCAACGTCTTCTTACAACTAATTGGCACGTCTCTATCTGGCCAGGAGTTTTTGCAGGTCCCAAATAACACGGCAAAAGCCCACAGGGACAAGTGATGTAGCTTCTCTCCTTCTTTTGAAACTTTTTATCCGTCTCTCAGAGCCATTAGGCTCCTCTGAGACTTTTTTTAGGGGGCAAAAAAATGAGTTGTGCGTGATTCTGTGATTCTGTCTGCTGGACCGGCTCAGATGGAATGAAAGGCCACACAAATTATTCACCCTCTGGGTTCAGGTCACAGCACACAAAAAAACCTTTTTTCCGATGGACAATGACCACGAAGAGGTGCAGACCCGGTGCCACGGACAGCCTGTTTGGCCAGAGCACCGAGCACAACACACAAATCCCACTGAGGGAAAACAGTGGACAATGGGAAAAATGTTGACGCTCAAACGACACTTCATCTAAAAATCGGACTCCGATGCAGAGGTCTTTAGCAAAACAAGCCAAACCTTGTGGGGCTCACGCCTCACTTTCTCCAGACCTGGGACTCTTCAGGGGGGAATATTTCGCTGGCCTTTGCATGATGCAAACACGGAGCGTTGTTAAGACCAGCCATTAACCGAACATGTTCTGCATACTATAACAGGCGTGCCGCAGAATAACCGCTTCTGCCTGACTCTGCAGGATCGTTAGCGGGCTCGCGTGAAAGGAAAAGGAAGGCGCTGAGGAGCCTTTCGAGCAGCCTTCTCTGCAAAATGCTTTCACCTCACGGAAGATTTTTTCCGCACATTTCCGCTCTTATCGCTACCAGGACGTCTGGTTGTGATGCCACTTTTCCAAGTTAAAAAAAAAAAAAAAAAATAGAATATCAGAACAGCCAGACAGTCAGATTGGTCACTGTGGCTTCCTTTAACAGAATGTGTAGAATTACAACAGGGAGGTGTGAACAGAATAAATGTGCCGTTCAAAGGGGATGCTGGGAGTCATTCAGAGGGAGGGGCGCCGACAGCCGGACCAAGAGTGCAGTTTTTATGTGCATTTTGAAGAATAACAATGCGAGAAAAGTGCTAATTCGGCGGAGCGGGTCGTCCAACAACAGCGGTTTGAATCCCGGCTCCAAGTGTTTGCATGTCGGAGTGCCTTTGGGCAAGACGCTGAACCCTAAACTGCTCCCTCAAGGCCCGGCAGCGCTTTGCAAGGCAGCAGCCGACCATTCTGTGTGTGTGTGCGCGTCTGAGCGGGTGAATGGGAGGCTTTTGTAAAGGGGAACCATGGAGGTGCAGAAAAGCGCCACGCAAGTGCAGAACATTTACCTTGTACACTTGCCCGACCCGGCTTTTCCCTTTTTACAAAACAGATAATGTTGAATGGAAAAGGGTAAAAGGTTTTGATGAATAAACTCTAATGCAGAGGACACACAGCTCAGGTGAGCTGAATAGAAACACTGCACTCATGCTTTTATTTTCATTTTTTTAAGCCACCAATCGTAGATTTGTCTGACATCACAAAGAAACTTTACATGGAAATATTTCCACATTTCAATATGCTTTTTTGAACCAATGCTGCAAACAGAGTTGCCCAGACCACCCACGCAAGTCCACCTTCACCTTCGTCTTTACAAATCACAAAACACACACGCACGTGCACAGTCCTGCAACTATGATGATTTAAAATGGAAATGCAAAGCAAAAGAGAAAAAAACATGTAGATAAATGTTGGTTAGACAGTCCTCGCCAGCAGAGGGTGGCTGAAAACATTTTTTTTTTTGGGGGGGGGGCCCAGAATGTTTGTGACTGTTTACTCCTCCCGCCCCCACACACTCTGGAACATCTCTCCCCTCTGCTAAATGAACGGTGAATATGATCATGCAGCTAATGCGTGACTGTCAAACGCTTCATTAACCCTGTCTGGGAGACCTGCAGTGTCACTGAGCTAAAAGCATTATCAGTGAAAGACACAACAGAGTGTCCCTCCACCAGCGGCCGCCTACACACAAGAATCAGTTCCTCCCACGCAGACACACACAAAAAAAGGATGACAGCAGACGGAACACTCGAACACTCGTTCCTTCAACAACAAAAAACAGATAATAATTCCATAGATAAGCATCTCTGCGCTACTTCAGATAGAAGTTGTCAAGACTGGGGAAGATTTAAGGCTTTTCACCGCGTTATCTGTTGTTAAAGCCGACAGGTGGAACTGTTTTATATGCTGAGCACCGAGCCGTGGAAAATGTGATTTGTGTGGGATCCTGATGTGGCCTCAGGTGTAAAAGGATTACACTGGGTTTAATGCCTAATAATGTTACTGCGTGGGGTCACGAGAAGATACTGGGAGAGAGGGAGAGAGAGCGATCCCGCGCTTGTAATTCAATTTTCTGCATAAAGCAGATGCCTATCACTCTTTGATTTAGCTTTAATTTGTCCCTCGTTTCTCCGAATTTCCCTTCAGTATTTCGACATGATTCAATAATGTAAACGAGTTGTTGAAAACGTTCCCAGTGCTCTCCCTCCTCCCTCCTCCCTCAGACGCTTCCACGTTCCTACATTATTTATAAATCTGCTTTGTTTCCATTCAATTTAAGCGCGCAGACAGTTTGTCCATCGGCGTTCTTTTGGGTGTTGATTGCGTAATTGACAGATGACGTGCCCCGCATTGAACGTATTGAGCAGGTGGAAAAAAAAAATACATCAGTGGAAATATTTTCCTGGAGGGGCCGGCGCTGCAATGAAATGTCTCGCCGTTGCAAATCAAAGAGACAAACAACTTGGAGACTCCGCTTTCACATAATCTGATTACGTAGACAATCGGACTTCAACGTGGTAAATAAATGAGGTTAAATTATGGTTAATGAAAAAATAAACTGAAACAAAAAATAAGCTGGCTCAATAATGGCTCAAATATAGAGAAGAAAAAGAAAGAAGCAGCAACAAAGAACAAAGACTTTTGGCTTCAACAGCTTCAATATCGAGCTATGTTCATATTTTCTTTTTTTTTTTTCCATTTCCGAAGGTAAAACGAGCGAGCGCAATCGTCATCCTGTAAAGCCCAGACTGTACTCTTATGTGCTACGACTGAGCAGGTTTCCGGCTCCTTCCACCATCATTAAGGTCACATAACACACCATAAGTAGGGCTCCCTTGAGTGGCAGGAAGGGTTTCACTGCTTGCTGTTCCCCTCTAATGACTTCAGAAGGCTGCTACAGCTCATTTCACCCCATTCCCCCTCCACACACACACACACACACACACACACACACACACACACACACACACACACACACACGTGCTTAACGCGAGAACCCACTCGGGGACGAACTCCTTTCCTTCAGTTTCGTGAGGATGTTAACTTTTATATAAAGTTGTCGGTGGAAGGGCCTGGTTTGCCCCGCAGCCTCTCACTGAGCGGCAGGCACTTTGCGCTGCCTTCTCCTTGATTGTTTCTTTTTGCTGAGTGTTTTTATTTTTCCCTCCCGCCCTAAAATAGTCAAGCACTATTCAGTTTTCATGTTTATTTAACACGCACACAAAGAGCACACGCATGAGGGCGCACGGCCTAAGCATGACAGGCGTAACAGGAACTGACAATGCCATTCTCGGGAGAGAGGGGGAGAAAAAAAAAAATTGGATTTAAAAATGTTTCCTCTCTTTCTCTTTCTCGTGACAGTAATTAGCCTCAAGCCCGCAATTCTTTTTCACCTTTCACTTTTGGGCTCTTTGCCCCTCATGCGCCCGCCGCTCGCCATCACAGATTGGCGGCGGCCCGAAGTGTTTGCTCAGCGCTTTAGAGCAGGAAGGCTTCGGTCCCCGTGGTGGTTCCCATGAATATTTTACTATATTGTTACGTAATTTATGCCCAGAGACTGAAGTTGAAAGCTCCCACTCTGCATCCCCCTCATCACTGGGTCCAGCGCCTGGTTTGTTCTCATCAGCCAGGTTCTTTCTGTTACACTTGCTGTATTAGCGGTGAGCAACGTGCGCCGCAACTTGAGGGTAATTAGTGGCCGCCTTGCTTATGGTACTCAAGACAGACAGAGTGTAATTAAAGCGGCGGGGGTGTTTTTTTTTTTGTTTTTTTTTTACTGCGTCTCTCACACAAAAAAAGCCTTGTGGGAAAGAGCGAGCCGACGCGGCTTTGAGGGACGCGTCGCGTTTGGTGTTGAAGTTGGACTTGCTGAGACAATCATAAACTGCCAGAGTGAGAGGATGGGAGGGTGGGGGTGTGGGGGAGGGGCTGGGATGGGATGGGAGGCGGGGGAGAGGGGGTAGCCTGGGGAACTTGCACGCAACAGCTCCTCAAATTAGGCTCAGCCAGTCTGCAGGAGGAAGTCGAAGGGAGCAGGGCTGGTGGGCAGGTGCAGTCGCACTGCTAACTACTGACCTGTTGTGAGGGGCTTGCGTCCGTCTCTCTCCCTCTCTCTCTCTCTCCTCGCTCATTAGAGATGGAGACCCTCAGGCAGGCAGGCAGGCAGGATCTCAGTACCCCCCCCCCCCCCCCCCCACCCCCCTCAGCGCTACGTTGAGACAGACCTCTCATTGGTTCAGCCTGCTAGCCCGGATGCGCTGAGAGCTTTGCACGCTAGGAAAAATATGCACACATACGCTTTTTTTTTTTTTTTACAATGGTCCATTCACGTAGCAAAAAAAAAAAAAAAAAAGCTTTCTACAAACGGCAATCAGATCAGACCTCAATGAAAGTTAAGCAGTGCAAAAAAATAGAATGACAAGTACAACCTGTTTGAAAGACAAAATTGTTCATCTTTCAATTATTTTTCAAAGATTACCATTAAATTTCTCAAGACTGTCTTACACAGCAGCAGGACTGCAGACTTCTGACTCAAAATCTGGCTCATCCATGTTGCCGACCTCCAGGTCATGTGTTCCACGACCAGTCAACGTTCCTTAAGGAAAAAGAGATGGGAAGAAAAGCCAGAAAATATATTTTTTTGGGCAACAAACGTAAAAAAGCTGCAATATTTTATCTTTTACTGTCCACTGTTTTACATGAACCGTGTAGTTTTGACCACAAGTCACTGTTCGATAAACACCATAGAAATCGTGAAATTTGTTACCTACACTTACAACTAATGTCAAAGCCACACACACACGCACACGCACACGGTGTCGAGTGAACTTTTCTTTCCTTATTATAACCACTATAACAAGGCTCAGGAATCTTTCCTTGCTTAGCGGTTTTACTCGGAGCGCGACTGCACTTCAAGAGTGGGTGAAGTTTTCCAGCGCCACCTCCACAGGGCCTCACCTCGCTCAAAGCGGGTGGTAATTGAAGAGTGACTGGTGGCGACGGGGGTAAATGACCTTGACAGAGTGCGGCCTCTGTCTCCGCAAAGTGTAATTCAGTCCACATCGGTTCACTCAACCTTCCCGTTCAGCCGAACGCCGGCCCGCCCAACACAGCCGGTCAGCGAGACCCGGGCGCTCGGCTCAAGTCTGCAGCCTCCAACCAGCGTGAGCAAACAAGCAAACAAATTCCTTAAAAAAAAGAGAGAAATGAGCAGCAGGGAATTGGTTCCGCTATGTCTGCAGGGCCCCACTGGGCGTTTTTTTTCTCATCCGCAGCTGGAGGTCGACAGGAGGTTTTACAACGGAGCAAATCCAAGAGTCGGTCCTCTCTCAGCCCCCGACTGCAGGCGTCTCCCCCGTCTGGCACGCTCCGGCTGCTGCCGACGCCTCCTTTAGTTCGGGATTAGTTCCGACTCGGCTCCCTTTGGCCGCCCGAACCCAGGCGGTCAATTCTCAGGATAAGTCGTGAGCGATGGCCGGGTTCCCCACTGGAACCCTGCATTTCGTTCTTGGCACCATCGTATCCTCGTCCTCCTGCCGCCTCCAAATCCTTCTGCGGGCATCGCGAGCCGCCACTAATCAGCAAGCAAAGTGAAAAAACAGGGGGACGGTTTTGTCTCCTCCTGTGCACGCTCGCTCAAAATTCATTTCTGGTATTTAATTAGTGGGAACCGCGCCTGGCGAGGGGGGAAGTGGGGATTTCTCCAACTTTTCTCGTTTTTTTCTGTCTGCAATCTGTTGAACATTTTTATTTTGTGACTCAGAGTATGTTGCAGGTTAGGTGTTTTATTTCCCATATTTCAAAAAGAAACAGCGATGTCAAGTGTTTACATTTCAGATTGCAGCGCTCTTTCGCTTTACCCTCCCTCTCCCAAGCTTGCCAGTGAGCTACAGTGGCCAGTGCACACACACACACACACATAACCCTGGATACTTTGCCCACCTTCATGTGAGCATTCAGCCTAAATACAAAATGTGCTGGAAATGTGCTGCTAGATTGTCCACACTGACTTCCTTAAGAATTTGGCAGTGCAATATCTATCCATCTATCTATCTATGTATATATGTACACAAATAAGAACAGCTCTTTTATTGTACTGAGAATATACACTTTTATTAATTTTAATTAATTATTTATGGACAATATATTGAGCTTTTACCAATATAAAAATCATAAAGCAGGCCCAATTTTACACACTGGACCTTTAAATAAAAGTACAACATGACTCAGCTTGGAACTGTCGCTCCAGAGGTTCCACTGCATGCGACTGAACTGGCACAGGGAGAACTAAAATAAAATAAAATAAATCCCTCTCATCGAACATGACGTAAGAGGCCCGGTGCAGCCGCCCGGACATTCCTGTGGAAAAGGCTGCATTATTAACAAAAAAATGAAAGAAAGAAAGAAACTCGGTGGCAATCTCACCTGCATAATCCAACCATCAACCCACCAATCCATCACAGTTGCGCTGCGAGAGGCGGCGCTGCCTAAAATGTACTCGGACTCAAACAAAAGGCCCCGGCGCCACGAGGAAGGGACAACAGAGAGCTGTGGGCGACTCGAACCGCTCCAAATTGGAAGCAATCAATGGCGCCGTGACAGCTTCCATATTGATTTCGGGTGGTGAGGGGTGGGGGGTGTGGGGCGGTGACTTATATTTTTCAACTTGAGCCATCAAAGTGTCTGTGTCAGCGATGAACAGAGAGAGCAGCCATTCGGTCTCTTGTCACGTCTTGCCTTTGTCTGCTCCTTAAAAAAATAAATAATAATAATAAAAAGAAGAAATAAAGGGAATCCGGCAAAAGCAGCTCAGCGTAATAAAAAGTAAAATCAACCGCGGAAATACTTGGCCGACTTCTTAAAGGGATTGTTTCGTCAGCACAATGCCAGCTGATAGCCTGAGCCCACAGCCCACTCCTCCTCGGTGGTGGACTGTCTGGGGGGGGGGGGGGTTTGGCCACCTTCAGGCTAAGCAGCTTGGACATCATCCAGCCTTCCAGCACTCGAGACAACGCCGAGGCCCATGGTGAGTCACTGCTGTGTCACACACAGACTCGCTCCCCGGTCACGGCCAGTTGTGATTCGATGGTTCAAAAAAAAAGAAGAACAACAAGAAGAAGAAAAAAACAGCATTCAAATTGTAATTTGGAAACAAATAAGGCCGAGCCAAGTCGAGCTGTATGTGCTCCGCTAGGTTCAGCACATTTGGAAAACATGTTGTTTTTCGTGGTCACTCTTGCCAAATGTTACAAGCCTTTGTCAGGTCATTTTGTATGGGCGACAATATGGGAACAGTGAATGTTCTTGATTAGCATGTTAGCGTACCAGGTTTGTGGGAATGGGCATAGAGAGTTGATGTAAAGGCTAAGACGAAAGGTGAAGGCATGAGTTTGGCCTTCATGTCAGAACTAGAGGAAAATTCACTTCATGTCACTGGACTCCCTCCAGTCCTTTATTTTTTGACAAGAATGTCCCTTGACTGTAAACAGATTGAGATCTGTGACACTGCAAAAAGAAGAAAAGAAGAAAAGAAGATAAAGATTTCCTAAAAACACTCAAACTCTGAACACAACTTTTAAATGGACTCCAATGAGCCATAAACTCGTATCCATTGCACTCAGTTTTTTTTTAACGGTGTGATTTTCACCCAGCACGCAACAGCGATGCGTGGCACTCTGAAAACCTGCAGGGGGACGTCACTGGAGTGTCTAACAATTTATTTCTAATTCCCTTTATCGATTTACTTGGCTTTAAACATCTGAAAGTGACAAAACTAATCTCCCCCAACAGTGTGATAAATGCATTTTAAAGCAGCTCCGGAGACGTGCCTTTGCTGATTTTACTGGTGCCGATCCGTGCAGGAAGCTTCAGCTCGATACCATTTGCATTTCTTTAACATCCACCAAAGGCACACTTTCTGTGAACGTGTTGACACACAAAAACACAGAATCAAACGATGCGGCTCCTTTGCTATTTATGCATTCTAACATGCCGCCATATGTGTGCCATCCACATATTCAGATTTGTTGTGCTAAATAATACACTCGACGGCGCTGGATGGCGGTTTACACATTCATACATGCATCCTTTCATATTCTCATGCTCCCATACCCCAGATGGTCCAGAGCGTCCCGTGAATTTGTGTACATGCATTAGATTTTCATTCAAAGCACAGCCACTATTAAGACTTGGCGGTACTACAGTTGATCAAGGAGTTGACGTCCTCCGAGATCGCCGTCTAATAAATCGACACGGTACAGAGGAGAATCACACATGCTCCTTAAATATTTGTACACACTCACATTACCGGCTGCTGCAACAGGATCGATTCTCATTTATTGGCTAATTATCGACTCCGCAGCACCCTCACTTGGCAAAAAACTATAAATCCTGGAGGACTAAGCGTCCGTTTGTCACCGCCGCCTCAGCTTGTTTCTCTAACCTGTGATCGTTAAGCTCTCTCACACTTCAACACTCACACTTCAACACTCCCCATTAGAAGTGGACGCTTTTTGACCCAGTGGTTTCAGTCCGGTGTGGCGATGATGCTTTGCTCCCTTGCGTTTGGCCTCACCCGAACGTATTCCGACACACAACTGGAAGGTCTCGTTATTGATTCTACTCGAGAGAGGTGACGCGTTTGCGTTAAGCTTTAGATGAGCGTGTCAACCCGCATCTTAACGCGAAGCTAAGACAAGGTTTCCATTCCGGCGTCTGACATCGGCGTTGTGCAAAACAAACACTATGTCTTGTCTTGCTTGCTCACATTACTGCAGCAAACAACCGTAAGCACGAGAGACGGGTCCTGAACGATCATTCACACGTCTATGGTCAGATTACCGACCCATGTGTCGTGACTCTCAGTCTTTATTTACTTGTTCATTGATTCGTCGCTGCTACCGCTAGCTAGCTAGCCACCTGGAAAGACAACATGTCGCTGCTATTCCAACTATATCAAGTTCATGGCTGTGTTAGCCAAGTGGGAAAAGCAGCGGCTCTGTTTTCTCACTTTAGCTCAGCCTCCCCTCTCCCTACCTGCTGTGAAAATGAGCTCTGAACGAACAAATCACTCAGTCACTCACTCACAGTAGCCCGGCCCCGCACACAAGATGAACCAATCAGTCAAATCAGCCAGTTTCTCTGAGAGTGGGTGGAGCTCTGTGTCCTAAAATGTGTCCTCCTCCATGCAAATGCACCTTTATGTGAATAGAAATTGTTATTTTTAGCCAAACATATTGTCAGGGGCTTGATCCCATGGAACATATGTATTTTCCATTTAATGCCTTGCCTAGACATGACTGCAGCAGCTTTTGATGAAGTTCCAACTCTTAAGCTACTTACAGTGCATATAGGCACCGTAACATTACCACTGCTGGGTGACAACAGCTCTGTGAATCAATCACAATCCACCGCTTCATTTACATTATATGTGCTGCGGTTCCATCACGTCAACAGTGTCACATTCCCCATCCTTGTCCTATGTGAATTAAAAGAAAAAGAGAGAAGATCTACTTCTTTTCTTAATGTAAGTTCCTGCCTTTTCTTTGACCCCCAGATTTACTATATTATGCGTCCCAGTGGCATAAAGAACTCAATGGTACAGATGGTAAACCCACAAGAGCCCTGCTGGAGCATGACCATTACTGCAAAGCAGCGCAGCGTTGACATATGGATGAATACTGTGATGGGATGGACTTATTCCAAAGTCATCCAAAGGTGTTGAAATGAGGCTATTTAAACTCTCTGCGCCGCAAAGTGGGGAAAATACAGATCCAAGTGTTGATTTGTGTCAACACTTGTGTTGAAGAGCCAGGTTGTTTTTTTTTTTATAATATAATGTTTTAGCACATATTTCATTGTTAAACATCAAGAAGGAGCATTTCACAAAGGCCCCTTTCCTTCTCTGTACTTTCCGGCTCCCAAACCAACATTTTGTCAGAACATATTTTTGCTGTAGATAAAAATCAACAGGTCTTGGAAAATAACCTTTAGCTCTCTGAATGCAATTAAGCGGCGTTGGGCGAGGAAGAGTTGGTTAATTACAGTCGATTAAAGAAGGCAGATAATTATGCCCAGTGTGAGAGTGAAACTTCCTTTCACAAGAAAAATAAAAGTTAGCACCAGGAGGTCTCGCAAGGTCTCCAAGCTGATGTGTGAGGAAACCTTAGATATGAGTCAATGGGTTTTCTTTTGTGGTTGGGCCAATTGCTTCCAGCAGGACACAGTGGATATTCAAAAAAAGGACAATGTATTTTCACACCAGTTATCTGTTATTCTGTCTTTGGTTGGTCTTCTCCTCACTGAAACTCACTCATCCAGCCAAATCACAATCAGGTGGGAGGTTTTAAAACTTCCAAATCTGCGATGTTGTCAGATCGAGTGGCCTCGCAAGGTCAACGTAACCCAAAAGTAGCTGTGACCCACATGTTATCAGATGGAATTTCAAGTCTGCAGGACAAATCACCTGCTCAGTGGGCTTTGTGAATCTCCCCAAATGTGATCTCCCGAAGAAAAAAGAAAGAAAGAAAAAAAAAAACCCTGCTGTAATGTTTATCCAGAGGTTCTTTTCCGAGTCTGTGAGCACTGCTGACACTTGTAAATGTTTGATATGAAGTCTTTTCCTCCCGGTTGCTGAAGGGAATGGTTTTTAAGTGTTGTGTTGACTGTAGCTACAAATTATACAACAATTCTTCTATGTTTTAGCCTTAGAGGAAAAAACTGGAAAGTAAGTGCACGAGTTTATAAGCCGCAACTTTGAAGGATGTCAGAGCTGCACGACTCTTTAAAAAAAAAACAAAAAAAAACACTCATACATTTATAATGCTGCTCCTGTGATAAATACATAGAGCATATACATAGAGGATAGAGTGTGATTGGCTGATATCAGAAGTTAGATATCAAAGTAACTGTGACCACAGTTGCGTTGATATTAATTGTCTGTAGCCTTAAAGCAAGTGCAGGCACGGCTACAGTATTTTTATTTTTATTCCAGTGGACTCGCTCTTTTATTTCAGCCTGCCATCAGTCTTTGTAAAAGCCACATCAAGACTTTTGCTGAGTCCATTCGCAGGCTGCGAACTTCAAAGATCCGCCTCAGGTGAAAAGACCGGTTTGCTTACACACGGGGAAGTTGCCCGTCTTTCGGCATCACTGTCAGGAGTGACTAGATTAAAAACACTCAGTTGGTGGGTCTGCGGCGCTTGCAGACTCTGGGTGATTGTGAGCAGGAGAGACTGGACTCTGTTGTCTCATAACTGCTGCACGTTACACGTGCTATCAATGCTTTTTTTTTTCTTCTCCCCCCCTCGCCAGCCCGTCTCCTGGTTCTGCAAGTTAAGCTGAAAAGAGGGTTGATGAAATATTTAAAATCCAGCAATTGGGGTTTGTAGAGGAGTGCCTCTCTCCCCCTCTGAGTCTGAGAAAAACTGCAGGTGCAGGCTTAACTCGGATGCGTCTCCCACTAAGAAAGTGGCTTCAGAAAAGAGAATTGTAAACAATTGAAAGAAAACTGGGCCAATAGGGATGGCAGAGCATCATATTGGCTTTTTTGATATTTCAGTGACAGAACTCTCTCGATGATTCTCATGTACGAGTGTTTCAAAAAAAAAAAAGAGTTTTATCAGCTGCCGGAGGAAAGTGGCTTCCACTTACACATCATCCTTCATCAACCACTCGTTTACACAGGGTAGCCGTGGACGCTACAGAAATGCTCAGGGAGAAGCCAGGAACAGTGTCTGTGAAATAGCGGACGCTCCAGTGAGTTTTAGATCTGACTTGTTGGAGGTTTTTCTGGTCCCCTTGTGAAGAAATGAGGGTGGATAATTTAGGGCCACTGCATTAGAGGTGAAAAAAAATGTTTTTTTGATGGGGTGAATTGCAATGCTTTATTTGCAACAATAAAGAATTTGGGGGTTTCTGCGATCTTCAGTCTGCAAAGGGGAGTCAGGCAGGTTTGTCCTCGCCTTCCCTCCCCTTCATTCATAATCACTGAGCCACACGCTGCTACTGCTACTGGGCATAAGGATGATATTAAAAGGTATCCAAAAGGGAAATTGGGGAACCATAAGAAAAACGTTTATGCTGATGATGTTGTACTTTACCTACAAGAGACCCGTCCTCATCTGTTTCAGACTTCCTACCATCCCACCTTTTAACTCTGACCTCTGATTACTATCAGGACTATCACCTCAGCATCATCAGCATCAGTTTTTCTGGCCCCATTATAGCTGGATGAGCAGCAACAGTAAAAAAAAACTGTAGTCCTGCTCTCAGTGGTCCCAACTCAACTTCCTCTGGCTTGGTTGAAACTATTGAATCTTCTCCATTTTCAAAACAAACAAATAAACCCTGAGAAAACCATCTTCCAACTATTGACCAGACAACCACTCTCTCTCTCTCTCTCTCTCTCTCTCTCTCTCTCTCTCTCTCTCTCTCTCTCTCTCTCTCTCTCTCTCTCTCTTTCTCTCTCTCTCTCTCTCACACACACACACAATGATGTTCTATTTTGTATACAATTTTTCCATATGAACGCTACCAAACACTGCTGGAAGGTTGTTTGGTAGATGTTTGGTTGCTGTCGATGTTGTCCGTGTTTCTGCTGTTCCTTTTGGAGCCGTCAGTTGTCAGCTGCATCCGTCCATGTTTTCGATGTTCCCTTCCTATCCACTCTACAGATAAGAAGGCAGCGCTGTCCCGGTGCCTGCTAATTTCAACACAGATTGCACAGGAGGGGTATGAAAGACTTCTTCCATAATGTAACCAGTCCTTCCATCTTGCACGCAGAGTTGAAAAATCATGGACTTGTTACTGAGGTGTTATGATGTAATGTGATTCTCACATTGTTACATATAAAGGTGGGACAAACAACAACCCTTCACACGTTTATCTATGAATCTTGACATTCAGATACCTTTGCAGCGCTCAGTTTATAAAGCCGTGAAATTTTGTCATCTAAATGACTTGGCACAGATTAACTAAAAGGTTCTGTCGGACCTTAAGGAAATCTTTTCTTCATCCCATAGTCAGTGACAGAAAGAAATAACCAACGCATTTTGATTTTGGAATGAATAGACTTAAAGGCTTTGTAATAGACAATGAAAGGGTACTGATCACTTGCTTTTATATACTCTAGGGATCTGGAAAAGGGACCTAAATCCCACATGAAAAGCAGTCTAGTTTCCATTTTGAGTCACAGTGTGACACCGGAATCGGCCCACAGAAGTTTTGTTCGCCCGAAAAATTTGCCTGACCAGATGCTATCCGCCCGTATGAGTTTGGGAAAACAATGTGTTTTCGAACAGACTCGTTCGTTTGCTCGTGGCCATTCAGCACACACCTGATGGGGTACGGCCAAAGCAAACAGATCAATAAGTGCAGTCAGAGGCTTTAAAAGCTGGCAGGATGAATGGGTGGCAGAGTGCTCTGAATTATTCAGTGGATTTGTCCGTTTCGTTTAGTGCTGACTGGATTGTTTACACAGCCACATTCGAAAATGCAGCAGACAAGATGTGAAATATCAAGAGCGCGCAGACATCCTCCTTCCATCAGTTTTCATCTGTCTCAGGTTAGCAGCTGCAGTTAAAGTAACGCCAAGATCCATGCAATCAAACTATGGCATAATTCTACATATTTCTTTGGGGAAACAAACAAACCTAACACAATTAAGGGAGCATGAACACATTTCCCCACTCTCTTCCCCACTCTCACGACATACAATGCACTCCCAGTCAGCCAACACATGATGGTCTCTAACAGCTGATATGATGCGTTGATCCAATTACAATGTCACCTGTCAGGAGACGGGAAATAAATGGTGGCAAATAGAGGTGTTTTTTTTCCCTCCCTCAAGTTGATGTGCGAGGTGAAGAAAAAATAATGGCCAGAGGTGTGATGACAGAAATATGACCCGTGCCAAGACGTGGTGCAGGACAGCAAGGCCTAACTAGATTGTCTGTTTATGACAACATTAACAGCCGTTGTGGTTAGTTGTTAGCCAGGATGAAGACAGGCAAGGCTGTGTAGCCACGCCGTTTCTGTAATAGAAAGAAAAATATGATGGACCTAATAACAATAGAGCGTCGCAGTTTCATGCCTACTGGGCTGCACAGCGTCGACCAAAGAAAGTGGAAAAAGGGTGAGCGACCTACTCGCAAAAAGATGTGTGTGTGCTGAGATGCACTGTGGGGGGAAAGACGAGCGGGCAGAAAGAGAACACAAACACAAAAAAATGTTGATGCTCTGGGCCCTGCTCTCCTGGAAAATGTTGACTCTTTCCTGAGTGTGCGTGTGATTGTTACCCAAACACTTGCTAGACCAAGGACACCATTCACGCTAACAAGCAAAGTTGTAGAACCCTATGCTGTGTAATGCGTGAGGCCGTGCAGGTCTTGCCAGGAATTCCATCTATGTGACTCTTGGTGGTACTGAGTAAGTTCGGGCAACTGGACTGGTTGTGCTATTATGGTGGATTCTTCAGACTGCAGCAGTGAAGTGTGGACGTTGAAGGAATCCTCGTGGACACCGACTTGATTGTATAAAAACAGGTTTATTACAAAGAAGTCAGGTATCAAACAGGCGCCTGAGGAGGTTGTGTGTCCACATGCGCAGAAGCTCTCACAACCTCTCTGAGAGCAGTTAGAACATCACCTCCTTATACACAGGTCTCGTCATCATGCACATTTCCATATAAGGAGGACAAAGAGACAATTGTAAAACAGCAGGCGAAACGTTACCGGCTAGAGTTGGAATGTGTGTTATCTGCACAGTCTTCCTCGGGAGTTGAGATGAAGCCTTCCAAGGGAAGTAACCTAATGCAGGTGCTGCACTAACGAGGGGTCTGTTCATCTTATCAGGCAAGAAGCCTGAAGGGAGCAGGGGCCAAAGCTTCAGACACCACACTATCAAGGCAATGTTTCGAACAAGAGGCGCAACAGTTTTCACAACACCTAAATCAGTGCAGTTGCCTCAACGGAACCCTTCTGCACTAAGATGACCTGCACAACATATTACATACTCTTTGTGGTACCAGGTCACATGTATCAGTAATCAGGAGCAGTGCTAGTAATGCCAGATCGTGTGAACTAGCACCAGTCATCATTATGAATTGATGGAGGGATGACCTCAATATGGCTGAGCAGAGCACAAAGTGAGATTAACGTGTCCTAAAAATATACTTAAATCTAACTTTATTAGCGATAATGATAATAACCTTGTGCTTTATTGTAAATGATGATGAACAAATAAATATGTACTTACAAAAACACACGTAATCTTAAAATAATAGCAAAGTGCTGCAAAATGGTAGAAAACGGACAACGTAGGTACATTGGCGGATATGAATTGTTGTGCTGTAAGAGCTCGAACACACCTTCGACTGTCATGCAGTTGCGTGCGAATTTGCCCAAACCTTATTAAAATGTGAATGAAAGGACACACGGAAACGTCGCATCTAATGGTACCATCTGCGCCTGTCAGCACACGCTGCGCGCACATATGCATTAACACACGGTTCGGCCTGAGTGGAGTGCCGCGCCGAACAAATGGGCAGCGCCAGCAGAAACCCAAGGGGTGGATCAGGGGGCGTTAAGATATGAAAAGGCTTAAATTAGCTCACATGCTAGCAGAGGCTCCATTAGCACGCTGTAGATAAAGCAAAAAAGCATTTACTGCCATCTTGGGGGGTGGGGGGTGGGGGGGGTGGTTGCGAACACTGTGGTTGACTGCCATAAGACACCATTCCATTTGAAGTAGTAAACAGGCTCATGCGGCTGCTGTTGGAAATATTCACGACTCACCCCTCCTTCAAACTTATGTATTTATGCATTAGGACAGAGGTTAGCATCAGAGTTTTTTTTAAGTAAGAAATGATGGTATTTTACTCTCTGATAGAATAGTAATTGGCTGGTTTTGAATTTAAAGTGGTAATGTCTGTCCATTACATCTGTGAATGTTTAAAAAGATTTTAGAGTGAACATTAAGGGGACAAAGAAGCCTTTCATTTCCAATTCAACTAGAAATCCAGGTTTGTATTGTGAAACTCAAATATTCAAAGACAACTTTTTTTTTTTTTTTTTTTTTTTTTTTTAAGACGAGGACAAAATACCTAATAGATGCAGAGACAGTAAAATTTATGAGAGCATTAATTTCCTTGGCACATTTAGTTCTTGCCATGACTAAAATTCCCATTTCTCCAAAGCGGAAAAAATGGGAGAGGTGAAGCAGTCAGTTGTTGAAGCGGGGGAAACAAAATTGGATTAAGGTGAAATTAAATAGGTTGAAAGTTTTGCATTTTCAAACAAACCTGAGAGGTAGCGATGGCTGCACCGGATTTCAAATAATACATTCAAGTTCCTAATGAATGAGGAAAATACAAATCTAAAGCATATAAGAGAAAATATGTACTTGAAGGAAGAAAAAAAAAAAAGGTGATATTCCCCATAATTTATGACTGAGTGATTTCCCCATTGCGCACTTTTCGATTTAACAACTCAAACAGACTCGCAGGCTGTTTCCACTCAGGATGTGATTAGTCGGCTTAGACTCTGTGTTTTCTCTCATGTTTTTGAAGCCAGCAAACGTCACTGGCAGCGAGAACACGAGAGCGGGATGAAAACATTTATTTTTTTCCCACTTTCCTTTCACGGTAATGCACATGGAGCTAAAAATTTCTACGCTCGCACAAGCGAGTGCTTCCAGATCTACCACTCACGCTGAATTAAGCGACATGGCAACTGTGTGAAATTGTATATTCCACCGCGTGCAATATCCAGCGCTGAAACAAGACAGACCTTCCCCCCCACTGAGGCTCGTGTCAGGGAGTAAATGAAGGGATGCGGCAGCAGTAACACCTCAGTAATGAAACATCCTCAGCAGCAGATGCCGAGTGACTTCCTGTGAAAGATGACGCCGGGTTTTGAATCAAATCCTACTTGGTGGTCTCTTCCTCTACCCGAGACAAACAGCAACCACTCACGTCAAGTCTCTCCGGAACTCCTGGAAACTTGGGAGGATGACTGAACATAAAGCAACCAAAGAAAATCCCCACCTTGAAAATGTGCGTCGGGCGGTTTGTTGCGGCTCCAGTCAAGCAGTACTCTGAGGGACTGGGGCACTGCTGCCACAGAATTAGTGTCACACTGGAACACATTTCTTTGATAAAAATGCTCCCAGAAGATTACAGCAGAAGATGCACTCAGCTCTGCTCAACACCTGTTCCCATTTATTCCAAATGTGAGAGAGGCTCTGTCTTTTCCGCCAAAGCTGGGGGAGGCTGGGTGTAATTATCTTCCGCTCCTTCGCCGGAAACTCCGACCTGGTGTTTTTTTTTTTTTTTTTTTTAACCCCAGCCCTACCATAACCAGACCTCATTTCCTGACACCAATTATCAACTTTCACTTTCTCGATCCATGATGGCTCTTGACCAGTTACAAACAGGCTGGATAATTGGGAGCCCTGGAGGAAAGGACTACCTTCTCAATCGCCGCTTGCTTGAGGGGCGTCTCTCTGGGACCATCGGTTTGCAGCGAAATCATTTCCAATAAAATGCCATGAATAAGGTGAGATGAGGCTGAATGGATTTCACGAGATAGACGTCAGAGTGGTCCGGCAGGAGACTCAGGAGTGCAATTCTTACCACCTGACCTCTGAGTGCCGACACTCAATACTAAAGCAGTGTGTGGAAATGGCTTCCTGTGAGCGGCGCAACCCCAGAATTGTTTTGCAGGGGGGAGATTGCATTGAGCGGCGTGTATTGTACCACCTTCTACTCGCCCGCTGAGCTATACTGGCAGAGGAAACATACAGTAAATGTGGGCAGAGTCTTTTGGGCTTTGTTTCCGTTTGTGTTTATCAGGCATCCACAGATCCCTTCCAGTGTAGGCGTCTGGGGTAATGGATTAGAGCAGTGGTGCCAAAGATATCATGCTTGAGAAAGAAATGCATATTTTAGACTTTTTATTTTTTTACTCTCCTCTCTCTGCGAGGTCTGTGTGTTTCGCTGGTGAGTTAAAGTGTTGCTGATATGCCCCTTGGCATGGAAGTCCAGTGTGAGTATAATTCAGTGCAACAACACTGGCAACCCGGGGGGGAAAAAACAGGAGAGTAGAAGGCTGGCGAGGGACGATTAAACATTAGCCTTTTTGGCCACAGGACAAAAAAAAAGAAGTTTGTTTTGCATAGAGCTGCAGCCAGGTAATGTGGCAATAAGTGATCACCTGCAGTGCAGACTTCACTACCACTACCTAGTTCATAACACCAACATTTGTCGAAAGATTTGCATGCATTTACTTATTTTTTTGGCAAAGTAGTGTTGGGTAATTTGCAGGAACCATCACGCACGACAATGTGAAGCTGACGCCACCAACAGGTTGGTGTGAAGCCACGGCCACGATGACAGGCCGTAGGTAAAGGAAGCAAAGTGCAGCAGGCTGGAGAAATGACATTTTAATTGCTGATTACTGATTACTACAATGCCTCATCGTCCATTAAATGAAAATAGCAGACGTGGTTAAGTTAAAGCAGCAATGACGGTGACGTGCCAAAGGATGCAAATTTTTTCCTCTGTCTTTGACCTTTGACCCATCCCCTCAGAGAGCGCCGAGCAGCAGCGCTGCCACGCTCAGGGATCATTGGGGGATTAACACCCCCCAAGAACCTCCTGGCCTTTCTCCATTGATTAGGTCTGTTAGTAATTTAGTTTAATTAGTAGTGAGTTTCTTTGAATCTCTTGTATGGTCATTTGCTGAGAAAATGATCACTTTAAGTTTTCCACAAATACAGCTCACACTACGTTAGGTGGTTTATTATGCTGTAAATTAATGCTATAAGCAGCTAAGTAAGAAGAACGACTTGGTGCAATAACGCTGCACTGTGGAGCCACCCTGAGTCACCGCAGTTGAAGCTCCCCAGCTATGACGACCCGAGGCCTCATTTTGACTCCTGAGATATTGCTGCTTAGCTGCACTTCCTGTTTGGGCTTTCTTTGTCTGCTATGGAGGTTGCTGCCGAGGGAAAGGAGAGAGAGAAAAACACCTAGCGCATATCACGAGCTCATCACTAAGTAATTTTGCAGTCGCTCGCAGACTGAAAGGTCTCGCTTGGTGAGTCTCTCAGTTACACATCAGCGGTATTTAAAAGAAAAAAGAAAAACAAACAAACCTGCATCTCATATCCGCAGGAATTGTAGAACAGGCCCGTCTTAATAAACAGTCTCGTCAAGTGCATGCATTGACAAGTGCCGTCTTTCAGCCATCAGTTTAAAAATAGGGCCTCATGTCTGAGAACAGACGCAGGGATGGAACAGTGATGAAACAGTAATGAGATGCTTACTGACATCCTATTGTCATCGATGCTTCCTGCAACCCTGAGAGGCATCAATTGTTCTGCAGCCTTCAAGATGCCCACCCTCATGATCTATGGGACAAAGTTCCAATGCACATCAATTTTTGTGGATCAAAGACCGAAACCCACATGAGCAAAAATGAGCAGGATGGTGCATTGAAGTGTTTTGTTAAAATAAGAAGACAGATCTTCCTTATGAGCGCATCCAGCCTGATTGCATCTATTATAGCAAAAAGGACTTAAGGGCCTGAAGAGAGGAGGAGTAATAAACTGTAAATAAATATCAAATAATGCAGTTGGCCTTGAAAATTTAATGCACTGGGTTATCCAATACAAGTCTGTCGGGGAAATACAAAACAAAAACACAGGGAAACTCTTTTTTTTTTGTTTTTTGTTTTTAAATATATATTTTATGTTCAAGCGGGATTTATATCCACAATTCATTATTTTGTCGCTGCGGGGAAATGGGACAAGCTGCGACAAGGTTGTTTATTTGTCTTTGAGCAACACTTGGTCGCACTACAGTATAAAACTTTACTGCGTCATTGTATTATTGTTGTTATTATGTTCTCTGGTGGGCACATAAAACTTATGGGTAATTACATTTAGACTAAATAATACTGCCTGATAAAAAGAGCAGGCACCCACTTCCTTGAACAGGCTAAAAGTTAAAAACCCGTTTGAAAATGGAAAACAAGACGCAGTCATGTGATTTGCTTGCTCGCAGATGATTTAAGAAGCATAGGAAAAATGCATTTGCATATTCTGTCACATTATTGTGAGTCTCCTCGGACAAAAGAGGGAAAACAATTGAAGTGCAAACTGTTCCTTATGTCTCATTAACCACTGGGAGGATAAATCTTAAAGAAGCAGACCTTGGGAATAAAGTCAAGGCAATAAGAATTAAGATAATCTTCTGTGGGCGGGCTTGCTAAAAACACAGGGTGAAATAATCCAGTGCTATAAATAGATGCAAAGACACTGTACCCTACATTAATTAATGCTAGTAACGCAATTTCCCAGTCTCGTGAGAACAGAATTGCCTTTGCCACATTTATTGGGGATCAAAATCACTCTTGTGCCTAAAGCAGGCATTGGATGTTTGCTGGTTTGGCACAGTGTTATTTTAAAACAACTCATAACTGAATCATGCACTAGGTTTTCAACAAGAACAGGGAGTATGTCGTCATTCACTTTAGACCATCCGTCTAATCCCATCTCCTGTTTTCACTCTTCAGTTGTTGGCCAAACAGTGAGATAGCGAGTGAGACACTGGCATATGGCTTTAATATATCTTTAAAAAAGGGAAACACTTCTAACCCCTTGAAAAATCTTTGTCTTAAGAGCTATGTAGCAGTAACATTCAACCTCGTTCCTTCCTCTCCACAGGAATTGGGACATCGGTTATTGCCCGTTTAGATTCTGAAACCATTGGTTTTGGAAATGGCACAGCTGATAAACTCGTATTAAAGAAAGCCAACTAGTAGTGACGTGATCTCTTGAAGTTGCCTCGCTCGCTTGCCGAGCACCAATCAGTTCGCTCCTGAAGTGTCCACGACCAGTGAAGACACGTGTGTCTCCTCACGCTGGCTGACTGTACGGGCCCGCTCTGTCGATGGCGTCGGCTCCGCTGTTGGAGGCGGGAGGTTTCATAATAATGAATAAATGAAATCACTGTGCTTGCCACAGATTTTTCTCACACTATTGCTCAGATTCATTGGGGGATATATTGGAGAGCGCCGCTCTTTCTGCCAAATTCCAGCGTTTCTGCGTGAAGTGGAGCGTTGCAGTCGCTCAAGCGGAAGACTACAATCATGCAATCCATCAGTATTAGCACTTGCATCCCCCAGTCGCATTTAAAAAAAAGACACAAAAACAACATAAAAAAAACACCCTCAGCGAGTCCTCGACGTGGACTTGTGTTCTCGCTGATCAGTCAAGCTAATACAACGCTGCCGCATTCACTCCCCGCAACAGAGGGACTGCTGAGCGGCAGTCAAGAGGCCGTCTCATCTCAGTGTATAATTCACATCCCCATCGCAGTGGGAGTCATTGATTTTATTTTCACAGACTTCTTGTTGCTGTAAAACGCCAAACACGCGGCGCTCTGATATGGACACAGGACGTCTTATTTACTCACGGCGTTTAAAGCTTTTAGGTAATCTCCTCTTTAATCTGCCAGTCGCTGACACTTCACAGCTGGGGATTGTGTAGGCACTTGACTTTGCTGTGAATCAATTTGCTGTGGACGCCGATAAAAATAAAACGCACCAATGGCGTCAGCGTATAATGAGGCTTTTGCTTCCAATTACCGACAGCATTCTTTCTAGCGACAATGCAGAGGCTTCTTCTTTTTTTTTTTTTTTGTTCAAGCAGCAGACAGCACAAATCACATCATTCAGGCACATTATTCCATTATTAATAGGAAGATATTGTCTTGGCATGGGTTTTGTTTTGAAGCCGTTTCTCTAATTGCCGGTTGAATAAACTTGCTGTTACGCTGTTGTGTTATGGATGGCGCATAAAATGACGGTTCTCTTGAGAAAAATAGATTGTGTTTAAGATTCGACTTGTTCTTCAGTGGGTAGACAATTTATGGAGATTCTGCTTCCACTTGTCTGGGTTTTAGGAGAATGTCAGTGGTATAAAGACATTTCTGTTGTTGTTGTTGTTGTTGCTGTCGTCGTTAATTTGAGATTTGCTGGAATGATCATGCAGGGCAAATGGGGATAATCCCGCACTGAAGATTTGCAAATTTTGAGTCACGAAAAAAAGGGAAGGCATAACCTGTTGACAAATGATGGGGGCTTATTCTTAGACTGGGCACAAAGCACTCAAATCACTCACATGCTTACTAAACAAAATATATGTCTTTAAATCCCAGAAGGAGACAATTTTAGGGACGTGAAATGATTCGATTCAAATGCTAATTTTGATTCAGGCACAAGCAGGGATCGGGGAGAGGAGCCAGAGTGGCGTGGGAAAGGCCATGGATTGCGGTAGTTTTATTTTTGCAAATCCATAAAGAAACGAACCGACAACAACAAACAAAAACACAACAAACCATTAAAATGCTGAAATTTGACCTATTTTGAAGTAAAACAACTTGAAGTACTATTACGCTTAATGACACAGATAGCATAACACTGTCGTGTAAACGGCCTTTAGTTTCTCATTAGTCATGAATCGCGAGCTGTGAAGAGTTTTTATTAAAATTAATAAAACATGCCTGTGCCAGACTCGTTATTTTGTTTATCTAGAAGGGTGAAGACTGTGACGAAGGGTCCCCGCACGCTCACACCCAACGCCTCAGAAGACGCGGCGTTGGCTGCGGTCGATGGCTGCTCGGCGGCAGCTTGTCGCCAGCGGGCGGGTCAATCGAACAGCACTGCGGGCGCGATGATAAAACTGATGGCTTGACATATTTCTAATGCCGTTTAGCGGAGGAAATTCGCTCGCGTTGGCCCGGACGCCGCCGTCTGAAGCCCGTCGCCCCCGGCCTCCAGAACGAACGGCCGACCGCCGCTTTTGTCGCTGGTGACTGTTTTTGATGCGAGCGCGCAGCTCCGGCCCTGAGAAAGAGAGCCGGCCAACTGGAGCGTAAACATTGAATTAAACACATTGTCAGTAGACATATTGTCTAATGGAGTTTTATTATCCTTGTGACTGTGGAGAAGATGACGCAACACCGGCTTAGAAGAAGGAGAAGAATATTTTTTTTTATTGCCAACATTAACGTCCGACCTATTAATTTGCAAATGCAGAAGACCGGTGGCGCTACGGCAACAGCTGCGCACCGACTGCAGAGGAATTCATTAATAAGTGTTTTGTCACGTTTGTACCGGTGTGTTTTCATTCATCGTTCTTGAGGCTACGCGACTTCCTCCACATTTCAGACTCGCCCTCGACTCTGGACATCTGTTGCTGCGGCAGGGCTCAGGCAAACGTCTGCATGTCCTGAGCTCATTAATCCTGTCGCACAGGGAATCTTTTCAAACATTAGCAAGTCAGTGCTTTCGTTTTCTTGTGCTTTTATTGGTGCGCCTATGCAACTTAATGGGCTTCATACTCTTTTTCTTGTTTGTTTGTTCCGCAGCATTTGGTGCAGAAGCGCGGGGAGTCGCTGGAATTTCTGTCTGCTAATTCTGCATTTGTGTGTCCCCGTAAGGGTCGAGGACCGCATGAGAACTGTACCATGATATATTTAGTCTAAAGAACAAGCGTTTGGGTCAACATCCACATCACATCACGGCCTGAAGGGATGTCAGCACAGCAACAAAGTGACAGCTCGACGGTTAGCATACCGCATAGCGCTAACATGTATGGCAATCAGCAGAATACATGTGCCAAGACGTCATGTAGCTTCAATTTAATTCATTGCGGGACCTGCCAGTCTGATCAAATTGATCTCAGTGCAGTTTGAAAAAAATAATAAAATAATAATCTTTCTTCATTTTCCAAAGGAAATAGCAGCATGCAAACATGAAAATGTCTTGAAGAACAATGTGCTTATATCTGGCTCATTTCCTACCATTGGTCCCAATTTAAACCTCAGTGTCATTACAGAATACAGCTGACTACCTTAAATCTCTAATACAGTTTAGGGTTGGGAGAATTACAATGAATTACCATCATGATTTCTGTTTACGGCGTAAAACAATCAGATTTATTCTGAGCATATGCTCCTCTGATTGGTTCTCATTATTCAAACAGCAGCAAACACTTTTTGTCACAGTGTTCAGTGCCGGGTGCTCACTGCCTGTCGTGCATCTGTGAGAAAGAGCTGGAGAGAGAGAGAGAGAGAGAGAGAGAGAGAGAGAGAGAGAGAGAGAGAGAGAGAGAGAGAGAAAAAACATTGGCTGAAAATCCATTTGTAGTGCCTGCAAGTGATGTTTGTCTAAGCATCAGTCTCACTGTGTTCCCTCGACAAAAAAGAAAACCATAACTTTTCACTGACATAATATTTTAGATTTTTGTAGCCTTCTATGTAAGACTCGACCAAAGTTTCCTGCCTGTGAAAACTTCAAGTGCGAATGCCCGCTAGCCAGAACAGGCTTTAAGATGGCGGTCTCAGTATTTCTGAGGGTGCGTCATCACCGTGGGGCAAGACACAAAACTTATTTCACCAAATTAGATACAATTTCATCACTGTTTACACACCTAGGGCAAAAAATAGCTTTAAAAATTCAGAGGAAGAAGTCCGCAGACATTGTGGTGGCAACAGGCTCATGAACAGAAAAGAAAATGCAGATATAATGGAGAAAACTGCTTTGTTGTACTCAAGTGTGAACAAATCAGCTATATGGATTGGGAGACAGAGGATAAAGCCAGTTCAAATCACAGTGTGAGAAAAAAAGAATAATTGAAAAGGCAACGTTGATGTCTTCAAAATCTAGAAGTCAGTGTGTGCAGGGGAGGATTTCTTCCTAGATAAAAGTCTTGGGAATAACTTCATAACCAAAGCAGTTGACTTCAGTTACTTACATTGTGTCTTCGCTAAACTTTACCATTTGATTTATTAGCATTCCCTTTCATCAGTCAGTCTTCATGTGCCTGAGATCAGGACGATGCAATGTCCTGTGATGGAGCAGCTGAAGTAGAGGGAGTGGAGGTCCAGCTCCAGGTGTTAGACGTAACCGTCTTGCTGAAGCCATTACTTTATTGTGCAAAAACTGATGAACCAGACGAGGGTGAAGTGAGCACTGCAGATTTCACTGCAGTATTTGTGCAACACCACGGTCTGCTAAAAACCTAACCTACTGTTGCTACTGCAGTTCACGGACATTGAAGCTTCTGTGTTGGTGTCAGTTTTTGCATGACTGGATTGAGCCCCTAATTAGCCTGACCCCAGCCAAGTTAAAGCTCTTAAAAAGACAGCCGGAAAACCCAAGAGCCACGATGCTATTGATGCCAAATGTTACACGCAAAGTTTTAAATTACATTGGTAATTGAGTTTTCTTCTATTTTGAGGGTTTGACTTGCCTGGGGTGCTTTAAAAACCAAGAAAGAAAATCTGGTGAAGGGCTCAGTTTTCCGGAACACAACAAACATTTATTCCCCTCGCAGGAAATCAGATCATTTACATAAATAAATGTCGTCCTTATTGATGAGCGCACAGCAACAAGAGCGGGCAGATTTATGACTCGAGATATATGCACAGTCATGCATTCGACGGAAAGGATTTATACTCGCTGCCCTTTCTGCAGCAATATTAGCAGAGCTATTGTTTGTTTTTTCCCCACACCTCCCCTCCCCAGTGCACTATTTACCAGCTGGTAGAGAGACGATGCTTTAACCCACATCAATTAATCAAACACTAAACCGCAGTTTGCTGGAGGAAGGCCCACTCTACTGAAGGGCCTCTACGTGATGTGGGACTGTGCACAAAAAAAGTTAAAAAAAAAAAAAAAGTAGGAGGTTGAAATTGGACATGGCTGCACTAATCAACTCTTTCTAAGGCTGCAAGGTCTGCTGAAGAACCTGAATGAGTGTGGTTACATCGATTTGTGCACTGCTTCAAGGTGGTGTTGCATGTTCACAGATGGTCTTCTGCGCACTTTGATTGGAGCCAGGGTTTGTTTGAGCTCCTGTTGCCTTTCTTTGGTCTCCAATCAGTCTGCCAATTGTTGACCTCTGACCCCTGAAGGCATTTTTTTTTCCCCACACGACTGCTGCTAACTGGATATTTTCTCTTTCTTGGACCATCTTGGGTAAGACCCTAGAGATGGTTGTGCGAGTTCCAGTAGACCAGCAGCAGTGTGTGAGAGTTTCATAGCAGCCTGTCTGGTCACCCACAACCACGTTTAGAATCACTTCAAACCCTCCTTCCCCATTATCACTTCACTACGTCTACATGCCTAAATGCAATGACTTGCTACCATGACATTGATTGGCTGATTATCTATTTCACCAAATAAAGTGGCCAGTGCGCAAAAGAAAAATAAATTTGGTGCTTTTCCCGTGTCAAAATGCTCTTGAAATTCAGAGTAATTGACACTGCACACACCCAATAAGCAACACGTCACAAGCAATTCTCCTAATACAGTGGCTGGTGCATGGACGCTGGCAAAAAACAAACAAACAAATCAACAATGAGTGTTCTATTAAAGTTTTGTGCCACACATCATTAGTCACGGCGCTTTCCAAAACCAACACTTCCAACACTTGCAGTCTGTTTGCAAACGGTGAAACTGTGCCGGCCCAGCTGTTGGTTTGAATTTTGAAGCAGATAACGCAGAGTTCCACGACCCTTCAGGCTTGAATGCGCTTTTTTTGGGGCAGATTTACTCTCATGATGCTCACGTCCAGGAGCCGCCTCGCTAGTGCAGCAATGCAAACAGAAAAGACGCGCTAGAAATGCAGCCGGGGCGCTCGGATTTTGTTTTGCGGGGATCTCGGGTCGGCGCTGACTGCAGCAGTTTTCTTTTCGGCAAAATCATATCATTAAAAAGTGCTGTATCTAAACTCTGTTTCTAAACCCCTCGGCATGTCATAAAAATCTATTTAATTTGCCCGTTGTATTGTTTACTTTTTTGGGTTGAAGCGGTATCGTAATAAAGTACTTCACCATCACTCTACTGCCTACCGCAAAAGGGAACGGCCGATAACTTGACCTAACCATTAGTGCGGCTCTGCGCGAGGTAATTGTGCCGTACATTTAAAGCTTAATTTGAGGGGAAGACGCGTAATTATTATGTTTAGAGAAGTGCAAGGGGCCACCAAACAGCGCTTGTAATGACAAACATGACAGCTTTCAGAGGGGTTTTCAGGCTGGCAGAGTCAGCCTTAATGGTGCCACACCACCTCTTAGCCTGTGTGTGCGTGTGTGTGTATGTGTGTGTGTTGGTGTGTTGAAGGGGAATTCAACAACGGTTTTGGTTTCTTACAAAAGCTGCTTCAGAAAAGACACTGAAAACCGCAGAGTTGCAGGAAACTGGGAGTGATGGTGTACCACAGTTTTATCAAGAGGAGGTCGAGCTGTCCGTTAATTGAAATCATCCTAACCAAGTCGCATTATTTCAAGCATGTCAAACAGCATCAGTGTCGATCGACAGAGAAGAGTTCAACCAGTTTCATATCAATCAAATTAATGTTTAAGTGTGTAATATTTGGAGATTTCCAGAAAGAAACAGCAACACCAAGTGGCTACATTTTAGATTGCAGCGCTCACCCTCTCCCGAGCCTGCCAGTGAACTACGGTGGCCTGCGCACACAAACTGAGGTAAATGCTGAGGACGCGAGCATTTACCCTAAACACAAATGTGCTGCCAGGCGGGCAGGATTGTCCACACAGGGCTTCCTTAGAAATATGGTGCAAGACGGCAGCTAACTGGGAGCAAGACCCTTGCTCTATGTATATTCTTACATATAAATAAGAACCGTTCTATGGGTAGGGAAACCAAGCTAGGCCAATTATTACACACTGGACCTTTAAATATATGCAGCCCAGGTTGACAAAAAGAATTTGCAACGAGCTTTGCATTCTCGACAGCAGCCACATCCTCTATCCTAAGACCCTCAGAACAGGGAAGGAAAAACTTGAGAAACCCATAACAGAGAAAAAGAAGTGAGAGATCCTTCTTTCTAGAACGGGTATACGTGCAGTGAGTGTTCCAAGACAGAGATGAGTAGTGCATATATTGAAAGAGATTGTGAAGAGTCCATTTACATTCATCCCATCATTTCTCGACATGAGTGGCAAAAAGCATGCGAGCAACAACGCAAGGAATTTCTTTTAACTTTCACCTGTTTCATGTCCTGTTTTCCTGCGATTGTGCTGCCATGCGTGTTGCAGTTTGTTTTTGTTCACAGCGGAAGTTTTGCCCAAGCAAACTGCCAGATGACAGTGCCCAGAAATATCCAATGCTGAGTGAAGATATACGGAGGAAATGAGTTGAGCGGGGTGTTACTGAGAGGATGGGGACATTCTACAATAACGTCTCTCCACATACATTGCTCTTGTACGCACGCACTACTTCCTCTCTAACTGCAGGGTCTGACACTCAGATAGGCGAAGGGATAGCACATCAAAAGGAAGCAAACGCACGCTCTTCATTTTGCCTGCCCCTGGGCGCTGCTCTCTAAAAAAACGCTCTGCGAGAGACCTTTATGATACACACTGTGATGAGAAAGAAAAAAGTGTCGGGGAATGAAATCGCAGGAACATTTTTATATTTATTTTTTTTAAACGTCGCCAGTGTTAAGATTAGAGCTGCTCGAGCAGAGCTTTGACTCAGCATGTTGCCGTCGCATTTAAATCTCCTGGGCAGAGATTTATTAAGATATGGCAACTGGTGGAGGACCCTGGTGGACTGAACTTTGCAGTTCCCAGTTCACGACACAGAAATGACTCCAGTATGAACTAATAATCCATCATTTCAGTGGTGTTTGTGCATTGGTTTTATTACTTTGTGTATTTTTCATATTCTACTCAGTGTTTTGTTAGTTTGTTTGTTGTTTGTTGAGTGTTTTTGTCGTGGTTGAACACATTCAGCTCATGGAAGAAAAAACACAGTTACATAATCATCCTGATCAGAAACACTTGGACGGACTCTTTGCTTTTTATCTTGAGGTTTTCAAAGTTGTTTTCAAACAAGCGAGTTTGTCTGAAAAGTTTGCTGAGCGCTGCTCAGTTTACGTGGCTGATGGGCTGAATGTTCCAGAACCCGAGCTGACACGGTGGCTGCTTTCATCCTGCAGCCTTTCTCTGTAGCCGCCGGCGCTGCTTAGCAGAATATCCATCCATCCATCCATCCCTCCATCCATCCCTCCACCCAGCCAGGGAACCACTGTGAGGCCCTGGCTGTGGGAGCTTCTCCCTCACTGCCCCGAGGCTCAATGTTTCACCAGCAAAAGGCCAAATTCTTTAGAGGAATTCTAGGATTGGAATGTCCGTCAAACTTTTACAAATAACAAAACTGTTATACAAGACAAGGTCTGCGGAACAAAAAAACAAAACACACACACATCATATGTATGTATGTATGTATGTATGTATATGTGTGTAAATATACATATATACACACACACACATACAGTATATACATATGTAACATACAGAAAGAGAACATAATAAGGCAACAATTAAACCAGCTTCATCCTGCTGAAATTTCTGTTTATCTTTTGTTATAAGGTCTGTAATTATCTCAATGTTCTGCCCAACAGTATTATCGGACTGTTGGCTGGAGCCACCACACAGCTGCCATCAGCCACCGCTAAACAAACTGCTAATGGATGGTGGGAAAATAACCAATTAATTGTCTCCACAGAGAATATCCAGTGACTGACTGGACATAATAGATGTATTTTAGGAGAATCGAACAATGACAATCCCACTCTGATTCTGACTTCCATAAAATGGCCATTATTGTCACTGTCACACACTCAAAGTGCCCACTGCTATGCCACACAACACAGTGATTTGTTGTTGTTTTTTAAATTACAACAAAACGTCTCACGTCACTCATGAAATGCATTTGATTTTGCACCATTGTGTTTTGTCCACGGTTTGGTTGAATGACGAGTGAAATGAGAGAAGCAGTACAGCCAATTTACCAGTTTTTCTAGCAGCTAGTTTCTCACAAAAACAAATCAAAATGTACTTTTCATCACTAAACAAAGTCCCTCCATTCAATTTGTCTCAGAAACACTCACAGGGCTCTGTGCTTATTGTGTACATGCCAACGGATTGTTTTTTGAATAAGTAACCGCATATCAGAATGGAATCCTGTGTTTCTGCCAATTACAAGCCGTCACTCGGGTTTGTTCTTTTAAATTAAATGTAAGAGAGTGATGCTGTTGGAAATTTCCCTGTCGACACCCATGAAAAAGGCATGATGCAGTCAAGTATGCTGAGTTACCCCCCTCGGCTAATGGCTCCAAAACAATGATGTAAAAGTGCTGCAGCTCAAATACGCTGAGCCAGAGAGGACCTGCTTAATCATTTAGGAGAAAAAAAGAAAGAAGAAGAGTGCTTTCTTGTTGGTGAGAATGATAATGAGGTGCAAAACCCTCTTGCACTTTTTTTTTTGGTTCCTTCTTCCGGAAGTATCTAATGAGAGAGGTGCCCTACTTTAACAAAGAGTCTATCTTTTGCTGCGCACACAAAAATCCAGACAAGACAAATATAGATAACGTAATTAAATCAAACAACGTGAAGGGGGGGTGGGGGGGGGGGGGGGAATTCAGAGCTCTGCTAGATGATGAGCTCAAAATGGTGAACTGGATACTGAATAGCAAAGCCCCGGAGACACTGGAGACACAGAGTCAGGATGAAATCTGGGTGATGGGAGGCTGTTATTTCGGGGAGGGGGGAGGGGGAGAGGGGTGTTGGTGCTTGCCGCGATACCCCCCGAGGGATTCAAATGGGCGTTTGGCATGCAGACTTTTTAATTAACGCCTGCTCGAAAACAAGCGCGCTCCGTTTTCCTGTCTTATTCTCCAAAATGTTTGCGTTCCAAAAAAAACAAAAACAAAAGTTAGACGTCGTCTGGATGGCATTGCAGTGTGAGGGATGTTCAGTGAGCGCACACTTCAGTATCAGCCAGGAACTCATTCACTGGTAGAGGAGGTTGCTGGGAACGGTTTAAAGGGATCGTTCACTCAGTGTGATGTGTATTTTTGATTTCAGGCGAATAATCCCTTCGGGGGTGTACTGTACCATTGTTCTTCTGTATTTGCAACGCAACGTTGAGGATCTTCAGGGTTAAATGCTTCACGATCAGTTTTGTGAACAAATAGATACAGCTAGACTAAACAATCAACTCAATCGATTACTATATACACATAAAAACTTGTGTTGACAAATTAAACATTAAACACTCTTAATTTTGCGTGCTTTGAAGCTTGTCAAGACCCACTCGTAATTCACACTTTTGGTAAAATGCGTTATGGCCAGCATGTTTCAGCAAAACAAACAAAGTTTAATTATAAATATTGCAAATATTGACATTCTCCATAAATTGAAATCCACACTATGAGCAAGACTCGCTCTTTCATGCCTTTCTGAATATAGTAAATAATGTATGCAGATACCTTGCATATATGCTCTGTTCTGGTTCTGGTTTTTGGAAGCAGCATCATGTTCATCACCATCTGAATGAGCGATGAGCAGGGGACACCTGGAAGCTCCCTGACCTTAGTCGCTGTCGCTGGTTTTGTCAGGTGCCAGCCAGTTATAAATAGATCAGCTTCTGATTTCAGTCCAGCGGGTTCGCCTACGCTGGAGGTATTGAAAATTTCCGATGGCGGGAAGCTAATGGCGTTCATTTGGCTCTGACAGGTTGGTATTTCCATTCGCACCTCGCCTTGACAAATTGCATAATTTGGAGTCATTTGTTTACCGTGCCTTTCTTGCGTGAGCTATTTTGCCTCTGTCGAGCTGTCGCTGGGGAAGAAAAGAGCAGGAGTTGGATATGATTAATAGCAGAGGTGCTGCACTAAGAGTTTGCTCCTGTAAGGGAACCCTTGTGTGGTCTGGGCTTTCTTTCCAATCTCACACAGACACGTTGAGAGAAATGGCCGTGCCGTTTCCCCACAAAGGCAGTTGATTTAATGTAGTAGCATTAGTCTAAAATGAAATAAAAAAAAATAATAAAAAAAATCATATAATCAGCAGTGGCAGAGATGTTGTTGGATGGAGCAGCACCTGGCTGTGCCACAGTGCAGCACAATCACCCAAAGACACGCGGCAGTCAACTCGCAGATGATAATCTAATCAAATCCCCTGCTCAAGTCGTCCAGGGGGAGTTGGGAGATGATGGCAATCTGTGAGCATCTTCAGAGGCTCAGGCGTGATCAAAAGATCCTAACTGCGCTGCTGTAAGGGAGGCAGAGGAGCTGCACTAAGCACTTTAAGAAACTCACCAGTCAACAGCGGGGCCAAAAGAGTCCATGAAAGGGAGAGAGAGAGAGAGAGAGAGAGAGAGAGACAGAGGGGGAAAAAAAACCCGACTCTCAGCATTGATAATAAATTCAAAGACGACATTGGTAAAATGTAGGGCTACATTTGTAAAGAGGCCGAGCAAGAGCTGCCGACAGTATTTGCCGTCCCGTGGTCCCAGTTTGAGGCCGAGGGCGGCGGAAAAAGGCTTCCATCTATCGAGAACATCATCAACCTAAATGTCAACATGCTGCAAAACTGACTCCCATCGGCCAGATTTCATGTGGTTTTATGAGTGTCCTTCCTGCCAAGGTAACCAACTGCACCCAGTGTAATGGGAGGAGGGAGACACATCAGACCACAAACAGAACAAAAAACAGGGAAGGGGGAAGGATGGCAACAGGCCAGCGACGGCACAGCACAAGATCCACACGCTTCGCCTGCACGAGGTCTTCCTTTGGTTTTAAAGTAATAATATTGATAATAATAATAACGAAAGATATATATTTTATTTCGTATAAAGCACTTATTTCATGGTACTCAAAGACACCTCCCAAGACAATCACACAGAACAAAAATAGCAAATGTATGAACGACACAAACGCAAATAAGGCATTGCAATGATGTTGCTGTGTGGATTATTGAGGTGGAATATTTACTAATACACTCATTTTGTTTCATATATCCATAAGAAAAGTCCCCAAAGAAAGTTTTTAGGAAGTGGGAACAGAACCTGCAAGGTGACTGAACGGCCTTTTCATTCTCAAAGGAAGCTCATTGTTTATAGGCTCCTGTGAAAACCAGTCGCCATGAAGGCCGCCTGCTGCTTGTTGGTAAAATGAATTAGCAGGATTTCATATTATATCAGATTTGCAATCTTAGCTGCTGTGCAAGGTTAATAATAGACCTTGATGATTATAATAACAAAAAAAAAATGTATTCAGTTGATGACAGAGTGAGGGATCTGCTTTTTAAAGATGTTCTCTGCACTTTCATGTTTCCCTCTTTTAATTCGGAGCCAATTAGATCTTGTAAGAATTAGGCGAGCCATTCCACGTGAAGAACAACCCTGTTGAAAACACTGTTCGATTGTCAGAAACCAGGACATATGGTCTGTTTGTATAAAACATTTGCGAAACTATTCCTTGGGCCTGTGGTTAAAACTCAATACGATCCGCTCAATTCATCTTCCATGGCGCTCGCTACACTTTCCCGCTATTGTCCGGGATTGTCAATTACGATGGAAGTTGGCCACATCGATCCGGGAGCAGGACGCCTGCATTGTTGGGACCGTCGCCTGGCTCCCCGCCTCAAAGTCACTGCTGTTCTTTATCTACAATCAGCAGTTCAAAATCTCCTGCCACGCGTCACCAACGTGCGCTGCCAAACCCGACGTCAAAATATAGGAAGAGCCTGGTGGGAGGTGGCGTCAGTCACTTGCACACAACTTTACCTCGGTTTCTTTTTTTTTTTAACACAGGTTCCTTGTGATGTGCAGCCAAGCGAATGCAGACAGACATACAGATAGATGGGTGTCTGGAACAAGGGTGACAGATTGAGAACACATGTATAATGGCTGACGCAATCAGAGGCAATATTTATCTTATATGTTTGCATTTCTGTCGGGTTTTTTCTTCTCGCCTCACTTCAGAGTTCAAAGGTTCACCAACAAAGATGAGACACGCACAGTCAAGGTTGCAAGCCTTGTTTTCTTCCCAGTACCTGCTCGTCTTAATGACAGCCAGCAGTGGGCGTGAGTGGCATATTGTGGCCTTGACAGTACAACGCCATTTTCGCTATATGCGACACAGGATAAAAACGAAAAGTACCCCCGCCACACCACCTCGGAACCCATCAACATGCTTGCTGCCAAGCTGTAAGTGCACGCAGGCCCTCGTTACCTCCACAATCTGTGTTTCTGGGTGAATAATTCAAGAGCTGGCTGCGGTCTGCAGCGTTGGAAAACATGCAAAGCGTAATCAGAGCGCGCGCTCGCTTCAAGAGAGACATCGACTTTCAAGGAACGCAGTCTTCATTATGTTATTATGTTACGCACCTTCTCGTCGGTTCGCAGCGGCCGACGAGAAGGTGTGTGTGGGGGAGGTGAGGTGGAGCAGCGACGCAGAAATAAAAACTAAACTGTACGGAACCTTGATGGATGGCTTGGAAGAGGGAATGTTGGGAGATGCATTTTGGGAGTGGAAAATCTCATTTTCTCCAAAGGCAGTTTCGGGCTGCGCTGGACACAATCAAACACACTAAATGTAATCAAAGGTGCCGTCGCTCTTTGTAGCCGCAGAGGGATCCCAGTGACCACGGAGCGACGCTCCCGCCTTTACTCTGCCGCTCTCCCTCACCGCCGTATCTCACTAAACAAAGACAGCATTCAGAGCGGTTTAGTCACGTGGAATGAAATGAAAGCCAGAAATGTCCTCAAAGACGAATGACAATCCCCTCAAAGCAAAGAAAATGAAAAAAAAAAAAAAAGGAACCATGATGTTCTGAACACTAGTAATTAAAACAAGCCCGGAAGCTTGTTTCACTTTTCCAGCATTGAGGTTTGGCCAAAAAAAATCCTCACCAAAGACAAGTGACAAGTTCACTTAGAGACAAATGCAAACAAAGAGGCCAAATGTTTAAAGAATATACAATTGTCATTTTGGTAAACGGAACAAAAAAATCCACCTGAATGTCAGCCTGAATGGCACGTCTGACACTGTACATTTGTGTCATACTGCTGAGGACACACCAGTCTGTAGCCAACAGCTGCAGCTCGGCTAACCTCTGCTGAAAGCATTGGAGACGACAGATTGACAGCAAGACGCTGTTGGTTGAAACTGCATGATGTCATTACATGGTAATTACACAGGTTTATTGCAAGATAATGGATTTTGACACAATAGCACAAAGAGTCATCTTGATCTTGATGTGTTGCACAATCAAGAATGTGGTCACAACAAGTGACAACAAGGCAAGCGCCAAGACGCAACAAATATAGTCAAGATAAGATGTGTCAAAGACTAAATTTGTTGCTCCCTACATTCTAATGTATACATTCGGTATCGGTAGGTGAACATCAGCTAAAGAGCGCCATCTGGACTTGTGCTGGGACAGAACTCTAATGGGTTCCAGTGGGAACAACTGCTTAAAAACCAGCGACTGCAAACCACAATGACTGACACTGAAAGACCTGTATCGAAGTGAAGCCCAGAGAGACTGTTGGGCTGATGGGTAACGCCGTCATATACCTATCATCAACTACCTGGACTTCTTTTGTCTGGAATAAAAAAATAAAAAAAAAAATAAAAAAAACATGAGAGAGAACATCTGTTTAATGTCACGTCCATTCAGTAACCCATGAGGACATTCAATGAAAAACATGCAGACACGGTTTACGGAGCAGAGGCTGCAACAACACAGGAAGCGCTACAGGGTCTGCTCCCCACTCGTCTAATGCTACAGAACATATGGCTCGTCAATGGCTGCGATAATAAAATTAGCAAGGGCATCATGCCCTGGCAGACAAGAGCCAGACTGTCGTTTGCTTCTGCACAACCCCGAGCATACGTCGCATCTTGCGTGCAGAAACAAGGTCGTATTGATTAACGAACCCCTTCCATTTGGAAGACGCTGCGATCGGGATGAAAATGTCCCTTGCAATGTTGTTGACCAGAGGCCCCAGAACGACGCCGTCACTCGGGCGTCCGTGTTTTTCGGACGGCCGTAAAAACCGCTGACCGTTGGGCGCCCTCCCCTCCCCTCATGCACAGCTGAATGGTCTCGGCTATAACTGCCTGGCAGCGGGGGAGTCGCACACTGGAAGCAGATGCTGGTTTTAACAACCACATGAATGGGAGCAACGCGCCTGAAACGGAAGGCAGAGAAGAGATTTCCCCAGAACCGCCTCCCGACACCTGACACACTTCGGTTGTGTTGATCTTTAATCAGTAGTCGGAGTGTAGGCTGCAGGGGGAGGAAATTGTCGAGGAAAATCAAGACAGATTTTTACCGTTTTTTTTTTTTTTTTTTTTTTTTTTTTGCTGTGGGAAACAGCAGCAGCAAATTAAACATGAGCAGTGCCTTTACACGCCCATGTCCATGTTTCCCATCGTTCAAATCAAAGGCTGCCGGATCAATTTCACATGATGATGTTTGTAGTTTTCTCCAGAAACTAAGGAGGAGCAGGTCTGTTGCTGCCATGAAGCTGTCCAGCCTGCCATCCAGCATTCATAGCTGTACTGACAGCTAATTAAAGTCACCTAATGTATTTCACAAGATCAACAGGCAAGAGCATCACGCAAGATATTATATAACCTAGAGTTCAGTCAGAGTGGAGCTGCCTGCACATACATCAGCTTCATGACTGACTGTGATCATATGACAGTAGATTTCTGCTTGGTGTGTGTGTGTGCATGTGTGTGTGTGTGTGTGTGTGTGTGTGCATATATATAGGTATATGTATATACAGGTACTACCCAGAAAATTAGAATATCCTGAAAAGGTTGTTGTATTTCTGCAATTCAACTTAAAAGGTGAATTTGACATATTATATAAACAAATAATATGCCAATCAATATATTTCAAGTGTTTATTTCTTTGGATTTTGCTGATCAGGTCTTGCAGCTTAAAAAAAAAACTCAAATTCAAAACCTCAGAAAATTAGTTTGTGGGTTTGTGGTTTTAATAAGCTGAAAATGTTAATCAGCAAAGTAACAACAAGGAACTGCTTGAGATGTCAATTTGCGAGTAATGGCTCAATAAAATCTGTTGGTTTCATCTTTTATGTTAAATTGCCAAAATGAAACAACTTTTACTTGATATTCTAATTTTTCGGGTAGTACCTGTACGTGTGTACACAGGCCCTGTCCACAACGGTGTGATAAAAACTATCTCCATCCCCATGAAACCACAAAATCTGCTTCAAGCAAAGCAATGCCTTTGCCAAAGCAGTAGCTGACGGTATCACACCAAACAGGAAGAACACGCGTAAAGAAAATAAAAGAAAGAAAAAAGATCCAAACTGTGGCACGGGTCCCATGCGCTCCCTGCATGTTGTGGGCAGAAAGAAGAGAAGGAAAGCTAATCACAGTGGGTGATGATTCATTTGTGTCAGGCATCCGCACATAAGTGAATGCACAAGAAACGCTGCATTGAGAATTGGAGGTAGAAGAGTATTAAAGTAGAGAAGTGCACAAGCTCCCGTGGGGGAATTAATTTGAGACCAGTCACTTCCTCTTTCGTCCAACGACTTGGCCGGCCACTGAAGTATGACTCAGACATTAGGCGGCGGCGCTGTGGTGTGAATATTAAGAGTCATCACAGAGCACCCCCACTTCCTGGAAATATTAAAAACATGTTTTTTACTTCGAAGAAAACAAAATGGTAAAAGCCACTAATTTGAGAGTTTTAAGGAGTCAAAATGATTTATAGGTCGGAGCGACGCAGAGACTGTCAGTTTGTATTTATCATCTCACATCTGACAATCAAAAGACGTATTGAAGGAGCTTCTTTTTTCGAGGAGTCGAGCGACAGGCTGCCCGGGTATTTATTTTTTTAGATTGCTATTCCACTCACAGGTGGAGCCCTGCTTTTCAGCAGAGGAAGGAAAAACGGTGGTCACTGTCATCACATCTCATAATTCAGAGTGTGGACCGGCGCTTGTGTTTCTCCTCCGGGAAAGCCAAACATTGCGATGGAATCCGAAGAGCAGGATTACCTAAAAGTGCAATTTCCCCCCAATGCTGCGGCGTGACAAAATGTGTTTACCAAATGCCAATTTCCATATCAAGAGATATTACTCACAGGGGCGTAAATGTGTGAACTGAACGGGGGGGGAATGAAAATGATCACCGGTTCACATAAAGGTCTTTTCCATTAAGGATCTGCGTTAGTGGAGACTGCCGGGATTATTGCTTTTGATTGCCGCCGCACGTTTCCTGCTTGCGGCTCGGGGTGCGTTGCAAAGCTGAATCCCAACACAATGGCAGCGCTCGCTTTCAAGAAACACATTCAGGGCTCGATAACCCCGCTGTTGAAATTACAGATAACAGCCCACTTCCTGCTTCTTCAGTGCAGTAATTAGAACGTGCAGGTCCCACCCAAGGTAAATCACCTGTATCTCCAACCAAAGTCATTAAAGTAAACAAGCCGCCGCAGCTTCTAGCTGGTATTTAAAATCCACCCGGTGTGCTCAGTGTGCCTAAAAAGGAAAAAAAAAAAAAAGACTTCTGGTGGCAGATCATTAATAGAGATCTGGGGCGGCGTGAGAGGACAATGTGTCCGACACTATCTCAGCTCCTACAGATCACAGATGGAGCTCTACCTTTGTCCGTCATCCTGGCACTATGGCAGGATGAAGATGTGTTTTAAATGATTCTTCGGGTGACGAGCAGGAATCCTTTGAAACTCACCATCGGAGAGCTGACTTCATTAGGTTTGGGTATAGGGGAGGTAGGGGCTATGACTTTGAGGTGATTGATTCTGGTTTAAAGGAAAGGTCATGTTTAATGACTTGCAAGTGCTTCGAGCCTTGATCCATTCTACTATTAGGCTCCTGAATATCTGACGGAGCGCTGCTAAATGAAAATGAAAAGGGGCCAAATCAGATTGATCCATCTAAAGAAACGCAAAAAGGAATCTGGGAAATTGAATTCCGTTTCGTGAGATAAACTCATACTTCTTTTTTGCCCCCCCCCTAATTTTCTCTGGATGCTGAATGAAATGGCAACCTGGAAAATAGCTCCCATCTCACTGTATGTACCACTGGCTGGTGGCAATAACATTTTAATAAACCAAAATATGAACTAAGATTAAATGCCGTTTCCCAAAAATAAATTTCCTCAGCATACGGCAGTTTTCCCAGTCCGGGGAAAGGTTGAGCTTTCCAGATGAACAAACTTTACGATTACACCGACTCCATTTTTCATCAGCGCAACGGCTCCATCTGCAAGTCCAGGGCAAGCAAAGTTTTGCCTTTGGTGGGCAACAATCAGGAGCTCGCAAGTGATGCAACCTGAGAAAATCGGAACATGCATCAGTGAAACTAGTGTTCTGTGAATACAAGACAAACAGCCCTCGTTTCACTCTCCAAGCCTCGCTCTGAGACCAACTCTGGCTCTTCAGTACAAAGGAGGGCAGAACTGCGAAGTCAGAATGTGGGGAATATTGCGAAACAGGAAGAAGCCACAAATAACTGCGCAGCTCTTTTTCAGCCCCCCTTGCCACCAATTAGAGGCGACATTTTGAACACATTCTCATGTCAGAGCATTCGAGAGGCCAGTCCTAATTTGCTTCGGTTGGCGCAAAGAGGCCTCAAAAGGAGAGAAACGGCGACGCTGCCGTGCAAATCCAGCGACTCCCGATTGAACCGCTTTTGTAAAAAAAAAAATATATAATAATAAATAAATAAATAAATAAATAAATAAAAAACCTGCGGCCGTCTGATGAATACGCAGCTGAATACGCAGCATTAGCAGACCCGTGCTAATGATGGCCTGGGGATATTAGCGGAAACTCTTGAAGACACAAAAACGTTGACAACCTCTTCGCTGGGAGCGATTTGACCCTGTTCGCCGCGGCCCTCAAGGAGAGTCTCATTTTGTTTTCTATTAACCGCCGTCGCTCTTGACTTCATCGTCCGCCCTCTGGCGGAGGTGAGAGGCGGGCGAGGGCACTCGCCGGGCTAACGCCGCCGGGGTTTTGGATTTCCGTCAGTTTTATTTGGTTATTTGCAAGTTTGCCGGTGGAGGGAGGCGCCGCTTGTTCTTGTTTGGGATATGAGGCGTGTCGACAAAATATGCTTTGAGTATTAAAGCAAAGATAAATTGTCTATCTGGCGCAGCCTGCGCTGTAATGTTGTGTGAAATTAACTTTTTGAGTCACCGGCCAAGGGGACCTGTAGACAATAAAATAAGGCATTACGTAAGCATATTTGTTTAGTTTTTTTTCATTGGCTTAATATATAAAATAGCCTTATTGTTACGCACCACACCTTTGTTTATGACGTTGAATGAAAAATTAGAAAATGCAAATGAACAAAAGGTCGTGATCTTGATCAGCTGTCACGCACGGTCAACCCATTTGTTGATTTTTTTTTTTTTGAATAGTACTGATTCAAGTAGCTTTCTGGGGTGTTTCCGGCAGCAGCCACCTGCCACTGAAACCGCAGACTGCGATCGATACCAAGAGGAAGAAAACAGACCCGAAGGGTCCACCGTGTATTTTCTTGTTCCGACATCTTACTGGGTCACGGGAGTCTCACGCAGATATTTTACAGATTTCACAGACACACCATCACTCTATTTATAAGGCTCCCCATACACTGCTGGTTCTCTCCTGGGGGGTCATTAATTTGCCTCTCTGCCAGTGCGGTGCCCCACTAAAAGTCCATCAGAACACGCGGGCGGCGGCTTATCTCGCCGTTGCTACGTTTGCCGGAGCAGAAATTGCAGCCTTGTGAATTGTCCTTTGCCAAAAGTCATTAAATGACTCTGTTGTAGCGCAGGACCATTAAAGACCATGTGATGTGGATTCAGTGACGACTCTCTGTTTTTTGTGCGTGGAATTTCAGCCATGAAAATCCCACAGCGGCCTTTGCGGTGATGTAACAGTTCAGGTGTGACTGGTCCGGGAAAACAGGACAGAACCGTTGCCATCCGTCGTCACGAGCACACGTCATGTTAAATACCAGCAAACAGCAAGTTTCGTCCTTGACAGATTTGTTTGTGTTAATGCCAGTGCAGAAAAATAAGGTGGGTAGGAAATTTTACGACCTACTTCCTGAAGTTTTAAACTCCCTCGTCAGTCTGCAGATGCTGCCATACTGTTTGTTTTCCTCCACATCTGTGGAAGGTGAAAACACAAAAGTGACACTGTTTTTTTTTTGTTTTTTTTGCATTTCATTTATCACTTACCAACTTAACAGTATAAAACCAGGAATGCGCAATATTAAAATATATTTCAAAAATAACACTCCGTGTCAACATTTCTGATATTGCAGATAACCAAGGTTACTGACTGTGATATGCTGCGGTATTCAAATTCTGTTCACACTGTTCGGAATGGCATCCACCTCTCAGAACTTTTTTTTTGTTTCAACTTTTGTTGCATATCAATCTGTGTGTCTTCCACGGACAAATTAAAGTACTGCCAGACTGCAGATGTGATTTCCTGTTTACACACCGTCCCAGAATACTTGCGCACCCGCATGACTTGACTCTTCTATGCACAACTGAAACACCCTTAGTGTGGTTGAGAGAGAGAGAGAGAGAGAGAGGGAGAGAGAGAGAGAGAGAGAGAGAGAGAGAGAAGAGGAAGGTTAGAGAAATTATTTTAAAAAAATCTAATGGAATTCTCGAAGAACATAACTAGTGCAGGGAAATCAGTTGAGATGTGTTGAACACATATGGGATGGTTTTGACAGTTTATTTGAATGTCTAATTAGAGAATTGATGTCAAAGTGTGTAATACGTGGCCATCGTTACAGAAGTGGAATTCTTTAAAATTGCTAAAAACAAAATTCTAAAACAAAACTTTGTGTTATTATCACACTTAGGTGTGTGTGCTAATCCATAAAAGAGTCAACAGAGCACCACAGCTTATATTTTTGGCTCTTTGAAACTTTTAGTGTGTTCACACGGAATTTTTCACACTTGGCATTCTCTCAATCACTTTTAATTGGGCACTGGTTTTCATTAAACACTAAACTGCTCCCAAACTTGTTAAGCACATATTGACTGATTTTCCGTGCACTCATAATGATCGCAGAGTATTCAAGATCATTATTCCATAAAACTGGTTTTAATTGAGTTCAATGCTGAAATGAGTCAGTGACCCCAACCTTACAAAACGGTAGTGGATATGAAAAAAACACTAATATGGGCCTGTGCTGATCTGGTCGACGATTTATTGCGCATCACACTGTATAAAATGTGATTCTACCCGAACGTGTAAAGCTTGTTCACCCTCTCCACATTGCTCTTGTTTTTGGCAAAAAACAAAAACACTTGAAAGAAACCTCGTCATGTTGCCCCCCCCAAACACTCCACAGTATCAATACTCTCTGCCGTTGTCGTAAAATAAAGGTAGAGGGCGACAAAATGAAAGGGCCAGCAGGAGCCGGAGGACCAGATGTCTTCCACTGGCAGATAAAGCACTATCTGTTTTCCGATGTAATGCAGTCGGTGACTCTGATAACCCGGCTTCGCTTCGCGTGTGGCCGCGCACTCCCCTGCTCCTGCCGCCGCATTTATCAGTTTACTTCGGCGGGCAGATTGACCCCTTGACCCCCCACGGGAGGGCCCCCCGCCGAGCTTTTCATTTCAGACACTGAGCCGTGCGGATCGGGGAGGCGCTCGATGAACCGTCCCGCCAGAGGGAAAAGGTTGCGCCTCCCCGTCGGCGCTCACTCCACCACACCTCTCTACCCCCCCCCCCCCCGCCTCCTGCATCACTTTCTTATTTACAGCCATATCGCGGCTGCTTTTTTGCTGAGCTCAGGCACTTTCCCCAGAATTGGAAAGCCCTGGAGGTGTGAATGGTTCATCTGCAGAGAGATACATCACTTGCCGGGATTTGCATGTAATTGAGGCGGGCGGGCGGCGCATAAAAAAGAGAAGAAGAAGAAGAGGAGGAGGAAGAGAAGTCTAGTGGGAGGACGGAAGCGATACCTTGTTCTGACGAGTCAATCGATTTAAATTGTTGTTTTTTGTTTTTTTCTGAAGCACGTAATGAATAAATTAGCCTCTTTATAATAATTTGGCTGAGTCACACAATTGGATCTTGGGCCACATTACAGCGGCTGCTGGTCAATGGCTCTTTGTGTGAAGCAGCTCCGAGTGTGTTTAGATCTTTTCATTGTTGATTTGTCCAGCATTGATCGGTCCGAGCGTTTGAATAGGGAAAGGAGCTCCGCTGTTGACTGATTGCACATTGCCAGCAGTCATTTTTCACAACAAATGATTCCTTCTCGAGTTCCTAACAATAACAGATCCTTGCGCTTCTGACAATTTGACTTTGTGACAACAATTAACAGAATTATGCGAATGATACCGAACCCGTCTATAATGACTCCAGGAACCCAGCACCATCAAAGAGTGAGACGTGACTTGTTTTTGCCCTTAAGGCCTTTAACTAATCAACCAGACTGCAATTAAGCAGGTGTGGAAGGATACCTAAGTAATAATATTTACCATGCATTAAATTACCTCCATTAACCTGCATTAGTAAACAGTCCATTGTCAATCAGTCAAACACCTTCTCTGTCTATCTCCACTCTGTTGCGTAACAACATTCAAACAGTCACATGATGCAACAATAAAGTTAGACGAGAAGGGAAATGTGTGTTAAAAAAAAAAGAAAAAAAAAAAATCCTTTGTTTCCAAAATCAAACTTTCACATTAAAGGGAAAATAATAATTGTGAGGTAAAACATATACAAAAATCCCAAATAGCTGCATTCGTTGTGTGAATCAAAATTAATTCATTCATTCACACACAAATTTAATCGAAAAGGCAAAATCAGTTTCACACCATAACAGAAAACTCTTTCAGCCTATTAGAAAACTCCCTGATGAAGTGCAATAATCCAAGAAAAATTCCAATATCAACGACAACATCCAACTATCTGGGACTCACAAAACCCATAATAGCTCAACCACTATTATACTAGTATTATCTTTGAGGTCATGGGACATTGGAGCACAAACAAGAGCGGAGCGTTGCAGTAGCAACAATTCTCGATGTTACATTAAATGAAATGAACTTGTTGTCCCCGGTTTCCATGTATGAGGATCATGAACTGTACGCATCTGTTCCAATTTTTATACATGGATTTGAATGTGCAAAACCACAAAGTTTACAATAATAGACAGAACAATATAGAATAATAGAGAACACAAAATAAGCAGTGCATACCCTTTTAATATTTAATAACACGCCATCCTATTGGGATTGACAAAACATCTGCACCCGAGTGGAGCACGGAAAAGCAGGGAGGAGGGAAAAAAAAAAGACCTCCCTTGAACAAATTCCCAATTTGCAAAAGGTTTTGAGATTAAGTGGTGCAAAACAAACACAATTAATGTGATGCTTAAAGAAGTCGCCCGCGGTTAAGTGTTCCCGCATTAACGGAAGCAAATTGGATCAAAACTGCGCCGTTTGTTCCTCGCCCACTTAAAAGTTGCAGCGCGAGGCAAATACTCCGCATTAACATTTGATGAGATGAGACGACAAATTATCACAGCAACTCACCCCCCATCCGTTACATGTGACCCCAGGACGGGTCGATTCTGCAAGTTTACTCACGAGGTTTTCACATGAATTACAACACTTTGTATGTTGTTATAAAAAAACAGAACAAACCATCAACCCCCCCCCCCCCCCCACTGGCCCCCCAGGCTCTTTCAACACTAAAAGATGCTGGCAATTGGAGGGCGTTTTTCTCTGTTTCATTGCTGCTTAACGAAAGTGGACATTGCTTTTTTTCTTCTAATTTCTAACAATGACAATGTTAGCTACACGGGTTGGCTTCAACTAGGGAGCAAATGCCATTAGGTCCAACTTATTTCAGTTGAGAACACCAGGCGAGACAGGAAAATGAAACCAGGCAATGGGATGAGGTGGAGGCTTCAGGCACAATAAGTGCTATTTTAAGACAGACGCAGTCGTCATTTTCCCATCGAGCGCCCACGTTGTTAGAATAGCAGTAGCACTTGCACCCATCAGTGCGCCCATGGGTGTCTCAGTCTTGGAGTAAGGTGTAGTCAGGCGCATTGTCAACCTGGTCTGAAGTCAACGCAATGCCTCCCTGTTATTTTAAGGCGCATTATCAAGACGGTAAAATACACAACAATACTCTACTAAAAGTCGAGTATACAAGCAAATACCTTCCAATTATTTTATTTAATATCATGCATTTAATTAATAATCTTAGAGAATCTTAGAAATAATTGAATTCGGTTTTCCACTCTCCTCTAATTGTCATGACCTGAACAGGAAATTGAACTGATAAGTATTCTACAGACCCAACTGGAATCCATGACCTTTATTTACCATCACACCTCCTTTAAATAAGGCACTATACCACACATACAGACACACACACACACACACACACACACACCCCCTCCGGACACCTTAATCCTCAGAGGAAATGGCTTATTGACAGACTTTACATGTTTACATGGTAATTAAGGTGGTAAAAAGAAAATGACTGATGAAAGGATGCTGCTGAATGGTTAATCTAGCCGCGGCGTAACACAAGTGTGCATCTCAGCCACCTGACGGAGGTAAAATAAAGGTTGAGTGGGTCTCCGTGTGATCAAGAGGCAGCTGGAGGGGGAATGACAAACACACTGAGTTAAAGTTTGCACAAGGTCTTCCATCTCATGACAACCGTACAGTAGTGAGAGCCCTTACTGCAGTCCTCCAGAGGACGCGTCTATTTTAGACCTACGTAGCTTAGCTGAGCCGACTGTTTGCATGAAGTAAAGAAGAAGAGAAGTGAAGAGAAGAGAAGAGAACACCAAGCAGCCCTGCCTTTATTCTTCAATATGAACTGTGTGCCGAACCATTTACCTCTATTTACTGCAACGCCTTTCGGTCTCGGGCTTCTAACTCTTTACAGTTGAGAACAAATGTAACTTTTTTCCCCCCCTTTGCATCCAACTAAACAGGCTTTGTTTGCTTGTGCTTGAAGGCAATATTCATGGATTCAATTATTACTGCTGCAGAGGCTTAAAACAACAACAACAACAACAACAACAATGGTGTGTTTTATCGTTTTCTTAGGGATACTCCACCACTTTACTGTCGATAATTCAGTCTTAAGCCGAAAATTTCCACCAATCTTTGAAGACGTTCGACTTGAAGGAGGATTAAAAAACAGCCCCGCTGCACAGTTTTGTGAATAAAACGCCACTTTCGGAGATTTCTCACCAGTGCATAATTAACTGACTTCCTTTGCGCCGAGGCAGATAAGCCAACTCTTTATCTCTCCTCCCTGTCTGACTTAACCCCAGCTTGCCTGACTTGAATCCTGAAGCAGAAGGAGTCAAGTGGGGAGAAAGGCGGGAGAGACAGAGGGGAGAGTTGCTATACGTCTCCTCTGAAAATGGATTCGGCGATGAGAACGAGAAGATTTTGCCCAGAGAACTGTTCTGGATTCGCAATCTGTTCAGATGGTGATGTCTTCGCCCATAGTGGGTGAGATGTATGCCGTCATTTCTGACATGCAAGGTCAGAGCATGAATTATTCATGGGCTCCATTTTTCACATTAACAGATTCCATCAGTGGGAGGGAAAACATCACGCGCTGAACTGGCTGCCACAATGCGGTCGTCATCAACCACAAGAGGGCAGCGGCCAGAAAAATAAATAACATTCAGAGCTGTGACAGGCTTTAAAGATGACAACTGACTAAGACAAATGTTCTTCGAAAATAGACTTAGTGCCCTCGACCTTGGCCATTCGGGCTAATATTATTAGCCTGGATTAGCCCGGATGCTGCTCTTTTCAAAATAAATCACAAACAAAAGCATCACCTTGCTGCAGTGGGCAACGTGACTTCACTTCACTCCCAAGAAGCTTTGACAAGAGGTTTGTGAAAAACACGGCACTGTTAGCCAGAGAGCAGAAGCACAGCGCTAGTGTCGGCCCTCACCCGCTGATGTTTGAGCTGGAGGGACCTGGTTACACTGCCTGGAACAAGTTTGATTTGTAAAGTGACTGACAGAAGCAGTTTCCAAGTTCTGCATCCACTTTGCAATTTGTTTTCTATGGGCTTTCTACCGCGAGAAAAACAAACATTATTCATTGTCCTGAGCTGCTGCTTCCCAGACATTGATTAGAAATTAATATCCATTCTTGCCCTTTTACTATTCCAAACACAAAATAGGATTGTATATAAACAAATGTCTAAAAAAAAGTGTAAGATGATGCATTTCTTTATCTTGAAACATATTTGCCATCAAGCAGGTGCTTGTTTGCTCAAGGAAATGCGACCTGCTGCAAATTCATTATTTTCTAATTCCGCCCCTCACCTCAGTTGAGTTATCACCGGTCATTAAATGCCAGTGTAATGACGACGTTTACGGCTACGGGCAACAGACAGGAGAACCAAGCGCATCTGAATGCAGATTGGATTTATTATTTATTTATTTATTTATTTATTTATTTTCCGGGTCGTGAATCGGTGATACAGGAAGGATGACTCAGCCTTGTAATCACACACAGAGGTTGTGAACTGGCATCGCGGTAGAACGAGCGGCCTGTGCCATGAGCTTCCTCGCCAACAGACAGACAGACAGACAGACAGACAGACAGCCGCCCTCGTCCTCCACAAACTGGCTGGCACAATTTACTCGAGACGGTTTGCGTGGGCCACTGCCCTCGTGATATTTATGTCACTTTTGAGATTGGCCCGGATCGATGAGAAACAGTCGGAATCCGACACAGCGTGCAGGCCTTCGCTCAAAACCTTTGGTGGAAAAATATTAAACCCTTTCACAACCCAAGGCGCCGCCGAGAAGCCCTTTCTTCTCCGCTGATGCCTTTTTTCAAACAGTGAAAGTTGAAAAATAAGCTGTCCTAGAACCAACAAAAGAGTCATCTGGTCATTTGAATTCATTTCTCACATCTTTAAGAAAAAAAAGAGCCCTGCCACTCTCAAAGAGGCCTCATATATGGGCTTTGATTGATTTGACATAAAGGGGCGAGAAGAGAGAATTTCTTATCAAAAACAGAAATGCCCGCATCAATAAATAAATAAATAGATATGTTGTTTTTTCCTTCAATCACACAATCAAGTCTGTACAATTCATCTCGCCAGGCGACCGACCGGTCAAACGCCAAAATCATTCAGACTGTCGTGGCGGGAAAAGTCCACGAGCTTTGGTCCGTGCAGCGATTCATTAATTATAAATGCCGCTCTCTCGCAAACCTCGCCGCAGTTGTGACCTTAAGCTGCAATCTGTTTGCACGTTGAACGACACAAATAATTCAAATTCTAATGGGACAATTAATCACAGTCGCCACGGCGCACAGTTGAATGCCGACGCTGCTCTTTAGCAAGCAGCATAAGAGATGCAAGTGGGGAGCGGTGCTCACAGAGAACCCCTCAGGATAGTGCACGCACGCGTGCACACACACACACTCACACACACACACACACACACACACACACACACACACACACACACACACACACACACACGCACGCACGCACGCACACACACACAGGGCCCATCAAACACTTAATTCATTCATTCCCAGGGAGGCAGGCAAAGTGGGAAAAAATGGATTGTCATCCAAAGTTTGAAAAGTGAAACAGAAGAGCCCACCAGAGAGAGGCAGAGAGGCAGAGAGGCGGGAAGGGAAGGAGAATGACTGGATGGAACACGTTCTTATCATATATTGTCTGTCCGTTCTCTTATTCAGCCGATAAAAAGATTTATGCAATGTGGAGCAAGGCAGAAATGGCTGCCGGCTACTATTTTGCTTTGGCATTTGAATATGTGTGTGTGTGTGTGTGTGTGTGAGAGAGAGAGAGTGCAGGGGGTACGCTCCTGAATAAATGAACAATGACAAAAGTGGTTATTTAGAGGAGTTTGTACATAACAACACATCAGGGGCTTTGTAGGATTGAAACACAGGGTTGGGATGAAGTGAGGCAGAGCTGCTGTTTGAGTGCATCAAACACCAGAACCATGAACAGCACCCACAAAAGCCAGCTTCTTTCTCTTTTTTGAAAGGAGATCGTTATCAGGATCCCCCTGACCTCAACATCAAACACGGTTTTACATGAGACAATTAGCTTTTGTTTAGTTTTTTGTTTTTTGCATGATGTTTGATGAGTCAGCGCAGTTCCATAAAATGTCAAGCAACTTTTAAGAGAGTGGGTTTTCTCTTTTAATATTTTGATTAAAAAAAAAATAAATAAACGGGAGTGCGGAGGTTCCATTAAGCGACAGTGTGAATTGCCGAGGCTTTCCTAAAGCACAGCGGCATCACAGGACGCTGCTACTTTGCTGCTGAAAGAGGGAGAGGTGAACAAAAGCAGCAGAAGACTGGAGACCTGAAGATACACTGTCAACTGGCCGGGTCGGCATTATTCTTTCAGGTTCGCTCGCATTTGATCATTGTTAGCGTCGACAACGGAAGCGCCTTGTGGGTCACATGACCTGAACGATGGCTCGAAGTCAGAGTCAACTTGGCCAGCCTTCGTCCAACAGCTTTAAAGGACAGAAGGAACCTCAGGCCAGCGTACAAACTTTATTGCAAACGAGAGGAAATGGACTTGAATTAGGCTCATTAACTCATGCGACGTTCAATAAATAACGACTAATTGTTAAAAGTTACAGTGAGGCTGACCAGCGGAAAACACTTTCCGCGACACTGTATTACACTGCAAAACACGGACGGAGACTTTGCTGTATGAATTAATAGGTAAATGAGTTCAGTAAACACATTCCTCTTCCCGGCTTTCCATTAAGGCTCAGTCTCCCAAGCACACATTAGCCGCTACTTGACTTTTGATTAAAGTAACGCTGTAAACATCTCATATCCCGCTAATTACTGAGTGAATCGGATCAAGTCTCTCCGCGAATAAACACGGCGTGGAAACTGCAGCCGCTACACTTTTTTTTTTTTTTTTTTTCACCTTAAAGGAAATCCTCATGCCAGTCGCACGTGCAGCACGCAAACTGCTATGTTCAAACACATGCAACGACGGCAAGAGGCGTGGAGATTTCACGCCATGCATCTTATCTTTAAAATCGCTGCGGCTGAACGGCACCATGCCGGCGGATATAAAAAAAAAAAACCCGACGCCTTGATATTTAAGACCTGTATTTATCAAACAGCATGCGGGAACATCTGCGACGACTCGTCGCCTGTAAACACGACTGTCACACTTGCGGATGTGAGCGGCACCGGTGCCAACAGGCAGGGAGCACCGAGTCGTTGAGAGGTAGCACGTTTATTTCTGGCTCGTTCAAATGAATTTATTTATTTATTTATTCGCTTGTTTTTTGTTTTTTTCTTCCTTCCATCTCTCTGCCGCTCGACTGCTGCGACGGCTGAGCTGCCGAAAGATGAGAAAACGTGCAAACAGCAGGAACGGCATGACATTTTTGTCCGCACTCTTTGCGTGTGTGTGTGTGTGTGTGTGTGTGTGTGTGTGTGTGTAACGGTCAAAAAGTGAAACAAAAAGAGTTCACAAGCCTAGAAAAGACAGGGAATTTCAGGGTGAGTGCATTTACTTTCCGCGGTGCCACTTCTAAGTGACATCTTTGGTGGGAAGAGGTGATAATGACGTTTCCACTTCATCAAAAAATTGTTTGTCTTTTGATGTGCAGTATTTTTATACAAGCTTTCGGCCCATTTGATGCCATTAGAAAATAAAAGCAAACATCATCCATACTGACTTCAATATAAGAGAAGGGAAATTGAAAAAAAAAAAAAAAGTTTCAAATTATACCTACAGAATGGGTGTCTTTTTTATTTTATTTCATTAAGCTCTTTGCCATGTTTACTTTATATAAGAAGCGAACCTAAAACACATCCGTTATCGTAAGTGCGGCACTTGAGCGACTGACAACACTGGTGTCGACGCTCCGAGCTGCCGCGCTTTCCAAAAAACAAACAGCTTTTATGTATCAGAAAGCCTGTGGTGCATGAGCCCAGAGTGCACGGAAAAGAAGACGAATGGGGCGATTTCCAAAACAAATGGATTTGAACAGCAAAAACATCTGACTTGCCAAATTGTACAAGTGCAGTTCTAAATGTCTCTGCTTTGCTTCCAAGAAACATCAGACATTTGTGAAGTGCTTCCCTCTTCCACAGGCCTTTCAGTCTGCTGATTCTTTCTTTCTTTCTTTTTTTTTTTCTAAAGAAAGTTAAATTGCACGACCACGATGCTATTAGCGAGATGGATAACCTCTGCCTTGGAAGGAACAAAATGTGCTTCTGGTTTTAAGAAGCCCTCTGTCAAAACACTCATTTTTACCGTCCTATTAAGAAGAGAGAAAAAAAAAAATCCACTTTGCGACGGGTTGTTGTGCAGGTTGAACAGGGCGCCGCAGTGCATAAACATGCCCTTCTTCCAGCGAGACTCAAAACCTTGCAAGGCTTCAGTTGCTCCGGCGTGATTATTTTTAGCGCGGCATGCTAGCGGCCCTGAACCCAATTAAAACCTGGTTGGAGCGGCAGAGCAGAGCAGTGTGGAGGGAGAGTCATTAGTCAGATCACGACTTAGATAACGCAGTTGTCATGACATCGATCACCAATAACTCAAAGGAAATCTGTTTGCCGGCTTCATTGTGCATCCATCACTCATGTCGCGTCACCGATGCGCTCTTTAGAAGCGGCGGTGGGAAGACGCACATTCACAGACACGCCCGGTGGAACTGCACGGACGGCTGGGAAACACGCTCCCGGATGTTTTCTGCACTTGGAGTGTGAATGAGGTTGACAAGGATTCGCGATGCTTTGTGTCTACAGGACAGAAGTGGGGAAGAAAAAAAAAAATTGAATGGCGTGTAAACAGGAAATGTGGGAAAACGAAATGATATCTCACACAGAGGCAGAGGAGGCGCCCTGAGCGGCGCTCGCATTGTTTCACTGGAGTCTCGCCACTATTGAGCTCAGCAGCTGGGCTTTATGTGATCTGGGCGGGCGGCGTTGTGACTCAGCAGCTCGGCTGTGCGGTTAGTCACAGTGTCGAGCCAAAAGGTTGTCAAAGCAGACGCTTTAAATCAAGAGACAGTTCGCTCCCAAAATTGAAAAAAGAGGGGGAAAGAAAATAAAAAACGCATTTTTATCCCCCTGATTTGTAGCTGTATTTAATTCTCTATACTGGTTATGTGTGTGTCTGTGTGTGTGTTAAACTGCGGCTCATCCATGATTTCTATTGAAGTTTTCCTAAATTAGTTAAATTCAGTTGGCATGATCAATCTGGGAAACAATTTGTAGTGAAGAGACAGAAAGGGGAGGAGTTTCTTGAAGAGGTTCTGACCATCTGGCTGAACTTCAGGAAAGAGAAAAAAATATTTTTGCTGTGCACCGAGCAGACAGATTCATAACATCTACAGTGGAAAGCGACTCCACCCACCCTCTCCGCTAATTGAGCCAGCTAATACCAGCAACATAACTTACCGCCGCCCCCCCCCCCCCCCCCGGGTAATGTTTTTGTTACAGCTGCACTCGCAGGCCACTTTATCAGGCACACCTCGCAAGTTACAGATACCAAAATGAAGTGGCCACTTAATACATGCAAACACGCCGCTTCAACGTTGGACGTGTTGTGTGTACAGAGGAGGTACATTCTTGCACACCTTCGCACAACTGCCGCTCACCACCACTTTTTTTTTTTTTCCTCCCCGTCTTTATGGGACCATTCCCTGAAAACCCCAGAGATGGTTGTGCAGGAAAATCCCAGTAGATCAGCAGTTTGTGCAATACCTGGAGCAGCCCGTCTGGCACCAGCAGCCATTCCACATTCAGAGTCACTCGCAGTAAATCTGCTTTTTCTTCCCCAGTCGGAACTTCGGCAAGTCGTCTTCACCGCGTCAAAGCTTAAATGCTTCGAGTTGCTGTTATCTGATTGGCCGATGAGCTGTTTGTGTTACCAAGCAATAAAGTGGCCGGTGAGTGGAGCCGGTTCAGTAATCTTTTTGTTGAAGCCAGTGAGGAGGAGAGACAAGGCTTGAGAGAAAAAAAGAATACCACAAGACAGAGGAAAAATACATTTGATTTTGGAGCCGTTTGGCTCTCTGGGGAAGGAGGAGGCACACTTCCAACATTTACTCTTAACTGAATGCGAAAATCTGGTGTGAAACTTTCTGGGAGAGGGAGGGTTAGAGGGTGAGCGCAGCAAACTACAATCTGACCACTAGATGACAGAATTTTACACAATGTCCCTTGAACCTTTAAAGGCCAGTTCACTCTGATGACCCCGCCCACGTTGAGATGACAGCCAAACGTTATAGAAAACAACTGCAGTCGAGTCGAGGCACGTAGCACTAAAACTGTGTAATATTAAAACCTAATAAGTGATACTGATGATGGCGCCACTGCGTGGGGAGGCTGACCCCCAGTTTAAGCCCAGCGTGCTTAATTATTGCTGCACTGTGGGAGGCCTAAAGCCTCCTATCATCCCTCAAACCGTGCTTTTAATTAACATCGAGCAAAAGTGGATTTTCATCTCACGATGCCCCGAATCCTGTCAGTTTGTAATTTATTAACCTCAGTTCCTCGTTTTGATTTATCTCATTTGCTAAACGCTGCAGAGTGTGTAGTTCATTTTGGAATTAAACAATGGGAGAAATTACATTGAGATACACACTAAAAACTCTGTAAAAGCCCACCGAGGAATTCCATATCAGTGCAGAGTCCATTTTCTTTTTTGCCATTTTCACCTGCTTGATGAGAAGATGTGGTGTTTTAGCAACAGGGACGTTACTAAAACAGTCCACTTAATGAAAGCAGATTCATAAGCAGCTCCATGTTGATAATGCAGACCTTTGTGTTCAAATCACATTTTTTAAATCAAATCTGTGAAAAGTGCACACAACGATGAACCTTCGGGCAAAGCAACTTGAAAGTAGACAAGAAGTTGGTGGATGTGCAGACAACAGAAGTGAGGGTTGAAGCGCTTGATTGTCAAGGCGTTATCAGCTCCACCGTCTACAAGGAGATCCAAGGAGATAAGATCCAGGTCCACTTGCCTGCAGTTCTACTCTTAAAGACCTGAATGACTGCGAACACTCACAGAGGCAAAACAGTTGGACTCAGAATTCTTGAGTCCATAGTGTAAATGTAGCCACTGAGTTAGCCTCTGAGCAAAACATGCTAAAGGAAATTATGGCCTCTGTCTTGTTACAGTCTAAACCGATTATCTACAGTAATTGAAAGACCAACAAGTCTTTCACAGTCACAGCAGTCCTACACAGCTGGCGCCCGGACGCACGACTAAGCTAATGCAGGAGTTTTTTTTTCTTTTTTTTCTTTTTGATAAACACAGATTAAAAGTTACGCGCTAAAAGTCTTTCCAGGGTCTGAGGAGAGCGTTCCGTTTCTCTCCTGCAGCACACAGTGCAGATGTATAATATTTCTGTTAGTCCTAATGAGCATCATTACTCCCCGAACTGATGCAGTGCCAAATGAGCTCATTGAATTTTTAAAAAGGCACAGTTATTTAAGGCAAGCGATTCGAACATTAAATCTGCATCAAAAATCTGCTCGAGATTCACATCACTGCAATTAAGCGCATTTCCCAAGCCCATTAGCAATTAAATGGATAGCTCCGGCTAAAGGGGCACAGATTAAAGCGCTTCTGCGATTTTCACTCCTTTTAGTTTTTTGTTGTCTTTAGCTTGGTGGTGTGGGGTGGGAGGTCAAGGCGCCGGCGGTGCATGAACGGCGAGGTCACAAAAGGCCGACATCAGAGGACAGGAAACCCAGCTGCTTTTTCGGGGACAGATGGGAAGTGCACGGAGCGTCGCTAACACGGAGGCACGAGAAACGCTTTTCGAACGTCCTCCCTAAGATCTTTCACGGCCCTATCTGCCTGTTAGCACAGTCAGCCTTTATGAATTTAGAGGCGCGGCTCATTCCAGAGCCTGCCAGGGTATTCTCTCACGCACGCGAGAGCCGCTTTTCCCACGAAGCACCAGTTTCACCGCGTCCCTTTTCAGCTCCGCTTTCTTTTGATTCTCCGGAGGCGCAGCAGAGGGGGTTCTTTGCCGCGGAATTTAATTTCTTGAGTCCACGCTGGGGAAGCGACTGTGTCCTACTGTCGTTGGGGTGTGGAGGTGTGGGGGGGGGACTCGCTGTTCAGGGCTATCGCTGTAGCAAGGAATCTCGCCAACACAAACATGATAAGCTCTGCCTGTCGCGCCTCCTGACAGAATGCTGAAGTGGTGCGATTGTTGCTGCGGTGGAAAATCCCTCAGGTGAGACGGCGTTGCAGCACAGGCCGGTCCCACCGCGCAGCTCCCGCTTCATTTGGACAAAGCGGGATTTGACACGTGACGAAAGCGGCGAGAGTATTTTTAACCGCCGACGTCGGCAAATTGCGAACAGACGGTGAAAGCGCCACTGAAGACGCGACGCAACGCTGACGGCTGAATGGAAATGTGCTGCTGCGCGCTAGCGGACGCTAACCTCATCTAGCACGCTGCTTGTTAGGTGCGCGCTGTGCGCTCGGCGTTACGTTCGAATGCAAGAGCAGCACACTGCATTTTCACATGATTCTCACCAAGGATTTTACTTTACACACACACACACACACACACACACACACACAGGATGTGATTTGAGACTTCAGGGCCTTTTTATTTCCAACTGAACTGAAGATCCACACAAACACACACACTAGAATTAAAGTATTTTCCGCTTCTCCGTCTTGAGTTTGAGCTGCTATTTGCAGTGCTATTATAAGCTATTACAGACACAGCATTTGCTCTTCTGTCAGCAGAAAAAAAAAAGAAAAAAAAACTTGATGATGTTGTTGCTGCTCCAAAAACTCCCAATGGGAGGAGCGTTTACATAATGCCTATGGGTACTGCAGGAAAAAAAAATGAGGCAGCGCACATTGCTGATACATGGGCAATTGCGTCATACCTTATTTGAAAAAAAAAAAAAATTATAATACAAAAGGAACTACGTGAAAATAAGTTGCACGACAGAAGAAAAGAGGGAGACATTTGCAGCTTTACTAAATGGATAAAAAAAAAAAAGCTAGATGTGTGAGCGTCACTTTTTTCCACCTTACAAGAGGAATCATTATTGCCTCCCAACACCTTCGCGCGAAAGCCGTTAATTTTAGTCAGCTCGGTGTGGGAAAAAAAGATCAATTAACACCTGCTGCTTTTTCACGGGTGGGAATAAAAAATAAAAAAAACTCTGGTGCACAAGGTTGCGCCTTCCGTTAGTGCGAGCAGAAGGTACACCAGCTTCAGGGTCAGGTGCACCTCAGACCGCCTGCCGTTACCAGCGAGCGGGGTCAGCTGACTGCCGCTGGTCTGCAGGGTGCGGATACCAAACGCACTGTGTCAGAACGCTCGCCTCTAAGTGCATCCCGGGGGGGTTCTGGCCTTCAACATCGATGTTAGTCGGCGCTCGCACTTCGCGAGGCAGCACTACTTTGCACATGTGATTTCCGACCTCAAAAGCAGATGAGCGATGCACAATTGCCTGAGAAGACCCGAGCGGAGCAGAGCGATGGCTCGGCACAAAGGCTTCGGCTAGCTGACGTGCAAAATGCTCCATGCCCCATTAGCGCGCACAACAAAAAAAAATCCCCCTTTTCTGCCTTTTGTCTTCTTGGAAAAAAGGGAATCAAACCAACAAGGCCGCCGATAAGTTGTCACGTTAGCCCCGTCATTCCCGACGAAGACGGAACAACAGATGGCTCCTCTGGGGTAGGGACGGGAGTCGGTGTGGAGTTGCGTGACTCGCCGGACCTTCTGAGGTCGCGCTCGCAGATTTGAACAGCTGCGCCTGGAAACGCAGAGCTGAGGAGACGAGCAGGGGCTCCAGCTGCAGCTGAACTCTTCCAGTCTACAGCGTCCGCCTGCAGTTATAGAGCAAATAATGAAACGGTGCCAGAGATTTGTGAGATTAAAGTTGACCTTTGAGGTCACATAGGTGGATTTAAGTGCTTCTTTCAGTCGGTAGGAACAGACTTGACAGCAGTGTGCAGATCCACCGGGGTGACCGCTGCCTTGAGAGTCAATATGAGGACAATTGAGTCAGGATAAGGCGTCCGATGGAGTCGGGCAGACGGTGTTGGTTTTCTTTTTCTTCAGCCCTCACTGGCAGCACCTTGCATGGCAGCAGCCACCAACTGAGTGTGTGAGTGAATGGGTGAATGAGAGGCCATCGCAAAGTGCTTTGGGGTACCGTGAAGGTGCTGGAAAGCGCTAGTAAATAAAGCCTTATAGTTTAGTTTTTAGCCGTGGTTCTCAAACCTTCTCTGTCATGCCCCACCTTGGAGGAAGAATTTTTTTTTAGAAGCCCCAAATTTGAAGTGGCTGTGTCTTGAGGGATCCCGATGAACCTGCGAGTGGCCCCATGTCTCTAGGACAAAGTTGACTTTTGACCCCATAGACTTGCATGGCATTATAGTTATTTTATTACGCTTTAAAAATGGCAACGGGTGACAGTGTGAGAATAAACTGCAGCTCAGAAAATACAAGGGAAGCCTCGCAAGTTGTAAATATGCACACAGATATGTACCTCTCTAAGATTTATTAAAATAAATTTCAAAAACTTGGTCTTCCAGCAGTAACGTTAATAAACCCCCTGACTACGTGTCGGCTCATCAGGGCCTTTTCTCCACAGCGCAATACAAAATATTCAAACAAGACCTGGAAGAGACAATTCAGGCTGTCAGTCCAGATTTACTCAGGCAGAAAAATGTGAACGCCATTAAGCTGTTCACGTTAAAGTAGCCCATTAACAACGCTGAAAAAAATAACTTTTCCTGTGCAAAGGCAATAAAAAGTCCCGTATTAAAAATGTTAAGAGTGTGAACCGTCGACAAAATGTACTTCATGTATATCGTTGGATTCAGATTAGTTTCAAGTGTGCAGCCAAGCTGAACATACTGTAGTTGTTGTCAGCTATGAAGGTGCCAAATCAAAAGTTTGCTCGAGTCCTTGGGAGAAGGTGACCAAGTGCCATATTTCTTGGTATTCAATAACATCAAGACAACACATAAAGTCAAAACTTCTCAGCTTCAGGAAAGAGTGTTGTTCTGACCGCACACAAGTGTTTTACAGTCTCGTATCCAACTATCCTCCGAAAAACACCCATAAATCTCCAAAAGGACCTCAGTGTAAATTCCCAGAAGGCCGATGAGGCCACATGACAAACAGTACTTGGAGAAGATGAGCTGTATTTAAAGGGCGCAAAGGGAACACTGTCAAGGTCAGACAGTTTAAGACACATTCCAAAGTCGTTTAAGCTACACTTCAATAATTAAACGTACATTCTGTTTACTTTTAATGTTCCGGTGGATTTAAAATCAAGAAAAGACAGACAGGAAAAAGCCATCAGCATCAAAAGTGTGGACTTTACCCCTAAATCACCAGCTGACCATGAAAGAGCCATGGTCACTTAACTCTCTCTCACTGCGCTACAGCCTCCAAGCCATAGGAAGATCACAGAAAGCTACCAGAGCCACAAATCTCAGACAACTTGAGCAAGCAGAAGTTGAGATTAAGCGGCAAGTGAGAGATTCCTGCTGCAGGCAGATTCTCAAAGACTTCCGTTATGAAACCTAAGAACAAAGGAAGAGAAAACCTTTTGGAACGGAGGCATGTGACCTTATTTAGGTTCTTCTAACTTCTCAGGGAACTTTTCTTAAAAAAGAGAAAAGAAACAGAGCCTTGCATATTTCTATGCGCCTTCTTCTAGTTGTGTGCCTGGATTGGAGAGTCTTTAGCCTTTCAGGACGAAAACCCCCCCCCCAAAAAAACACATTTGCTTTGTGACTTCTGACAACAACGTGGGGTTTCACTGCAGCTCGGGAGGCTGATCGTTTTGTCGATTATGTGTCTCCCAGCACAAAAAAAAAAAGAAAAAGAAAAATATCCCATGGTGCTGCTGACAAGTGTATATTCATGAAGAGATTAGCGTCACTTGACTGGGATGGAAAAAACACTTCTCAGGGAATAATGTTGCTAAGCCTGTGATCACCCAGGCTACTTAAGGCAGCGGTGTGCCAGCTCTGGCGGGTGACGGGTGAACAGTGACGGTTTGGCACGTGTGCAGCGCCATAATGTATCTGGCGTTGTCTTACTTTTACACCGGAACCTCCGAGAACCCTGCAACTACGACAACTCAAACGTCTCTATTTTTGTCCCCCTTCGTGTTTCACAGATCCCTCAGGTGAGTTACGCCTCCACGGCTCCCGAGCTCAGCGACAACACCCGCTACGACTTCTTCTCCAGAGTTGTTCCTCCGGACACCTACCAGGCCCAGGCCATGGTGGACATCGTCAAAGCCATGCGCTGGAACTACGTGTCCACCGTAGCTTCTGAGGGAAACTACGGCGAGAGCGGCGTGGATGCGTTCATTCAGAAGTCGCGGGAGGACGGTGAGTTCCGGAAGCGAAGACGGTGTTCTGTCCCTCTGCCAACTGACTGTGGTACTGGAGATCACGACTGATGTGCCACTGATTAACAAGTGAATAAGTAATTTGCACCTTTTTTTTTTTTGTTCGGGAGTGAACAAAAAAGCATGTGTGTGTGTGTATTTTGGATGAGCTTCGTATGAGAAAACTACATGCAAATTATTTTGGGAACTTGCATCAATCCTCAAGTGTGGAAAAAAAACTGCGAGTTGAAAAAAATATTAGTGGGTCATCGATTTGATATTTACCATCAACATATCAGTGCACCTCAGCATCTTAAAGTGTTCATTGGGTTTGTGGTTAACTCTTAATGAAATGATATCCAAATTAGGCCCCTGTGTTTGGTCTCCATGGAATATTCAAATCTAACAGGGAGCCTGCAGGACTCCAGCAGCAGGCCTTGTACAGTGTTGGGGATACAGTCAGTTTGGCGCAGCGTGCTTGAGACGGGGTCTGACCTCTGACCCCGTCTCAAGCAGAATGTAATGACTAGCGACGTGTCCAGTACTCTCCCTGCCACTGAGTCCCTCTCTGTCCCGCCAGCTCTAAGCTGCTTCGCGTCATCGGCCGTCCTGGAGTGGAACCAGCGGCAGATTAGCCGAGCAGAGCGCTCCAGTCTGTCCAGCCCGGCTGCCTATTAGCCCAACTATCCATGCAAAGGCGACTCGAGGCCTGACACGAGATTCAAACCCCCACCCCTCCCCACCACCAGCCCCTCGGTTGAGCCCTTCTTCCATGAAACTGAATCTAATTCTTTCTAAAGGGGCAAGGTTGTTTTGAAGATATTTGTGTTTTAATGGTAATTCAACTCCAGCTCAAGACACTGACTTAAATTTTCTAGTTTAAGTTGAAGTCCTTCCTAAATCCTGGTGGATTTAAGGACATTGACAAATACTGGGGCCCAATCCATATTCCTCCCTTAACCCTCACCCTTGACTCCCCTTCAAATCAAGTGTTAATGGTCCATCTTGTAACTTAGAAATGGGACACGCCTTAAAAAAAAAGAGAAGGCAGTTATGTCATTGGTAGCCGTTAAAAAGAGGCAACGTCTTTTCTGACAGCAGGACCAGCAACAACGTTGTAATGCAACTGTGTTGGCACGTCAATGGCTTTGGCCGTCTTTTGAGATTATTTGCAGAGATATTCAGCTGAACGTCACCATGTTCTACTGTCTTTGGTGACAGTGAAACAAACAAGTGTTAATACAACCAGATAACCAAACTGAGTTACCATAAAAGATGATAACAAACCTGTGTGTTTGTGGAAAGCATTTAATGTGACTGTCTCCTGATAAAACAACTTAACGAGAACATTACCAACAAGACAAATAACATTTCTAAACGATTTTCGGCAATTGTCTCAAGATCATCAAAACAAATAGCTATCCTACAGCATGGAGGTAAATTACCAATAAATGACATTGAACTACATACAATTTGGTTTCCCAAATTTTTAGATCTGTATTAAAAAGGAAAATATTTCAATTTGTTGCTCCACATGCATCCTTCCGCACAGTGTTTTAAACAAAATGAGCAGATGTGACACAATGAATTCTGGCACAGCACTTACTGCCAAGGGTAGGGGTGGAAAATCTTCCAGCTGAGGACCATACAGCCCCTCACTCATGTCCCAAAAAGTGGACACTGACAATCGGGACATCACTGGCACTTGGCTACTGTTCGCTGTGACATCTGCATCTTGATTTTAGACTCTTTCATAGTCACTTCTTTGCAGTTAAGCCCGAGTCTTTGCATCGTTACGTTCAACGCTCAGATTACCCCTGCAAATCGGCTGGAAACCTTCCGAGTGCATCAACAAGAACAAGTCAGTCACACTGCACTGTCAGCTTCTGATCAGACTCAATGTGGCCCACTCATTACGCCGCACATCAAACCATCTACATCTCTAAACAATACATCCAACATTCCTCTGCCAAGTCCTTTGAGCCTGCGCCACTGGCACCAGTTGAGCTGGAGGCGATATGCTAATACTGTTGATCCTCAAACAAGCAGCGTCAGGACTCCTCCTTCAGACTGTGAAGTTGATATCAGGCACACACAAAGAGCCCGGAAAGAGGATGAGCACTGATAAATACTTTTTAAGGTTTTTCCTTTCATATTATTCCAGAAAAATGCAAGTAAACAAACGGCAGGAAAATGTCTCCTCTATTTAATCAACTGGCAACGAAGGGCAGCACGTTGGGGGAGGGGGAAAAAAACAACAACCTGTCAAACACACAGGTGAGTTAATATTTTTTAACCGCCTGACAACTGTCTAACAGCGATTTCGGCAAGCATCTGTCACGGCGGTGACATCCTCCGAAGTCTGTCAGGGAACGTTAACAAGCCCTGTGCTGCATCCCGGAGGATGAAAATACTCCCACTTCTCCTCCGGCGTGCGCTGGAAACGCTCGCACAAGCCAGCCACAGGTATTTGGCTGCTTAATGGCTTCTGTCTTCGTCTGCACAGCTAATGAACGAGCAGGTCAAAACTGGCCAAACGCTCCCTCTCTCTCATTGGCCGACCCCGGGGCCTTGCTGTGCGGCTGACTCCTCTGACCGAGGCCAAAGCAGGTTTGCGTGACTTTGCTCGGTCACACAAACCTGCTGAGAACTGATTGATGTTGGACGATGCTATTTCTATGTTTTTAACGTGGTCTTTCTTTGGGAATCTGTGATCTGCCGGACGGCTGGCAACACACGATGACCACAATGACAATGCATGTCACTGACCTGTGACATCACAAAGGGCTGATTTATAGAACTTTGTGTTGTAGCATGCACTTAACACAGGAACCAAAGAACACATTTTTTTTTTTTTAATTATTTCTGAACTTCTTAAATAAAAGACTAGAGGTCTGATTATTAAAAGAAACACAACTATTTGAAATTAAAACGCTGGTAAACAGAATTGGTAATATGTAATCTTCTGGGAGAGAGCAGGCATTAAAAGCATTAAGAGTATTTGAGTGCCTCGTTGCCACTAAGTGCAGCATTGCTGTGAGTTTCAATCTGCACTACTGCACAGGAAAAAATAAGATAGGAAAAAATACTATACATGGAAAAAATAGGGAAACCAGTTTCGACTTGTCTTCAATCTCCAATGTGGGCGTGCTGACGAGGGGAATGACATGTTTTTTCCATGTAAAATAGCCCGACAGTCTGCCGCGGAATCGGTTAACATATTTTACATGAGGTACAAAAAAACAGGTGTTTATTTTTTAGAGTTGCATTTTTGCGATCAAAGCCCGGTTTTGGACTTGAAGAGGCTGCAGCTGAGATAGCGCAGCCTCAGAGACCAAAACTGCTGTGTTGGCCCATCTTGAAATCCTGTTTCGTCAGTATTCCACACCATTAGGTGCTCCACTTCAGTCCACAGCTTGTATGGCGAGATCAAATTACAGTAAAGTATATTACAGTAAAAATATATTCCAGCTCAGCTCCAGCTAACTCTTAAACTGCACAGAGGAAGAAAAGCTGACAATTCAGACCCATCCAGCTTTGCAAATGGAATAAAACAAGTTAGCATCCGTGAACAAAATTACTATGAACTTAAAAAACGCAACCTAATCCTACTGGTCAGAAACGTTCTGGATCATTTCAGATAGTGTGTGGGAGTGTTGGCGTAGGTGCTGACATGTGCCTAATCACACACGATCCCACTGATATGATTTGATCCAGGCTCACAGGGCACCCGAGTCGGAAGAGAATCAGGGCGGACACTGGCGCTCGTGATGCGATGAGCCCGGCTGGACGTGAATATTCACACCGCGGAGTTGAAACAGTTTGACACACGGGTTCAGTCGATAACACCGAGGTGTGTTTTTACAAATAACCTTTAGCATTTCAGCTAGCTGAACAGAGCGGGAATAATGAAGGATATCGACGGGGACTGGGTGTTGCGAGCCTACGTGACCTTGTTCTTGGAGGAGATGGGGAACAGGTTGCCGACTTGGTGAAAGGTCCAATCCAGCAAGTCTGTGTTCATCTGTGGAATGTGTAGCGGACACAAGCTTGACTCAGTTTCGATGTTCAGATTGTGGGTCTGACAAAAACTCCAGTAGAGAGCTCATTTAAAAAAAAAAAAAAAAAAAAATGTCACAGCCTGAAGCTCATCAATTGGATTCCAGCAGCCTTTTTTTTTTTTTTTAGCGGCAAACTGAATGCTAATACAGCAACACGTGTCCCTCGCAAGTTTTAAGCGCCTTCCGTCGGCAGTATTTTGTTTCCGTGTTGCATTTCAAAGCTTTGTTGGGATTCCTTTCATTTCACTGACCCTGAAGTTTGTCTTTGGATAAAGTAACGCTCGTGTGTGAATGAAACAGTTGCTGCCGCAGGGTGAGGGTTGGTACTTGTTTAAACACAAGGTTGCGCTGTTTGAAATGAGAAAAGCAAAAAAAGCGGCGTTGGTAAGCTGCAGTTTTGTATCTTCTGGTCCAATTCATAACTTCTTCAAATCTACAACAAAGTCGCTGGAGGTGGTTTCCAATCAGAGCTAAAGCGCACAATGTTTTATGGGAAGAGGTTTGCAGAACTGCAGATCATGTGACGTTCAGATCATGTGACCTGTGCTGTTTGAGTCTTCCAGCTTCCTGGGTTTTACAATGAGAAGGAAAACATTAGCATTAACATAGCATTAACACATCTGCCTGCGTGGATGAGGAGACCAAAGTGTTCCTCAGACTCACTGACGCACAGCTCCATTATATGACGTAACTATACTTTTTGTATTCACATGAACATGCTTCACTTGATGGAATAGCGGTGCCAGTGTTATAGATATATATTTTCATCATAATTTTTAAATTACGTCAATGAAAATTTGCTGTAGGTTCTTTGAAAATGTAGCATATGTGTTGCTAAAAGACTTTTTATTGGACTGATCTGCAGTCCCAAAAAAGATTTAAGATTTGAAATACTTCCCACGAAACACTGCTGCAAGGATCTTTCAGACACTGATGGCAGCAGTGAAGCCAAAGAGTCTCAGGTGGGGAGCATTAGGAAAGTCTTGAACCACTTATATAAGCTGGAGAAGCATCACTGACACACTTTCACTATCATCACTTGGAACCATCTCAGCCAGACTGTTTCCCACTCAAAAGACCAAACTGTTTTACATTCACTTAAAACCGCTTCGGGCCGAAAGTTGGATCTCTGTTGTGGAAGATGATCACAAAAAAAGAGGTTTTCAGCAGTGAACTTTGAAATGCAAGACTGTCCTTGACGCACGAGTGTCTGTTCCTTCACCAGATTTTCTCTGTTTATTCTCCCCTCTGTAAGGCTGCCATGCCTCCGGTGTCCTTATTAGAGAGCGCAGACCTCCGCAGTGATGGCGGCTGAGACAGCACGCAGTCTCACCTTGTGGAAAGCAGTGTGATTTTACAGTTTCTTGTGTTCAGTCAGTTTCAATTGTCATGGCATGTGCTTTTTTTCCCCCATTAAATTACATTTTAGGAATATTCCTCATTCAAACATGTCAGGTGCCCAAACAGATATTTAAATGTGACGCCTGCCGGAAATTTTTACATTTCAGTTACACAGATGTGTCGGCGATGACAAGCAAATTATGCAGATGTTGGAACTGAGGGCTGTTCACTGCACCCTTTTGTCGAGGAGGATGTCAAGAGGAATGATGCGAATGATTGTGAACCTCCAGCATCTTGCCAAAAATCTCTCAAGCGGAGTTTTCTGTGTGTGCGCGTGTGTGTGTGTGTGTGTGTGTGTGTGTGTGTGTGTGTGTGTGTGTGTGTGTGTGTGTGTGTGTGTGTGCATTGCTTTCCATTGGCAATACCGATAGGGCAGAAGTTTCAGAAGCAGAAGCTGTGAGCTTATAGTTACGCTGATCAAGACAAAGCACCGGCGCCCTTGTGATGAACGACATGTGCGCGTCGTTCTCGTCGAAAAAAAAAAAAAAAAGGGCTGACAAGCCAATATCCCAGATATTGGCATTATGTAGAGTTGAAGCTGTAACGTAATTTAATGTCAACGCCATCTCGTTGCGATTCTCTGTGCTGAGAGGAGGGAGGAGAGGATGCAGGGGGTGAAAGACAGAGGTGTGTTGGGGTGGGGTGAGGGTGTGGGGGGGTTCATGTCCCCTGAGTGGGACGTCGGTGTCGGGCCGCAGCAGCAGGCTGTCACACAGCTGCTCCTCCTGCTTCAGGCCTCATTGGTTCCTGATGGATGTCGTGTCACGGCTGGGAGGGTTAAAAGGGACGTCGGTGTGAAGCACCTGTACGCGAGCTGTGGCCGCGGCGCCGCTCGCCTGCCGCTGTCGTTCACGCTCGGCCAGCACGGCGACCACCACCGCACACACGGACGGAGGGTATCATTTGCTCATCTCAAAAGTCAAAGAAAACAGTGGAGTTGAGTGGAAAGATTGTTGTGTTTTTTTTGCCCTGGCAGCGAATTATAATTCATCTTTTTTTTGTTTTTTATCGTCAGGCATCATTAAACATATGGTTATATGACAAAATGATTATTTGTCCAACTTTATTTGCAGCTGACAGTGGCATGCAGGTAGGTTTCCTCACTTCTATTCACAGTGGCATTCAGAGCAACCGGACGTTCACAGTGTGCCTCAGTGCCTCGCTCAACACACTTCCATAAATATCATTTTAAAAACAGGAACGACAGGAAGATGTGGAAACAGAGAGAGACATCATCTCAACATGATATAATCAAACAGATTTAGCTTGACAGTTTGACAGTGCTAACACCAATTAACAGTGCTGCAGTATATGAAAATATATCTTATACAAAATAAATGCAGATAATTAGTGTGAATTGGTGACCGGCCCAGTGTTACCAACCACTTAAAACTATTTTGAGCAACCCTCTGGCGTGAATATTATTTTCCCCACAAGAAATTATTAAAAAAAACAAAAAAAAAACATGCTTTTTGAAGGACTTTGAAGGCCAATTCACTAATTCAAAGAGCAAAAACTCTCAGGGAACTCCTCCTCCATCTACTGATTGTTAACCTGCTCTCCCCTTGAAATAGTCTTTTTTTTTTTTGGTTCGCCGTTCCCTCCCCGATTTGATTAGCTCTTTGCAGCTTTTTGCGAGTGCTGTCAAATCTGTAAAACTGTCACCGCCACAGTTGCAAGGGAGGATTCAAGATTGTTTCCAACACCTGCTTCCTCAGACGCTTTGACAATCAGTGCTGCTTTCTGCTGCAGGTACGTGCAGACAGAAAGCCACAGATTATCTATTTGCATAATGAGCTTTATCTAATCATGTTGCTGACGTACGCCAGCAATGACGTGGTAAAATATTTCAAACTTTCTAATCAGCAACGCCCATCCGATCCATATTTAGAGCTGACTTGAATTGCGGTACGTCAGAAGAACATGGCAAAAACAACACAGCACGGAAGAGTGAGACAGATAAAAAAAAAAAAAAAAAAAAAACATTTCAGAAAAGAAATAAAAGCAAGAGATAAGGTGCAGGATTTGACTATTTGGTGAACACCAGAAACCTCCACAGTGAATTCGTTGAAGAGTGGCATCAGGACCGCAGACAGCGACAACACAATTATTACCCACAGTGGACTATCATCCTTCACTCGCCAAGTGTGGGCTTAAAGATCTGGCTATTTAGAAAATGCAAAAAAACAATACAAACGTCATCATTTGGAGGCCTTGAGTCACAAAATTATTTAAAAGTCCACGGCAAAGAGTGGGGTCAGCACCACGGACAGCGCCTCACATTTCCACTGCCTCACACAGGCTTCGACTCAATATGAACGCACAGGCGCGGACACACACACACACGAGCAAACACAAAAAAAATTCCAATATCTATCCGCATATAAGCTGGAACTGTTTGGATTGTCAACAAAACACCAATATTGGACGCCAGACCGATGACTGGAACCAGACTGACAATGGTGTGAGATTATGAAAATAATATTGGTTATCATTAGGGTCAGAGTACGCTTGTGAAAAATTCAAATAAGACACGTATCCTTTTCGTGGCGAGATAATTTCTGCCGCTGCCTTTGTAGAGCAGCAGCGTCCAGCAGTTTGTGGAAACACGGAGTCAGGCCGTCTTCTTTGAGGCCACGCTGACATCAACACTATTTTCGCAACACAAAAACAGGTCACATTTATCTGAGGGCTGTTTACTATGTTCTGGATAATTTGTATGGCCGGTAGAGCCGGTCTGGTTCTCTGCATGAGGCAGTTCCGGGGCCTGCCAGAGGCAATATTAAAGCAGGAGACACTTTATCACAAAGAAGGCGAGCCTTCAGACAGCAGCTCAGGGGTCCGGCGGTGAAGACTCGGCGCAGGCCGATGGTGCAGCACGTGTCTGGAAAGAGGCAGGAGTGAAAGTGTTTTTTTTTGTTGTTGTTGTTTTTCCCCCCCTAAATGCGTCCGGAGACAGCGATTTGACATTCACGTCCAAACTTGCTACTTGCATAGTTTTTCCCACCCTTTTCTTTTAAAGTCGTGTTAAAAAAAAAAAAAATGCAAGAATCCAGACGCAACATATCAAACCTGACAGTCTAACGTCAGATGCGGTTACGGGAGAAAAGATTGCAGCAGTGCCTGGACAACGTGAGAACCATCAACCTGGAGGGCTGCTGCCTCCATCCCTCCGCCCTCCCTCCGCCCTCCCTCCACCCTCCCGCCGCCTGCACTCACGCCCGATTAGACAGCGGCGGTAATGCTTTGCTTTGCCTCGTGGGGAGGCGCAGCCTAATTCAAAACTCGACCGGATTCTTAACGGCATTTTAATCTCCAGAGCTCTGCCGCGCGGATTCCTCCCGCTGAGGGAGAAAGTTTAACGTTTGCCAGGTGAGTCATCGGAGTGCAGCGCGGGAACGCCGAGGTCTCGGCTCATCCTGAATTGTGATTTATAGTTTCTTTGTCTTTTATCCTCCCCTGGTGATATTAAATGCGTCTATTCTTTGGAGTAAAAAAAAAGAAGTTTTTTGGGCTGTGAAAGATGTGATATGTGCGGATGCCCTGGTGCAATTGCAGAAATTTAGCAAAAAAATAATAATCGTATCACGCTCTTAAAACAACAAAACTTTGCGGCTGCCTGAAAACGGGGGCAGCGTCGGATCTGTCGGCGCCGCCTCACGCAGACACAGACGGATCATTTGTGCCTCCTTCACTGAGCTGAAATAACGGCTCGTACCGCGATGTCACAGCGCTCAATGATGGGAGCGATGCTGAGGGCTGCAGCACTTTTTCAAAGTTTGCTCTGGTAAATGCAGCCGTACGTTTTGTCGTTGCGTATTTTCCCACTCAGGAAGATTCGGTGGTGGCTCAGGTTCTCCCAAGTGTTTCCCTCTAACACGCAACTTTCAGGTTCAGGTTTGTATTTCGAATGTTGGACGAAAAAATGGAAAACACTGAATTAAAAATAGAAATAAAACCAGTGGCTTGGAATGGAGTGGAATGGGATGAGCTGCAGAAGTGACTGTTTTGATCCAGACTTTTTGAAAAAAGCAGAAGAAGCAAATGAGGTCGCTTTGTGACGGGCGGGGTTGTGTTGCGACAACACATTTGGTTCTCAGCCTGCAACCTTTTTCAATTAGCTTTTGAAAGACACAAATCTGAGAACACATTACCGTGTCATCTCTTGGGACTATGACGAGGCTACCAGTTGGGCCTTCAACACTACATGAAACGCATGCAATGAAATGTTTCAAAATTCTCTCTGAATGTCCCTGCATTAGTGTAGAGAGAGAGAGAGAGAAACAGAGCACAGCGCAGGACGAGCAGCACGGACAGATCAGACGGAGGCGTGGCGGTGCCCTCTGGCCCACCAGGAGCCTCCTTCACAGCGAGGATAAACACAGGGCAGGTCTATATCCATGGAGGACCTCCAGCTGCTGCTGTTGATAAGGCCGAGCAGAGTTGCTGACAGACGTAAGAACGCGAGCGGTCGCCACTTGGCTTAAGGAAGCAGCCGTGCCAACAAAGCCCTCCAGTTGATCCATCAACCCTAAAAGGGCGGAGTGGAAGTCCACTCTCGCTGCCTGGTGCCCTTACATGCACTTTCACGGCCCATTAGCGGATTCATCAATACAAGCGCGAGCGATTAATTCTTTTGTGTCAAAGAGCAAAGATTAGTCCCGTGCAGGTCATAACGCTCAATTTAATAGTTAACAGTGCGCAGCTGCGGCGGCTCCCCATCGAGTTGTCGGTCTCAAAATTAATTGCCTCGGCTCTCGCTTGGCATTTTTCAAAACACAAAAAACACCGGCGGTGGGTGTGCCGCTGACGAGTTGCACAGAGTTGAACTTTGTTCAACTCCGTTAGCCGAGCGCTGAGGGTTTATTGGGGGCTGCCGAGCCAAACAGCCAATTGTTTACCACAAAGGCACTTCAACGAGCACAATGTGAAAACGTTTGATTGCCACACAATGAGCGCGCCTTTGTTGCACATACTGTCAGTTTTATTGTCTCGCTGCTCGGCGATGGAGCCGCATGCAAACCGATGCAGCCGTCGTCACATCTTCAGCGCTGACACCTACTCAGTCTCCTTTCAGAAGGTAGGGACGGCGGCGGTAGGAAGGTAGGAATAAGTACATGCATGCTTCTGCTCCTGATGGAATCTGCTGCTGAAATAAAAGGGAATCCCTTTTTATGGTGTCAATTAGAAAGTAAAAACATCAGATGTTAGAAAAAGAGACAGACAGACAGATAGATAGATAGATAGACAGATAGATGTTGGCTTTATGATCACTGGTAGATTTCATGATGCACGTTCTGTATGTGATTCTTTTTTATGCTTTTTAAGAAAATGGGCTGTTTTTATTGACACATTCCGTATCCAAAGAGGCCTCAGCGTTCGCCGCCTCCCTTTAACCCAGCCTCCAATCACGCGCCACCATGCAGATGTCTTCATAGACATCAGAGCGCCTCCCCAGGAGTACGCTTGAAATCAGCAGGCAAGAAAAACGCTTCCCATTCTTTTGTTTCATCGCGCGCTGCTTTGATAGCGCGCTGCAACGACGGCAAACTTTGTTTCCACAAATCCACAAGAATATCAACAAAGGCTTCTTGTGTCCAATATAGGATCAACCGTTTTCAGATCTGTGCTGAAACGTCTTGATGGAGGTGATCACTCAAGATTACAGAAGATGATCGAGATAAATGTGCTGCCGCAAATGGAGGGGCAAACAGTCAGACTTTGTTTTTCTGCCCAGAGAAATAAGAGCCTTGTAGGTCATGCAGTGCGCACAAATCATAATCTATGCAATATTATAGGAAAAGTACTACAAGGTTCTTCACACGACATTCCATTTAATTTGTGTGGTTTCTACCCATGTAATTGGCAGCAGCATATTTTTTTTTTTAACCTAAATAATCCATCCTTATAATGTTCCAGAAAAGGAAAACGTTGCTGGTGTGGGGTATCTGAATTGGCTCAGCAGTCTGTAATCATTATAATGGGATATTACATAGTAATTAATCCCCTGGGGAGAAACTGACGGCGAGGTGAGAGCAAGGCGAGCGGCAGGACGAGGCCTCGGGGTCTGCGGAGGAATTTAGCGTCACGCTAACACGCTGGAATGGATGGTGGTCCGAGGAGGGTGGGGTGGGGGCTGAACACGACCCCTTGGCGTTGGATCAGCTCCCCTTCTGATTTCAGCTACACCCCCAAAGCCCCATCAACACCACCACCCACTTGTTTTTTTTTCATTCTCGCCAACCTGCGACTGCATTTCCGTGGAAGAACACACTCTGCTGCTGATTTCACCAATATCAAAACACTGCACGTCTCTGCCTGGTTCATCTGTAGTAACACTGCTGGGATTTATTTATTTTTAATTTATTTTGCCTTCACCGTTATTATTTTTTGCATTTTTAACAATTGACTTTCTACCCAGCCGGCCTCCTCCCCTCCTGGGGGGCATCGGTGTGAAGCAGCAGGGTGTTGGCCGGCGAGGCAGAGAAAACACGTGTCGCTTGTTTTGCAGGCAGCTCTCCAGCCCGTCCATTTGCATAAAGTCATTTTGTAAAGATGTTTACTCAAGGTGGGGGGGGGCGGCGGCATTTAGCGGCCCGCCGAGCGCCACCCCGTTTTGCCGCCGACGTCTCTCGCACCTTTAATCTCATGCCAATGAAGGGAACCGCTGTGATCGAGCCGCGCTGTCGCGAAAAAAATAAGACCGGCGCCTCGAAGCCGGGCGCCATATAGGGAACGATCAACAGATCAAGCCCAAAATGGATCAACAGTGCCGCTCAGAGCAGATGGGGAATTCAAAGCTGTCTGCAGATCAAACCGGCTTTCTAATTATTGAGTGATTGTGCCCGCTGCCTAGTAAATACTTTGCTGGCAGGCAATCGGAGAGAAAGAAAGAAAAAAACAGGCTTTTCATCCAGCACTGCAGAATCTGTGACACTTTATTAGCCAGCGCTAATTTAGAACCATTTTTAACTTTTAATGTTTTTTTTTTTTTTCCTGCTGATCTCCAGCTGCAAACCTGGAGCTGCTTGTGAAGGAATCTCAACCGCCGACTTCGTAAATGAACACGCACCTTGAACACAACGCCCACCTGGTGTGTGCGTTTCAGTCTTTTTTTGCACTGCTCACCCTGCACATTTGCCACTCCCCACCCGCCCAGCCGTATTGCCAGGGGATATTTAATGTTTGTGACAGCGCCGTCTCCCCCAGGAGTGTCAAATGAGAAGGAATATTAGTGTTCACAACCATTAGGAGAGGAGATGCTGCAGCTGACGGCGGAAGACAAGACAGAGCCACTCCATATCCTCCGCAGCAAGTTATTTTTAGGGCTGCCTTACAAACGAGTCTCGGTTGTTAATGGCGGTTTAGGTGAAAATGTGATTTGCCGGGAAGATTTGACGCTGTAACCGGATGCCGTGGAGATTCTGTGGCTGAAATAGGTGGGAGAATGACTGCAAGTGTAGATTAATTTATGCTTAAATGTATCGGTGGGACCGGGCGCTCATCAACAGAGATCAGATGTTCTTCATTCAACCTCTTGATGGAATCAAGCAGACACACAGCGAGACGTGAGAGAAAATGAGCTCCTGAGGTTTTTTACCGAACGTCCGACCCCTGGAAATCGCCTGGTTACATTTTCTGGAAATGATTAATGCGCAAATCCTTCAATTAAAAAGAGCAAAAACTAAAACGGCCATTTGAAGCAGCTCCCCACAGTCACAGAGATATGAAGTGCGTTTTGAAGGAGGAACGGGTCGGGATGTGCACCGTGTTCGTCTGTGGGTAAAAATAAATAAATAAGGAAAACCCTGTTGAGGTGAAAGTGGAAGATTAGCAGAGAACTCATCTGGGGAATTAGATGTGTGGATTTATGGCTCCCCCCCCCCTCGCCTCGAATCATGGAAGCACATCCCTGACCAGGCTGTGACTGCAGAGGGACCGACACAGCGGTGGCAATAAAACAAGTGTCTGCCCTCAGAACCAGGAGAATTACAACAGTGCTTCTGTAGAGGTCCCCATCACGCACACCGCAGCTCCCACCGGCCGGGCCCTTACCCAACCCCACCCGCCCCCCCGTCCCTGCTGGTGTTCTCTCCAGAGGTGAGGCGGCGCTCCAGCCTGCTGCCGGGGGCTGAGAGAGGAGCAGAGAGAGGAGGGACGAGCAGATGTTGGGGGATCAGGGGACCCGGATACAAGCGAGGCAAAGACGTAGAAGCTAATGATTGATAGAGTCTCGGAGCAGAGTGCCGCTGCCGCCAAATTTCCCATGTGCATGTCTTGGTAGTTTAAGCGTAATGACGCAGCGAGGAAGATGGATAAACCGCCTCCTCTGATTACGCCTCGATACTGAGGAGCCACTAAAATGGAGAAAAGCGCACAAACACTCGCTTACATGATTTAGTTTGGGCTTCTTTTTTTTTTTTTTTTACAAAAAAACAGAAGTTGCAAAATAAAAAACTAGAAGCATTTTTTTAAATGTCACATTGGTTGTGTTTCCACATGTCAGCATTGTGTAAAAGAAGTGCACCAGTGACATTTAAACTATTATATTTTAATAAATACCAAATACCGTATATTGTATTTAATGTTTTTAACAAGTGGTAGTACACAGTAAACTGTTTGCGATTTCACATGCAAGCGAGAACTAGAACATTGCCAATAGCACTTGTGGCTCAGAATTCATTGTGACATCTGATGACAACAAGCTCCTTAATTTCAACGCAGCAAGAATCCCCAACATTCATTTAAATATTATAAAGAGTTGTCACTTTATTTTTCTCACCTCAGGCTGTGCTAAAAAACACAATAGACTTGTCAGACTCGGGTTTGAGGTTGAAAATGTGTTAAAACACAAAATGGTGCCAGTGGTAACAATCTTTTTTTTTTTTTTGGTTTATATGGTTCCATCAATGTACTAGAAAAAGATTCAAATTTAAGATCAAAACAGTTGCCGTATTTTCAGAGCACGTTCTCCAAGACCAGGTCAGGTCTTGAGGACCACGTGTGAGTGCACACAAGGACTTTGTCTATTCCTTCAGAGCGAGTTGCTTATTCCCACTGGTGACTGGAGTGAAACAACCACGACTGTGCTCTCGCTTTGACTCGACGACTGACTGGAGGAAAGCTACACGTTCCACAAAGCCGTTTCAGGAAAAAGAAAAAAGAAAGGAAAGCGGCACGAGTGAGGCAGCAAAACCGCCAGTTTGACGAAAAAAAGAGGCATCATTAAATCCATCCGCAACGCACAAACAGGACGGACTTAACAGGAAGTGACTTTTTGTACCCGTGAGCAAAGCGACTCAACATCATTGTTAATTTAATGGCGTCCTCTGCTCATCACTCATATTTCCAGTTTCCCAAGCGATTGGTTTCTCAGCCGGGGCCAAGCTTTGTTTTACGGTGCGAGTCCGGCTGCCTTGAACTGAACCAGTGTTGTCCTTTGCTCACAGTCCTTCCTTTGTACATTGTCACGGAAGGGAGATACTTTAGTGTGCCTTTTAAATCTCTGCAGGGTCTTGGCTGGATGACAGCAGACTTATCCAGCAGCGATGATAATTATATATATATAAAAAAATGCCGCAGCTTGTTGGTCACCGCGCGACGCTTCCTGCTGCCTTCAAATTCGCGTTCCCAGACAAAACGCTCTAGTGTTTCCAAAAGGGGTGGTGGCTGTGTGAGGACGACGGTAGCTGTAGCTAATGGTCGGTGACTAACAAGCCGAAAGCAATCAATGTTGCCGGACATACTTTTAGCACCTTTTAATTTGGCTCCCCTTTAAAGATAGCCGTGGTCTCCGGCAGAGGCCGGGAAATTACAGACGGCATTTAGCAGAGAGTGCAGCCCAGCAAGAAAGAAACAGGATGAATGAATCCAAAGGCAAATGGAGGCCTTTTTCAATTACAAAATTTATGTATCGCCAAATGGGAGCCCGATCCCTCTGGCAGGGGCGTAAACTGAATTGATAGCCGGTCGTGTCTCAGCGGAGCCTCTCGTGGTCTCGGAAAAGGTCTTTTTTTTTTAATGCCTTACATCACTCACTTTGCAGAATATCACACTTGTACACATTTAAGGGTGAACGTGCCATAAAAAATCCAAAGCTCTGAGAAAAAAGAAAAAAGTGCAACAAACATTTTTTGTATTGAAGGTCCAGTGGGTAAGGTTTGCTTTGTGAGTGTCGAGTCCCAAAGCAAAGCATTCAGAGAACCCTTCTTGCAGCGTGAGTTTTCTGATGACACACTTCATCTCAGATCAGTTTTATTCCTGCTGTAATTCCAGGGTAAAATCATAAAACAAGTTCTTTACACGTTTGGCTCTGCTTTAATAGATATGTTCTATCTCCTCCATTTATCACAAATTGATCCATTTAAATGTTCCACATTTGGCCTTTAAATTAAACAAACTGGGCCACTGAATGTTCCACAATGGTCCACTAAAACAGGTACGGACAAAACAGGAGAAATGAAACAAGGTGTCAACCATTGACAACTCATCGTCCATTTCATTTCGCATCCGCTTTTGTCTTCAAATTCAGGTGACCTGTGTATTTCCCAGTCGGTGAAAATACCCCGAGAGCCCAAGCCAGGGGAGTTCGACAAGATCATCCGCAGGCTGAGTGAGAACCCCAACGCCAGAGTGGTCATTATCTTCGCCAACGAGGACGACATCAGGTGAGCGTCGGTTGAGCGCCAATGCTAACTACCCTCGTCAGCTTTGAATCACCACCTCATGCTTTCCCAATTACCAATAACTGCCTTTGTTCCTTAATTATATTCAGATTTTTACAAAACCTGCCAACCCATTTCTGTGATGAATGATGTGGATGATGAATGTTGTTTGGAAATGTTAACCTGGGGCTGCCTTTACAGCTAGCATTAAAATGTCAGTTGTCTCCTGCGCACGCAAAAAATATGATTACCTGGACCTTGTAAATTACACTGTGCGACATTTGTGGTTCTATTTATGAGCTTAAGGGGTGAAATCTTCCTCCGTTGTGTCTGCTCTCTCTAGCTTGCACTAACTAATGTTGGACTTGAGAATCAATTCCATTATTTTAACTGGTCGTAATAATAATAATGGTGAAATGTACCTAGAGTTTGGTCTTATAATCAGGCTAAAACATCACTGACCATCTTAAGTCTGTAAGTGGTGTTGTTTGAAAGATTTAGACTGTCATTAGAGGACAAAAGTATTTGAGTTGCAATGAATTGGAACATTTTTGACATCAGTCAAAAGTCTTCATCGTGCTTGTTCAAAACTGGGATGAATGAACGAATGAACAAATAAATAAATCGCCATGATGTGTGCTCCCTCCAATGAGCACTGGCAGAACTGGGTCAGACCCAAGCATTGTTTCCTTGGGTGAATTTAACTAATGTTGGATAGTTTGGCCAATGTTATTTTTCCTTCCTCCGATGTTGTGACTCTGCAATGTATGCAGTAATGAAAGATATAAAGCTTATTAACGCACATTAGTCAGGCTTTTGAATACGCTGGAGATTTTCTGGGTTGTGTGTGTGTGTGTGTGTGTGTGTGTTTTAACTGCTATGTTTGTTGACATTTTTCAATTCAAATAACCATTTGGTGGTTTAATGGAGGGTAAAAATTCCGACCAGAGCCAATATAATTAAAGCCTGTCATGAACCAGAACTTATCACGTAAAGAAAGGAAAAGTGCTAGCACTATAAACACAATATATAACAGAATAAAATATATTTTTGTCCACTGTGGCCTCCGTCAAGGCATATTCATACGAGCTCTTGAGTTGCTCTTGTTACTTTTGATATAATACCGTCACTGCACCAATGGGAAAAAACCATACCTTGCCTTTGTGCATTAATCCTAACTGCCAATAGAGGGAGACAGTTCTGCACTGCAGGCTGCAACACAGTGGATGAAACTAGTGATTTTACAAAGCACCATATTCTATTGTTTACTAAAAATAAAGGAACATTATCATTATGACGGACATTGCGAGGTGGCAGTATTTTACAATGAGGTCGTAGAAACAAAGTCTTTGCTATGAATGTCACAATTTACATCGTCGCCTGTGTGTCCAATGAGTACGCACAAAGTCAAAAGTGTGCCTGCGTTTCTATCCTCCATGAGCTTCATCACCCTCTCTGACGACCGCTCTGCTCACGGCGTCCCTGCTTTTCTTACGAGGACACCAGTGTATCAATTAAAAGTTATCCGAATAGGCCGGCGGACAGTCAGAGGAATGAATTAATGAGCTGATGGCTGAATTAACGGGCACAAAGAGAAGGAGCAGCATTGCGACTTCGAGCGGGAAGGTGTTTCCCAGCAACCAGATAACAGGCCAGCGGTGCATTCCTGGTGGAGGGAGCCAGTGATTGGGGGAAGTCTCTTGATGATGACCAGGGCAGAAGTCCCAGTGCTCATTGACTTAATCCAGTCCTGATAACGGGTAATAGTCTGGATATACAGTAATTACAGAAAGCCACGGGGATTTAGGAGCTGCACATCTACTTTATCCTTGAACCGGGGCAGACTAAAGCTGGCAGCCTGACAGGAACCTAAAACTGTGTGCATATAAAAATATAGGGCCAATCTGAAAAAATATACATATATCTTGTACCTGGTCTGAATATTCCACTGATTAAATCAATCTGAATAATGTGGGTCAACTTTTTCTGGCAGGTCACTTTCACACTGCTTTGCACTTTAAAACGGTAATAAACATTGTTCTAACATATGCAAATATTCAATTGTAATGATGTGGAATTTAACTTACAAGTTTTGAACTCAACACAAATTAAGAAGTGTATGTAGGGAATGTTCACTTCTTTACAAAATATGCAATTATTCCAAGAGACTTTCCAGCTTTTTAAACTTTAATTTTTCATTCTTTTTTAATGTTTGTTTTTTTTGGTTGCTCTTGTAGAGTTCCTTCTAACTCTGTTAGTTATTTATTATTATTATTATCATTACTATTATTATTATTATCATTAGTAGTAGTAGTCGTCGTCGTCGTCGTCGTAGTAGTAGAAAGAATAAGAATAATTTCAACAAAAACAGAAATGGCTCCAACTTGATTGCTCTCTTCCATTTGTATCCACTTCATTACATAATCTACGACAGGTGAGAAAACAAAGTTGTTCTTTGAGCACATAACAGCATTTTAGAACGACTACATTGTATAACCTTCCTCGAACCAGAGTCAATCAATCAACTTTACATATCCAGGGTCATAAAGCTAAGGTAAAGAAACATAAAGTTAGTGGGATGAGTCACTGCTCAGCACCTCGACACACAATCCACAGGAGGACTGCAGTCAATTCTCTTAAGGTTACCCCGTCCTCCTTTATACGGCAACAAAGCCTGCACGAGATGTTACAAAGCCTGGTCCTTGAAAAATTGAAAACGCTGACGGTGTCTGCGGTACAATATGATGCTTGATATTTATCTTTTGTTCTGGCACCTGCGGGGTGACAGGAAGGTTGACTATGCATCACATGCCAGGTGTCTGTTTAAATGCGATGTTGCCGCTGCTCCTGCTGTCTTGATATAAGCATGCCGCTGCGACAGGGCCGGCTGGTGCTTGTTTTACAGCTCCCCAAGCTGACTTCAACTGGCATCTAGCCTGGACAATGTGACGAGGGTGCCACTCTCTGAGAGCCAAGAAGAACTTCTTCGCACTAGGAACAGATATAATGTCTGCATTGGCTTTTAAATTCTCCTCAAGTGGTTCACTGTCTAACTTTACCCCAGACAGATAAGAGTATCAGCCATCTCCATTTTGTTGTTAGGGTCCAAACTCAAACCTGTGAGGCTGTAAGGCGACGGTGCTAACCACCAGCACTGCCACGCTGCCCAACACTTTTCTCTACAGGGAAAATTCCATCCGAGAGAGGCCCCTCTGCTTTCACACCTCATCTGCGGTTGACCCCTGTGATCCCGCAACACCACAAACACATCCGCATCCTGGACCACACACGGTGATACAAGATGGCCTAAATGTGGCTCCTCACGTGAACAGAAATGCTAAAGATTTCCAAATTCAAAAACATTTGAGATTTACTTTTAGTGACTTTGCATAACTTAATCATTGGCATACTGTCTTCAGTAAGGGACAAAGTTTGAAGCTTACATGCAGCAGAATAACTGGCGATTAAAGAGCGACAAATCTGTCTGAGGTTACGAGGGGTGATCTAATGCGAGCTGACAAGAGCGCAAAGGCGTCCGCTTTTTGTGTACTGCAGGATGGACGCGGCGAGGCCCGGGGTCAACCACTCGCAGCATTTAGAGGGTCGCGTGTTAATTCTACAAATCGTTTCCCTCTCTCTTGACACACAGGCGACTCCTTCAGGCAGCGAAGAAGGCCAATCAAACGGGGCATTTCATCTGGGTCGGCTCGGACAGCTGGGGCTCCAAAATCTCCCCCATACTGAACCACGAAGAGATGGCAGAGGGCGCCGTCACCATCCTGCCCAAACGACAGTCTATTAAAGGTACTGAAGGAACATGGATTTTATCTTAGTTAGTACCAGGATTAAACGTTGCATTGATAGTCACTAACTTGATTATTGTATCAACTTTTTTTTGTTTGTTTTACATTTTCTTAGATTAAATCTTCGCCTTCCACATTGTGTGAAGATAATTTAATTGATTAGCTTCCACTTCAGAGCTTTGAGCAGCCATCAATGTGTACCAGCTGTTGTTTTCATTCACTTGCTGGCTGCTGATCACAGTCTGTTGTGATGTCTGAGATGTTAATGATATTATAATTGAACTTAGACACCCTCCTCTTTGAAACTGAATTGAAATGTTTCAGAATAAGCATAACACGTGCAAAAACAGTGCTGCCTTCATTTCACTGGAACTGTCTGCCTTTCAGGGTTTGACCGCTACTTCATCAGCCGGACCTTGGAGAACAATAGAAGAAACATCTGGTTTGCCGAGTTCTGGGAGAACAACTTTCAGTGCAAGCTCAGCCGACACGCGGTGAAAAAAGGATCCGGCATCAAAAAATGCACAAGTGAGTCTTCCCTTAATGGCAGTGAGAGCTCGCGTCGAAATGAGGGGACTAATTCAATGACAAGATCTACTCACCTGGCCTCTTGTGAGCACTCTGCGCCTGCTTGTGTAGACGCGTGTATTTGTCAATGCGGCAAACAACAATCTGAGCGTTAAATGCACTGGCCGGAGATAAGTGAAAGGGAGTCGCTAATTTTCGTCCGCGAGGGAAATGAATGTTCCCATTAGTGATCCTCGGCGAGTCCAATTTGAGCCGGGCGACAATGGCAATCACAAAAACCGCCGCGCAACATGCGCCGAAAAACATAATCAATGGCAAATCCAATCAGCACATTATAAACAAAGCCTTCAGCTCATTAAAATCAGCGGCCTCTCTGGGCCTGTCTGCCATGCTAATGTGCAGTGCGACACCGCGTCTCATCAGTGGGAGGCTGGAAGACCGGAGGAAGACTCACACAAAACATTTGCATCCGTCTGGATGTGTAGAGTGTTGGGCTACGGAGAAAACCTACAGCTGAGAAACACCTTCTCATTTCCATATAAGATCCGTCGACTTCCCACCCATGGGGGCTGTGTAGGAACATTATTACTGTCACTGGCCAAATAATCTCCAGCGTCCTTTACATTTGGAATTAACATGCAAAAACTTCAGGTGGAACCAACATCCGCCGGTCTCCTTTACAAGGTCCAGTGTGTAAAACTTTGGCTTGATTTATGATTTTTATATTGGTGAAAGCTTAATATACTGCCCATAAATACTTAACTTATTTACTTATTAATAAAAGTTTATACTCGCAGTACAATAAAAGTCATTTGGTTTTCTTACCCTTAGAAAGGTTCTTATTTGTAAATAAGAATATACACGGAGCAAGGGTCTTGCTCCCAGTTAGTTGCCATCTTGCCATATTTCAAAGGAGGCCGGCGTGGACAGTCCAGCCAACAATGGGGTACAAGGGAGTGTGAGAGGGTGAGCGCTGCAATCTAAAATGAAACCGCTTGATGTCACCATTTCTTCTAAAAATCTCCAAACATTACACACTTAGCCTTTAGACTGTGGGCTATGCAGCTCAACACTGCCCCCACCGTGGTACTGCAGCTATAAGCGAGAGTACACACTAGAAGCCGAGGCTTCACCATTTATGGTTCTATAAAAATGAACAGATATTATATTTGTGACGTCACCTATTGGTTGGTCTGAAGCCAAGAGGTTGGTTTCACAGCGCTACCTTGAGTAAATCTGAGATGCTGAATGAGGGTGGACGGAGTGATTATGAACAAACCGGTTCAATTCCTGCAACCAACTGCCATGCTTTGATTTTTTTTTGAGTGCTGGTTATGAACATTCCTGTTCAAACACGCTAATGTTGGACACTTGGCAGCGGCGAAGAGAAGGTATAAGATAACCAATGATGATGGGAGGATGGGAGGTTGACTAAATTGGATGGATGGATGGCTACGTGAAGAGACAAGGGCGAACTAATTGTTTGTCTTTACCTTCTCATCTAGTTCTTCTGGATTACATCCTAGATTTACCTTTTCCCACCCCTCCCCCCACCCCCCAACAACGGCGTGTCTCTCTGCAAAAGAGAGCGACGCTTACGTCAATCCATACTGCTGGCTTTCAGGAGAACGCGTAATCTTCAATGATTTCTTTAAGGTCTCTATATCAGCTGTCATGGCGACTGCTCTAAGCTAAATTGCTGCAGGCCCTTTTCTTTCTCTGAGTAGCCTCCAGGGCACAGTAATTTTTTTTTCTCCCCACGGGGAAGAGGTATAATCATTGCACTCTGAGGCTTTTCACCAGCTCTGACGCTGGCCTCATCTTGTGTGCCTTTTGTTGCACAAGGCCATTTCCTCTTCCTCCAACTTGTGTTTCACGTTGAAGCTGCGTAATAACCGGGGCTATGAAAAGTCAAAGCTCATCTGTTGGAATGAATTTTAATCAAAGCGCTTTTTTTTTTTTTTTAGCTGGAAGAAACACTTCCAGGTTTTAAAACTGAAATTACGGCGGAACGTTTTAATCAGCGATCGTGGTTTGCCCAATGACGTTCTTAAAGTGCTAACGTGATTAGATGAGCATGTAATTATTTGCTTAATATGATATCAAAAGCTTGTAATCAACCAGTGCAAGTGGTTGGTGAATGATTTATGTAGCATAAAAGCAGGGTCGTAAGAGGCCATTCTCCCAGGGCTGGAGGAAACAACACCGCGGGGCGCACGTGTTCCATTTGCAGCGAGACCCCTTCCCCTCTTGTTCCCATTGGCCCACAGGCCAAGATTTACTTCGACGCTTCGGACTGAAATCACTTCGCCGAACAAACCAGCAGCCTTTTCACTCCTCAGCGCTCGTCTCCAGAGTGCAACCAAAAACACAACCAGGACGACCTAAACTAGCTATCGGCTGCTTATTTCCATTTCCCCTTGTTAAAATACACCCAGTTGCCAGTTAAGGGAAAACCAGTTAATACTAATGAGATGAGATGGGAGACTAGAGTAGTGCTGCCATAAAGCCAACAGGATTTGTTTTTTGTTTTTTAATTTAATGATCGATTTGGAGGACGTGGTTTGTGGTGCCTCTGAGTCTCGCCGCCTCCAAGATGTAGACACAGTTTAACTCCTCTCAAAGGCCTCGGAGGTAATTTCGTCGATTTGCATGAAACAAAGTCGGAATAAATAAATGCCGAAATTGGATTTGATTTGCAGATCGCGCCAGGTCTCAGGCCACCTGTTGCTGTGTACTTTGAATTGGAGTGCATGTACTCTCAGATTAATTAAATAGATTCAGAGATGTTGGTGTTGAGCTGAGGCGTAGTTACAATCCACAACACCGCAGGCAAAACCTGACTGAAGCAGGGAGTGGATGCCTAGTGAAAATGGGCTTGGCAAATATTAACTCCACCGACCCAGCTTGAGTATTGTAAATTATGAAATTCACAAAAAACAAGAAAAAAAAAATTATATATCAAAAAGCTTGTAGAGTAACACTGGCAGTTTCTGATCAGCATGAACAAGACAACATGGTTTGGAAAACCTGGCAAAAAATTTGGAACAACTCCCTTCCAGCAATCAGATGCACAAACAATTCTGGTAAAAAATGAAAAACAGGGTTGTGCTTTCACTCAATAATTGACTTGACCCTGGTTAATGGACCTCCTTTCTCTCCTTATGTCAGCTCGCAAAACAAAGTGTTGACATTCACATCTCACAAAAAAAAACCCTGAAAGGCAAACAAGAAAATGCATATTTGCTTGCTGTCGTAACACATTTCAGAGAGCAGAGAACGCAGCAAAGCCACTCCCTCGCGCTTTTGCTGCGGTTCAGACTTCCAGTCTGTGTTCACTGTCAGTCGTTGGATGACAGCCTCCACAGGTGCAATGGGTCTCATTGGCGTCATCCAAGCACAAGCAGAGGAAGCGCGTTTGAGTCGGGCACGTTGTATTGTTTTATTTATTTATTTATTTTTCGTTTTTCACTCCTGCGGCTTTCTTGCCTCCCCGCAGACATGAGTCATCAAGGCTGCAGGCAGGAGTGCACGCCTGCTCATCTGCCTGATGTCCACTATTCAGTGAAAACATCAAGGACACGAGGTGCAAATGTGCAACGTTCGCCTCGACCTTGATTCTCCAAGCATGCAGAGCAAATGAGAGAAAAACCAAAAAGGAAAATGTTTGAATGCGCACGATCCTGTTTTATCTCAAGTAGGTAATAAATAAATAAATAAATAAATAGAAAAATGAAAATCACTTGCGATCCATGGCTTAAGAAAGAATTAGGAAATTAGAAGGAAGAAAAATAAAAACAAAACTGTTGGTTTAAAGGCCCAGTTTGTAGTTACAGCGCATATTGAAAGCAATGCTGTTAATCAATAATATTTACTGGCTGCCTGATTGTCACATGGCTGATGTCATGTCCATCACTCCATGACTGTCATCGCCATCATCATCATCATCATCATCAACATCAACATCAACATCATCATCATCATCATCATCATCATCATCATCATCATCATCAGCATCAACATTCATGCATTAACACACAGAAACAGATAAACAATCTGTTTCTGCTGTTTTGACAACTGCTGAGCTGGACCACAGGGGGGCCACGCTGAAAGCGGATGGGAAACGTTGCAGTTTCACCGCAGCATCACGCCGCCCAACCGAATCTGTGAGAACAATGCCATTAGCTGCGTTTTCGCTACCCCTAGAGTTGCGCAAAACCTAAATATTGCAATAAAAAACTGATAATGGAAACACCTAAACTTAGAAAAACCTCTGAAATATCACTAAAATGTTTTGATGCTCTCATGAGTATATCGTTGGGCAGAATGTCGTGTGACATTAGGACTGGGAATCCCACTCAGGGTCACATACCGCCCCTGTGTGTTAGCTAGCTCGTAGCTAACCGCTTCAGAATAGCGACTTATTGGGGCCTGTCACTGGTATTGGATTGCCTCTTTTGAGCAAGCGAGGACTGGAGAGGCGCAGATAACACCGAGACAAACACCAAAAAAAAAAAAAACCTTCATCTGTTTAAAGCTATGCTCTTGTTAAAATGAAGTGCCACTGCTGAGATAACAAGTGGCAGCAAGACATCTTACAAAGGCGTGCAAACAAAACACGTTTCTGGTTTATCAAACAATCCATTTTTTTTTTCTCTCCGTCTCTCTCGCTGTTTATCTGATCGCGATCTGCTCTTTACACTATTTTGTGTCGGCCGCGTCACATCGCAAAGCTCGTGTTAGAAAATGGAGAAAAAGAAAAGAGCATTTGCTGCACTGAAAAGCTTCATCATCACCCGGTGATGAAGCTGAGCACATTATTTCAGCCATTTATTAATTTGTTTAAAACTATAACAGGCTGTCAAAACAACCCCTCTCCCCCCAAAAAGCAACTTTTTAGTAATTAGTCAACACAGCTGGCCAATTTAGACCACAGCGCACCCATTAGTCGTCCAAACCGATTAAGGCCACCCCCCCCCCCCACTTTACAAATGATGTATTATTGACACCGTCTGTGTCACAGCGCAGAGTCACATTCATTCTGGTCAGTCCTAGGTGGTTTAAACCAAATGGGTTTCTTTAGTACAAACCAGCCAGTCACTTTCCTCTGAGCGGAGGAGTGGGAGCGTTTTCATTACTGCGAGACAAAGAGCTGCAGCGACAAAGCCCGCCTACTCCGCCTGACACAGACAGGCTTCTATTACACGGTGTCACTTCTCTGACTGCGCTCTTTGGACGCGACCTCGGAGAAAGCGTTAGACATTTGTCATTACTACCTTCCGCTGCCGTCGCGGCTTCACTTTGATTTCTTGCGTAGTTTGTGCTTTTTCATTTTCCTTTGTCCACGGTTCTGTTTAGTCAATGCAGACAACTGTTCCCACGAAAAAAAAACACAGAGAGGTTAAGCCCCAGTCTATGATTTTGCCACAGCGTTCCACTTCTACCATCACCGACCTGATGTGAGCTGAGTCCAACCCACTCTTAAAGGTTACTTTATTTGTCCCCTTTCGCCTCAAAACGTAGACCGCCGCCCTGCTGAACCTCTCCGCCAGCGAAGTGGCTAATAAAAAGGAATTTGCGGCTAATTGAAACCTTGCCAGCCAGTTAACACGTTTCCAGAACGAGAGAACAAGCCCAGTTTTGATTAATATACACCTGTCAAAGCTAATTACACTAATACTGAAGAATGATTAGGCCTGCCTCGCCGTGTCGCCCACTCTGCCTCTGTCACTCCATCACCCTGGCTTTCTGACAAATGGATGTGAGGTGGCACGAGTGGCTGAGGCCATCAAATCTACGTCGCCATTCACAGTGTGAGGCCCACATTTTCACTGGCCTCTCTACCCACTTTTCTTGAAAAAATATATTTTTTATTTCATTTGACCAGCTCTCTACAATTGTTCATAATGATATAGCATTGGTGCTAAGTTTGGCCCCATTCTGTGAGAAGCACCATGTTGCGCATGCAGTAAGGATCCAAATGGGTTCCAAATGACACTTGCACTTGCTCCCTGCCCAGTGGGAGTAAGACTGAACCAAATACATCAATCACAAAAACAGACAAGCGATTACAATGATTACCCAAAAAAAATTGGTGAAGATATTCACTAAAACTCCTTAAAAAAAAAAAGTATAATTTAGAACCAAAACAAAAGAAAAAGTTGTGAATGTGATGATTTCAGGGTATTTGACAGGAGCACCTCTAATAAGGGTGCAATGTGTTCATGCCTTTGTTTTAAGGCACATCAAAAACTAAATACACAGCAAGGTTAATGAGGTAATTTCCAGTTTGTTTGTTTTTTTCTTCTTTGAAGTTATTTGATGTATTAAGCACTCTCATCATGTATCATTAAGAAAGTTCCTCCTGGGTCAAGTCTCTTTATATGAAGTGTGAAAATATAAAGTTCTCTTACTGACCGTATTAAGCGAAGTCATTAAGTGAGTCAAGTTGCGGGGCCCAGCTGGATGACTCGTTACATCGCGTCCGTTGTCAATGTTTCCCGCAGACCACGAGCGGATCGGTAAGGACTCGTCCTACGAACAGGAGGGGAAGGTCCAGTTCGTGATCGATGCGGTCTACGCCATGGCTCACGCGCTGCACAACATGCACAAGGACCTGTGTCCCGGCAAAGTCGGCCTCTGCTCCAAGATGGACACCATCAACGGCACGGTGCTGCTGAAGTACATCCGCAACGTCAACTTCACGGGTAGGTGCCATTTCAGACACTGAGGTAGGTCGAAAAACTGCGAGTCATGCATAACTGAACATTGTTGGCATTCATCTCAGTGTTAAAAATAAAAGTTTGTGCAAAGCGATCCTGGAGGACTGGGTAACTCCGAGGCGTCTGCGTGACCTATTTTCGGGTTCACCAGCACGCTGATGCGAAGACATTGTGAGAGCGCGGTGGTGTGCAATTATCAGGCTAGTGCATGCAAATTACCTACAGTCAACACGAGAGGCTGAGAGTTGTGGGAGGGTAGACAATCAGTAGCAGAACGGCCTGTTTTTTTTTTGTGGTGGTGGTGGTGGTGGTGGGGAGGGTTATCATGGCGGACGATGCACAACAGCTTTACTCCTTATCTTGTCAGCAGTGAATTGCCCACGTACAGATTTTCTTCACTTGTGAAGTCAACCGGCTGAGGCAAACCGTGTACATAAATTAGATGCCGGCTAACGCAACACCACCATTATTAGTCCTGCACTGGCTGTCCTTCTGACACTTAAATACTTGAAGAGGGGGCGTTTGGGAAGCGTTGGAAATTACATGAAAACTGTGCGATACAAATATTGGGGAAACTGACCACAACGCTTCATTTTTCTGTTTATAAAGTGCAAAAAAGGAAAAACAGCTTTCAGAAACTGTTATTCAAGTGGCTTTTGATATTTGACGTGACGTACAAGTTTAAAAACTAGCAATCATTTTCACAAGTTTCATTTAGTCAATAAGTAAAGGCAGAAAGCATCACGTCATTTTAAAAGTAGCCCATATCCACAAGTTGGATAAAGCTAATTGTGTCCCAGTGCTTCATTAATCACTCTAAAAAATGTTGAATAGTACTTCTTCCAGCAGTTGTGCCAGTGGAAAGATTTATTTTGAAAAAAACGAAATCTTATTACAGCCTACCATCTTACCAGCCATGTACCCGGAAAAGATACAAGGGGCGGGTGGAAAAGCGTCCATATAACCTGCAGGATTGTGAAGAGGGTGCGACAGAGTCGCGGCTTATAACAACTTTAGCTAATTACACGTACGATTAGAAGAGGGTCAGCGTGTTCAGGCAGCCGAGCATGATGCACTGCAAGCAGTTTGTAACAATTTAAAACCCAATTTACCCCCAGAGATGATTATACTGTAATGGATACATTTATCTGCTCCACAATTACACGGCAGGGTGTGTGGGAGAGAACCCACAGCCACCATGAGAATATGACGTGAATAATAAGGAAAAAATAAAGTAACTTTTGTACAAGCCAAAGTTTGAGTGCCCCTGGTAATAAAAACCATCAGGCACGTCCCAGAAAGGTGTTCAGTTTTGAAGTTATATGTGAGGGTTAGGGTTATATGTAGGAATTTTGGATACACTTTTCATTCCAGATGAATTTGTCTTTTTCCACTTTCCAATGATTTTAAAAAGCTATTCACTTGCTGGCAAATGCACTTCAGACCACATCCTGAAATGTATTGATCAGGAAACGTAGAAAAAGAATGCAGCAATGAGACGGAGAAAACATGCAGTATGGCTATATGCATTATTCTATTGTTTCTTAGTCAATATAACCTTTCTTGCTGAGATAATAAAGGTTAACTTGAGGCCTTTGTCTGCAGCGGTTGGTTTATGTCTCTAATGGATACTGAAAGCAAACTGTGCAGCACTCAGGAGTCTCTTGTTCTCTGCCTCATCATCAAAGTCAGCGCACTGTTTACCTGCCTTCGACTGTGCTTATTACTATGCAAGCAGGCCAGCCCTTGTTTATGTAAAATGGAGAATGTTACAGAAGAGTATTTGAGTATTCTGACTTGGGCTACAAGGGATTAATGGAGATCAATTATCACAGCAACATTAGGAAAAACTACACATCCCTTTTTCTTATTGGCCCCGGCAGTAGGCTTCATGAACAGTTTTTTTTTTGTTTTATTCATTTATTTATTTTTTTTACATAAAACCAGTTTGATCTGCAACAGCTGAGCAAATATATGAGTGGATACTTGTGTCTTTTGAGTTTGTGTCCTTGGGTTTTCGGGCAGAAGTCTCATGCTGAGGAAGCGTTTGTTGTGTCTCCTCTGGAAGCCATGAACACAGCGAGATGCGATTACCACGAGGATATAGGGAAACTACTTACACATTCTTCTACACAATATGTTATATTGCTGGAAGTCCTATAGCAGCAAAGCCACGGGGCTTCAAACAGGGATGGCTACAAAAAAGATAAACAGCAAGAGTCTCCACGTGAAGCCAATGCATTCTGGGAACTGCCTTAAAACATCCATGCTGACCAGAGGAAACCCAAGCACAACCACCATGGTATGAAAACAGTTATTGATGCACAGTCTGGAGGCTGTGATGCCATTGATATCGAACGCTAACCTCTGCTGGTAATTATTTTCAAAAACAAACACTTTTTTTTTCTCCCTGGGAAAGTATTGGAAATACACATGAACCTGATGGCTAAGTTCAGGTCAAGATGTGTAGGTTTGTAACCAAAAGAAAAAAAGGAATATATCACAAGTTCGGATTATGGTACGCGTCAGTAGTGGCACATGATATTACCTCACAGAAAAGAGAGCAAGGTGAATGGCAAAGGTTTTTCTCTATTCTGGTAGTCTGGAACATCTTTTGCAAAGGTTTAGATCTGTGCGGAGACACGGTGGCACGGATCAACAAAACACTGACACATACCTCCTGTTGCCCCTGGCAATCAACAGACTCACACTGACCTGACGAGCAGTGAAAACGTCCACTTGGCCCACTTATGTCACAGGGAGCAGGTGATAGACATGTGGAAGATATTGCACTTGTCCTTGACTATCACATCGTGGTCACAGGCCTCTCAAGCCAAACTAAAACCTGTTCCAGCAATATACACCCAGGCTCCGAAACCGACGAGATGACAAAACTGTGATATTTACAAAAAAAAAAAAGAAAACAACTTTATTTTTTGAAACTTTATGGTTTACTGTAAAATCAAACTGGTTTCATCTTGAAGTTGTAGAACCAATAGACAATAGGCACTTGTGCTACATCTACTTAAGCAACACACCTGGTCAGTGCAATATAGTCATTTCAAGGTAGTCATGATGTTGGTTTCCAATAAAATGAACAAACATATTTGGCCATTGAACTCAGAGGCCTTTTATTCACCAACTATAATTATTCATTATCCAAACTAATAACTGGGTTTGAGCAGTACCAGCTGAAACTGGAAACACAAGTTTTGCCAGTTCTAAATCTGGATCCCCGTGAGATAACTTCCATCTGTTCATGCTGCCAAGGCAGCTCGACTGACTCTCTTGTTTGTTTCACAAGGATCGAGGCAAAGCAGGTTCATCGAAGGCGCCAGTGCACTTCTAAAGTTCAACACCCAAATCGGCATCCCACTTACAGTTTTATTAGAACACTTGTCAACACATTGGCTCCCGCTAATGGCTTTTAACTGGGGCGGAAGGCTCTTTTTTAGCTGCGACTCTGGCGCCCTAATGAAGGCAGATTTGTTTTATCAAATTATTTTCACAAAGTGCAACGAGCATACCCTTTGTCACCCTTGATATTGTGGCCTTTGTAAAAACAGACAAAGTAATTAGAGCAGCGAGTGAGATTTACTTCAAGAACCATTTACTGGGAGGATTTGGACAAACGCAGATGCACAGCAACAAAACTGACTTTTAACTGAATATATTTTGATATTTGATGCATCTGTATTTACATTACATACTCTCTTAAACCCTTTGTCTTTTTATACCCGTTTATGCCAGCTTCTCCTCAGACAGCCACTGTTTGTTTCACTGGCTCATTCACACTAGCATTTAAAAAATATCTCAAAATACATGCAAAAGGTGAAACTCGGTTAAGTCAAACCAAATCCCACTCACTTCCTTGTGCCCTCCGGATGATGTGGCAGAATGATGATGAGCCAATTGAATCCCATACGACTTTTCAGACATATATACACACCCACTCGAACATATTCAGTTTTTACTAGTATGACTATAGGAAATTCAAAACCACGGTCAATACCTTGACCTAGGCATTAAGCAATGAATAATAAATAATAATATAATAATAATAATAAAAAAAATAGTAGAGACACAAATGCATTATTAATATAATGCTTGACATAGACAGTCAAGTATATAGTTCAAGTCTATTCCATAGATTAAATTTAATCTTGCCTCCGTTTCTCTTAGCGGAGAACTGACGATCGTGATGTAGAGTGCGCTCACTGTACATAACATCCAAATGTTGCCACGGGCAAACCAAAACAGTATTCAGCTTCAGCTTAACCATTTATTTTGTACTTTTCAACCCTTACTTCAAAATGTTAGAGAACTGCTGAGTATTAGGGGGAATGCAGTGAGGGGAGAAAAAGGCAAATTTGCAAGAGATGAGGACGCCATTAGCGGTCATCTCCTTCCAGGAGCTCCGCGGTGGGCTCTCGTCACTGAATCTGCACTACAATTTTATAACAAGCTGGGAGGCTGGAGAGGGGTCTGTAGGTTGGCACAGAAACAGGAGAGCGGCAGGGTGAGGCAGAAGCTCAGAGTGGTAATCAGAATCAGTGCTGTCATTCGTTAGCACTCGGAGTGGGGGACCTTGTGGATAACAAGCGCAGGGCAATGAGCAGAATGACGGAGTGTGAAATGACATGGGAACATGAACAGACAGCAGCCCTGGCCTTTCTCAAAGGACCCGGAACAACATGGCTGCCCACATCTATTTAGCTGCCATCATTAAATGCCACAATAGCGTCACCCTCCAAATCCCCTTGTTGCTTCACTGCCTCTCTGAGCATCATGCAATGCAATGGAAAAGTGTGAAAAAATATGAAGAAAATTGCCCAAGAAAAAATGCTTTTCTTTTTTTTTTTTCTTCTTCTCTTTAGGAATAGCGGGCACCCCTGTGGTCTTCAACATGAACGGCGACGCACCCGGCCGCTATGAAATCTACCAGTACCAGATCACCAACACCACCACAGAATACAAGATCATCGGCCACTGGACAGACCAGCTACACTTAGATGTATGAATATTTAATTTTTTTTCTAGTTATAACATATGTGCACCAAGTAAGGTATATGTCTGACATCGGGTATGGATTTGAAAAAAAAAACCAAAATGCATGTACTTCTCTCTTAATAGTCACCTCCTCTTGAACGCCATTACAGCACTAGCATTACCTCAATGCATGGAGTGGGTGAACCCATCCTTGTGTGGGATCAATGCGCCATGCTTGAATTTTGAGCTTTGTTGAGCATCGATCACATGAAGACCTTGAGCATTCCCTTTTTTGCAGACACACATACTCTCGGTGGGTTATTGAATTACTCAGCACATCGCGATGCTAAATTGCTGCTGTAAGCAAAAATAACTTGTACGCACCACCTGCATGGCAAAAGGACCTGGACGGAAGGAAAACTAAGGCAGCTGTGTGAAGGCTGGTTTGGCAGTTTGGATGCATCAGTTTACGTATAAATGTACCCATTTGTGTATGTTAAGTATATAGGTGATATTTAGGGTCATATTTTGTTTTGCTTACAGAATTCTCAGGTGTTCGTTAAAAAAAATCCCATTAAAGCAACATTGTAGGCGCTTAATACCGCACCGCTATGAGATTGCACTACCTCAGAGTGTGGCTCTATTGTCTTGTCTCCGGCAGGCACGGCAGTCTGTTGCAGTAATTAAACATTAAAAGGTGTTCACTGTTCAGTTATAAGTCGGTGAGCTTACTTCCTGATGACTTGATTATGTCGTTTCACATGATGCAAGCTCCATCGGGAGAACTGCTTATGTTTTTTAACTCGACCAGCATTGTCTGTGTGCACAATCTAATCTCCCAAGTGTTAATTGAATTGCCTCCTCATGCATGCCGTGCATTGTTAAGCATGTAACTTTTTTTCTTCTCAATATGTAGTAAATCTTGTTGACATCCCTGCTATAATGACTCCCAGAGTATTCAGCGTGCCTCTGCGATGTGTGAGAACAATGTTTGGCAATAATGTCTGCCCGTGTCTTGCGCCTCCAGACCAACGAGATGCAGTGGCCCGGCAGAACGCAGGAAGTCCCGTTGTCCATCTGCAGCCAACCTTGCCGTCCCGGGCAGCGCAAGAAGATCGTGAAGGGGATTCCGTGTTGCTGGCACTGCGAGAACTGCGATGGTTATCAGTATCAGGCGGACACGTACACGTGCAAAATGTGCCGCTTCGACCTTCGTCCCAACCAGAACCACACAGGGTGTGACCGAATTCCCATCGTCAAGCTGGAGTGGAGCTCACCGTGGGCGGTCATTCCCGTCCTCATTGCCGTCCTGGGCATCATGGCCACTCTGTTCGTGGTGGTCACCTTTGTGCGCTACAACGACACGCCTATTGTGAAGGCATCGGGCCGAGAGCTGAGTTACGTGCTGCTGACCGGCATCTTCCTGTGCTATGCCACGACGTTCCTCATGATCTCCACCCCCGACGTGTTTATTTGCTCCCTGCGGAGGATTTTCCTGGGCTTGGGGATGAGCATTAGCTACGCAGCGCTGCTCACGAAGACAAATCGGATCTACAGGATTTTTGAGCAGGGCAAGATGTCGGTCAGCGCTCCGCGGTTCATCTCCCCCGCCTCCCAGTTAGTCATCACGTTTAGTCTGATATCCCTGCAGCTCCTCGGAGTATGCATCTGGTTCGGTGTCGACCCATCGCAAGCCATCGTCGACTACGAGGACCAGCGCACGGCCAATCCCAAAATGTCCCGGGGCGTCCTGAAGTGCGACATATCGGACCTGTCCCTCATCTGCCTGCTGGGCTACAGCATGCTGCTGATGGTCACCTGCACAGTTTATGCCATCAAGACCAGAGGAGTCCCAGAGACGTTCAACGAGGCGAAGCCCATCGGCTTCACCATGTATACCACGTGCATCGTGTGGCTCGCCTTCATCCCCATCTTCTTCGGGACCTCGCAGTCGGCAGAAAAGGCAAGTGTGTCATTCAAAACATACCTGAGGTACAGAGTCGCCAGCCATCTTTCTGGAATGTCATGGCTCTTGTTTCTATCGTTAATTGTCATTACCCAACTTTAATACATTCATGAGGAGCAGCAGGGACACGTGTCAGATGAATTCATTTGGATGTGCTATGTGACATCTTTTCAATGCAAATTCAGTCCCATTTTACAAAAGGACCAGACCAACAAATGATGCCTGTTGTCTTGCACTGGTCTCTCGTGCTGGCACTATTCATCACGACATGATGGGCTTTGTGTTCCACTTTGGGGATTTGACTGGCCTCACAGTGAGGGTAATTCTTTCAACTCCGGTACATTCTCCAACATGCTTCCTCTCGTTCCGTTTTAATATGGGTGGCAGACTCAGTCTCAGTGGAGATAGCAGGTACCCATCCGGTGCTTATACATAGAAGACACAGGCTTTGTGAAGTAAGATTAAAACTACTCCAGCTGTTCATGCTTCTTGTTAATAGAAAGTCGACAGCAAATTACCGACTCCTACAAGCAATTACAGCTATCTCTGGCAATATAAGCATCGGCATGAGAGTACTGTGCAATACCAAACTGAGGCGATGCATCCACACTGTATAAAGCAAGGAAAAAGCATAAGCCAACGGGTCAGGTGGTATTTGAGTCATAGAAAGGATACCATGACTGTCAGGCACTTTTATACGACTATCTCGGGGTGGAAAAATTGTTCAATTTTGCCAATTATTCAAAGTCATGCCACATTTCACTTGAACTTTTGAAAAACAAACTCAGCCCCTTATGTTATTTATGCAGGGGAGAGGCAAAGGCAGCTTGGGCAGCTTAGTTCTGTCTCAAGGTTCCTGTCTCGTCCCCCAGACCGTGCCAATGGAGGTGATTGACAATCAGATCAGCTTGTCAGGGTGAATTTATGTCACCGCGGCCAATGGAAGTGGACAAAGGGTCTCGGCACCCCTCATAGAGTGACTCCTCACTGTACTTCAGAGGGGGAGCAATATTGTTCTGAACTCAACCCCAGGCCACATGTAATCTCCTCAAGAGATTACAACACTCCCCTCCATCAGCAGGGAATGCTCCCTCTCTGCTCTCACGATGATGGAATACAATGCCCTATCACTTCCATTTTGTCCTGATATCCTTTTCCTTAACGGATGTGCTTCAGGGGTTTAATTTGTGCAGAGCCTTTAATACTTAACTTGTCAATATGTATCAAGGTCACCATAAAACGTGATGACAGGTGAATTTATAAAGTCACATTGTGTTTTTTTTGTTTTTTACACTTTACTAGTAACCTCCAACCCTTAAGTGTGTAAAGAGTCACTCAGCTCAATACCTTTAAAACCTTTAAAATTCTAAAGAGGAGGCAAGAAAAATTTGCATTTCTATAAAACCTTTTAAGGTGCATTAAGAGAAAATTGTGTAGGCGGCATAATTTGAATTTACCAATACCAATTTGCATTTAAGTTGGTGCACTCGTTTAAGAGTCAATGGGCATGTTTCTTTACTTTGTTTTTTTGGAGCCAAAGTAACTGACATAGTGAACATTTAGCTCACATGACCTATGTGGCTTGCGTCTTTCCATAGGTTTCCTGAACAAGCAGGGAAACATGCCCGTTGGCATTATCACATCTGTCTGGACGGATGAGGAGGACAAAGTGTACCTCGGTGTCATTTGCAAAATAATTGTAACGCCAAAGATATATAATCAAACATATACATTTTAGTAACACGGAAACATTTTTAACAAAGAAATGTTAAATTTGACATTTACAGAAATCTTGGGCAGCTGTGTTGCCCCTAAGGCCTTATGAAGTGATAAAAATAAATGACGCGCGCTCCGGAAGATGATAGATGTCGTATAGGCTTACATACAAACAACATAATTCATAACCACATGAGGGGGAAACCTAATTCATAACCCTAAACATCCCTGTGTTTTAGCAGCCCGAGGGGCTATTCCAATGCCAAACGACTCAGTCATTTGTGATGTCTTAACATGTAATGTCAGAGGAAACCTCGGGCGCATCTGTCTGAAAGATGTCTGCCAGCTGCGAAACAGCTCCACACTCTTTGCCTTCTACGCTGTGCTCATCAACCTCAGAGGACCTCCACCATCACGTCTCAGAGACATTGTATTTTTCCTTGCCTTCTTTTTTGCCTTTTTATATTATTTTATGACTTGCGAATATTTTCAAAGCGCAGCAGTGTAAAGTGATCTGGAGACGGCTTTAAAAGTAAAGTTAAAAACTGACTTTTTTGCAGATTCTTTTTCTTTTATTTGAATTCCTCATACGGAATAACACCACCGCAGTGCGCTGTTATTCCAATCTAATGCCATTTACGCATGAGTAATGCAAACACATGGGAGTTAACCTATTTTAATCCCACAGCGCCTGCAGGAACTTGCGACTCTGGTACTGATGTATTAAAGGTGGGCTACGTCTGGGTTCTGAATCGGAATAAATAAATTACTTGCAGGCATTTTTTTTTTTTTAATATGCTATAGGATGTTCTTGTTCACTCCACACTTGCTGCCTGTAGCTGTACTGTTTATCTGCTGCCCAGCTGTGTGTTGCAGCTGTCACCAGCGGCAGACAGCACACAATCCGCACGCCGCTGTCTAAAACCTCAAGGCGGAAACATCCCGTATGCAGGCAGCACAGGAGGGCACTTCTATCAGTTAGAATAACAAACACCCCAGTGGAAGCGAAGCTCAGGAGTGATGAACGTACATAAGGGCCAGCCGTTATAGTCGACATTTTGCAGATTGGTGCGAATCATTATATTCCCCGATAATGAAATGTGGTATTTCAGGAATGACTCATTTGGCACTTTTCTGCAAAATTGTAGCAATTTAGAGATTTGTGCTTTTTCTCGACAGACAGAGACTTTTTCCAGGAACATAAGAGATTAAACTCATACTATATACTGGTGTCTAGCCAAGGACAGTTGTTGCCGCTATTTTCTCTAATTGATGTTCAAAAACATCTTCAAACTATTTAAGTTCTGTTCAAAACAAACGTCAAATCATTTTGCTCCTGTTGTGAATGTCTTCCCTTTTTCACGTGTCCTCAGATCATTGGAGGTAACAGTTTGGTTTAGTTTGCCAACCGAATGCAAATCTGTTGTGATTCATTTTCCCACAATAATGTCTTTCGTGCTCATGTATATACAAAGATGTTTCTTAGGCATTCAGCTGTTTAGTATGACCAACCAAGTTAGACGTAATGACTCTTGGATCCTGAATACCAGCAATTTCCAGCAACCTAAATATTTCCTTTTGTGCCTTGTTTTTGTTTTGTTTGTTTTCTTCTCTTTTACCTGTTACGATCTGTTCATAGAGCTCTGCTGTTTACCGTGCGCCATTTGGCCTGGCAATGCCCTTCAGGCCATTGTGATTAGATGGAATTACAAAATAAATGACACAGCCCACTAGGAAATGATTGATTCTTATCAATTGTCGGACAGAATATATCGCCAGGCCCTCCAGCAGATAAGAGCAATAGAAGTCACTGTGACTACGTGATGTTGTCATTGATGTTTCAGTTGACTGTTTCATACATAAGCACCAACCTCGACAACATGTAGAGTTTTTGTTTGTTTTTTAGAATAATGGAGTCAGTGTCCTAAATGTAGAATTACAGAAATGATAGAGATACATCTTTGCTTTGATTAATATGTTCTCTAATGCATTGAATATAAACAGTGTAACCCGAACATCAACACATGCAGCTTCAACAAGTTGTTTTCCGTCTCCTGATCTCCTTCACCAAACAGATGTACATCCAGACCACAACCTTGACCATCTCCGTGAGCCTGAGCGCGTCCGTCTCTCTGGGAATGCTCTACATGCCCAAAGTGTACGTGGTGCTCTTTCATCCGGAGCAGAACGTGCCCAAGCGCAAGCGCAGCCTGAAGGCTGTGGTCACCGCAGCCACCATGTCCAACAAGTTCAACCCAAAAGGTGGCCTGAGGCCCAACGGAGAGGCAAAATCTGAGCTCTGTGAAAGTCTGGAAACACAAGGTTGGTATCACAACGGGTTGAGGAGTCACTGGAGCGGATAAAAAGTTTTCCTCAGGGCAGCAAGTTGATTTTAGGACAATAGTTTGGCTCTTTTATTCACATGACAACATTTTCTTCATAAGCGTTGTTGATAATATTAGGAAAACTGATTGAAGGGACAAACAGCCTGGCCCTAAGCTGCCTGACTGCTATCTGGAAAAGATACCACGCAATACTGTCACTATATACAGTATTTCTTCACATGTCTATAAGCCAATGCAGAAAATAAAAGAAAAAGAACAAGCATAAGTGATTGGATGAGGGAGAAAGTCACTTGTGTTTTTCATCAGGAGAAGGCTGCAATTTAGATCAGCCGGCTGGAAGGGTAGCTCCATTCTGACAAACTCTGGCGCCGCACTGGATTTGCGAACCGGGAGGTGTGACACGATGCCCACGCCAGTCTGATTTTGAAAGGGACAAAAGTGACGGGTGGCTGAGTGTTAGCAAGGAACGGAGAATATTCCAATCACCCGGATACAGTGTAGGCAGTCCATGTGTGGGGGCCGGATTAAAACCCAAGCAGGCAGGCCAACGTGTTCCGATTACTGAAGGTCTTGATTTTACACCCTGACAGGCTGAGCCGCGCTGTGGCAGCACGTGTATTAGGGCTAAAAAGCTCACGCCCACGCTCGCATGTACGCTCATCACCTCCGAGAAAGAAGTGTTATATCTTATCCAATTATGGAGCCCACATCTCCGGTGTTGATTCTCACCCTGTGCATGTACTGTGAATCTAACAAGTGCCTCTTGTGCTTATGTGTCAGACTGTGTTGAGGGAGGGGAGCCTTGTGAGGGACTATAGACTCTCAGGTAACCTAATTATGAGACATTGACTTTGGCCAACTTTTTTTTCCCTCCCCCCCTTTTTTGTGGTTGCATATTTTTTTCTTTTGCTCATGTTCAGTGGAGCACTTGCACCTGCCGTTACTATGCACAAACCTCCCTGGCTGCACACCCTGGCCATGACACGCACCGGTGCACGCCCCTCAAAAAAAATACCACCCTTGAGCAACAGACACTAACTTGGACAAGCAATTGTTTTTTTGTGTGTGTGTGTGTGTGTGTGTGTGTGTGTGTGCGTTTCTCTAAAGTGGCCAATCACCATGGTAAAGCCTATTAACGTCGGAAGATGACACCACTCTGGCCGAGTGCAGCAGACAAGCGATAGCCACGTGTCCCCTGTAATTTGTCCCCCCCCCCTCCCACATTTGACAAAAGAAGGAATTTGCTGTAATGGGACAATAACAACAATACGAGTGAACAGGAAAAAGACAGATGGCTCTGCCAGCCCCAATTCTTTCTGGACCATCTATTCTTTATCTTGGCCTTGCAGCTCATAAATATTCAAATAAGGTTCATTTATCAGTGTTTCTCTTGCAGGCGATGCCTCGGATGAAGTGGCGGGAATCACGCCCACCATTCACGTACAGGCACACATATATGTGCATATACACTACCAGTCAGAATTTTGGACACACCTTTTCATGCAAGGACTTTTCTTTATCTTTACTCCTTTCTACATTGTTTACTATATAAAACCATATATGTTTCATTCATTCACTGTTTTGATCCCTTCAGTGAGAATCTGTATAAATAGTCATTAAAATGAAAGAAAAATGATCAAATGAGAAGGAGTACCCAAACTTTTGACTGGTAGTGTATGTACACACACATGCGCGCTCACACCCAACAAGCTTTTCATCACTTTCGCCCCAACTCTCTTCGCTGTCTTCTGATTGGATTTTATTCCCCCCTGACATATTCAGTCAGCCAAGTCTGCTGTGGGCAGATTGGCAGATTGGTGGTGCAATTACTGGCAGAAAGCATGCAGGCGCCTGATCCCCACTTTTTAAACAGTGACACACGCGTTAAGGGAGACACTGTGTGTTCGCTGCACGCACGTACCGTCCGGTATCGCAGACACGTCTCACCGGCGTTTGTCAGGTTATCACAGTGGTCTGCCCGGCAGCAGTCCATCGTCCATGTGTTATTTATCGAAAATCCCATGAAACACAAAACAGACATGAGAAGTATGATGAGTATTGACACTGGGGGCGAGTCACACCACATTCCCCTAAGAGCACTTGACGTCTAGTACGAAGAGCGGGTTTGAATGGTCGCCCGCTCACTGACTGGCTGCATGCGTTGCTTGGTGCACAGAGGAATCTCAGGTCTCTGCATGCAGGTGAGAGACCTGCAACTTGAGAATCACTTTATGCATTTGAGACCCTTCTTGTTCTGGCAGACTCGCCTCACGTCCTTATTTGGATGTGATGCCCACTGCATTAGCTCCTTATATGCATCACTGCCTTTATCAACAGGGAACACGTTTTGATTGTGTTGCTTGTGTTAAATTGGGCTGATAATGTTTTTAAGTCAAAAAAATGTTGATTTTTTTTTTTATTGCATTTAACTGATTTATAATTCATTTATTTTTCATTAATGCATACATGTCAGGTGTTTTCTATCTATTTGTGGGAAAGAAATATTCTTTCATTGGGATATTTGCCTAATTGACCAATCTAACATATATATAAAGGAAGTAGCTGACTAATTGACAATTACATAGCTTTTCCATATATTACAGATTACAGATCCACATTTTCATATTTAACTCTTTTTTTCAATCCTTGATTTCAAAGGTAGCCCCTTGAGATAGACCGGTTAATTTTCAAAGGCATCTAAGTCCAGGTTTCAGACACATTTCAACCACATTTCAAACAACAACAACATCAGATGAGCCACAGTGTTATCTGTACAACACTGCTGAAACACGATGATCATGGCACGTGCAGTTGACTGAATTTACATGAAAGTGGGTTCTTTGCTCTGCCAGCCGTCCATTTTACACCTGTTCGTATCTCCCCGACTGTGTTTTTAACGCTCTCCTCTTCTACCCCTCTGCCGCCCTTGCAGCGCTGGCCTCCAAGCAGACTTACATAAGCTACAGCAACCACGCCATCTAAGCCAGAGAGACAAACCCTGGGAGTGAAGTGAGGGCCGGCCTGAGGAAATATCACCTGATTCTGAGTGGGGGGGGGAACGGGGGGGCGGGGGGGACACTGGACAACTTCAGGCTGCTCCAGCAGAGAGAGGGCTGGGGGTGGAAAGAAGGGAATTTGTCGCTCCACAAACAGAGAGGATGTCATATTTTTGGAACAGATTCAGGGATCACGGCTCGAGCGGCCAGCGTACGAGGAATAAGCAGTTTTAGAGAAAGGAGACTGGAGACGAAAGGGAGATTGGACAATTAATTTTCCTCTTCCCACCCTTTCTGAGAGATGTGCGAGTGCGAGCGTCGGTGTTTCCAGATGCAGGCTGAGTGAAGCACCTGGAACCTACAGTATGTTTCCCTTCTGAAGTGTACAGCACACAACCGTAGCGTTGGCTGCGGCTCAGTCTGTCGTCTTATTCTAACAGGAATGGGGGAGAGAGAGAAAAAAAAATGTGTTCCGTTTTTGCTCCAGACAAACACCGTAAAAAGATGAATCTGTATAGAGATATAGTCATTATTTTTGTTTACTTGTTTTGGGGTTGACAGCAGCAGTGCTCTGCAAACTGCCTTACAACAGTACATTCAGTATCCTACATATCGAAAAAAAAAAAAGAAAAAACACCGGAATATGACGCAACAGGTCGCCCTCGGGTTGTTGTTTTTTTTGTTTTTCTTTTCTATGACAAAAAAAAATGTGTGTGTTTCATGAAAATGGTGATGCCGTCCGCTTGGCAGACCTAGTGTACAGTCCCAGAGCATGCTTGTGGGAGCATCACGTGTACTGTGCTGTGTCGTCGACGTCTATGGAATGCAACATTTGTCATGGTTGTCATTCACAGTGGAGATGTCATTTTGGATCATTACCCGCTGAGTAACCCTCTGCCGAGCAAAGACTATTTCTGCAGATACTCGAGGAGCAAAGCTAAAAACGAATCGTCATGTGCGACTATCTCACGATGCACGCCGCCAGTGTCAGGCAGGGGTTCCAAAACCCACATTTGTTGATTTATTGGCCCTTATCTATCAACCTTTGTAATTAGAAGCAGACGTGTGGACCTTTGCAAGAGTGTGTGATATTTTTAAGATGAGTTACAACTTCCACAACAGTCTGTTATTTCAATACTGTACCATTGTTCAGGTTCAAAGCTAATCTATCGATAAGCCACAGAAAAAGCCTGCTTTTCATCTCGACTGAAAAGACAAAAGAAACAGGTACTCAAAGTGCAAAATGTGAGTATAACAGCAGCAAATGTTTCAGTCTTGTTTCAAGACGGAGACAGAGAGGATGTGACTTGTTGTGATTGAACAAACTCCAGAGGATGATAATTAGTTACAACCAATACTACACGCAGGACCTTGTTGTTCTATGTGACTTATCTGCCTTCTGTTCTTACTTAGTTGTATTGCCAGCAATACACATCTTCAAAATTGGCTAGGATTGCTCTGTAGAGTATTGCCGTGCAACATGACTTAAATTGTGTTTTTGTGTTGGTCTCTTGTTGTCACAAGGTGAAAAGGGCAAAGATAAGATGTAACATGCAGGTCTACATAAAAACACTAATATGCAACTGAAGGAATAAGAGCCATGCTGGCCTCTGAGGGTTGGTGAGTGAACTGAAGCCAATTACAAGCAAGACAAGTGTTTCATTAAAGGGATGGGAACAGCCATCTGCTTCCAGACTGAACAAGTTTGGTTGAAGGTTTATGTGCCCACAACTTGGTTTGAAATCAAACACATTAGATTCAACCAGATTCAAGGTGGGTAAGACCGGAACCAGAACTGATCAGAAGTGAAATTAGACTTACTTGGATGGAAACACCATGGCGATTGTCGTCAGATTTTGGATAGTCCCCTTTAATGTCGGTAACACTGGAGCTGCCTGGGGTTTGGGGTCTCTTCCTGAAGATTCATTCTGATGCTGCAGTAGAAAATAAAATAAAAACATTTTCTTAGAAGTGTTTTGAGTGCAGCGGAAATAGCTGTTTCTTGCTTATATGTTTTGTTTTGTTTTGTTTTTACCCTTTTTCCTTCAGGAAAGACATTTTGAGGCTTTGGAAGGCGATTTCCGGGGAACCAGTACGCCCATGCAGCTATTGAGAATGATGAGCAAGAAAGTTTCATGCCCAGTGGCATCTAACAGTGTTTAAAGTTATTTGGAAGGACGACGTGTCTTTTTTGAAGAGGTTTCTCTTTTCTGTTTATCTTAACTTTAGCCACCAAGTTCGTGAGACTCCTTTAATATTCCCATATTGTGGGTCACACAGGGACAAAGCCATTATTCACAGTTTTGATACTTTGAAACACTGGACTATTTATCCCTGTAGACCCCACGGGAAAAAAAAAAAATAGGATGGATGGATGGAAATTCAAATTCAAAATACAATCCAATTTTATTTTCCAACAACAGCAGTGTCTCTGTCTGTCTTTTCAGCGACCATGCAAAAAAAAAAAAAGACATTGAAAAAGTATCTATCATTACCTCCTCTGCTCACTATACTTTTCAGAAATCAAGTGCTAAAGAGTATTTGTCCAATCTATGATGTCACAAGGGGAACTGACAACTCTCCCTTGTGACTACAGCCCCAGACAGATGTTCCTCCTGATTGCTTTGTGGCTTCATCATGCAGACAAATGTTTGGTTTCAGGGACATCTGGAGTGTTTTTCTGCTTCTGATGTCAAAAAAAAAAAAACAAACCTATAAAAAATATGCATAACAAGGGAGCTTTGCGTTTAATGTAGAACCAGTAGGAGTACGACACTAAGAAGGCATTCTAATACATGATTAACTATCAGCTCAGTGATTTTAAGTACTATCTAAGTTCAACAAGTTCATCAGCAAGCCATGCTGAGAACGAATCCTGGATAGAAATATTGTGGAATTCCTTGACGCAGCTAATCTGATACCCGATGACAACCGATCTCAAACTAGAATGGCGTTTCGAAAAAGAAAGAAAACCAGTTTCAATTCAGCCTTGCACTTCTGCATTGCAGTCAAATTAACAAAGTTCCGCGACAACCGATATTTTCACTTTTTTTATTTTTTTTCTACATTTCAATTTTCTGAGTGTTTGATAAATAAGGGCCAGTGCCTTCATTGCGTGCCTCATATCCATTAAACCACTTCTGCCGCTCTGTGTGGATGCTCAAGGCGTGTGTTTTGTGTTGCATCCTTCTTGTTCAAAAATGACGACGACCTGTATAATTTATAGCAGTGTGTGTCTTTCTGTGTGTGTGTGTGTGTGTGTGTGTGTGTGTGTGTGTGTGTGTGTGTGTGTGCGCGCGCGCGCGCTCGTGCCTGTGAGAGTTCCATTGTCGTTCCCCCGTCTGCAAACTATTTGTCATGAACAACGGTGACTCTGGAGTTTGTCTCATTACAATGTTATCCTCAGAAATGCAAAAATATATATGTTGCATGTCAGAACTCATGGGAAAAAAAATATTATGTGAACGAACAATTTGACGTAAAAAGTGTCAAGTCCAGAAGGAAAACTACTGCAGAGGGTTCTTACAAAATAAAGAAGCAAATAAAAAAAATATTTTGGTTGAATTGATTATTCTCCGAGCTCCCGGGTACAAGGGGAGGAGTTGAGAGTGTTGCTGCAAATGTTGGTTTCTCATCTTTTGATCAAGTATTGTTTGTGGGATTGTTTGTGTTTGTGAGCTTTTTCTGCCACCACCTCCTCTCCCCCAACCCTGTTTGATTTGGCTAAAAACACTTTTTCTGTGTTACAAAATAGAAAATATGTAAGTGCTGACTGAAATTAAATGGCAAGTAATGTACGTATTCAATTGGATTGATCATGTCTGCTTTATGTACCGAATTATTTAAAAAAAAAAAAAAAAAAAAAAGAAATATGAAAAAAGATTTACAGTGCCTGGATATTTATGAATCATCTATAGAGAAAAAAATAAAAATGTGTAGAGCATGTTCATTTTTATACAAGATGTTTCTAATAAAAAGATGGTTTTGCTAATGCTGTGGTTGCTTTCATTTGCATTGCTATATGAACATATCCACCCACGACAACAAGCACAGTCAAAAGAGCATTTTCAAGATTTGATAATCATTCATCCATCTTGCTAACTTCCAATCAAAAGCATTTTCAGTTAATCTAAAAATTCCAGTGAGCATCCTTTTGGTTGCGACAGAGGCAGGAAGCAACTGCCATTTACTGCCATTGGATACCACAGAAGAAGACAAAGTGAACAGCAGAAATGACAGTGAACCTTCGTGCTCTTAATATAGCTAATCAGGAAATAAATAAAGTTCTTCTGAATCTGAAAGAGAGACAAAAGTGAAGGCTTCTCTGAGTCGAAGAAATTATTTTGCTTTTTCCTGACTGGTTGATCACAAGCTCACTGCTGCTTGCCACGGGACGTGCGCTTCTGTCTTATATCACCACTCCCATTAATATAAAGCTACTGCTAAAATGGTTCAACTGGTATTTAGAAAAATGGGACGGTCCGCTCTGTGACCAAGGCAAGCAGGGCTGTGTAGAAACTGTGAGGTGACATTAGTGGAAACTTGCTGTGTACAATGACAATAAAGACAGCCAGCTTAATTCATTGAACTTGGCTGTGTTGTGATGTTGTGAGATATGTTACCTGAGAGCCCTTGACCTGAGAGTTGAGCTTCGGAGGTGCCGCGACCTGTCGGCATCAAAGGTTTTCACTGGATATAATTAAAGAAAACCTACCACAACTCCATCATTGGTATCTTAGTGGGAAAACAAATTGCAAACACGGACTTGGAGCAAAAGCAACAGAAGAATCCTTATCAATCCATTATGTCTTTTTATCAACAAGGTACAACACAAACATGTTTTCTGATTTTCGTCCAAAAGCGCTTTTGTAGAACATATTCTCCAAGGGGCACCACTGACCATTAAGAGCTTCCCAGACACACAGGGTCACAAATGAGCATCTGATTAAGTCAGCCACAGTCAGCGCTGACAGGCGACACACGAAGCATGTCATCCCATTTGAATTATGCACTGCATAAGCTGAGGCTCATACATGAATCATGTTCCCTTTACCATGGAAAGACAGATTTATAAGCCTATTCTTTTATCATGCTGATGGCATTCAAAAGAGTGATGGCGTTAGAATGGCTGAATTCTTTTTCTCGATTGCCCGAGAAAACAAACTGAAACCACAACCATGAGGCGTCATTTTGGCTCTTTGTATTCTCCGTTGGTTTTGCTCTCTGATATTATTTTACTGCACAACAGAAAGTCAGTCAGCCACTGCTTCAATGAATCATGCACGCCTCTTTGGCAGAACTCTTTAATAGATTTTTAATTGCACGAGATAATAAGCCTCCTTCAGTGATGGGATTTGTGTCCCCCAACTGGTTCATAGGACATTTGTCCAAAAGGGGTGTTCTGCCTTTTCTGTTGCAGAGGTACACAGCTCGCCGTAGGAGAAGCTGTCAGAAGGGGGTTGCAGACAGATTGATTTCACTGTCAGTCCAAATACATAAATAAATAAAGAAATTAGAATGGAATGAAAGGCGAAAGATCTCATGGCCAACGTGAGATTGACTCCTGTTGAGTCCCTGTGTGACAGTCTTGACCGTGCAAAAGCTGTAAAACACGTAAAGAAGTCAAATAAACATGGATTGTGCCTTGCTGCATGTCTATGCATATTTCATTTGCTATTAGGGAATCACGGCCTCAACCTTGGGGTTGATAAAGGATTGATATGCTGAGCCCCACCTGTAGTATAAACCTTGGAACAGATTGAGAAAATGCAAAGCGGTCACTGATTTGAAAAAGTGTCAGAATGGTCTTAGAATAAATGAAATACACACATGGGGGTTCACAAATAAATTGTGAAATTTCTCTGCGTGCACAAAAAAAAAAAAAAAGACAGGAGATACCAAAGTGGACGAACAACAAGGATTTTGTAATTGCGGTTCCAACAGTTTGTGTCACACCAAACTCAAAATGCTTTTGATGGAATGAAGCAAGGAATCCAGAAATATTTGCATGTGTATCGTAATTGCATTGAGCAACCCTGTATTTGTGCGTGCACTGAAAAATATTTTTGCAGCTACAGACATTCACAGAGAAAAACCCTCAACACACTCGCGTATTCTTGCATGTGCATTTGTTCATTTGAACGCTGCTCTGACCTCCCACAAATGACAAGTGGAGTTGGTGGAGCATTGTTTAGAGGGATTCGTTGCAGGAATGAAACGGCCACCTGCTTGATCGCTGATGAAGCATTATCATAAGCCCTCTCTTTTCTGAGTGAAACCCCTGCCTGGCGCTATTAGCAACACAGCAATATACACCACATTAGTGGGTTCCTCTGTGATACATCGGGGACTTCCCGAGGAGGAAACGGACATCTTTCAAATTCTAATTAGGACTCTCCTGCAATGAACATCAACAGGCAGCTGCATTAACAACTGGAGTCCTTCATACTAGACTCTTGTTTTTTTTTTGGTCTGTTTGTTGTTGTTTTTTTGCTTAAACTATGCAGTTGTATTAGCAGATCTTACAAATGCGGAGATTTCTATTCTGTGGGATTAGCATGGCAAGTTTGGAACAAGTACCTGCCTGGAGAAAAATGCAACCAAAATGTGTTAACATGAGAGGAGAATGGCGTTTAATTCAAAATACCTGAAAAGAAAATGAGAAAAAAAAGTGAAAAATTTAAATTGCCTTCTTCCCTGGCGTGCTGGAAGGAGCTCCCGCTAATTAACAGCAGGTGTTGTTGATCTTCCACAGTCGCAAAAAAAAGTCCTTAAGAGGAAAGCTGCGAAGAAAGAGTTATTTATCTTAACGCCATGTCGCTTGTTGAACATTGTCAAAGGAAATTTTTAATGATCATTTTTCTGGCAACACTTCCCGACATAATGTTCCCTAATAATGTATGATATCGTTCTCTACGTCTGTGAGACAGACATGGGAGAAGGTTTCTTAAAAGAAAAAGAAAAAAGCAAAGTGATGGATTCCACTGGGACTGAGGAAACCAGCCATATAGCAATGAATTATTTAACAATAGGGTTAGAATGTCTAATGGTGATGACGTGAATACGTGTTTCTAGCCTGACTAAAAGCTCCAAAGAAATGAGAAGTCCACCCTTAGTTGTCTTACTTTTGTTCAGAAAGTGTGCTGAAACATCAGAGTTCTACCCGGCAGAACCTTTGCGACGTCGCCAAGGGCCTGTGTGGCCTAACGGACGCACAGTACAGTATATCGGAGTTTAAGTAAAATGTTAAGCAGGTATAGAAAATGGATGGCTGTGCTGATTAAATGGCAGCCACACAGTAACCCCCCGCACCCCCCACACACACACACAATTCTTTTTTTTTATTATTGCTGTAGGCTCCCAACTGTCTGTTCAAATGGAACGCACTTGGATTTTATATTGAATGTTCCTGTTCAATATTTTGCGCATGGTTTACCGACACAGACTGCACACTGTCAATATGATTCCCACAAAATTACAAAGAAAACATCACATCTTGTGAATTTGCCTGTTAATCGTAACATCACTAAACTGACGACCCTGTTGTGAAAATCCATTTCTTTCAAGTACTTGTGAGCCCATTTTGCCCTAAATGCTTTCCTTCATTTTGTGTAATTTTATTATTTGCACTATACGGCTGTGACTGGCAGATTGGAAATATATTTGGCCTTGGAAAGTAGGGGGGGAGTTGTTTGGCCACTAGGGGAACGAAAAATCACACGTTCTCTTCCAATAGCCCACCACACTGAGGTTGTCCTGTTTTTTTTTTAACCTAAACAGTCTCTGTTGGTTACCGAGGCTATACACAATGTTTCATTAATCTTAACTCCATTCACGTGTCTCACTCTGTGTGATTGATGGAGCCTCTGTCAACTAATGCTGGCACCAGGCAGGGGTTTGCTGTGAATGATGGAGCCTGAAGGCTGCTAAGCTCTAATAACAAAAGGAATGAAACTAGGCCAATTGGAAGAACCTCTTTAGAGTGGAGGACTGCTGTGTGTACAGATAATATAGAATACTCATACAAAGTGTACAAGCTTTTTGGATGAAATTTCAGAACACAAATAAAATGCACTATAAGCATGGAGCACGTAGAAGGTGATCTTTAAGCACTAACTTTGTTTTACATTTTCCAAACATTTCACTTTTTGTGACTAGCGAGGGTTGCAAGTTTGATTCCCACTCAGGGTCTTACTGTGCATGTTTTCACTGTGTGCATGGGCCCCTTCCAGATACTCTGCCTCCCTCCCACAGTCTAAAATCATGCACATTAAGCTAATGGGTAATTCTAAATTGCCACTTAAGAGTTGTTTTTTTTTCCTGCACACATTAATAGAACGGTTCTTGTTTACCTTCAAAACTTTACATCTTGGTTATTGCACATGCAGAGCACACTGGTAACATGCCAATGAAATACATTGTAGTATGCCATTAACTTTGGTGTATGATTGCAGAGGCAGCCTATTCCAAAATGTGACATCACCCTCAAGTTTCTAAAATTTATGTTGCTCAGTTTGGTGGCGGGGGGAGGGGAGGGGCAGAAAAGTTATCAGACTGCAAGAGCCGCACAGTGTGGAGGGAGAGGGACATAAAATACACGAGACTGCAAGGGGGGAATTTTCCTGTGGTGCACAATAAATCATTGTGACAACCTGTACAATGTTTTGTGGCCTATTACAGCCGGTTTGCAGCAGGAATTTTATGAGGACCTCCCTTAAATAGTCACAAAAATGTGTCATGTAATCTGTTAGCAGGAGTTTATTCCGAGGTGTCTCGGCCGTGTCCCTCCCCTCCAGGGAGAATAACAGTTTTCAAGACTAAAATTACTGAACTGTGACACAACGCTTTTACATCGCCCAAACTGACTGTAGGAGGGACGGTAAAGCTGCTCTGGACTCTGGTGGTCCAGTGCTCCTGTGCTGTGTGTGCCGCAAATGTTGCACATTGAAATCAATAGCAACAGATATGTCCATCCACCCAGGCCGATGGAACAGAACATAGCAGCTTAAATGGTTTTGCAAAGGAACGAGATGCACTGCAATCGCATTACCAGGACACTGCTGCAATGCATCATGCGCCTTTATTCTGTAGAAGCAAAGGCAGTAGTAAAAGGAGCAGGATGTCTTACAGAGCTTCGCCCCGAACCAGAGCGGCAATATTGACAGTATTTTTTTTTTGGAAAATATTCCTTCACACCAACTGAAATGTTTCACACATCCATGGAATGTATATCAGTCGGGGAAACAACTTGTAGACAAGGTTAAAGTGAAAAGAAAAGAAAATACATTTTTGTTTATGACTGGACAAGCGTTCCGCCTCGATCCATGGGGACCAATCAGATGAAGAGAAGATATGAGAAACCTTCCCTTTCCACAAGGAGAAAACATCAATGCCCACTTTTGTCCTCTTTGCAGAAGAAAATGTTGCCAACTTGTGTGAACGGTGCAGATAGTGCAGCATCCATGCTAATGCTTGATAGTGTTTACAAGCTTGTATCTAATATCTTGGTTTGGCTTTAATAGTCGTATAAAAAAAAAAAAAGAAGCTACTATAAAAGTGTTATTGTTCGTCCATCAAATGTGGAGGGCAGTTCTCAGTGGCCTCCTATGAGTGAGGAGGACATATTGGGGAAACTTCCTGCTTTCTTGCTTTCTGTTGCTACCAGCTACAATGAATCTTTCAAAGTGAAATCTCAGAAGTCTATGTGCCTTGCGAGGTTCAACAATCAACCCTTAAAGCATCACAACAGGAAAGCGTGCTCACAAAAGAGGCTTTTGGAGCGCATCTTATTCTGATTCATCTCTGTATGAGGAGTCCTCATTTTCATGAGCCTGAATTATTCAGTAACAGGAAGCCACGTTTGCAGACTCATCGTAAAAACAAACAAACAAACAAACAAACAAACAAACAAACAAAAAGTATGGTCTGTAAATCTAAAGATCGTACCTGCTGTAGTACAATAATACTGAATAATTTACATAGCGGGATGAATTCAATATTAGTGGCGGCATTGAAAATGATATTCAAAATGAGCAGAAATGAACAAATATGTACACGGCCGTAGTTTAGATGTGTTACATCTGGATATATCACTTATATATTAAGTAATTACTTTGTATGCACCGTTATGTTTAGATTGTAAAGTATGAAATTTAATCCGGTCATCATATTGTCACCCTGAATTAAACATTAATCAGGGGCAGCGTGCGGCTGCTGACACAAGCATGCAACATCTCAGCAGATTCCTCCAACAAATACAGAGTCTCATGAATCCAATTTAGAAGGAGAGCCATCAACACACTGTATGCACATGCAAAGTGATGCCTCATAGGAGGAAGTCCAATTTGCTCAAACAAGAGCACTGGTTTGCCTCGATATAAATATTTAACTGCAGGTCCATCTTAAGATGCAATGCGATATTGTGTCGCACTGCGTGTAGACAGCAATTTTATTGTGATCGTTCCTAACAAGCGGAAAAATTCACAGGCACGCTCTATCACACAATTAGACGGAGGCGGGGGGGGAAGAAATAAAGTCGTGGCACTGAAATCTGATCATTGAAATTCAAATGAGCACATATCTACTACAAACATTTAAATCATGTGGGAAGAAACTCATTATGCATAATAGAAGCCTCTTCCTCGACCTCAAGTAATTTTTACAAACTGCGTGACAGCTTAATGGAAGCCTTTTGAGGAAAGATAAATATTCCATCAGCCAGCGTGAGTTCCTTCCACTAAACCACAGTTTCAAACAGTGGGCACGACTTTACACTGCTAACAGGAAGAAAGAAAAAAAAAAAAAGGTAGTTAAGCTTCTGTTTTCAATCTAAAATTACACCAACAGGTCGAATGACAACAATTAGGATCTGCGATTGTTAATCGCCATTTTCAATCCGGATTAGTACATGTACGTTTTCCCGGATTCTAGCATTTCTTTAACTGCGACTTCATGAATTGAAGTGAGCTTGAGCGGGCCAGTGCTGAGGCATTTCACACAATAACAACCGCATCAATAATAAAGTCAGCAGTGTGTGAAGTGCCACAGAGTTTCAGAGTTTGTGGTATTCATTTTTAATCAGGGTCTTGAACACTTCTGCAGCCGTCTCTGCATAAATCCAACTTGTTTCATGGACCTTTTTTTAAAAATAAAAAAAAATAATAAATAAAGTGATAAAGTTCATGTAAGTGCATGCATAAGAAAGCGACACTAAGGTAATGAAAGTCTATGAATCAACTTCCTGTTCCCATCTAATCAAAGTTATCAAGCGGACAAAACATTCGCTGGTTTGCTCCAAGAAGAATAACACCAACACGCCGCCAGATCTCAGGGCTGCACACGACCGTAATGTGTCGCGGAGCGTGCACATCCTTCACGTCGCGTGCCACGGACAGAATCATGCGCACATTACCGTCACTCTGGGCGCAATAATAACAGGTCCGGCCCACGCCGACGGCGTGACTTAATGGACCTGAACCGCGGCTGAAACCCCTCATTTATTAGCGAGAGTGAACACGAGTTTGCATGTGGGCTCGTGAGTGACTGCGTGCGTTGGTGTGCACGACGGGCACATTATAATAAACCAGGTGGTGCGCACACGCGCACGCACGCACGCACGCACACACACACACACACACACACACACACGGCACAGGGGGCTGCGTTTGCATTGAGTTGTGTGCTGTGCCGTGTCTCGTCTGTACGGAGCCGTCGATCACACGTGAAGACGCCCTGACAGGACTTTAGCTGCGATCCCGCTGCTATTTTTAGCCCCTCTCGGCCGCCGTCTATTCTCTCTCCTCCTGCACGTGTCTCCCATCAACATCTTTACAGCCATTTATTCCAAACCTGACAAAACACGGCACATTTCACACTTTTGAAGTCAGATTGCATTGAAAGACAAAAGTGAGAAAGAAAAGCAAACATCCAAGCCTTTTTTTTCTTCTTCTTCTTCTTTTTTTTTTGCATGTCTGCCGAATGAACGCCGTTGCCTTGGCGACACTTTAAGAGCTGATGATTTAGGGCCCTCGCGATTCCATGTCATCATTTTTTTTTTTCTTCGCACACGCCAGACACCCTGCTCATTGCTCTGCTTCACCTGCCCCACAGCAGGTATTTACGCTTTCAGCTAGCACCGCCACTGAAGGAGGCGGCCCATATGTCTCCCTGAACCCGCTGAATAATTTAACCCAACAGCCATTCCTATAAAAACCCCATCTATATTAATGAGAAGCCCCCAACCATTTGGATCACAGCGCGGTTGTGGTCCCTCAATCATACTGCAAGAGTCGCGATGGCTGCCCGCCTTCCGACGCGCAATCTCAGTTTAGCTGTGGACAGAGAGGGTGGATAGGATGGCGACGAGACGTTTGCTCACATGTTGAAAAAAAAAAAGGGGGGGGGGGTGCAAACAAGCAGCCTGCCATTCATCAAGACGGTTTTGTTTGCAATAGGAAATCCGTCCTCATCAAAAGCGGCTCAGTGTGCGGCAGCCATTGCATTCTGTCATCATAAAGGTTTTCTACCACACAGTTTTTTGAAAAGGATTTTCTGCCACAGTGGACCAGCAAATTTTGTGTGGTAAGTGAAAAGTCTAACACAACCTGGAGAACCATACAGATGGAAACCAAAATAAAAACGGAACGGAAACTTTAAAGATTGCGACCGCTTTCGAATAATTTGAAACCCAAATTTTAGCCACATGAAAAAATACTTATCTATTAGCCAATATAACTGGACAACCAATGTATTTCATTTGCACTCTACCAGGCCAGCTGGGGGTGCTGTGTAAATGGCAAAGGTCTCATTTGATCCATTGCAGAAATGTGCAAATGGTTGTATTTTGAAGCAATCATCTTTACATAGAGATACATAGAACGGTTTCAAATAGAACCCTAAAACATATATGGGAGTGTTGTGTGAGAAAACCATACGTCTCAGTGGTGTTTGATTCAAAAGGTTGGGTAATAATGGGTAAACACATCTGAATGCATTTGACTCATCTATGTTTACTGGCCTTTTGGTTCAGTAGACAACTCCATCAGCAGGCTGTTTCACACACTCCCACAGTGTTCAAAGTGTCGATTAAGATTCAAATTAGGTAACACATTGTGATGAAATCTCACCCCTGTGAAATATTTAAAGCTGCTAAAATATTTTGAGCAAAAAAAAAATCCCCATGCCAGACTGCAAAGCTACTTCTGTGGGCAATAAATTCCCTATAAATAGGCATCAAATCACTCAGTGCTCAGTCTGAATCGATGATGAGGTCTGGAATAGCCACTCTTTAATGTCTACAGAGCAAAACCGAGCTCTGTTTTGTTTGTGTAACTAATATGCATGTCCAACACCATCAATACTCTGCAAGAGTGCAGTGAGATATGAGTCCGTGAGGGAAGTGGATAATATTTTTCAAGAGAGACCAGCGTATGGAAAAACTTCCTCCTCACATTGACTTCAATCTGTCATATTTCCCGCAGCTGCGCTTTGATCAGGGAAAACAAATTGTTCCAGCAGATGAAAGCATTTCTCTGACAGTTATCTTAATAAAATAAAAAAATAAAAGAATCAGTGATTGTTAGATACATTTGCAGTGGCATGCAATTTACTGATCATTCAAAAACATCTGATTTTAGTTTGTAAACGTTGGTATTTTATTAATGACCTTCAAAAGATCATAAAGATGGGGAAAAACATATTTTGTTTTGTTTTAATATTGCACATCCCTTGACTTTGACCACATCTTTGTTACACTTAACGAGGTTGCACAAGGCAACTTCACTTTCTCCGACTGCAGTGGAAACATCACATACACAGCACACTGCCATTTTTTCTGCTTTTAAAGCAAGTATACTCACCTTTCTGCCTCCAATAAGTATTTTCCCTGCCACTCATGGCCTTTCACATAGTGTTGGCAAAAAAAAGGAACAGAAATGCAATGTTAGGTAAAATGAGGTGGTGCTACTGGAGAGAATCCAAGAGAAGTTGCTGTCCAATAGTTGGTTAGTGGCTGAAATTATGTACATTGCCTACAAAGCTCTCAGCAGTAGCTTTTATGCGAAAGTGGTGTTCTTGGGATTACATTTTTTTTTCCCCGCCTGAAGCCAAAAAGCCATAAAGAGATATGGATAAAGCAGTGTAGAGGACCGGCTGAACAGCCAAATCTATCAGAAATGAAAAAGAACATTGTTGTGTCCTTGTCTGCCGGAACCTGCTGGGTCAAACCAGGGTATGACAAATATTTTGAATGCTGCAGGTTTGGATTGGTCGTAAATAAAAATATATAAGATCCCACTCTTCATTTTTGACGCTCATTTTTCAGGGTTGTTATTTTCATGAAAGCGCTTGAGAAGTCACCACACGGTGAATGTACATGTTTGTGTCAGAACAAAGTCCTACTCAGCCAACATACAGCAGAACTACATAAAAATCACTGGGTTTGGGGAGAACCCTGTGTGTGTAGAGGTAAATCCACTATAACCACATGACACAAATTTGTGTCACAGTTTAAACTGAGTGATAAAAAGCAGAGTGAGCCCAGGCTCAGTTCCCACTGCCTGGCAGAAATGTGCAGAATTTGTCACACAAGTGACTAACCTCTAAAAAAAAAAAAAATAGGAAAGAGAGAATAGGATTTTGTCTGTTTGCCACAGTTGATCAATCTGAAGTCTAACAATTTCCAAAATGTGTGTTTGAAGCCACCTCGAGCTGTTTTGTACCTGTATGTAACTCTGGGCATTGAAACAAAGGAGTTTTGATTAATCATTGATGCATTCAGCTGTTCATGCAGCCCTTTCACCCTATTTTATTCATGCCCGATTGTATTTTAGGCTTCTGGCCTTTGGAAAGAGAAAAATCCAACAAGTCTTTTCTGCTGGAAGTTTAGGAGGCGTCCCTTGCACAATGTTACTGCAAAGGACCAGTTGGGAACGTCATTGGCTCTGACCCCCTCCCTCCATTCATTACAAAGTGACGTACAAGGCTCAAATTGTTCATTGTACCCATGCGAAAATGCTTTGGATTGCCTTGAAATTATGATGTTCTACTAGCCTTCTCTCCGTCTCTCTCGTATCCAACAAATAGAGCATCTGCCACCATGGAAGGCCACTTGGCATTCTCCTGAGTGATGTTCTTTGAGGAGTTAGCTGGAGATGGTCCAAACCTTTCATTGGCAAAGGCACGGGTTTTCCAAGAGTGAGGCAAAAATAATTTAATCCAATGGATAAATTAGCCAAGACATTGAAAAAGGAACAAAGAGAATAGTGGAAACTCTATATGGGAAACATCTCTTAAGTGGGCTGCCGTATCACTCCATGATAATTCTTAGTATGGGGCAATTTTTTAGTCAGTATGCAACAGCTTGAATGTAAGTTACATGGCTGCCATCCAGTGAAACAGTTTGCATTCCGGTCCACCACCTGCACTATCTGCACCACGCTGACATATTTATTAGAGGAATATGAGCTTGTCCCAGAGATAAGTCCCCTGTGAAATTTGGCATCTGCGGACAGACTAAAACTGGCGTAATCACCACGCTTTGTCCGCGCAGACAAAGCAGTGACCGGCAGCTCCTTGTTGACAAAAATTTACCTAACAAGATAGTCATCGCATATTAATCTCCTATCAGAATTCACATTTAGAGTGAGCCAAAAAGCCAACAGAGTTATAACTGATGCAGGTCATTAACTGTAACCGGACCAAAGAGTTTGCAGTGATTAAAAAATCCACAGAGTCTTTAGTGACTTTGTTCTATTAAAAATTAAATCAAAATCATCAGGTAGGTACAGCACACTGTATCATCAATTATGGGCAATTACTTACTCTACAGGACAGAGTAAAATAGTACAGTTTAGTGATCACGGAAAAATCCATCTGCTTTTATAACTATTTATAGTTTATTTATCAGACAGATTTGGAAATAGTAACCGCTCCACAGGCAAACCCAGCAGGAGAGAGGAAGCGGCAATGTTCCGATGCTTCTCAGCGTGATGCAATCTGAGTAATACATATTGAAACTACATGCAGTGACAAAAGCAAAGCCTGAGAAATAGATCTCCTTCCATCTTGTAATTTCATGCTGATAAACTGCAACCTAATCCTTTTAAACTGTTTCAGAGAGATATGATTTTCTCATCATATGAAAGCCCTCTTTGCATGCTGAATATGGGTCACTGCAAGCGCAACTTTTAACCTTAAAAAGGCAATGGCAGAAAAGCTGTAGCTCTCTCAATGAAGCCAACTTATGGTTAGGTTTAAAATGAAAAATGGAGTGTCATGACACACCAGATGGAACTTTGCCTGACCTTTCTTTTCATTTCCTCTTGAGTTTCTCTCATGTGTCCAACTGTTTAAAAAATACAAATAAATGAAATAAACATGCACATATCATACACAATAACATAATCACGGACCAAAAAAGTTCAAAAGTGAGCGGCCAAACCGTCTGTCTATTACATTCAAATTGACCAATCACCTTTGTTATGGTGACTTGTGTTAAGCAGTTGCAAAAGCCATTTAGGAGTGAAGAGAAACCATCTTTTATCCTTCACCATTGTTTTATGAAATGTTTTCTTTGTTTCATGTGAAAATTAAAGTAGTCCAAATAAAACCATCACTGCTGTAATCTTTTGCAGTTGTCATTGGAACGCACAAAAACTTATATTTAACACTTGAAGTGAGAATTAAGCAAAAATAAAGCTCCAATAAGCTCTCTGTTTTTAAATTAGCAACCTTTTAGTTAAGAGAAGAAATGATAAAGTGAAAAGGTATGTGGGTTTTGTTTTTTGTTTTTTTAGCAATCCGTGTCTGGTGTCTGGAAAAAAATTCATTTTCATTGTTGTTCAAAGGGATTTAAGAGGGATCAGGAAGCTTTGGAGTCTATTGTGTAGCTGGTGCTGGATTAGTTTGTGTTTACAAAGCCTGTTGCAGCCCCAAACTCCAGGAAAGATGAGAAGATGGAATGTCTCACCACATGTCGTAAAATCAAACACATCCCACAATGGCACACTGGAGGACTCCCACCTGGGGCTTAAGACAACACAGCGGAGCAGAACTGGCGAGAACACATGTCACATCAAGCTCAGCACACAAACACACAGATTAAGAGGCAAGTTAAGAATAGATATATACCTCATTGAACACACAAAAGAACTGATCTCCTCATCATTCAAACTCAAGCAGACAACAAACAACTGTGGCCCGATTTAGTCCATCATAGAGATAAATATCTTCATTTTTCTTCAAATTCATCTTCACAAGCTCCGGTCTTAAGCTTTTCTTCAGATATGTCGAGATGCTGTTGCTGCAGGCTGCTCTGCTGGTGATGGAATGTGGCGAGCTCGTTTTCAGTGCGATGCAAAACTGAAAATTAGTCCCGACAATGCAACAGGTGCATTCCATAATCAATATCATTTGAAGGTCTCTCGCCTCAGTTCCTGCGCTGTTATATTCTGTCACCTGGTTACGGGTTGTCCAGTAGAATTGCAACAAATGATTGTGGTGACCACCTCCTTAGACCCAGACAGTCTAAGGGGTTCTTTCAGAGAAGAATGTAAAAAACACCTGTGGTGTATCATGAGACCAAGATCTCTTTTCTGAGCCAGCTGCAGCATCTAGAGCAGTTTTGATAGCCCTTATTTGCAGCCACGGCTTCCTTCCAGTTTGAATAATGGTGTTCCTTTAAAAGGGAAAGAATCCAAGACCTGCCAATAAAGTGCTGGGAGTATATCATAGCCCTTATTAATTATGGTTATTATGAACCCACTGGTGCACAGGGCCACCAGCCAGGATTTAAAAAAAAAAAAAGTATCTCTTTGGACCCACATTTCCTCTGGCCTGAACATTGCAGCTTTCCAAAGCCTCCTTTAATATCATCTCAGCAGCCGGGCTGTACATCCACACCGCCACACTTCTGTTTTGCTATAATGCATCAGCTCCAGATCTCTGAAGATTTAGAAACAGAGACAAGAACCGCACTGCACCCAAGCAAGTATACATGCAAAAGTATTTTAAAAGTAGACTTTTTAGAATATGTTTATTTGGCATTTTAAATAATAATATTTTTAATAATGAATATGAAATGAATGAATGACTAAAAGAATTACATACTGACATGGATTAGTTCACATTAATTTGATTTGAAGACTTGAAAAACTGTCATTTTTGAAAAAGACTAATTATTATGTTAAACAAGAGCTAAAGAGAGAGATTTTGGTTAGACTGTCACAGACTTTCACAGCTTTTTAAAATATTAAAACTCAGTGTTTGCAGCATCGGTTTAAGAGTCTAAATCCCTCCAGTTTGTTTCCGACAAGCTGTCTAAACACAGAAGGTTTTTCTTTAGCTCTGAATAAATGTTGAACCCAAAACCCTCTTGTAATCAATATTTCAGGACATCAACTTCGCTCCTGAGACCTAAGGTTTTATATAAACACTGCGGTTGCATAATGTGTATTCCAAGATGGAAAACACAGAACACAAGTCCAGTGTGTCCTTGAAAAATTACCTTTACTGGTTTTCAATTCTGGCTGGAAATAATTTTGCATCCTACTAAATTGTTTTCGAGATTAAAATCATATCTATCGTTTCCAAAGATTTTGTGAGGGGCATGATGGAGACCAAAACAACGAAATTGGTAAACAATGGAAACAGCAGCGTTGCCAATGAATTTGCAGTCAGCACTATAAAGGCAGAGGGCGGTAACAATCTGTCAGCAAACACAAGGTGTAAGGCTCCAATCAACCTACTGAAGCTCACAAGAGAAGGCAGCCCTGAGGCCGACAGCATCGTCACCATGCTGCAAATTTGATGACGTTTTCTTGCAATGACACTCTAATTCTCAGCCCTCAAACTGATCTGCTGCAGTCCATGTTCTGAATAGGGACGTCGTTTTCTGTGCTTTTCTTTTTCAGTTTTAGTATCACAAAGTTAAAGTTATCAAGAGGACAATCCACTCACACTTTATTGGAAATGTAGCAGAACATCCTCAAAATGGAGGGAAAAAACAGATGTGCTAATTAACCATTAGCCAATTGACCAATCATTGGAGGGTTTCCATGGCCAAAGCTTTAAAAACTTGACTCCAGTGTGCACAAAGATCTTGCTGAAGTTTTTGTGTCGACCCTGGCAAAAGTGTTAGCGTTGTGTAATATGACAGAACACACCCTCGGATACATTTAATCACTGACTAACTTACAATGAAATGTAACAGGTCGGGAGCGCCACGTGGCCAGTCCTTTGCTTTACCTGCGTGAGTGTGCCGTGGTAAGCAAAGCCGCAGGCGCGGGCGCAGACCAACACTGGTGGGTGTTGTGACGGTACAGGACAGCAAAACGCAAAAATCACATAGTGACACTGGCGACAGTGACAACACCAGTACGCTGCCCACCTCATTGTCCCTGCCACCACTGGTCAGTGAAGAACAAATCTGAAATATGCCTCCCTCTTACATATAAAAGACAAAATCCACATTCTATCATACACCATCCTTGTAAGGTGGACAAGATCCTGCGTAAAATGTAAAATCCACTCCATTTTGCACTTGAAGACATAGGTTCTCCAAACATTTACATTTTTTTTCTGAATAACGACAACTGTTATTTAATGTCAGGGTGGATTAAACCCTCTTGGCGCACTGACGGCATCATCAAGCAGTCCACTGTGCGTGTTGATGCACAGGATGTGACGTGCCAGGGGAACATCAGAAGAGCTTAGTCAACTCATGAATTAATGTTCCACGCAACAACAGGATTAGAAGCGTGGATGTTGTCATCTCCAATTGGAATTAGCCCGACAAAAGGCAGCGAAAGTGTGCTGTGAAGCAGATTAGCACACGCCTCTAAAAATATAATAGACCTTCGACGGGGAAGGAAGTTTGTCGGGGAAAACACGTTTGTTACAATTACAGGTTTGAACGTCGCTCGATGTGTGAGAGGATTAGCACGTTTAAGTGGATGCAGGAAAAAGTTTTTCAGTTTTTTTGGTTTTGTTTTGTTTTGTTTTAAACATGCTGCCACTGCACAGTGAGCTGCCTCGGTGACAGTGACTCAATGACTCGATGAATAGGTTTCTGCTTTTGTAGCCTCTCTTCCACTGCCTTCCACTCTATACTTCTTACGGTGCTCCTGGGGGTTTCTTTTTTACTGTCCTCGTAGTCCATAATGAAATTCCCTTAGACAACGTGGGTTCCCAGTGGCACAGTTTCACACCCCACAATCATTGTCCACAACTCAAAGTCGTTAAACGATTCAATGGGGCCTTGTGTTGTTCTTATTGACACCCATTTTCCCCAGCTGGAACATCGATTGACCAATTTCAGCTTTGTAGACAAGATAATGAATGCCGGAGTCACCTTTTCTGCTCTTGTGAAGTCAAACTGGATAATAAAGAAAAAATGAAAAGAAGTCATATTTGTTACTTTTCAAATAATCATCAAACATTGCAAACACATCCAGACTGAAGTTGGCTGCAGAGAATCTGCATATGTGAAATGTCGTGACTGAGTCTGTGTTCAACCAATTTCCAGAAGCCTCTCAAACAATGTATAAGCTTCTGGTGTCGCAGTTCACACATTCTGTTTTCTGCTGCAGGGCTGTGAAACTTTTTTTAAGTGTCTTCACACTTTATATAAACACTGACCAAGAAATGTGAAGCACTTTACCGTTAGCTCTTGCTCCATTTCAGCAAAAATCAAAGGCCGTGTCCAAGAATCGGGAGAAAAAGGGAAGGGCTGCTAAAACAGGGAATAGCAGGGTGCAGAATAGGTTCCAACTGTTTCACTCTCAGCCAATCGCTACTGAAATGAGGTCTGCCTCAATCGCTGGAGCTTTCAGAAAACAACAACAGCTAATCAGTCAAACAAAGCAAAAGTCAACAAATGTTTCGTTGACATAAATACAGAGCAGATGTTAAGCTCAAACTTGGCTTGGACACAAATTAGGTTGGAACACATGCAGATGTTGCACACATTCGGTTTGGCTGAATGCATATTATTCTCTATTGACAGCGACTAGCAGGTCCTCCTCTGTTTGTTTCAAAAGCTCCCTTTTAGTCCCACTATCAGCAATGTGTAATGTCATCTGTGGCTGTCGACGTAAATCTTGCCAGTTTCTTTTTAATTTCTCTACATGAGGTAGATTAAATTTAACAGCATCCTTTTCCTGAGAACTCACACATATTTGCAATTGTAGCAAAAAGCAAAGCAAAACCTAATAAATTACACATACGCACACACACAAACACAACATATTGTTGTACGTATTTACGCACAACAAATTGGATTGTTCTATTCTTAAATCAGGATTATGTTGTATTCATTTTTTAACACACGCACAACAATATAGAGTGATGCTGTACATGAAGAAAATGTTTGTTTAATGTGAGTTATCAAACTCACAATTTGAGGACCAACGTCTGCATTTGACTTTGCACACCACACACAGAGCCCTCTGTAGAAAAGCAGAGAAACTTATTTTTGGGTGTAACTGTGAATTATTGAGGAACAATTACTCTATTATTAAATGGCACCATCTGGTAAACATCAGAGAAGCACTGCACATCAAGTGTATGAGTATGAAAATCAGAGATGGGCTCATTTCTGCTGTATTTAGTGCCACACTGGAGAGTGTGTGTAACTGCTGTTAATAGAGAGAAACCATTCCGCTCAAAAACAGCCACCATTACACTTGGCGAAGCCTTTTGAGTAAAAAAAAAAAAAAGCACCAAAACCTTCAGTGTCACTAAAAGCCCATTAGCCCAAACAGCAGCCATGTCTTTAATTAGAGTTATATTTAAATGCAAAGTAATAAACTGTGTTTTATAAATCCATGTCCTCTTTCTGACAGCAATACTCACTGTACTCACTAGGTTGCAAGTGCGTAAAGCAAAAACATGACGCGCTTCTTTATCTGCCAAAACAAAAGGTAGAAAAACTGCGACGTCAAGACAAACACATCCCTTTTTACTGTTTAAAAGATAAAATCAAAGGCATGCACAGTTCAATGGCGACCCCTGTTCAGTGTTGCTCGACCATTTTTGGATTTGGTCTCGTTTTCGAACCTCCAGTCTTTGCTGTCATAAAGGTTTATTACTGGATATTGGAACCAAATCCAGGAAAACTTTCTTCATAAGAGACTCTCTGAGTCAAGATATTGGAGATCAGAGTTCATCCACCACTTAATGCATCCAGTCTCATACACTTTAATACTCCTCTGTCCATCAGTACTGTTATCAGGGGATCACGCATGGCAAGGAAGAAAAAAATAATCTGGCACTCTAGCAGCTGGCCAATATTCTGCCCTATTTTTGTGTCAAGGGACAGTAAATATGTATAATCTCTCTATCTCCATGTCCAGGTCAGCATGAATGTACCGCAATCGAAACCAATTATCTTAAATGACCTACAATTATGTGAACATTTTAGGTGCTTCATGTCCACCTTTCCCAGTTCTAAAGGTTTAGAGAATGAAGAGCTGCACAACCAGTTCAAACAACATACAGCCTTTTGCACACCGTGCACCCTCTTAACTCAAACTTTCAGCCATGATCAGTAATGCATGCAGAAGATGGTTTTGCATTGGGCCAAGACCTGAACACCCACTTACAACATAAATTGCCTTTCAAGAGTTGGTGGAGTGGTAGCGGTGGCTCGGATGATTTCTGCTTTCTTTTAAAATCCTCATAAAACCAGAATGGCCCCCAGGACAATAATATTTAATCATCTGTCTGTACTGCCACAACTGTCAGTCTATGGGAAGGAGAAAAACAATTGAACATGTACTTTGTGAGCTTGCAAATGCGGTTAAATTAACCAGTTTGGCCAATCATTTGGTCTGGTAGCCTAGCGGCACCAGCCAACCCTGGCACCATTAACACTAAAAGGCTGCACTGCCTCCACCTGTCAGAGGCACTGTTGGTTACAACATCTAGCACAGGAAGAACTTTGTGCAGAGCTCCTTAAAATATGTATTTTTCATTATAATTGGTACATTTGCTAATTATCTAATAACAAATATTTCTCACTCCACTTTTAACAAGACATGACTAGTTTGAGACCCCTCCAATGCTTTAAGGAGACCTGGTTAACCCACAAATCAATTACAGTCTTGAGCGCCACAGCTTCTTTTTTTCCACGAGGATTTTTAATACAACTTTATGATGTATTGTCAGCATATAACTGCAATTCCTGGGAATTATGCAGAAGCATTGTGGGCTCAGTTCAGTATCATTTCTGCAGACTGTTGAGCTATTCTGACTGAGAAAAGGGATATGTGAAGTTCTGAAAGTCCTCAGGCTGTCCGAGAATTAGATATTTTTTCTTCCTTTTTGCATTCCTTTTTCAGTACAGTTTTAAAAGTGTGGAAATGTCTTATCAAAAACCCCACGATGGGTTATCGCATAAAGTGAAGATTATAGGGGAAAATATGGAGGTACAGGGGCAGAGATTAAAAAATAGTCTTTAATAAATTATAGGCTTACTTGCTATACTTTTATTCGTTTATCCAATGCGTAAATCAATGCAATCATCAAATTTGAAAATTTGTCTGTTTAATCAATATGTATCTTAGTAGACATTATTACTGCATGAATTGAATTTCTTTTTGCAGCATTACCAGCACCAAAATGTTTTCAGGCACGTCGTTGTCAAAACAGCATATTTAGCCCTTTGTTTACAGCGCTCCATATGACTGTCCCCTGCTGAAAGTGATGCCTTGTTGTACCCACCACATGTCTGGAAGAACGGAAACAAGGTGGTCGTGTCAGATGGCAGAACAAACACACGGCTCGGAGTGTTGCAACCATCAGGTCGCAGTGCCCTTTGTGACACACAAAAGGCTGGGGGTGTTTTCTTGCTTGCTTGTTTTTCTCTCTTTTCCCCAGAACGGCAAGAACGAGTAAAAAAAGAAAAAAGAAAAGAAGACACACCTTCTCAGTTCAGGGGAAATTGACAGTCTAGAGACATAGACTGGTAAATAATAAATTTGTCTTTAAACGTTTTGGAGTCATCACGTCTTCGCTGAAAGAAGAGATTTTCCTGGAGGAAAATCCTGCTGTTGAATTTGAATGACTCAACATGATGATGCATTATTTTGATCTCTCATAGGGTGTTTTTTTTTTCCCCTGGATTTACTATGCCCTATAACTAATTTAGTATGCCATTTTCAGAATGAGATACAGTCAGGGTTCCTATTATAGCTGTTTATTTAACACAGTAGAACTCCTCCGCTCAGGAGTCTGTCTTTCAGACAGCCATTAGGTGTGAAGTCAACAATTACCCGCTCACACTGTATCCATCGGTGATTTATCACCCTGCATACCTTACATGTGGTGCTCCAAAGTCAATGTATGGAAATAATGGCCAACACTCTCCAAAACAAATTACCAACAACTACTTTGATACTTTTGTCGGAAGATAAATTGCTCCAGTGAAAAAATTAAATCACAGCATAGCACTGTAGGATGGTACTTCTGCGCTGTATACTTATTATTTTGAGTGCATTAGAGTGAAGTCACTGAGAGGAATGAGAAGATACAGTGCAACATGCACACAATCAGAACAGTGTGTGGAACCATGGACAATCCGTGCCTTCAATGCAAAAATTATTGAGTGCGTGTTGAAAACAGAAGTGGCATCATCATTAAATGTAATGGTAGCACCAGCAAACTACTAAAAGTTTTCGCTTCAGTAGCACACTGGAGCGCGTCATTGGTGGACAATGATGTGTTTTTGGTTGTTGAGGGATAAAATGTTTTGGCAATGTCTTTGACATAAAAAGTAGGCGTAATAACACAGGTTTGGAGTTAGGGACACAGCATCTGTTGCTGTGTTAGTTTACACAACTACAATCTGTTTTTCAACTAATATTCTTTTTCTAGTTGTTCTATAACGCTTGCGTGCTATTTCTGCCTTTTAAACAATTCCAGAAAAGGTGCCTGCCTCCTTTGCTGAGCAGCAGTGAGATGCCGGTTAATCCAATGTATATTTAATCAAGTTCACAACCTGCAGTTTCTGCACAGTGGAGGCTAAGTAAGGATAAGATGTACCAGGGTAAAGATGGATGATTCAATATTCCGATGCTCTCCACAGATTTGCGGGATTTCAAATGTTACTGCTCTTTTCTTGTCTCTTATGAAATATGCACTTTAAACTACAACTATGTTGTCTTCTCATTGAAACTGTAAAAACAGGCTGGAGACCACAAGGTTTCTCCCTGGTATACAATGTAGGAATCATCAGGTCTGAAGCGTTAAGTATGAAAGCTACGCTTAACTAACCATGAAGTTTTGTTTTATTGGCCCCATACAATGGCAGCGTGATTATTTTGGTGACGAGAAAACCACTTTTGACAAGACAAGACCATTTTTTGCGAAAACTGAAAAGGGATTCAATGACATGAATGCGTTTTTCCTACAAAGTCATTTTTGATTCTTCAAAAGCCTCCTGACCTTTAAAGTTGCAATATGTGGCTAAAACATAAAGTACTGGGTGACTCTGGCTACATAATGCTGTGTATTTTCTGTCTCTCTTTTTTGCAGGTGATAAATTCACTACAACGGCCTGCCAAGAAAACCAAAAAACTTTGTGATGCCCATGAAGGCTATCCTGTTAATTTTATGAGGGGCTTTCTTTCATCATCAGTTTTTTTGGGGGGTGTGGGGGAAGGGGGGTATTGTTATCGCCGTTATTATTATTTGCCGCCATCATTTCCCAGCACTGCCTACTTAAGGCAGGAGCTGTAAAGAAGACCTACGGCCCCTGAAGGAGGGGAGATATATGGCGAGGTGTGCCTTACATGACAAATGAGAAGTCTGGCCGCACTTATTTATGGCTACTTAAAACTGTCAGCAGGAGATGATAAAGGGTGACCGCTTGATTAGAAAGTTTAAGATCGCGCCAGTCCTTGCGACCCCTGACCGAAACAGATGAGATGGTAGGAAGTGGAGTCAAACAATGGAACAGATTTTCGTTTTAGTTCTTTTTCCTCTTTGTAGTTTGGATTTTTCGCAGACAAGAACAAGATGAAAGCAGCATATACGGATGCCAACCTGCCTTCAGAGACGTGTCTGTCATCATGTTATCTACTTGTTTTTGATCTATATTTGTTATGTGTGACACAGAGGAAGATGCTGATCCGGCACGTTCTTTCCTTCAAGTTCACAAATCAAGCACTTTGAGGTTAGAAAACACACAAACTGCAAAGTGAAAGGAAGACAGCGGAATGCAACGGAAGGCTCTCTGGGGTGATGGGTGAAGGAATTGATTTGGGAGGGGAGGAAAAAAATCAATTGGCAATGCCCTTCATTACTATATTATGATCTTGAACATTCACCATGTGGTCCCTTAACTGGTGATTGATGGAAATGGGAACTGCAGTTACCCCATTAATTTTCCACTTTTTTCATAACAATCAATCATGTTACAACCTAGATTTCTGTGTGTGTGTGTGTGTGTGTGTGTGTGTGTGTGTGTGTGTGTGTGTGTGGTGGGGGGGGGGGGGGGGTGGTGTCGCAAAGGGAAGCAACATGAATAGTAAATAGAGCTAATCAAGGTAAAGTTATTTATTGAAAAGTAAGTAAGTAAATAGAAATAATAAAGACAAAAGCTGACAAGTGCAAGAAATTAAAGCTTCACTGTTTCAATCTAGTGTGTCAAAACAAAACAAAAATGTACCTGGCTATGTCATTGTTTGGGCAACTTTACCCAGTGAATCAGTTCCGTGTTTAGGCCAGTACAAAAGCAGAAACAACGACCTGCAGGTCCTCAACTAACATCTCATAACCATTATCAAACCAAATCAACACATTTAGCTCCACCGTGTTGGGCCTCACAGAAATCAGAGGCACCAAGCCGCATCAATCAGGCAGTAGGTAGTGGATGTAGACATGACACGACAGCCAGGATTCAAGATTCTGCGGTTAAGAACAGATACATTTCAAATTGAAAAGGAGCACAGTTCATGACTGCCTTTAGCTCTCTGGCGTGATAGGTGATGGAATTGATATGTGAAAAAAATCAATTTGCAACCTCCTTCATCACTATGACTTTTACTTGAACGTTTCACATGTGATAGGAGAAAACTGCGGTTATCCCATTCAATTTCTCCCATTTCATGGCAAGAAGCACTTAACGTGATGGTGGATTGGCACCATTGTGCATCGTTCTTTGCCCGTCAAATGAAGAGTTAACATAAAAAAATTGAAAAGTTTAGAAAAAAAAACAATATTAAAGAAAACGATATGCATGAAACTACTGCAAGCAAAATTGTGCAGCAGCAGCAGCTGAAAGACAAATCTTCAGATACAGCCCCCGCCCGCAGCAGAGTACTTCGACGTTCGCCTTGTGGCCTCAGAATTTCACATGGCTTATCTGCCATCTTCTCTATTAAGTGGGTCTTGTGCTGCAGTGCAGTTAAGCAACAGTTCAAAGACTGATAGGCTCCCTCAGCCCGTCCTCCAAATTGCTGCCGCAGTGCCATCTCGTTAAGTGGATGCTTAAGTGTGGGTTTTGGTAACATGCGCTCTGTCAGGTGACAGAGCAGGATCTGGCTGACAGGTAGGAAGCCACGCACACCAATAAATACCAGCAATAACTCTGCTAGCTTGATCACAACTCAAGACAAGACAATCATCTCTCAGAGCCGCTGGACAAATTTTGAAACTGTGTTTTTTTTTTTTTATTGTTAGAGGAAACTTTTCCAAACTTTAAGATGAAGGATATAAAACTATAGTTTAATTTTCTACTGTTCTTTGAACTCGTCTTGCCATTCATCCCCTTGACTAATCAGCGATTTAATGTTTCGATGTAATGATAATTTAAAGTTCATAGCCGCTATCCTTTCATCTCATCATCTCATTAACTTCATTAATGGGCTTGCAAAGGGCAGTGGCAGCTGGGAGAGACACGGCTCTTGTCCCTTCTTATGGCCTTGTTGCCACCTTGTACCCCTGATGCCCTTGGTAATCCAGGTTGAGGTCTCTACTTTAAAAAGGTACAGTCTGTAGTATTCCCGCTGCTTATTCTTCCACTGAACCAGTCTTGGATTTGCTGAGATTGCATCTCGGTCACCGATTTTGCCAAGGAACAAAGAGAGCGCTGAGGAATTTTGACTCCCATTAAGCTTTGACACAAGTTGCATTTAACACTGCAGCACACCACTAACAACTAATATGTTCATAAAGGCATGATTGGAAATGTTGACTGTAAATAGTTGAAACAGACCTAAGATGGAAAGATATCTGCCAGTATTTCCTATTTCAGGTGTATATAAGATTGAATGTATAATGTTACATATGTATTCTTGTTAAATGAATGTTTTAAGGCAGTTCATTTTATTTATTTATTTACTTATTTTATTTATTTCCTGTTAGACCACACAACCCACTTGGAGCAGGCGGGGGATTAGAGGGCAAGGTTTTACCAGCCACAACATTGAACTTTCTTCGTGCGGTTAAAATTTGGAACTTACTTACACTAGCTGCACAATAAAACGTTTAATGAGGAAACGGTTGTTATGAATGTGTTGCATGCAGAAGTCATAAAACTCAAAGATGGGGTTATTTCTCTAGCTGGTTTAAATTATCACTACGGCTATAAATGAAGGAAATATACTGCCATCTTGTGGGATTGCAAGAGAACGTTAGCAGATGCTCCAAAGAAAAGAGTATTATTCCCTGAAGAATTATCATCATAGGATGGACCAACACCATAAGGAGTAGTGTGGCCAGAAAACCATAACCCCTGGCATGTTCAAGGGCAATTTATTTTTTGTGTATTTAATACAGTTGCCTTGGATTTTTAATATAACTGCACAAAGTTTTAAGGCCAAAGGCTCTGATCTGTGTCAAAACTATTCAAGAATTTACTTAAGCTGTACCATATTTTGCAGGGCAGCAGATGAACAAGACCTGATCGAGTTATTTTTTGCCACATGTTCCAAATACAGAATTTAATTAGAGCAGAGGCAGCTGCAGTCGCCCATAAAATGTTGTGACAATCCAGACTGAACCATGCAGCAGGAGTACAAGCTCAGTATTGTATCTGCTGTAAAGACTGGGCCATGTTTACGTGCATCCCAGACTCTTTATTGTGGCATGTTGTTGATCCCTGGTGGATGTAGAGCAAGGCCACCTCTTATAGAAAAAAATAAATAAATACTGATGCGCTCGCAAAAGGGAATCCCTTTGAAAGTTCTCGGATGTTGGGCTTTTGTTGTGAGCAGTCATCCAAATGTAGCAGGAATACAGGCAACAGCCAGCGTGAGCAGCTGACACATAATTTGCCCCTCAAGAGAATTCATTTAGCTGAGAGGCTTTTAGGTAACGAGAGTCCAGCACTGGGCTCAAAGTAAGATGTAATGAGGACTTTGGTTGCAATCAATGAACAGAAGAGCTCGATCTCAAGTTTACGCCTGTTTCACTTTGATTTTTGACAGCTTCATGGACAAAGTTGAAACTACATGAAATCCCTGTCTCTCAACGTGTCAAAACAAACATGAAAGCAAAACCAAAATTTGTTCAGACGCAATAGACAACCATTTAAGAACCAGTTAAAAAGATTGCGTTCCTGTAAACCCATTCAAACCCATTCTTCTTGCATCCCAGAGAAGTGGCCATGAAAGCACCAAAGGTTTGAATGACTCATTTTTTTATTTTTTTTATTTCATTTTCAAAAATTGTTTCTGTTTGTATGGACACTTAGTGGACTGATAGGGGTATTTTGATAAGGGTGAGTTTCTCGATGCACAACAAAGAGTCACTGTGTGAATTGTGCGGCTCTTCTGCTGTTCACTACCAGCAGGATGTGTTCTGGCTGTGCCAACAATGGCAGCAAAGATGCAAGTTAGAATGACTGTTCGTGCCTTGACGACAGAGCCAATGCACAGGGCCAATTATGGCATCATTTTGCTTGCTTGAACATCAGTCAGAGCGACGGGAGCTTATCGTTGTCACGCCGTAAAAATAAAGATAGAGCAACAAACGAGCGCAAACATATGGAGGAAAGCCGCAAATGGATCACTTTAAAACAAGAAATTCACTTGGTTTTAACATGATCATTTTATAGATCCTACAACAAAGTGTGCAGAAACTTGTTAGTCTTATCCACACCGTTTCCCTGTTCAGAAACAAGTTTAACGTCATTACAAATGGGGACACAATAGATATTTTTCTTTGAAATAATAAATAAACACATGGCCACCTTTATACATTTCACAATAAACCAAAGAAGAAACAGAAATAAAAGAAAAAGTTACTTCACTTTTTGAACTTTGTGTCACCCTCTCCCCAGACAATTGACTCGCAAAAGAAAATAAACTCAACACCTCTGACACTTGTGAAGTTACCTCTGGTGCTGGTCAATTGATTGTTTCCATCCACACAAATTAGGTTTCTGGAAGTGCAGCTGCGGGCTAACTGTCTCCCGTCTGAGGAATATGTCTTGTTTGTCAATTTGACATCAAGATTGTGACGCCCAGGACATTGACACTTTAATGATGAGTACACTTTAGAAAATAACTCCCAAAGAAACTGATTTTTTTTTTTTTTTTTTTTGCTTTGAAATATAGAATCAATGCACAGTTTGTACAGTGGAAAGAAGCACATAATGATAAATTGCATATTTATGTTTATTTCCAGGACCTAAACAATTAAAGTAACTTGCCGCACAGGCAGCACAATCAACCACTGCTCTCCCTGCTTAAGTCAGAGTCATTCAAGGCCCTTCTTCAGTGGCCTCAAGGCTGTTTTTGATTGCTTGGTTTTTGTACAGTCCTTGAATTCTGAGTCTGCCCAGTACTCAGGGCAAAGACTGGCCTGCAAAACCTCCACAGCCGACCTCGACTGGGTTGCAAAGGGTGATGAAGCCAATCCTCTGACTGTCTGCAGCTAGGTCAGCATATTGAGCCCTTTTTCTCTCCTGAGCCTCCCCGATCCGGTCTTCCCAGGGGATGGTCCGTGCTAACAAGACCACCGGCTTGGTTGTACTGGACATTAGAATGATGTCTGGTCTGTATGAGGGTGAGAAAATGGCTTCAGGAAACCTGAGCTATTTCCCCGAGGTCAACCAAGGTACTCTCTCACTGTTGCTAGTTGCCAACTGTGCAGCTTGGGAGCTGGGTTTCTCTCCAACCCAGAGGAAAGTGATGGTCGATTGTGGGGGGTGGGAGGGACGTCACAGAATGTCCGTACAAGGAACTAGTGAAGCTTGATCGACTGCGGCACTACCCAGGAGATCTGTCTACCAGTCACATGTTTCCATCTGGTCCAGGGTCACGAGGTTGCCCATTCCCACCGCTGTGCTGAAGCGAGCGTCTTACACATCTGGATGCAGCTCATGTGAAAGCACGTACAGGTGAATGACCCTAGTTTTGCACACTCAGAAGCCACAATACGCACAAGGTCCCTGCACCAAAGCTCTTCCTCTGCCAGAAAAAAATTATAGGGCACACTGGTCCATTTTACCAAAATGTCAATCTAGCAACTTAAAATGACACTCAGGAGTTTGGGTGGCCCCGAATGTTTGTATGCATGTCTGACAACATTGAGGTATGCTCTTCTGGGATCTCCTCCCAGATTTGGACCATGGCATCACTGATTTATCACTCATTTATTCTCCATTAACTGCCTGTTTACTCGAGCCACATGAGGTCAGGCATCGTTGCGCACCAGGAAGAAATCAGGTCCTGCTGTATCAGCATAGGTTCTGACAATGGGTCCAAGGTTTTCATCCCAATATCTAATAGCAGTCAGGTGATCGTAATCTAACTTGTAGAGGTTTGCACGTCCTTCCAGGGATATACCTCCCAACACCATCAGTGACCTACCACCAAACTGGTCATGCTGAAAGATGTTGCAGACAGCATAATATTCTCCACGGCATTTTATGGCAAATCTACAAGTTTGAACTACATCCTTAACAGAATGATGACCCTGAGGTAAACTAATTTCAGACAATTAAACCTGGGTCTTAGAAGAGATAACACTCTTTTGCAATAAAGGTCAGGATTTATTACAAATGCATCTTGTGTTGCCCAATTAAGAATGTATTCACTCCTTGTTGAAGAGTGAGTGACATGGCCTCTGCTGATGCACCGCCAAGGATTCCCCACAAGAACAATCTATGCGGCAGAGAAGCAGGCCAGGATGTCTAGTTAGCACCTCGGCGGCAGTTCTGTGGTTCGTCATGACTGGAATGAAAACTATGCAGCATGACATTTCATCAATATAAGGAAGGGAGGCTGAGGGGGTTTAATGTCTAATCCAGGTGGTTTATGTGGGCTCAGGCCTACTCAAGAGCCTATTCAGATGCATTAGAGGTACTGCAGATGGAAGGACAAGCATGACAGGACATTGGCACCATGTGGACCATGTGCTCATAGATTCTAGGAATGTCCTAGAAGACACGGACACAACTTGTTTGTGCACATATCATTGAACAGAAGAAGTTCAAAAGTTGGACCAAAATTTACTATTTGAACCAATACACCACAGCAGATTGGGCACAATGTCAAGTTTTGCTTAAAGTCAAACTGTGCTAACCTGGGATGGGAATATGAAACACAGTCAACCCACTGAATTTTTCCATTTTAGGCAACCCCAGACTGAAGAATTAGGTCTGCATTGGTAGACGTCTCCTCATCACCCTCAGCTGTTGGACTCAACTGTGCTTCGAGCTGAAAGCTAATATTAGCATGCTAACCAGTTTACACTAGGTGTCATGTTAGCATGGTGCCGTGATGCTGTGGTAAATACTTGTATCACATGCTCAAATGTATTCAAGACAGTAGTTGTTCTTCAGGAGCACAGCATACCGAGTGATAGACAGACGGAGTGCTGCAACCACTTGTCGACCAGTGCTGCTAATGCGACAAAAACACAAACCGGTTTCCATGGGGAGAACATTGCCGAATTAAATGTAACAGCAACTGCAAAAACAAAAGGGTTATCATACATCAACTGCTATTTCTTCCTGCAATAGAACATCCATATTTTCTCAGACCAAGTAAGTCAGTGGTCCAATTTTATAGCTGGATGTGGATCTGTAATTGCTGACATTCTTGTTCCTGACCTTGGAACCGTTAATGCCTTGTTCTTTCCCCGACCTTCCTTTTTCCAAAAGGAAAAAAGCTGCCCCAGTGCCCTAATCAGAAGAGGCCAGATGAATGTCAGAGCCTCGATTATGTAACACATTGTAATGTAAGAAGAACACAGGAGATCACGTGTAAGTGACTTGTTCACAACAGGTAATCTTCAGGAACAAGCGATGGTTTCAAATTAGGTATGAACACGTAGAGAAGGCACTTGACAAAAAAATGTCCGTATTTTTTTTTTTTAAGTGTATATACAGACATACTGATGGCATGTGACCAAATCACATGCAAGTACTACAAAACATTTTGGATCCAGAAGTAAGTTTACAGTCAGAGCTTTGCAAAAATAAAGAAATTACCATTTGTGGCGAAAAGTACAAGGGAGTCACACCATCACAGAAGCCCATTTAGCGTGGTAGCTAATTTTAGGATTGTTAGTTAGCCAACCAGCTTAGCTCTGACAGTATTAATTTGGTTGTGTCTGTTTAAGGTGGAATGAAATGTCTTAGTGTCTTTACTGTCTGTTTGCAATTTAAATTGCTTATTAAAGCCTGAGATGACAAGTCAGATTTCAATCTGAATATCTTATTACATAGTATTAATGAATGACTTATCGGGAACACAACGTGGAACTAAAAGAAACCCTTAATCCCTGATTATTACCCTTGACAGTTGTGCACTTATGGTATGTGTTACACACTGTTACTGGGAATCAGATCCTTTACGGCCCATTTAAAAATCACAGAATCATTTTATTGTCAGCACAGTGTGAGACTAGTGTAAAAGTTGAGCATGCTGTCATCACGTATGACCGCGGCGAGAGACACACTTCAGCACTAACTTGCGACCGGTAGCCCTGCCTTCTCCACCAGGCTATTCATCCCTCTTTACCTCATCCTGCACAGCCCCCAGCACACCACCACCCACCGCACTTCCCCTTAATAATAACCCACACAGCTTTGAGCATCCATCTGCCTCCACTCGACACTCCCAGTCTCAGTCACAAGCTTGCAGGAGGCAGCCGAATCAAACGCCTCTCCCAGGGGATTTAATATTCAGCTCAATCCAGGGGGCAACAAGTTTTGGACCACATCTATGTAATAGGACAGCGTCTCGCTTTCTATCCCGAGCACAAGGACACAGCAGCTGACAGGTAAACCCCTCTCCGTTGATGTCACTGCAATCACTGGGTTCTATTCAGCCAGGTCGGACTTGACTTCTCGGTGACTTGATAACAGTTGATAAAGTCATAAGAGTGAAGCAGCTGAAGTGATTGGAGGGAAGCAACGAGTCTGAGGACTTGTTTGAGGGCTTGTTTATGGGCAACTGACTGGAAGTGATAGCGTTGTGTTTGTAGGTGATTGAATACTGAATCAGGTTTTCTTTAAGTGCCTTTAAGGCATCACAATGCACAAGCAGGTCTGACATCAGTGCAATCGTGTTTGCCTGAAGCGACAATTTAAATGTTCAAAAGTAACTTAGATGATATTTCTATTGCTATATCTGACATGTCTCCCAAGTTATGACATTATCACCGCTTATTTACATTCTGATATACCTGGAGCATCTATTTTTAAGCAGTATCCTTTTCAAAACTGAGATTGTAGGTTTTGCATTGGTCTGCTTTTAAGATTAGAGTATTTTCAACAGTAAGAAAATACACAATACGTGTGAAAATATATAGAAGACATTCGATACAAACTTCAGAGGACAAAGATTTTCACAACAGCCGGTAAAATGCAGTAACTGGTCCCAGTGGAGCCATAAAGAATCAAGTTTCAGGAAGACATGAGGATGACCTTGGACACGCACAACAGATGTGGAAGTTTTACCAGCTTTGCAACCTTTGACTCAAGCACATATTGGATCCGTCTTGACTGCAACAAAAAGACAACTTTAGAATCTTATGCAGACATGTGCCAACAGGGCTTGTGTGGTTGTCACAGCTCATAGCTTCAGAAACTAAATGCCCATTAAAAGGCATTGCCTCTAAATGTCACCATCACTTGCGAGTGTCTTATCTCGCAATTAAACAGGAACATAGCAGTGACAGACGCAAGTACAGACATATTGCATTTTTGCACATCCAGTCTTGTAAACATCACTGCACATAAAGTCTATGCTCTTTGCAGGCTCAGACGCTTTACTGGGCACAATGTGGAAAGGAGGGAAGAAAGGTTCTGGCAGAAGACAAAGTACAGTATTGTTTCATTCTCTTTAATTTCATTTTCTGATTAATTTAAAGAATACCAGAAGACTGCATTTTTTTTTTCCAACATAGGTTAATGTTGTTGCTGTTGGTTTAAAATGGAGCTTTGCTGTCTTTTACTTGCATACCCTTTTCTGTATAATTTTATCAAAGTTTCTAAAGATATGTTGTAGTATTTTTTTGGAAGCATAAGAAGGTAAGACCTTCCTATTGTGTCAAGCGGATCCTAAGACATTGTATTTGGCTGCTGTATTTGAACTAAAACAACTGAATGTGACTTCAAACCTTTGACTGAACTGAAAACAATATAAAACAACTAACAGGAGACAATTTTTTTCCTCCTGCCTCCTGCCCCCACCCCAACATCACCAACCCCACCCCTAAACAAACAAAAAAGTTCCAGTAAACACGTTTTACATACCCTGTAATGTCCTCCAGATATATCCGCTCATGCACTTTTCAAAATGTGTGGTGTTTTTTTTTTCCCCTGCGCAGATTTCTCCATCGTCCATCAGTACATTCAGCGTTTTAATGAGGTGTCTGGCAACAAGACAGGTGAAATAAGATACATGGCCTTCTTCCTGTTGTGTGAGGTCTTCATGCATTACTGTACTGCATGAGTACCATGCTTTACATTTATTACAGTGAAAAATGGAATGCACGGTGAATAAAACATTAGGCCTTATTGAATACCACGTCTTGTCTCCCCACCGATGACCTTAAATATGTATTTACCTATATTTCAAATCAATCATCCCCTTGATGCATGTTTGGCAGCCGCGGTCACTCTTTGATTTCCCCCTTATCATAATAATCATTAATCCTTGGATTAATGTGGTTCCTTATTAAACCCCTTCAGTCATTCTCTATGTTTGCACGTCAAAAACCTCCCAAGAAAATGCCCTGCAGTGAAGCAGGCTGATAGAGCAGCTTTGAAATGCCTCAGTGAGTTCATGTAAGGGTTGCATTCACCGGGGTTGGAGAGTATATAAATATATGGAGTTGACAAATGTATCGACTGAGAAAAATCAAAACAATATGAATAGCTATGGCAGTATTCCAACCAGTTTGCTGCCAAACTGATGATTCAAACTTAATAATATGAATATTCTTCATAGGCATGGGAATCTTTTTTTTCTTTTTATCATATCCCAATGTAAAATAAGTCAATACCAGGCTGATTTAAAAATAAAAATGAATGTGTGTTTGTTCTCTTGTCTGTTCTTCACATAATGCAGTGCAAAAATATTGGATACATTGGATACATTAGGCATATTTTAACATTATTCCTAATGCCTACTGTGGTGTACTAGTAGTGTGGTGTAGGTATTGTAGTGTATATGACAGGCAACGCGATCATTAACATTAAACATATCTAAAAAGACTGAAAACACGATTCATAATCCATCTTCATGACTTGTCTTGTGTCCATATCTTTGTCAATGCATCTAATATAGATACAGAAATAACCACCTGCAGTGTGCTGACACCTGCTGGCAGCCAATAATCCAATCGCATTTTATTATGCTGACTGACCGTTTGTTTGTTTTATTAATTTGTATCTACTTTGCTGCTTTTGTTTAGCTATAATCAGAAGAACATCCAAGATTCCTGGAGTGCTAATAACTCAGTGTGTGACAGAACTGCCAGACGGAGCAAGCACTCCAGACTTTCAGTGTAAAGTCGAGCCAATAAGTATATCACAAGGTGGGCCTCGCCTTCGCAGACCCCTACACCTCAGTTGAACTTATTGCAGTCATCTAAGCAAAAGCAATGTATTCAGTCGGTGTAAAAACACAGTTGTTTCTTTTGGGCTTCAGGAAGAACGGCTATATTTAAAGCCAAAGTGACAGGGACTCCAAAGCCAGAGGTGTCATGGAGACGGACCAAAGGAACACTTTCAGACAAACAGAAGTTTCAGAGTAAATATGACAAATCCACTGAGGAGTACATTCTGCAGGTGAGTGACTAATGACCAGGCCGATGGGAGCAATCGCCAAGTTAATCGCCAACGACCTGAGGAAGAATGAAAAGCTTCCATTGGGTGACTGTCCACATCCTGTACTTTTTAGATTAACAAGGTGTCCGCTGATGAGACCGACACGTACAAATGTTGTGCTGTGAACGAATATGGAAAAGCCATCAGCACAACCACCTTGACTGTGACAGACAGTAAGATGTGACAGTGTTTAATAATACTTAAATGGAATAGATTTCTGGGTTCCCAAGTCTACAGCTAGCTTTTGAATTTTCCCCCAAAACTTTACATTGCTTCCATTCTCTAATGTGATCCTTGTCAAATGAAGCCCTTGTTAAACAGCCATGACTCCAAAAACTAAGCTGAAGTTGTGAGAGATATTCTTTTTGTATGTTTACAGCTTTGTCAGATCCAACAGACTTCCGGAAATTGCTGAGGAGAAGGTGAGACTGTTGTGGAGATATGATATTCCCTCTACCTGAAGATGTTTGGCACAAAAAGGACTTAATCTATTGTGTGTAACACCTTTAGCAAATTGGAAGAAAACCAGACAAAGCCAGCAGATGGGGAGCGTGATAAAAAATTCTGGGACGCGATGCTGAACGCTGACAGCAAAGACTATGAGCGCATCTGTGCCGAGTTCGGCGTTGGAGACTTAGATGTGATCCTCAAGAAACTGGAACAGAAGAAGAGGGAGCAAGCTCAAAATAAAGACCTGGTAAGAAAACTGTCAGCACTGAAAGTAACAGTGTTGTCCCCAGCTATATCAGCAGAATATAAAGGTGTTACAAAATGAAGCAGCTCCACTTATCATTTCAGGTTAGACATTTGCCAATAATTACTAATGGTAACTGATCGATTTTCAGAATCAACACACAAAATCAGCATACAATGTTGAATAATCATATTTCTGCAAAGAATTTAATCATAGCAAGCTATTTCACTGACAACTACTAAATTTATCTGAAACCTGCAAGTTTGCAGTTGCACACATCATTTTATTTTGGTATAATGTCAAGATTCACAATGAAAAGAAATATTGAAGTGAGTTCTCTGTGTTACTGGGCAGGACGGTGTGAAAGCAGGCGGTGAAGGGGCAACAGAGGTAAACAATTCAACAAGTGCGGAGATGGCCAAGGCCTTAAGTATCATCAGTATGCTGCAGAAAAACACAGGACAGGACGCGATGGATCTTACGGAAGACGATCTCCTTCTTCTGACAGACTTTAAGCGTAGGTTGGGCAGGGGAGGGCAGATTAACGCAAATGGCATCAGTCAGGAGAGTCTTAACAGGCACATTTACTAACGGCTCTGTTTCGATTTGCAGTCTCCGACCTGGAATTTGTTATAAAAATTCAGGAGATCCAAGCTCAAGAGGGAGACGACGCCCTCTTTGAGTGCGTCCTGACGCACCCGCTGCCCAGGATCACATGGAAGGGGAAGGGCAGCGTCCTCAAGGACGGAGAGAAATACAGCATCGGTGTGTCCACCCACAAACTGATCCACAGGCTGATGATCAAGGACTGCACGCTGCAGGACAAAGGAATCTACTCTGCCGAGAATGGCAGCACATCCTGTAGTGCCTGGCTGGTCGTAGAAGGTAACACCTAACATCACCAGCATGGTTGATGACTTCTCACAAACCAAGCTCAAATCATGAAATGTGCGTGTGTGTGTGTGTGTGTGTGTGTGTGTGTGTGTGTGTGTGTGTGTGTGTGTGTGTGTGTGTCCTGTGCTCTACATGTATCCTCCAAGCTGAGAACGGTCCGGCCTCTGCTGGCAGGAAGACGGCTCGTAAATCTACGGTGGCTGGTGGGGCACAGATCGATCTGGAGCAAGTGGCTCGGGAGCAGCAAATCAAAAACCGAAAGCAGATGGAGGAGATTCTGGCGTCGCTGGTGGCAAAACACGGAGAACAACTGGGAGACAAGTTGAGCTTACTGAGACTAGGTGATGGCCAAATGAACGGCATCAATGGCACCGATCATAGCTGCGGAACAGGACCCACAGCAAAAGGCGGAGCAGAAGCGACTGTAAATGACACTGTGCACCAGAAACAAGGCAGATCTGACCAAGGAGAATTTAACAAGGTAACAGGTAAAGTTGATCGACGCTCTGCACTGCAGTAAGTAGCAAAACTATACTTCAAATTAATAATGTAGGTCAACTTCAGCTTCATCAATGACTGGACGTAATCATAATTTTAAAAAAATGGGAACACAGGAATATTGTGATGAGGATGATGAGGATTACTCCATTACATACTTTCCATTTCTCTGATTTTACTGGACAAAGGTTGGCGTCTTGACTGTTTTTTTGTTTTTTCTGAGCAGACTCAGGCGCAAAGGGAAGTGATGGTGAGTTCAGTTCAAATGATGCAACCACTGATGGAAGTAAAGATTCCACTGGATCGATCAAACGGAAAAAACACGCTAAGAAGGTCAGATGGAAAGAAAATGAAATTGGTAAGGAACTATTGACTGCTTGGTATCACAGTAGTCCCTCATCATAAGTCCGAAGGAAAGGGAAACGTGCTTCAGAAAGCTACATCATTCACAGCACTGTGGAATATTTTTCATTAAGATGTAAACGGATATTACTAAAATCAGGCTGTTCATTTTGAAACCTTTTATAGAAACCCTTGGATATTGGATAGTTTTAGGGCAAACTTCTGTTATTGCATATTGTGAAAAATAATGTGTTTCCCAAACAGATCCGAGTGAAGAGGGAAGTCAAAGTGAAGAAGGAAGTGAGAATGAAGCAAGTTACAGTGATGAGAGTGAGACAGAAAACATAGAGAATGGTAGGAGACCTCTGGTGGATCGTATGTGCACTGGCATGTATTCTATTATTTTTCTTAGTACTCATTCAGTCTGGCAAAATGAGCAACGTGTGTGTATATTGAGGGTGGGGGGCGTGGATTTCCAACATTTTGCCTTACTGCCATCGTCATTCTGGGGAAAAATGAAATTTTATTTCAAAAGGTGAAGATTCAAAAGATCACAAAAGGCGAGGTGGAAAGAAAAATGGTGCTGGTTCAACCAAAGGCTCGCAACGTAAAAGAAAAGGCCGACTGATAGAGGATGCGCTGATCGGTAAGCAAGCTCTCTCTTGTCCTGCTCCCCAAACAAATAGATTACGTAGTATTTTTGTCTGATAATTGTCGAGTGGCCAAACAAACCCGATGATCCAGCTGGTCTTGTTCCACTGGTGCTTACGTGTATACTTGTTCACACAGCCTCACAATTCAGAACTTCTGTTCAATCAAATTCAATTAACAGTTTGTGTTGTTACTTTGCACTTCAATAACAAGGATGCGTTTGCATTCCTATGCAACTTACACATGTCAGCAGTATCAAAGAAAAATCTTCATAATATATCAACAATACAATTATTACTTTTTTGTAGGTAGCATACCATCCAAAATATATTCTCCTACTGTGAGTCTTTTAACAATTACAACCATTACATGCCAAGAGAACCACATCTGCTGTTCTTTCAGATCCTGGGGTTCATTTCATCTGCGGTCTGTCTGACGTCAGTGCTATTATCAATGAGAGTGCCGAGCTGACGTGTAAGCTCAGCAGTGAGGACTGTGAGGGAGTGTGGTTCAGAGATGGCAAAAAGGTTGGTCAGAAATACTAAACCAATCGTTCTGGTCAACGCGGACTAATTTCATGTGTAAAAAGGCAAGCTGACAATCAGAGCGTAATTACACGCCAGTGGCTTTGGGTCAACACTGTGAAATTAAATGAAACGGGCAGCATGTCCCCAAGACCATCCTTCCTTGAGTCATAAAATAGCTCGCGTAAAAAAAAGACCAAAGACCAAGAAAAAAGGACAAAGTACATATGAAAAAACTTCATAGCTGTCCAGAAAACAGCCTAGAAGAGTGCAACTATCAAAGAGTCCAATGAGTAATAGAGATTAAACCACTTCCATCACTTTCACGGTTTCAAGACCATTGACATTTGTCAAACCCTACCCCTAAATTATTATAAAAAAATGTAATTAAATTTAAAAAAAGGTAATGAATAAATGAATGCCGGTATTTTTGCATTGTTCATGTTTGTCACCTATTTTCATCTTCCCCGATTAGATATCACCAGACGATCATTTCTCAATCACAAAAGATGGTGCAATTCACAAATTGCTCATAATCAAGTGTGAGGAGGAGCTAGCTGGGAAATATCGCTTTGAGGCCGATGGTCGTAAAACAGAGGCAATGATCACAGTTAAAGGTCTGTAATTGTCCGGTGACAAAAATTATGTCTTTTTTCACATTGGGGTTAATGACACAGAACAACTTGGAATGAAATGTTAGACCCTTGAATGACCAAAGCTTCCCTCCACCAGATCCCCCGAGGATTTACACCGAAGACCTCAACGCGTTTACTGAGCCTTTGACAGTGAAAGTGGGTCACAACGCCATCTTCAAAGTGCAGTTTGTTGGCCACGAGCCCATCAAGGTGCAGTGGTACAAGGAGGGGGAGGAGCTCCATGATGACAGCAACACAAAGCTGGAGAGATGTAGCGGCCAGAGCCGCCTGCTGCTGAGCAGGTGTCACAGAAAACATGCAGGAGAGATCAAGATAAAGCTGAAGAACGAACACGGTTTCACTGAGGCAACGAGCCAGCTGATGGTGCTCGGTGAGTGAGTTGCGTTCAATGGCCTTTTCTCTTTTGGGTGAAAATAGTTTCACACCTCTATCTCCTTCCGTTTCCTGGACACAATAAACTACTGTCATAGACACTTAACTTCAAGAAATCACTTTGTTACTTGACACATGTAAGATCTATTTGGAGAATCACAGTTACGACAATCACAATCTGAAGATTTGACTTGCCAAATTTGGCAAGGAGAGCAAAACCTTGAAACAACTAAAAAGCAGTTGTGAATTGAACTTTTTTTTTCAACCTTTCAGACAAACCCACTCCTCCTCAGGGTCCTACAGAGGTGACCGAAAGCTCAGCTGTGTGCATTGAATTTCGGTGGAGGCCACCAAAGGATGATGGAGGCTCTCCGGTGGTTAACTACATCATGGAGCGTCAGCAAGTGGGACGAAACACGTGGAAGAAAGTAGGGGAGATCCCCGGAGTTCCAACCTACCGAGACACAGATGTGGACCACGGCCGAAAATATTGCTACCGCATACGGGCCGTGACCGCAGAGGGGACAAGCAATGTGATGGAGACAGATAAAATGCAAGCGGGCAAACTATGTGAGTCCAAGAACAACTTGTAAGAGATAAACTTGACTTTGGTTCATCCAAAACACAACAAGATACAGAGAACCAACTACAGCCACCGTCAAAAAACACATCACTCCATTAGCTGTCATGCTGTTTGGTGCAAAAGAAAAGAAATTACAAGGAGCTTTTTACTTGCTTTTGCACAGAAAGTAAGCTGTGTCTAAAATCAGTGCACAACACAGCAAAGACAAAAAAAAAAAATGTTGTCTACATTCCAAATCATACAAAAAGCAAACAAACTGGATTGAAAAAATAAAAACTATTTCCAGTTTGTGTTTATCTTAAAAATGGGTGGTGGGCGGGGGCTCATTTACACGAACCAATGACGAATGCTATCTATTGTGAAAGCGAAAATACCTTTATAAAACTTTACTGAATTATGTATTTGTGTATTTAATATATGTATACTGTATTTATGTATCTCTAAAAGCTTCATAACTTATTTCGAAGGCTTCATTTCCAAATCAAAAGATAACGACAGTGTAGGGTGACCATGTTTTAACTCCAGAAAACCACAACACTTGGAATGCCGGCAATGAGATACTCATATTATACTCGCAAAAAAATCTATATATTCCAAGTGTGCCTTTTCTGCACTGTTTGAACACAGTTTTATGATTTAATTAAAAACAAATGAAAACAGGACGTCCAGGTCGGGCCGTGAAAACGGGACATGTGTAGTGTAACAACACTCACCAGCTCACGGAAGTAACGCCATTTGTGACTCGTGACGTCAATAACTGGTGTGATAAAAAATATATTCCGTTATTGTTTCTGGTTTGGCCCGGATGTAAACATTGCACCAGACGCTTCACTTGTCCAACTTCCGGCACAGGTTTACAGATTTAACGCACCTGTTCTGAGTTGCTCTGATTAAAAGTCACTACTGCCCCCTGCTGCTCAGCACGACACCCTGCCACTAGTTTTCCTCATTCTCTTCTTTTCTTTTGCTCAAGCTCAGTATTTGCTTAAACCTGTGTATATTATTGCTTTGAAAACAAAAAGATTTGATGCAAAAGAAAAGAAAATTAATTACATTTTGTCTGCTTGTTGCAGCTTTTCCTGGCCCCCCAGCCCTTCCAAAGGTGGCCAGTGCCTTTAATGACTGTATCACCCTTTCATGGGACTCCCCAAGTAACAAAGGTGGCTCTCGTATCCTGGGTTATATTTTGGAAAAACGCAAGAAAGGCAGCAACTTGTGGACTGTTGTCAATGCCATGGATGAACTCATCAAAGGTCTGCCTTTTCTTTTCAGTTTGGTTCCATTTCAAAACACTGCTGCATGACACTAATTGTTTCGTTGAATTTTCTTCCAGAAAGGACATTTGCCGTAAAAGACGTTGTGGAGGGAATGGAATATGAATTTAGAGTCACAGCTATAAATATCTCAGGTGCAGGTGAATTCAGCAGCCCATCAGAGTTTGTTTTTGCCCGGGATCCCAAGAGTAAGTTTTGAATTTCAAAATTGTACACGGGACTATTTATTCGTTTTTTGGGGGGGAGGGGGTGGGGACACCTGTGCATTTTAAATAACTGTAGGAATTATCTTGTGTTGAACAACTTTTGATTGTGTGTCCCAAAGAGCCTCCTGGTAAAGTGACCGGCCTGAAAGTGACAGAGACCTCTTACACTCACCTGGTCCTGACTTGGATGAAACCTGAGGACAAACCAGGGATACAGGATGAAGCAAAGGGATATTTTGTGGAGATACGGCAGGCAGACTGCATCGAGTGGTCCCGCTGCAACACCACCACGCTCATCACCACTACCTTTAGTGTGAAAGGCCTCAGGTCCATGGACATGTACTGGCTGAGAGTGATCGCAACCAACGACGGTGGGGAGAGTGCGCCCCAGGAGCTGGCTAACTATGTCATTGCAATGCCGTCACCTGGTATGTGAACTTACCTTTGGCAGTCTGTTCTGCGAAACCCCAACAGCTTTATTTATGACAGGTTGGACACAACAAAATATAAAAAAAAAATATAAAAAAAAAACGCTATATGATGCAACAATGATTTGACATTAACCTTCGGGCTAAATCAAACTATTCCCTTATGGGAAATCCTACATCATATCGCTTATGTGAATGACAAAAAAAAAATGTACAGAAAATTCTTCAAATAATGCACATGCACATTATAACAATGGTTTCCTTTCAGATAGTGTCAACTCAACTCATCTTCACAGCCTTGACATGTCCAAATCTGATTAAACTATGCAGGATTTCAATGTTGACAACATTTCAACATCGCCAAAATTACATTTTTTATTTTTAATGTGTGGGCTGTTTTGTTGTTGAACATTCACATGAACAAACTTTTTAGAAGAGATATGAAGCCATCTTCACGGGGCCACTGGTTATAATGTTTCAGTTGATTGGTGTGAGTTTTGAAAGCAGTTCAATTTTACGGTGTCTACTCTGTGTGTATTTTTTTTTTTTTTGTCAAAGATTTCAAACATGAGCACTTGACCACTGATCATTTCTTTTTCACACTTCAATATAACCCTGTTGCACCTTTCATTGATCTTCTTTAATGTTTTAGTGAGGCCAAAGTTCACTACCCGCAAGATGAAGAGCTTCATGGTGGTCAAGGCAGGAAACTCTGTCAGGATCACAATAAACTTTGAGGTCACGCTTCACCTTTTTTAATGATTTCAGTGTTTTCAACAGAAGAAGAAAAAACATAAAGTGTTCACATCCAAAATACTGAAGTTGTTCCTGATGCTCCTTTTTTTTTTTTTTTTTAAAGGCCTCCCCTCAGCCAGATATCATGTGGCTGAAGGACAACGTGCCGGTGGCAAAACGAGTTACAATCAGTAACTCTGATGGTTCGTCACAGCTGCTGATTCCCTCTTCTGAACGCTCCGATTCTGGCATCTACTCCATTGTGGTGAAAAATCTTGTGGGACAGGAGACATTCAGCACAGAGGTCCGGGTCACAGGTAAAACAAAAAATGCTTCAGACTGTGTGTGAGTGCTGTGCTGGGCCACAATCAAAGTTACAATTACCTAGACATGTTTTGTTTTTTGTTCTTCCAGATGACCCAAAGCCACCTGGAGTCGTGGATCTGGAGGAGAACGTGCCAGGAACAGTTACGGTGATTTGGGAGGCTTCTCCTGACGAGAAACGTGACGACCGGCTCCACTACACCGTCTCCAAATTGGACTCTACCAAGCGAATGTGGTCCACTGTAGCTGACAGACTCTTCAATAACAAGTTCACAGTGTGCAATATCATGCTTGGAAGGGAATATAACTTCAGAGTCTATGCCAAAAATGACATGGGCATATCAGCACCCTCCGAGTCTCCCACCTGGTGCATGGAGAAGAAAAAAGGTGACTTTGTTCTCGGTTGCTTAGTAATGAATCAAAAAACTCTAAAGAATGAAAAGAGGGATGTTTTCTTTGACGTTGGGTTTCAGCAAACACTGTGTAAAGTGACTCAAGCAAAAGAAGGGGGAAAAAGGAGAAAAATCCCCAGACATACGATGCGTTTCTGTTTTGCACCACTGGGGATCTTTAACTACAGCATATTCCCACCTGAACTTCTGTCTTGCAGAAAAGTTTGTGGTGAGCTTGCCGACCATGAGGGACTGTGACCTGCATTGCGCCCCGGCGTTCATCGTGCCGCTGAAGCTTCACATTGCACCCAAAGGCTACGAATGCCACATGAGCTGCGCGGTGAGCGGCAACCCCAAGCCTCGTGTCACGTGGTATCGAAATCACGTCAGCTTGAACACCAATACCAACTATTACATCTCCAACACGTGCGGGGTTTGCTCCATGTTGATTCTGCGAGTGGGGCCCAAAGACGTGGGCGAGTACACCGTCACAGCGGAGAACTCACTGGGACGGGCAGAGTGCTCCACCATGCTCAGTGTCAAAGGTGACAGAGAGGGAAAAACACGGCGGTTTGTTGGTTTCAGGGGCAAATGAAACACTAACACACATTTCCTTTACTTCCCATACAGAGTAAGGAGACTGTCATCACCCCCACTGAGAGTGCTTATTATAGATTACACAATAACAGCTGTACGCTTTGAAAAGATCCATGGCACTCATTCACAGGAGTGAAAATAAAGCATTATTCCACGTTTATGATCACTTTGTTTTTGTTGTTTTTTTTCAATCAAGATGATATTGTTTTTTCCTCTCTCAATACCATTTTACCGTAAGCTTCCAGCACAAGGAGCCCTTTATTTTTGCATGTTCATGTCTTGCGGTATGTTTTTTCAATTCTTATTTACTAAGAGAGGTTACTTGTAAGGCATAACCGAGTCTTAAAAGACTCAGTTAGACTCTTTTTCCAGGGAGCCCTTCAAACAAAGTGTTATCACGAACCCAAGTATTTTCACATTTAATTAAAATATACAGTTATCTCAAGCAGAGTATTGGCTTAGCTTAACTTTGTTTGAATACATTTTGGATATCTTTGGTTTAAAACTCTGAAAAGCTGCTAGAAGTATGTTGTGAAACTATGAAAGAAACATTAGCTCACTGGAACGGTTTGTCGATTTTAATACAGCTCGTCCAGTCCCTGAGCGCCATGAAGGCTGATGGGGTTTCACGTTCTTTAATGTGCCTGCTTTTGTGACAGGGTAGATAACAACCACTAGGCCTTGTAACTCATATCCAAGAGCATGGGGCAGATAGCAGATGAAGGTTAAAACTGAGATATGGGATCGGGCCTCTGTCCAGAATAATTGCTGATTCTGCAGAAGCTCTGGTAGAACTTTCTTGAAATGTATTATCCAATTATGACTCCAGCTGTAAGGCTTCCCTCAAGGGCACATCTAAGGGGCGGGAAGATGTCACGATTAAAGCACTAAGTGCAAGTGGAAGGACCTTAATGCAGCAGTGTTATACTTGTTATACTGTTGATATCATCTTGGCATAACTTCTGCTTACGTGCAGACTGGTTTGTCAAGCTGGCAAATAAAATAGGGGCAATCACTGACACCAGACAACAAAAACAATCTGGGTTATCCCCTATGACAAATTGAAACCACCCACGCTTAAACTTGCACTTGCACAGCTATTAAAAAAGGGCATCTGGTATCTGTAGTTGTGCTTAAACTCTGACCTGTAAGATCGTGTATGCCAGTGCTGGCATCATTTCGTGGTTTTCCCCTAAATTATTATTCAGTATGTGGTATTCATGCGCCAATCTGAGGTAGTATATTCAGAAATTGAGTGAGTGAATGCAAAATCTCAACATGGTCAAAAATTGAAAAGAGCCATGACTGGTTTTGGTAAAAAATCTGACAAATTATTTTTTGACTCGGATTTTCCTGAAACTCACTGGGAGGGCTGTTCTGAGTGAGTTCCACACATTAATAGTACGGCAAAACATTTTCCTTCCCCAACAGTGGTTGACTGCAGAAAACTGACACTCGGCTCCAACTGTAGATGCTGTACAAGTAGAAAACAATAGTATGTAGAAACACATTACGACAAGGTATAGGATGTCAAATTATAGTTATCAAATTATGATTATAATTTGAACATAGATTCATTTTAATCATTAATAATGTTAATGGGAAACCTTGGTGGAAAATCAAATATCGTAAAAACACAAATAATCATTTAAGAATAAATCAAACTTTTCAATTCTAAAAATTCTAATTCTACAAAGGAAAGGGCAGAGAGATTTTCAGGAGATGCAATCACGTTTACAGTGTTGATGCCATCAGTGATAGTAGTAATAGTTAGTGGTTACACACAGGTCAAAAAATGGTCCGTGCAGACTCACTTGTGAAGCCTCTGCCACACGCATTCTACTTTAAGCACTTACCTAAGCTAAGGGCGTTTTCTGGCACTGTAGCTAAACTGGTCAATTAGACAAAGTCGTGTGTAAAATGAGCTTCGTCGCCCATTGACTCTTCCACCTCGTCACGTTACCGGAGCACACTGCTGCCTGTGTTACAGTGGCGCGCCACCCCCCCCAGCTGCAATGGGACGGAAAAAATAGCGCACGGACTGGAAGCGAGATGACAGCGGCGCACATGGAGGAGCAGGCTCGGCCACGCCCCCTCCTCATTCCGCTTCCTGAATGGACGAGGGCTCTACTACACCTCCCGGTCCCATCCACACACTGCTCTCCCTTCTCATCAAGAACTCCACTCACTCACTCTCTCAGGCTCTCTCTCTCTCTCTCTCTCTCTCTCTCCCTCTGCACTTTAATGAGTCGTCTGTGGAACCGGGCCGAATTTTGAAGAAGGAGCCTCTCGAGGAAAAGCAGGTCGCCGCTCGCTTTTGCTCCACCGCGTCCGGGGTAGAAGAAAGAAGAACACCATCCGTCCGTCCCCCCCAGCTAGCTCAGAACATTGTGTCCTCTTCAGGCAAGATGACTGCCAAGCACCGCAAAGGCAAAGGCAACCACAAACACGGTGAGGACAACTTCTTCAAGAACGACGCGACAGAGACGGAAGTTCGCGGCGGGAGCGGCAACTACGCGCCGCACCTGGTTCTGCTGGCGGTGGTGCTGATCGGCGGCGCCGCGGGCGCCTGGTTCTGCCTGCAGCAGCAGCAGACCCTGGCCCAGTTGACGGACAGTTTCACGGGCATGCAGGTGAAGATGGTGAAGCTGCAGTCCTCCCACGAGGAAGTGCGCCAGTCCAGCAGCAAGGTAAGAGAGATCAAGCCGTTTCTGAGACCCCCACACCCAACTCTCCCGCCCGCCCCCTCCCCACCACCCACTCTGGTGCCAAAAGACACGTCCATTAAAAAGGCCTGAACGTGCACGGGCAGCAAGCGCGCGCTGCCACTGACAAGTCAGAGAGCCAAAACTTGAAGGCCTCTGCCAGGGCCTGTCAACGAGCTGTTTACAAATAAAACCCTCAAATAAATAATTTACAACTTCTGTGTTTTTCTCTGTCAGTCTGTGTGAGAACAGTGAGTCATTGTTTGCTTCAATGTAAAGGCAAAGATCTGCACGGTTCTGACTGGTTTGCCTAATGAAACCACCACACGAGTCTGTCTGTCCAGCGCACGCTTCCTGTGGTGTGCCTGAGCTAAATTTAATCTGTCATTTTGACACCCAACTCCAGTTCCTAGTCTGCTCCCAGCACCACGAGGGAAGACTGGGAGTGGGGGTGGGGGTGGGGAGCAAGGAGCTGATGTGTTTGAATGATTTGAGGAAATGGGACAGATTGTAGGCGTGGCACGCACTCGCCTCTGGTATTTCGGCACAAACAACACACAGGCTGCTTTCCATGTTGTGGTTGCCTCACACTACCTGCAAGTCCACATTGCATTCCGTCTATAGTTATGGGTTTTGCTGCAGGCGAGTTCAGCAGGGTCATTACATAGGCTCTGGAGCTCTCCGCTGTTAAACGTCCATTGACTCAGGTTTTACAAGTCCATGTGGAAGTTTAAGGCCAGGCTAGTTTTTAAAGCAAATACAATTGCTTAGGCAGCAGTTTCATTTCCGCTCATTAAAGCCTATTATTGGGTTGTGATTTGGTGCATTTTGACGCGTTCATAAAATATTTAGCCCTTTGTTTACAACCTGTTGTGAAGATGCTCTTTGTACAGCAAAGCCTAATGCTTAATTTAAAATGTTTGGACAAAAAAACAAGGTGGGGCAAGAGGATGGAACAAAGGCTTGGCTTAGTGTGCAACTGTGAGGTATTAGGGCCCTTTGTGATGTCACAACAGGCCATTTCCACATTTAGCACGCACTTTCTGAAAAGTGGCTGTAGGGAAGTTCATTTACAGGACACATTATTGGTAAAAAACAAAAAAAAACAACAAAAAAACACTTTTCTCAAAAATCTACAGTTACAATTCCTATTTAATTTCTGCATTTCCTCTTTTTTTTTTTAAAAAAAAAAAAGCCAATTACCCTCCAAAAAGGGGCTTTTAAAGCATCAGCTCAGTGTTGATGGAAGTCGACGCAAGTTCAGCATGTTTGCTCGTCGACTAGCTTTTCTCAACTGCACCCCTGTGCGTTTCCTCCCAGCAGCACATCTCAGAGAGCCTGGAGACGCGGCTCAGCGCCCTGGAGGACTCCTTCGCCACGGCTCAGAAGCAAGTGGCCGTGGCTTTGGCCACAGCCGAGCAGCTCAGGACATCCGACCTGCCGGCTCAGGTACTGTCGCTCCACACCGAGATGGAGACCCGCCTGGCGGAGATGCAGCAGGCCACCGTGTCCCTGGAGCAGCTGGGCCAGCTGCAGGCCGCCCTGAGGGAGAAGAGCGAGGAGTTCGAGGGGGTGAAGATCCAGGTGGAGGGCCTGACCTCTCACGGCGCCGAGCTGTCCCAGAAGGTGGAGACGCTGGCAGGGAGCCTGGGGGAGGCGGAAGCAAAGCTGGAGCCAGCCGGGCAGGTGCCCGGGCTGAGCGCCGCCGTCGAGGGCCAGGCAGCGGAGCTGAGCATTCTGAAGGAGCGGCTGGACTCCTACCAGGCTCAGCTCGAGGAGAGAACGCTGGAGGTGGCCGCTCTCAGGTACGCCGTGCATCTAAGCAAATAGCTGCCCTCCGCTGACCCACAATTCATGTTGACTCTGGCGAAGCCCCTTCGGCTCCCAGCAGGACCAGTGTCTGTCGGCCTCGCGTTGGCTTTGTTGGATCTCTGTGTTCTGTGTAAACAGCCCTATTGTACTGATGATTTTTTGGGGGGGCGTTTTTGTATGCGAGTCTGCCCTCTTTGTGCTCAAACATTAAGCAAACTGGCTTCGCAGCCTGTTGTCACACTAATTCGAATCAAGGTGGCCCGCGAAATAGTAGCCGTTTCAACTTTCCTCAGACTGCCGGCAGCGAGCGCCGCTCTGACGCTGGCTGTGCGTGTCTTTCAGGGAGTCGCTGGAACGCGAGGAGTCCCAGCGGCTGCAGCAGGCCAGCGCGGAGGAGCAGATCAGCTCGCTGCGTCAGAGTCTCCAGGATCAAACCTCCGCAGCAAAGAGTGCCACCGCTGGCCTGGAGGCCCAGCTGGAGGACGTGCAGAAGCAGATCGCCGAGGTGATAAACACAAGTCCTATTTTTTTATTAATTATTTAATTTTTAAATAATTTAATCCTTTATCGCTTCATTCATCGGCCTCTTGAATCGCGTGCCTGCCGCCTGCCTCCGTCAGCTTCATCCTCATTTAAAATTGATGGGCTACAGATGGTGCAACGTGGTAGCTGAGAGCGGGTTGCGGCACCCTGCACGGCCTGGTTTGATTCTACCAGGGTGACCTTCATGTCGTGCACCGCCCTGCATCTCTCCTCAGCTGTTTCTAATCAGGGTTCTTTAAAACAAATCGTTTCAGAAGCATGTTGTGTGTCATTAGATTATAGATGCTCTGGAAATGAGCAGAATCTGCACGACATGCTCCAACGCACACGCATACATGCACACAAACTGGCAGAGAGTGTGTGTGTGTGTGTGTGTGTGTGTGTGTGTGTGTGTGTGTGTGTGTGTGTGTGTGTGTGTGTGTGTGTGTGTGTGTGTGTGTGTGTGTGTGTGATCTCTTTACTATTCCTAGTTCTCTGTGGGCCCACAGGGAAGCATAATGAGATTTTCATCCCATTAACTTAACGGAGCCAATTAACGGACACGAATCCTCTGATGGATCGCCATCTGCACTTCACGTGTGATAGATTTCCGTGTCGTGGTGGTGTTCAGATGTGCTGTGAAATAACTAATAATTTCCGGCTCTCCTCATATTAGCTCGTGGGAAAAACTCACCCTCCCGCTGAGCCAGCGGATGAGCCCAAAGAGGAGACGACTCCACCAGCTGTGAAGGAGGAGGAGCAAGAAGTGGAGGAGGAGGTGGTGGAGGAGGTGGAGGCAGCCCCTGAAGAGCTAGAGGCACCTCCAGAACCCAGCCCTGAAGTAGAGGCAGCAGCGCCAACTCCAGTTGAGGAGGTGAAGGAGGAGGAAGAGGAGGATCAGACGGGACCTGATGGGGCTGAGGCTGCTGAAGAAGAAGAGGAGGAAGAGGGAGTAAAAGAAGGAGGACAAAGCGCAGGCGATCAGCAGTTGGGAGACGTTCAGGAGGAGCCGACTGCAGAGGAGGAACCCGAGGTGGAGGAGCAGGTCGACGCTGCCACGGAGGAGAGCGACGGCAAAGAGGAGACACCTGATGGAGACCAGGAGGAGGAAGGGGAGGTCGAGGAAGAGGAAGAGGAGCAGGACGTGTCGGACGGTGCAGGAGAGGAGCACGCTGCACCGGCCGAGCAGGAAGAAAGTGAAGGAGACGATTAAGGAGAGGATGACGGTGAGGCACAGCGACAAAGATGAGCCGTCATTAATTCGCTTCGTTTCATTTGATTTTGCTTTTTACCCCCCACAGAGTGAACAGAGCCACCCAGACGACCACAAACTGTCCCTGTCCACAGTCCCAGTATGCAATGAGGCGGCGGCGACGGCATGCTGTCGGAAGGCCTCGCTGGCCGCCGTCACTTTAGGTGCTCTCTCCATTTCGTGGTCGCTCTTGGAAAAAGTCAGATCGCGGCAGAGGAGCGCAGTCGCGCTCTCCTGAAGTTGGCCGTGAAAAACCTGAAGCTCGCAGCACGAGACGGCTGCGTGAAGAAGGAACTACATCATTCATTCAGGGATAAGCTGCCAAAAAAAATATCTGAAGCCTTAAACAGTGACTGTCTTTTTAAAGAGCCCTCTCCCCTCTCTCTCTCTCTCTCTCTCTCTCCCCCCCCTCACTGCACCTTTCGTCCTTTACCCTGTTCTAAGCTGGAAAACTAAAGCCAATGCTGTTCGTCAGTGCACTTAAGCCATAAGTAACGTCGTGGTGACATCACAAGTTTCTTTGTGTCACTGTTCAGAAAAAAACAACATTTTCAGTATCTTAAAGTATCATGGTGGTTTACACAAGCCAACCAGGATTAAAAGCAATAAAACAATAATAACTAAAAAAAAAATGAAATTGTGGAATAAATGTGAGGATTTAAAATACTAGAGAAACTGTGAGTGTTAGAATTTTTTTTAAGGAAATTGTTGAAGTATTTGTACCTGTCTGTCTGTCAATACTTAAAAACTGGAGTTTTTCTCAGTTTATTTTTGGCTCATTGTATTTCTTGACCTTTTTTCTCTCCATCACCCTGCTGCATTCATTCATTTTGATATCCAATTCGCTTCAGTAGCTTGATTTAGTCAGTTTATTCTATACTGTGTACATTTGAAAGGGCTGGAACGGTTCATAGAAAACAAACAAACATCCAAACAGTCTACTGTCTCTTTTCAGAGCGTGTTGAAGTGTGGCAGCACTCGATAGCTAATACAAGCAGAGGCATGAACATATCTCACTGTGGACCCTGAGTCTGAAATAAATAATGTAATATGCAAAAGCTTTCTTTTTTTAGGCTGGATTTAAATGTCCTCACGGTTCGCTTTGCTCTGCCACGCTCAAATGAATATTGCTCTATTTCCCCGTCTAGTCTATGTAAATTTCCCCAATGTGGGATAAATAAATGCATTATAGTTCTCTTTGATATTCCCCCTTTAGCAAATAAATGGAAAGCCTGTTGGAACTAGCCATGTCTCCTTTTTGCAAACTGGTAGAATGATGTATCAAATGCCAGACTGTCCCACTCTTCCAGTTTTTTTGCACAACAGCGAAACTTGACTTTAACTGTAAATGATTAATTATGGGGCTGTACATCGTAGCTGATATGTGGTACCGTTAAAAACAACAAATAACAAACTGTGAAAACCGTGACCACAAAAACCACCATATGAACCAAACCATAGATTACGTGAACCGTTCCATCTCTGATATGACAACAGCTCATCTATCGTACTGACTGACTTAAGAGGGGAAGAAGCGTCTTTTTGTAAGTCCCTGTTAAGCGTCGCACCTTAGGAACAACTCTTCCTCAGGCAAACAGAAAACTCTTCACTGTTCAAAACCAATCAGACACGGCACAAGAAGTCTCGAGTGAACAAGAGTCCCCTCCTCAGTGCGGTGCAGCAAACCTCTGGGAATTCATGATACCATCTGAAGCAAGGCATCCACCTAAACCCTGACAGACAGATGAGCCTCTCATGGCACAAACTCACCATTACATTTTATAAGACATTTGTGTCATAACACCAACGTGGCTCAAGGACGCATGTCGCATGTCAACATTTATACTCAAATTGTAAAGAAATAAAAAGCCTAAATAAAAAAAATAAAATAAGGCGACTCAGATTGTGTTGCTCCAGTGTTTTGTATTTTGCTAGTTCCATTTTGAAAAGAATTATACAAGAACACTTCAAGTTCTGTCATAACAACAACGCTTACCGACTTAAAAGCCAACAAAAATGCCATTCTGTCCACCTCTTTATCTGAATGAATGGGGAGGATGAAGCGTTGTCACCGGGGCAACGACTGCACGTCTGCGCTGAACGAAGACAAACAGCAGCAGCAGAAATCCAAGCGTGTCCGCTGCTCTCTGCCATCTGAACTGAAGCACGTATCGACTTACCGGACCTGCTGGCATCAGGCCTCAGCAGACTGAACGTCTGGACTGATGCGGATGTGGACAGGAAGTCTCCCTCTCTCTCTCTCTCTCTCCCCAACTCTCTCTCTATGCTGCACTCTACACTGTGAAACACACTCGCACGTCCTGCCTCACCCACTCATCGCTGCTGCTGCTGCTGCTGCTGCTGCGGTGTACGTGGCTCCGTCGTCCCCCTTCAACAGGGACCATGCAAGCGTTTGTCCCCAGGTGAGCCTCAGAATGACGTGAGTCACGCCGTTCTATTTTTGAACCGTTCTTTAATTTGATTCATTTCACTTTGACAAGGCTGCGTTCTGACAGAGCTGTTCGTGTCTGTCACCTGGAGTCATGGGCCTCTTTCAACTGAGCCTGTACTTTTCTAATACAGGGTCTTAAATATATAATGTCCTTCCGCTTTTTTATGTGCTTTACTAATTATCAGCTTCAGGATATTATATTAAGCTCTTTCAACGCATTAATTATGAACATTTCTTTATGTCATGTTGGTTTAAGAACATTTTTCCCTTGTTTTTTTTAATGTGGGTGCATTAAAGCCGTATTAAAGCAGCTGGAAATGAGTCCATTTGAATGCAGCTACAGCAAAACTACAGCTTTGCTAAGATTTGGTTTCTTTTCAACTGAGACATTTTTCAACTGAGAGTGTGCTAATTCTTGAAATATCTATAAAATGAATAAATCTTATGTTCTGTACATTATGCAGCAGGGTGCGCTGCTGCTGAGAGGGCCGTAGTCTCTCAGGATTCAGGGTGACTCCATAGCGGAGAGATCAATAAAAGCTGAATGGAGGAGGGGCCGCAGCTCCACCGGGTAAAACATGAGCTACTGCTGCTGGCTCAGCCCTTCCTGAGTCTGAGGAACCACAGGCGGAAATAGTGCTCAGGTCTTTAAGTTTACCGTGAATGGATGCTTTAAGGCGGATGGATGCTTTTGTTTCCTCAGAATGACAGTGAGGAGGATGAAGAATGGAGAAATCAAGCTCCGGTTCTGGAAATGGAGATCCGGTTTAGTGGACAACAGAGCTGAGATTGAGATTGATGATGTGTGTAGTTGCTGTGCGGGTCTTCCTCAGGGACTTGAGATGCCTAGCAGGTGCAGATATCTGTGCAAACATTCCCAGTGTATTGGTCGTGCCTCTGAGTGCCCCAGCTCAGGCCACTCAGTGCTCGACTGCCTCTGGGGCGTCTTCACAGCCTGCCACTATGAATCGGGTACTTCGCAGTGCTGCAGTGTTTAGCAACTCTGCATTGTACTATGTACAAAATGAAAAACAATGCTGCCTCTTAGATGGCCTATTCACCAAACAAAAACATATGTTTTGTCTGCCAAACTTACGCTGGGAAAAAAGGTTTTTGGACGGCCCTAAACATTTTTACATGAAGTCAGCATTACCGTGAAATATCTGTCAGAAATTCTATTTGTGTTTCAAGAGTTGTGGCTGCATCAGTGGACAAGTAAAAAAAGGAAATTCTTGACTGTGGATGCTGAAACCTCCAGTTTTGACCTGGATGGAACAGCATGTGGGATGTAGATTGTGGGTGACAGTTCTAAAATCTTGTCCACCAGGACGCGGCTGTATCTGACCCCCGTCAGAGATGAAGAGGCGGAGTCTCAGAGGAAAGCCAAGTCGCGTCATGCCAGGCAGACACGCAGGTCGACACAGGTAAAACGGCGAAGACGAGACAGAGCTCCAGCTATCGCTGCCTCGCCTCTGACTCTTAACTGATGTGAAGCTGCGATGTGACTGTCCTGCAGGGTGTGACTCTGACAGAGCTGAAAGAGGCCAAGAGGACCAACAACCTGCCTCCTCCAGACAGGCACACAGAAGAAGGAGCCTCTCCAGAAAAGGGCTGTTGTGTGATGAAAGGCCTGACTGATGACAGAGGAGCCCAAATAACAGAGGACACGGACGAGATCAATAAAGAAAAGGAAATTATGGACGAGGTGAGCAGAAGAAAAACATGCATGGGGGAATGTTTTTTTTTGCATTGGGGCGGGTGTGTGTGTGGGGGGGCTTCCAACTGTATTAAAGATTTATTAAAAACCTTCCATATTTCATTATGTCTGTCAAAACAATACACAGCAGGGTAACGCCTACCCGAAGTTAGACACTCTGACTGAGTGTTCGATATCAACACTGCCATATTCATCCAACATTGGATCCTGTGGACCCTCGTACTGCAACACCTCATTCGGAGGTCAGAACTTTTTTTTTGTTTGAAACAAAAAGCAAGGACTGAAGAGTAATAGCACTTATGCACATGGACTAGGATTGTAAATTAAATCATTAACACAAATATACAAAAAAGTTTAATGAATAATAAATAATAGTTGAATATGTTTAATAATAATTTGTATTTTTCTAAATGAATTATAATATGCGCAACAGAGTATGTTTGTCCATATATATATACATATATATATATATATATATATATATATATATATATATATATATATATATATATATATACACATATATATATATATATATATATATATATATATATACACATGTATATATATGCTACACTGAGACTATATACTGAGACTAAATATACTTATATATACTTATATATTCTTATTAAACTCTGTTTCACTGTGCAATATTTTACTAGCTTAGGTCAAAAAAATAAAAAATAAATAAATCTATTGATATCAAAATGTATTGTGTGCAGTTGGTTCTAGATGGTGGAAAGATGAGAACCAGAATCTGATTGAGGGTGCAGCAGAGCAGAACACATCAAACCCAAAGTTGCCCCAGAGACGGTACTGCTGCGAAGCTGTCCAAGGTTCAGACTACAACGCTGCCGAGGTATGGAGAGACCACACCCCAAGTTTGTTTTGTTGTTGTTTTTAACCACAGGCGAGAAAGAACTCGTTCCATGAATTGCAACTATTTTCCCCGTTGCTATCCAAAAACGTCCACTAGATGGAGATAAAGTATTTCCTCATTTCACCATTACATGAAGAAGTCAGCAGTCACTCATGATTCAGACACTGTTTAAAGCTAAATTGTCATCTTTTTGAGTGCTTCTAAATACAAACCTGCCCTTGACGAACCCGGTCGTCATCAAGAAAGTTTACGTGAGGTCTTGCTTGTTGAAAAGGCGCTTCCAGGTATGCTGTTAAAAAAAAACAAAAAAAAAACCTAACAAGCAGGAATCTGTCTGCAGCAGCGAAATCAAGTGACTCTTCAATATTCATAAGTGCCATTGTTTCATATTCATATCCCGTGTCTTCCTTACCCGAAAGCCACGTTTTACTTCAAAGGGCGGCCTGATCTCGGCTTTCTGACGCAACGCTTTGAGATGCGCTGCAATCATAATGCGGGAAAGTGTTGCGTTCAGGGGCTCTTTTGAGCGGGAGGGCTGGTTAATGTCTCTGGGAAGCAAGAAGGTAACCCCCCACCCACCACACGCATACAACGAGCAGCACAAACTCCTCACAATCCCTCTAAGTCGCTTTGCTTCTTCACATCACATAGCCGAGGTGTCTCAGCATTCCATGCCTTATTGGGAGAAACTGAGACCGAGACTTCCCCGGCCTGAACCTCGGCTTCAGAGAGGCCCGCTTGCCTCTTTAGCCGTATCTGTGTCCACCCGCGGAACAAAAAGTACAGAGTGGCAGCTCGTTCCGGTGTTTCTGTGACTGCATTCCCTCCGTCCAAGGAAAGGAGCTAAAAAAAAAAAACAAGAGTGAGAGAGGAGAAACCGGAAGGAGAAAAGGGTGACTTTGAGAAAGGGTAGAATCGGTTTCCCTCTGAGCTGATTCCAGTCCCCCCCCTACGCCCACCAATCCCCTCCACCCCCGCCGTTGGAATCTGCTCCAGAGATCAGCCGGTAACATGAGAGTCTCTCCGCGTTACCGCGAGGACTATATCTGTCTGTGATAATCATACCGAGCGGAGAGGTTTTATCAGAGGCGCGGCTGGCTGCCAGTCAACCAGCAGCTCGACCTCCGCGTGACTCTGCTATGATCCGTGCAGATTTTTCCACCCTGGCTCTCAAGACAGGTGCAGAGCTGGTCAGCAGGGAATCTGGCTTCTTTTAAGACCTGTAGTAATGATCAGGATTTTTTCCTTCTTTTCATTTATGCATATTTCTTTCCATGCGGCTGAGATTTCAGCACTTCCTTCCTGCATTAGGGGTTTATGTACTCTCGAATCAGTCCAAATAATCATGGGGTAAACGTTTTTTCTTGAAGAAAAAAGAAAGGCAGAAGTGGAACATCCCAGTGGAGATTTGTGTAATCCTTTGCTTTTATCTTTTCACCCTGGGGGTAAGAAGCCGAGCACTTCGCTGTAAAAGACAGATAGCAGGAGGAGGAGGAGACAATGCTGAGAAATTAGACCTTGGCTTGTGTCAGGGAGCAGTTGGGCATTGTGAGGGATACACGTTTACTCTCCTGGAGCAACATGAGGAGACTTAAGTCAGCAGCTGGTCAGCTTAGCAACAAATGCAGCGACAGCACGCCTGTCTTATAGTCTAATGTTAACAAAGTCTACCGGCACCCCCAAAAGCTTTCCTAATGCAATGCTAATTGGCTAAATATTAGCATTGTGTAGGTTCCCAAAGAAACATATCCCTTGAGAAAGAGGCAAATTATTTAATCACTAAGATTTCAACTCTGGTCTGATGATCCCATTGGGTCACTGCATCACTCAGCTCCCAAGATGTGACAAAACCAAAACGGGGAGTCGGAACTTTTTCATGAAAGAAAAAAAACAACAACTTTCTTCTGTGTGTGGGTCACAAAGAGCTGACAAGGGTAAACTTGAACACTGTGGTGCAGCATGGCGAGCCACAGGGTGGTGACAAGACATCACTCACACCAATGCGAAGATTGGAGATGTGGCTTCCTGGCTGAACTGGAAATAAATATTTGAGTGTGACAGATTCCACTAGAAAGTGAAAGATGGTTCACCCAGTCACCTCCCCAAATGTGGCCCCCTCTTGAAGATGCCTCCTATGAGCTCTTGAACACATCAAAATGAGGGATAGTTTGTCCGACGTGCTAAGTTGTACCGAACAATACGGCCAATTTTTCATGTCTGCATCAAACCCTGAGGTCGTCATTTGGTTCCCAGGTGTCACTGTGTGTTTGCTGCCTGCTGCTGACCTTCAAGGACAACAAAGCCCCCAACCCGACACACACGCCCCCTGGAAATTTATGTGACTCTCTCTGGCTATTGTGCTCCACCTCCTCTTATCCCCGGGCACATCAGCGGACAATTTTAGCCTGTCGGAGCCGAGCCCCGTCACAGCCGAGCCCCTGGCTGGCGGCCAAGAGCCCAAGACAGTGTGGAGAAGAGAAGGGTGATGCGAGGTGGGCAAGTGGGTGGTGGTGCTTCTGTGGGGGAGATGTAGGGGGGTGGGACTGGGAGAGCAACCAGGCGGTGAAAGGAGGAGAGAGAGAAAGCAAAAGGGAGGGAGGGAAACAACGTGAGAGACGGAGTTTAACTGTGGAAGAGACAGCGGGGACAAACTTTTCTCTCTCGGCTGCTTCCGTCCGGACGCATTTCATCCGCAGTGCAGAGTTACTGGGCAAGGAGGAGCGACGACCGGCGGCTGAAAATTTTGTTTTTTGCATTTTTATATCTTTTTTTTTTTTTCTTGAACTCTTGAGGGAGGGTGACTCTTTCCATCACTGCTACTATTCCCTGCACCTGCATGGGAGTGTGAAGCCAGGGAGAGAGAGACACACACAGACACACACACACACACACCTGTTGTTGCGGAGGATTTCCCCAAGATTGCAGTCATGGGCATCTGTGTCAGCGCAGCCTGAGGGGATCTGTGCAGCCCGTGCAGCTGTGATCTGGCAGTGGCCTCGGTGAATGTCACAGTAGAAGTTGAGAGCATCCAGTCCAGGGTAGACGGAGGGGGAGATGTCATCGTACTACCCGCGCTCCAAGGACCTGACCCGCACCAGGAAGTCGCTGACAGATTCACCGCCGACCTCTCCGTCCCCTACGGACAAAAACTACAGAGTAAGAGCTGCTGCAGCTTTCCTCCTAGACACACACACATACACACGCACACACACACGCACACACACACACGGCCATTTGGTTGGTAAGGTTAGATCTATCCAAGTAGATAGTCGTCTGTGTGATTTTAATCCTCAGCGCTTTGTAGGATTTCTTAGGCAAGCAGGAGGCCTCTTGTGCAGGTGCTGATGCTAAACACAATTATTTTTTTTAATTCTAAAAGTAATTTTTGACACAATCTGTTTGCTTACCAAGTATTGGGACAATATTAAACCGAGAGTAAAAACACAAAGGTTTTTTCTCAGTCTATCCAACCTCAGGTGAATTAGCCGCGCTCTATCCTCTTTGCTGAAACAATCACTATTTATGGGCCAATCTTCTTGTCTCATTAAAGCTGCCACCAAAGTGTGCCTGAGAGGCTCAGAAAGTCTGACCACATTTTCTGGAAACCACTTTTGGACTGAAACATTCCTTTTGTAATTTCCTGTGTAATTTTTCCCCCCCTCCTCTCAGTAAGTGGCTTATCCTCAAGGGTGATGTTGTTCCACTGCCGTGTTTATGTCAGTGCTGGCCGACTGTGAGACAGTCACAGTTAAAGGGACAGGGAGCAGCGCTGCACTCGCGCTCTCACTGTGGCCACCAGTGTTTTCGTACCAGCCTCGCCGTCACTACTTGTTTCTCTCAGAGGCTGAGTCAGTCACTCAGTGCTGCATCCAAAACTGAAGGACTGGCCTTTATTTTCCATGAGCTCAAATCAGGTTTATTTTTGTGTGTGTGTGTGTGTGTGTGTGTGTGTGTGTGTGTGTGTGTGTGTGTGTGTGTGTGTGTGTGTGTGTGTGTGTGTGTGACTGCGGAAGAGGGAGTTGAATCCAGTTAAGTGTTTTGTTTTTGTATTTTTTTTTTTAATAGCTTTCTCAGATGTTTAGATAAAAACCTAATCAGGAGAAGTATGGAAGCATTCAGAGAAACGTGTTTATTATAATAAGAATGAACTGGCATGAGTTTAGTAACTGAGTTCAGTTTCAAGTAGTTTTACTGCTACTGCTGCGACCACTATGATGACGGAGAGGCTGTAATTAAGGATTGTTAGTCATGAAAATAATAATTGATTCAATATAAACAGCAGTAAAAGTAGACAAAAGGCAACATTCAGTGGATTTCAATTCTTTTTTTTTTTTTTTTAATTATCTAGTTTTACAAACAGCTCTACACGTGTGGCAATCTGCTAATAATGGCACATATCTTTGACTTGCTCCAGTATTACTAATCTGTATTAGCATTATTATTTTTATTTGTTACTTTGTAGTTTACTGAAAGTTGGTTTGAGCTTTTTTGGAACAGATATTCTTGAACAAATGTTATTGTTGTTGCTTTCACTGTACGGAAGGGACAAGTTGGTGTGTGTGGGAGAGAGGCAGAAGGAAGGCGGAAAAGTGCCTACAAAATACTTCTAGCGTGACTTATTTTTTACACTTTACCAATGAGCCTGGAGCCTGTTTGTCTCTGATGTAAGCTACCGTGGATAAAAAACAAAGATGTGTTGACGGAGCACTTTTTATTTTCATTATTGTATTATTGGTATTTGAACATGAATCCATCTGAATGTGTGTCTCCCGCACTGTCAACATATTGATTTTCTCTGGGCTGCTTCGCCACTGCCTCACCGTTAGCCTCATGCGCTTCCTCTGACCCCTCCCATTTTTCCCCAACAAGGGAATCACACTAATGTCGAAGCTTAAGGTGGAACAACATTACAGCTCTGGCTTAATATGGCAGAAGGTCTCGAGTTAAAAAAAAAAAAAAGAAAGAAAGGAAGGAAGGAAGGAAAAATGTCTTTGTGTGGCACTAAGAAAAAGTTCCTTTCAACTCCGTCAGGCTTGCCAAAAGACATCCAGCTTTCCAAAAACTAATTTCCCCAGTTTCCTAATCCCCGAGTGTGAAATAGGTTTGCATGCAGGAATTTACAGTATAATCTTTAGGAGGATGGATGTGTTCCCACTTCCCTTGACTGTCAGCAGGCTTCGAGGTAATTTATTCATTAAAGCAACTTGTGCTGATTAATTAATTCGCCCCCCCAATCTTATCAAAGGATCTCGCTCAAAAGGGTGAGACAGCGAGCGAGAGCTCCTCTTGGCTCCATCCTTGGCCCCTTTCTCATCGGAGGTCATGGAGGTCTGGTTTTTCCTGGATGGCTCTGCTTAAGCACATGACCACATAAGGACAGGCAGCGCTGGCTCAGTTATATAAACACTTGCTGAGGAATAGCCCCGTTGACGCTGCATGAAATATTCCCCCCCCCCGCCCCCCACTCGGCAAATGCGATAACTGAGAGCACCGCTCTTTTGGAAATAAATTGTTTCCCAATAAAGCACTCGCGGTCTGGTGTAAATCTGCTCCATGCCTTATCTCCAAGCAAACGTGATGTCTATTGCCAAACGCTTTTAAATGGAGGTATTTGCATTTCTTTCCCTCAGGCGTTGAACTCCTCTCCTCTGCGGGAGGTTACATTTTCTTCTTCTCCCTGGCAAGAAAGCGGCTGAAAATCTTGGAATTTACAAGCAAGGTTTACAAGGTTAGATCAGATCTCGCAGACATCAGGGATCCATCTGAAATCATGTGGCGGTGGCGTCTTTTTCCATTCCTGCCTCTGATTTCCACTTTTCATCCTCTGCACCCTCTAACAGGCTGCAGAGATTAACTCGACAGTGGTGAGTTATGTGTTAGTTGGAAGCAAGTCTAACACGGCCCACCAGATGGAACGTTTCCAAAAATCATTAGGTCTAATTATCACTGAAGTGTCAAACTCGAGGCCCAAATCTGGCCTCTTCTGTGATTTTATGCGGCCCACCAGAGCCACAAAGGTGTATGAACGGGTTAAGATTAAAGTCTATGCTGTGAAAAAGTCTGCTTTGACCATAGACTACACCTCTTACAATGTAAGTTGTTTTGAGACACACCAAGTGACGAGCATTAAATTTCAATGGGTTATTTTTTGTCCCCAGTGGACACCAACGTGGCCCCCTGTGAAAATTTGTTTTCAACCCTCACATATATGACAATATCTACCAAAATCAAGCAGACAAATTAGGTTTGTTACCACTTTCCTAAAGGCCAGAGCTCAAGTTGTTGTTGCTGGCAAACTGCTTTGTACACTGAGAAAAGTCATCACTGTCTATCTTTGGTTTTCTCAGTCTGAAAATGCAATATAGCAACAACGATAACTAGCTGCAGCCATTGTTGACAGCTTGTTGTCGTCTCTACTTCCTGGTCTTGTCACCTCCTACTTCTTTATCTATTTAGACACCTGATTGGTTACAGGATCCATCGAAGAAAAACACTGCTAGTGCTGGGAAATGGAGGTGGATGAGTGAGATTCGAGTGATCCAAGAGGCTGTGCAAAGTTTAAACAAGTGTGGACGGACACAGTGTGGTATAACAGACGGGGAGCCAGAATACACATGAACAACACCCGCAAACTAAGTAATGATCCTGATTTATGCACGATTCTACTGAGCCGTAGCACAGAGCCAGGCTGTTGAAAGTGAGAGCAAATCCCTGCACGTTGGCAGCTGCCGACGAGTCCTAGGAAACCCCTGGCAGGACCGCCTGCTGTCTGCAGTCAGACATCCAGCGGCCACACAGGAGACAGGGGACTCAGAGCCTCCGACTTGATGACATCATCCCCGTACTGGGGGCATCTGTTCTGAAAAATTAACCAGGCTCACTGCTGAGGTTTGACCTGTGTGAACCCTGTCGGTGCAGCTTTTGGGGTGAATTATATCTCACTTCTGCAAAAGCTTCATACCCCTGAGCTGGGAGAACCTCTGACCTCGCTGCTAAATCTCACTTGCAGTTCTCTTTTCTCATAAAAAGGGGTGAGATATTTAAACGCTGTGACTTTGCTTGCTCTTATCAAGTGAATAAATCAGGATTGAACCCCCAGCAGAGCAGCTTTTCCTCCTTTTTTTTTTAAGCATAGCCTTGTTCCCATGCTGCAACACTGTGAGTGATATGTCTAACACAGCTTATTCTTTGTCTTTCAGCATGAACGATTGTCGAGGTAAGAATTTAGCATTGTTTTATCATCTACGGCAGCACAGATGCGGTTGTTTTTTGTTACTTTTTTGTTATTTTTTTCATTCCGAAGAAAGCCCCGAAGTAAGCAGCATTGTGTTATTTTTAGATATGACTCCAGTGGGGAGAGCGCCGCAGACAAAGCACTGGGCCGCACCAGCTCTTACACACGGAGAGAGCCGAGGTTGGCTTCAGTGAATAAAGAGCTGGACTCCTCTGCCACTACCAAAGACTACAAGAAGGTATCACAACAAAACAGTTTTGAAGATGAAAAAGAAAATCTCTATTCAACATTTCTTCTCGTGCAGAAATTTCTCATTCATGACATTATCTGAGAAGGAAACCAGACTATGTTTGTCAAGCCAGACTTTGTTGTCATGGCTTGGATTGGGCAGTGCAGGACTTAATGGTTTCACATTATTTTTTGTTTTTATTCATTTTGTATTTGTATGCTGGGACAGTAGTTAACGGAAACAGTGGTTCTTCATCTGTATTTTATATCATCATCACCACCATCATCATCATCGTCATCATCACTGCCCATATTTGATAACAATGGGGATATTGGGTAAACAGCTTTTGATTTTCACTTAAAAAATAAAAAAAATGATATTTGTGTTGTCAAAGTTTTGGCTTAAAGATAATTCTCTATTATTTTTCCGCATGTGTGTTTGGACTGTTTTAACTGGTCTCTTAAAAATTGTCATTGTTTTCTCAAAGTTGAATTGTTTCAGGATTTTGTTGTTTTTCTTAATTATAAAATTGAAAAAAAAGTTTTTTTTTTCTTATTTTGTTTTCAGATGTATGCAGAAGCTTTGAATGAGAACGAGAGACTCAAGTCCAGGTTGCAGGACAGCAAACAAGAACTGGCCAAGATAAGGTCCCAGTTGGAGAAAGTCACTCAGGTACACGGAACTGAAACAAATCAAAAGCATAGGAGCCCTGACTGAAAAGTCACATATCAGAATCATTATTTAGAACTTCCTCCATAACAGTGCCATTTCAATTTTTAGAGGCACGACAGATTATCAGAGAGATCTTCGGCACTTGTTTCGGAGAAAAGGGTGAGTGTTCTGTGAACAATTTTTCCAAATGTTTTATTTTTTTTAATTAATTGCCATTCGTTTTTTGTTAACCTTTGTTTTTTGTATTTCCCTGTGGTCTGCAGGACAAACACACACTTGAGAAGAAAGTGTCAAACATGGAGGAGGAGCTAAAGGTAAGAGCACTAAAGCATGAACTGCCCTTGTTCACGCTGGTGCTAAACAGACTGCTTTGCCTACAGGATGTGTTTCATTTACCTCCTCAGTGTGAGTGTAACGCTTGACAGTGCACTTGAAGGCACCCGGTGAGCCTCTCGCCCGTGCTGCGTCACGATGCATCCAGTGCCGTCAGCAGTGTTGATTTAACAGAGCAAAACACAAAACACTGGGCGCTCGGCAGGGGCTCCGCTCACCCAGGTGGGGTTTTGGAATCAAGGAGAGGGAAGGTTACTGCTCCGGGCTCATTACCCACAGTGTTGTGGGTTCTGTGCCGGGCCACTTCCTGCACAGGCTGAGGAGGAGCCAGAGGCACCTCCACTGCCGCCGCCGCCGCTCTCCTGCTCCACTTATCCCACTGTTGGGGTGAACACTGTGACCTAGTTCCTGCCGAATACCAAACCCCGTCCAAGACCAAAAGACCTGCCTCTGTGACACATTCCTGCACTGCAGTGTGTGTATTCTGCTCGACAAAGAGCAGCAGAGGGAGATTTCAGGCCTGAGTAGTCCTCTGTTTTATGTTGATGGACGCAGCTCACAGTCAAGTTCAAGCTTAAATGTCTAGCTTGCATTTATGTGCTCCTCAGCCATGTAACTTTATCCTGAGAATGTTTTTTTTTTTAATTATTGGAAAGGGTTTAGAGACAAACCATAATTTAACAAGATTACCCTACACTGCAATGCCAGTCATGACACAAAAAAGCAATTAGAGTGGTGTGTCTTGCCTCAGAGTGCAGTAATTGAGAAACAAGCATTAAACAAAGAAGGTAAGATTCTAGAAAAAAAAAAAAAAAAGAGGAGCAACAACCAAAACCAAAGAGCAGGTGCAACAATAGTGCACAATACAACAGGTACGGCAGTGCAAGTGAATGGTCCACCAGCTTCCCTGGCTCTCTTTGACTGTTGAGTGTTCATTAGTGCCTTGTGTGGTGGCTCCACTTCAGGTCCGCAGAGATGGAGAGCAGATCAAGTGGGAAGGTAAAAAATCAAAGAATTGTATGCAGTGGATAAATGGTGGCTGAGAACAGAGGTGAAGAGGGACTCTCAGGTGTGGAGGATTAGACTGTTGAGGCCGCAGTGACGCGCAGACTGACAGAGAGAGCAGGCAGAATTCGGCCGGAACACACGTCGGCCAAGTGGCAGGGGATTCAGGTGAAGGCCGGGCTCTTGGTAAGCACTAAGATCGTCTCCAGAAAGCAGCAGCGATGGTCGGCGGAGTGAAAACACAGGCTTCTTACAGCGGTGGAGATTCGCTGATGACACGCAGGTGTGGAGAGAAGCACAGCTGCAAGCTTTGAGGAGACCACAGCCACTCCCTCAAAAACACAGCGATAAAAATGAAAGACAAAGGAGTAAAATAACATCTAAAAAATGTAGTTTTCTGAACATCGCTTCGTACTCGCTAAACAAATAAATTAACTTTTTTCTTCTTTTTTTTTTAATTAATTGACATTTCATTGTGTTACTGACTCTTCTTATTTACTCCCTGTCCTTCTCCCAGAGGTGGTGTTCTATTTATTTCTTTATTCATTTATTTTCTCAAACATCACAAACCATTTTATTATAATCACATTGCAAAAGTAATTATTTTGTCCTTTTTTTTCTCCAATGATCAAACAGCATTTTTTGGACAGACCTTGCAAGTAATTTGTCTGTGAAGGTTCTCAGTCATCCAGGTCATCTTTAGGTACAAGGGTTAAGTTAGGCCAACTGGACTTTGTGATCTTCAAGATCTTAAAGATATTTTGCTTCTCATCCAAAAGTCTGAACTGAAGAAGCCTTTTGGATGAGAGGCGATCACAGTTGCCCCAACAAGTCCAGTTGCCCCACGTTAACCTTTCTACTTTATCTAAAACTGTCAAATTGGAACGGGATGCTGACCGCCATGTTGTTCCCCAACAGCAGGACGCCCCACTGCGGTTCCGCTGTGGGTACCAGCCCTGAGGCGGGCAGTCTCAGGGGAGGGTGGGGCCTGGTGAGTGGTCGCTCCAAGTCGGGCGAGTGATGGACACCTGCCTGTTGCACCTCAACACTGTCAGGGACTCGGCATGATGACACGTGTGTGCGTCTCGGACACCAAGATGCTGCGTTAGAACAGTAGCACGGTTTCGTGTGAACACGCGTCCTTTTGCAAATGCAGCTCACCCACTCACCAAGCGTACCCATGCGTCTGAAATATTGGGTCACCATCACCTCCCACCAAAAAAAAAAGTTCAGACGACACTTGCCATCACTCTTTGGTTCACTAGAGGCACACATTTCAGTTGAGGCAACCTTCGCACCAAGGTCTCATATTATATCATCATGTTGAGAATAATACAGTATGATTCAGCCCCAGAGTCCAGCCTTGCTAGGTTAAACCTCCAAAAAAATCTCAACAGCTCCCCAGAAAACCATTTATTTAGCCCTGTGTTGACAGACTCTGTCAAAAATGTTTAGCTTTAGCAACCTGCTAACGGAAAAGAAATGTTTCTTTTCCATTTCCAATCTTTAATGTATTTTCATCATTAGCCTTGTGAAGCATCTGGCCAGATAAACGCGCTCGCATAGCGGATCGTTCCTGCTCAGGGCTCACAAAGGAAATGCGGTCGAGGGAGGAAGGGAGGAATACCCAAATGAGTCTGATGTCAGCAGACAGTACCCTTTGTGACATCACAAGGAAGGTATTTCTAGAAGGACGTGTTAGCCCACACTTTCTACAAAATGTAACAAGAGAAATTTACTGACAGACTAGGAACAGTCTGGTAGATCTGGTATAATATGGGACCCTCTTCCCATCTTCTCAGAAGTGAACTGGCACTTCAGGTTCTTATTTGAAGTGTTAAACTTTACCGTTTCCCACTGTTTTGTTTCACCTCTTCCTTTCATCTCTCTATCTAAGTGTCTGGCGACGTTGTGCTGGGTCTTCTTTTTTCTTTTTTTTCACAGATTTGTCTCAGCAGTTTCTGAAATTTAATTAATAGCAACCATGTTTAACCAGTCACAGGACTTTCAATTGGTGGTTTAATGAATAATAACTTTGAATATTAAGAAAAGCCAATCAAGCATGCAGGTCACTTTGCTCCATCCAACTCTTCTACCTCTCCTTCCTGCCAAAGGCAACTAAGCTCTCTGGTAACTAAACTTTTTCCAACACAAAGGAACATTACATGCTTGAGTGGTTATGTCCAAAAACAAAGCTAGATTCAAAACATCCCACCAAATGTGCGGATGTGATGTTGAAAGCAGCCGGATGCTTTTCTTCAGTCTCATCATTCAAACTGTTTTTGACTAGGCTGAAATACTGTGTCAGTGCAGTATTTCAGTGTGTGTGTGTATCTGTGTACACTTGTTTTTGTGACAAATTAGGCCATTTTTATAACAACGCACCTTCAATATCAGGACAATATATTTTTTCCTAAGCTCTTGTAAGCTCAGCATTGTAGAACCCTATAACATGCTCCATAACCAAAAATTGTCCCAAAATATGTAAGTTTTGTGGAAAGTCTTTCTTTACGCACATTTGATCTGCCATTTAGTTGCCATATTTGGAATCAACACACTGATTTCAGTCACTCTACTGGTATGCATATGTTAGACACTGAACTGAATATGCTCTCAAACATTTGAAGCAGATATGAATCACATCAATACATATATTTCACGTGAGAGTCATCGCGAACGGCACATCAAGGACCTTCAGTGCTCCAAGGAAATTATTTGGCGTCGGCAGTACCCTATGATGGCAATCCTACAACAACAATCACAATCTGACCAGGTAAGTTTGGCAACATAGTCAGTAAGTTAGCCAGTGAGTTTGCCAAAATGAAATATGAGACAAACAAAATGGATCGTATGCATAATAATTGGCTATTAATTACTTTTGCTTAATCTTTAAGAGTAAAAAAGTAGTTGTTTAATAATAATTTTGAAGTAGAAGTTTGATAGCTTCTTAACAGCGGCTAATAGTAACACACATTGAGTGCCATTCAGATAATTAGCCAACTAACTTAGAGTAATTTATAATTCACATGCAGTATGGATGATTACTTACATGATCTTTGTCCTTGTTGTTTATGTTGTTTTGGGATCGAAGCTTCAACATGATTTAACTGATTTTAAACAATCACATTGTGTTGAGTCGTTCTACATACATAAATTTACAGCCAGATTATGTTCACATGTAAAGTGGTTCTAACATAATTACATACTGCCTGGCATGCAAACAAATTCATCTATCATCTATTGACACTTGCATCCACAGACTCCTGTGGATGCAAGCCAACCCTGGATGACATGGAGGTCACTTATGCCTCAACCACACCAGATAACAAAATATCAGCAGAACTGAAATGGTACTATACCAAAACGACCATAATGCAAAATATTTTCAGTAAATGTATTTGTCATGAAAAGTGTATTAATCTCAGCCATGACTGTATATGTGCTTTTGTTTTTTATCATAATACATGTTCTCTCATCCCTTTAGATTGCTAGCAGAACATGGGCGCTTCAACAAGGCACATCTCAAGCTACCTCAAAGTGCTTCAAAGGAAAGCAAGGTTAAATAGCATTATGTATTCACATTATTAATTATTATTGACTAAAATCTTTTCTATCCTTGCCTGCATTTTTCACATTGGTAGAGCCATTGTTGCATTTGCTTGTTCCAAGATTTTTTTTTTTTTGTTTCCATTTATAACAGCTGAGAAGACAAGAGGCAAGTGATGAAGTGAAGACTGTTGAACGGCATGTTTCATTTCATAACAAGCTGCAAAGTACCAGGTAAAAAGTACTATGACTCCTGCCTCCAGGCAGAGACAGTAGCTCTGAAAGACTGGATTGCTATAAAATTCTACATTCACAACAGAGTCATCGCATTAAAAGGGAAAATGAATAGATAGAGCTATGAAATGCAAACTGTGGCCCAGACACAATTGAACATCAGTTCAGCTTCATTTTATTTTCATTCTATGCCTTTTTAAATGATTGTGTTGTTGCTCAGCGTTGCCAAATGCTCAGATTAATGAGCTTGCTTTTTTATAACCCTGATTCTTCATGTTTAATTTATAGCCCTGACCATATTTTTGTACAGAATATTAGGTTTGATGTTGTTTCAACAGGCTAGTACTTGAAGTGATTGTTGCTTCCACAGTTATCCCCTCCAGTTTTTGCCTTGTATTGTTCTTACGCATACATAGTTAAAATTGTTTGTAAATCCGCATTTTGAAATATGTTGGAATCAGAACTCTTGGTAAAAGGTCTTATTTTAGTAACTTGATTTACTGTCTTCATGCAAAGTCCAACTTTTTGGCCAGGTTAGGTAAATATGTTGTTTAATTAAAGCAGTGATCTTAAGTAGAGGGCGTAATTTCTTTCTTTCTTTTTTTTCTTTTTGCACAAGACAGGGTTCAGTTCAAATAAACAAAAAAGGCAAACATTTCTGTATTGTCTGAGGTCTTCTCTAGGCATAATTTAAATGTTTTTCTACCAATCAAAAGGTAAAAAAAAAGACAGAAATTGTTGCTTTTATTCACATTAACATTTACTACAGATTTGGTAAAAAAAAAAAACTAACTAAAAGTAGACAGACCAAATGTAGGTGCCACTTAAAACAAAGTGTTTTAAGTGGCAGGACCTTTAATGTAGGAAATTCAGGAGCTCAAATTCAAACTGTTTCTTGTCAGAATAAGAAAATAAACCTCAAAATGTCATTTTGTGACTAAGGTAGAAAAACATATAATTCAAGAATGAAAATTTCTGAGAAATCAAATCCTTCAACACAAACAAAAACAAAAACAAAAAAACCGTACACAGACCTGTGGTGACGACCATCCGAGACGATTACCTTACAGACATCAGGGAACAAGTTCTATTTAGACATGAGGGAAGCGGAACACAGGTGAGAGCAATTAAGGTCAGGACTGACAACGAGGCACAGGTGAAAAACATAAATGGATGAGAAAGGTGAGAAAACAAGGACCGGTAGTAAAACTACAGAAAACACAAGGGAAGACGAGACTATCAAAATAAACACAGGAAGTGACAACACAACAGATCATATGTTTCTTTCTAAGTCTTTATACACATCAGTTCTACTTTGTTGCATTAACATGTAAATATCTGATATTTCTGTCAGAGGTTACCTGACTGGTGAGCATGACTGCTGCACATCTATGCCTACTGTATACTAGAGACATGCCAGACATGTCACAAGAGCAAAGGTCAAAGCACAAATCCTGCCCTTATCTGGTCTTTATAAATAACTTACACTTGGACATTTAGTGTGCATCCGTGGGTTTCACAATTCACAATACAAGTTTGTGATGATGTCTCACTCAAGTCACATAAACCTGACAAGTAGCATTAAAATCAGAATGGATCAAAGAACGGTCCTAGCCACAACCGTGTGTGTGTGTGTGTGTGTGTGTGTGTGTGTGTGTGTGTTTGAGTTCTGTGGTTCACCCTTAGGATTGGTGTCAAACCACAGACATCTCTGTCAGACCACATTGAGGTTTTCCTCAAAATGTCGCACCAGGAGCAAGAGGAAATTAATCACCTTCTCTGCTTTGACTTCTCCCCGACTTTGCTCCTGTGTGTGTGTGTGTGTGTGTGTGTGTGTGTGTGTGTGTGTGTCGCAGGGAATGAGGGGTTGGCTTGGAGGGTTGGCTTGGGTTTGGGTTATATAAGTTCCCATGAATTTCAATGCCCTTCCCTTTGAAAAGCGGTACGTTGAGTAGCACTTGAGCTCCACTCTGTGTAGTTTAATGAGGACAAACTCAAGGAGAGACTGGCTTAATTTTCTTTTGTTTGTTTGCATGTTGCATCTCTTTCTTTTATGTAAGTACCCCTGAAAAGTCGCCATTTTTTTCCCCTCTATGTGTGTGTGTGTGCGTGTGCGTGTGTGTGTGTGTGTGTGTGTGTGTGTGTGTGTGTGTGTGTGTGTGTGTGTGTGTAGGTGTGCGCCTGTGTTCTGTTTTCAGCACAAGCCTTTTTTTTTCTCTCTCTGTCCCGCCTCCTTGCATGCCTTCTGTGTCTGCCCCTCTCTGGATCTCTCTGTCCTCCTCTGTGCAGGCTTTCCCAGCTCTGGCTCAGGTCCAGAGCTTGCGGAGGGTGAACGAGTGTCTCCTGGCTGAGAATAGAGCCATGCTGCGCGTCCTCGCCCGCCTCTCTGAAACGGCTTCCATGCCAGAGACAGAGGACCTCTGATCCTCTGGCATCGCCTGTTTTCTTCCTTTCTCCTCCCTCGCTCCCTGTCCGAACCACTTTACCTCCACGCTCCTCTTCCCCCTGCGGTGCTCCCACAGCCCCCTCATCCTCTGCTGTGCCCCTTCCAGGCAGGTCCGCCACTCCGCTGTCCTCATGCTTACTGCCTCCCTGTGATGCACCTCCATCTGTGTGCTTTCAACCCAACCCACTCTTAACCGCATAGTGAGAAGTAACCATGCGGCTTCATAAATCATCTTTTGCATATATTACTCCTTTTTTTTTTTTATTTGGCTACCATCTAAATCAAAGGACTAAACACATTGTGAAGCAAGTTCACATTCTCAAAAATTCATCCTGCTTATTATATTATTCATCTGAATAATTTAAAGTTGATCAGAAACTGACTATTCAGAGATGATTTTTTTTTGAGGTGAAAGAAGTTGTAGCTAAAGCAGCATTTCATGGCTGCAATTGTGAGTTTGCAAAAAAAATATATATATGTATATATATTTAGTTTTTTACATACCAAAGACCTTTAAAAAACAGAGCTGCAAATTGCTGTATTGAGCAAAAAAAACAAAAACATTTTGTTTTATTTTAGTGCTTTGACAAATAAGTGCGCTGGAGCTGCTGTGAATATCTTATAATGTTCTGCTGCATCACAACACTAGCAGCAGCATTGCACCATGAGCAGATCTGTGTTCAGTTTATTCAAGTTCCGTGTGGCGACAATTCCAACGATACCTTTCAAATCTATCAGCAGCACCACGTTCACTAGATGAATGACTACATGTAAGTTACGGATAGTACCGGCATGACTATGAGGTTCCCAACCAACTGGGAACGGAAAATAAGGAAGCAAAAAATGAGGGCAATAAACCAAATAAAAACAAGCTGATGAAAACAGGATATTCAGGTAAAAGATATCAGAAAAGCATTAAGGCCAGTAGTAGTAGTAGTAGTAGTAGTATCAGTAGTAGTATATTTCCAAACAATGTCTTTCATTTTTAGACGTGTATGAGAAATACAGTCTGTGGATTTGCCGAATGTTCCACCCAATTTGCTGAGGTAGCAGATTTTCACCATATGAAAAAAATGCATTCCATTCGTCATCTCGCATAAGTCAAATATATGCGGATCCCCTTGTGCAATGTGCTGTGTCATAAACACAAAATGTGTTACCCCCAGAAAATAGTCCTCCAAAGTAAATGGAATGTATAGGATCATTAGAATTCAAAATGAGCGAGTCCGGGGCCGCTGGGAGAAACACAAGGAAAGAATTTATTTCAGTGTGAGACAGCAAACAAACAAGCCTAATGGTTTTTGTGTGAGGGAAAAAAAAAAGTTATGAATGAGCTTAGTTTTCTCTTGGCCAAGAGGAGCGATAAGAAGATACAATCCTTGTACCATTAATTTGAGGCTGTACTCATGGAAATTGTTGGTCTCTGCTGACAGAAACAGAAAGTCAAGATTGGGGGTCCAACAGAGGTATTAAGTCGGACCTTAATTAGTTAGAAACTTGTTGTTTTTAATACATCAACAAAGTGGACTTGAGGAGAGTCTGGTCTGAAATCCCTCACGTGCAATAATGTCCTGACTTGAGGAGTGAAACATGTTTTGTCAAGAGCCTCCACGTGGCATGACATCCTCAGTGTTTCTTTGCATGTGAAGATAAACATGATTAGCATGCGTCAGTTGAAAAGTGGATGCCTTGCTCGTCGCATGTTAGCGAATTGCGCAAGAGAGCTTAGACGATGCTTAATAACATTAACAAACCTAGTAATAGGGGTGTTAATAATAATTCCATGTATTCATGACATGCAGATAATATACCAAGTCTATGGGTGTCAGTAGGCAGCTCTATTTACCTCTGTGCAAGCTCAGTTAGCTAGCTTTGTGCGTCCAACCAACCAACAAATACACACAACGTGGAGAGAAAAGCACGAGCAGTGTTTTTTTTCCCCAGCTTTAACAGGACATAACAGTACATACATCTTGACACACACATGGTCTTTGCTCAGTGTTTGTGGCATTATGGGGCTTGTTGAAGGGATGCTGTTTGTCTCTACTGGAGGGGAAACACTTCAGCGTTGTTATTTTTAGTCCCCGCTCCTCATGAGAGACATGACCCACATCGTGGTAAAAGTTCCCTTTTTGACTTTCACAACGCCTCACAACACTTCTCACATTCTGAAGCTGTCGACTCTCACTTGCATGACGCACCGTGCCGAGCATGCCCCCCCATGGCGTCGCCTCAAACTAAAGCGAGAGGCAGCGACCTTTTTTTTGTTTTGCCCACATAATCACTGTCAGCATTCGGATTTTGTGACACCGTGCCATGTAATTGTTTGAACCACCCGCTTTGTCTTGTCCAAAAGACATCTAACGTGTACTTTACTGACTCTACAAATGTGTTGACACAAATTTCTCCCCTGCTCTCAGGTCCTAACAGAGCTCAAGTCCGACAACCAGCGGCTGAAGGACGAGAACGGGGCTCTCATACGAGTCATCAGCAAACTGTCCAAGTGAAAGGACGTCCTGCCCTCCTGCCTGGTGTTGGTGGACACACTCACCCTGACATGGCATTGTGGATGAGCCATGATGTCCCAAGTTCTTTGCTATACTCTGAGTATAGGGCTCTTAAAAAGAGAGAGAGAAAAGATCCAGTTCCTGCTGGGACTTTTGAACATCCAAAGAGAATTTTACAAGAGTTTTTTTTTCCACGGCAATCATTCTGTGCGATGTAGAATTGTAATTGCTATTTCTACTTGATGCATTACCATTTGTTAATTACATTTTACAACGTCTTCATAGGGACCAGCCGTGCGGTTAAATAGCGCAGTGGGAGAAAAACCCAGATTTGCACCAGTGCTTGTGTTTTCGCTCCCGCACAACACAATCAAGGTATCACTCTGGTTTTTGCTACATTGCACATTTCAGAAAAGTAATTTGAGGTCACTTTATTTCTACAAATAACAGAGTAGTCTGTTTTTGCAACTTGTTTTCTTACACTGAATTTAGAAAAATAAATAAATAAATATATATATATATATATTTCCCACGTAAAAACCAACAAACACATTTAAAAAGATCTCGGTCTGCTTATAGTGCTGGGAAAGACATTAGCTTGTTGATCAACCCCCAGACTTTTCCTTTCAACTCCAGCTGAGAAGTGAGGGTCAGCTGGTCGTCAGTCCTCCTACGTTGCATAGTCACAGCAACCTCTGAACCACATTAACGCCCGACACGATATTTCCGCCTTAAGTATTGAGAGCGTTCTGAATGTATAAAGTCTAAGGACAATCATGGAGAGCCGACGAGGCTGATCCTTTATCACCCAGGCTAGACTCGGCGATAAAGCGGCCCGGTGTCTGAGACGGAGTCAGTGCTTTTATTAGTTTTTTGTTTTTTTTTTCGCGCAGTGAGACAAAACAGCCAAGTGTCAACACAGGAGAGTTTTGAGTGTGCACACCTGATTTCATTTGATATATTTTGTGATAGATATATATTTATTTATTTATGCATTTCTGACGATTTTGTTTTTTCTGCCTTTTCTCAAATCCCAGTGGCTGGCTGTGCATTTCACACCTCAGCCCTCAGTGACGTCCTACTCGCTCCAACCTAAACGAATACACCTCGTAATACCATCAATATGACACGACGACTCCAGAATCCATGCAGAATCACACTTAGACATTACATCACTTTAATCTAAGCTGGTCGAACAACACTTCAATTTCAAATCTGCTCACAATCACAATTAAGAGATTTACTCAACAAGGTTTCAATAAGTCCACCAAAAGTAGACAAATTTGTCCGATAAACTGCACAATGTTGCAGTCTCATATAAAACACAGAGACGATAACAAAAAATAAAAGTACAGATTATTATGTATTTGTTTTTCAGGTCTATATGAGGCAGCATGCAACACCAAAATAATTGAACATGTTGATGCAGCTGCTGCACAACGTTTTTTTTCCCATTGTAATTGCAGATGATCAGAGTTTAGAGCTGTTGGTAGCAAAGCATCTCCAGGTTTAGAGATTTTCCAGGGTCTAACAAGTGTCACACAAGATGTGCACATGTCCAGTTCAGCATAAGACCTTCTAGCTTGCCTTGGTGTCGCAGCCTCGAAATCTGATTGGCTGTCTCACTTGCTCACTTGCAGTGTAAAGGAGCCAACTGTTGATTCTGAAGGCCTCAGGCAGACTTCACAAAACCTGACAAAAGCCAGCTGAAATATGATTGGATAAAAACTCTACCATAATATACAACACTGGCAGCAGCACAACCAAGTGGCTATAAAATTACACAATGAGAAGAGAATTAGTTAATTTACACATTTATATATATATATATATAAAAAAAATAATTACATATGTTTAAGCCAGCACAGAAAGTCTCAAATAAAACAACAAAAAGGCAACAATGTTTTTAGTGCTCAGAGTTTCCCTTTGAAAACATCACAGCAGAGTTACTTTAACCGGGCTCACCGTCCCTTCATCGTGAGGAGACATGAAATGAGGCTGCTAACGTCATTATTTTGTGTCTTTTTTTGAGTGTTTGTCACCGTTAAACACTAAAGTTAATGTCAAAACTTATTTTAATGTACCATTGCATGTTTAAAGGCCCACTGTGTCACATCTTAAAGAAACTACTGGCATGACATTGAATTGAAAATACACATGTATGTTTTCAGTTATATAAAGACACTTAAAATAAATTAACTGTTGTTGTTGTTGTTGTTGTTTTAACCCCCTTATAATAGACTCCATTTACATGAAGAGCTGGTCCGTTTGTCAGGAAACCACCACATATCTATACGAGCTCAGAACAAGAATCCGCACCAGCTCTTGTGATTTTAGTCTGGATTTGAGATGAGGTGGTCAGACAAGAGGGATTAACATTAACATTGTTTGCTTTCTCACCATTAGCGGCAACTCAATCTTAACACACTGGCCCTTTAATGTGCGAATCTCCCAGACTCAACATTATTTCAATTCCTTCAGCTTCCACCAGGGCAGTTTTTAAAACGTGACAGGCTATAAATTTCATGTTCATTTGCCACAACCAGTGAAATGCCTGTTTAAATTGCAAATACCTGTTAAATGTTGCAGGTCCATCACACTGTGCAGCATAACATGACACACTCGCACAACGGTTTCCTTGCTCAGCATAATAAAGTGTTGTGTAATTAAGCTGTTTCTGCCGTTGTGTGTCACGCAGAGGGACACACACAGGGAGAGAGAGAGAGTGACAGAGAGAGAGAGAGAGAGAGAGAGAGAGAGCAATCAAAGCTGGCAACAGCCTGCACACAAACACCCAACAAGCCGTGGTAGTTAAAAGGCCTTTATTTCCTATTCTTTTTTTCTCCTTTGTTTTTACAGAACACATATGATAAATTTGTAGTAAGTTATTTGGTTCCCTTGATCATTTTTATTTCAGGATCCCCAACGTTTGTCCACATAAGGGTCAAGAGGAGTTTGTGAGCAACGTTTGTGTCCAGTCAAGGGCTAAAGCATGCGATCCACAGTAGGCACAAGTACTGACATGAACACGCGCACCACGACACTAGACACGTAGTAACACAGCTAGAGGACACAACCTGGCCGTCCTCCGATGCTTTAAAAGATGATGGCGAAGAGAAAAAAGGTGGGGCGGCAGGAGTAGGAGAAGCGGGGGGGGGGGCAGAAAAAGGAAAGAGTCTGGAGAGTACGGCTGCATCGGGGATGAAGGTGGAGGAGGAAGAGGAGAAGGTGGTGGTAGTGGTGGCGGTGGCGGTGGAGCTAAGAGCTCAAGAGGGGAGTTTAGTACGGTCCTGCATGTTTGGCAGTATACAGTGTGTCCATGTTGTAAACATGACGGCCGGCATTCTTTACGCTCAGCAGACAGCAGGTTTTTCCGGAGGGAAGTGCTGCTTCTAGTTCAGCCTAAAGATGGTACACAGCTGGTTACACATAAACAGGACAGAGACACCAACACAAAGCAAATGGCATCCAGCGGAATCACAGTCCCGAACTCGACAGCACAGAAGTACACATCAACACCAAAGGAGGGAAATTAAAAAACAAAACAAAAAAAAGAACTAAACAAAAATATGAAACAAGAGAAACAAAAAGAAAAAGTGTTCATACGTGTGCACGAGGATACAGAGAAGAAAGACGGCGAGCGACAGAGGAGACGAGACGGCGTGGTCCTCGGCTGCCGAGAGGACCCCCCCCCCCACACACCCCCAAATCATTTTGACAAGGTGAGGAACGAGACGTCAAACTCTGGATGTTTTTTTTCCCTTCCAACATCACAGGATTTACCGAAGGAAAGTAAAAAAGACGACAACTTTCCTCGCCCAAAATTAGAACGTCCCTCGACACCGAGACTGCATGTACAGTTGAGCGTCACGGCCAGAACACACACACACAAAAAACGCACATTGAGGAATGAGTAATGCGTCCATGCATGCAGACCTGTACTGTATAATGTCTCTATATATTCTACGTATGCATTATAGTGCTCTGTTTTTTTTTTAATCATCCCGGTATCCCACATCTATATAACACACTCCCTTACCCCCCCACCATAGAAATCAGGTGGTCATGTGACTGTGGCAATTAAAGGTAACGCGTCGAATAACTCGAGCGATCTCGTGTCGGTGTGCTATAAGTGAACGTGCGATCAGACTGACCCAATCGCACGTTCTGGTTGTTTTTTCGACTTTGCAGATTCAAACAGCGCCGACCGAGCGTGGCAGTATGTGTCTGAGACGCACTGGAATCTTTCGCGTTTCTGGAAATGTTTTTTTATTTATTTATTTATTTATTTATTGGTCTCGATCGGTGTCACGGATGGGTGTGGGGGGCAGTGAACACAGATCGTATTGCATCAGGTAAGCGGAGTGTGCGGCGCCGCCCACTTGCGACAGGGCAGTTCGACGGCAGTTTCGGTCGTTTGCGTTATTGTGTGAGAGAAAAACAACGACAGCGGAGGTAAACTTAAGAGCGTAGTTCAAACCACACGGGAAAATAGGCACGGCAGTTTTCATACTCGAGCGGTTCTGTGGGCAGGTATGACAACTGAGTCAGGGGGGGTGATTAGCTTAGCTTAGCATAACTATAATATACTATACTATACTATACCAAAGAGTTTTGAGACTCTAAAGGTGTGTTTAGATTCCTATAATGTATATTTAAAGTGAAGGGTAGAAACAAAAAGTGGATGTTTTGTGCTAAGCTAAGCTAACTGTTGTCAAACCCTCCCCACCCCCCTCTCCGTTGTGTGCGTTTAGCCTATTTCCAAAGATTTGAAACTACTTCTTTGATTGTGTATAATGTGCAGTATATACATGTGTGTATATCTCCCAATGCTTTGTGCCTTGTGTGTTGATGAAAGTCGTGACTCGATGCATCGTGCTATGGGAGGGACTCAGGCCCCAAACTTGGGTACCACTTTAACACTCTCGCTCTGCTTTATGATCCTTAACAGCGTTTAAATTTCTTTGTACTCTGACTTTATGTACTGTATAATTGTTATATAGCGCCGTGGCTTGGAACAGTGTGCTAAATGGAGCAACCAAAGGCAGCAGCTTGAGCCGAACGTCTCCGGCAGTGAATATTCAATGTAGTCATTGTACATTCTGCTGCAAAGCTGGAGGATAGACGGAAACTTGAAGAGTGATCAAGTTCATGAATTGCACTCAGCCCAAGAGAAGAACACTCTGACACACATATATATATATATGTGTATATATATACACACATATATATATATATATATATATATGTATATGTATATAGTATGTGTGTGTATGTGTGTGTATATATATATATATATATGTATATATATGTATATAATCTATAAATATTATTCAGAACCTATAGTGATAATAGATCTATTATTTATACTATTAAAACAAGTTATACATTACGAGTCACTGTACTGTTGAATCGGCTAGCTCTATGGAAGAAGGACATCAAGAGCTCTGAAAGTAGAAAAAGTCACACTCACTCTACTAAACTCACCACTGCTCTCACCGCTCACATGTACAGTAAAATGGATTTTTGCCCTCTTGACGAACAAAGACCTCGGAACGGAATGTCAAAGAGAAACACTGGCCAAAGAAACTCACAGATTTTTTTTTTTTTTTTTCTTGATAGAAATAAACTCTCAGCTGAGCTCCTAAGAGTTAGTGCTTGAGTTTTATGGCTTTAAGTTTTTATCTTATTCATTTCATCTCGTATACACAACACGTATTGTATAATAAACACAGTAAAGGAGACACCGCCGTGAGGGTTTTCAGGTCTTTTAAATAGAAGATTGGAAAGGGAAAAAAGAAAGTTCCACGTATAAGAGGAGAGAAGAAGGGATTCCAAGTTATCAACACTCAATGAATTATTTATCTTTTTGGCCCCTGCAAATACATTTCAAACAAAGATATGATCCAGCAGACTTTGTTCTGGTTTGAGGACTGGCACGTAGAACAACTCCTACAATCCACCTACAGACTGCAGAGCTGCCAGAGCCTCTACTGTCAGAGTGGGACCACAGCAAACGCTATGAGAAAATTATCATCTTGTAGACTTGGAGACCCTCTTCCATCCCAGACATACATACACACACACACACACACGGAGAGACACACAGCCACACACGCGCGCGCGCGCACGCACGCACGCACGCACACACAAAATAAAAAAAACTGAAAAAGAAAAACCCATTAAAATTCATAAACAAGTCAACCGTTGGCCTTCAGAGAAGTGTTGAAGCTAAACAAATGGCAGATTGAACGGTTCCAACGCAAAAATAAATAAATAAATATAGAAATCAATAAAGTCGGACCACAAGGAATTAGATAGCAAGCATGCGGCTACATTTGCATCCTACATGAACTCACACACAGCACTGGACGACACACTTGCTTAAGAATTTCAGGCGTGGAAAGGTTCCTTATTAGCAATATTACTCTAATATCTGTATGACATTCTCTCCAATGACCCTCATGGAAAATAAATACACATTTGTTTCATTTAGAAAATATACAGTGCATTTTTTTCTCGTCTTTTTTTCAACCCCCTTCCGTTGTGTTATTAAAATGACAATGACACCCATTTACGTACACAGATATTTTTGCTTTGTCTCTAAAACATGCTCTTATGTACAGTATTTTCGTATAAACATGCAGTATCAGCGGTGTATGAACTATGTATATAGGCAATAACTACACACCAATGAGTTGCTTGATTGCTTCCATGTTGCCTTTTCTTTAGTGCTGCTTTTTCAACAGAGGAGTAAGATGACGAGAGATAAGGAACAAACGCCTGAAAATGGTTTTAGGTCATATATATATATACATATATATATATATATATATGTATATATTAAAAAAATGAACAAATCAATAAATAATTAGCACATTTTCAGCAGAGACACAAATACAAAGAACACATACAAAAAGTGGCAACCCTGACTTTGTGCTCAGAGCCAGTCCGATCACCTGACACACAACCAGGATCTATTCAAACACATTTTTTTCTCAGGATATTTAGGGCTAATAGTCAGAAACATCACTGTTTTTTTTTCTAACAGAACCAAATTCTTTGCTTGGAGTTGGCATCAGGTGAAAACATCCAATTTTTTTCCCCTCCAGATTACAGTCTGTTTATGTGAGGAGACCACCGGTTGATTACAACTGAACGACATTCAGTCAAAACGTAAAAACACAACAAAGCAAAAACAACGACCCGCAGAGCAGTGGTGTCATGACACCAGCAGATGGAATAATACCCAGTAGTGCAATTAAATTCAACAGTTTGGTAAGCTGTGTATAAAACACACATGGATCAGCGCCTCCTTTCAGACCCTTGCACTCGAGTGTGAAATCCTAATTTCCGCACAGTTAAAACGCGACAAGTGGCTGAGCTGAAACTAAGCAGACATTTAAAGAAGACGGAGAAGAAGAAGAAATGCATGCATGACAAACAAAAAGAAGAGGCAGTGACTGAGAACATAAATAATTAAAGCTCTGGGTTTTCTGAGGGCACCTGAATGTAACATTTGGATCTTTAAAGTGCTTGAGAAATTAAAGTGTGTTAACTTGAATGGAATAGATTATATGTGAAATTAAAAAAATAAATAAATAAATAAAAAATAGTCATAATCATACAGAGGGGAATTAAATGAACGCAGAGAACAACACCACTAACTGAAAGGCGTCCCTGGTAGGTTGGAAATTGCTTATTTTTGTTACTTTGAAGGCTTGTCTCCTTTTATGACTGTAAGACGGTTGTAGGGATTCCTTTGAAGTAAAAACCCTTGTGTGGAGTCCGTGACGGATGGCAGTAGCACTGAACAAGTGAGATACACAACCGGAGGTGCCGGGAGGAGGGGGAGGGGTTTAGGGGTGGTGGGATCAGGAAGGGGGAGCGGGGAGGGGGGGGGGGGGTGGTAGACTGCAGGCAGTAATAGACACTTTGTAAAATATCATGTCATTGGTGGCTGGAATCAGTCTGCTCTAGCTCCTCCCCCTTCTCGATGTTTTTCCGGATGACGGGCGCAGCCTCTTTGCACAGTCCGACAAAATACGTAAGCAGCCCCGCCCCCATCACCCACCCACCCCAACCCCCCCAACCCAACCCAAACTTTGAATCCACCACTCGCACACACCACTAAGAAAATTAGCAATCGAGCTTTCCGCCTCTTTTTGTCGTCGTCGTTTCTCCCTTTTTGTCAACAAGTGGACGATTTGAATACGACCCGTTTAGAAAACAAACAAAATAATCAATACAGAAATAAATGAATTAAAGGCATGGAGCTCCAGTTTCCTCTCAGTGTTCCTGAGACGATGGGCGGGAAGGTCGACTAATTGAAAACAAGGCAGTGTGTCTGTGGGCAACTGGATATGTGCTTATCCCTAAGCGCTACCCGACTCTAGGAATGTACTTCACACCAACAAAATTCGTCTAGAATGACAACTGGCAGGTGTGGAACATGGTGCACAATACACCTAAGGAATGGACCTGCTTGTGTTATTTCTCTATCATATGGCAGTATAAAGCATTTTATTATTAAGCACTACTCTAAGCAGACCGTGTCACTAAAGGGAAAGGGTGAGAATTACAACATGAGTGGACGTTGTCTGTTTTTTTTCCTTTTTTTTTTAAAACTTTTTAATCCCCCTCTACCGCCGGACTCACTGCTGTCGTCTGACTCTCAATAATGGAACAATAACCCCAATACAAAAATAGATCTAAAGGAAATCAACGGAGTATCTGTCCATCCTGCGACTCTTCTTCTTCGTTTTTTTTTTTTCAATGACTTGGATTCGTACAACATGGTGCTTCTTTTTTTTTGTTTGTTTGGTTGTTTGTTTTCTTCAAAATAAACTTCCCATCATGTCGGATGGATGGATGGATGGATCTTTTGGAGGGAGGGAGGTTGGAGGGAGGAAGGGTACGCACAGCTGGGGTGCTATTTTAGAATATATGCTGACATGTGGGACCCCTGGGGAAGGACGGGCGATGCGTGGGTGGGTGGGTAGGTTGGTGGGTGGGTAGGTGGAGGTGGGAGAGGCGGGTGGGGAGGGACGGGGAGAAATGCCTTTTTTTGGGCGGGGGGGGGTGGCAGTTTTACTTCTTGGCTATTATGGCTGCGACGGCGGCGTCCACCTCCTCCTCCGGCTGCAGTGGATGCCACTGGGCGATGGGGCGGCGGGGGTTGGCCAGCATGTCGGACCAGTGTTTGAGCCCCGCCCCCGTGGCCTTGCTGCCCACCAGGGTCTTCCCAATGGCGTCGTTCTTGCCAATCTTGTCGTAATCCAGCACCGTGATCACGGCTTGGATTTTCTGCAAAAGGGGGGCAGGAGACAGCGAGAATTACACCGGGGCTTCACCACGGCCCGGCCAGCGGTGTGGACGTGAGGCGTTGGGGTCTGGTGGAGGTGCTCCACATTTGAACCAATTTCAGATTGTTCATTGTTTCTTGTTGATCCCCATGAGTCACTGCCTCAGTTATAGCTGCATTTCCATTAGCCCTAGAATTGCGCAAAACCTAAATATCGCAATAAAAAACTGGGAATGGAAACACCGAAACTTCAGAAAAAAACTCTCAAATAAAATCTCAATAAAAAATGGCCTCACGTGGCTATTTATCGATAAAACAGACCACTCAGCCTTATGTTTACAGTCTCCTGCAAAAAAAAAAAGACACTCGCTGTGAACACTAGTTACGCCTTCCCTCACGGTTGGAAGAACATGAGCGTGAGGTGTTCACTAACCTGCAACAAGTATTAGTCAAGCCTCATTTTGCATTGCAGTGTGCTTTTCGCACACAACTTTCTGCAGCAGGCAGCAGAAGGAAAACAATGGAATGTTCTCATCCCGGCAGCTGTTATTGTGAGAGCCGGTGAAGTGAAGCTGGCCGGCCCTGGGTCCTTTAATGCAGGGGTGTTCCAGCTGATGCTGAACATTACCCAATGTTTGTCCAGGCAGTGGTCCCATGCGGCGCCTGGTGTTGTGAGCGCCTGAGGGTTTTTTCGTGTGGGCGGCGAGAACTCGGCTCCTGCTGCCATCTCCGCTTGAGCCAGAATCGTTCTTTGTTGCGCATGTTTATTCTTATTTTTTTTTTTTTTTTGCAAACAGCAAATGTGCTCATGTATTGATTCCAATGTTGTGCACTCGCTTTCATTTGTTTAATAAAATCTGTTTGTTTGAAACAGATTTTGTACATCTGCATGAAGAATAAAGTGAAAAATGAATCAGTCTGCTCCAGAGAGAAGGAGCTTTGCACACAAGCATTGTAAGATCATTTCATTTTATAGAATTCCTCTTGAGTTCCCTTCTTCTGAGATTATTATAGTGAAAATAATATAGATTACTTTAAATCCCAAAATAAAACACACAGGGTATCCCTGCATTGACCCCCTAACGAGACCAGAGTTTCTACTTAGAATTAAAGGTCTTCTCATTGGACAGTTGCAAGGTCACTGAAGCCCAGATGTGTTTGTCATCTATACGTATGCGTCCTTTTGAGAAACTATAAAGCGAGTCGGAGAAAAATGGTCCTTTTTGTGAGATCCAAACCACCTTTTGTGGTTGCACACTGACTATTTACTGCCGGATGACAGTTTAGCTTTTTGGAAAAATGCGCCAGAGCGTTTTATGGTCAGCAGGAGGCAACACACTGCCAAATAGCCACAGGTTGAATCTTGCCATTTTTCAAAAAGACGCTGCAGTGGCTAATATCTCTTCCTCTGTCCGCTAGCGAGCTGAGGAAAACATTTTCTCCCGGCACAACCGCCGTGGCTCAGCCCGTCGCAGGAAAACATCGAGGTGAAGGCCGCCACTGGCCGGAGACTGAACTTTTCAGCAAGCTCTGATGACTGACGTCGTGCTTTTGCTCGGCAGCTCTTTAAATCGTGCTTAATGAAGTGGCAATTTATCAAATATTTATAATAAACACAGGGTTCGATGGCGGTTGTCACCCTCAGCGACAGACCATCCAAATGCCATTAATCATGTTTGCACTAAATGAAGGAGAACTGGGGAGCGAGGCGGCAGACCATTTGTCTTTCATGTTTATACAATAACGTCTAAGGAACTGATGGATATTATTATTTTTTTAAGACAATCAATTCCATTTTTCTTATATTACTCGGTCTGATGATGGATTGCTCGCCAGGTAACGCCAGCTATGTGTGTGGAAGTGACTGTGAAGCAGCGACCAACGACTACTTCTCAGTTAGGTCAGGTATTTTCTACCAAATCTTTTTGCACCGTACCGACGTCCGTACCTGCATTTGCTCGAGCGGAATCTCAAAGCTGAAGGACTCGTTGTAGTACGGATTCAAAGTGTTCTTCTTCACCGTCGTCTTCTTCTTCTTCAGCCTCTTTCCGTTCTGCAGCAGGTTAATCTTCACGTAGGGATCTGAAGGAGGGAGGAGGGGGAAATTGATCTGGTTAAAGGTCGCGTGCAGTTACAGCTGCAGTGCCCAGGCTCACCAACAGATGGGGCCAGCGCTGAAGCCGGTGATTATTGCATGTTTAGCGCTGCAGTGCCATACTGGCTGAGCTCGCAAGCCGCCCACCCTCCCCCAACCCCCGTGCCACTGCAGTCCTCCTGCCAGCATCCACAGTTTACATCTGGATGAACAGGGTTTTCATTTCACCGAGAGCCAAACATGGCAAGAGGACGCAGCTTGAGGAGGACGTTCAGGAGGAGCAACGTCACGCAGAGAGCACTCCCACCGCTGCTCTGTGGGGGAACACACTCTACACCTTCTGGGCAACCGGCCTGGCCAAGAAGGTGGTCAGCTGTCCTCTTCTCACATTGGAAAAAGCTGCACTGTTCCTGTTCTGCCGTCTCGAAAAGAGCTCAGAACGTTAACAAAGGACACTTTGCACCCCGGACGCTGCCTGTTAGGACTGCTGCCATCAGAGAGGTGCTACAGCGTTTGTCGAGACGAGGACAAAGTGCTGAGTGTGGCAACAATAACAACACTCAACCAGCAGAAACACAATCCAAGGTGCAACCCATGGTCCGGGTGGAATGAGTGACGGCGGAGTTGACGGGGAACGCTAGTTGCTTGCAGTATGAGAAGGACATGATCAGGAAGGAGCACACCAGAGGGACAGCACTTAATCAGATGTTGAGGAGATAAAGCCATTAGATGGTTTGAACATGGACAAAGTGGAGACAGTGAATATCTGGGTAAAATGATGCTGATGTTGGATTGGATGCCCCTTTTCATTTTATTTTTACATGTTACTCCTGACAAACGAGGATTAGTGGATCTGGGAAGGCAGCGTGTGACCCTTGGTTGTACGTACCTGACAGTCCTCCCACATCCATTTTCTTCAGGTTCTTGGCCTCCAGGATGCAGATGGTGAGTTTGCCAGCGGTGGGGACGTAACGCAGAGAGATGCAAATGTCACCCAGCTTCTCCGGCTGTGGGCAAAAAAAATATCAGCGGGGGTCACTTACTGGATGACTGCGAGGAAGCACGCAACATCTCTCACGTACGACACATTTGCACATGCAGGAAAAAATGTAATATTGACTTTAAAATTGACAGAGAAGGGTTGTTTGTTTGTTTTTCATAATTGATTTTAACGTTGCAGCAGTAATTTCAGGTTTTCTTTCACCTAGATTGTAATTAATCCATGGGGTTCTCTCAGTGGATATCTGCTTTTTCGTATTCAGGTGGAAAAACACATTACAGACTGCGTGTATCTAAAGGACAAACAGGAAGGGCCTTCAGCACTCGGCTTTCAGTAACAGACAAAAACGTGGCCTTGAACAGATGGCTGTTATTATATTGTGTCCTTCGCCATGAAAGGGGGTTTGATGCTTTGTACAGTGGATAACCTGATCATTAAATCTAGCCACAGATGCATTTGATACAACATGTTAGATTTCTTTATTGTGCATGGAAAGGGAAAAGGTTTTTTATGGCACATAATAGCAGATGTAAATGTATTGTGCAATACCGAATACATGTCTGCAAGCTAGGGGGAGGAAGAAGCTGCAGAGACTTTGCATGTTTATAGTGTAGCTTGTGATCCACTTTTGAATCCACTCAATCCACTCGGTAATTGTTATTCTAGTACTGGTATCTGAAACATCAATTGTTGTAATATGTCAACAGAAAATAGCTTCATGCCAGACAGCACTTTATATTTATAATCTTCTATTTCTCAGTGTCCCTATGACTGTAGTGGCACTGTGGATGGTGGTGGCTGTTGAAATGGAATGAAATGTTTGCGCTGCTCAAATGAGTAACATTCCATAGTACTGACATATAATGACAATAAATCATTTATCATTGTCATTCATCATTATACCAGCAGTCTTGTGTAGTAAAACTCCTTCCGGATATTACTCACACAGTTGAGTGTAAAACTCATATCAAGACTTGATGAAGCTTTTGGAAAGCTTTAATTTCATCTAACAATCTTCAATTTGTTACACTGTCGTCTGAGATTCCACTATTGTCAAAAGCAACAACAGCATACTCTTGAGGGAGCTACATTACAAGTGTGTGATGATCCTGAAAGCGCTGAATATTTTGCTGTTGGTTTATAAAATGTCCTTGGGCTAAAAAAACAAAAACACATCTGGGAGAATATGTTTGTGCGACAATTTCAGAGAAGACACTTTGGCACTCACCTCTTCCTGATCTGCACTGTCCAGGTCCCTCCACTCCTCGATTGGCTTGGCAAGGTCAAGGGTGTTCATGGGGATTTTGATCTCGCCAATGACGTCATGTTTGGAGAAGCGATCAAAGTCGTACACCGACATCACCAGGGTCTTGCCCCCCATTTCTTGGAATGGAATCTGGAGGGCAGGAAGCAGTGTTTCCCTTTAACGCCCCGGTCGGGAATGATTTGACAATTAGCACGCCATGCAGTGGAGGCCGGACAAGAGCTGTACAGCGGCACACGCTGCGACCTTCGCCTGGAGCTCACAAATGCCTCCCTTAATGACATGCAGCCTCAGCAGTCTGACTTTGACGAGGATAAACAATGTGATTTTTCTCTCTCTCTCTCTCTATAGAACTGTGTCAGCTGGCAAGGTGGTCCAGAGGTGGCACTCCCCTTTAATTTGATTCTCTAACACGTCCTCCTTGTGTCCGCTCCTCTGTTTTAAGTCAAGCTAATTAGAATTCTGCCTGCTACAGTCCATCCATACATCCATCCATCCACCCATCCATCCATCCATCCATCCATCCATCCACCCACCCACCCGTCCATCCATCCATCCGTCCAGAATCCACAAAGAATTGCAGACAGATTTTTAGAACCGACCAATAAAAACAGAGACTTTGGCTAAACATGGAATATCCTCAAATTGGACATTATTTTTGCCAGAAATTCTCTGATGGTCACTCCCACTCCCAGTATGATTTTCCACCTCCACCAAAACACAGACTTGAGACCTGTTTCCAGCCAACTCCTGTGCGTCAGGGTAATTGTCGTCTTTGGCCAATTCTTTCAGCACAATGCTGATAGGAAACGTGTAGGATAGCAGCAAAGACCTTGCATTCCAAAGCCCATGGAAAACAAAACAAGGAAGCGGAGTGTAAATGGTAAAATTATATTCATAATAATAATAATAATAATAATTGAATTATAGTAGGTGGAAAAGAACAATTTGCAAAAAAAAATATGAATCAGACTTTTTAAAGCTCTATCCATCCAGATATTCTTTTCATATGAGAGATTATACTGCACTTAGGGCCACAGAGATATGGAGCTTATCAAGCTCCGATAAGATGTAGGCAAAGACAAATCCCAGTTCCAACACAGAGACTCACTCGCACCTGTGAACAAGAGACATAGGTCCATTCACCAAATGTGCATCAGTTTCAAAGCCAGAGTACCCAGGAGAACAAGGTCAGACTCAGTTAAAGATTAAGTCCCACTGATTGTCGTATCCCAAAGGAATACTGAGTGCCGAGCAGGGAGGCAATGGGACTCATTTTTAAAGTCTTTGGTATGACACAGTCCAGGATTGAACCCACGACCTCCCAGTCACAGGACGGACCCTCTAACGATCAGCCACTGGGCTTGTAGAACATGCAAACTCCACATGGAGGGCCACAGCCCATCCACTGAAGCAAAAGGAAAAAGCAAAGGAGAGATTCTGCACTGTTAAAAGAACTCATCAAACGGCTTCACGTCCGCGGTGCTTTAGTAAGTCATAAAGAAAAGAGTGAGCATTGGCTCTTTTTCTCAGCTCACCTTGAAAGTGAAAGACTCGTTGAAGACGGGGTTGAGAGTTTTCTTGTGAACCTTCGTGTCAAACTTCTTCTTCTTGTCGGGGAGGACAAAGACCTTGACGTAGGGGTCGGACGTGCCGCCGCTGTCCATGGAGAGGAGGTCGGCCGCTTGCAGGATCCCGACGGCAAGCTGGAAAGGAAGAACACGGTTCAATGTTCAGTCAACAGTTTCCCCTCACTGCCAACCAAACGCACGAAAATCCTTCTCCACGCTCTTAGATGCCCAATATTTTCCTGTTAATTACCAAAGGAAAAAAGACCCAGAAGGAAAGCGCAGATCCGCTTGCATGCTCACTACAATGTGTAAAATTTGGCCTGATTTACGATTTTTAGATTGGTAGAAGCTTAATATACTACCCATAAATACATTAATAAAAGTGTATACTCGCAGTACAATATAAGTGATTTGGTTTTCATACCCTGAGAGCCGTTCTTATTTATATATAAGAATATAAATATAGCAAGGGTCTTGCTCCCAGTTAGCAGCCATCAAGCACCTCCATATTTCTAAGGAAGCCCGGTGTAGACAATCCGGCCCGCCTGACTCGCTTAGAGTGAACGCTTGCATCCACAAATAAACCAAAAAAGAAGGTCGATCAGGTATCCAGGTTTATGTGCGCAGTCCACCATAGCTCACTGGCAAGCTCAGGTGAGGGAGGGTGAGAGGGTGAGCACTGCAATCTAAAATGTAACCACTTGATGTCGCTGTTTCTTCTCAAAACTTCCAGATATTACACACTTAACCTTGAAGCGCTGACAGGCATTTCTCTTTGATGTGTCTCATGTCAAAAAAAACAAAAAAACACTTGTTTTTTCGCTCGCCTTGTTCTCCTGGAAGTCATAATCGATGGAGTACTGCAGCTTGCCCAGCTTCTCCTTCTCCTTCACCTCCTCCTCCTTCTCGTCTCCGGTCAGGCCGGGCTCCACGTCGTCCTCCTCGTCGTCGTCATCCTGTTGTTTCTGTGGACACAAAGGGGGGTCGGGGGAGGGGGAGGCAGGGCCGGGCGGCAGAGGGAGGGGTGAGTCGGGCGGCTATGGGGCGAGGGCGCTGCTGAACACCCGTCAGCAGTCAGGTTAGTTTACAGCACCTACCTGCCACTTACCCCCACCTCAACCCCGGTGTTACTAGTGCATTCTGTTCATCGATGACCACGGTTGCAACCTGACTTGATTTCACTTCACTTCTTGGGTGACACCATTTGCTGTTTTCAAACTTTCCTCTTTTTTTTTTTTTTTATTCATTCAGCATCGGGGCAATGTTTTTGCGGAAAGCACATTTTGTTTCTTTTTTTTCACTAAATTAGAAAAGTGAGGGTGACTAAAAAGAGGTCAGGAAAGAAAAGAGGGGCACACAGAAACACGAAGTGACACTCTGGTTTGTTGCAGCCAACCACCTTCCACCACCTTCTCTCTGACACATTAAAGATCCCATATTGGACAGATCTCCCCCCCCCCAATCTTAGACTCCAGTGGAGCGGCATCGCTTGATTAATTACCCTGGAAACAGATTTTTAGCCCTCTGTTTACAGCCCCATGCCGCATGCTAGATGTTAGCATCCTGCTAAAACCGACGTGCTAAAGCGGGACCTTCCACACGTTTGGCACTACAGACAGAAGCAAGACGAACGCGAGGCAGTCTCAAGAACGAAGCTGTAACATAAAGGGAGGAATTGTGCCATTTGTGACATCACAAAGGGCTGATTTCCAAAGCGGTCATTTCATTTTCGCATTATAAATCTGGCGTGGGCAAAACATGTAAATGTTGTTATCATTATTGTTGTGATTCACTTTTTTGCCGACTGTGATTGAAAAATTCCTAGTGGCAGACCAAAGTAATGCGACGGCGCCAGAAAATGTTTGAGCGATGCATGAGCGACTGCAGCGCTGTTAAGCAGGCAGCCACAATAACGTGAGTCATACAAACTGAGTCACGTTAAACTCGCTATTTTTTCCCCCGTTGAAACGTGACCGTCGGGGACGAGAAGAAGGCCGAGCTATCCCGTCACGGCCAAGCATGACAGAAAACGCTGCAGTGCGGGACTCGCTGCTACTCTTCCCGCCCTGTTTGCACGGGCTGTCACGAGGAGCGCCGCGTCCTCGATGACTGGAATCTGAAGGACGGCGCTGAGAGTTAAACGCCAACGCGGGCGCCGCTGACACTTTTTGTCTCGGCAAACGCTCTGGAAACGTGCGAACGACGAGATCCTCTTGACTCAGAGCCTCGGCTGCCTGACAAACAGCTTCACGTCGAGCAGACCGTCGGAACTCAGCGGCGTCTGGACAGGCGAGGCAAGTCAAGCAAATGCGTACATTAAACTATCGTTGGCTAATTTAATTAATGTGCAATTATCTTATGGGCGTCCACGTGGGCTGTTGATTATGAGCGGAAACAATATCCCGCAGTGTTGCTGACAGTTCCAGCGCTTATCAGGGCTCGATGACGACGATAAAAGTCAAAGCCCTGCCTTATCATCCGTCCGCACTCGGTGACTCCGCAGTCCTGCAACTCTTCAGCGAGGGGACATGACTAATCGAGTGCGAGCATGAATATTTCAGTAAACTTTAGGCTCCGGATGCTTCGTTAAACTGGATAATATCGCGGCGTGTCCTACTTTCCTATGGCTGTCTTCTTGATAAAACACTGATGTCTTGGAGGGTCCAGCCACTCACTGATGAGCTGGAAGAGGAACAGGGCAGGCACCGTACACACACACACACACACACACACACACACGCACGCACGCACGCACGCACGCACGCACGCACGCACGCGCGCACGCACGCACGCGCGCACGCACGCACGCACACACGCACGCACGCACAAGTACACTCAGGAACACACGAATAATGCACACACCATACGCCCCCGTGTACTCTCGCACGCACACTTTTGCTTCCATGCAGGCTCTCATGCGTGCTTGGCACACACTTTTCCCACTGCAACCGACCCACACACACACACACACACACACATACATACACACACTCACACACTCACTCACACACTCACTCTTCCATACAAGGCATTCCCTCTCTGCTGTGGTAAATGCTCTTCATTCAAGCATGCCAGACCACACAATGCAGGATCCGATTTACTTTTTGATGGCAAATGTATATATATTGAAAAAAAAGGAATTACCTTTTTCCTGAGAACTGTGTCAAAATGTGTTTTTTGTGGAGGAGGGGCATTATTTTTTTTTGTTCAGTTTTGTTTTTTTGTACCATTGTTTCGAGCGAAAAGAAGGATCATGCTATACTGAGAATTTGCACTTGTTCCCAAAACGTCCAGCAGGGGGGCCCCCCGAGATGAAGATGTGGTGTGCCTGAATTTTTGCCCTTTGGTCAACTCAGCCGAGGAGTTGCCGACTCAGCGAGGAGGCTTTTGTTCAATCTTGAGATTCTAGCTTGAACATCTCGTAGCGACTGAAATCAGGCCTCAGCGGTTGACTAAACGCGGGCAAACATTCTGGCCCACCACACTTCCTCAGTGAGACCCGGGTGCCTCGGGAAGAGAGGAGAGGAGAAGAGAAGAAAAGGTCATCCTGTCACCTATATGTCAGCAGCATGGGTCATCCAGGAAAGTTACTCTCAAGTCAAGTTGTGGCCATTCAATGGTACCTACTGCAAGGGCGTGTGCTGGTCTTTGCCAAGAGATACCGACGGCTTTACCTGTCGTGGAACTCTGAATGTGTTTGCACGTGTGGCGCAGGGGAGGAAAAAAGGAGGACAGTTCCAGAATCCATTTGAATGTTTCTCCATTCAGAGAGGAAATATTTGTTGGTTTGTTTGTTTTTTAATTATTATTGTTGTTAGTGAGGGCCTGTGATGGTGGAAACATGGCCAAAGCTCTCAGTTGAGGTAAAGATTTAGATATTGCTTGACAAATACCCAGCATAGCCCTTGCACATGCATGTTAGTGATCTCTAGTGAGTTGCTGAGTGCACTAGTCATTCAAAAGGCTCAACCGTAAGGGGTTTCATGTTCATTTCAAACCATGGACACTTATATACGCATTTTTTTTTTTTAGGCCAAAAAACTGCAAACTCTGGGTAATCAAGACATAGCAGTTGGTGCGGCAAGTCAGTTCAGTGGGTTTTTGCAAAGCAGCCTAGTCGCTCCCATAGATTCCTCAAGCACCCGCAGCACCTAAGCTTGCAAAAAACTAAGGAAGCCATAGCACTGTCTCATCGTCATCATCATCATCATCATCAACATCATCATCAACATCATCATCATCATCATCACTGCAATCCAAAACCCGTCCAAGCCCAGCCCGCCCCCACCGCCGCTCCCCCTCCCTGCCCTGGTCTGCGCTTACACAGAGCGGCCAGAGAGGGGCGCCGCGTGCTGTCAGACCTACCGTAGGGCAGAGAAGTCCACCACAGTCAAGATACACGGAGCACACATAAGACACAAAGCAGGAAGGAGGGAGAGCAGAGACAGAGGCAGAGATTGAACTCACAGCAGACACCAGAGCAGGGCAAATCACAGCAGAAATGCACTCAACTACACCGTGGGGAGGGAGAAATGACGGGACGGAGAGGCCTCCTCGTTAGCGCCGCGCTATCTCGTGCCGCAGGAGGGAGGAGGGGGGCGGCGGGCTCTTAAAATAACCCCCCTTTCAGTTTTGTTGTTGCTGTTGTTGTTTCTGAGACGTATTCTTATTGTTGTCTGTCAAATCATCAATCACGCCAAGCGGAGGGAATGAAACAGTAATTACGGGCCCAAATAACGACGGCAGCAGCGTCGCGCTCGCAGCTAATCTCATAATTACTCCTTAATGGCTGAGGGAGGAAGAAAAAGGGATGAGGCCGGGCGTCATTTCCCGCTCCCGCCCCGAAGCGCAGGTGAGAGAACGGAGCAACAACAGTGACATCGACGGCAAAATACATCAAACAAGAGAAGAGAGAGAGAGAGAGAGAGAAAGTGAGAGAGAAAGAAATCAACGTGATCATGGCGGATTAAGATCGTGAGCACCTGCAGAGACTCAGCCGGGCCGGGAAGTTTTCCTCTTAGCACAGCCTGCGCCGCTGAGTTGTTTTGCTTTAACGCACTTCAAAAAGTCAACTTGACTGAGAAGCGTCCGAGGAGAACGGCCGCTCTAAATAATTGTTACGTAATTAGCTGAGTCATTCTCTCTATATGCATGTTTCTCCCTCTGTTCGGCGACAATGCTATACCGCGAGCTCTTACATAAGAGGCTCCTAAGCAGCAGCCAATGGGAGATTTTGTTGTCTGTTTGTTTTGTTTTTTTTCTTCTTCTTCTTCCTCCGCACTGCGACCCCCCCTCGGTGGAACATACCTCTCCCCCCTTGAGGTTCTTCATGCCCATCTCGCCCTTCCCCTTCTTGCCCTTCTTGTTCTTCTTCTTCTTGCAGCAGCACTTCTTGACGATGCAGAGGCAGCAGGTCAGGATGAGCAGAGCGGCGACCACGGCGATGGCGATGATGGCCCAGGACGGCACTGCGAACACAGCGACGGCGACAACGGGTGAGAATGGGAGGAAATGCTTTGGGCTTCGGCGGTAGGAGGTGTTGGGCTAGCACAGGCGTGGGCAAACTACGGCTCGGGGGCCATATGCAGCCCGTTAAGCTTTTAACTCTGGCCCGCCAAACTTGAAGAATTTATATTAATAGTAAGTCATAATAATAGTAATAGTAAATAGCTTAACTACTGACTACTATTGTTATTACTACTACTCTAACTATTACTATTATTAAACTAGTATACTATACTATTATTAAGAGTCATTTCAATTGAGATAAATACCATGGAGCTTCAAAAACAGACATTTTGTTGTTTTTGTTCATTTTCAATAGACATCAAAGCACATGTTTTCTACATATCCCATGATATATTTTTTCTCCTATGAGGTGGGTCACCCAAACACTCCATCCATCTGTCCCGATTTCCCCGCCATTAGGACGGACAGTCAGTGATCAATACTAAATAGAGACGTTATGGGACTGCCGATTCCAACAGGGAATCGAGGGAAAATCAGATCCCGAATCGATGTTGGGAGTTATGTCAATGCGGGTGGAGCGTCGGGAAGAGTAAACTCACGTGGAATCTTGTCGATTTCGTTCAGGAACTTGTTCTTGATCTCGTCGAAGGCATCGTTCTTGGCGACCGGCTCCGTGGAGTTTTCATTTGAGACGAGCGCGACGGGGGCTGGAGTCACAGTCAAGGCACTGGCCCCAGTTGGCTTGGCAGCGACCATGGCCGTCGTCTGTTGCTTGAACAAGTTCCACTTCGTCATTTAGGCTGCACGCTTGGGCCCTGCAGGGGTAAAAGAATAAGAAAGAAAGACTCCTCTTAAGCGAGGATACAACCACGTGTATGTCCATTCACCACTGGATGGCCCAGTGGAGGAATGACTTCTAGGGACATTAAACTGATAGGTGACAAAGTTGAATTTTTGTATTTGGTCAAATTTAACAGGGCCGAGCTACATTTGGTCAACCCGCGATGATTTCCTTAAAGTGAAAGGTCCAGTTTTGTTCACACAGCGGCTTTGAGGTGGCATGCAGGGTTGCTACCAACCCTGATTTTCATTATAATGAAGGGATCTTTTTTTCTTATTGTGTATTTGGCTGCTTACACTGATCTATAAGTGCATGAGACAATGATTCAATCAACAAATATAAACTTGCATTGTTTATTCTTTTGGCTATCGTGCCACCAAACTCTCTGAGCATCATCATGCAATAGAAAAGGTTGTTGGCCTATCGGACCAGATAAGAGGTGAACCTCTCCCCTTCAGACAAACAAAAAATATCAGATTTTGCTTTCATAAAGGGGAAGTGAGCAGCCAATGCATTTGGACCAAGATGCAATGTTCATGCATGTTGGGTCACTTCCTACATTTGGCCCAGTTAGCAACAGGGTCCGTCGAAAACAAAAACAACATTTTCAAGAGGATGAGTTGTTGGTTGGCTTGCTTGGTCGGCGCCAGAGCTTTCACATCAAACAGAGCAGACTATCCAAGGAAACATACTCTGGTGTGATTAAAGCGCAAACAACAACCTTAGAAGATGATGTAAGAGGGTCAACGGCGGCAGCTGAGGTATCCTCAGACTCTAAGCCAGCTGTTGACGCTTGGCTGCCTCGCTGATACATATAAACATAGATTTCTTGTCCGAGTCCAAACAGAGCGTGATGTCGTTATTCCACTTTTAATTCTCACTCGCTCGTTGAAGGTGGAGCAAAAAAGTTTAGCGGTTGATATAAAGAGCATAAAATCGTGTAGGCAGGAAATTGCAGTGAGATCAGGATCTGCCTCATAAGGCGATAACACCTGAAGAGTATTAAAAGTGGTCAGTCATGCAGAGCGGCCATCTCACAAAGTCACACTCATTAAAAGAGACATGAAAAACGCAAACAAGCAGCAGTTGCTTGAGACCCCTCCCCTCTTCTCCCCAGGACAGACACTCTTCAATTTTAGTGCATTTCATAAAATGAAATGTCTGTCGAAATGGTTTGGGTTAGGGTTAGTAAAAGATAAAACAAGAGCTCCTCAAGAGGCACACATTATTAAAGAGCCACTTTAAATGCAAAACAAGTCAAATGAGCAAAAGTGTCTTGTTTATTTCATGAAAGCAGCTCAGATAACTTTCTGAAGTAGATGTAACAAAATTAAAGGGGGAAAAAGTTCCTAAATAATGACATTGAAGCAAACTTTTGGAAACCCATGAGGAAGCTCTTTTTATGACTCAGCCAAGACCCGAACCCTTTGGCACTGTCGCGCTCAGTCCGGCTCTGCTGCACAATAACTTCTCGGCAAAATGATTTATTGCGACAGCCGGCACTCTGCAGTCTGCCTTTCCACCACTCCAACATATTTCACTGTGTTGTGAGGTGGAAGGAAAGTGACTCCAGATCAGTTTCTGGCAATATTTATGAGAAATGACCATCGATTCGCACTTTATAACATCTTTGTTTTTGTCCTGGGCGCCAGCTCTCTAATCAGGCCAGTGGCGCCTGACCGCGGGAGGCGTTAAACCGTGGCGAGGAGCGAAGAAATGAACAACTTCAATCTGTCCTCCAGCACCGTTTCCAGAGGGTCAAACAAATGTTCAATCAGTGCTCTTATCGGTTCCAGGAATCTCGGCGTGACAAGTGCGGCTGAAAGTAGCCTGCCAACCGGCGGGTTGAGTGATTGGACGGGACCTCGCGGCAGGAGGAGCAGAAAATATGGCAGGTATAACGAAGGGAAGGCCGCCGCTGATTTTGTGTATTTATTTATCTATTTTATCAAACTCGTAGAAAAATATGAGGAGTTTCCCGTGTTTTTGCGCCGGCGGTTCTTCTTTCTGTTTATTGCTACATATGAATTATTCAGCCGCGGCTGGCAGTGCAGCGTGTGTGTGTTTGTGCATTGGAAGGGGGAGGGGAGGAAGTAGGGAGGATAAGCCTGTATTATTCACGGTCATGGATCAGTTTATACATCTTAAAATATGCATCCGTAAATAACTTGCGATTGCGGTTATGTAAGCCGACGCCAAAAACAGCCGATGCCTTGGTCTGATATTCCGAGGTGGGAACGCCTCCGCCAACCCCCGCCCCCCCACGGAAATTGGCAAAAGACTCGGAATCGCTCGAACATATGGGGACGAGCGCCTCGCTCCATAAGGCGGCAGTCAGAGTCCCGGCCGTCTCGCCTCTCGTCTCGGTGTGACACTATTGACGTCCGCCTTGCATCAATGTTAAAAGGATGCTTTCATTCCACGTTTATGCGTTTTTCACCCTCTTTGTCCCCCAACATTGTCAGGCCAGGCCTGTCCACTTAACTTAGCATTCACGGACATGCGCTCGAGCATTTCATCTACTTCACTCCGAGGGTGGAGGGCGGGTGGCTGGCGGGCTGGCGGGTGGGCGTGCGGGAAGGCAGGACGGAGAGGACGCGGCACACAGGCGCCATTGTTTTATGACAGCCGTTAGACATGCTACAGAGGCAGCTGCCTGTATGTACTGCTTCCCTTTAGAGCAGCAAGTCCTTTCACACTGTTACTACCTAAACCAGATTTGTAAATATGGCAGTGGTGCACGACAAATCAGCAGTTTAGTTTTATAAACTGGTAGAAGATCAGACGGTGGATCGCTGGATTACGCGAGGGACAACTGTTAGAATAATAATAGTACAAACTCTCATTTGTGGGGACAATTTTAAAGCATATAGTATAATAGTATAATATCCGGCTAGCAGCTAGCCTCCACCACCACCATGTTTAATGCCACTGCTGACTTTTCAACATCAAGTGCTAACCTGCTATCCAACGAGAAAAGCCAGTTGTGACAGCACCATTTCTGTTCGTCCTTCAGCATGGAAATGCTGGAGACTGATGATAAAATATCTGCACCGGCAGCATTTAGCAGAAAGTATTAGCAGATTTTTTTTCTTCTGAAGGTTTTTTAGAGCAGCTTGGAGTCGTCGCTCCTCAGACTTGTGCCATCTCGCTGAGTCATTGGACAGGAAATTAAAACTGAATGGAAAACACTGGCTATTGGAAGTTGGCGTGGTGGATGAGTTCAAATCTTGAGGTACAAGTCATGCAATAATAATCTGACAAAGTACATAGTGTAAACATTGGTTAACTGCTGAGGCAGATAAGCCGATATCTGTTATCATACTAATCAAAAACTTCATCACAGTTCAACCCTACGTAGCGGTTATTATGCTATCTCTAATTATAATCTCATATGTTTTGCAGGAACTGGTGAGATTGTATTGGATTCTTTCACCCACTCATTGCATGATGACTCTGAACCCAGGAGGGACACCTGAATGGCAATCCATCAAACACATTCCGAGACATTTCACAGGGCAGGTCAACAGAATGGCCGGCGTTTGACAGCACACAGGTGAACTTTCTTGCAAATCGCACCATTCACACTCATCCTCTGCGGAGCAGGAATGTCAGCACAGAGGTTCACAGCAATTCATCAGGTATCTGATGTAACGCTTCAGTCCCATCAGTGCCACCTGCAAAACTGCCACATAAATCACAGAATCCCAAGCCATACGTTCAGAAATAACAACGGGTGCAACAAAGAGGGGATCGGAAAATATTAGATTCTGGAATGGATGGATACTGAAATGAGGGCAGTTTCATATTGCAAACCGTCTTGTGTTTACAATTTCAATTACTACTGAATGAAATTGCAGATTATATGTCACTAAAACAATATTTTTTGGGGGGAAAAGCAGGGGTTTGGGTTAATACGCTTTATATGATGGCATCTTTAAATTCCAGTATAATAATCAGAAGTAACGCAACTTCATTTCAGTCCAGACAAATGATTCAGTTTCCATGATTTGACATTCAAATTTGTTTTCCTCAGGCTTTCGGAGAGGTTTTACCACCTCTTCGTTTGACATGTGTTTGATGTATGTGAACAAGGCTATTTCAAAATATTGGAAATAGATAGATGGAAATCAAATATTTCAAATACACCCACGTAGGTACGGAGGAGAGGTCCATCTCGCCCTGCTTGCCGAGTTTGAATGACCGCTGAGGATTTGACCTCATCACCTGTGTTAGACCACGGCTCACTGTGGTTGCTCAGGGCTGCTCCCAGGTGTCAGTAGTGGAACCGTGCACATGAGGCAGCTACTTAACAGGAGCATTTTGTAAATCTCCATTTTTATGAATAAGCTAGAAACATAACCTCATCCAGCACGAACTTTGCTTGAAACCCAATTACCGAGATGTGGGATGCTTTCAGCTTCATCTCCCAACGCGTGTCTCATTTTGTTTGCATTTGAGTCATCAGCGTTCGCTTAAATAGCCTGGCTCAACTGCCCGGAGCGGCGCGGCTGCGGCCACGATCTGCCTCTTATCACTAAACACACCGCAACGAGCTGGATGGCCATCAAGCACCTTTATCTGCGGTGCACACACGAACATGGTGTAGCAACACCGAGGTGTTAATAAAAGCAATTCTGGCTGAAACGCTTAGACTGAAAAAAAAAAAAAAGAAAAAACCCTCAACGGTGAGGGGCAGATGGTTTTAATGTGTGAAAAAAAAAAATCAACACTGCAGACGCAGGAGGAGGATAAACAAAGTGGGATAGAGTCAAAATCACTGCATTGTGTGTGTGTGTGTGTTTGTTTTTCAATAATTAAGCTCATATTCGTGTGCAAACACATCCAGCATTTTCAAATGGATCTAATAACAACGTATTGTTCTTGGGAAGGGAGAAATAAACTTTGCGGGGTAAGAAATATGATGTATCTCCTTTAGGAAAACACTACTTCATAGTACGTAATATAATGAGTTAAATCTGTCGCAGCAGTGGAATCCCACAGTTGTGTATCATGAACTATTCCCTTTAATGGCGCTTTGGAACAAAAAAATGAATCTCTGCCCTGTCAGTGAAAAAAGAAATAGAGAAGTGCCATCCTTCATTCCACTGCTCGGAAATTATACCGGCTTGGTTTTGTCTTGACCAATGCCTTGCACTCAACATTTGGATTTTGTGTTTTATAGGAGGCTGTAAACAGAGGGCTAACAGCATTGTTTTCTGGGGATCTGTTGAGTTGTGCGAGGCTTTTTACACCACTGACAGACCTCTTTTTCCAAGAGTCACAGGCCCGACAGATAAATATCACAGCATTACAGATAAATAAGATTAGTTGGAGAAAATTTAAAACACACTCACTGCCACTGAGGGATTATCACATCATAAGCCGCCTTCATCATCGTTAGAGGGGAAGAAAAAAATAAAACACGAGTCACTTAGAAATACTCCAATGTGCCTGCAGGCTAAATGCTCACACTTAATTACCTCCCACCTGTCAAACTCTAACGATGACAACCACACGTCCTGGCTCTCGCCACTGACGTGACGTCCCACCGTTTGTCCTTGTACGACATCGCCTGCGCAGTGACCCGTTGACCACTGGGTGACACGGTCCCATGTGACGAGGAAACCCCCCCCTCCCCCGACGGACTGCGCAGACACAGGCTGCATGTCTGTGCGTGTGTGTGTGTGTGTGGGGGGGGGGGGTGGGAGGGTGGTATTAGCACCCAGGTCAGATCCAAGAGAAAACAACCTAAGGAGAGCAGGCTCAAGAAGTCACGCATCTGTTTCATTACACAACAACAGGTCCACTGAGCAGCAATTCATTAGCAACCTACACCGAGACGACCCCCGCTCGCCCCCACCGCTCTCCCCCACCGTCCCCCGCTCTCCCCCACCGTCCCCCGCTCTCCCCTGCCGTCCCCCGCACCCCAAGCACTCGAAGCACCCGAAGCCGATCGACACACGGGCGGCCGTTTCGCAGCCGCGATGATTCAGCGCAGCGCACGCCTCATCGAGCGCCTTTGCAGACGCTTCTCAAAATGGCTCCTGTAACTGCGGAGGAAACCGGTCACGGGGGGGTTAGGGGTAGCGGGGGTCATGTGACCGACGCTGGGGGCGACAAGTCGGGAGCAGCGGGGCGGCAAATTAACTATTGAATATTAGGGCTGGTGAAAAGGTTGGCGTGTTCAAAGAGCAAACGCGGGCAGCCACCAGCAGAAGCCGCCGTCCACGCACATAAAAGTCACGAGGCCCGTTGCAGAATAACTCAACCCCTCCACCCCCCCCCTTACCGAGGCACCTGCCATCTGCCACATTATAGGTTAGGTGTGGGCGGGAGAGGGGAGGGGAGAGAGGAGGGAGGGGTTGGCCTTCGGCCGAACTGGCTCAGCAGCCTGTGCGGGTTTTTGTCCCGTCGTCCATGGCATTTCTGCAATAAATCGAAAGAAATAACATAAAATAAAGCAAAGAAGAAAAAGGTCAGCTTTCATTTAGAAGCGCAATCTTGTCAGATTCGGGCCGGCGCATTATTCATCCAGACGATCTCGCTCTGACAGATTGCACGAGCGCCTTCTGTGTTGCTACTCTTCACGCTCGGCGGCTCTTTGATCTGATTCCCGCTGAGCTATTTTGAGCCGAACAGAACGAAATACAGCAAATACTACAGAATTCTTTTTTTTTTTTTTTTATTCCACTTACCGCCACCATCGCTGAATTTTTTGATAAACATACCGCTGAGTCACAGCTGACCCCCCTTTCCCGGTCAGCACTGACTTGCCTTCAGCAAAAATGCATCTTATTGGAACGCCACGGCTACGGCGGGATGTGATGTTTTCACGAGGGCCGTCGGGCGCAGCGTCGCAGTCATCGGAGAGCCGAGTGGAGATGGTGGAGTTCTTTCAATTAGAGATAATGTGCAGCTGGGCTGCTGAACTCTTGCCACTCTATGGTAATTCAGCCCCGCTCAAATGGACTTGGGGCTCCCTCGGTCACGATGGTCTTGTTTTTCGCCAAGTTTTAATGGGATTACAGGAGGGGAAAGTGACGGCCGCATCGCTTGTTGTTTACCACTGAAGAAGCAGAATTAGCTCGAGCTAAAGGGGCTCCTGCTCGTATTAGGAGAGAGAAAAAAATTCATTACGGTGATAAAACTGCGCTCATCTCTGTGCCCGCTCGACTAAAACGAACCCGTTACTCCCCCGACGAAATGCAGCGTGTTCTCTGACTCGGCGTAAATCAGGACTGCTGAGCTCTGAGGCGTCACCGACTGCATTAGTTCAGTCACATCATGGCGCTGGTAGCGTTGCTGTTGCAAACTGCAGGGAATAAAGACATCTCCATACACATGTACAAGCGCGCATGCGGCTGAACCCATCTTGGCTGGCATGCAGGATTTTGACTTTATTTAGACGAGTAGACTGCGGGCGAGACTGCAGGCGTCCTTTTTCATGCATTTCACTGTACAAGAGCAAAATGCAAGAAGAGGGCTGAGTTTATTCTGTCGGTAAACAGCATTGAACTTAATGTAAAAAGGAGAAATAAACAACCGGCCTTAAACTCAAAAGAAGGGAGTTGAGTAAACTTTGAATTTATTTCATTTCTTTCTTTAAGGAAACCGGATCAACTTATAGGCTAAATCAACTCCTGATAAACAAAGATTCGCTATTAATCAAACAACAATCTTACTTGATTTGATACGTTTTGGCCAAAACACCATGCTGATAAATGTTTATTGATCCTGGGCTGGGAATCAATAAGGTGAGTGACATTTTGCTTTCGCCGGAGCTCAGATTTACAACACTGTGGGCAGAACGGCTCCCGCAGCCACCCTGAACGCTCCTCTGTTTAGCGCCTGGGTGATGCACAATTGCAGCGCGCGCAACATGGAAATTACAGATATCCTCGACAAAAGTCCTATGATACACAATTAAACGTTTCGACGCCCAACTGCCAACCTCTTTGTGGAACGGCAGAGGCATCAATCGAGCGCGGCTGACGCGAGGGCACCGACTCAGATTAGGATGTCAAAAATGAGAAGAGAAATATAAGAGAAAAGCCTCCGCCTCGCACGGCCCCATTGTGCGCTGACCCCTGTGGGAGCAGAGGGGGGCGGGGAGGGGGTCCGCCAAGGGTAATTGCTTGCGTAGATAAAAAAAAAAAAAAAAACACATGCACGCACGCACACTCATTCTCACCTGCAGCTGAATGTGACTCAGCTGTTATCAGGAGGACTCCTTGAAGGAAAAAAAGCGGGGAGGGAGGAGGTGGGAGGAGCCAGAGCGGCTGAATGCTGAGTGAGTGGCTGTAGGGATCATTTACAGCCAGGCCGTCACACACACACACACACACACACACACACACACACACACACACACACACACACACACACACACACACCGCCTGCCCCCTCGGCACGGCCCCTTTTCCTGCTCCCTGATAGGTCGATTAATCATTCTGTCACACAGACAGTGACCCAATCTGCATGTAAAGGCTGCAAGGGTGGAGGGGGGATGCGAGGAGATGGGAGAGTGGGGGGGTGGGGCCTCTGCGGCACTGCAGATAGGCCGCTGAGCGGAAGTCAAGACGACGGGCGGGAAAAAAAGATGAGGAGAGATAATTGTATTAAAGATATATTTAGAAAAAGAATGAAAAATCACGTTGAAATGAAAGGTCCAGTGTGTAAAGGCCGGTATTTAAGGTAGCCCGCCTGACAGCATGTTTCATATTTAAGGGGAATGTCAGGAGAACCGTTCTGAGGGTAGGAACATCCAATTGGCATTGTGCTGCGAGTACACACTTTTATTCATGTATTTGTGGGCAGTATGTTAAGCTTCTACGAATATAAAAATCATAAATCGAGCCAAATACACGGTAAACCTTTAAATCTGATTTATTTTATTCTCGCACCCCCTCTGGACAAAAGCGGTAATGGCATGTGCTCTTGTAAAGGTTCTTCCGCTCTTTAGTCCCGGAAGCCAGTTTGAAGAGACACCGGGCGACACATCAGGATGAAGTAACATAGATATATATATAAATATATCAGACCAAAGAGGTAGAGTTACAGATAGGAGGCGCTACGGCATGTTGACCTCAACGGAGGTCCCACTTACGTCATCGCGACTACAACTAGTAGACTACGATTTATTTTTTCCCCCGTAATTTATTCAATGAGGCTGGAGTCATGAATATTTCATAGTAATGTTACACTACGCCTTCAAAGGAAAAAGGCCGACCGCGAAATATAGTTCATGTAGCATACAGGCTGTGGAAAAATACACTTCTGTGAGAGAACGGCGGTGAGGTTACTGCACAGCCAGAAAACAGTGCTTGGGCAGCAGTAACTCCAGTTTGTGGCCCTTCAGACCGAATCACAGGTGTCGACAGCAGCTCCATAAAACCAAGGATCTTGTTTACAGGAACTTTATAATCATCACAGGAAACATAACAGTTTTAAATACATGAAAGTTCCTGGAGGTTCATTTGTTAGACTGATATCAGTTACCGGTAGTCAAACTGGAAGCTTGGCTGTGTCCAAAGCTGGAAATAGACCTTTAAACTGCCCCTAACGTTAATGCAAAAGTCAATTCAACACAAAACTCGGATTCACAGCTATCATATTAGCATTTGTAATTCTTCTACCAAGTTCAGCAAACAGCAGAGTTGTGCCAGAAAAAAAACCCCACTGGAACACAACCAAACCTGCAAACCTCCATCATTACCTGCAATCTTATCTTTATACAGTAATAATTAATTTTATCTTCATTATTATGGTAATGGGTTATTGGGAGCTTATTTCGCAGAATAATAGCGATTTGATTTACAGCACGACAACTTTGAAAAAAAAAAAAAATGAATCCATGAGAGTGTTGCGCTCCCTCGCTGTTTCCAGGTAATGGCAGGAAATAAAACTAATTTGCTGTGTAACAAAAGAAACCTGCAGAAGAGATATAAGCCTGCTAACGGAGGAAGCAAAGAAGCAGAGGATGGAGAGTGATTTAACTTGGACAAAAGATTTTTTTTCTTTATTTCAAGCGGAGCAATTTCATACGGATGATATAAAAGTGTTTTCTCCATCTCAGAGAATTCGAGATGTTGGTGATCTATTGTGGGGTTCCGTTGCCAAGCTACAAGCTGCAACCATGTCACTATGAAGGATTGTGCAGGGTTTGAACTCTTGTCCAGAAACATACGTATTTCGAAGGGCCGCCTTCCTGAAAGCTCAGAAGTACGGGCCAAATGTATCAAAACCGCCTGAAACCACAGCAGCGAGCTGTTTCACATTGAGTTCAAACCAGAACGAAGGGGAAGAAGGTCAGACTGGTTGCACTGGAGAGGAAATTCTACCTACGTGGCTACGTGAACGAGCTCGGACGCGGGAGGAGCAGCAGGAACGAAGGTGAGTGGGATTTCAGCGAAGAAGAAACATGCAGTTTACAGTCAGCGGTGGCAACGTTTCTTAGGGTGGGAAAGAAGTAAAATGAGCTTTAAAGGTGATGTGAAGTAAACAACATCACCCCCCTCCCAACCGCCAACACCGCCACCACTAGCAACAGTCTCGCTCAGCGCTGCTCTCCTGCATCTCGTCCACCGCGCTTCGAAAAAAAAGCCACGCCGCCAACGTCCTGTCGAGATAAAAGTATTTGTCATCCTCTCGTCCCCTTTTTCCCTCCAGGGAGCCAAAAAGCGCACCCCCCCACCCTCCTCCTCCCTCCAGCATGTTGAGCGACGTAGCACCCGAAACATTCCCTTTTCAGAAAGAAATCCCGTTGTCAACTCAAAAGGTTTTTGGAGTTGCACAAACATAAGCCGGGCATGATGAAACGCACTGAAAATAAACTCCCTGCTCCTTTGCAGCCGAGCGTCGCTGCTACACGTGTGGTGTTTCTCCTTTTCTTTTCTTTTCTTTCCCTCTCTCTCCCCCTCCAGATTAAGGACTGGCGAAAACGGCCCTGTTGGCTCATCAGGGTGCTGCGGCTGGTGACAGCGCCTCGCCATTTCAGCGCCACCGCCAAATTGCCCGAGCGAGCCAAGACTTGGGGAGCCTCGACTTCTCACTTCCAGGTGAGAAGTGGCTGCCAGTGACTGTTGTGATCATGTGTGTCAGAGAGACGAGCGGCAAGTCGCTATCCAAGTCCGGCGATGCGTCACGTTCAAGGACCGTCCGCACGTGGAGTACTGGTGTCGGGGAGGGGACACAAAACCATGGATGTAATATAAGAACTGGATACCAGACTAGCAATATGGAGGCGCGCCGATATTTTCCCCAGTGGCCACTCGAGGTACTGCAGCATAAAAATCCCATGAGCCCAAAATGCATTTTACCCATAGACACCAATACAAAAATAAACGCCTTTGAAACGGCTGACTGGACGACTGTGACCTGAAATGCGATTCATAGCAAATCTTTCTATTGTAGATTTTTCAGTTATGGTCTTTTAGTCTTTAAAAAAAATGATAAAGACTAGAAAATCACCGCAAAAGAGTTTATTCCCAACATGCTGCTGTGTCTCAGCTGGTTCTGATTGGCCTGACGTGTCTGTAAGTGACGTTCTCCAGAATCATTCTCATTGGCCAAATACATCATGTGAGTTACAGAGGCGTGGTCGGAAATGACACTACTGCGCATGCTCTCTGGGTCCATTCACACGGAAGTCAAAAACCTTTTCGGCGTACGCGCTGGGTGATTCATTGAAATGAATGGGCTGCCATCTTGGCTTCTGGGGGCCTGGATGAAACAAGATCACCATGGAGTGGATATTCGCCGTCATCTGGAGCCCCCCCCCCCCGGGTAGCTCTTGTGGCGGGCGGGGAGGAAGCAACGGGACGCGCGCACAAAAAAAAAGTGGAAAGATTGTTGAACTTCAAAGCATCTGCGCATTTTTTTCTGGTTCAGTATTGAGATTGTGTTTCTCAGCTAGCAAGAGCCAATGGGAGCAGCAGCCTGGGGTGCAGAGCTAATGAGCCAGCCTGAATGTTTTAGAGCTTGACAAGAAGGCGGTGTGTGAAGGGTGGGGGGGGGGGCAGGAGTTAAGAGATGGCGGCGGTGGCAACAGCCTCAAATTCTCTGAGCACACTCAGTGCAAACGGACGAGGAAAACACATTTGGAGGTGTAATAGCAGCACACGCCCAACAGGCACCGCACTCTGTTTACTACGCTCCCGATACCTGAGTGATCATGTGACCTTCCTGCAAAACACGGGCCACTGACTGTGTCTGATAATTACAATAGCGGGGACTCTGAGGAGCGAGTAAACCTGGTTTATATTTGAGATGTTACGCAAGGACACGAATCCCAGTGAGGACAAAAAAAATACGAATGTGGTGACTAAATCTATACGTACGTAGACACGACAGACTGATAGTGGGAATGAAGTAATGATGTATGCACTTATAATGAAAACAAAACAAACCGACTGTCCTGAGGTGCGTTGATTTAACTCAAAATACCTCTTATTTATGACGGAGCTTCCAAAAAGCCTTGTACTGCAATGAAAACTAATGATAGAAAATACAAACTCCTAGCACAGTCAAAAATTGTTTGGCTCCTTCCACAGCAGCAGACGCAATAATTAACGGCAACTTAAATGACCCGTAGCCACCTCCAGCCCGCACCACATGACACTGCACTGACCCCTGCTGACTCGGAGGAAGAACTCCCTCAAAACCAGGCGAATAAATTACTCTTACAAAGAACATTCTGCCTTTTCTGGGTTATATTTGGATTGCAGCCGGAAAATAAAACCACAATTGGACTGTCATCTGCCTCTTGCAACCAACCGGATTTAACGAGCCTGGCGCAGACACGTGCACAAGTCTGCAGTTTGTACAGCGCAAGGTACAATCAGCCAGCCCAAGATAGGGTTTGTCCTTGGTTCTGTCACCTCGCCGCTGCCTTTGCTGCGTCCCGTGAGGGAAAGCAGGAAGAAAGAGCATCCTGCAGCACTTTGTTCAATCCCCGCTGCACCTCCCCACCACCACCACCACCACCCAGCTCCCCACACTCCTCAGCACAACTGTCAGCCTCTCTTTATCTCCCGTCACAGTCGGGAGGATCAGGAGCCTCGCCGTGCTCCTGTTTGTTTTGTAATTTAGAGCAGCGGGCGGCTTTTTTGTTTTTTTGTTTTTTAATTTATTCATCTATTTATTTATTTTTTTGTGAGGCACAATTATTTGCAGGCGAGCGACAAAAAAAAAGTCCCGTCGATGAAAAGCACCTGGCATGACGCTCCGTCTTCCTTGCACTCAGGGAGTGTTTAAAGATTCAGCTTTGGGAGTGAAGTTCAGCGGGAGACGTTGACGCGGCGGGCTGACAAGAAACGCCGTCAACTCGACGGCCGCTTCCTCAAAGGACGCGCTGAAGCGACGTCGAGAGCAGAGTTCTGTGGGGGGAGGGAAAAAAAAAAAACCCTCCTCCCCCGCTACACGACCGACCCGCTCGGCGTCGAGGCACCCTGGGTTCACACTGCGCTTCCTGAACCACGTCCCTCCGCTGCTCCGCCATCAGCGGCAGAAGCTGCCGAGCTGTTTCCACTGCAGCATGACTTGTTCTCACACGCACATACACACACACACACACTTAATCACGCACGCACGCACGCTATCTCATTCTCTCTGCGACTACCCCCACCTCCGTTCCTCTCAATCCCTTCCTCCTCCTCCTCCTTTTTCCACTCTGTCTATCTCTGTCACTGAAAGGATCCCCTCTCCTCTTCCTCCCCCCTTTCCCCGACCCCCTCCCCCTCTCTATCTTCCATCTCCCTGCCGTCCACTCCGCCGTATGCAGCAGTATGCGCGCATGTGGTCCGACGCGTACGGGCAAAACCTAAAAGCGCCCGTATGCTTCGACGCAGCGCGCTTGGGTTGGGGGAGGGGGCGCTCACGTGGCTGTGGGAATAAATAAAAAAAAAAAAAATGGAAGGAGCGTAAATCAGCGAGGCCGAGCTCGATCTCTGCCTAACCGGCGAGTCATCTGCTATCCGCTGATGGCAGCAGGGTCCGCTGCTGAGTCTCGGGCCCGTTCTGGCTACCTCCACCCACCCAGACGTCCGTTTGATTCGTCGGTGGACTTGAGCCACTCCCACTGCAACAGAAGGAGATGGTGTTGGTCCACACTGATGAAGTTAATGCAAAAGGAGGCCCAACCAAGTACTGAGTGCATAGAAATGAACATACTTTTCAGAATCCTGACATTTGTCCTGAAAGCATCCTTTATAAATGGTCCTATGTGATATTCTAATTTTCTGAGACACTAAATTTTAAAATCTTCTTCATCTCTAAACCACAACCATTAACATTATAATAAGCAAAAGCTTGAAATATCCACTGTGTGTGTTATGAATCTATATAAAATAACAAATAACATAATAGTTTCACTTTCTGGAAAACTGAAATGACATGATATTGTGATTTTAGGAGATGCACCTGTACAATTAAGAAGCAACTTTTATTTCAAGCTTTCGGGTCTATGTCCTCTCTGCTCAATGTGCTTTGTTTCCCTTTCAATGCTCCCATTACTGAGTCAATGGGTTTGTTTAATGACAAGATATGACGCACCCTCTCGTTTCACACCAACGTCTGGACCAGACAGTTTGGAGCCCGCCGGGTATTAGCGAGTGTCACCGAGAATTATCATCGTGCTCTAACCGAATCACCCTCCTTATTGGGCGGCAATGAGCACTGGAACAAGAAATCAATAAAGTCTCAATCAAGGAAAATGGAAAAGGTGGGGGGAGGGAGAGAGAGAGACAGAGAAAGAGACAGAGAGAGAGAGAGATGGCTTTTTCTTAAAAAAACATACAAGTGAAGAGAGAGGAATGCAATTTGTTCTCGGGTCTGTGGCAATGCTGCGCTGGGATCAGGAGCGTCTGGGTGCTTCTCACCCGTGAAAAGGAGGGAACAACATGTTCAGCTGAAAAAAGATAGTTTAGCTTTAAAGTACAGATTTCAGAAAACGCCCACTAGTGCCGCTCCCTAACAAACATAATGTGTGTTTTCAGAAAGTCTCTTTCACGTGTGTTGAGAAGAGTGTCGCATTAGAAAATGTATGGAAACAGAAACATTTGAAAGAACTTCCTCTAATCCGCTTGCCTGCTTGCTTTAGGCCTTTTGCCAATCAGAGCCGATGCACAAAGTGTTTGAAGGAAACAGGTTTGTGCAATAAAGACTGGCTGAGAGCAGAGCTCCTCATGGCCGACCCTCGCTGACCTACAACAATAATTCAAACTCGCCCAATTAACAGTGATTCCTGAAATCCTCTCTCCAGCCCTCTGGAGATGTTTATGGCTGCTTCAATCTCCGGAATTCGTGTTACTTTTTCATTACTTTTACTTAAAAAGAAAAATTTAAAAAGTTTCAGCTCAAGTCGAAAACAGTAACTTTGCTCCCGAGTCTTGACCCGGACTGATTCAACTTCCGGTTTCACAGTTTGGTTTTGATTTTTTTTCCACGGTGCTGGGTCGAGGCCGACGGTAGAGCGAAGGAATCGCGGATCAGGGCCCCGCAACGCTGCGGAGACACAAACTAATCTGTGAGGTGGCTGATTCAGCTCTCGCGCATCTCGACCGCCTCCGCACCGTTGCCGCGTGGGCGGAAGTGAAATGTCAGCTCCTTGCAGCAATTTGGACTAAATAAAGCCCAATGGTTTATATTCCCTGCGCATTCAACAATGTGCCGTGACATTTAGGGCTTCACTATCGGAGAGTAGCCGAGCCCGCAATCCCTCTGTGTGCGTTTTTCCCCACATTGCGAAAATTGCGAGCTGCCCGCTGCCCTGAAAAACCCAGTTTGGGGGGGAAATGGTGTGAACGGGTTGTATGGATCTAAAAACAGGAGACACCTTGCACCCCATGCGACGAGCATTAAGAGGGGGAAACTTCCGCCAAGCCCTCGACTAAACCGGCCGGGTCTGCAGGGAGACTTGGTGCTACTTCTGATGCATATTTAATGGGACGGCATGTTGTCGAGACCTGCGTGAAGCTTTGAACTGCGCCGTTCGGCCCGTTAATGACTTTAGGAAGACATCAGAATGCGCCGGCTTCCCGCTACCTTCCCGCACGTGAGCGGCGCCGCATGCTCGTTCTCGGTAGAAATCCATCAACCCGACAAGTAGACGGTATTTCGATAAACGAAGGAAAGTTATTTTTGAAATAGAGTAGTGCAACAGAGGAGGAGGGAAAACAGCAACAACGTCTGTGTAGAAAAAGGATGCTTCTTTGACTAAAAGCATACATATGCATATATATATATATATATATATATTTTTTTTTTTTTAATACAAGTGTCAAGATTAACGTCAGCCTTAGCGCCAGGCACCAGAGCGTTACTGCTGCTAAACAGATCAGAGGATCCAGCAGCAGCAGCAGCAGCAGCAGCAGCACGGTGGCCCACGGTGGGTCGTGTGTATCTGTGCTGGAGCATCACGCTGCAGATGTGAAACAGCAGCACAACACATTGTGTTGCGTTGTGTTGGACCTCATTAAGATGAGGCAACACAAGAGGAAGCTGCAGCCTCAGCGCCGGGGCAGACAGACAGACAGCCTGGCTTGAGGTTCTCTGTTTAATGTCATCATCTTAATACCCCCGGAAGGGAGTTAGTCTTTTTTGTATTATTATTATTATTTCTAATGAACCTGTGTGCAGAGCTCAAGCAATTACTGAATTAGTATTGAAAGAAATAAACGTGAGTAAGCAGCCTCCTCACAAAATATTGGACATTTAATGCATTTGTGGCTTCGCACTGGCAGACAAATTCATATTGAGGCGTTTCTTAGACGACACAAACAAATTGTTCGTGTTCCCGTTCACATTTTTCATTGCTGGCAGATCCGCTGATTAAAATCTCTGGATTTATTTCAAAAGGACGTGCTCATAAAGAGACACACTTTTTTTTAAAAAACAAATGACTGTGTATTATTAAGTTAAAACGTTGCATAAAGACGGAACTGTACAAATGCACATTGTGCTCTCTTGTTTAATATCTTCTATTTATTTAACTCTTATTTTTTATACTTTTTGCTTATTAGACAATGCAACAACACTTTGTCTCATTTATTCGAGGGTTCGGCTCTATTATACTAACTCTCCTTAATCCAACACCACCGACCTCCATCTCGTTCCTTTGCAGCCCTTACTCGACTAAAATCTAAGCCAAGAAACAACACGAAGCTGCAGCTGTGTGGAGCATCTGTCCGGTTGAAGATCAACCTTTTCCCAAACGGCATCGCACCACTTCCTGCCTCTGAAGCCCGAGCGGTCTCTTCTGCCCGGCGCTCACAAAGCTTCCTCTCCTTTTTTTTCTCCTCCTCCCGCTTGTTAATTATTCATTGACTTAATGCGGCGACCACAAATCCCCCTGAAAAGCAGATATAGAATAGAGATTTCCTGAACTATGAGATGGCCACGTTGCCCAAACCGCCGCTAATGTGCGCACGGTGGGTCGCACGGCTACGTATTCATTAACGGGTGGGGCGCCTAATGCGCCTGCATTCTCAAAACCACTAATTATGCCTCTCCGGGGAAGGGGAATCTCATCCAGTAGATGCTGAGCTGATCAATGTTAATAACAATGAGGCAGAGGCAACGAGGGCTGAGGGAAAAAAAATGGCAGATGGCTGCGGGAGCGGAGCCGCCCCTAAAAGCAGCGGCCGGTAATCGCCCTTCCAGGCGTGGCCATTGTCCGCCCGGGGTTTATTAGCTTTCTGCAGCCACAGAGGCCGCTGGGAGCAGGGGATGGGTGGGGGGTTTGGGGGGGCTGGTACTTCCATCACTCATGGAAATGATTCTGATTAATCAGCTGAGTGCTGGAGCGCGCACGATGAAGACGGGAGCACAATGAGCCGACTCCGACAGTAAATCACGTTCAGCGCACAGTGGGCCGCTCCGCCGTCCCCCCAATGCCACGCCTCGCCTCCGACCGTGCAACTGCAGCCCACCCCCTCCTCGCCGGGGGGGGGGGAGGTCCTCGAAGAACGGACGTGCCATTCAGGGAAGACCCATGGACGTATTAAAAGAACTGGACGCCAAACTGGCAATATGGTGGCTCGGCATTTTTTTACTCGCTCCCCCCCCCCAAGTGGCCACTCGAGGTACTGCAGCCAAAAACCCTGTACGGCCCAAAAAACATTTTTTCCCATAGACTGCAATACAAAAAGAAATGCCTGTACACCGACTGTCAGGAAGACTGCAACCTAAAACGTTCATACTAAATCTGTCTATTGTAGATTTTTAAGTCATGGACTTTCTAGAAAAAATGAAGGCCAGAAAATCCCCAACACGGCGTCATACATGCTGTCTTTTCGCTCGGTCTGATTGGCTGATGCATCCTGGTGCATTACATAAGTTACAGAGACATGATGGGAAGTGACACTACTGCGCATGCTCTACGAGGCCGCATAATGCAGAAGCAACCTGGAACCCAAAGACTTTTTCAGCGTATGCGCTGAGTGAGCGGCTCCGTTGAAATGAATGGGCCGCCATATTGGGTCCCAGGAGCTTGAGAAGATACTTTCACTTTTGCGCCCTGCTGAATTTTTTGTTGTTGTTGTTACTCTGAAACATTTTGGCAGAAGTGCAATCCACCAGGCAGCAGATGAAGAAATAAGCGAACATTTTATTTCAAGGGTCAATTGGCACTTTGCCCCCAACAGCTCATCAGTGTGATACCAGCAGACAGCTGCAGGGAGCATCCGAGTGTCGACGGTCTGGGCCGTGCCCTCGCTGGATAGACAGAGAGAGCGGAGGCAAGCTGTGCTTTTCTCTGCTCGAGAGGAACGGGTGATCTTCGTGAGAGCCGCAGACGACCACGGAATCATGTGACCTGGACTTCACTCACACTGCAGCAGCGTTGTGGTGCATGGTATACAGAGGTATACGGAATATACCCACTTGTTAGTCAGTCAGCATTGCATAGAGCCTCTCAATTCTCATCTGACGCGCATTATTCAGTGGTGTCTGCAAGCCAAGTGGTCTGATTTTCTTTAATAGGATGGTGAGGGCATGACCCACCCGACGCTGCCTCTAATTGGCTGGCAATAGTTGCCTTCGCTGGTGAGATTGAGGTTAGATTGGTTAAATTTGGCAATGCAAAAGACTGATGAGCCAATCAGAGGAAGAGCAGGGCGCAGCAGAAATTGCAAATGTAAATGCAAATGTGCAAATGCTGCTGGTCCGTTTTTTGGGTCAACTGAAACTACTTTTCCAGGAGCCACGACACCACTGCTCTCTGTGCTCCCCTCCCTGCCCACCCCAAACCTTTACAGCTCGCCCCTCTGGCTCGGAGGGCCCGGGCACACGGTGCACATTACATTGCTGCAGGCAGGGTACTTACAGCCAAATCTTGAGTCTTGAAAAGTGTCTGGACGTAATCACAGTGCAAGTGTCGCCAGGCCCTGGAAGAGCAAGACAGCGTGAACTCAGAGAGGCTCGGTCATATCTGCAGTTCGTTTTTTTCAGAGATTCAATGAAAACTAAAGTGGGCTGTGTGTGTGTGTGTGTGTGTGTGTGCGCGCGCATTTTTCTGGCCGCCGTCGGATTCCGCGTGCCGCGAAACACCTGCCGCGACGGGGAGCACTTCTGGGATCAAGCGATAAAAGAAGGACAGAAAATGAGATTTCGAAGCGTTCCAAACGTTGTTCCAGCGAGGAGCCGAGAGAGGAGCGCTGATCGCTGTCTGCCTCGAGCACAAACAAGTCTGATAGATGACTGACGCCGACCGCAAAGCTGCCGGACAAATTAATTACCGCTGACAGCGCGTCACATTCCGGCTCGGCAGTCACTAAATTAAATCTAAAAAAAATACATAAATTATGACAGATTATCAAATTCATCACTGTAACGACACTGTCTCTCCGAGCCCGAGCGCCTCAACTTCCACACTTGCAAACGTGAACCGCCAGCCTCGCGGACGACGACGTTCTGGTCCCATTCCCGCAAACACGCTCGGATGTATGGAGGCGTTTTATTAAACAACAGGAGGTTGTTGACAGACAACACACATTTGGCTCCGTTGCAAGACTAATGAAATGCAACCAAATCAAACCAGCGCCCTTGCCAGTGTTATGGTTGAAATGGTTTAAGCAAGGCTGCTTTGGGGAGATAAAGAATTGACAGTATTTATGATGAGAAAAACAGTTTGAAGTAAACAGGTCGGTGAACAAACTTGCAGAAAATGTCAAATGTCATTTACCAACTACGACAATATTAACAGATTAGTTCTGAATCTAAACATAAGGAATCCCCTTCCTGTGTCAATGGGTCACATGTCAATCAAGTCACACTGCACAATAACTCATTCAACATTCATAAACCAGGTCCAAACCAAAGAAGATTCCTTCTCATATTCATTGATATACTAATTTTAAAGAGTCTAATGATGGTAATTGTAATTCATCTGTTCATTGCAGCTACTCAACACATGCACTCTACAGTAGTTGTGATGTAATGCTGTTTCATGTTTGTTGTTTTTTTTACATATACAAGCTCCAGTTCAATCATATTAACGATCTCTCAGTTAAACCAACCCCTGGATACCGCAATTCATTTGAAATAGCTGTCAATCATTTACAGCACGCTGCACTGACTGTCTATCGCACCTGTTGGAGGTGCTTTTGCTGTGGTTTCCACCCCACCTTTCTGCGTGACAGACACTGTGTGAGTGGTCGGAATGGCCCTGCCAATATTCTCACCGCAGAGGTTAAGGGAAAAGCCCGGACAGGGCTGGAGAGTCGCTTGTGGTTAAACGAATAGCAGCATGGCAGTGTGGCATCGTTTTGCACGAAGTCCGAAATCCGTGAAGAAGGGACAGCGGCTGAGTCACAGCCTTCAGCTCCAGGTAACTATTGTAAAGTAAGGAATCTCAGAAACTCATCCTACGTCATTAGCTTGTCGGTTTGTTTAAAAAGTTACCATGTCACTGGTTAAGCTAATTATCTCATGCCCATTCGTGTAGGTTCCCATTGAGATGTGATATAAACAACCAAGAAAGAAGACGAAGAGAAACGTGGATGACGCAGGAGAATTCAAAGGCATTTTCTCACGAAAAGGGGAGCAAAAAACAGCGCTGAAGGTTTCTCGTTGGAAAAGTTCAATTTGTCAGCTAGTGCCACAATTAATACTACTCGCTTTGAGCTGATACAATAAGTTGATTCACCACCACAGGCCAGATGATACCTTGCACCCAAAAGGAAATTTTCAGCTGTCGGAATCCTGCACAAATAACAGCAAAAAAAGAGAAAAATCTGAAAAAAATAAACCATATAAAGTCTGTTTGTTCCATCAGTTTCAAATTGTAAGCCACTCCCCTTTCCCTTTTGCACACGGCACAAGCTCAATAACTCAATTAAACTTCCACCTGACACGAACAAAAAGAGAATTGAAGAGTACAAACTCTTTAAATTCAAGTCGTAGTTTGACTCACAATTTGCTTCACAAATCTTGGCAAAACAACCCATTTTATGACTCACTGGCCTTGATTGCTCCATTGTAATTGTATCATGAAAGACGTCTGTAGGGAGAGATAACCGTCTTCCATCTGGGCACTTCACCGAGGAGAAACAGTTCACAAAATTTAAGTCTGCCTAAGCCCAAAAGGGCTTCAATAGTGTTTTATGAGATTCACTTTTCTTTCCGAGCAGCAGGATTTTTTTTTTTCCCCAGTCCTGTAGGAACGATAGCGGTAACACCGCTGAGCTCAATCAGCCCTTTAGAAGGCCTCTACCATCAGACATATGGGAGAAAGGAACGCAGGTAAAATAGCGAGACACTGATTTCTTCGCTTTTAGCCGCAGCTTATATAACTCAACTACAAATTTGACTCAGAGCATTTTAGCGCAACAGCCAAAGACAAATAGCAGAGGGCTGATGGAAAACATCAGCGACGGCAGACTCATTTCATGCTACATCGAAAATTACAGGCGGGGGACTAGTTAGGGCTCGCAGGCGGTGACATACCTGCAGTTCTTTTAACAGAAACACCATGAAAGTGTCGACGTGAGTTGCTGCCTGCTAGCGGACGAGCCGCAGTGGGAGGGGAGTGGACAGGCAGCGCCTCGACACTGCAGCACTCTGACAATGCAACCGGCATCTCCATTGATTCCAATAGAAAGGTCAAACTGCTGACTTTGGAGGAAGGGAGGGTGGAACGGCAAACACGTAGCGAATGTGGACGTGTTTGTGTCTCCTTGCGCGGCCGTAGATAACAACATCGGCCCCAAGCAGCAGGAAGCATTTACCCGGGAGGACAAACACGGGAGTTCTACCTTCCTCAAAAGAATGTTGCTGGGCTGATATGAGCACCGAGGCCTCAACATAGCGGGTGAGCAGGTAGCATCACCTTGAAGGTTGCCTCATGGCATAATAGGAGTCTTCGACGCCAGCAGCAATTCCTGTGGCCGAATGGGCCGGGAAGTGCGGAGGGAAAGACCAAAGTGAATTTGAAGACGAGCCCTTTCTTCAGTTCTCCATTAAATGCGGGTGAATCTTGCTTGGCGGCCGCCGGCGCTGCTTTCAAAGTGAATATTGATCAAGCGGCTCATTAAACGCCGGGGCGCAGGTGAAACCGCGTCTGGGTTTGTTAAGAGAATATTTTACGATGGGTTCAAGCAGATCTGCGCGGTAAATCCCATCAGGTTGCACCCCGACACCGGTTCTTTCGCCGCGAACTGCGATCAGATTACAGTTGTTATCGGCCGAGGCACTAAATGAGGGGGAATAGCTACACTTTGTGCAAGACGGAATCGCATTTCTCTCCTCAGTTTAGCGGTGAACGCTGCTGAGTCAGTCGGACATCTGGGGCTACTCTTCCAATCACATCTGGAAAATTCAAGGGTGTAAAAGGAACCAGATAAGGTTGCTAAGAACGTCCTAATGTTCGACCAAAAGCTTGAAAATCACAGCCTCTCTTTATCGCGCTCACGTCCTGAGAGTCGGCCTGCCGCAGCTGTCAGGGATTTCCGCTCCAAAGTGTTTCTTCTCCCACTCTGCTTTTTTCCCCGTCTCTGCCGACTGCGGTTTTTATTGACTTCCATTCCCGAGTGCCGTGAGCCCCGTCTCCTTGATTAAAACAAGTGAAACAATGCTTTTCTTCTCGCGCTGCACAGCTGTCTGAGCTTTGGCCCGCAGTCCGTCTTCCGTTTGACGGAGGCGGCCGACGCGGCGCGAAAAAATAAGACATAAAAAAAATCAGGCGAGGGGCAAAACTACAGAGCCGCTGTATTATTTATCGAGATTACTGTACAGCCTGCTTTTCCCCTTCAGTCCCTAGTCCTTTTCTTCCCGTCTGCCAAGACACGTGGCGCTCCATGAGTGCTGCTGCAGCTCCAACACGGCGAGGTGGGGGGAGGGGGGAGGGTGGCGGTGGTGGGGGATTGGTGGGTTGGTTTATGTGGGGCAAAATGAGGGAGTCTGCAAGGAGACTTTGGGGGTGCTCCGGGCTGCCCTGGGCTCTCTGGAGCGACAAACTGAGGAGTCGTGCACGCTTGAGCGAGGAGCTCTTCACGCACAGGAGGGATGTGGCCCAAATTTAATCTCTCTATTGTGAGGATGGAGGGTTTGAGGAAGGAGAGAGAGAGAGAGAGAGAGAAAAAAAAAAAAGGCCCTGCCTGCTGAAATCCCACTGGCGGTGCTGCAATGCAGGGGTTTAACGTAGAGCTGGCAGGCAGGCGGACACATTAAAGAGCCGGAGCCCCACGACGACACACACACACACACGCGCGCACATGACACGCCGACGCAGGCGGGAACACAGATGGATGGATGGATGAATGCATGCGGGCGCACGCACAAAAGCCCATTTGATCGGCGACGGCGTCCTTAAGAGTGTTTGCAAGGCCGTGAGAGAGATTTTCATCAAGAAAGGCCGCGACACCCACGGGAAGTTGGATGAAGCGGCTCGTCTTCTGAGCGAGGTCACTTGCCAGGCTCGGGGAGCCCAGGTAGATCAGGGGTTTTGCCGCAGTGGAAGCACAGTCATCCCAAAGCATGAATCCCATCACTATTAACATGGAACCAAAAAGAACTTCACCAAAGGCATCCTCATGGTGTAACAAAAACAAAAGCCAGAATACCCTCACACACACACACAAAAGTACCTGGCATGACAAAACACGGAGGACTTACTTGGATGGTTAAAGCTGATGACTTGACACAAACAAAGGCAGACGCACAAGATGGCAGGAGGACACACGTGAGAACAATCAAGGTCGACAACGAGACACAGGTGAAACTCATTGGCCCAAAAAAAAAGCAGGAAAACATGGACAGGAAGTAAACATCAGAAAACACATGTGGAGACGAGACTATCAAAATAAAACAGGAAAACACTAACATAATGGACCATGACTGTCAGATTCTTACGAGCTTTGCACCCTGGATCCATTGTGAGCACATTAACATTAGCCTACAATTATCTGGTCACGGGCAGCACAGTGGTGCGCTGTCACCTCACAGCAAGAAGGTCGTGGGTTCGATCCCCGAGCCTGGGGCTTTTCTGAGTGGAGTTTGCATGTTTTCCATGTGTCTGTGTGGGATTTCTCTCGGCACGCCGGCTTCCTCCCACTGTGCAAAGACATGCTAATTATGCAGCGCGGCACCTCCAAATTGCCAAAAGGTGTCAGTGTTAATGATTGTTTTTGTGGCCCCTTTCATAAACAGTCGACTGGTCCAGGGTGTAACCCTGCCTTCACTCAAACAGCTGGAAAAGGTTCCAACATTCCCTGCAAGCCTGAGAGCAGGAGAAACTGTGATAGAAAAATAAACACATTTTTTACATAGTCACAAGCGAGAACTGTCAAACCTTCAAAACCAGAGACCTTTGGTCAGTCGGGAACGTGCCACTGTGCTACTTGACTGATATAAGCAAGGGCCGAGGGGAAGCCACTGTGTCCAGCGCGAGTCCGATCCAGTTTAGCAGGGTGTGAGAGGTGTGATGGGTGGCCGCTTATGTGACAGATTGCTGACTGTGGGAGTCTTTTACAGTCCGCAGAAACAAGCAATCTGTGACACTTGGGCTCCTTCACGCTCTCATACAGTCGGCACACGGACAAGAGAGGGGAGCAGTGTTGTCCATCAAAAATTCACCAACCCTCCCCCCATTAGAATCATTCCACCTGACTTCAGCAGGGGAGTTCCAAATGGAGTCTACGTTCAATAATATAATAAAAATGAATGCAATGATTCAAAAAGAAATCCCGTATCTTCATGTGCAGTACTGCAAATTTGTTACGGGGGACTTTGTTGAGTACTTCAATTCTGTATAAAATTGTGTTCACTCATGAGCTCCACCTCTTCTCAGTACCCGACACTGGTGCATCTGGAAGACTTTCTGCCAAATTGAGTTTTTATTATATTGACCAAAACAATGCATAATCTGACTTCCGGCTGCTAAACATTTTGGATCGATTAAAAATAAATTGGAATAGTTCAATGATATTGAACCTGACCCCTAAGTGGCTTTAAGCCATGTTAACATTTTCAAATTCACATAAGCATTCTTGAGTTTCCCAGAGGGAAAATCCATGCAGTAGAACTAGATTATGGCCACGGGATCCAACATAAAATAAACAGCAGCAGCACAGAAACAGAATACGTCTCCAACAGCCTGCTAGCTGTAGCAAGTTAGCTTTGACGCTACTGGAACTAGTCATACTCTTTAAGCTCACAGTATGCTCACAATATTTGTCTGAACGGCATTGACAAACTGGAATACCGTGCTGTGGGAGGTGTTTGGTCGCCTCAACCACAGTAGATGTCAATTGGGTGGAATTCTTGACCCCTGTGAATCTCGAGAATGGTCCATGTGAGTTAGAAAAAGTCAACTCAAATCCAGGCGTTTCGTAAATGGGTGAAATATAGTAAGTTAGTTTACAGTGAACAAGCCCTTGAATTGAAACAGATTAAGCTGAAATCATTTTTGCCTGAAAATACATCCATTTGAATTAAATATGGATTAAACAAAAAAAAAGATATATGGATGGTTTAGCTTGAGAAAAATAAAAGAGAGCTTTAAAAACTCCATCTTCTTCCACCCCAACAGCCATTCAGTTCAGAGTTAAACAGGCTGCTTCCAGGTGAACGCGGGACGGAATCCATTGCGCCGCACAAAGCAACATTGACTCGATGGTTTGCAAAGTGTTTACAAAGCACACTTGAGTGCACAGCAGGTGAGCGCAGGCCAACGGGTGTTAATTAGCAGGAGCAGCGCGGGGGTCGCCCTCTTTTGTAGCGGGCAGCACGCTAACTCGGAAAACACAGCCTTAAGTGATTCCCCTTTAGGAGCGCCGTCAGGACAGCCGCCTCGTCAGACAATGCGATCTCATTGAGGCTGACGCCGGGGCGTTTTTCCCCTGCCGAGTGGCAGCAGGAAATTTGGAGACTTGGCTTGTGCGGCGCACGCAAAGACGAACGTGACAGATGTTGTTTTCTGCGATGGCTAAACGGCAAATCGGTACAAGAGCGGAAAATGATGGCGTTCTGGCGACACTGCAGGATATTGTAAAGATTATCAAGCAAGAGGAAGCAACGCATTAGATTGAAGTAATCTCAGGTGATCGCACAAAGAGGGAAATGGGTGGGCTGCTCCGCGTGCTAATGCTGTGCAGCTGAGATTAAACGAGTCTGCTTGGGAAAATGGCAGCGGGGGCGCCATTAGAACGGAGCATCAGGTGGCCTCAAATGGTCACGATGCAGGCAGAGACACGCCCATTGCTTTGATGGCTTGAGTACATGGGCTAAGTGGATGATGATATATGATGATTGCATGACACGTGCAAATAGCAACAACTGAAGGGCGGCAACAACACAGAAGGAACGATCACAAAGTCAGAGAGACCACAGTGTTTTCTATGGCAGCGGTATTCAAAGCGGGGGATGCGGCCCACCGAGGTGCCGCCAGGGGGCGCTAGGGGGCGCAGAAAATTGGAGAGAGGATAACAAAAAATGCAAATAAATAAAGAAATAAGTAATAATAAAGAATCAAATTATTATTATGAGATACAATCAAATTATTGTTTAATCATTATAATTAACTATAATCTGTAATAATATATCATATGATTGCCTGTCAGTCAAAAACATTGTTCATGGCGTTGTGTGTGTGTGACGTTTGTGCCATTTATCAAGGTCATTTGCTCCTCAAGCTAGTTTAGCTGGTGCAAAGTGGACGGGTTTGTGACAAACAGACAGAAGGAACAGACAAACAGCCTGGCAGTGGAAGACACCGCTGCTGCAAAAAATCTAAGAATTGGCCAACTAAAGCAAGGAAATATATATTAGGCATCATACATTATGTATGCCTTTACAGCCATACAGACAAATAGCCATATGTTAGTTATGTTAGCTGATGGTATTCTTATTCTAAACAAATGCAACAAAATATTGAATAGCAAATAATAGTAAGAAACAACATTCTAAAACTTGATGTTTCTTTGCATATTTGGTGGCATTGTCTGTCGGTTTGCAGAGGAGGATCCTTTGCGTAAGTGGAGTAGAAAAGTTTGGGGAACCCCTGTTCTACAGAATCACGAGGCAAATAAACGGCACTGCCAGTGTTCAAACACAATGATCCTTGAGCAAAGCCAGGGAAGTGATAAAAACGCCACTGAAATGATGTTTGGCCAAGATCCAAGGCCCAGCCCATCAGCAACATCATCAGCTCTCTGGAAACCCTCATGGTGCCATCAGCGGTGCCGTTCCGTCAGCGGTGCCGTTCCGTCAGCCTTCACTCCCGCCGCACTCTTCTCCGGTCCTACGAAGCACTCGCGGGCCTCCCAGCCCCCCCCCCCGAACGGCCTTGCCTTCCTTGCCTCACCTTTTCAGAGATCCAAATTAGAGGTCCGGGGCTGAAAGCAAACACTGGGCGCGCGGATCCATCCCGGCGAAATTCAAAATGGCCGCAGCAAATGCATTTCCACCGTCCTGCCTGGTAGCATCGGAAGAGCAATCGCTCCATCGGCCGTCAAGAAGAGAGATTCAGCTTTCCCCTTTTTGTTTTTTTTCTATTTCTCTCCGTCCTCTTCGCAGCTTTGAGAAGCGCGATGATGCTACTTCACTTATTTGAAGCGGGTGCCATTTCTCAGAGGGCCGCTGTCCATAAATCTCAGGCGGCGAGCTTACACTTGCCTCCCGGCTACCTGCTTCGCTGCTGGACGAGACTTGTGTTTATGGGCAAAAATAAGGCGATTCATCATCCGGAATCGCACAGAAACGGTCAACAACAGGGACGATGCGGCGCACCGGCGCTCCAGATTAATCGCCTCCCCGCTCGGCTGCCCCGGCGAATGAAACACGACCCTTCAAACCGCAGCAGACGCGGAGAGGCAGAAATTAAATATTATTAGGACAATAATGACACGTATCAATTTACTGCCTGCTTTTCCCGCATTGACGATAAATCTACAAGGCACCTTTTCCGCTGATCTAATTGTACGGTATGATATCGAGTCAACGGCCGAGTAACATAATGGAAATAATTGGTTCACCAATACGGTGGAGGAGGATCCGTGCGTAGACGAATGGGGGGGCAGGGGGAGGTGGGTAGCGGGGCGATACGTTGAAAGGCCCGCAGAACTCTGCAGTGTGTCTGAATTACAAGGCTTTCCCGAAAAGCAGCGTGGCGCGTAAAAAAAAAACAAACAAACAAAAAAGAAAAGCCTCAACAAATTCCCCCGGGGGCCAACAAAACTCTGATAAATGTCAAAGAGGGTTTTGGTAATGTGCTCTGAGAGGAGCAGCTTCTCTCGGACGGGGCCTCTCCACACGCTAAATCGCATTACCTGCAATTTAATACAATAATCTCTTCCGAGCCGATGCGACGATCCGTCTTTGTGGCCGCGTTTCATAATTTGGGGTGAACAATACGAGAGAGAGAGAACGTCTCCAGAAGGCCGAGCGCAGTCCGTTTTTCAGCGTCCTCTTTTTTTCTGTTTTTGGAACGGCCCTACAGAAACGACGGACCTTTTCATCTGAGCGAGGGGTGTGTGGGGGGGGGGCAAGAGGTGAGACAGACAGACAGACAGACAGACAGACAGACAGACAGACAGCTGGTACCACGTCTGGCCGCTTCGCTCGTGGGGATCCTTCACCTTCACGTCGCCGCCGCTGCGCTGCACTCTGGGGAGACGGGCGGCAGGGCCCCAAATCTTTGGAACCGCTGCAGTGCACCAATGAGTCAAACGCAGATTGAGAGTGACAGCTGAGCCCCTCATTACGATCTTGCGCCAGGAGAAAAAAAAAAAAACTGACTCATGTTGCGGCACAGTCATGTGGCGCCTCAACCCGTCCCACTGTACCGTTTGAGCCCCCCGACAAAACAAACAAATGAGAGACAGTGGTTGGGAGAGTCGCTCGATTGCGCGGCAAAAGTGCCATTTTTCGTCAGTATCGGAAAGCAACGCCGGATGAACTTCACTGTCGTCTTCTTTTTATGCCTTGCTGACGTTTTTCATGTTGCCTTTATTTGTCTCCACTGAATGAAATGTCCTTGTATTGCACAAGGAAACGACAATTTCCTATTGCACCGACGGTAGAGTCTTCCATCCCATTCTATTATTATGAAATAACGTCTGATAGGAAATATGGAAAACCATCAAAACCATCAAAAACTGCGGGACCAGAGGATCGTCAGAAGATTTCAGCAGAGCGCCAGAGTGCGACTGCAGCCGCCTGTGCGACTGATCTCCATCCTGGAGTTGCGTTGCCTCACTTTTTTTTCTCTTTTTTCTCTCTCCGTCTCTCACGTATTCAGAGCGCCGTCTTTCCCTGAGATTTGACCCTGAGAACATTGCAATATTTAACTAAGATCATCTGTAAAGTAGACAGAGAGTCTCTTTCAATTAAGCCCTCATTTAAAACTAAATTAGGCACTGACCTTTCAAACACACGAGCAGAGGGAAACAAGAGGGAGCTTTTCAGCGTCTGCATATCAGGCTCATAAGCCTCGCTTGCACGTTTCCATTTCAAGGCAAATTCCTCCTCCAAAACAAATAAGCAGGCACGCAACCTGCAATCATTTCTCTTTTGAAATGTGAGATTCCGCTTGCTTTTTTGTTTTTAATGATCAAAACGAACGGCAAATGAACGGCTAATTACATACCAAACCTAGATTTTTTTTTTTTTAAATGCTCGCATTTTAGGGTGAAAAATGTTTATCAACATAACAAAAAAAAAGAGAGGGAGGTGCCTGCAGCCAGGCAGACCTGGTTTTATCACCTGTCCTCACGCAGCTGTGTAATCTGAGAGCCTCATCAGTTGGAAAGAGGAAAAGTGAAGACAGGAGCGATCGATGGCGGGGAGGGGAGACACAACACACAAAAAGAGTTCTTTCATTCTACGGACTTTCAGGGACAAATGAGGAGGCCTTAGCCCATAGATTATTCATTCATTTTGTTGAGGAAGTGTCTAAGAGGAAAGCAACCGCACGGCTGTTAATTGTGTTTTCCTCAATGAGTTGTTACTCAAAAACGATCTGCGTTTGGTTTCCAAGAATGTCAGCGTCTTGTGGAAATAGTGGCACCTCCAACAAAATGTTAATGGCACATTTCAGAAAAATCAATCAAACGCTGTCAAGACCTCTGCAGCGACGGAAACCGCAGCAGCTTCGAAACACAACACACAATGGTGCGTAAAAACAACACAACATTCAAGGAGATTCCAGCCCTGCTGGTGGAAAGACAAGATTGACCGCGATAAATGATGCAGAGTTTGGCTAAACATTCAAATCATTTAAATCCACACACAGTGCCAGCCGATTCCCCGAACAGTGTCCGTAACCATCAATTCCACGACTCCAAACAGTCCCAGCTTTGCTGGCAGCTGTGGGATGACATCAGGCTCAAATGTTCCACAATAAAAAAGCAACTATAACTTATGCCTCTAATTGCGCACTGAAACAGGTGCTGGCTTATGCCCTGACAATTAAAATAAAATAAAATAAAAAACCACAACAACAAACGGAACAGCTTTAAAGTGAGACGTAACTCGCACCAAATCTTCCACTCCATTGATAATGAATGAAATCTCACAGAGCCAGCTGACAGTATTCTATCAATTATTCAGCAGCAGAAATACTTGTGAAAAAGTACCGCACCCCCGGCTATGCAGCGGTAAATCACTGCATAGCGCACCATCTGCTGCCTTCTGTGAACGTGGAGAGGGAAGAACAGCGGCCATCGGATTTTTCAAAACAGTAAGAGAGCAAAAGTTTGGGGACAGAACTGTCAGTAATGTCAATAATTCCTGTCATGTTTTCAGCACCTCTTATTATTGAGCTCATATTTAAAGGCCCAGAGAACCATTGCCATGAAATGGAATTAGACACATGCCTAGGTGTGTAGTTTTTAGTTGAATAAAATCATCCAACAATGTGTTGTTTTCATTTGCTATTATGCTATTAGTGACCAATTGTCTCACATAAGAAGCAGACTAACCAGACTGTGGACCTGCTCCAGATCTGCTCACATGGGAAACCAGTGGACTAAAGGCATCATTTATGATGAAATGTGTTTTCTACTATTAAATGCTACTAAATCTTACACACTGGTCCTTTAAATACGCCTCTTCAAGACTCCCCCTTATTGTTCTTGTGCGGATCTCCAACCTGCGAGTGATGTCACACGTGCACAACCTGATTCCCCCCCCCCTCCCTTTCTGTTCCACCTGGGCTTCGCAACTGAACTGTAAAAGGGTTTAAAAATATCCCTCATTAATTATTGACGTCCACATGACAGGATTTAAGGATGATCCTCCCCCCCTCTTCTCCTGGAGGTCCTTCTCACTTGTTGCTGGATAAAAGTGTAATCTTCTGCGGAGACAGAACATCGCTCATCCGGGCCTCGACAATGCAGCGCCATCACTTCAGCGAGATCCAGTCAAGTCGCCTGGGGCCACGTTCACACGGCACGAGTTTGCACATCAAACGAGACACTTTTGTCGCAGGTCAGCCTTTCCTTTGAAATGACGGCGTGCTGGCGCAGTGAAATCAGTCGTATTAGTTTCTGACTGAGCAGCAACTAAACCAGAGGCAGCCCAACAATCATATACGTGGGAGAGAGGCACACACGATGATGGAAGCTTATGAAAAGCGTGGACTTTGTATATACATGTTTTGCATGTTCGTTTGTATGTATTTATTGATACATATACAGATATGTAAAGAAATATTTATACATATGTACATAAAACATTTGAAAAATGGAGGCTAATTAACATATGCAATATATACATGTACACTACAAGTGAAAAGGGGGGTGTTTGTGTGTCAAAAGCAAAACCTGAGTGCATGAAAAATGTCAATAGAAAATGAATGGATTGCATAAAAAATAAAGATGAGGTATTTCATGGCTGGTTCTATAAGACACCAGTGCTTGCAATAAGATTCATTCCAAGGCTCATTCCCATCAATATGCATGCACCGACATTGTGGGAATACGCAAGCTATCTCGGCTGCATTCTTCAGCGTATGAGGCAAATTGGCATCCAGGGAATGTCGCCGCATGGGCAAACCACACGTCTTTCACATTCAAGGCAAACCAATCAGATTTTCTGTTACAGGTTTGAGTTCAGTTAGGATCAGCTGGAGGCTTTCTTTTTTTTTTTGTTGTTGTTAAAAGGCCAACACTTGATGCGTGTCACTGTCCAATGAACTGTGCCGCACTTTGCTCCTCCCTCAACGTGAAAACGCACCACCCAGCGTCGCTAAAAATGCTCCGACTGCGCCAGGCACGCCGCTTTCTGTAGCAGCAGCAGGGCTCACAGCTTCTTTGTTGTTCACCTTCAACAGTCGCTTCTTCCTTTTGTCGCACGTAAAAGGCCACACACTTGGCTACACAAGGCAGGCGTTTTAGACTGGGGCGTGGCAAGCCGGATGCATTTGGTTCCAGAGTTGAAATCTCCGTCGCACATCAAATGTGATAGAATTTGGCAACTTACTTTTAAAATCGACACTCTGACAGTTTTGATTAGTTTGTTTGTATTTCATCACCTGTATCTGTCAGTCAATTAGAAACTCCACCGTCCAGAAGTGTTTTTTTTTTGTTTTGTTTTGTTTTGCTTTTTAATGACGGTAATGAATCCCAAACAGCAGATACGTCAGGCAAACAAGGTCAAAGCGCGGGCTCATTATGTCGTTATCGAATTATCATGCACGCCAAATTCGATATCATATCTTGTCAGTCACCAGGTCAAAAAATAAACACAGCGCCCATCATTAGTTTACATTTCCCGACATGTGAGAGGCTTCCACTCCCCACCAGCGCTCCACAGACCCTCTGCTGAGGTCTTTAAATGGTTGGCAGGCGCAGACAACACTGCACTACATTTCACCTCTTCACTGCACCTCTTGGTAATTAGCTACACCAAATTGAACAGGCCACATCATCAAGACGCACGCTTTTGGCACTTACGGGGTTTAATGTCATCCGATATTTCCGTTAAACAAATACTGACATAGAAATGACTTTATCCTCCAACAGCTGGCGGAGAAATCATTCCGCCCTTGTTATGTTTTATAGCTGACTTATCTGAGGGATGAGTCACTATTTAGAGGAGACAGCGGGAGCTATTTTCTAAATCAGCTCGAAGCGACGTTTTGTACGCGTCGGCCACTTTGGTTAAATGATGTCCACACAATGCAAACACTTCATCAACAGGAGCTTCAGTTTAGCTGTTTCTATGTTTTGTGACGTCACGCCTGTAAAATCCCAGGAAGGGCAGCGGCTCAGGGGCAAAATGGAGCAGTTTAACTGTGCCAGATCACATAATGCACCGCAGGTTTAACTTCCATTGCAGCTTGACTTTCCAATTTAGATTTATTTCTCTCTTTTTTTTTTTTTTTGCACAGAGAAAATGGCGAGGCTGCAAAAATGAAAAGAGCCTTTGTAAAGAGATTCTCAAATTTTTACAGCCACATGGTGGAAACCAGATAAGGAGGAATTGTCAATCTCGGCCTACGTGCGAATTACCCCCTAATGGTGCTGCGCACTTTCACTTTGCCTTTAGACTGACAGCGGTACAATCAGCGAGTTCCCAAAAGTCCATTCATTCCTCAAAGAGATAAGGCACAGAGGGGAAACCTGGCAAATGCTGCGTCAGAGAACAAGCTTGTCTGTTCAAGCGGAGGCAAACACAAGTCAAGTCCCTTTATGGAAAGAAAAAACAACTCATTATTATTGTTTTTCCACAGTTGCTTACTTTTCTCACAAACTGGGGGGCCCCGCGTCCTTGTGGTGCAGCTCCGACATCAGAGAAATCAAAACGGTAAGTTGTTAGAAAGGGATCGGCAGCTGTGTTCCTGAGACACCGGTGCTAATTTTCAATCATCAGAATACTGCAGGATAAGATGTTCTGGTTCTTTCACACAAGTCCGGTCTTGTGTGTGATATTTGAGAAACTCTTGTTGTGGTGTGAAAGCAGTCCGAGAAAGTAGAGAAAAAAAAAATTACTATCCATATGAGACAGAAGGGAGTTCAGAGAGGATGACAACCAATTAAGTTCAGTCAAATTCACAAACAAGCGTCTTATATTAACGGCAGCGCCGCAATTTCAAACAATTCTTTGATATGACAGAAAATGATGATGGACACACAAAGCTGTGTACTTGATATAAGTATTATAATTGTTACATTTGAAGTATTATAACTCACTGCACTGACTCAAAGGCTTTTGCTAATTAAATAATACAAAATATTAAAAACACACTGCATTTATGTGCTGAGAACCTAAATCTTTCGTAACGCAAATTTAGTCAAGTTGCCTTTGGGGTTTAACTCAGGAGCGCCTCTTCTTTACCAGGCTGACTTCTCAACTGTGAACTACTCAGTGAGGAAAATGTCATCTAACTGACATGCTTAAAGGTCAGTGACATGTGTGGTGCACATTTTTTGCACAAACTCGATCAAGAACACGAAAGGGAAGGGGGAAATCAGAGCTGTTACACTGTACAATAGATAGAGAGTAAATGTATTCATTGACAATGTAATCAATCATATTTCTGCAAAGCAAAACTTTAGACATTTATAGATTTAAAGAATTCCAAAAAAGAGAAACCTAATTTATCTAAACCTCGATTGCTAACTAAAATTTCCTCTGCGTTCGTCAGCAATACTAACCCTCCTCTACTGTACCCCGACTTAGCAGCAACAATTACAGTGAACACAATGTCTTTTTAATGACACACTTAAAGGTCAGTGAGACACATAATGCCCATTTCAGTATGCATAAAACAAAAAGACTCAAGGCGAGTGGGAAATCTGAGCTGTTAGTGCTGCCGTAGAGCTTGGTTATTACACTATAATTACACTGTAACAATGACTGGAGAAAGGTTGAGGGTGACCCAGGTGATTGTGTTTGTCGATGTAATGGGACAAGTTTGAGTTTAGTTTCTTTGTAGTTTTTACAAAGTGGGAATTTTCCCACATTATATGACAAATTAATGAGATTATCAGTAACTGTAGCTACTCTAGCTGTGCACTATTTCAATAGCAATGACGAAAATATTTGTGAACTTTTCAAGTTGGATGTTTCGCTGTCTTGGTTGCCGTTTTCCTCTATAGAGCTCCCCCTAGAGTTTCGTAGTGCATGTCACCGTTGGTAAAAGCAGAAAAGCTAACCCTCTACCTCACCCTGGAAAAGCACATTTGTTTGTTGGCAAGAAGGGAATCCGTGGAGCGATGCAATGATGAATAAATGAAGTACAGGCAAATTATTGAAACAGTGCTTTCAACTGCAACAACAACAAGGGTAGCTCTGCTTCTTTTCATTGGTTTCCATCGTAAACGTAGGTAGCATTGACTGGCCTTAACGGCTAGCTGCCGGTAGCAAGGCGGGGAGTGCGCGTGTTTGCGTCGTAGTGGCGAAAGGCAGTCCAACGGTTGTCATGGTAACTCGCAAGACAAGATCTGGGACACCGCACCCAGATCCTGCAAGACCGGTTTCCCAGTCAGGAGACACGACGATGGGTGCGCGAAGATCCTTGTTCGCCATGCACCACATCATTTCACAACTCCGGAGCCGTATAATTATGATAAAAACATTGCATAGTTCCTCTCTGAAGGTCAGCAGTCTATTCCAGGACAGAGTACACTCAAACAACTCTCCTGCAACTCGACAGAAGGACGTGCACCGAGCGGCAGCAGAGGCATTATCCCTCGCTGGCGTTCCACCCACAAACTCAAAAGCATTGTGGTAGTGGGAACACAACACGAGGCTCTGTGTTCTGCGCAGAGTCCTTCAGTGGTGCTCGGTTGAGCTCTTCGCTCCTGCACCGCTAGTAAATTTCTTTGAGGTGGGAACGGCTAAGTGAATTACTGCCCCCTGCGTCAAGGACGTCTTAGCAGAGGGACTGCGAGAGAAAGCCTCACTTTGACGCATTTCAGCGAGGGGGCACAAACCAGCCATGTCCCAGATAGACGCCACCCTGCAGACTCTGTACAGCAGTCGGGTTTACATAACAGCTGACGCCGCGCGGCAGAGCGCAGCTATTCCACAGCTCCAGATTGAGACCAAAAAAAACAAACAGGCTAAAAAGCTGCGTTAGCGAACCACTGAGGATTTTCTCTGTGAATAAAAGGTAGTTTTCAAAATGACTCATTGCAAAACATTGGATCGTGCCTTAGAATAGCTCAAGTGCAGTTTGCTGGATTTTTAATCATTTATATTCAAAAACAACGTTGATATTGTGTGGTTCCTTTGTTTTGAAAGGAACAAGCCGACGACGCAAACGTGACAATCACACGCAATGTTCGTCGTGTGACACGCGTGAAGTTGCACGCAGTCAAAAGACAATTAAATGAGACAAGGAAGGAAAAATCCAGCAGGTTGAGGGATGATGGTGAACAAAGACGAGGCCTTTGAGAGCGGGGAGAAAAAAAAGACGGACAAAGGAGTTTTAAGTGGCACCGGATTTCTGCGCTTCGTGTTTGGCATACTGTAAACCCGATTTCTTTCATCGCTGCATCAAGCAAGTCTATAAAAAGCATCAGCAAGGAAGAAATTCGCTGATGGTATGCGAGGTAGTGCACGGGCCGAGCATTTGGTTGACAGGCGCACAGAGAGAAGGAGGACACGGTCGTGACTCAGTTCAAATTGGTGAGCAGGATGGAGAAGAATGTGAGGCCATTACAGCGGCTTTTGAGTCGATCCTCCCCAATTTCCTCACCTATTTCTTCTCTTAAATTGCCAGTGCATTTAGCTCCGTGCGTGTTAATGTAGCTCTGCAACACCAATGCACCCAGAGTTTGGCATTCAGAATGAAATGTGAACGTCCATATCGTGAGTCTTAGCGCAGTGATTCAGGGAAACACTCCAGATGGGAATCGAAAGTGCAGAAAGCATATTTTCCAAAGGGCTCTCCAGATAGCAGTGCTGTGAGTGGGCTTGTGTAACTGGACAAAAGGGATTGGGGCAAATTATCTTGATCAATACGGCAGAATGAAAGCCATGTCCTCCTTGCAGGGCCCGGCTATTACCGAGCCTTATCATGAGACAAAATAGATTTTGCAACTCTCCGTCGTGCTCTCGGAGACAGCAACCAATTTTCTGTCAAGTCAATTATCTCCTCAGGAGAGATCAAATCTCAGAGATTTCTCCAACTTGGCTGGAACACAGATCCGGAACATTCATTAGACTTCTTTGAGAAAAACAAGATGGGTCACATTAGTGAGAGTTCCTTCCTTGAGATGCTGTTCTCAGTCAGAACGTGGTTCTCCCAGGCAAAGGTAGAGTCCAATCACCTGAGGTGTAGCTGGTGTAGGTGAGGTGTAGGTGTAGGTGAAGCCGATGATTCAGCAATCAGTAGCAGACCCTCAGCTCGAAGGGTTTCATAAAGTCAACTGACTGCCTCTCTTAAATTGTTGGTGAATTATTTAAAAGGCTGGATGCCGTCTTTGATATGAATCCAAAATACAAGATTTGTTGGTAGATGTTATCACCAAGCTCTACAGATACCTGGTTATTTGAATCTCCGTCCAACCTACCAAAACGTAAATAAAATAAAAAGTGGAAACATTGAAAATAAGAGCTTACAATGTTCACATTAACTATGTTAATTATGTTAACTACGTTCATGTTAACTATGTTAACTAATACAAAATACCATCAGGATTTGACTCTTGCAGCTGAGTGATGACAAATGAATCTAACTAAAAATAATGCATCCCATTTAATTGCAGAATAATCTACTAATCATTTCCCAATTATTGAACATATTTGATATGTTTGCTTACTGAACCCCTGAAGCACTGCAATGTGATAACTCTATCTGCATTTGTTTTGCTAAGAAGTGAACTGTCCAAACCGTCATACTATTGCGAGATAGATAACAAGTGACACGTTTATGCAGTAAATTACATGGCATCTCAATGTTCTATTATTAGTCGAGATTTTATCAAGCTCATTTTCATTACCGGTACCTAAATGAATTAGTAGGGGAGTAAGCAAGACAATTAGTACCACGGTCAGTATTTATGCAGTTTTATGAAAAACAAAACAAAACTACTTGTTACTGTTACTGGCAGCTGTATAATAATTTCACTGGCCTAAAATGTTGTCAAATGGTAAAAATGCAATGTGTATGAAAATAAAACACAATATGTGTCTAAGGCAGAGGAGCATGTTACACAAGCAGCTAGCATTAGCATCGCTACCCCCTCGGTGCAGAAAGGAAATTCAAGAGAACAATTGTAAATAACCCAAAAAAAAAATAAGCCCTTGGTTGAGAAGACACTACTTTCTAATTTATAACGTCACGGTTGTGTAGCCTTCCTCATTAACACTCTCTTACTCAGCCGCGAGACCAGCATGCAGCAGGAGACAGAAATGGCATTGGAACCGCAACGTGTCAACCTTCTGTGAAACATTCGATATCATATGTACGCCTCTCTGGCTTGTTCACACACTGCTGCACACATCAAAAACCCAGGTGAACAGCAGTTTGATTTAATGAAACAGTCTCCGTCACCCTACAAAACAGCCGAATAGAGCAATTAACAAAATCAAAAATTAAAAGCAATAAATAACTATAACTGCACTGTAAATGAGTTGATGGTAATTCCTTTATTTATGTATTTTAATTAAAACTAACAATTTAATCTGATGAATCTCCTGAGTATGCTTTTGTTTCCAGTTACAGAGAAAAATAAACAGAATGTGTTTGATGAGAACGACTGAATTTTACTTGGGAGGCAACACTGATCTGACATTGGGGGGGGTTTGGATAATTACTTTGGGATTTTAATTTTTGCACTGCCAAAAAGCTGTATTTTCTTCATTTTTCATGTGAAGTTCTTGCTTCAAATGTTAGAGTAGCATCAATAATGCTAAGCATTGATGAGCAACATTGGTATCAGTATCGCGAACCTCCTAATGACGCCTCTATCTATTTCCAAGGTCTTGGCTACTGTGGCTTCCTGCTCAGGAATCTTAAACAGTCATTCAGCAGGATGCAGTATGACAGCATGTTACGATACATCCTGAATAGTTAGTCGTGGATTATTTAAATGAGCTAAATTCATTCTTTGAGAGACAAAAACTCACTCCTCATCAGTATGCTATCAATAGGGAATCAATACAAGGACAACGATGAGACAACTATAGCACTCCTACAGGACTGGAGCTTCATTACACTAAATATACTTGCTGTGAGACTTTCCTGGACTGATATCCATTTAGGGGATAGTTTTATCTTAATTTGTTTTTTTCAGTAAATCAAAACAAGTTAATTCCATCATGATTGAACAAGAAAGTTAAAAGTATTCATGCATGGTGTTTCACAAGGATCTCGCAGGGCTTTATTTTGTGCTGAATGCAGTTCCCTTCACCTGTGCACTTTCCCTCAAACGGCTCAAAGAGTGAGAAGCAGCCTTTATGCTGGCACTGACTCACGCAGGCAAGGTATTCGCCCTCCTTCTCTTTACTTCTCTCTTTTAAAGGCAATACTTTGCAATGTTCCTCTAATAAAAACAAGAATGTTTGAATTTGTTCGCAACCAAATCAAATGACATAGATGACAAAGGGACTGCAGGGATCGCTGCGGAAAAAAAAAAAAAAGCTGTAAGCTTCATCACAACAGCCTGCACTTCAGACTATTTCGCCGTTTGATACTGTGAACGATTTCAGCACCGTGGTTTATTTTAACTGCAAAAAAAGAAAAAAGAGATCCTGGGCTTTTGTTGATGTTTGTGCTGCTCCAAGTGTTCTGGATGTCAGATGGCAGATTCTCACTTGGCAACTCGGAGAAACAGCAACCCTGCCCTCCCACGGCAGAGGCCCCCGTGGGACCGCAGAAAAGAACGCGGAAAATGTCTCCTCATTTCGAGGATTTCAGGGGACAGGAAAAAAAAAATATGTTTAATGAGGCCCCGAGACGTTTCTCCGAGCAGAGAGAAAAAAACCCTTTCAGGCTCCCCCCTCCCACCCTCGGAGAGGAGGCTGGGAAGGAAAACAGACAAGGGGGGGAGGCGACGCACGCACGTGTTCAAATGTGTTTTGCGCGCACCGAAGCCCTGAGGGCGTGTTCCTTAAGACAACTGTTGGCAGGCTATCGTAAGGTCAGCCGTTGTTATTTAGAGGAGATTAAATCAATTCTCCCAAACAAGCTGGATATTGCAGCCGGAGGAGGCGCCACTCGGCGGCGTCGACCTCCAAAGTTCAATTCTGTCCACCTCCGATAGCATCCAGGTTGTAATGTGAGGCTCTCGGGGAAGTGCAGCGACATCGGCGTCATTACCGCCTTTCTCTGCTGGCTGCGTGTGTGTATATGTGTGTGTGTGTGTGTGTGTGTGTGTGTGTGTGTGTGTGTGTGTGTGTGTGTGTGTGACGGGGTGCCAGCCCTGTTCTCCTCGCACAGCTTCGGCACTAAAAATACAGGTGAAAGCATTCTCAGCGTGACCCACAGGCAACACGGCGAGGCCTTTTTTTTCCTTGAGATGCGGGGCTGCGCCGCGCTGCGCTGCAGAGTGGATGTCACGAGCTGGAAACAGCTATTGTGATGATGAGGCTCGGTGACAGGGGTGCAAGCGGAGCACCGTGGTCACCGGTCAAGCCAATATCGCCCCGGGAGAGACGCAGGAGCTAAATGGGATCTTGAGGAGTGACAGCAAGCAAAGACTGACATGCGCTCGTGACAGAGGAGGAGGAAAAGAAGCGGGTGGGGAGAGGGGGGGGCAGAGTGCGTTAAAGTCGAGCTCTCATTTAGCAGCTATTCGTGCGTCGGGCTGATTGCGTTTTTTTACACCTGAGCGCTGACGAGTCGAGGAAGCTCAATCTGCGAGCGTCTCTGCGGACGCAGAAGAAGCATGGATGTATTATAAGAACTGGATACCGGACTGGCAATATGGTGGCGTGCCGATTATTCCCAGTGGCCACTCGAGGTACTGCAGCAAAAAAATCCCATGGACTCAAAAAGTATTTTTTGTATAGACCGCAATACAAAAAATAAATGGCTTTAAAACAGCTGCCAGGATGACTGTGACCTGAAACGCGGTTCATAGCAAATCTGCCTTTTGTAGATTTTCCAGTTATGGTCTTTTAGTCGTTGAAAAAGATGATAAAGGCCAGAAAATCACCAGACAAGAGTGTATTCCCAGCGACATCGTACGTGCTGCTGTGTCTCAGCTCGTTCTGATTGGCTGCGTCCTGACGTGTCTGTAAGTGACGTTCTCCAGAATCCTTCTGATTGGCCAAATAGAGCATGTGAGTCACAGAGGCATGATGGGAGGTGACACTACTGCGCATTGCTCTATGGGCCCATTAATGCGGAAGTCAAAAACTTTTTCGGTATATGCACTGGGTGAGCATCTTCATTGAAATGAATGGGCCGCCATCTTGGACTCTGGTGGGCCTGACAAGAAGCAGCAACACCCCCCCCCCTCCCCCTTCCCCAACTGGAATTAGCTGCCTTTTTTATATGCAGTCAGCACAATCTCACCATGACAACACTGAGCAGGCAGAACTGGAATCTGCCAAAGAGACGAGTAAAGTGTAAAAGCGTGCCATGGAATCTCCCCCCTCCTCCTCCTCCTCCTCCTCGTCCTCACCCCCCACCCCTCCCCACCCCTCCCCTCCTCATTTCCTCGCAGCCCAATTCGGACGAGGCAGCAGACGCGAGTGGCAGCAGCAGATGTGTCACACAGGAAGCTGCTTTGATACAAACGGGGCTGATTAACAGAGGCGTGCAGCCGGCTGCTGAGGCGCTTGGCTGCGGCGCCGGGCTCTGTGGAGGGGTTGGGGGGTTGGGGGTTTGGGGGAGGGGGTGGATGCGAGGGGACAAGGGAGCAGATGGAAACCCGGATGCACAAAACTGGGCTCGCGTTCCTCTCTCCAAATCACCCGAACGTCCGTCCAGGCCCTCGCAACCCGGAACTGAGAGCCGTGGCGGTGTGGACGAGGACGAGGAGGAGGACGGCGGCGGCAGGCGGCTCTGCTCTTCACGGCACGTTATCTCCGGCTGTGGCTCCGCCCCCTCAACATTAATTATGCAGCTCAATGCAGCACTCCAAATCCCCGCTGCAGCTCAGCCACACTACGAGCGCCGCTGCTCGCCCGCTCTCCCTTCTTCCCCTGTCAGACACAGGCAGAACCACAGAGTGTTTGTCTTTTTTTTTTTTTTCCCTCCTCCCCCTCCTCATCCTTTCCCCCCACCCCCACGACTCCACAGCCACGTTCTCAACACATCCACCGTCAACATTTTCCACCCCCCTTGAAGCACCGCCGGCGTGAATAGACTGAGAAACCTGACAGCGGCTGTTTCCGAGAGATTTTGCAAAGCGGAGCTGTATCCATTTTTTTTCCTTCACTGCAAAGAGAAAATGCAGGTGAATAAAATATGTATGAGCTCAAATTCTACTGGCATGGCAAGCTGACAGTTTGCGTCACCGAAGCAATTATGAAAAGCAATAGCAAGAGCCTTTATTTTTGCCCTTGCAGACAGAGACAAATGGAAATAAAAGAGAAGTAGCATCTATCCATTGCAGCGCACGCGCTGGATAATTCACCCAGTGATGCGATTGCATTATCATTTCACACAGCTGGCAGCCGACGCTTCAATGAATCCCCTTTTTTTTGTGAGTTGGTTTAATATCTTTAGTTGCGGCGTGACTCGCACACCCGACCCCCGGTGATTTTGCCGCGTTTTAACCCCGGCGCCTCTCCATGCAAATCAGGAGCAAAAAACGCGGTCCGTCGCGGCGCGCCAAACGCACTTAGCGGCTCAAACACCTGTCTGGCGAGCGAGTAATTGACTCAGTCACCACCGAGCGCGCCGAGGGGACCTGCGACGGCCGCGCAATTGGAAGCGGCCGCATCTTCGAAGAGGAGGGAGGAGAGAGGGAATCCAGAGGACGTAGGAGGAGAGCTGCGGTGGTGGTGGTGGTGGTGGTGGGAGCGGGAGGGGCAGGGGGGGAAGGGAGGCAGGGGAGGGGGGAGGGGTAAGCGAGGGAGCTCTCACGCGTCAGCCATCCAGCCCCCCTCCGGGGCAGGCAGGCAGTGGGACGGAAACATGGCAACTGTTTATGGAGGCAGAAAGGAGCTTCTTCTTCTTCCTCTTCTTCTTCTTCTTCTTCTTCTTCTTCTTCTCGGTCTCCAAGAAGCCTCCACGTGATTGGGGCTGTGACTCACATCTGTGTGCATGTGCGTGTGCATGTGCGTGCGTGTGTGTGCATGTGTGTGTGTGTGTTTTCCTGCGGACGAGCTGCGACAGGGAGGGGGGAGCGGCGGCGCTGCTCTCCCATCCCAGGCCGGACGGCTTGAGAATTAATCCAACGCAACTTGTGAGTTGTGAGGCTACACAACCCCCCCCGCCCCCCCTCCCCCTACTCCCCTCACCCCCCCCCCGCCATGCAATATGCAACATCCGTCTCTCCGCGTCCCTCCGAGGTTGAACCTGGCTGCATGGTCCGGGAAGTGACCCACTTTCCCACTGCAAGCGGGGAAAAACCTCGCCGACCTCGCCGTCCGTCGCCATTGTTGCCATTTCAATCAAGTTTAGTGTGCGTTTGTGTTTGAGGAGGAGCTTCCTTTGGAGCGAACGCAAACAGAGAGGCAGATGTTCTTAATGAGGAGGACACGGTGGGAGGGGGGGCAGGGGGAGGGGGGCTGGTACCATTCTGCTGCTGCTGCTGCTGCTGCTGCTGGTGAAGTCAATGCCTTCTACGCTTACATAATCCAGAGGTGGGGTGTGTGTGTGTGTGTGTGTGTGCGTGCGTGTGTGCACGGACTACTAGCGCTGTTTTCACACGTTCATACGATTTCATTTACTCACTTCAGAGAAAATATGAAAATAGAAAAAATACACGGCAGCATCATCAGACGCCCACGACGATCTTTGTGAGCTCGCCGACTTGCCCCCACCCTCCAAAACCCCCCCGACCCCCCATCCCTCCATTCCGCCACCCCCTCATGTGCAATTCTGCTGCTGCTGCTGCTGCAGGGTTCTTTTCGGTGCACGGAGCCGGATGGCGAGCGAGCGCAGCAGGGGCTGGGCGCCGCAATGTGCTGCAGTGCTCTCTGCGCTGACATGCACACCCACTCTCTCTCTCTCTCTCTCTCTCTCTCTCTCTCTCTCTCTCTCTCTCTCTCTCTCTCTCTCTATCTCTCTCTCTCCCCCCTTCTTCCCTTCCTTCCCGCTCCGCCTGCCTGCTGACAATCTCTCAACCTCCCCGGTGCTCCGTCTCTCTCTCTCTCTCTCTCTCTCTCTCTCTCTCTCTCTGTCCCTCCCGCCACTCGCCGATGCCCCCCCCCCCCACCCCCCTGCTTTGGTGCCTCTTCCCGCACTCCTCAAAGCCGACTGCGGTCCCTTTTATCTCGCGCTCCCTGTCGACGCCGTGCGAGCGCGGGCGGAGCAGCATTTCTTTTTCTTTTTTTTGCCAGTGCGCACGTGAGCGTGCGCACTGCAAGTCTTCCTGTGAGGCACGGTGCCATTTTAACTGCTCAGCGACCTCGAAAAAAAAAAGGAAAAGAAAAGCTGCCCGCCCTCCCGGCATCATTTCACTATCTGGCTTCCGGCTTTTCAGCGTCAGCCATGTTTTATTCGCGTCACTCGCCGCCTGTTTCCGGCCTCTTTGAGAAAAGTCCTCACGCCCCCCCCCCTCCCTAGCCCCCCCTCTACCCCGACGTGGAAAGTTTCAGCGAGCTTCCCCAACTGCACGCCGCCAACGTGACGGATGTTGCCACCATTTGCTGGAGATTCCAGATCCTCCTCTGACTGTTAAGGTGAACCTCCTCCTCGCTCATCCTAATCGGCCGTTGTATCCAAAGATGGCCGCCAATTCATTGCAATGTAGTTGCTCACCCAGCGCATACGCCAAAAAAGTTTTTGACTTCCGCATTAATGGGCCCATAGAGCATGCACAGTAGTGTCACTTCCCACCATGCCACTGTAACACATGATCTATTTGACCAATCAGAACGATTCCGGAGAGCGTCACTTACAGACACGTCAGGACGCAGCCAATCAGAATGATCTGAGACACAGCACGTACGACGAGGTGACGAATAAACTCATTTCTGGCAAGACCATAACTGGAAAATCTACAATAGAAAGATTTGCTATGAATCGCGTTTCAGGTCAAAGTCGTCCTGTCAGCCATTTTAAAGGCGTTTATTTTTGTATTGGGGTCTACGTGGGAAAATGGGATATTTTTTTTTGCTGCAGTACCTCGAGTGGCCATAGGGAACAATCGGCACACCGCCATCTTGCCAGTCCAGTATCCAGTGTTTATCCATGGTTGTACATCCATGGTTGTATCTGTCTGACTGTGGCCCCACCTGCACTGCCCCCAACAGCAAACCCCACCACTCCATGGCCCCCTCCCCCTCATGCTCTCCGCCCCCCCACCACTCTGCTGCCATTTTAAAAGAGGATGCTGGATAGTTCCTGGGAACAGTTGGGGAGCTCATTGCCATTTGCCATTAAAAAGACTGATGCTGGCTGTCTGAATAGGTTTCCCCGGGTTTGCCGGCTGCACCCTGCAGAGACACTTTCCTGGCCACTCTGAACCGTGACATGAAACAAAGCTCGCAGTGACAGCGGGTGTCCGGACCGCGTGGCCCACAGCCGCCACCGCTGCCACCGCTGCACGTTTCATCCCCTTTTCCACTCCAATGCCAAAACAAACCGGCGCGTTTTGCAACCATTTGCATTTTTTTCAAAGTTCATTTTCAGGGGAGCCCAACTAGCTGCGAAAACTGAGCCTCTGCCATTTCTACGTTTTTAGTAGCATCGCCGTTGCAGTTCCCGCTATCAGCTCGGCAAAGATCCTTGAAGGATTTTGCAAGCGCTGTCTGCTGTGCTCCACTGTGACGTTTTGCCACGTGAAAAAAAGAGGGTAGAAAAGGGCCACGCAGTACTGGCACTCCGGCCTGAAGCTACACTGATGGTGCAGGTGGACAACCAACATTTTGTTTTTAGTTTTTTTTTCTCCAAAACAGCTGCCAGATGAGTTCCCAGCAGCTCTGCAAAATGAAAAAAAGCACAGTTCGCTTCGAGACGAGCTGTATTCTAAAAAAAGAAGAGATGCATTAATAATGAAAAGTGTCTTCGACTGGAAGAAAAAGGCGGGCAGCTACACGAGCGAATGGCGCCATCAGAAAAACAGACATGGGGATGTGTATCATCCAATAGTGTTTCAGGTCATTACACCAAATCTTCCCCTGCCTTAAACTGCCGTCCTGTTGTCACTACTCAACACTGAACGCTTTAAACTCTGTCCATGGTGCTGAAATGAGATACATTTTTTTTTTTTACCCTCCTCCCTTGGCCCTCCTCTCCTCGTCTCACCATACACACACAAACCCCTACGCACGCCCATCGGGGTTAAACAATTTACACCTTGTTTTAAATTCTGCTCAGGTCCAGAGTCCAGTGTTGGAAATTCCCCTGTGTGGAAACATCGGTGCGCTCGGTACTTTTTTTTTTTTTTCTTTTTTCCAGTCCCGCTTATCGAGGCTTATTCACAGAGTCTGTCCACATTTCCACACAGTCTGCACCAGGCCAGTGTTCCCTGACACGTTTTTTTTTTAAACAGTACAGTGCCCACTACTGGACAGCAGGTTACCTCCATTTACAAAGGATGAAGGTCAGTCTTGTGAGAAGACGGTGGGATCTGGGAAAGACACTGTGAATGCAAAAGGCTGATGATAGATGTGACACTGGGTGGAAAAAAGTGTGAGACTGAGCCTTCCGCTGTTTACGAAGAATAAAAAGCTTAAGGGACGGGGCTCCAGCATGTGAATACTCCATTGGTGTGCTCTAACATATTTTTTCCATATTAGCTTTCTGCCCCTTCAAGTGCAGCCAGCTTAGATTAAAAAAAAAAAAAAAAAAAACCTGCCACTGTTTTACGGTTGGACAGAAGAAAGTCCCAGAATAGCAGATAAACAAAATGAAACTCATCACCGGGTCAACGGCATGATCAGACCCAATTCACAGTATCTGAGCAACCCCCACCCCCACAAGTTGATAGCTGGAATGCACAATGAGAGTGTGCACGACACAAATCAAAGAGGCTGCAGCAACGGGCACACTGGGCTTGTCAGCATGTGCTGGATTTACGCCAAGAGAAAGGAACAAAAGTTTACTCTGATCCTTGGTGCGGACGGCAATGAAATAGACTTTCGACGGCTCTCGGTCGCTTTGACGAGCGCTGCCTGGAAGCTGGATGCTGAAGCAGCTCCGCTCAGGGATGTAATGGGATACTGCAGCACTAGAGAACCGTGTGCACAGAAACTTGCCTTGAAGCATCAGGGAGTCCCGCACTAACCTTCCCCCCTCCCTTCCTCCTGCTGCTGCTGCTGCTGCTGCTGCTGCTTCTTCCCGTCTTCTCCCTCCGATCTGCCGTCAAGTCCTCGCACTGTTTCAGATTAAACCCCGGCAAAAGGGGCACGTTCGACCGCGAGGCGTGCACGAGGAGGGGGGATAATCCGAGCCGATCGTTGAAAAAAAAAAAAAAAAAACAAAAGACAAAAAACTACTTCCCAAGTGCAGCCCCCCCGCCAGCCTCCCCATCCTGCTGTAGCATCCCTGCGTTAGAGGAGCAGACGGCAGCCGCTTACCTTCCGTGCAGGTTCCTCTCCTCCTCCGGATGCCGAGCTCTTCCACTTCTCCACGGGCTCCGAGACACTTTGAGATAGAGAGAAAAAAAAGGGGATCAGTCTTGCCTTACTTTTCTCTTATTCCCAGTTTAAAGTGCAAAGCCTCGAGCAGCGTCCCCCTCCCTCCTTCTCCTTCTCCTCCTCCTGCTCCTCCTCCTCTCCACTAGACACACCTTTTACTCTGCACTCCTGCAAACTCTGCCACATAGACGCAACCACAAGCCCATTCAAATGCAGCCCGAGCCGAGAGTACACAAATTGATAAAGATCTGCTCGGAGGAGGGACAGAAACTACACACTGGCTCGCGCGCGCGCACACACACACACACACACACTCACTGCAGTTTTTCTCCCCCCACCTTCCTCTCTTGCCCACTCGCTCGGCTGCTTTTTTTTTCCTCCCTCCCTCCTCCTCCTCCTCCTGCTGCTGCTGTCTTTGCCTGCGCTGCCTCCTGATTGGCTCGGCTGTTCTTCAATAACATAAGCTCTCTTCTTTAATTGGAAGGGGTCCAGTTATGTGTGCGCACCGGGAGCTCTCCCGCCCAGCTCATCTCTCACTCCTTTTTTTCTCCCCCTTTTCCACCCCTAAGTGGCAGTGGAGAAGAATGCTGAGCTCTGCAATTTCATACGTCGAGCAAAGGGAGAGGAGGAGAGAGGAGGGGGGGTGAAAAAAAGGGAATGGAGGACAGGGAGAAGGGGGGAGAAGGACGAGCGGAAGCTGCACTGGAGATGGGGGTGGTAAGGGGGGGGGCAGAGAGATGGAGAGTGAGCGCTGGTTGGGATGGGATGGGTCCCAGAAAGCTGCAGTGGCGTGTCGGGGGTGTGACACGGGAGAGTTCCGCTGCACTCCTCACTGCAGCGGCGAGCAGAGCGGCGAGGTGGCTCTGCTGCAGTGTGGAGTCTAATTGCCAGGCAAGCAGGCAGGCAGGGAGGCAGGCAGGCAGGGAGGCAGGGAGGGGGATGGGAGGCGAGGAGGAGGAGGAGGAGGAAGAGGAAGAGGAGGAGAGGAGAGTGGGGGGTTGGTTGCAGTGATGCTGAAGTACAATTTTCCAGCCAGTCGGGAAACACTGGTGGTGGTGGAGGGGCGTTAGGTGGGTAGCAGCAGCAGCAGCAGCAGCAGCAGCATGCAGCGGTTGCCGCCTCCTCCTCATGAATTATTCAAGCCGTCCCAGAGGAGAGGGGGGGGGGGGGGTGAGGAGGGGAGGGTCGCAGGCGGCAAAAAACTACCGAGCCGTCCACACAATCGCTGTTCCGCAGCTTCCATTCAGATCACTCACACCTTTAAGTGAGTGTCAAATGACTGGACGAGTGGCCCCTTAAAAGGTTGAGGGTATAATCCAATAACTGCTTTTGAGTGAGAAATTGCAGGGTTTTAGATTTCTGTACAAAGCAAAGCAACAAAAAAAAAGCAAAAAAGAAAAAGTGTTAGAAGGATTTCCCCATTTTGGAGAAAAGAGGAGATTGACTTTTTGCTGTCACGTCACATCTCTCCTTTCCTCCCTCCCTCCCTCCCTCCCACCCCCTCCCACTCTCTCTCATCCATTCGTGATATGTAGGCCCAGCTGGGCCGGAGCACAATAGCAGCGCCGATCAATGGCAGCTCATACAATACCTCAACCATCTGCAGAGGTCACAACGAGCACTCTAAAAGTGATACGATGCCCCGCAGTGAAACGCAAACACACTGTTTGCTCGGCCAACAATATAATTGCCTGGTGGAAGAGGGAGAGACGCAATTGATGCCGACCATCTCGTTGGCCTGGCATTCTTTGTCTAAAAAAGAAAAGGAAAAAAAAAAAAAGCCTCATTCTGTTGAACCAGAAGGCGCACAAAGGGAAAAAAAAAGATCTTATTAATGTGTGGATTTAATGACGCACCAGGACAACTGGCGGGAACTTGGAAGCAGAAAGTGGGAGCTGGTGGAAAGTGACGGCCGAGGCAAATCACACGTGGTGACAATGAACACGTGTGTCCGGTTGCCGGCGCTGCTAATGATGGATTTCGACGACATGACTCATATGCAAAGCAAAGATTTATTTTCCGCGAAACTTGCGACACATCCTCCTGTGAGCTATCTGCGTCTGTTTTCATTCATCGCTTTGGTCTCGGCTCTCTCAGGAAGACTGTAGACCGTGATGGAGATGCCCGAGCGACCGAACACCCGTTCCAGAATCTCTGACACTTGGTCCCACTTCAGTCGATCCAGGCCACAGCCGATGCTGCGCGACAGACAGGGGAAGAGAAGAGCGCACGGTTGAGGGCGGGAGGCGGGGAGAGGTACTGCGGCGTCGACGGGGGAAGGAGGACGCGTACCGCGGCATCGACACTCTGGTCACTCCGTCCCGTTCGCACAGCGACTTCATGTCCTCCAGGCTCCGTCTCAGGCTGTCGTAGTTCGGCTTGTGGCTCGCCCTTTTCTTTGTGACCTGCAACGCAACCGCGGGACGAGCATCTGACGTGCACGAGTTTGGCACAAACAGGGAGGGGGAAGTAAAAACACGGTTCGACACGTGCTTGATATTTACCAGGTAGTAGATGAATCGTTTGTTCCGTTGCAGGACGGCACACTGTCCGGTGAGCTTGTCTGTGTGGAAAATGAAACATATCCACCACACCGCTGAGAAGTGGTACTAAAAAGCATCATACATTATGCAGAGAAAACAAAATTAATCAATTCATTGTTTTCTGCTTGCTGGGAAGTGTGTTATTTTCTACAGCGAGAATGACACTTGAACACGCTGGGAAGCAAGAGAGGTTTAAAGCGACACACATCCAATTCAATTGTAATTCCTGATCCAAGCCCCCCCAAAAATGGGCACGATATTGCCTTAATTTTAGCTTACATCTATGGACTTGCACAGCTACTTAAGTATATATATTTTTTTTTTTAAAAAAAGCCTCTCTGAACTGGAAAACCAACTGCCGTTCCATATTAAATTTGAAGGGGGAGTGTGACTCACTCTGCTCCTGCAGCTCCTCCACCCCGTCGAACTCCTTTCTGAACCTCACTGCGATGCCGGCCCCCATGCGGCAGTCCTCGCTGATGCAGTGGGCCAGGGCCTCGTCCTCGGGGCAGGAGAACAGGTCCCCGGTAACATAAGTCAGCCTCCAGCTGTCATCTGCAGACTGGCCAGAAGGGGGCAGCATGACACCGCGGTGGAAACAAACACAACCGGGGTGGGTGGGGGAGAAGGAAGTGTCCGGGGACGAACTGCCTTCTCGGTTCTGAGTGTTATTTTGCCGACTCGTGTTGGCTTTACCTGAGCTGCGTCACAGCTGCCGGCTTCCTCGCTTCCACGCGACATTGGCAGCGATTGGCGCCAAGTGTGCGCTGCTGCCGATAAGCTTGTTGTTGGTGTGTGGGGGGTTTTGGAGCCGGAAACGTCAATTAAACAAGGTGGGGGCTTTAAGTCTACAACTAGTGACGGGTTGGCTTGTTTGTTATGCAGTAATGCCGAGTCTTTGATAACGAATTTAATATATATTTGCTGAGAACAGCTCTAAATTGACGTTCTGAATCTGACCTTCTACGTCCACGCTCACCGTTCTCGTCATGCGCTGGAAGCTCTCGCGATAATAATCGGGATTTCCCCTTTGGCGAGATCTGCCAGATTCAAACGCTGCATTCAATGTCGTAAACTAATTCAGGGATAAAGCTGGAGCATATCATGGTATGTAATGTAATTTAAAACTGCCGTTTAAAATATGGTGAATGATATTATGGTTACTTTTAAAGGTGTGTGTGTGTGTGTGTGTGTGTGTGTGTGTGTGTGTGTGTGTGTGTGTGTGTGTGTGTGTGTGTGTGTGTTCTGGCACGCAACCAACACAAAGCAGGCAACGTGAGCTTGATAAAACATTTATTTAGTTAGATTATTGTTTTTTAATGAACCTTCATATTTGATTGCAAGTTCCAAACTGAGACTAATCAAGTGAAAGCATATCTCTGTGGTGGAAAATTGGTGCGCTTGGGAAAATGAAATAAATATACTCATGCACACACAGAAGAACAACAACAACAACAAAAATGTCAGCAAACTAATTTACAAAAGTTCACAGTAAACAGACCGTAAAGATGCGACATGGCCAAAAAACAACTTTCTCTTGACAAATGTGGAACCAAAATGCGTAACTATAACAAGGAATGAATACCTATTTTTGTACTACGTGCAAAATCCCATGATGCCTGCAGTGCTGTTTTGTTTCATGCAGACTACATTAATGTAAACTATTGACATAATTTTGTACAACCATCCATAAACAGTTCATGCTCCAGCCTTAGAAGTCTGCACTGCGTCTTCTGTCGTTCATCCAGTCCCCGGGGTTGACGTCCATCTGCAGCATCTTCATCACCCACTTGTCCCTCCGTGCGCCATCAATAAATTCATCCAGCGAGAGCTCCCCTAGGGGACGGCACATGCGTTTGTTTATTGTTTATTCTCAGGGCTTACTTTGACATGTATTCACGATATGCACCACATGCCGCAAAGCCATTCAAGCACCTTGACCTTTCACCTGCTCAATCACTCACTTTCAGGAAACTGCAACATAAACTCACCATCTCCATTTTCATCAACCAGCTCGAATATCCGGTCCACCACTTGGTCCGGAGTGAGAAGATTGCACTCTTCATCCAGCTCTCCGTGGCAGGCTTTCTTCAGTCGATAAATAGACTGAGAGTGACAGGATAGTACGTTACAGGGTCACCAACACTCACACAGGACATTTTATCACAGCCCGCTGAGCCTTTGTACAATGTCCTTTCAAATGATTTAAAGCTGCACAAGTACATCAATAGTATTGAGTTCTATAATTGTGAGCCAGCCTTACCTCTACAATTTCAAGGAGCTCTGTTTTATCAATGCATCCACTACCGTCCTTATCGTACATCTTGAATGTCCATTTGAGCTTATGCTCCAGTTTACCCCTCAGGACTAGATTCAATGCAGCCACATATTCCAGAAAATCAATGGTATTGTCCTGTATGTGGTACAAAGACAGAGAGGCAAGATTATATCACTTGGACAAATATCTCTTTTCTTTCAGAGGCAAAATTTGTGATGCCATATTTTGAGGACAATTTCAACAATTGTCTCTAAGGACCTAGTTTTCTTTTCTATATTAATTTCTCGGTTGCACATTTCCCTTTTTAATAAAATGTATTATGAGGAAACTGGCACAACAGGATCCTCAAAAATTCGAATACTGTGTGCTCACATTAACGTTAATGGCATCAATCAACTGGATGATTTGAGTTTCATTAGAATGAACATTAACTTACATATTGATAGGAATACTCAATAAAGTCAAATTAGACAAATAAATCTTCAATAGTTTCTATACAATCAATGATTGAATGTATAGTTTCGGATAACAGAAGTTTGTACTTACACCATTCTTGTCAAAGGCTCGAAACATGTTTTCAATGTAATCTGCTGCCTCCTTATTTTCAGTAACGCCAAAAAAGCTCTTGAACTCGTGCATGAACAGAGTCCCACTCGGGCATTCGACTACAAATTTTTTGTACCATTCCTGCAGCTCAGCCACATCAATTTCCTTGTCCGGATCACAATCCTCACTTAGGCGCTGTCCCATTGCGAGGGTTTCTTTTCCTTTCTTGAAGATGGAGATTAAAGCCCCTGTTTACATGACAAAACCTTTAAACATCAGTCATCATAAGTGAAACTAACTTTGAATCAAAAAAATCAGAAAAGATTAAAATCAGCAAATTGACAACCAAGTCCATACGAGCAGAACTGTTATTGGACTCTATTATGACAGTGCCACCCTGAAAGTGAGGATGAGACTGTAAGGATCACATGATCACGGATTAGATATGGGCAGTTGTCAAAATTAATTAGTTTACAGGGAGCTCATTACAGGATTTATTTATGGCCTCAAAATAGCTTTTTACTCATAATAAATTCCAACTGGGTTAATCTATACGGTATAGATTTCCTTTAATTAAAATTCTAATTTCACAAGCTGACTAAATCGTTGCATGCAAAACAACGTAATGTCAAATTAAGAAAATATAAAAATGGTGGGCCAATGGCCAGTTTCTTAGTGCACTGTAGGAAATTCTAAAATCTTTAATTGTGGATAATCATCTAAAATCATATTAATGTTCACATAAACTATCACCTTTTATGGGTTTTTTTTTTTTTAGTAGATTTATTTCAGAGACACAGAAAATGCTACAAAAACAAATTGGTGAATCAGAGCTGTAGTAATATGTTCCAGCTATTTCCAGACCAGCCTTATGATTCACACAGGCCAAATGATGAGTTTATCCCTGCAAGCTGTGGCCCCACTGATTACTGTTTACATGACTGCCTTGGTCTCACTGGCACTGGTAATAAATATTTTCTGACTATATTCATTAATTATAGACATTACAACATCGCAGGCAGGCATTTACATTTGGGAAATGGGTGGAAACTTCTAGGAAGGTTTTGAGCACCAGGCAGTGGAGACGTTTCCAAGTCATTTGAGTAGAATAATGGCGCTGCCGTTTATGGGAATTATAGTCTTTGCTTAAGGTTAAAGCGTGACCCCATCTGAGATATGTGCTGACAAGAAGGATAGAAATAATCTCAGCTGAGAGGTGTCAAGGCCATCCAAAGTGTCACTGGATGTTATCCTGACATGATTACAATGGCCAACACCTGTTACTCTTTATGTCACTTGAACATGTGACTGGCGCACACTTTGAGCAACAGCTTGAATTTTGAGGCAAATGGCTAATTCTGATAACACAACATAACACAAAGGTATCCTACTATCATTTTAAGTGTTTGCATTTCCCTCAGAGTACAAGTAACACCGCCTGGTTGAGCCTGAATCTCATTTCTAACATTTTAGGATGTGCAACACGATAGAAAGAAACACACAATCTCAAGTTCACAGCTGCAGAATTTATTGCTATCCATGAATACTGTAATACAAACGCAGGCATTTATTTTTCAGCAGTGATTAGTCCTGAAAAAAGGCAGTCAACATGTATGATAGGGACTGATGAATTTACAGGCATACTGTAAGAATGTGAGCCATCAAAAGAGACACCTGAACAAAGTAAGGTGTGACATACACAGTGTATAAAAATAGATGGTGGTCCGTTTAATGCAGGAATGGCGTTACCAAGCCAACTGGTTGCTACAGTCTATTCTGTGTTTGTATTAGCTTCAAACAGTGACAGAACAAAACAAAACAAAAAAACATTAAAAAATATTCCAGGGGCAACACGAAACAAGTGCCAAATATAGCTGTAAGCAAAAGATCTTTATGGCACATGGTGCAAAATAGAAATAGCAAACTGGAGCAAGTGCTGTGCCACACAGTGTTTATGGCACGTGTCCTCACTCAGCTGGGTAAACTTTCAAGAGCAAAATACTAAAATAGAATAATGATAGCCAAAACAAGACTTCAACCTTTTAAATAACACATTGAGAAATGCATGTCTGATGAAATAATTGAATTTGTCCATTGCAACATTTTTTATATCAAATTTTTTCTTTTTAAAAAAAAAATGGAAAAGATTAGAAAGAACTTTTAGTTAACAGTGGAAAAGCAGAGTCTTCAGAATCCTCTTAAAATATTCTGTCAGTTTAGAGACCAGGCGAGGGAAACAAAAGAAAGATTCATCTGAGAGGAATCCCAAGGTCCCAGTGACTTCTGGTCTGGAAGTCTAGTGGTCCACAGTGCTACACATACCATACAGTCTGGTACCGTACAGTGTTAAAAACGAGTCAGTAAATAAAGCAGGGCTTCAAGTTAGTTGAGGTCTCCAGTGTCTGTTGCAGTGCTTGTTCCGTGTGAAATCTCAGTGCTGCCATCTGTTGACAGGTCGGGTGAATGACTGGAAGAGTTGACTTGCTTGTCTCCGGGTAGATCCTCCTCCTCCTCCTCCTCCTCCTCCTCCTCCTCCTCCTCCTTCATCTCCCCCTCCTCCTCATCGCCGCTGCCCGTCTCATCTTCCTGCTCAGAGCCGTCACCCGCCTCCTGCAAGACAGGCTGCTCACATCGTTCCACAGGGCCGCCTCTCTGCAGGTTGTTATCGTCCGCCGTCTCTGATGAGTTGTCTCGACGTTCAGACGGATCCGTCTGTGTGCTGCTGGGTGCTGAGGAGCAAAGTAGACAGTTTGCTATCAATGATTATCTTTATTAAAAAAAATTTTTTGTATTTGTCATCAAATAATAAATAAACAATACCTGGTATAACGTGATGAAAATGAGAGTGGGTTTCAAGTGCATACTTTGCATAAATTCCCCTTACCAATGTCTTCTCACAATATTATGTCTCTAGCTGTCAACAAATGAAAAGTGCATTCTTGACTTCTTTTGCATGCGTTTGCAAAAACATGTGGAAATCAGCCTTTTGTGATGTCACAAAAGTTAAGACTATGTGACTGTGCATCTTTGTTTCAAATCAGAAGTGACCAAAATGCATCGTCTGCAACAACAGGGTCGCAGCAGAAGGTAAAATAAATTATAAGAGCTCATGGAGTCATTATACACACACAACTAATGACCTGCTCAAACTAACACGTTCACTTTGTATCATGAGTCTCACCTGATGTTACAACTGCATTCTCTTGGCTGCAGGTGTCCTTTGAAGACAGTGGGGTGCTGGACAAGCTTTCCACAGCTTCAAGATGAGAAGAGTCCTTTTCTTCACTCTCTGCGTCCCTGCTTTCATGCAGCTTTACCCTCTTAACCTCACTCTGCTCGGTGTCACAATCCTGCTCTGCCTCTTTGCTCCTTTTCCCACTGCTTGGGATAGAGACACCTTCGGATGGTGAGGACTCACTAATGACAAAAACACAGTTAGAAGAGAGGAAGTGATTAGTGTATGGTGCACTTCTTCAAGGTTCTGTGCTACATTTACTGCAGGTACCTGGTCAGGTGACCCTCCGCCTCCACTATGGCTGGTTCAGGTTGTTCAGTAACAGAGTAGACAGACAGCCCGTTAGTTGAAACCTTTGGTCTGTTGAGCGACTTGGGGATTCCTGGTCCATTCAGATTTTGGCTGCGAAAATAAATATTATTAAAAAAAGAGTCTGAAAATTGCAAGTGAAAGAGTGACAGTACAACTGAGAAGGAAGAATGGCCTCTGAAGTCCACAGAGCCTCAACCACTACTATAACTCACAGTAGGAAAGAATTAAGCAGCTTTCCCCCCATACCAATATAATTATTCAATTGATGCAGCACGAGCAAATTTGTAACACTAAACAATAGGACATGTGTGTAAATCCCACCTGTCTGCACACGAGGGGGGACTGCCAGGAACTCCATTCACTCGGTTTACATTTGCTGTTCCATTTTTCCTACAAAAGATGAATAGAGGTACAAAAAGGACGTGTCAGTCTCAGACGTCCAAAGTGTGACTGAGTGTGCACATTTATTGGACTAGCCATGAAAGACAGAAGTGGGCTGGCGACAAAAAAAAAAAAAAACGTGCAGAAAAGTTTACAGCCAACTTACTCCGACGCAGGGTACACGCAGCTGACCACCATTACATTCTGCAAGACATGAGCAACAATATATAATAGAATAAGAAAGACAGCAAGTTTTGCCAAACAAATTAATTGTTTTCATCTGTAGCAAACAAAATATTTCCAAATCCAAAGCATTAAGTTGTGAAGTTCACCTTTTCTAAGCCCATCAGAAACTTTTCTATCCCCGTGTAATTGCGTTTGGGGTCTACAAGGAGCTCACAAAGACGCTGGATTGTGAAGGGGATCCTGAAACGGCAATCAACATATATGTAGGATTAGCCAAACTTGGATGTGTAAGAAGGTTGAGCAAGAAAAACATAGAGATGAAAATGCCAAGGCCTTGTCCCAACTATTAACAGTCCAGATTAACGATGCCCCACTAGCAGGTCACGCTTCATTTCCTTTGTAATGTCACATTTGAAACGACGACTTGCATGGTACACAGGAAGGGAAAACTATTTGAATCAGATGGAGAACAATATTTTCAGTGTACATTCATATGATTAGAATGTTATTCATGCAGTGTTTTGCATTGGCCTGGCAAGCCAATGGGATATGTGTGGTGATTCCAAAGCATTAAGGAAACGCAGATTTAGGAACAAAAGACAAATAAGAAAAAGTATTGCAAAAGGCGGCGCAAAACAAAATGCTAGTGGTTAATTTTAAATTGGCTGATCAAATTTATAATAGCTTGTTTAGATGGCTTTAGGATTCCTAGTGGTGCAAGGGGAAACATTATTAGCCGCATCATGCCATGGCCAAAGCCTTCATGCACGTTTCTTGCCCAGGCCAGTTGAAACGTAAACAGAAGTCCACTAAAATAAGCTTTTCTTGTTCCTTTTTGGGGGTTCTTCTAATGTGATAACGCTGTCCAGTTCAGACAGAACCACTGCAATAGCAGTATCTACACTAACCATTATTTTTAAACTCAGTGTGGTCTTCAGCGGTTTTTCAGAGCAGCTTGAGCTTCTCGCTCTCATGCTTCAAGTATAAAGAGGTGGCTCTTTCCTCCTGCAACAAGCATAGAGTATTTTTTGGAATCCAATCAAAATTAATTTAATTATGGACAATTAAAAATCAGGGACAGTGTCTACTGAAGATTGAGGAGTATGACAGGTGTAATCCAAGCGATCCATCTGACACGCAAGGTTGGTTTCATAAAATAATGTTTTGAACAGACATTGGTTGATGCATTTATTGTTTGGAGGTTTGGTATTTGGTTGTGCAGTGAGGTTTTAATGGTGAGCAAGGAATTTATTTACTCACCCAATATAACTATCCACAATCTTTAGGATCCTCTTCTTCATTTCTTCAAAAGGAACAAAATCCATATTTGGATTATCTTGTTGTCTCTGTTCAGGTGCAGATGCATGGAAGTCATCCATAACTTTTTCTAACTTGAACATGAAGTATGGTTTAAATTGTGACCATGGGATCCTTAAAAGAAAAGAAAGAAAAAAACATGTCATATACACACACAAAACAATGCTCTAGTTTGATTGTGGTAAACTCACGTTGGCTTTCCTGTTTTGGCTACATGGCATACAAATTGCTCCAGAACAGCACAGGTGTTGTTTTTGCCTTTCTTCACAAAGTCTGGGAAACAGAAAAAAAAATTAATACATGAATACATCACATATTTGCATAATCCTAACCAACCAGAGGCAAACATGATGACATCTTCGTCAAGCATAACCTCCAGTACAATCTCTTCAAAGTAGCGCCAGAGTCTATTCATTTTAACTAGAATTCCATTCTTCAAATGGAACTTCCGACAAATGTATTACTAATAGCAATTATTAACAATAGATTTGAAGGATCCAGACGGAAACTTGTAAAACAATATCGAAACAAAGTGCTCTGACAGTCATCTTAGAACATCTTCTGAAGGGAAAGTTAAAGTGTACATTCTCGATGTAACGTTTCCCTTTAAGCTATTTACATATTTACAATAATAATATTGGCAGAGTCGTATATTATTTATGGATAGGTATATTTTTATTTTATTTTATAATTATCGTGGAGGTCGATACATTAGAATGTAGGCGCCTATACTTAACGGTAGTCACAAGTAAATGACGGAGAAGCGTGGAACGTAGTTAGCAAACCTAGTTCGGAAACGTCACAGCAACCGAACAAGAGTCGAAACCATATGCCAAGAAAGCGACGCGTTACTGAAAATGACGGTTAATAATACCTCCAAATGCCTCCAGTAGCGCGTCAGTCTCCATGGCTGTGACACTCACAGACAGGAAATAAGTTAGCCGTACTAGCAGGTGGTGGCAAACCAACAAATATGGTCGACAATTCTGCGCATGCGCAAGATGACGTAGAACGTTTACGGAAGAAGAGACCACGGTTGAATTTGAACTCGTCAGAGGGCCCAAATAAGCGCCATCGCAACGACAAAGACGCGCTGTGTTTTTGGATAGTGTGCGTTCGCGTTGCACAAGCGCGACTTTATTTTTAGTTGAAGAGTTCGGGAACAGAAACTTCTGGGTCGCCCTGGGTCGCTGTCAACGGACGTCATCGTTGTTCCTGTTGTCACAGCCGGGTGAGGGGGTGAGGGGGCTAGGGGGGAGTCAGCAGCTGAGCGGGGTTTATTTTACCGACGCCGCAGTGTACATCACGAAAGAGAAACACCGGTCTGTTTTTGTTTTTGTTTTTTTTAGTTAACGAAATCATTGTCTTTCAGAGGTTGCTATGGCCGTTCCTGTGGCTGCTTTTCATACGAATACACCGAGCCCGGTTCTGCTCGAGCACAACATGCGCATCAGCGACAGAGGCTTGGAAAGAATTTCAAAAGACAATGGGAATGATACGTTGCCTTTGCATTCTCCTTGGACTTTCTGGCTTGATAGGTAAGAGCATGGCGCCAGTTTTAAGAGGCATATTCACTGTATTTACACGTAATCTTTAGGATTTGGAGTAGTTGACCTTTTGCTGAGAACAAGGATACGCCGAGTTAATCAGAATTTCAATAAATAGGGTTGATGGTAGTAGAAGAGGTCATAGCTGGTTTTGGTTTTGTTTTTGATAACAGTGTCTAAATTCGTTAGTGTTAACGTGTGCCAAATTGTGTTGGGTTTTTTTTTCCTTTGACCTACATATCCCACGTCACCTACTTGAAGAGATCTTAAATTAAATATGTTAGCCATTTAAACCCGCTAAACAAAACAGTCTCACTGTATTGAAATTTTCCACCGCACATGCTGTCAAAAAATGTGGAGTCATTCCTCACTTTGCCGAGCCGACCGCCTATTTTTGCTATCGGTGGACGGATGTAGGTCAAAAGCAACACAAGTCTCTTCCCAGCAAACGTGCTGACATTTTAGTTAGAATGATTTCAGATTTCTTGTTTGTTTGTTTTTTTTAAACAAAAACAAAATAAAGAGTTACAATAAGCATGCAGAACAAAACAAAATACACTCAAGAGAGGCTGTTACACAAGTCCTGTCATGCACATGGTTTCCGATCATGCTCAAATGAGGTCAGTGTTGTTTACTGGGGCATTTTGTCACTTGAACCACCGCCACCAACCTGTCTGCTCAGGGGGCAGCACACAGTGCCAAGAATCACGGGGATGCATCTGAGCGTGGGTTAGGTCGATTAAGGACCACTTTTCAAAGAGGTCTCCACGACGGGGGATTTTAGGATGGGACTGAGCTCTTTTCTTTTCTTTTCTTTAGGTCTTTACCCGGAGCAACAGCTGCTGAGTGCGAGTCAAACCTGAAAAAAATCTACACAGTAGAAACCGTCCAGGTGAGATGCTTAGATAACTTTAATGATGACATTTATATCAGATTAGGATTAAAGATTAGCCAACACAATGAGGCGTTATGTCATACTGTATATCAGTAGCTGAGACACGAGAGACGGATTTCTTCATGAATGACAACAAATGTTTGGCAGCTTTTTGATGGCATGAGTTGTGTTCCAAACACACCATAGAATAAATCTTGGCGTAATAGATCGTAACAATAACAGTATGCCATATTTACGATTTGTAATTGCACCTACAACAACTCATTTTTTTCTCAGAACATTTTTAGATAAATTCATTCATACTGTTACAAAGCATTTCACATCTGTTGAGAAACATTCGTTGTCTATAAATAATTTGAAATAAATCGGAAACTATGCAGGGAGCACCAAACAAACATACAAATACTGAGTTCGTACATGCCCATCTTAGGTTAACCAATATCCACAAAGAACAATAAAAATATCCTAAAGTGTTTTTACAAATACCTTTTACAATAGAGTCAGAGTGGGATGCAGTGTTTTGCAGGGGTATTTGGCAAAAGGATTTTTATTAGATGTGGTTAAAAGCAATGGAAATGGATGGGAGTTTACTGTCCTGTAACAGCTGTGAACCCTTAACGAGTTTAATAAAACTACCCTCTGCCTGCCCCATTTAACGCTTCAATGGAATAACACGTTTTCTGTGTTCTTTTTGGCTCCTGGGTAGAACTTCTGGAGAGTGTACAACAATATACCCAACGTTTCCAGCCTGCCACTGAGATGTAGCTATCATCTGATGAGAGGCGAAAGAAAACCATTGTGGTATGCTTTCTGATGGAACCGCATCTCCCGTGACAGTTTTTGTTAAGAACTCGTTTGAGTGACGTTAACTGCTTGCTTTGCGCACAGGGAGGAAGAGAGCAATGCTAAAGGAGGCGTTTGGAAAATGAAAGTACCCAAAGAGTGCACCGTAAGGAATATAATCATTTGAAGTTGTTGGGTTTTGTTGGAATTTATGTCAGTCTCATCAGTTTTGACTTCATATAAACTTTATTCTAATCCTGTCACCCACAGCCCGCTGTGTGGACGGAGTTGCTCTTGGCCACGATTGGAGAGCAATTCAGTGATTATTGTGACTCTGGTAAGTTTCTAGACCGACTTGCGTAAAAATAAGCAACGCTGATGAGCTGATTATTATTGTTTGTCCTGCAGAGGATGAAGTAGTCGGGGTCAGCGTCAGCGTACGAGAACGAGAACACGTCTTTCAGGTCTGGAATGAAAATGCTTCTTGCGCGGACAATTCCAACGTCTTAGGAAGGATCCACGAGCTCCTCCCGCAAACCCCTTTCAAGGCTGTGTTTTATAAGCGTGAGTATCACCCTGGAATGTTACTGATGGTTGCTTCTGATGCAGGAAAAATAACAATGTGGCGTGATCGTATTTCTGTTTTTTTGTTCATGTTTTAGCCCACAAGGAACACCACGCCTTTGAAGGAGGTCGATCAAGGCGCTAAAGTCACTAACAACATTTTTCTTTCCGCCCTTACGGACATATTTAAGGTTAATGTTTGGGCACACATAGGAATGTTTGTAGTAGCTAAAAATGTTTTAACTTACCTCAAAATAGAACCCAAATGCTAAGTTTAAAGCACTACTGCCATTTATAGAAATACCCCAAACTCTTTAATTTAGCAAAAAGAAATGAAAAAAAAAAACTATGATTTTACATGTCAATGATTTTATGTTTTTTGTTATACTGCAAACATGTTTATATACCAAAACAGCGAGTTATATACAACTAGGTTGTATGTTTTGTTGTTTTCTGTGCACAAAAACAGTGTTTCTTTCTCATCAAATGTTTTGATTCAACAGTATTGAAGTGGATTCACAGAAACAAGTAGTTTTTGCAATGAGCGCTTTCGTTGATTTTTGTAAGTTCCAACCAAAACACTGTTGCCTATTCTCGAAATGATTACTGTTTATTATTGTTTATATGCTGTAGTGTTAAAATATGAGCCGGAAATTGCACATTCTTTTTTAATTTTCAGTTCCAGTATAAAAGTGAGAGATCTGTTAAACCACCTCTGCGCCCAGCACGTCGAGAGTAGATGAGAAAATATATGCAATCATTCGTATTCATTAGAATTTGCCACAACTCGGTTGCATTATTGGTATTTTTTTTACCTTATTGTTCTAAATCAAGCACTTTGTTTCCTGTTATGTGTGTATGTGCACCAGACAGTCCCTTAAGAGTTGTTGGGCTTTGGAGATGAGATAAGTAAGACATAACACACTTTGAGTTTTACCGTTTTAGACATTTTTCTTATGGTATTTTGCCTTTCATCTCATGATTAGGAAGTGTATCTTGAATAAGGGTTGGTTTGTTTGTTTATATACATATATATATATATATATATATATATATATATATATATATATATATATATATATATGTATATATATATATATATATATATATATATATATATATATGTATATATATATATATATATATATATATATATATATATATATATATATATATATATATATATATATATATATATATATATATATATATATATATATAACCTGTGTGTAAAGATCAACTTGTAAACTTATACTGCAGGGATATTTGCATGAATACAGTAAACACTTGAGACACACACAATCGAGTTACTCCAAACCACACCTCCCTCAAGGGATTGCTGATTGCCTGTGCTGGTGTATTTGTACAAGTCGTGGGTGTTTGTCGAAGCGATGGAACCCCTGCAGCACATTTAAATGTGTTGGGTTAATCAGAGATGCTTTGCTACTGCTGCACCCAGAGCGGTGTCAGTAGCAAATCCACAGCTTTTCTTTTCTGTGGCCTTCTGATATCAGAAGCTGTATTTGTATTATGTAAATGGCAATGATTGTCGACATGGGTTGAATTTTGGAAAGTGGAGACTTTTTAGGCACCTTTTTTTGTGTACTTTATTTGTACTTCATTGAGTGTCACTGGTGATTCCAGGCTGCACAGAGTAATTATTTTTAATTATTACTCTTTGCATTGAAACTCACAGAAAGGGTGCTGCAACGATTTTGCAGTCTTATGATTCAGCTAAAAAAATAAATCAATAGAGTTCCCTGTTCTCCTGTTGATGTCTCTCCCGTTGAACAGTAACAAGCGAAGTGGGGAAGAACTTGTTGTACGACACAGCAAAGTTTCTGTGTTAGATGTCAGACCTGTCACTAGTTGTTGATCTTTGGTGGTGCCTTGAGTTTACCAGCAGTTCAGAATGTTATCTCTGTTAGGCATGTTGAATGTGTAGTCATGTGTTTGTCTTTTTGTTTTTCATGTATTTGAGAAATAAAGACATAGATATTGACATTTGGATGCTTTTCCATCATCGTTATTGTCATTCAGTGTTGAATTTAATGCAGTACAAAATCTGACAGATTCAAATGCTAGCCTGGAACAACCTCAGCAGTGCCTCTTATCACATCAGTCGACACAGTCATGCAAATACGCCAAGCAACGACCGTTTGAGAAACGTGAATCCTGAGTTTGTCTGTCGCTCAAAGCACAATGTCTCCCTCTCGCGGCGTCATCGAGGATAGCGGTAATAATATGCCACTTGAATTTTTACCATTTATCAGTTTGTATTTACTGTTGCGTCCTGTAGTGATTTCAAATTCATTTCAGTCAAATCAACATTGAGCTGTGCATCGATTTCACCATTGATATGCCATGACGAAATCAGAAATATTTCAAAAATACGTGAAAAGAGCATCAAGATCTTGAATCGGTTTCGTTTCCGTGTCACACATTACAATTCTCTTATGTCACACATCGCCGGTATTGTGTCCCTACTGGTTTCCAATTGAACTGGTTTCCTGAACGAACAGCTGCAGATGTGCAGCGCCGCCGTCAGCAGACACGTCACAAATTCATAAACGTCCAGGTCACTTAAGGAGCAAATTCGCAGACGACTACAGATGTGTGCTGCTGTGACTTTAAAATCGCCAGTAATGTGTCGAGCATGTTTGCGAATGTGTGACGAATCTGCTGACGGCGGCGCAGCACATCTGCAACTGTTCGTCAAGGAAACCGGTTAAATTGGAAACCAGTAGGGTCACAACACCGGCCTTCCATTTAAACGGCATCGTGATTCAGCGCCGCCAGTCTCGTGTGGACGTGACGTCACCAATGTTTACTTTTACTTAACCACGCCCTCTGTTAGCAACTTGTGGCTAGCTGTCTGCCGAGGCAACCACTGCTCCGCCGTTCTCCTCCTCAACGCACCGCCGCCAACCGAGTCCCGAAGACTGTCCGCCCGCGTCTCTTTCGGTGAGTAACCGCTGTATCGTCGCGGCTCCGAAGGCGTCGGGATAACCGACTACCGTTGGCACCGAGGTCCCCCACCACCCGTCTACACAACCCGGTCGCGACGAACGCGGTGGGCGAAAGGAAAAATAGAAAAGGTCTCTCCTCACAAGCTAGCGACAGGAAAAGGGCTGGTAGCTTTTGTTGCGCCGTCCGGGTGCCTGCTCAATTAAAAAACTGGTTCCCCCCTAAGCCGAGATAGCGTTCAGTTCGGTTCGTTTAGTTTGGTTGCCCACACCGTCGATGTACTACCCCCCGTAGACCCCAGTATGCCGTGTCCGTGCGTGTGGAGGGGTTCAGCCTCGGTGACGGTGGGGAGCTTTACGTGCTCAGCGCGCACTGCGGTGGTCGTCGGTTGTCGACACATTTCGCCTCCTCTCGCAAACTGTGCGCTCAAATTGTAACGGTAAATGGCCGTGTGATAACGCACGTCGCCTCGGTCGAGGCGATTGAGCCTCCGTTCGATAACTTTTCATTCAGTTGCCCGCATGTGATTGGCAGGCGTGTGCCGTGCGGCGGAGGTACGTGTCGCCGGATGACCACTGGCGGTGGTGAGCGCTCTCCGATCCCCCACTGAGCTGCAATAAAAGACCACGGCCTAACTTTTACAAGCACATTCATTTGAAAGTAATAATAAACCGCCGCACTGTGGATGGTCGACGTCGAGGACGATCTCAAGCTCTGGTTCAAACCTCGCTACTTGCGTTGCTGCTCACACCGTGCTGCGAAATAAACCGGAATTATCTTCATTCCAGACGAGTCATGGCTTCGAGCTGTTTTCTCTCATTAATAATGGGAGATTTCTGAAATGGATTTTAAAAAGTTGTTGTTGTTTTTTTGTCATTAATGGGGTGCCGAAAAGGGAAAATGTCCAAAAAGCAGAAACAGTTTCTGCCTTTATTGTATGTCTGTTAAAGCCATGTGTCATATCTTCTATTCATCTTGTGAACTGGGGCCATTTCCCCCCCCACTTGTTCCATTCTGATTCACTCGTGTTTTCTGCCCTTTCTTATGCAGAATGGTTCAGTCCACTTGTAACCAAGTCAAAAACTTATATAAGTGTACATTGTTTACTTTTGCTTCAGGAAAAGCCTCCTGCCAGAGTTTCCTTTACATCCGTTTTTGAAGAGCGGTGGTCTGCAGAGTTGCTCCTATGGCGGCAACATGTGTTTTTTTTTTTCACCCAGCAGAATTCACACCTGTTTTTAGAAATAAGATCTAAAAGTGCATCACGTCCTGTACGTCTCATTTGGAATTTTGTGTTCAAAGTGAGATCTCGTCTGAAAACACTTTCCTATCTTACCGAAAGCTGTTTTGATTTGGCAGATCATTATTTACGGGAATTACCTCACTTTTAACGATCTAAGTTATGACTTGTATATGAATGACACATCACAGCAGATAGACCTAACCTGCTATTCAGTGGCCACCTATTAGTCATTTCTGAATGCAAAACACACACACATTCACATGCTATTTTTTTTTCTTTTTAAATAATGCATTATTTCCTTTTTCTTTAATAATTGTTGGGCACTTGTGAACGTGTCTTTGTTTGGGTCTCATCAGATCCGCGCTAAAGACTGGTGTTTGCTGACTGCGCGTCCGGAATATCGTGGAAGCGGTCCGACATGAGCACAAGTTAAATAACTTAATAACATCCTTTATCTCTCCGGTCTTTTCGAGGCATACTTTAGGTTTTCCATCTGCTCTCATTATCTGTTGGCTGTCCTTATTTACCATTGTTTATGCTGCTTAGTGTTTGACTCAGACACTCCCAAGCTGTATACATAAAAGCCTACTTGTGCATTGTACTACCTGCCACAGCCGTTTATCACACCACCTGGTTAATGGTAAATTGTTCCAGAAGGAAGATATGTTTGCACATAAACACAGACCTAGGGCCCCTGTGTTTACAGTAGTCATGGCAGCACTCAGTTATTCAACAAATAGACCTAGCATGTTCCCCACTCAGTTCACAGCAGAGAATGTTTGTCTTTGTGGGCAAAGGTATAACTTTGTAGCTCTTAACTTTTAGTGCTCTCACCCGACACATTTGTTTGTTTGTTTTTTGTTTTTTTGCTTTTTTTCTGTTTTGAAGACAAAAGTAACAAAGACTGGCAAGGAGGCAAAAGTGTGGCTTAAAAGGAAAAAGGAAATTGGGGGCACGGGGTTGGTTGAAAATGAGCAATACGAATCAAGTAAAGAATGATAAACAACCAGACTGGGTCCCATGATCCAGTTATTTAATGCTAATAAATAAATGGAGCACTAAATCAAATAGTTTCTGGTATTATTTGTGGACCTTTGGAGTCTTTTTTGCATTCCAATTGTATCTTGTTTGTTTGTTTTTGTCTACCTGAATTAAAAAAAAATAAAAAAAATCTCCCAATTAAGTGCATTCAAAATCCTCTCAGTGTGGTCCAACAGTCACGCGAAGCCCTGTTAAGAATTTTGAACTTTGTTTTAGGCTGCAGAAAGAGACCCCTATTGGCCAAAAATATCGGACAAGCATTGAATGCTAGAAAAAAAAAAGCAGCTTTAAAGGGACAGACCACCCAAAATCAGAACATCACCTATTTTCCCCTCACTCCATTTTTGAATCTGCACAACCGCTCTGGGGTCAGTGGCTGCCAAGCACTCGGACGTTAAAAGACAACAGCGAGACCGAATAATGAACACAGCTCTTGTCTGGGAGGAGTGGATATTTTGGCTGTTTTGGTTTGGTGTTAGCGTCACCATTCTGTGACCAACTTTATGACACCGCACAAGCACTACTGAGGCTTTTTTTTTTTTTTTTTTTTTTGCCCGTTTTTGTTTTGGCCACATGGTTACCATTTAAAGTGACTTAATGATACCGTATTTCTGCATCTGAAACTGACTTTGCCAAAATAGTTTTGTGAAGATTGATAGCGAGTCATTTCAGTGCACCTTTCAATAGAACTAGCTTTTGTTTTATGCATGCAGCATTTCAGATTTTAGCCTTGTTATTAATGTCGGTACATCACCAAAGCTTCATTTTCCCACCAAGTGTCAGATGCATTTGGCGACAATTACAGCATTAAAGTCTCAACTCAAGCGTGTGACAATTGAGTTCGACCGGCAGGAAAAATCCTCTTTCTTCTGCATCGTGTATCACTATTGAATTTTGAGTTTTCAGACTATTTTATTTTTCTGTCAAATAATGGACCACTAATAGCTCTGTGAAGTAGAGGCCCTTTCAGACACCCAGAGAGATTTTTTTTTCCCCACCTTGTCTGTCTGTCTATTTTCCATTATGGCGTTTTGCTTTGTCTCCTCCCTGATAGATAGATAGATAGATAGATAGATAGATAGATAGATTCTTTATTGATCTCCAGGCAAAATTCACAAATGTTCAAATTTTAACGTTGCAAATTTTAATGTCTCTTTTTTTCTCTCCCACTAACCGCCCTGCTTCTCAGGTCACTGAAGTCCAGATGCACGAGTCTGGGTCAGAACCAGGAAGCCACACCATTGCAGCCAGTCAGACAGAAAACGTGAATCACAGCGAGAATGAAAGTGGACTGAGGGGCAGCCACACTCCTCCGGCAGAGGCACCGAGGGTCAGTCACTTCCTGCCGCATTGTTTAACCCTCCGCTCACTCTTCCTCATCACAAAACTGTCCAGAAACCTTGCCGCGTGATTGGCCCATGCCACGTTTTTCAGAAGAAGAGTGCAATGATTCATTCAACAGTTTGCTAATCAGTATTTCAACTGCCCTGACCACAAATACACCGAGGCAAATGTTTTTAAGTTTCTTGGCCGGCCAGTGATTGTTGCATCGCCAAAGGCCGTATTAGTGGATTTTTTTTAAAGGTTTTGCAGAAGTGTACTCTGGTTAGTCTTCAAGAAGCGTCGCCTCTCATTAAAGTGTGTGCACTCCTTTCAAAAGAGTGTTCAGCGGTGCGCTGAAACGTATGAAGAGCGTGGCCACAGATGCGATGCAACTCGGGCAGGAGGATTTTCTCGCGGCCCCGCTCGCTTTGTTGCGGCGCAGTGTGTTGTGTTTGTGCTACAAGGAGAGTGCGGGGCTGTGGGGGGTGGGGGTTTGCGCAGAGAGGGGAGGGCTGAGCCGGGCTCCTGCTGGGCGGAGGGATCAGCTCTATATTGTTGGTTTTGTTTATGCTCGCATCATTTGGCTCAGCGAGGATCGGTCACATTGTCACGGAGCGAGCTGCTGCTGCTGCTACTGCTGCTGTTGTTGTTGTTGTTGTTGTTGCAGAGCAGCCCACTTTTTTCCTTTTTTTTCTTTTTTTTGCAGAGCTCAGAGAGACTTTTCAATGGAGACTTTCAGGTTTGTCCCACACTCTTATTTTTCTTTTAGGGTTCAAATAACGGCTTACATGTAACGGTAGCGATTTAAAGTAAAGCAACTTCTGCTGTTGTGAATCATTTTCTATTTAATCTTTTAATGCTGATCTGTGTTGTTGTTGTTGTTGTTGTCGTTGTTGTTGTTGTTGTGCACCCTTCCCTCCCCTCCATCAAGTCACACCCTTCAGCACATTTTAGCCACCACTGAATCACATATGGGGAAAGGCGTCCCAGTGTTTGTTTTACAACAAGTTTCCAGTTGTTTTCTCGATGCACCGTCAGTCATCTCTGCATTCACAGGACCAGTCTTGCAGGAACAGATCAGTGTTTACACTCGGCTGCTCGCTGGTATGACTTTCAACAAAAACAACAACAGAAGATGTTTGGACTTGCTGGCTGCCATGGAAACAGGGATTAGTCAAAGGCTGTTGTTGTGTTGATGGTGTCCACAGGAAGGGGGGGGGGAGGGAGAAGGGGGAAAAAAAAACAGAGGGAGGTGGTGGGGGGTTGGGGAGGGCGGTGGGGGGGCAACTGGCTCTTGTTTTGCGGGATAGACCCGGTTTCTCTTTAGTGCTGGCGGCTGCCTCGGCAGCGTAGAGTTTCATGCGAGGGGACGGAGCCGAGTGTTATTCTGAGCCCAGAGCCTGTGTGAAATCCGCTGTCAGTTTGTTTACCCGACTCCAAACAGGCTGCCTCAGAGAGAAATGTTTGTTTGCGGTTGCAGACCTTAATTAAAATACGAATATCAAGTTCTGTTTTCATAAACATGCTCGGGATGCCTTTTTTTTTTTTATTCATTATTTATATCCCCGTGCAATTCTGATTACTCTGTTTATGTTTACTGTAAACATCCCCCAAGCTGTGCAGCCTGACAGCGAGAGAGGGGGTTGTGGGGGGTGGGGGGGGTGGTGTGGTAATTGCCGCCCGCCTCACAGAGGTTGTTGTTGTTGTTGTTATTGCCGCGGATGGAGCGGCTTGTTGTTGTTGTTGTTGTTGTTTTTGAAGGAGCTCTAATTCCCCCCAGGCCATCCTCCTCCTCCGCCGCCGCCGCTGCTGTTGTTGTTGTTGTTGTTTTTGTTTGGTTCACTTTTAGCCGAAGTGGCAGCTGAGCCAAATTCAGCTCGTTATGTTGACCACCGAGAATAATAAATAAGCCCGACTGTGAGTAATTATGAATATTTTGCTGAGGTTCAGTCGGAGGCACAGAAGCAGAGGCGCGGTGACTTTTGATTAATTAATTCGCAGAGAGAGGAAGCCGGAGATGAAGTTATTTTTTGATCGCTGAAATCTTGTTGTTGTTGTTGTTGTTTGTTTGGAACCTGCAGCTTGCAGAGTTCTGCTTTTCTCCTGCAGTGTCAAGGCAAAGCCAAAGACTTTGAAGGGCGTTGGGCTCAGTGAAGCAGTAAGACGTGGCCACAGTCATGATGTTGGGGGAAAAAAATAAATTTTCCTTCAATACAACACATGCAGTGAAACACACGAGTTGAACAAACTGTTTGATGGTTCGGCAGGTTATTAAAGAAACTCAATGTTCACATATTTTTGGACTTGTTTGGCAGTTTGTATAAAAAGGCAAGAAAATCTACTTGCATTTCTCTGGAGCAGTTTTCCTGCATTAGAAGCTTGTTGTGGTTTTTTATATTTTATTGGTGTTTTTATGCTGTATTGGTGTATTTTATTGGTACTTGAGAGGTTTTTTTTTTAGTTTGCATTTAAAAGATATTTTATTGGTACTTGAGATTTTTTTTACCCCCCTTTTTTATTGGAAATATATTTTGGCTTCCGCCCTTGAATGATTTGTAAAGATCACTAAAGAAATAGTTTTCTTGGCACGGGCTAAACATACTGTATTTGTTTCTGCAGCACAATGTATTTGTTTCATCGGTACATCCTCTATTTGCAAAACAAAATGCACAATAATGTTTTGTATTTGAAAACCACATTATTGATTGTTCTTTGTGAATCACAGGGCACAAGTGAATCAAATGTTCTTTGTTTGCGAGGTTTCAGAAGAAACTTACCTCCACAGAGGTTCCTCTCCTCCTCTCCAGACCACCGACTTGTTCAGCAGTGTCTGCAGGGTAATGAAATGAAAAGGTCTTTAATGTACCAGGGCCCAGTGGGCGACGTCAAGTCGTGTCCTTCTCTTTGCTGTGTTGCCGTCAGATTGCCGAGACTAGTGATGGGCAACTGCGGTGTGACGCTGACTGTGTGGTGACCAAAGAGTTGAAGCAACAGCAGGGACAAGGCCGCAGCGAAAATCAGTGGTGGACACGCATGCCGTCGGATGCATGCACTCGTGTCATAGTAAAACAGAGTTGCTGCATATTTACCAAAGACAGCCCACAGTAGTAATAATATGCAACATGCAATAGTAACATATCATTAGCCTAATAGCATAATTGCCTCAGTCATTTTTTGGCCAAATTGTGAGATCTGGGAAAAACACAAACCAATGTGCTTGCTAAAAAATTTGTTTCTTCTTGTTTTCTGAAAACGTTTGAATATGACTTAGGCAACTATGCTATTAGGCTAACGCTATGTTACAATGCCTGCCAAAACCTGCGATATATTGGCGACTCGACTGGTGTGACCCTGCCTCCACCCTATGACAGCTGGGAGAGGCTCCAGCAGACCCCCGCAACCCCGAGTGCAGGAGGAAGCGGGTCTTGAAAATGGATGGATGGGTGGCTTACCGAAACATGGGGTACTTCAGAGCAGTGCCCTTTGTGATGTCACAGAGGGCCCGAAACCTACGAACAACGTCCTCAGGCAGGTTTTGGACCAAAGGTCCAACAAAGCAGCAGTTTTAGCCGGAAGCTCAAGGAGTGAGCGAGCGAGCAAGCGAGCGAGTGCACTTCCTTTGTGTGTTTGGGAGGGAGTGAGGTGGGGGAGGGGAGTGAACCGAAACAAATAACACACTTGTGGGCCGTACACATGTATTTATGCCTGTTTGTTTGAGTTTCACTTTAAAGCTGTAGTTAAGATGAAGCTATTTTCAACGCGAGGTCGGACCACCAGAACTGCTTCCCGAGCTCTCGCCCCTCCACCGCCGCCAGAGAGGCAAATCTCCTGGTTGAAAATGTTTCAAAATTTGCAACCAAGAAATCTTGCTGCTCCGTCACCGAATCTGCTAAACCTTCACCCTCATTAAATTTTTAAAAAGTTTTCTTAATAACAGGCTGGAGTCTGTCAAGCAGACTTTGTGTTGATGGCTTTAACGAGCACCTGCACTCTAATTTACATTCTTTTAATTGTTTTGTTTTTAATTTTGTCATTTGGAAAAAAAAAAAAAAATCCCGTGTTGCAGTTGTGTGTCAACGTCTTTCTGACTTTGTTTGCTTTCCCAGTATGGTGTGTTCTCTCGTACTCTTTTTAACTTTTAAGCACTGTAACAATGGGAAGAAATGTTGAATTAGGAAAAAAAGCAACCCAGTGACGCAGTAGCGGAAGAGAGTTTCAACGCAAAAATGTGTTGAAGCTCTTCAAATTGAACACAGTTTCAGATATTATAGCATCTACTATACTATCTGAGCCGAGGACAGAGCACGTGCAGGAGGCAGCTTTGCCAAAAACTTGTTTCCACCACTGCAAAGAAGTCCTTCCCTCCTCTCCGAGGCCAGACTGTAACAGCCGCCGCTGTTTATCTCCGTCGCAGGTTCCAGCGTCGTCGTCGTCCGTGATGACCCCACCGGCCGAGGCCCCGCAACAGCTGCAGCAGACGCCCCAGCAGCAGCAGCAGATCCCCAGCCCTCAGCAGCTCCAAGCGCTGCTGCAGCAACAGAAGGCGCTCATGTTACACCAGGTAGCGTGCCGCCAGCCCCATCAGGTGCTTTTTTTTTTTTTTTCACTAAATGGGCGGGGGGAGGGCGCCCCCCTCAGCCTCTCTGCTCACATGTCGCTTGCATCCCTGCAGCAGCAAATCCAAGAGGTGTTCAAGAATCAGCAGGAGCAGCTGAGCATGCAGCTGCTGCAGCAGAAGAACGCCGGGATCGTCAGTCAGGAGGTGAGTTCTCGTTTTTTTTTTTTTGTCCGTGTCACCTTGTGAATATTTGATGGCCGCGGGGGCCGCCATCGTTACGCGGCGAGGAAAATGGAGTCACAATTATAGTCAGGTGAAGTTTATTTGCTCTTAAGGTCGGGGAAAAGCATCACAACCAGTTTCTCCGCAGCCGAGGGCGTCGTGAAAGCTGCTGGAAGATGAGGAACGAGTGTCTGGGTTGATGTTTTTTTTCTCCTCCCGTCAGTGTTCTTAAATCTGGGCTTCACGGCGACAACCTCACACTTAAATATCCCCCAGCAAAGTTCACATACGTATAGACCTCCTAAAACCAGCAATTCTGCCCTTTGTTGACAGCCTGCAGCAAGAAGGGAAGGGAACGTAAACAGCACAGCTGCAGGTCCCAGAGGCAGCAACACCTGACACCGCCACTCACCAAGGAGATGCTTTAGTGCCCTTTGTGACATCACCGAGGGCTGATTGCAAGCAGTGTACTGTAGAAGTACATGTTGGGCCTTTGTCATTATGTGCAGTTGACATAAATGACAGAGCAGACGCTTAAACGTATAAATCAGCTAAAGTGAGGTGAACTTTATTGTTCGCGAGGGATCATAAAGTTGTGCAATCAGCACTCACGGACAGTAAATACATAACAACAAACAGTGCACCCATACACACCGGCATACACACATATTGACATATGAGTCAATGAATGACTGAGACGCTCTTCCACCCTCTCACCTGTTCCCATCCCATCCCCCCCACCCCCACCCACTTTTGTCTGGGACCATTTCTCCGTGACCGAGCTCGGCAGCCATCCTGTCGAGCCAGTCGCAGCACTGAAGCCGCACCTCGCTGCCAAAGTTGCGTACATTTGTGTTGAGATGTTTTTCGAAGTTTAGGCGTTTCCATTACCTGTTTTTTATCGCAATATTTAGGTTTGGCGCAATTCTAGGGCTAATGGAAAGGCAGCTATTGTCTCGATAACTTGTCATGTGACCCCCCCCCCCTTTTTTTGTTTGTTTTTGTATTGTTTCTCTTTGTGGCACTTTTTTTTTTTTGTCTGCATTAAGCGCAGCAGCGTTGAACAGTTGGGACGTGTGCATTAAAAGGTGCAGCTTGTGGACATTGATCAGGAAACACGCGCTGCCCTTCTCTTATTACCACGCCCACCGTCGGTATGCATTCAGCACTCTGTGTGCTCTGCGTGTTTACATGCACGTCGCGATACCATTGGTCCGTTTAGACACCACCGCTGCTGTTGTTGTTGTTTGAGCTCCTCAGTTTGCTCTGTCTGTAGTCTGCTGTCGGCGGCTGATGGAAATTCTTCCACAACGCACGCAGTTTCCATGACACGTTTACGATACACCTCGATATCGATGCGTCTGAAAAAGCATGAGAGCATTTGGCACCTTTTAGCAATATTTTAAAGTTTTTTTTTGAAGTTCCCAGGTGTTTCCATTACCAGTTTTTTATTGCGATATTTAGGTTTCGTGTAATTCTAGGGCTAGTGGACGTGACATGGTACCGCTTCTCACCAGAGGGGTCGCCAAACCGGTCCGCGTCGTAACTTTCAAACTGTTCACGGCTTGACTTAAGACTGAGATGCTAATAAATCCGCTGATTTTAGATCAAGACACGAGATAGATAGATTGATAGAGGGTGATTTTTTTCTATTTCTCCGTGACAGCTGACGGCCCAGCAGATCGCCATCCAGCAGCAGCTCCTCCAGGTGCAGCAGCAGCATCTCCTCAACCTGCAGAGACAAGGCCTGCTGTCCGTCCTGCCCTCCAGCCCCGCGGCAGCTCAAGGTACCACTTCTCACTACACTCTCGCCCTCAGCGTATCCCACTGCCTGACGGGGCCCATTTCCAGATCGTTATTGTTCAACCTCGACTCCTGTGGAGCAGCCTGGCATGGCGGTTTATCACAAAGTCTTTGCAGTTTTACAGAAAAACAGCATCATTTCACAGCCTGCAAGAACTGGGGGGGGGGGTTTGTTGTCGTTTTCACATGTCTGGGAGTCGACAAAAAAAATATGGAAGTGAGGCGGTCTCTGGGGGCAGGAGGGGAAGTGGGGGTGGTAGCGCGAACATCTGGCTGAGGGTGTTGCCACTATCCTTGGAGAGGCAGCCGTGCCAATCGTGACATCACAGAGGGCTGATCTCCATAGTAACACGATTTGGCTTCCATTTTCTAACAGGCTGAACGAACCACAGTCGTATTTTCCCTTCTTGGTATATTGATGTAGACGCATATTCAGAATCAGTCATTCATATCCGGATACTGGCACCCGATCCCGCTGTAACGTCCCCTTTTTTTCAGGCTGCGAGAATGGTAGCATGTCAGCCAGCGGAGACGCCAGAGAGTCTTCCAGTCAGCAGTCCACCTCCAACGGGCAACACCCCCCGCTGAAGAGGAAAGAAAGGTAACCAAGCCGTTGCTGCAGTTTTCTTTTTCTTTTCTTTTGCGTTTGTGTCTGACTCCCGTGCATCTCTCCTCCAGTGGCTCTCTGGACGAGTGCTCGCATAACAGCCATCCCCTGTATGGAAATGGAATGTGCAAGTGGCCCGGCTGCGAGACCGTCTTTGGAGACTTTCAGGCATTTCTCAAGTGAGTGGGGAAACTGCGGCGCCGGTGTCAAGTCCATCCCCGGCCGTCTGTAACGTGCACCGATGCGGGAACTACTGCGTGCACCTGCATTTCACAAAAAGTGAACTCTGGGACACAGTTCTGGGGTGATCGGGTCTGACGTCGTCGTGTTGTGTTCCTCCGCAGGCATTTGAACAGCGAGCACACACTAGATGACAAGAGCACAGCACAGTGTCGCGTCCAGATGCAGGTGGTCCAGCAGCTGGAGCTGCAGGTGAGTAGTTCAAACTACACCTTTTAACTGCTCAGCTAAAAGGGAGATTTCACCCATTTACCTCCTGCCATGCCAGCACTGCACTGACGGAGGTGATATTTTTTTAAACAACTTCACCCAATGTGTTGGGAGTCTTGAAATGCGACATCTTTCAACACACGCAGACACACACACATCCGCACGCACCTTAGTTAGCATGATGGCTGCTCGCACGCTCAGTCCCATTTTCTCATTAAGCCCTTTTCTCATGTGCGCCGCAGCTGAAAAAGGACAAAGAGCGGCTGCAGGCCATGATGGCCCACCTCAAGTCGTCTGAACCCAAAGCTGCAGCGCAGCCTGTAAGTACCCGCTGTGACTCACTTAATTAGAATAAATATTGTTTTTGCCCGTAGCCGCACTGCTATTTACCAGACTTAACTGCTCTGTTTTTTGTTTTTGTTTGTTGTTGTTTTGTTTTCTCTCCCCCTCGCCCGCAGGTAAATCTGCTTTCCAACGTCTCCTTCTCCCAGGCCACGTTGGCCAAAGGCTCCCCCACCATGAGCGTGTCTCAAAGTGCCACGGCGCCGTCCACGCCGCTGACGCCGCTCTCCGACTCCCTCTCAGTCCTCACCCCCAACAGCCTGTTCACTGGAACCCCTGTGCGGCGGCGATACAGTCGCTCCGTGAGCCAAGGTAGCGGCCAGTTCGGACTGGAATCTCCCTCTCTATCTCTCTCGCTTCTCCTCGGCCTTCGCGCTGACGCGTCTCGGTTCTCTCGAACAGATATCGTCGACAACAAGGAGTTCTACCTGAGCACAGAAGTCCGACCCCCATTTACGTACGCGTCTCTCATAAGACAGGTGAGCTGATCTACACTTGAACACAGCCGACCAGGGGGAACAAAATGGTTTTGTAAGACGGTTTAAGGATGGATGGTGAAAAGAAAGGATACCCATTATCTAAAATACATTTTTTTTTGTGATCGACATTTTTGTTGTTTTCCAATAAAATGCAGTTTTACAGACGTCATATGTCATATGAAATTGAAAAAAGAAGAAATAAAAAAATAGAGAGAAATAAAAAGACGGAAAACAAGCGGTTTATCGGACCATACATAAAGTAATAAATCTGGTCAGCAGGTAAATCACAACAAAGATTGCCAAGTAGTTGTTGCCATTAACCCTAGATCCAAGATTGTACAGTCACTGCAGTCACTGGTGACTTATTGAGTCACAGTCACAGTTGAATGTCCAATGTTGACAAGGCTGTGGATCCAGAATTGTCTCAGTCACATTTTTTTTTTTTTAAATCTCTTTCAGGCGATATTCGAATCCCCCCGCAGGCAGCTGACATTGAATGAAATCTACAACTGGTTCACCAGGAACTTTGCCTACTTCAGGCGCAACGCGGCCACCTGGAAGGTACGTGGACGCCGTCTCGCCGCGCGAACACGATCCGGGTCGCGGCGCCGTCTCACTCTCCTCTCGCCGTCCTCCGCTTGCAGAACGCCGTCAGGCACAACCTCAGCCTCCACAAGTGCTTCGTGCGCCTGGAGAACGTCAAGGGGGCGGTGTGGACGGTCGACGAGATCGAGTTCCACAGGCGGAGACCCCAGAAGGCCGCCGCCGCTAACGGGTGCGTTCAGCTCGGCTTCGTCGGCGCTGCGCCGCCGTGTTTGCAGTGAGCAGGGGTGAAGTCTGAGTGTGCTATGAATTACATCCCGCCGTGCATCGGCGGAGAAGAGCCGTCTGGTCCGATGCGTATATGGTCGTCGCGTGCCAACAGAACCCTGTGGCGCGGCGTCATGAATGTTTGGGAGGCACTGAAGCGCTCACGCATGCTAATTCTGATGATAATAATAATGATGATGGATTAGATATATGTAGTGCTTTTCTAGGCACTTAAAACACTTTACATTGAACCCATTGTGCATTCACACTAGTGGTGGTAAGCTACATGTGTAGCCACAGTTGCCCTGGGGCAGCCAATCGGCCCCTCCAACTGTCATCACAGCATTCACTCACATTCATACAAGGCAATGCGGGTTAAGTGTCTTGCCCAAGGACACAACAGCAGACTGGGATGGAGTGGGGTTTGAACTGCCAACCTTTGGCGCATTGGACAGCCCGCCCTATCTCATATGAAGGCAAACTGGTTTGCTCCTCTCTTCTGAAATAAGCTTTCTCAGTTTGCCTTTATTTACATCTTATTATTGATGATGCTCATCTACGTGGAGACACTGATCACGTTAATTTCTCACAATAATTATCAATGGCTTGACAAGGTTGGATGCAGATGAAATAAATGCGAGTGTGATTACAAAAGAACAGCAACGGAATGAAATTAAAATTTTGATGCAGCTCACCAAGTTGTAATATTTAAAATTTTTTCTGAACTTCTGCTGACGGTATTTATTGTGATTTTTATTCTTATTTCCTCGACAGATCTCTGCTGAAGAACTCACACGGCCGCCACAGTTTAGCGGGCATTCCATCACAGGTGAGCGCCGTCCGGCTGCGTGCCAGACAAAGTTTTCGGGCCCTGAAAAAGGTGACGCAGAGCGCTCGATTGTAATTTATTTTCTTCATTTTTCCCCCCAGAGCGGCATTCTCGACGCCAACACCCTCTGCTACAACCCGGCCGCCATCGGCAGCATCCCCCTGCATTCCCTGCCTCACATCCTCCAGGAGCAGATGAACGGCGCCCTGGCCAACGGCTCGGGGTACCAAAGCGACAGCAGCACCACGCAGTCTCCTCCGCAAGCCTTGTGAGTGTCGGTGGGGGGGGTCACCCCGGGAGCGAGCGCCCCTCCTCCTCCTCCTCCTCTCCCCCAACAACCAACCCCCCCCCCTAACAGAATCTGTGATCTGCCCGTTTACTCATCCCGCCATCCGATTTTTCGTTTTTTTTCCTCTACCTCTGACCACCCGGTCAGCATCAAAGAGGAGCAGGAGGACGAGGAGATATGCGACAATTATCCGTACGAGTCTCCGGAGAGCACGGACGAGCACGGCCACAGCCCGGAAATGCAGCAAGACGAGGGCAGCCCGGGGAGGCCCAGCCTTCACTTCGACCGCGTGCCTTCTCTGTGATACGAGCTCCAGCAGAGCGTTGGCCGCTCCCCTCCCCCTCCCCACCCTACTCCCCCCGCCCCCCAGCTCCCAGTGTGACTCCCGGCCGGTTTCGCCCGCGGAGCAAACTGCTTTATTTTACGTAAACCAAACGCTCTCTACTTTTTAGGGACTTTTTTTTGTTTTGTTTTTGTTTTTGTTTTTGTTTTTGTTTTGTTAGTTCAAATTGTTTGTATTTATCTCCATTTCTCGTTTCCGTCTTTAATCTGGCTCGCGATCCTTCTTTTTTTTTTTTGTACAAAAACCTTGTGAAATTGTCCGTTCACCATTTTTTTTTTTTTTTCGGGGAAAAAAAAACAAAACAAAAAAAACCACGCATCGGCGTGCACGGAAAGGACCGCGACGAGCAGAGAAGCCAAAGGAAAGGGAACACTGATAGTTAGCACTTCACAATGAGAACTCACTCTCTGTATAGCTATTGTTTATGCTACGTCGGTGCCACACTACCTGACTTTATTTTAGTAGTCATGATACGATATTTAAAAAAAAAAAAGATTATAGGAGGTTTAAAAAAAAAAAATCAAAATAAAAAAGCTTTTGAAATGATAACGTTCACTGCCAACAGGATCCGATATATTTCTATTTAATGTATAATCAATAGTTGCAAACATAGCTTCTTTATACATGTTGGTCTTTCTCCCTCCCACCCCCCCCCACTCACCCACCAAGTCCAAGAACATTGTCGGACACAAATAGATCACTTAGATTTGCCGTCACTGTAAACCGATGCATCTCTATGAAGAAGAATAAATTTCTCATGATAAACGTCCACTGCCTGCCTTCGTGTCTTTGCTCCCGGCTCGTGGCGCCACAATTGAATGGGCGACTTCCTCGCGGCGCCTGATTTGCGGCTGCAGCTTCCTGAGTGGCGTGTTTCGATCGATGCTTCATCGCGTGTGTGTGTGTGTGTGTGTGTGAGAGAGATGGGAGGTGCTGGAGTGTTAAAAGCTCAGAGGGCTTCACAGTTGCGGACGCCGCCGACGTGAACTCACTCGCTGCAGGACTTTTAACTGGGAGGAAAATAAAAGGTTTGCAGGGACTTTGAAGACATTTCAGCGCCAAGCAGGACGTTGCGATGACTGATTTGCCCTCCCGGCTTTAACGCTGCCTGCCGTCACTCCTCTTCTGCACACCTCCCCCCCCTGCCCCCGGCGTTGCGAGGATGACGACTCCCCCTTCAAAGCAGCAGCAGCCTGCTGTGAGTGGCGAGGACTGCGTGGAGCTCCGGAAAATAGGGGACCGAGCATCTGCTGGTAGGTCCCGGCCTGTTTATTTCACATCTGGTTTGGCAGGAGCCTGCTCTGGGGTTGACGGGTTATTGTTGTTTACGTCTGCGGTAAACAAGGGGTGTGTGTGCGGCAGTGGGGGGGTGGAAATGGTGGCGTGATTGACAGATTTTGGATTCAATCCAGGAAACTTGAGCCAAAACAAGAGCGCCGCAATCAATAATCTCTTCTCCCTCCACTGTTTTTCTTCTTTTCTTTTCACTGCAAACCTGCCTCCATTCTGCCGGTCTCACCTCCCAGACGCAGCGCCTGTTTACAGTGCCATGTATATTTAGAACCTGCCTTATTGGAAGTCTGAGCGTCTTCTGTGGCCGAGGCTGAGCCGGCGCCGGCTGTGCATCCAAGAAAACAAAACGACAAAACAAAAACAAAACAAAACAAAAAAACCCACTGGTCTCTCCTCAGGAAGCGTTCCTAAACCGCAGCTGGGCAGTCCGAGCAGAAAGAAAACGGGTAGCAAGTCCGTCGGCGGCCTCCGCCGGCTGAGCACCATCTCGGAGCAAGAGCCCGGAAAGCTGGACGGCAGCCACGCCTCCCAAGAGTCCTGGGGCGGCGGCGGCGGTGGTGGTGGCGAATGGACGGCGTCCAGTTTCTCCGCGTGTTCCGACAAACTCCGGAGCGGCGGCGGCGGCCGTTTCTCCTCCGAGGAGTCCTTCCAGTCGGAGCCCTCAGGTACTCACGGCTCTTTGAGGGGCAGCTGATCTCATGAGAGTGCGAGTGCGAGGGTTGATTCACACTGAAGGCATCTGCCTGTGGCGCGGTCGGCGCTCGAAAACCGCGTCGTACCGCGACACGCTGAGCACGTATCCGAGCGGCGGTGTCCAGCGCGGCGGCCCGACCGGTGCTCGCGAGGATTTGTGTACTGTCTGTGGTTCTCAGTCACCCGGGTCATCCAGTTGCTCTAACTCAACCCTTCTACCTCTTGCGTGTACTCAAAGAAAACCACAGTGAAACAAAACTCTTTGCCTGTCCAATCATTGACTTCCTGTCTGTTGTGAAGCGTGAAGAAATGGAACAGCCGCGTAAGTTTCACGCTTCTGGGATGCTTCTGAAACTTGCACACCGACTTTAACGGCTGCGGTCTTCTGCAGATGCTTTTGGTGTGAATTTGGGGGGGGTGAATTCGGAGTGAGCGCCTCACACCTGGTAACCCGGGGTAACCGTCTGTCTGACCTTGTCCAACAGATGACTGCGCCGCCCTGCTGCTCGCCTGCTTGCACTGTCGCTTCCACGAGTTCATGGTCCTCCTGCCGGACACGTGCGAGAGGGCCGTGAGCCGCTGCTTCCCCTCGTACAGGTACATCCGCTGGTCGGCGGAGGGCGAGCAGTCGGAGAAGGACTGCTGCAGCTACAAGCTGGAGATGGACTGCAACTGCTGCGGCTCCTGCCAGGAGACGGGGGAGTTCATAGAGTTCGCCATGGAGATATCGGAGGTGTGCTACCGCTGAGGGGCGCCTCAGAAAAAAAGCAAACGGCGTGGATCCTGATGGTTGAATAAACAGTCAAAAACAGGCCACTGCGTTCAGGGGTTTTCATCTCGCTTCGTGGAGCCTTTGCATCGTCCGAGAGCAGAGGTGGCAAAAGAGTTCATGTTCTGTACTTAAATAATCGTATGGATACAGGTAAAAGTGAAAGTACTGATTCAACTCATTTACTTATTTAAAAGTAAGAAAGTACAATTCATGAAATGTACTTAAGTGAAAAGATTTTTTTGCCAATACAATTGTCGATATTTTTTCAACAATGAAAAAGTTGTAACAGAGTAATCTGGACTGCACTGACCAGAGTGACCCCAAAAACCCAGGTACTCTAAAATAATCTCCCTATAAAATTTTACCCTGTTTTATATTTAACTACACAACAGCATAGTTCAAATAGCTCCACTTCAAGCACAGAATTTGTAACTTTTAAAGACAAAAGTAACAAGCATGTTTTTCCAATGAAAGAAAAAGAAAGTACAGATATTTGTGCACACATGTAGGGAGTAAAAGTAAAAAGTGCTCAGGAAAAGAAATAGCACCTGAAAAATCTCAAGTACAGTAACAAAGTATTTGTACTTCGTTACTTCAAGAGAGACATAGTTTAGGAGAGCTTGGAGCTGACTGATGACGTCAGCTTCCCCTGATCCTATTAAAGTTACAAGCTTGTTCCATTTAGCAGGGTAATCAAACGCTATGGCGGACAGGATTCCATTCCACTCAACCCATTAAACAATGGCGATTGACCGAACCAGCCACGGTCGGCGGATGTTAAAACAAAATCAAGATACTCAGTCTCTTCCGTCCACTGTTTATTCTGACGGCAGCGCACATCAGTCAACACGAATGCACCCAAGTTCCAGCAGCATGCCTCAAGAAACAACTTCCGAGGAGTGCAACATCAATACAACTTCCAATTGTACGTTATTTTTGACTGTTCAACATTTGACCTTTGAACTGCGTACATTTTTGGACGCCAATTTGACGTCTGTGACAGGTGCAGGAATTGCCATAAATAAACGCGGCCTATATGTGGTCCAAATAATATCAAGTAGACAATACGTTTAAATTCCAAAACATAATTTTTTTTTTTTTTATTATTTTTAACGTATTGTTGTTGAGTGCATGGAAAATGGATCTGGATCTGCTTGGGTCGCCCAGCTGCAATTATTCGTGTGGACTGAATGGGAAGCAACAAAGTGTTACACGAACAGTGGGGGAATAGCAGTATGCTGAGGGCTGTCCCCACAATGCTAATATAAACACTGATAATAATGATGAATTGATAAGGATTCAAAATTGGATACAAAAGGTGAAATCTGACCCATAGATAGCATCAGTGTTAAAAATTCATATTAAGAAAAAAAAAAAAAAAAAAAAAAAAAAAAAAAAAAGGCTACGGCAGTAATTTGGAAAAAATAATACCTCGCAACAACAGAAAATAACAATGAGCAAGCTCATTTTTGCAACCGTGAACTTATGCTCAAAATTTTACTTATGAACTATGAACAGAAGTTCACTTTAAATTTTGTCAACTGAACTTTGAACGAGTTCACGCCGGAGTGAATTTTCCCAACACTGCCAATCAGGATGGCAAAAAGTGTGAATTTGCGACAATCACTACTTTGGTAGTATTCATTTCATTTGGGCACCCACGGGCAAAAAGATAAATCGGTGTGACACATCCAGTGGTGCCGCGTGGCGCTTATACGTTCGCGAGGCAGGCTGGACTAAATCGGAACCCTCTTCATAAAGTCACCGGCCCACTCGCTGCGTACGCCTCGGTGACTGGTACCTAATAAAAGTGTCCCCGTGCTGCTTCGAGGTTGGAGGCGTTGCGTGTTGGGAGACACTATTTTCGCAGACCTTGGTTGAAAGCAGCGGTTATATGAGTTACCGTTGCCTCCAACCAGTCTGCCCACTCTGACCAGTGACGTGCAGCGAGGCTCATGGCTGGTGGGGCACTGACATTAGAGTCAGACTTACACGTGACGAGCCAAATTGAATGAATCTCTCTCTCTCTCTCTCTCTCTCTCTCTCTCTCTCTCTCTCTCTCTCTCTCTCTCTCTCTCTCTCACTCACTCACTCACTCACACTCACACACACACACACACACACAAACACACAAAAATTTCCAGAGGTATTTTAATCGCAGTTTCTTACTAATTCAATAGGCTATCCATTCATTAAATTAAAAAGTTGTGTGCAAAGTCTTCTGACCTGATTGAAGCAGATCTTTTTGGCTCGGTCTCTCTTGGTTGATAAGGGTCCCGTTCGGAATGTTTTCAGAATCTCCTTTGGTTTGGGTGGATTGTTTTGTTTAACGTTTTCGAGTAAACGTCATGGACGCACCGCACCTGCGCACTTTAATTTGGAATTACAACTAGCTAGCTAGCTAGCTACGTCTCGAAGAAGAAGAAGAAGAAGAAGGACGGCAACGTGAGCCTTAGCGCTCCTGTGCGCCCCTCTCGGTGAGGCAGATTACTGTTTCACCCCGACCTTTTTTTTTCCTCCAGCAAAACTAATTATCTCCAAATGACATCATGTTTTCAGACACTTTATAATGTGTGTAATATTTCTAACCCTCGTCTCACCCATCTGTTTGAGAAGGAAATTCGCAAAATTCACCAATTTCGACTTTGAATTCTTTGTTAAACAATTTCATTTTATCTTTGCTTGTTCGTCTTTTACTTTTCGTGTGGCCTCATCTGACCTCTGACCCCTGCCATAATTCCCCACACAACTGCCACATGTTTCTCTTTTTGGGACCATCCTGTGTAAGATGGTTGTGCCAGTGTGAAATTCCCAGTAGCTCAGAGGGTTGGGAAACACCCACCCGCCCGCCTGGCACCAACGGCCATGTTCACCACGTTCCAAAGCCACTTCAATCCCCTTTCTTCCCCCATTCAGATGCTGCTTTGATCTTCTTCACCATGTCTACATGCGTAAAATGCACTGAGTTGCTGCCACGTGATTGTCTCACTAATTACCTATTTTAACAAGCCGTTAGGAGACACGGTGAAACTTCCAAATTGTAGATTAGTTTAAATAAAGAAATAAATGTTTCTTATTCTAAGTCAACGTTAATGTAATTTCAATGTCATTCTCCATCGGTGTATTGTTCCCCACTGAGTGGCAGATTGTCAAGATCTTGACGGTCGGTTGCCTTTCAAGTAAAGTGGATCTTACAGTCAACCCTGTAAACTCATCGTTTACCACTCAGCAGCAGCATTAAGTGTGCGGTGAAGTCCAAATCAGAGCTTTGACAAAATAGGCCATGATTTCCTCATATTAAAGGCATCTGTCGCTTCCCTCACCATGGGACTGTGTTTAATAAAAAACAAATTTTCTTGAGCATGAGCCTCACATGTTTTAATGTGTCATAACTCTTTGACAAACTTTGAATCATGTAATAAAACTATGAAGACATTTGTTGTCTAAGTGCATAACAAGCGTACATTTTTTCGTTGCCTGACCTGGCCACTGTGTTTTCCACCAGAGGGAGGTGCTTACTTTTTTTTTTTCCTACTGTTTGTACCAACAGTTAAAGAAATGAACAAACACGCCTTCACCTCAAGGCAAATTAACCTTGTATACATCCCCCAAGGAGGCATATAAACATACACTGCAAGTCAAAACACAATATATTATGATTATAAACATGTGTGTGTTGACACCAATGCACAAAGTACTATACCATGTTGCATAAGCAGGGTCATATAGCATACATATGGCATATGGTATGCTTGCTGACAGCCAAATGGATACAGTGAGTTATCGGATGCTGGAATAAAATCAGAAGCGATCTTTTCCGTGCATCTATCCATTATTTATAACATCCAAATAACTGCTCAAAAACTCAATAGGGGTATTGTGTCAAAATGAAAGAAAAGAAAAAAGGGCATAAAAACATTTCAGTAAAAACAGTTGAAAATGTAACTTGAAAGACCCTGAAGGCTGAAGACCCGTAAGACTAAAGGTTTAGCTAAGCCAGCTAGCTGTTTTTTATTTGTTGACTCTAATTACAGGGCAAACATCAACACACACACACACGCACACATATACGTACACACACACGAGTGCACTTAGACCTGTTTGTCATCTTGCCTCAGGCAACTGTCATGATAAAGGACAAACAACACCAACATGAGTGCATGAGTCTACAAAAACAGCAGCTGACATTTGTAATATAAAATTATGTTTATTTTCTTCAAATTTGGCAAAACATTTTGGCAGTCATCACTTAGAACTACATTCACACTCATCTCAAAAAGGATGATGAACCTTCGAAATAACTCCGGCCTTCGGCGTGGACAAGCATGACGAACTGCTACCTCCAAAAGTGTTCAGTATTAAATAACTATATGTGAATAAATAATTATATGATTAAAGCTAGAGAGCAAACTAAGTCCAACAGTGAAGAACCATTCGTAAACTAAATGGCCTTAGGCTAGTTTCTGTTGCTACAAGAACTGTAACACTGTCAACAAAACCTATGAGAAACATTTTATGTTTGTTTTTCAAATTTGGAGCACTAGCATACAAACGAGCACTAAGCACTAAGCTTGTGGAAAAAAGAAGAGGAAAATCAACAGAAAGTGAATTTGTAATTATAGTTTATCTCAACTTGAAATTATTACTATTTAGCTTTACCCAATTACAGTTTATTTCCAATTTTTTTTTTTTAAAGGAACAAAACAGCCTAGGATATCGATCAATCTCGAAGTTAGCTGCCACTGCTAATACAGTGTTGGAGTTTGGCTCGAGCCGTACAGTTTTGAACTGCCCTTACAGTTTTATAGACGAACCAAACCAGCACCTCGTGTGAACATTTTGTAGCGCCGTGTGGCTGCAAAAATGTCCACACAAAGCTTAAAGATAGTTTAACAGAAGACTTAGACTTAGTCTTATTGCTGTTACATTTCTAGTCCCAGGTTGAAGTCAAGTTTGGAGCCATAGTGTCATTGGGCAACATTTTAAAGGGGCAATATGGCTCCTTCAAGGTGAGATGAAAAATTTGAAAATAAATAATATCAAAATATAATTTACGTATGTTCCTTATGTTTTAATGTGTACTTTTACTCAAAGTATTATGATTTTAAGTTATTCATTTAATACTGAACTCTTTTTTTAAAATGACTCGTGGTTCGAGTCTTTAACCTTATTCTAACAGAAGGCTTGTGTGCATGCTGCTTTCTCATATTTCATGACAGTTAATTCAGTTATTCTATAAAGCACCAAATACCTTAATGTACTTCAAATTTAGAAAAAGAGAAAGAAAAAAAAATACGGCATCACTGTGAAACGTGTCAGACTTCACTGTCATTACAGAAACTACTGTAAGGCACTTAAATCAATCAAGCACATAATCACGTCGATACTTTGTTAGACTACTTCATCAGGAGATCACACCGTCCAGACAATTTGCCGCTCCGCAAAAAAACTTGCATAGTTTGACAACACTGAGGCTGTGCCGTAACAGGGCTCTCAAAATATGGCAGGTAGTCATCATCAAAATGTAATATGCCACAATGTGTTAAATAAAACAATTTGCCCAACTACACAACAGCGGTACACCATTGAGGATCTACAGTCTCAAAATATTGCAGTATTTGAAAGGCCAAATACAATAGTTAGTCTATGCATAGATAAAAATAAGAACAATTTTTTTTAATTTACAGACTTGATTCCAGTGTTTTTGACAAAGTCATGCATTTCATACAAAATCCGATGGCAGTCTCCTTATACTCCTTGGCAAATACAAATGTTCACATCATGGAAAAAAAATGGATGTAAAATGTCAACACAGGTTTAAAAAAAAAAAAAAAATAGGAAATGAACGGACAAATACAAAATATGTCATGAACTCTGCAATGAAACAGCTGCTGTTCTAACCACTGCAGCCAGGAAGCCAAGAACACAATAAAATAGTTGATTTGTGTTTTTTTTTCCAGAACAATTATCCATGGATGAATGAAGCTTAGTAAAGTAATCAGACCTAGTGAAATCAGTAGTGTACGCAGAGGCTAGAGCAGGTATTTCCTATTCAGTTCTATCGCAACAAGAAACAATCATTTATTTACTTTATGAAGCTTTTTTTTAAAAAAAAAAAAAAAAAAACTGAAAAAAAGTATACAGGCCAAAACCTGGCATACTGCTGGGAAATCAAGAGGACGCATCCATGTTAAAAATAAAAAATACGCCTCTATTGCTTAAACGATTATGAGACTAACAGGATCTGTTATTAAGGATTGAAATGATCTGAAAGGAGAGATTTGAGCTTCACATTCTTCTTGTGCTTTCATTAGTTGATTCAGTCCAAAAAAAAAAAATGTTTTAAATACCTTTTATATAAATTAGCTTTTCTGTGGGGAATGTATACACGAGTTTACAACAGATACATAAATAGGATCGATATAAATACAAATGATTTATATTTTTCGGAGAAAGGAAGTCTCACAGGAAAAAAGGAAGACCAAGGACTCGTCTCGAAGCCGAGGGACGTGTGCACAACAATACAACACATCTCGAGGAGGCATCGTCACATTCAGGTTCAAGCTAAGACACCGGGAGTGTAAAGCACTACAGTAATAAATAGATTTGTTTCTCTACCAGTATTGCTATTAATTTAAAAAGTAGTGTCCATCTCACCACGTCGTATCTACACATCTGACCATGATTCACGTCTTCCCTAGATTCTTTGGAATCAATTGAAATACAATAATCAAGCCTTCATTCAAAGAATTTGTGATTATTATTTTTTTAAATATAAAAGCAAATTATATATTTCCGGAGCTCATTGTCATCGGCGCGAGTTGATTAGAGAAAAAGCCTTTTCTGTGACAACGATATCACGAGAAAAACTAGTAAAAACAAACGACAAAAACAACAACGAGGAAACAATGAATGAAAAAGATTCAATACATGTAAACGTTGGGGGGGGGGGGGGGGGCAAAAAGACACAGAAGGTGGGGAGAGAGAGAGAAAAGCCGACCTTCAGCAGCAAGGGAGAGCGCCGTCTTCCAGCAGGGGGTGCTAACAGCCCTGCTCGTTCTCATCCATGCTCACGCTGCTCTTGCGGCTGCTGTCCTTTGAGGCGTCTGGGGAGACGGACGAGAGCAACGGGTCCCCTCCCCTCACCGGAGACAAGTTGTCTTCCATGAGGATGTCGTTCAGTTTGGAGCCCGGCTTGCCGTGGACGGCGTAGTGGCCCTCGGGGAAGGCGTGGTGGCCCTCGTTCAGATCCAGCGTGCCGGCCGCGTCCGGGGCGCAGGCCGGGTGCTGCTGCTGCTGCTGCTGCTGCTGCTGCTGCTGGTGGTGCGGGTGCAGTGTGTAAATGTCCTGGTGGCACTCCTCCAGCGCGCTCTCCTGTTTTATGGCTCGGCTGCTGAGTTCGGCCGGGCAGAGAGCCGAGGTGGCAATGGCCAGACCGTGGGCCCGGGCCTGCATCTCCAACTCCTGGGGTGGGGAGACAGCAGTGAGGGACCTGGTTAGTCAGAGTGAAAGAGTTTTTGGCACCGGAGGAGGAAATTCCTCCACAACTGGCAAAAGAAATTTAAAAAACAGGGCAGTGTTTCTCAACTGGTGGGTCACGGCCCAAAAGTAGGTCGCGGAGCTGTTTTGATTGGGTCACAGCTTCGTGAGCAGTCCTCCCCCCCCCCCTCTTTTTTTTTATTTTGTCTTTCTACACTACATACATATACTGAAGACATCAAATATATGAGCAAGGAAAAGCACGTTAAATAACTTTAATAAATTTTCACTTTTTTTGGAAGGTGGCTATTTTGAAGAGTTATTTTACACTTTTATTGTTTCCTACATAACTCCATGTGTGTTTATATGTAGTTTTGATGACTTCATTGAAAAACTGCAAATGTCAATAGTCATGAGAATGTCTTTTCATCCATCCATCCATCCTGCACTCAGGGTCGCTGGCTGTTTTTGCTAAGGCGCCATAGGTTTTCTAACCATCAATCACCATCAGCTCGATGAAACATTTCCTTCGCTTGAGACCTGCTGCCTCGTTTGGTGCAGCCATTGCAAGCCCAAGTGTTGTGAAGAAAGTTTTTAAAACACACACAAAAAATCTTTGAAAAATCTTTGATGACAGGAATTGATTACGTTAAGTTGTCCGGGTGTCCAAAAACTTTTTTCCACTGCCAAACAGTCCACTCACTCCTGATGGGAAGTTCCCTAAATCCATCTCCTATACAAACCAAGTCACTAAAAATGTTTTCAGGTTCTAACTATAACAGATACCATGCAACTTATATGGAAAAAGGACAAAAAAAAAACAACCAAACATTTATATGGTACGTGGACTGGACAAATTCCTACATCATCTGAAACTATGAACCAAAAGCAGGTGCAGAGTTGAGTGATGAAACAAACAACTTCACAGCAAACTTAGAAAAGGAAAATCACTGAGGAAATCTTGTCTGTCAGAACAGTCGTCTGTCAGCTCTCTCCGTTTACAAGCAACTGACTGGAAGAAAGAGGCAGGTGTGCTCCAGCGGCAGCCGGTAGTGGCAGTGCCCGCAGGTGTGACCTCCCCTCAGGAGGCCAATCAGACACAGTGCTCATCAAGTGTGGCATCGTGAGAAAATTGAAATGCTAAAATCCCACTTTCTTCTGATAAGCAGCTGCAGCTGAATCTTCAGTAGCGAGACTCACACTCACTTCCTTTATTCATTCTTTCTTTGTCTCTTGTTGAGTTTTTTGTCCTGCCAAAACTAAATGGTACCCGGTTGGACAGGTTTGAGATTAGTTAAGCCCGATCGAGGGTTTGGCAGGATGTGACAATGCTGAATGCCATGTCCTGCTAAATCTTGATGGATTTTGAATGGCTGTCAAAATTGTCAGTATTTCTACCATCCAATGAGTTAAGAAGCCTTTAAATGATATTTTGAGAGTGGTTGTCATGGCTACAGTCTTGTTTAACTGTCCTCAACAACACCTTTAGCAAAAATAAATAAATTAATGAATTAATCCTCCAAGCATCATATCCATGGTTTTACCTGTATCCTCAACATGAGATGTCGATTGGCGTGCTCCAGCTTCTTCTGGCGATTCTCCAGCTCCTTGGCCCTCTGCTGCTCTCGCTGCAGCTTCCTGATGTAGTCGACAGACGCCTTCAGGATGGTGCCTTTGTTCCAGCGCATGTCCCTGAAAAAAGCACCAAGCACCAGTTACACCTGCTGTCGTCAGTCAGTTAGGTGATGCTGGCTCAGAAAAAGCAAGAACTGTTTGGCTGCTGTGAAAGATCACTGGCTGGCGTGACGTCGGTCGGAGAGAAAAACTAAACAAGGCAGCAGAGCCTTGTTTAAGTACCGAGGGGTGAACAGCAGTGGAAGGTTTTAGACGTGAAAGCTTTTGTTCCAAATCTCATAATTCACACACTAAATTCGACTAGGTTGCCCCAAAATACTGCAAGGTCGATTTCCCAGTATCCGATTTCAAGTTTACGACTAGCTAATTTTAAGCTAGCCTGCTAATGCCATTATCTGCTACTACACGCAACTCATTTTTTGGACCCACTAGACAAACTGTACCCAGTTGATCGTTTTTTTTCCTTCAGATGACAACATTCGCCCAAAGTAAACACTAAGAGCACAGGTTGCAAAGGAAATAAAAAGACGTCTGAAACATGGTGTGGAATAGAAACACCTGTGATAACAGAAGCAACAAACGGGCCTGTTATACCGTTATGGCTTCTCAGTGTGACACTGCAGAGGCCCCCCAAAGAAAATGATTCTGAAAATTCCACCCTGGGATAAAGACGTTCAGAAGTTATCGCTGACATTCAAGGGTTTTTTATTTTTTGTTTTTTGTGGGTGAGGAAAAGGTTTCTCAGTAGCGGTGGTTCAACACAAAGGACAAAGAAGGTATTTAGGACAAAAAAATTCCTCTCCCAAGAAGGACACGGACACGGTTTGTCTAAACTGTAGCGTGGAACCCTTACATTAGCTTCACATAATTTTTGAAACGCAAGTTTTCAGCTTGAAATGTCAAGCACATTTCCCTTAAATATGCAGGTATGACTTCTCCTTCAACGACCACCACTTGTACGTTATAAAGGCTGAACAGTTCACAGAAAACCTAGGAGGATCTAGAAGAGGGGAATAACTCTGCAGTGTGAGTGTATTTCTTCCTCTTTTCTTTTCTTTTTTTTTCTCAGTTCTTAGGGTCGGGTACAGGAAGCAGAACTTACGGGTCATTGGACTTTGGAATCAAAGCGCCCAATTCCTTGATTCGGTCGTTGATGTTAAACCGTCGCCTTCTCTCAACTAAAAAACAGACACAAGAGAAATAAAGTCACCGTCAGATGTTGGTTAAGTTAATGTTAAAGATGCAACTATGGCTAAGATGGCCACGTTTCTCCTGTTCACAATCCAAATATAAATCATAGAAAACTCACTTAGGTTGTGGTTATCCTTCTTCTGCCGCTCCTTTGCCATAGCTCTAACTTCTGCTGAAGACAAAATGGACGGTCAACGAAAACCAAAAAAAACAAAACAGTGGAGTGTGGGTAAAAAGCACGGCAGAAAACTAGGTACGCACCAACGGGGAAACCTTCAGGCCTTTGATAGTTCTCAAACTTGCCACAGGATCCAGACTTATCCAGCATGTGCATGATGGCCGGTGATTGTGAAACTGCACGGAAAACATGTGTTTTAGTAAAAAAAAAAAAAAAAACAACACATCAAACATGAGTAGAGTGGACACAAATAAGTTCGGAGGCATTTCAGTCCTGCACAGTCAACATCCCCATGCAGAGGGGGAGAACAGGAAGTTCACTAAAAATAAAATGGTGCAACGCTAGCGTGCACAGAGGCCTGGGGAGCTCAACTTGCAGCAGTTGGAGAGAGATTTTTGCCCCATATTGGCTTTTGTTTGGCGCTGCTCACCGGCGTATTCCCTTTTGATGTTGGGCAGGTTGGCCGGGCAGGAGTTGCTGATGGGAAGGCCTTGCTGGGACATACTCTGATTCCCATACATGTCCATGAGGTTCGCCGGCACGGGGATCTAAAAGAGACACGGCAAAGGCGGCAGTGAGAGGAAACATCATCAAGAGCTGAATCTGGCTTCTAAGAGAAGATGAGCATTCCTAGAAAAGGGGATGAAAGAGAAGCAACCCTGCAGCCAATTGGTTACCGAAGTCTAAATCTGTTGTGTGTTGAAACAACTATTTGTGGCGGGGTGGGGGTGTTGGGGAAGTGTGGGGGGGGCCATGTCACGCCTCGCCGAAGAGATTTTCTTTGGTGGCAACATCATCGTGATGAAAGGCTTTGGAGATCTTTACATTGCGTACAACATTAACAGCTACTTCCAGTGCAGAAAAAGTCAGCAAGAGTGGCCAACCACGTACCGTGTTGGCCATCTGAAGTCCTGGATCCATCATTCCGAGAATTTCATCGCTGTAACTGGACTCCAGACTGATAATGTCGTCGATGACATCGTCCATCTAATAAAAAAAAGAAAAAAAAGTGAGAGACAAGCAAGATTCGTCAGGACGTAAAGGAAAAAGGTGCGAGAGCCGTGTGCCCCGTCTCCCTTCCCCCCCCCCCAAACCCTGCTCACCTCTCTCACCTCTTTCTCGCAGTTGGCGCTCAGGGTCAGTAAGGCCATAGGGCTGTTGGGGGCGCTGTTGCCCGGCCCTGGCGGCATGCCCCCGTGGTCAGAGGTCTGGTTGGGGCAGGGCAAGCTCAATACCTGCGAGCCGAGCTTCCCCAGGTAGCGCTTGACCTGCTGCTGCTGCGAGCGCTGGATGTGGTACTTGGTTGGGTTCTCCAGGTGAGTCTGGACCTGCAGCAGCAGCGGGAGGAAGGAGAGGCAGGAGGTTGACGTTGGCTTCTGTTATTATTCTCACCTCGTTTTAGATTTTTACGCCCACAGTTAAGTTGTTCCTTTGTAAAAGCGCAGCTGTAATAGAAGCAACAGAACCTTTATTTTTTTTGCCCGCGGTGCCTTATTTTAGATTAAAAAAACCGGGCTAAATATACCTCAAAGTCTCATCTGCGCAAAAGACTCAATGTTAAAACAAACGTGGCAGCCGCATCAAAGCTTTTGTCGGAGTCCATTTCCGCCGTTGATCCCTCCGATGTCTTGAAACAACAACTCAGCATTTATAGTCCACTTATTAGAATGAAAACGCACACAAACCTTTTGTTTTCCTTTTGAAAGGCTAGTTAGGACCTCAGAGCATTAATCCCTGCATGATACTTATGATCCAGATAAGTGACTGCAGGATGAATAAACAAACTCCAGACACAAAATATGTCAGGCTGTGACATTTTAAATGAAGCGGCGCTGCTGCATTCCAGCTCCCAAATGGCGTCTATATTTAAAACTCCTTGTTTATTGCCTGAACTGCATAATGCAGTGATCCACGCACAGCAATGCAGACCCGACTCAGCAGTCAGAAAAGGGCAGCAGCTAACAGCTCAGCCCAACAATCAGTTTATGGGAAAAGACATAGTTCTACACATACCTCATACGGATGGTATCCAAGCATCTCAAGCATCATGGAGAAAAAAGTGGGCCGTTCAAGTTCGAAATAAAAAAAACAACTTACTAGTTAAAACTTCTGTTTTTAAGAAGTGCAGCCACTGCTTCCTACTTGGTTTGCACAAGGGGACTGAGGCAGGACTGAGACCTCAAGCTCATCTCTTTAAGAGGCCGGCAAAGTAATTAGTTATGCATGTTAGCCAATCTCAGTTTAGGACAATGGGCTTTTTTAAAATTTGTGTTGTTTTATGTAAAATGTGAATTTATTCCTTCATGGTGAATCACTTGACGTTAGGATATGGCACTAACAGTCAGTCCCTTTGTCTCCAGAAGGCCAGCCCTGTTACTGAAAACATGCTGGAGGCTATCTGTTGCTACATCTACTTTTTTTTTTTTTTTAACCCTGTTGTTGCCCCTTGTATTCCCACTTCAACAAAACACAAAGAATTCAGACTGTTGGATCTTTGTTTCTCCTAAATTCCCTTAATGACTCTGAATTTAATGACCAAATGGTCGAGAACGTGCACAAAGTGTCACTGAATGAAGCCCGAACGGATGATGTGGAGTTCAGTTACTTGTTTGAACGTATGTATTTTTTCTTAGGCTTAAGCTGGGTGGATTTGGGTTCATTAGCAGAGCTCAGCAGGTCAGAGGCTCTCCGTGAACTCCGTGAAAACTTCTTCTGTCTGCGCTCCACACAAGAGGGCGAAGAAAAATAACTGACTTTCGCAACGGCATTATTAAGCTTGAGAAAACAAACAAGCAATGCCAAAACGCGGAATCTATTTTTTTTTTTTTTAAATGAACCCAAACAAAACTGAGAAGCAATTTCATTGAAACAACTTTTGAATGATGCACAAGTACTGATACAGTGATTTACTGGACAACGCAGTATATCTGTAATTTTAGCCGCAAACAAATAAAAATGTACTTAGTTGACTGAATGAAAGTGTGAAAAATAAGATTAAGTAACAACAAATAATGCTATGATAATAATAACCCTAATAATAATGATAATAATAATAATAATAATAATAATAATAATAATAATAATAATAATAATAATAATAATGAAGAACTAATACATTTAAAAGTAAACCTTGAGTTACAAAAAAACCCCATCCAAAGACACATACAGCCGAAGCTGACCAACCACAGCATGTACAGTGCAGTATGATTTCTTGGAAATGACAGATTACCAGAAAAGGCTCATCATCATCATCATCATCATCATCATCATCATCATCATCCTTTTCCTCCTCCTCATCATCATGATCATGATCATCATCATGATTATCATCATCATCATCATGATTATCATCATCATCATCATCACCATCAATGGGGCAACATAGGCGTAATTTAAGGACTTATACAGGTGGACCGACAATGAAGTTGAAGCAACGTCTGAGTGTTGAGAGTACATTGGAATATAAGGTAGAAAAGAATATATATATATATATATTTGAATTTTCATTCAAATCAGTTTGAATGAAAATTGCATTTAAAAAAAAAAGTCTCAGTCAAACGCTGCAGGTAGCAGGAAGAAGATGCTCTAATTGGTCACATGACCCCCACCACCCCCACTTTTTTTTTTGTTTTATCTCTTTACACCTTATTCCCTGTAAATCTTAAAAAAAATAAGAAAAAAAAAAAAACTTCAGTGTGCATTCACAACATGCAAACTGTGGCCCTGTGGTGGTCGAATGGCTCCCTCTCTGACTGGGAGGAGAGTCTTCAGTGGGATTCTTTTTTCCCCATCCTCATCTACAAGGCCATTGTTCTGGCAGCGACGCTCATGTGAGATCCCAATTAACTTGCATCCCCCACAGGTGTGACTGTGATTAGCTGCAGCTGTAAATCTTTGTGACGAGGTCGTAAAAGTGCCACCCACCGCAGACGGGGACGTGGTTACAGAAGGTTACAGAAGGTTGATGATCTATTGGTCTGGGTTCGGGTCAAAGGTGAGGAAAGGACGGCTCGAGTTTTTATCATTCAACAAGTCTTTTCGCTTTTGCTGCGGCAATTCGCTGCAGGTTTATTTAATTGGGGTACATCATGACACCTTAATGCTCAAGTCTTTTTTTATTCCCCCAAATATTCATGCTTGCCCCTGGCATGCAGGTATTACTTAACAGCGCAACACAATTAAGCGCTTCATAAATGGTGGACCACAGTGACGCCGAAAATAAGCTGTAGACGTCAGCAAACTAACCAGAAATGGTGAATGAGGAATCGGCTTGAGCCGTAATAGGAAATGCAATTATTCGCAGACTTGGCCATGATCGATTGGTAAGAAATACTAGTTACCAGTTCCAGTAATGAGCGGGACTCTGGCTCCTGAGGATTTTTTTCAATCTCAATTTTTGATCGTTTTTTTGGTTACAGATTGATTGTACGTAACAATTAAATCCTAACTTATTTTTATTTAAAATCCATAAAGTCTCTATTTTGTACTTCTTACCATTTGTGCACTTATTCGTCAAGGAATCCGGATTCAGCAATAGCTTTTGTACCTGCCTACTTTTTATTCTTTGTTCCTTGAGTCCTGCATGTTTAGTTAGATCTTTAGTAATTCATTTGATGTTGCATAAATATTTAAATTAAATTCCCAAAACTTTGTTTGTCCCCAAGGGTCAATTAAAAGTCACACGGCGTAGTTTCAACTTGTAATGGGAACAGAAGAAAGTGGGCGAGTTGAACAGCTGTGCATTTAGAGCATTAATGCAACAAGGTAAAGGCAAAGTAAAAGGTGTACTATAAAAAAAAAAAAAAAAAAAAGTGAGTCATGGGTGTATGACAATAAATTATGCATCATATAATAAACAGTATAACATAGCACAGGAATCATTTTGGTTTCAAAGGTGTGCGAAATGAGTCCACACTGAAAAATGCACCATTACTGGGCCTAAGTGGTGTAATGGCATTTCTGTTAGCGAGCTAACAATCTCCTAGCTACACTGGCTCCCTCCTGGCTCATTTTAATCAGGCATGAACGCTGTTGTTATCAATTGTCAAATTCGCTGTCTTCTTTGCCATTCGCTGTTCAAAAAAGACAAAGATGCCAATGAAGAAAAAAGCATTGTCACATCGGTGCAAAGTTAAAGAATGCGATTTGAGACAACTACATCCAGATTAGGGCTCCACAGAATAGAGCACTGCAGGGAAGTGTACTAACAGAACCATGCGATTTGCTTTGAATTCATCACATGATCTCCTGGGGGTCCCGGAGCCCAAGGTGGCAACCCTGCCGTGAGTGTTCAGGCACAGCAAGATGTTTGTTCGACACTGACACAAAGGGCCACTACTGACTCTGACATCTCTCTCTGTCTGTCTGTCTGTGCTGTGTCTTTTAAATTCACACAGCCACACAACTGACAGCTGTCATTGTCCCAAAATAGAAACAAAGACGGTGCACAGAGGACGGCGCTCTGACGGCGGCCTCCTTCTTGCTCTCTGTGGGGTTATAATACAATCATTAACGCCATTATGTGGAGACCACAAAGTATAGAGGTGCTGAATATATATTTCAACACCTTGCTATGGAAAGTGCAAGAAATGCCACTCTGTTCTCTTATTCAACAGCGATATTCAATGCACTCAACACGCTGGACAGTGAGCTAATATACGGTTGTTGCTGTCACCACAGAAATATAGAGATTTTGCTGGTTTGCTGTGAGATGAAATTAACATCTCACAGATTTTAACATTTCCCTGCATGTGTTCCAAACTTTTGGCTCCTGCCTAATTAATTTTCTCTTTCTCACAACAACAGAGCCAACTAAACAACCTCCTTATTCTTAGGTGCTGCACATTGTTGGATGCTGCATTGTCTTGCCATGTTGAGTTCTCATTATTACATTATATTACATTTCCCAAACAAACAGAGTCAGTGGTGTTTTGTCAAGATATCGAACACGTCAATTGATTCAAAACATGTAAAAATGCGTCAGTCATAGAAAAATGTGCATCAGCTGAACATGTATATCTTTTAGTGTTGTTCTTTTCTTTTGAAGTACTTTTTCTTTAAAAAAAAAAAAAAATCATCATCCCACATGATTAAGATGATCTCACTGAGTTTACTACATGACCCCCCCCCCCCCCCCGGGAGCCGCAGAATAATGTGCCTGCCAACACATACGGCAGGTTGGTTTCGATAAACGTGTCTGAGTGAGAAAAATTCATTCGCAGTGGATGCATAGGAAGAAACCGCTCCAGCATCCTCACATAGCAAACCCACACTGGTTCTACAGCAGTGTGGAATTTAAAAGAGCTCAAGTCGTGCTCTGATCCACGTCCTTCAGTTTTCATAAAAGCTCACAGGCAGAGAAATTGATTTGTCAGTAATCTGAGCGCCGGTGGCGTTTGACCTTTATTTTACCCAACGCCAGTTAAAGATATCTCTTTTCTTTCTTTATTTAAAGTACATGTTGGGGAGATGTGACATCAACAGCGAACTCACAGCATCAGCGACCGCAGCGAACAAGACGGCTCGTTGTTCGCAGCTCATCTTTTGGCCATCAGCAGCCCAGAGGGTCTCGGCAACATAACCTCCCAACAGCCCCGGCATGCTCGGCAGACGGACGCACAAAGCGTCCCGCTGTGCTGACAAAAAGCACACTGCTGCGTGTTTTTCTGACTTCCATGCTCCGGGCATTCCGTGATGCCTCTTCCAGGATACATTAACAACGAGTGGCTTCGTTTTGCCACGCGGGGCGAGAAGAATGGGCCACTGTGTCTCGCCGCTAAGCTGCTAACGTGCGGCGCGGCACTCGCAGACAACAACTGCGACTGAGGGAACAACCTGGCCGACACGCACGCGTGGGTCCGGTTGAAACTGAAGATAAGTGGGTGTGGATTTCAATTATCTGTAATTGATGCAATCAATAGGAAGTTGTGCTACCGGGGGGACGGCGGTAGAATTAACAAGCGGTTTAGTCAATGAGCCTCTTTAATGAATAAATGCACTCTCGATTATCGTACCGTTATTTGGAATGTTTATGCGTCGACCTAAAGTTTGACTGGTGGGGCCACAATGGGTTCTAAAATTTGACCGAGGGGGGCGGAGCAGGAGCAGATGGATGGAGTGTTTTGGTGACCCACCTCATATGAGGAAAAAATATATCATGGGAAATATAGTAAATCAACAAGCGTCTTTGAAGCCCCACGGAATTTAGCTCTTTATTGAAATGACTCTTAAAACACTGAAAAAATTAATGAAATACAGCTATTTTAATTCTTACTTACTATTAATATAATTTCTTCAAGTTCGGCAGGCCGGATAAAAAAGCTTAACGGGCTGCATATGGCCCCCGGGCCGTAGTTTGCCCATGCCTGACCTAAAGTCTTGCTGAATTTACATGCAAATCAGCCAAAACGTGCGATATGAAGGTGCCATCTTCAACGGCATTGTGGTGCGTTAACAGTCACAGCGCGCACTGGTTGCACAACACAAGTGAAACGTATGTTTTGTGCCGAGAGGGCTTGAAGTGAACTTTGTTCTTTTCACTTGCACCGTTAACACTTTGGGAGAAAAGAAAAGTGGAGAAATCATTTTTTAACCCTTTTAGGATGTTATCCTCCAGAAATATCAAAGCTGCGATTTTTTCCCCCCCGTCTTCTCCTTTCTCTTAAATATGCCGTGGAATGAAAGCAGCGAGGGCTAATTACGAGCATTCTTCACTGAATTAGCGTTCAGTGTGTGGTAAGGCTGTGCTCGCCTTTGTCTTGATCCCCCAAACTGATCCCGTACTTATTCCCCGGGAGGTCAGAGGTCACTTGGTTAATTAAGGGCCCAATCAGTCTTTAGATAAACTCATCTGAGCTTAATGTTTGCACTTTTTGAGGTCCTGCAGCTGTGCCTGGTACCCCTGAGCTGTGTGTGGACTCTGCTAATCTACCCACAGACAGGGGAGCAGGTTAACCCAGCTCAACAGCGCCAAGCTGGAACGGCCTTTTCATTTCAGGACTTCAGTCAATGAAGAATGTCTGTAAGCTCTCGCCAAAGCGGAGAAATTACTCCAACTTAATGTATTGTACACAAGGCCAAGGTTTGGGTTGGGTGGGTGGGTGGGCGAGGGGGTCGTCCTAAACCTCTCAAAGAGCTGCAGATTATTGGGAGTAAGCAATGTTTACGTGGAGGACAATGTTTCCAATGGATGGATGTAGCGTGTGTTTGTCCTTCGCCACTGGCCCATGCCACACACATCCACTTGGTGATGAAAGTGCAGCTGGCCAAGTAACCATGAAATCCCTGAGAGTGCTGTTGATGTGTTGCGGATGAAACAAGTTCAACAAAGATTACTCAGTTCTTTATACTGGTGCTACTGTGCACTTCATTAACACAAACCCTTGAAGTAAAACTTGTCTTTCTCGTTCCTGATGGCCGTTGCTAAGCTGCAAACTGTCTCCTCAGAGTACAAACATGCTAGATAATTCTTCTAGAAACCGCTAAGGGGATCAGCAAAAAGTTTCAAGCCAAACCAAGGAGGGGATGAATCGATTTAAAAATGCAACGCACAAAAAAATGTGCATACACTGAGATGTGGCTGTAAACGATGAGTTCAGTTTTTTTTCAAATGCTACAAACTTCAGAAAATCAAATGAACTGATTTAAAGAAGTTTCTATGTATGGCAAAAAAAAATAATCTGTCTTGTCTTGTCTTGAAAGAAAGAAGCACAAACACACAAATTGGGCACTTTGAAAACCAAAGCAGTGAAAACTGAGACATAACTATGAACCATTACATCAAATTGTACATCATAGTTTTCATCCCAGCTTGACTGCAACAGGAGCCCTCACCAATTAAGGCTGGTTTCTTTCCCACTTTCCTTATATCAAGAGAAAGGACACAACAACACACCGACACAACAACACACCAGCTCTGACTGCTTTCTTATTCTTTTTGATGTTTGCTGTTACTTCAGCAACCCTCAAGGCAAATCTCCCCAGATAAAAATCTCATGAAAAATGGAAAAAGTTCACAGAAAGTTCACACAGTTTAGCTTAAAACCCCCAATTCCAATTTTAAACCTTTAAAGGAATCAAGCTTCGCAACACTGAACAAAAAACATCTAGCAATATTTGCTATAAAAACTTTTTAAGCCTACGACTGTGAGTAGAACGAAGCATTTCTAGGAAAAGAAATCCTATAACCATACAAACACAAAACTATAATTGAAGATAGTTACTACGAGGCCGTAAATATCTTAAATTGGAGGCTGTTTTTGTGCTTTGCTAATGATTAATTAATGAAGGAAATTGTTCCCAAAATAAGAGAAACAAATGTCACCAAAACAAACGCGCCGCCGCGCGGAATACGATCGGGACGAAAACTCTTGCGAAACGAAGAAGAAACGAAGAAACGAGCGTGAAAAAGAGAGAAAACACTCACCAAAATGTGCCTTGTTAAAACGCGCCCTCCAGCAAGACGCTCTCTCTTCTCGTACAGAAAAACCTTAGCAGGATCCTGTCCCTTTGACTGCCACGGAATCTGAGCTACGAAAAGATGTGAATCTGGCCGAGCAAATAGGATTAAAGATGGCTAAATCCAAATGGCTGGAAGCACAGCGTGCATTCAGAAGGAATTCTCTCAGGAAAGATAATCCCCATGTACGCATTTTAACACACTTCACTCACTCTCGTGTTTTTTAAACTCACGGCCGTAGTAAAACCACTGCTGACTGACTATCCACCTCCACCCCCAACCCCCAACCCCCACCCCCACCCCACACACACACACACACACACACACACACACACACACACACACACACACACACACGCAGGGATCAGTCAATATACTATAAATACAGAGGTGCCCCGGGTTGTTCAGACTGCAACAGTGACACATCCATCTTCTTATTCCAGAGGTGGAAACTTTGCCCTCACAACACACACACATACACACACTGTGATAACTGTGACTCATCACACACTTGGACTCCGAGTCCCTTCCCTTCCGCCACAAACCTCCAACCCTGGGCCCTCTCTCTTACCTTGAGCACCTCCATTGGCACTTGTGAGGCGTGTGGCAAACTGGCCGGGACGCTGACATTGATGGCGGGGGTCTGCGGCGCAGCCGTCTGCGGGTACTGGGCGGCCTGTTGCCTCTGCTGCTCCCGGCGCTCCTGCTCCTGGAGCTGCTCCCGCATCAGCTGTTGGCGCAGCAGGATGCGTGATGTCATGGCAGAGGAGCCCAGCGGGGGTTTGGAGGTGCAGCGCTGGTCCGACGGGCTGTAGGGGTGGGGATGGGGGGTGGGGGCATGCCCAGATGAGTGAGCAGGAGACAGCGGGGATGCGACGGCGAGACAGATGCAGGTGAAGAGAGGCGAAAGGAGAAGAAAGTGATAACGGGGGAGACGGGAGAGGGTAGAGACGGGTCAGGAGAAGAGGAGGAGGTCAAGCAAAAGAGATGGCGAGGGGAGAGATTAGCGGGCAGGGCAGGGCAGGGCAGGGCAGGGCAGACAGAATGAATCAAGGGTTAACACGAGGTCGACCGATCTGAGAGATCTTTGCTTTAAAGTCTTTAAAGTGGAAATAAACTTTTCTCTACCCTGGTGTACTCAGCTGGTAGCGGTGTTGGGACGCGCGCAGCTAAAGACACTCTTCAACGAGACAGAAAGTTGCTTCTCAGTACATGAATGGATAGGTGGATGGATGGATGGATGGATGGATGGATGTATAGATGGATGGGTGGGTGGGTGGATGGATGAATGGGTGGATGGATGGATGAATGGATGGATGGGTGGGTGGGTGGATGGATGAGTGGATGGATGGATGAGTGGATGGGTGGATGGATGGATGGATAGGTGGATGGATGGATGGATAGGTGGATAGGTGGATGGATGAGTGGATGGATGGATGGATGGATGGATGGATAGGTGGATGGATGAGTGAATGGATGGATGGATGGATGGATGGATGGATGAATGGATGGATGGATGGGTGGGTGGATGGATGGATGAATGGATGGATGGATGGATGGATGGGTGGGTGGATGGATGAGTGAATGGATGGATGGATGGATGGATGGATGAGTGAATGGATGGATGGATGGATGGATGGATGGATGGATGAATGGATGGATGGATGGGTGAGTGGATGGATAGATGGGTGGATGGATGGATGGATGGAAGAGACACCGCAGAGCAGTAGCAGGTCCTGTTACTTACCTGATGGAATTAAAAGGAAACATGTTTTAACACGGCTGCAGACCTTCACACAACAAGAGAGCCCTTTATTTGTCTTTTCCTTTTCGTTCTGTTCCTCATTGCTTCTGCATTATATGGCCTACATTATTACAACATGAAGCTACCGGCCTATCCTCGCATGCACAGGTGTTTTTAAAAGCACAATTTTTTATCATCAACCAGATGTCAAAGACGAGGACACCTTGGCCAAGAAGGACTGTGAAGAAAAGCAGGAATGGCTCATTACCAGGAACTCCTCAGCTTCTTATGAAACCACAATTGTTGCGCAATGGCGCAAAATGATGCATACGTTGCCTGTTTTCCGTGACAGGTGAGCTATTGTGTCTGCACTTCATTTTTTATTTTTTCAACTGAAGCTAAATTGACAACATGGCCACGGCCACAACCCAATGGGTTTTTATATAACTTGCAATATGTTTTCTTACCATTAAATGCGACAACATTTTACACGCTGTGCCTTTTTTGAAAAAAAAAACCTGACAGTTTAGTTAAAAGTTAAGTCAAAGCCTTTTAATATTCTTCTCCACTTTAAAAATAACACAAGCGAATTACACTTGAGACTTGAGAAAAGGCTGAAGTGTCTGACGACGATGACGACGAGAGCGCAAAATCTTCAGCTGCGGCCCCGAAAGCCTTTTTTTTTCTTCCTTGAACATTTACAGAGAATGAACCACAACAAAGAGGAACCGATTTCACAAACGGTTGCGTCAATGTTCCCTCTGTCTTGACTGTAGACGGCGGCTCCCCAGACCGCTGCCTGCCTAAAATAGAGAAACTCTGCTGAAGCAGAAGTTGTCGGCGTGGAGCCTTCATCGAGTGAGTGATCCTTCTGACAAAACTCGGTAAAATGTCTGGCCAATCCAGCTGTGCAGTAATCGCACTAATTAGCCGGTCGAGTCAAACACGGCTTCAGTCGACGGAGTATTCGGTGGGTGTTGAGCCCCTCGACATACCATAATTCTCCCCCCGACCACTGCGCATAATCTCGTTGTCCGACACCCCACCCACTGAACCCAGCACAAGAGAGAAATGTGCTACAAAAAGAAAACATTCCCCTTATAATACTGCGTTTTACGTAATATGCTAGAATTGGACTGGTTTCAGATATTGGATATATTCAAAATATAATTTTGTTTTTGTTTTTGCAATTTTTGGCCACTCTTACTTTTCCCCATCAACCCAGCTCTTATCAAGATGACTGTCTCTTTTAACTGTTTTCTTGTGAACTTTCTAATGTAAAGCACTGAGTGTCCCCGTCTGGCGCCACTAATACAATCAGGATCTCTTTCATCCCTTGGCCATTAGACTGTACAGCATATCAATCAATATATCAATGTATCTATCTGTCTATAATGACTTGGAAATAAGATTTGTTACCCAGCCGGAACAAAGGCTGAAGCTAATTCTCAGAGCTGCAGCACACAGGGTCTCCAAACCCGACAGCTTTTTTTATTTTTTTCATCCAGTTCCTTCCTTTGTACTTCAACCCACTACAATGAATCAGGTTTAAAGTTCATATAATTCCTCTGTCTGTGTGACTTTGGGCGATTGTGTTTCCTTTCATCCTGTAAGTTTCAAACAAAAGTCACTGGATCTAATTATTTAACAGTTTCCCCCCCACCCCCTTTTTTTCTTTTTTACTCAAGTGCAAGAACCGATTCCTTTGATTCTTTCCCTCCACTTTCTTTAATCTGCTTCCTTGTTTGAGTGAATTCAACACAAAAGAGGATTCTTCGGGCTAATCCTTTTGTTTCCAGTGAGAATAAATGCAAAGGTTTATTTAAATTTAAAACAAAAAAACTAAAACAAAAAAAAAATAATCTGCACTGATGCTACCTGGCGTAGCGCTCATTGCCTGAAATCCTCTGGAACGGTGCCTTTGTAACTTTACAGTGTTGTCTGCACGCACACAAGGAAACACCACTCTGTACTTTCCTTCTATATTTCTCTGATTTTTTTTTATCAGAAATATATCATGATGTTTAATTATGTAGGTTTTTTTGCTGCTTAACGCTAACATTAGCACTAATACAGAAGCATATTCAATGTGATTGTTAATAACAAAATGTTTTTTTGTTACTAAAGCTCCACATCGACAGTCAGCTGCAGATGCATGATTCTTGTGATTTATCAATGACAAAAATTGTCACCGCAAAATTTTACTTCAACTATTTTGATGTTGATTACTCTGTATAATTGAGACAAATTCATGTTTACTTTCTGTCTGCCTCCAGCATTTGTTTTAATTGATGATCACTGCGGATGACTTTCAGAACTATTCATAGTGACATATAATAAACTAACAGCTGCCAGAAATTTTGCCATGATAGTGAATGACATAATCAATGTAAGATGTAATTGACATAAAATGAAATAAACACATACAATTGGACATTTTAAGATATCTTCTCTAGAAACAATTAACAGTTGTGTTTTTATCCATTAATAACAAGTATTTGTTCATTAATATTTGCAGGTCCAGAGTGGGTAAGTTTGTAACGAGATATATGGTAATACTATTTGCCAGTTTCTATCAATGTATTAAAAAAAAATATGCAAGATTAAGTGGGTCAACCATGAGAAAGACAGAACGTGCAACATTTCCTTTCTCACCACTAGGTGCTAACAAGTCGCACACACTGGGCCTTTAACAGTCGACTGGCTTTTTTGCCAATCGCACACACAGAAAATCTCTTATTAGCCACGTTTAAAAAAAAAAAAAAACTCGTGCATGTACGCATGTGCACACCTCCTCTCATGTTTGTGTGTATCAGAAAGAAGAGAGGGGGGAGTAAAACAATGGCTGCATAGAGCTGAAAAGCTCCACCCACCCAACTCATGATCTCTCTGATTCTGCTCAATACTCTACTCCATCGCACTCCACTGTATCTGCTCCAGTAAGGAGGTGACTCTGATGCAGGATTTTAATGACAAATCGAGTCGCTGTGCATCCAGACAGAGCAGCGTGGGCAGCGACGTTCAGAGAGGAGGCTTGAGCAGAATTGCAACACGGAGCTAATTATGGGTAAATAACAAGCAGAGAGAGAGAGAGAGAGAGAGAGAGAGAGAGAGAGAGAGAGAGAGAGAGAGAGAGAGCACGCCGCACACACAGAGCCTTGCAGCCGCCACGTGCAAACAGCTCTGCCTAATGGACAATAACGGTACAACATCTCCTCCCAGAAGTTTTTCCACAGTCACAAAGAAGTGCAGGAATAAAGCGTGAGAAAAACCCTCAGACCAGCCAACAACTCGTTATTCTAATCATTTAAATCCCAAACTGGCTTGACTGCTTTAAACCTCCAACTAGAAGCTAAACACACCTCCTGAACATGAATATGTTTACACTGCCCTTCATGTTACACGCACACAAATGTCAAAGAAAAATCACGCCTGAATTCATGCCGACTATGTTGCAGATGCGGCCATACTCACACTGGGTCAAACGAACAGGGCCTGTACACTTGCACTCGCGCCGCCTCCATGTTTGTTTGTTTTGTTTTTTCCTCAAGGTGCACCGCCCGCCCTTGGACAGCTATGAAAGTCATGCCGGCGGTGCTGCAGCAGAGCTGAAAGTGTGTCACAGGGGGGAGGCTCCGGTTGCCGGCCTGAAATCTCCAATCGCCACGCAGAGTCCAAGACAGGAGGGACCAGCCCAAGAACAGCGGCGCGCAGGAGAGGGCGAGTGCTGCCTGCTGGAAACACACCGTCCATCAACATGCTGCCTGGACAGATATGGTTTCACTCAGGGATGTGTGTCACTGTTGCGCAGTCGACAAGGACTAGGCTGGGAACGGCACGACTCCTGATTCACCTTTTGCGGAAATGCTGATTTTACCTGTTAAAGTGTCACTCGCACCCTTTTCTGCGACAGAGGGAACTGACTTATTCTCAACCTTTTGACACACACACTAGTTCTAAAGCTTCTAATATGGATTTTTATTATAGTGCAGTGAAGAGGAGCTATAGTTGGTTATGATATGAAATGAAACAAGTAAGGAAAAGTAAAATAAAAATAAAACAAGCAACAATTATGGTGCTAATGTCTGAAATCTCACCTCGCAAGACAGCTTGATTCATCTCAGTGTCCAAAGTGTCAAACGTATTTCTAGGAAGCCAGAATCTAGCAGCGGGACCAATACAAAACATTTCAGAGAAGTAGGAGGTACTTTTGGCCAAGGTTGAGTTGTCATAAAAACAGTGCTATCAGCTTGCCCAACTTGGCGTCAAATCCGATTGGTCTGAAAATGAATATGGTCTGGAAAGAAGGAATAATCCAACCAAGGATGGAAACATCTGTCCAGGTTATGTCAGGTCATGCTCTGTGAGTAAACAGGATTGCAGTTCAGCGTAAGACATTCAGAGCGAGACAAATCACTTGGACAAGTATATTATTCACACCATAAAGCGAGTGAGCAGGTGATGTCAAAGAATTGTTGAGGGAACTCTGATAATCCCCTGGAAGAAAACGGTGTTTCCTGTGAGTAACGCAACATTAGGCACACGATTTTCACCGCTTTAGTATCAAACGGAATGTTCAAAGGCATCAAATCATACCGTATCCCATCATGCGTGACTCACTTCACAATGTTTTCTGACCGTAATATTTGTCTCTATCACTGAACGGGTGCATCCTTTACATTCCTTCGATTGAAAAACCTCAGAAAAATGTGCGCTGAAACCAATGTGTTGTCAAAGGTCACGCAAACCTTTTTTTTTAGCAAAAACAACTCCAGGCAGGTGTTCATCAATATTCATATCTTCCACGTCACAGAAGTCATGCACAGACAAACAAGAGATGACAAAATATATCACAGCACAATGGCATTTTTAGCCCAAATATGTGCAAGGTACCACACAGCACCAGTTTTAAGAGCATTTTTGCACGAGGCTGCAAACAGAGGGCTACAAACTGGGTTCAAATTAACTTCCCAACTAAAAGACACCCACCAAATGTAATTCAGCCCTTATTAAACCTCCCCCTCCTGCCCTCCAGGGGGCGCTCTTTCCTCTCTTAGCTCTGTATTTTTTTTTTTAGAAAGCATTCATGAGGACTAATTTATGGAAGTACCGGAGCTGCTGGAGGACAAAGCGGCACAAAGTCACGGCAGGGTCGGCCGAAAATGGCAGCCAAGAAACAGCTGCATGACAACCCAGTCCAGCAACAAGCTGTTTGTCCTCTGCACTACAACAACTGTACTCTGTACTACAACAACCTCTCAGCTGGCCCACAGCTCAGCGACTGTGACCCGGCGTGACAGGACATCGATCCACCCGGACTCCCCTGCTGATCACAACACCTCGCGTGTACTGCAGATGGCGTTATCCACATGGGGCTGTTACTGGCAGGCGATAATAAGAAGCATCTGCGGAGTTGCAGGTGTTGAGTAGAGAGCATCAATTACACTCGGGGGGGGGGGCTAAAATGTAAAGATTTAAATAGGAAGGAGGAGGCACGCAACAATATCTGTGAGATTTGTGAAAAACAGATGAATAAAAGCCATTAAACGATTATTCTACAAAGATATGAGCCTAACAGGCGAACCAGGCCAAAGTCGACTGTTGGCCATTAAACTTCTTTTTTGCACATTTATTTTGTGGAGCAATGAATGGTGATGGTGGCGTGTTTTTGACTATACATATATATATATATATATATATATATATATATATATATATATATATATATATATATATATTATTTTTTTAATTGTGGCACAAACAAAAAGGCATACTTTTTAATTAGTTGTAATAACTATCTAGCTTCACTGACATATTGTGTATACATTGCTTTCTTACAATTGATTTCATCAAAATTCCCTTCAATTGTTTTCATATTGGTTGAAAACAATAATTCTCTTAAAGGCAAGGAAAGTTTTTAAACATCTCCGTTGCTTCCAGGAATGGTAGAAACTGATTTCAAAACTAACCAACTTCTGCAAAACTCCTCAGGAAAACAAAACAACAACATTTGGGCCTAGAACCCACCAACACTTCCTGATGATGCTCATTATGAAACTGTCTGTCTCACACACAGTCACCTCTTAAAAAGAAAACATGTGCCTGCCAGAAATAATGCAACTTCTAAATCCCTCATCACCCTAAAATAAAAACAGTGCCGCCAGTAACGTCTGCAGCATCCAGAGAGCTGATTAAACTCAACACAGAAATCTGTGTAGCTACAGTTGGGTTAACTCAACCAAGCGAGAAACAAGAATTCACTTCTAAAGGTAAATATAAAGCAGCTTTGCTGTCATTATACATTTTGTACAATGAAACTGTGAGATCATTGTAATTCAAAAGCCAAGTTACCAGAACACTGAGCCATCCAAGGACAAACAGGTGAAATTGTAAACTCATTCTGAGGAGCAGTCAAAGCGATTACGTGTCCGTAAAAGGCAGGAATACCGCAGTTAGGGGCGTGTATGAACCGCCGTATGTTATGTGATGTTGTAGTACCTACTATTGACCAACAGATGTCGACAAAGTTGAAGATCTGCAAAATTTAAACTGAAACGTAAAAAAAAAAAAAAAAAAAAGTAACGCCTCCGGATTCCATAGTTTCCTACATAGCAATGAAACGGAAAGACACAAAACTATTTAAATTATTAAATACAGCAAAAAACAATCATGAGTCCAAGTCCAGACTAATGAAGCACCACAACATCTGTCTGTGTCATTTAGCTCTCTAGCCAGTCCGGCTTCAGTCTGCCTGGCACGACACACACACACACACACACACACACACACACACACACACACACACACACACACACACACACACACACACACACACACACACACAAAATTTATGATTAATGAGCTCATTGGAGACTATTTTATTTTAGGATAAAGACGTATATCACCCACTCTAAAGGGTTCAAATATCATTTGAAGTTGTCTTCACATGCTGTTGTAAAAAGTCTCCCATTCAATGGTATTGGTACTGTTATTTTCACAAGTTCAAGTTTATTCTTCTATTTATCAAAATTGGTTTAAAGGACAGAAACTAACTAAAATGTGTTTCAATATATAACACTGTCTAACATTCTGCAATGTGTTTGAGGAAAAAAAAAAAAAAGAGTGTCCCAGTCCAGTAAAAAGTAAATAATAGCTATTTAACCCCCAGCGCTCCCTGAACATTAAATGTCCTTTTTTGCAGTAAAAGGAAGAAAGCAAAGAGGCGTTTTCAATATCTTAATCAGTAGCTGTTCAAATATTGCCAAAAGTCTTTCAAGGTAAACTTTGCACTTGGATGAAAAGAAAATGTTTGTTGAGAAAAAACAAATTATGTTGGCTAGAGTGAAATATCTTGTAATACAGACAAGAAAAAGTCTATAGCCAGATCTATGCCAGAAATCATCAAAATATTAATGTCAAGGTTTCGTAAAGATGCACTTTCATAATTAGAACGCAATATTCTCGGTTGCTTAAATATCCTGCTTTTCTCAAGTGACGCCTGCAAAAAAAAATATAACAAATTCTCCTCTCAGCTGCAGACATAACACATCCTCTGCTAAATTTATACCGCTTATTTACACTGCATAGATGACTTGTCTCACCGCTTGTCTCACATTTATATTTGGCACAGAGTCTGGCGCTTCGTCTGCAGCCGTCAGAACGCCGTCAAACTAATACAGAGGCAGCGAAGACAAAGGGACGACGAGAGAGGAGGATTTTACCCGCAAAAGCTTAAGTGAGACCTGAGTGAGTCCCATTTTAGATCTTAAATTTAGCCACAGTGAACGGCGGCACGGCCGCGGAAGGCGCCCAAACATCATTCGGACTAATTTTATCCATTTTTGCGCAACAACTTCTTACAGCAGCGTCAGCGTGATTGCTCACTTGCTGGGTCATCCTCATGTGACGGCATGAGGAAGTGGGATGCGTTCAATCAAAACAACTTCTCGAGAAAGCGGCGCTACTTTTTCCAGGGTGAATTAGCAAAACAAGCACAGATTTTCAGCGCCGGAGTTGCGGCCACGTCGAGGTTCGGCCTTGAAAACGGGTCTCCCAGAAACCAGCACAACAGACTCAGCCCGTGTACGTGTAACAGTATAATGACATTACACTAATGAAGAAATTTGTTTAAAAAAATGCCAGACTGGGTCGACGGGCTGGGCCTTACAAGACGGCAGCTCCTTTATCTCGCTGAACATTTGGGGGTTTGGGATTCACAGAAAAACAAATAAGCAGCATCTGAGAGAAAATGTCAAGAGCCGCCGGGGAAAAAGAGGGAGAATAGACGCAGCCCAAAATGTCTGCAAAAAGAGCTCTGTGCGAACACAGTGCCGTAGTGTCCTCCACTCAACTCCCCCTGACAATGAAGCCATGTATTACTACCACTAAACTGCGTGACTGCAACGTGTGGACAGGAAACACACATATTTATTCATGCGGCCACGCTCTGCAACACACATACAACATATTGTTTTAACACCGCCGTCGTCATCACTAGCACAGGGGCTAAGCCGAGGTTTTCACAGCTTCCCACTTTTTCTTTCAACAGATTCATCATCTACTTTACGCTATTTTTTATTTTCATCAACCCTGTGAAACGACAGCCCACTGCGTCATTTTGTAGAAACAGTGAGAAAGCTTTTCTCTACTTCCAATAGAAAAAGGTTAAGGTCTATCTATCGTATCTAACCCAGAGATTTGAGGCAGGAAATATATTTAACAATTCAAACAACATGGCTCATCTTGTTTACTTTGAGCAGGCAGGGAAAGTTTTGTTTCCACCTCTCCCACAGCAAAATAATTTGCCTGACTTTTCTATCTACATTCTAGCCTCACACACTTGGCTGTAAAAGCTGAAAAGAAAGGTTTTGTTATCAGCTAGAGCTATTTGTTATAACAAGCGGGAAATATTGCAAATGATGGAAAGCCCACTTATCGACATCTTCATCCACATCGAGACAACGGTTACAGAGTGACAGCTTTTATGAAGAGATTTTAAAAAAATAAATAAATGGATATCTGTTGTCGCTACGCTGTCCCAGAAGACCTTCATTTTCCTTCGTTCTATCTCCCCTATGCTCAGCTAATAATGTCTTGGCTGCAAGTTGTATGAGGTTGGTGGCACCGAACACTTGGCCGAACTCTCTGCAGAAAAACAAAAATGCACATATCTTCCAAAAGGTCACGCTGCTATCAATTTGCCCATGCACACGTAGTCTGCATCAAGGGGAAATGACACAGAACTCTGACACTGACAACAGTGTTTCCAGTAAAATTAAAGGTGAGAAAGTTCGCATCAAAACCATAATGACCTAACTCAACTTTAGTCGCAGTCGTTAACTGCACTTGTGTTTATGTCCTGAAACACAGTAGGGTTATTAAGTCTCCCAACCAGCAGTTGACAGGAAGATAATTGTTCTGAAAATATTTTAAGCATTTTTTTTTTTTTTTTACTGCAACACTCACATCACATAGATGAGTTGTGGGGATTTGACCACATCTAGATGTAATATCCTGCACTAGTTAAAATAAATATTGTGTATCCTGGTGATAATAATATGCACTGGGTCATGCACTGCACGCACACTGCCTCACAAACCGACCATAACATTCTCCCTGGGAGCATTTAAGGTGTATCCACGAAGACTAAAAGTCGAGTCATCAGCTGTGTGAAGCTCATTTGCCAACCACACAAGCGAGCTGCATCTTCCTCGACTGATCTGTCTGCTCCTCCGAGAGCTAATATTTGAAGTTGATGTTGACAAGACAACACCCAAATGTTGCATAACTTCACGTCCAACAGGATAACAACAAGGAATGGGAGACAACTTGTGAGCGCGGTCAACGGGAGGGATGTTGGGATGACACAGGCGGCGGAGACGCTCCGGACAACTCTCATAAAAGTCAGCAACCCCCAATTATCACCTCAACACCAAACGCGCCGCAGCTCGGAAAAATAACTGTCCTCCTCAGCCTCGCAACTGACCTGTTTTTCAGAGGTTGACTCTTCAGCTCGTAGTAGGTTTTGGGCTCCTCTTGAAAGTCCTCTTCGACCTCGAAGTCGGGAACTATTCCCGATTCGGACTGCATTCTTGCAGAGGTCAACTTTAGGAGCCGTTAAAGCCCCTAAAAAAAACGGCGCACAGTCGGTGTGTGTGTGTGTGTGTGCGCCGCCGTACTTGCTCAGTACCGACCGCTGTCACCGTGAGCTGCCTCCGTCCCGCGACCCGGAGCTCTGTAGTCCTCCGCGGCCGGGAAGCGCTGCGCCGCCGACCGGCTGCCGGCGCCCAGCGGACTGCAGCGACCAGGATGCACCTCGGCTGTCAATGTCAGCACGCGCCTCATTGGCTGCGAAAACAGCCGATGAGCAGCAGAGCCTTGTTTGCTCTCAGAGCGAAGGAGCCGTAAAGTTTCATTTCCTTCGAGTGTGTCTATCAAGTAGCGAGAACAGCTGTTGAACACGACATAAGGAGAAAGAAGTGGCCGTGTAAAAAAGCTGGCGTGCGAACCCGCAAAGGCGTCGCGCAAACTTTCTCGATGATTTCTCGATGGCCCTAACACGGCTTTGAAATGTAAATCTTGTTTGAAAATCGTTGGCGTAATATCACGAGATTACCTGAAATATTGATCAGTGATCCCAGAAAATGATTTTGATTAATTAACAGCTCTATTTCTAAGTAAGGGCTTCCGTCTGCATCGATTGCGTTTGAGTCCCGTTGCATGTTACAAGTTGCTGAGTGCTGATGGGAGATGAGGGCAGATTCCATGGCCTGTTGGTCTCGTCCTGCTGCTCTCAGAGAGCCGTTTATGCGCCAAACACTGGCCAAAGACGCACACATGCAAAGCAAGGATTTGGACAATCTTTATTGTCAAAGCAGCGCAATCAATAAATGATCATGCAAGTGCTGCATCCACGTCGGACTAACCTGCTCGAGAATCTATCGGCCCTCATGATTATACTTCCTTTGGCTTTCTGTGCACACAAGCAGGAGAACTGACTGCTTCTCGTCCGCTCTGCGCCTTCCCCGGATCCATATCCTGGGGCACCTTCTTTATTCTGCTCACTATCTTTGGTCTCCTCAAGTAAATCTCCAAACACACCGCATGGGGGAAGTATAGAGTCGCGAAAACTCGCTTCGAGTGCCCCCACCGGTGGGGAAACGTTCTATCTGGAAATGGAAATTCATGTTCAATATTTGCATTTGCCTCCTCCTGCTGAACTGGTTTGAGACTGTGCTTTGCCAAATGCAAATCACTTGCGAATGTGTTCGAAATCACAAACCGAGAAGTGGAGGAATGGTTATAGCTTTAAATGGCAAGGTTATTTTCAATGGCGGACACATGATGATGACGAAATGAGAGAAAACGTCGCAAAATTTTCCTGAGATGAAAGATGAACTCGGCTGCAGTCAGGAGTTGACTCACAGTGCAGGACCTTCTGGGCTTCATGCAATCAAAGACCACAGAACCTGAAACACAATAGAGTGATAGCAGGGCCTCCAGCTGAGTGAGGCCCCCAGAGTTTACAGACTACTTTACCCTTTGTAACTACTGAAGTGGGGTCAGTATATACATATTTCATCATTGACAGTTTTGTCTTTGGGTGATAATTTGGCTGACAACTACAGAAGATAATTCCTAAGAACAATGTGTTCTTAGGAATGATCTAGGAATGATGATTTGTGTGTTAACCTGATTTTAGTTTCTGTTTTCCCATGATCTCATATTTTCCTTATACTTGCTTTGAAACTCGTCAAAACCCAAATAAATCCACATTATGAGCTACTGTTAATAATGTGTTATAAGAGGAATGAATCTTTATGTAAATATAAATGCTTATCAGTAGCATATGAAACACAGCGGTTATATCATTTTTAGTGACTATCTGACTAAAACATTCAAATGTGTTTTTCTTCTTTTTACATTTCACACCAATGCTCCTGTGTAAATGTTACTCACTGGCCTTTAAACACTAATATTGCATAATTTCATTAAAGCATCCCATTGTCTTGGCTTTGGTAAGGTGTCCAGTACTTCTCCCACCTCTCATATAATGGTGACCTTCTTCTGAAGGCAGGTGCAGAATAGATCCTGAAGATAAGGAAAAATAAATAAATAAAAACAATAGTCATGAAGCAAGTTCTATCAAATCCTAGACATGCAGAGGGTCATAAAATGTAAATTGGTATACCTCCCATGTGTGTAAAGATTAAATTTTACAACGTCCATCTGTGCTTATTCTGCCTTTACAAGTGCATAAAATGCTGCTGCACACAAATACATTTCGTGGTGGTGAAGCACTGGCTATGTGCCATGAGATAACACTCCAGTATAATTAGAAGCGCCACACTGTTTACACTGGTTCATGCAGATTTAATAGGCGTTGATGGCTGAAAACACTAGGCAAGACCTGAAATGCCAGTCAACCTCATCAGCAAAGAAAACCGTTTTGCTCAGGTGTGTGCACAAAGTCATCTTTACTTTGTTGCTCTCGCTCACGTCTCCCTCTACCAACGGCTAGTCTTAAAATACGTTATCTATGCTGGAGTCAAAACAAGATCCTGTAACGTGAGCCAAAGATGTCCGGGTCTCCAATGACAGTGATGGAGTGTCATGTTGCAGAAGAGAGCCTAACAAATTCAAGACCTTAACAGAAATTAATTGGTATTTGAAGTTTTTTGTTTTTTTTTATTTAAAAGATGCTTCTGGCATTCTTTATGATTCAGTTAAACAACCATTAAAAAACAATTAAATTCACTCGCAAACCTTGAAACATGCAATGTCTTCCTTACTCCCAGCAACAAAAGTGCACATTTGAAAGAGAAAAGAGGAGCTCCAATGTATACATGTGAGAAAATGATTAGTCAACCAGGGTAAGGTAGAAAAATAATATGATTATTCCTCTATGGACATTTGAAATGTCTCTCTACTTCTCAGTGATAACAGAGAGCGATTTCAAGTTCACTCCTGCTGGTTTTGTTTACTATTGTGTTATGATGATATGTGCATGCCCAGAGATGCATTTGCCAAGAAACATTGAATTGCTTGCCTAAACTAATAACTGGAGCTGGGAATCTGAGGTCACTGTCTGCACTATAATTACCCCAAACTGTTTTGCTGAGTCAAAGTAAAGATACCACTAACAAAAAGGAACAATGAAAGACACACTCTTTTACCGTAGGGACTGAGTACCGCAATATGACGCACATTTAATTTGCAGTCTATTCGCAACACTTCAACAGTGGTTATTGCACAGGCGCCCATTGTCTCTTGCTCATGCTAGTTGCTTGAATGTGTTAATAATGCTGCTTTTAATTGTTGATTGAATTAAATTTGCTAATGAGGGTTACAGGGATAATGAGGGATTCCTTCTCTTTTGTTTATGTGAGCATCTTCCAGAGGAGACCCACTGGACAGATGGTTACGGGGAGGGATCTTAATAAGATGCATATTCATGTCTGATGTCACAAACCCAAGAGCAAAGGGGGTGGGGATTCCTTGCTCCAGCGAGAATTTACTTTAGCCTGAAACACACACACACACACACACACACACACACACACACACACACACACACACACACACACACGTACGTACACACGCACGCACAGTGATACGCTCCTTTGGCTCATACAGTTTCGCTGACATACCATTTGCATATTTATTTGCTCAACTAAATGGATTGTTGTTTTAGAACAACGAAGGAGTTTTCACTGAAAACTAAAGACAGTGATGTTTACGTCACTGAAGATACATACCATTAGTCGGGATGTTTCTTCTGGACATGTTCAAGATTTTAACAGGTGCGTAAAATGAATATCAACACGGTAAATGGCTGTTTTCCAAGAGCTACTGCACAGGTGTTGGGGTTTACTCAGCCTTTACATGTGATATAAGAACAAATAACTCAACCATTTTCACTGCTTAACTGGTAAACATTCTCTTGTCCGTAATCCTGAATATTGAGTTTGACCTATATTTCAATGTAGGTCAACTGCAGGTCAGGATATGCCCTTAAAAAATACTGCAGGTTATTTTGCTGACTGCAAACAAACCTTGGAGACCAGAGCTTTAAACAATTGCATTTTAATAAGGATTAGTAAATAGTCGGTGCTCATTAGATAGAGTTGTCTGAGCTGGTGGCTTTGTATTGTTTTATCATGTACACCCTTGCCACAGGTTGGGAGTGAAAAACAAATCCTTTGTGCAAATACTGCACCCAAGCAGGTTAGGACAAACACAGACACACGCACACATTCACACATACACACAGACAAACACACGCACACATGTTGTTGGCAGTTTATGTCAGTCATCATAAAGATATATTGGAGGATTGATATAGGACACATCAGTTGTCACTTTTGCATGTGTTCAAGTCCTTATTCTCAAAAAAAAATAAAAAAAATAAAATTGTTGTCACAAAGTCAATAAAAGGCCACTAGCATATATTTTTTTCATATTCCATAAAGATTTTGGGTGTTTGACTGGAAATTGACTGAAATATATTCTATTCTTCTTATTTTCATCTTTATTTAACGCACAGCTCATTGCATAAAGATGTGCACTATGCAACAAATGGGCATCTAATAAACATACGCTACATGATACAATGAGGCCATTAATTAAATATGGAGCAGACGGTGTAGCTCCACGTCAGTTACCGTTTCTGAGAATTTTGCAGGTTAAATGACAAAAGGCAAAGAGTGAATGTCAAAATAACCTTAAACAATGCTCACAATACATCTCGTCCAAAATAAAAAGAAGTATTGTTTATGATTCATCGATGTTTAACAGCATTGTGAGGATTCAGTGTAAATCAGGCCGGCCGGCAGCTGCATGATGAGAGGGAGGTGAGGAGGGTACGAGGCAGTGAGGGAGGGGCTGGGGCGGGGGGTGCTCACATAATAGCCGGCGGGTGAAGGCGTGGTGTGTGTGTGTGTGTGTGTGTGTGTGTGTGTGTGTGTGTGTGTGTGTGTTCAATGCGAGGCGGGTGTGTGCGCTACAGTAGGACCGGGGGGGGGATGAACACGGGCAGCGGCTGCACGGCGGCTTCTCTCCTCCGCGGCGGCACAATGAGCGGGTGAAGAAGAAGAAGAAGAAGAGCAAGAAGAAGAAGGAGAAGAAGAAAGGAAGGAAGGAAGGAAGGAAGGAAACAGCCCAGCTGATCCGGGGCGGAGAGCGCTCGTAACATGCGGGAGAGGATCCATCCTCACCGACAGCCACGCCGGGTCTAAATCGGAGCGCAAAAAGGTAAGGGCGTGATGGTTGCGCGCGTTGTGCGCGATGCGATGGAGGCGAGCCGGCTCGGGGGTTGCGAGACAAAAGTGGGAGAGCGCGTGTGAGAGCGGCATCAATGGGATCGTCGGGCAACATAACGAGTAACAAGGAGGAGAAGTGCCGCTTTTTGCATGTTACACATGTCCGTGTCAGAGCTGCTGGGGCTCAGGTGGAAACCACCCAGCAGCACTTACAGTAGCACACTCATTGTTCTCCCAGGCAGCATTCGTGGTGATGGGCTGGTCTCATTAAAGGCAACACCGGGGATGGATGTCAGCGTGTTGCATGGTTTTTGCTGTTGGGTGTTCGCCCGGAATCAGTGTGTAAGCTATTCCAAACCAACAGCGGTCTGGATATGCTCGATCTTGTATAATGCATTGATCCAGGTGGTGTGACTTAGTGAATATTAAAAATGCTGGATGAATCATCACTTTGCCCCTTTGCAGCACAGCACAGCTCACCTTCCCACAGCAATAGTCGTTTATTGCATTTTTTTTTTTTTCAAATACTCATTTGAGTCTTTTCTTCCGTCCTTCCTTTCTTTCTTTCAGCATTTTCTATACACTTGTTCATTGTAGTTAGTTAATAGCTGTTAGCATTTTGGGACAGGTGACTCTCCCCTATACTCCCCTATACTGATTTATTTTTTTTTTCCTCTTGAATTTATTGTTCTGTCAGGTTGTGGATATTTATTTTTAACCTGCTGTTAAACAAAACAAGGATGAACCCGTCCGAAGGGGGCTGTCAGTAGCCTGATGATGTTGTGGCCAAAGGAAAGGGACACATGCCCGAGTTTATTTACAGCACGTAAACAGGAATTGCCGTTGCAACAGTCGCAGTCCACATGACACACGCGTGCAGCGGGAAACAAATGTCACTCTTCCTATTTTGTTGCGTGAGGATGTCCTGTGTGTCATCCATCACATCATGGGACTCAACTTTGTCAAGCCTCCGAAGGGCGAAAGTTCAGTCAACTCCCTCCTCAGACGACCTGAACACTTTCCATTTGAAATCCTGACTGTCTGCTCCTCAGGAATGAAGAACCCAGGCAGAGTCGACTCTAACCTGAGACTCCCTGAGACGTGTGTGAGAGGTAGACGTCTATTTTTGGACGGGGAGCTAATCTTGTATTCATACACTTACTGCGTTGGGACTAAATCTGATATACACTTCATAATATGGTAAAGCTCCAGCAGCGAGAGGAACGGGGAGGCAGGCGGGGGATTAGAAAATGTGCTCATGTGCTGCTCTTCTTCATTTAAATGCTGATGGATGAATCCACTCTCACCATATCAGCCTCAGAAGATATGGTGCGAGTGGATCCATTAAACATCCCTCCAGTTAAAGAACCCAATTAGACATTCTCCTGTAGTGCTATGTTGGGATTTTCTTCTTCTTCTTCTTTTTTGAAACCAGCATCACACAGAACCTCCAGTCCAGATCATGTCATTTGGTCATGTTCTATTTTCCCTCTGCTGGAGCAGGTTCGGTGCCTCGGTGCCTCAGCGCCTCGTCCCTGCGCCCTGCAGAAAGTCACTGCGGTCGTGCGCGATTGAAGTCTGTCTGCAGTTTGTGATTCGGGGAACGCTGCGTGTGACAGCTGTGAGTCACAAGGAATGAGGGCAACTGGTGGCAAAGCTCTCATTAATTGCAAAAAAGCTCGCCGCTGTCGATCCAGCCTGCAAGTCTTTTAAATTTGGCCCTAAATCCTGTCTTACGACAGTGACCGGACTAAAGACAGTGTTCAGTCGCAATCACAGCCGTTACATTGATCCTCTGATCCCAACTCCGACTGTGCATGTCCACTTTTGTCTATTTTTTTTCTGTGTCCCAAATGTTTCGAAACATTGCTTGTTTATTATTCTCTGATGACAAACCTATCAAACTGGTTTTGGCTTCTATACAGCACCACAATCAGACCCAAGTGAAATCTTTCCACAAAAGGATCAATAGTACGTATCCGCTGCGGCCTTCTTCAGTTTCTGTTCTGTAATTCACTTCTGTTTCCTCTGGGTTCCCATGTCTCGCAGTCAGAGCCAATGCTCTTACCTAACATACCAGCAGTCCTCCTCAAGGTTATCTCCATTCATATAAAATCTAAATGGGCTGAAGATTTCTAAAGAAAGGCCTTTGTAGCAACTAAAGTTTCTTTGTGGAAAAGTTTTCTAACTTTGGAGACTCTCAAACTTTATCTCCACCATCAAGCTGAAATTAAAAGAAAATGTAACATGTGCCCTTAACCCTTTCTAGCGTTTTCTGTTTGCACGGGCTCAGCCTTCGAATGATTTCTCTTCACTTTGTCGCAGTCACGATCACTCAAGGCCAGCTCTTACATCAACAGCTGAAAACACTCTCTGAATGTGGGGTGCTTCTTTTTTTTTTCCTTTGCCTTCCACTCGCAGCTCTACATGCTAATTGCTGAATGAAATATAGCCATTCTGCTACTAAACATGTCTCAACGGCCTTTGCTGTAAACGCAATTTTCAGGATTGGCCACTACATCATGACATCATCGCCATCATGATTCACTCCTCTGTGATCTCACAGCTCATGTTGTGGTACAATGTTGGAGCGGCATAGTTAATCATTAATTTGCTGGGGCCCAGATTCTTTCGTGGAAAGAATCGGGGAAGAATTGAATTTTCTGGATACCTCAAGCAGCAGATTGGTTCTCCTGAAGAGACGATGCCAGAGAGATACCTCTCCATCAGCTGACAGCATGAGTCACAATGAGGTATCAGATCAGGTTCCGAGATAATCCCACCTTCCATCCGTCAGCCCAAGGACTCCCTCACTGAGGTTTCTGGCCCTCTACCCAGGCTTCGCAGTCAGATCAGTTTTACCTTTGATGCTTTATTTATTAATACTGCGCTGCCAACACACTCATTAGGGAAAAAAAAAAGTCTTGAGTGAGTGACTTTCCTTGATAAGGGCCAAGACTTGGCAAGAGCGAGAGGATGAAAATGAATGCAAAAGAATAAGTGATTTCAGAATATTAGAATCAGCATTAATTATGCAGGTTTTTGGGTTGTTAGCAGTCAGGATCAGGTGACAGGGGTTACATCAGCTGGCTCGAAAAATCAAATAGCGTTTGCTCTAAGCATATGTTTTAAGACGACAGAGTAACTTTAAGCTACGTTTATCCTTCTGTCTTTTTGCACGTGCACATTCTCGCACAGGAGTAAACCAAAAATAGACGCGAAGATTTGAAGCTTCTTCTCGGCTTTGTCCAAAGGCAGTGGGTGGCTTCAAAGGAACATGTAAGCACAGGCAGCAGACACTGCCTTGCGTGTGATACCAGCCTCTATCAATAATGCATGTAAACGGGAAACTGAGATAAGACGGGCGGCAGTCTGGACATGACATTTAACCAGCGTGACGTACGCTGAACGCTGACAGCTCCCTCACTCTGGAGTCCGAGGAACTCTCCCGTTACGTTTGCGTGACTCGCGGACATGAGCTTGATTTGATGGCGCTGCTGCCATTGAACTGTTATACGGTGAAAACAAACAGACTTTGATCGGCTGGTTTGTGTCTTGTCGCGCAGACTTTGAGGTAAATGCTTTGTTTCTTAATGTTGGAGGCCACATCTGGATCTTTTCCAGTCCTGCACTGCAGACTAATTCATTACAGCACGCTTCCTCAGGGTGCTGAAGCAAAGCCTCCCCCTGCAGGGCGATGCTCGGCCGGCCGCCTCCCTGGAGAGAAAAGCATAAAGTCAGTCCCTCAAGCTCTCTCAGTGTCAGAGTCTGAGCCCTGGCAGTTCATGAGACGAATAGAAGTGCTTGCCCCATCGCTTTCTTTCTGTTATGATGTGACAATAGATTGCAAGCGGATTTAAAAAAAAACAAAAAACGAAGAATGCATGAGCTAAAGAGTTTGAATTTTAGAATGTCAGTAACAGTCAAAGCAAAAAATTGTAAATTCTTAAGAGCGAGTTTGTGCGTGTCGTGATGGGTCTGACTTTGTAAAAAGCTTCATCTCTAGTGTTGTGATGCAGCAGCAGCAGCAGGGTTCGTCAGGTTTCCGCTCTCAGCCACAAAAAGCAGTCCCTGCTGTGATTACAGCTCTCTCGATTAATAGTGTAGATTCCTAAAAATAATCTCAGCCTCTTCCACTCACTTCATCCATTTTGCATAAGTACTGATCGTCCCAGCTGAATTTGAGTCCGCTAAGCAAATAAGTACTTCTGAAAAAACCTCAGATGTGTGTTTCAGGGGCCATTTTCTCCATTGGAACCGCTTCCAAAGACCAGAGACTAATAGTCCTTGCACCATCTAGTGGCCAGTGCCAATGTTGTACATGCCACACTGTGACCGCACCAACTGTGACCACAGCATGATGCGGCCTTAAGTAAATCAAGGTCCGATCAATGTAATTATAATCCTGGTACTTTTCAGCGTGCAAATTAATTTGACATATTGAACGTATACTTTTAATTCAACGCTGGAGTGAGATTTAATGGCGGTGGCCACTGGAAAGACCCATTACTCACGGACTGTAATTGACAAAGTGCTCGTTAAAATGGGGCATGAGTGAGTGGGCGGACCCCCGTCACCCGTCTATGCTCGGGCTTGGGAGTAATTTTGTTAATCTTTTATTAGTGCAAAGTGAGAAGTGGACAAATGAGGAGAGGTGCGTGTAAATTAAACTTCTCATGTGATATCCATTTTCAGATCTTCAATTTTCATTTTCGATTAACCTCCAGAAAGAAAGGCTATGCATCTCCAGAAAGTATATTTAGCCCTCTGTTTACAGCCGCTGGCAAAAAAAAAGAGGCATGATTTAGCTCTGTGACAGCAGTCCTGCAATGCCGAATCGTCCACATATTTGAAAGGGGGCAAAAACGAGGCGGCTTCAAGCAGATCCCAGAGGGCACAACAAACTCCTGACTGGAAGTGTCGCCGCTAAACTGGAAGAGGTATTTTTTGTTTGGCTTGCAGAACGGTGCGTTATAGCGCACACAACCAAAAGAAACAAACTTTAATGCTATTCTCCAGCGTCTATAAAAGGGTAAAAGTATTTTTTCATCAAGCACAATCAGCAGATTATGCCCTTTTCATCGGCCACTTATTAGCTTCCTGGTTATTCACGTTAAGAGGCTTTGAACCCTAAAGTGTGGTCACGAGTCTGACCCCGCCTGCCCTCATTCACTCAGCTGCAGATTTCTTACAACCTGGCTATACTGTATAAGCCGTCGCCGGAGACAGCCAAGGCCCGGCTGCACCGTCGAAAAAAAGCCTCCTTGGGAACCAGCTGCTGCCGGGAAATCCTGAACGTCGGCCGCCCCTCGCTCAGTCATAGCTAACACTTCCACAGTCTTGATCCAAGAGGAGATTCCTGTGAAAGGATGAGATCCGGTCAGGGATGCGTTCAAATGTGCACCCTCCCCGGGGAGTTATACCAGGTACGGCAGCTGCTCTGTTGGCTTCCAGCGTTAGAAGTTTCCATCAGCCTCATTGTGTCAGATGAAGAGGAAGTTTAATGTGTTTGATGTTGGTTTTTTTTTTTTTTTCCCGCCCTCCTCCGTTTGTTATGTGCAGGTTCTCTTGTGGAACTGGTCAGCCTGAATCTGTCATTGCACTGACTGATTTATCGAGCGCGCTGCGCTTTCGTTGTCTCTGCAGGTTATTCACCGCTCTGCGATGAGCAGTGTTCTCTCCAGAAAGTCTGCTGGCAAATCTTCCGCTCGCCAGCCTTTTTTTTTTTGTGCTTTGTTGCCTGATTCCTGGGTGAAATGCATGTAAACGCATATATAAAATTCCCTCGAATCAGTTGCACACTAGGTGAAGCTGAATAGGCTGAAAAAATTTGGAAGGACAAGGATGTTAACAAAGAGCGATGGGCGATTCTCAGAATGTAAGAATAATAACAAGACTGGCATTTCCTTGGAAAAGTTAAAATTCAGAGCTTCACGATAAGCCTTAAATCTGTCCATACACTGCCCCGAGCAGCAAATCCTTCAAACAATGGTTTTATTGTCATTCAAGACGTCTGTGTCTCACCCCTGGTATTTTTCACCAAGACCTTTGGTCTACTTGCTTACACACTGTAATATTTTTCCTCGTCTCGCCTCTGTTTATTCAGAATGTCTGGCTATTTTTGTATCAAAAGGCCTTTGATGCCTTGATGTGTGCTGCGTTGCCACACTCCTTTTAATGTGGCAATGCTCGTCGGTGACGCCGAATTGTAGGGGTGAGGGTGAATAATCTGTGAATAAATCAGTGTTCCAATTCTCAAACTTCTTCCTCTTCCTCTCTTCTCTTGGCAGATGACGGAGGGCAAACTGTGCCAAGTGCAGCTGCTGGACGACAGGAAGCTGGAGCTGCTGGTTCAGGTACGGATCATTCTGATTTCATTTTGGGCGCCGTAGCCACGAATCCAAGCAGACTGTGTGTGCTAGAAGGAATGCTGTGGGTATTTGTTGCATGGCAGTGCAGGATCCATTGGCTTTACTGAGCTCTTTTGTTTTGCTTTTCTTGCCATGACTGATTTGGATTAATAACACAGCATCCACGAAGCAGAATGCAGCTGAGCTCTTAGCCCATGAGGTTAGCCCATGAACGTGACCTGCCAATGATGCAGGTCGCCAGCAGGGGGCACTTTGTCCATTATTCTATCACCTATGACAGCCTTTAGGCAATTTAGATTTTCCAAATTGCCTCACATGCATGTCTTTGGACTGTGGGAGGAAGCCAAAGTACCCGGAGAGAACCTACGCAAGCCCTGTTTTTATTATCCGTTTAATCACCTACGATATCAACACTTTTTCTTTTAAACAGTGTATTTGTGAAGCCCGTAACTCCTCCGTCTCCTATGTTTGCTGCACTCAGCAGAGTGTTCGAGCTGCTCCAGTGGCCTCAAGCACAACCTGAAATCCTCACTCAGGCTCATTTTCCCAGGCTCTGGTTGACCTTGCAGTCTAACCTCTGTCTGAGGGGAAGGAAAGAGACTGGAAAAAAATAATTTCCTCAGCTATCTGTGTCGTCCATATAGCGAGGAGGAATTGTTGCGCTGTGGGCGTTTACATAGTGTTTGGATTTACGGTCGGTTTCCAGCTGATTTGTAATCTCCTTCTACAGCCGAAGCTCCTGTCGTACGAACTCCTCGACCTGGTTTCCTCCCACTTCAACCTCAAAGAGAAGGAATTTTTTGGACTTGCGTTTTACGATGACAAGTATGTCCAATTGCACGGTAGCGCACACATACACACGCACGCATGCACACACACACACACACATATATGTGCATATATATATGTATATGGATTGCTAATGTTCCCTCTTGACTTTTGCAGTGGTCAGCGTAAGTGGCTGCAGATGGATCGCAGGGTTCTTGACCATGACTTTTCTAAGAAGTCCGGTCCCATTGCTCTCAACTTCCTGGTCAGGTACAACTTCATTTTGTCATGCAGGTCACTAGTTGTCCAGCAGGAAATACCACCTCTTTGTGGTAGAGGTCAAACATTTTCGTGGTAAATCATGAAGCTGATAAGTCTAATTGTTATTAGTACAGCCAGACAGTCCTTGGGTGTTTTTTTGTATCATTTTTTGAAAATGCATGAATAAATTTACAAGGTGGACAAAGCGCTTGTGTTGAGTTGAACTCTTTTGCCCTTCATAGGTTCTATGTTGAGAATATAACACAGCTAAAGGACATCATCACGGTCGAGTTATTCTTCCTGAATGCAAAGTCTGCTGTCTTCAATGTAAGTGTTTGTCTGCCTGTTTTGTTTTTTTTCCCCCGCTCAATGCGACTCTGTGATGATTCACTGTCTCTCGACCCTTTCAGAACAACAGCTCAGCAGACAGTACCTGCGGGGCATAATTTTCCCACTCTGCCCCTTTGAATATAAATAAGACAGTCTGGGAAAATAAAAAAAGAAAACATTTATGTTCTTTTTAGGAAAATTTAAAATCTATTTCAGGATGACACTTTGTGTTTGTGTTTCACTCCCTTTTCCCCTGCTTAATCTGTTTTGTAGGAGATTATAGAGGTGGAGAGTGAGAATGTCTTCAAACTGGCAGCAAACGCCTTGCAGGTTGGTAGGGTTTGACTGTGCTGTGCACCCCGCTGCATTCAAAATCCTTTCAAAGCGTGAAATCTGACAGGATGTGTTCTCCATCACTAGGAGGCGAACGGGGACTACACGAGGTAAGTGCATATTAGCAGCTGGGTAAGAAGTATTTAACAGCAGCGGGACAAGTTAATAGTGAGCTTTTAGCGAAGGCGGTCCATAGGTCACTTGTTCCTCCAGTGTGCAGACAACAGAAATCAATACGAGTGTTATGTGAGGTGTACCATGGTGCTGCTGAGAAGCTCGCACCGGACAGCTAATGAGTCTCACAGTGCTGAGAGAAGCCAGGAATTACAGGAGACACATTGCAGAGCACTGTTATTGTCTGTGATCCACACAACTGCCTTTTGATTTTACATTTGTTGCGGTCAGGGGGGAAATGCTGCAGGTCTGGAACGCAGATCGCCGGTCACCTGACTTTAACTTCCCTACTACGTCTGATGATTTAGTGACGATGTAGTACAATAATATCAGAATGATCAAGTGAAAAATGTTCTTTAGCTACATCTTAAAAGTGAATATGACTTGGTAACAGCACTTTTGAAGCACCTTTTGAAGTAGAAATTCATTTAAAATATAGAGAATAAAGTTCAGACAGTGCTATTATAATGTTGGCTGTCTCGCAGTGAGGTGTGGTGGGAATTAGAGACATGAGCTCAGGTTTTCTGAAAGCCAGGTTAAGGTGCCACCTCACCCTCTCGCCAAATTAAAAGCGATTACTCACGTGAAAGGTTGGGAAGTATGACGCCAAAATAAATGATTGTGTTTAGTGTGGTCATAACTGTTTTGACAACAGCTTGGATTTTCTGTCTCAGTGATGAAAACACAAGAGCTGACTTGAAGAAGCTTCCGACTCTTCCCACCAAGGTGCTCAAGGAGCACCCGTCACTGGCCTACTGGTACGTCTCTCTGAACCTTTACCTTATTAATACAGTAATACTTATTACAGGCTTATTACGGTGCATATCTTCAGACAATGCCTTCACATGCAGAAACTGGCCTCAGCTTGTTTGCTCTAAATGGGCTCATGCTCGGGATGTGTTTGTTAACAAAAGTTTAATTAAAGAGGCAATCTGTGATATTCACCTTGCCACCTTCCGGGGAAACAAATTTTGCTTTGTGCGGGACTGAACTATTATAGAAGGTGATGCCACATGCTGTCTGCGTGTGTTGCTCTCCAGATTCTTGGCTCTTTGCCAAACTGGCTGTGTCATGTTATGTCAATAAATGTGAATCCCCCCCACCCCCACCCCCCCATCCCCTGCCTCCCTATGTATACTGTGGCAGTAAATAACAAATTGCAGAGACCGGCCAATGCTCGATGCTAACGATGAAAAATTCTGTGATGGTGACAGTATATCGGTGTCTAGACTGTGTAGGGTCAGCGTTCACTAGACTGAAGGCAGGGAGCCGCTTTGTTGTCATGTACGAGCAAAGTGAAACTATGACATCTAGGGGTGAGGTGATCATGTGTGCAGCCACTTTAAGGCTGAGCGTCGAGAAAAAAGTGTGTAAGGTTGGCCTGAATTCAAGTATGAGATAATTATTGTTCGGGAATGATGTCTTAAGATCTCAATCTGTGTCGAGAACGCAGTCTGGAGCTTTGAAGGCCAATTGCCAACTTTACTCTTGAAGCTACAGTCTTTAAATGTTTTTTAAATTAGATTTCCCCAGTTAAACGGTTCTAAACAAGCATAATGGCTAACGTGAGAATATCTGCATCTGATTAAAGCACAATAAAGGCATCTTCTGTCTTCTGCCACTGCAGTGAGGACCGGGTTATAGGATATTATAAGCAGCTGAAAGGAGTCTCCCGGGGACAAGCCATTGTGCAGTAAGTGCTGAAAAGTATGAGATTTTGCCTGATGTGCTTCTCAGTATTGTAAATATCAAGCCCTTTGGCTCCATTTGCCTGCCACCCATCCCCCAAACACTGTCCTGGCCCTCCCTCTCTTCTTCATCTGAAAGAAATCAATGGCCCCAAGGAAATCAAACTCCCAGTTCCAGCTTCCCCCCAACGGTTCCCTACGTCTGCCGGACAGCTGCCTTGTTGTTGTCGTTTCAATAAAAGCTGTTTTCTGCCGCAGGTATCTGACGTTAGTGGAGTCGTTGCCCACGTACGGCGTGCATTACTACGAAGTGAAGGTGGGTCCTCGGCTCTGACTATCGGGAAATGACAGCTGTTGCTCCTGAACTGAAGTCTGAGTCAAAAGCACTGAGCTGCGCACGCCCTCTTGTCTCACAGGACAAACAAGGGATCCCGTGGTGGCTCGGACTCAGCTACAAGGGCATCGGCCAGTACGACCTGCAGGATAAGTTGAAACCAAGGAAGGTGAGCGTTTCTTCTCGTCCGACAACTCCTGACTCACACGCGGCCCAATTCACGTCTTGCACTCTGACAAACGGGCTTCAGCTGTAGCAGGCGAGGCCTCGAGAGCTGCGAGAGCTCTGCCTTGAAACCAGGCTTGGAAGTTGTATAAACAGTTTAGTGAATCAGACACGTCGTTGGAACCTGCTTTTCTCGTCCCATTGTTGTCATCTTATGAGTTGATTGTGGAAACGCCCAGGTGAGCGACGTGTCAGCTATGTTGTCCAGTCGCAGGCTCCAAGTGTTTGCGCCTGAGCTGTTCCAAAATTGTGCAAGAGACCGGCAGCGGGATGATTTTTTTTTTTTTTTTTAAAAAGGGGAGGGAGTGAGCTAGTGATGTCAGGGAGAAAAGCCAAAAAAAGGGGGGGGGGGGCGGACCGGGGCGTTCCAGAGTGCGTTTCGGAAGAATACCTGAGGAGGCAAGTCGGGAGCTGACAGGCGAAGGAACAAAAGTATGTGTTTGTGTTGACGGCAAAGCCAGGCAGGATTTAAAAACTGAGAAGCCGGACTTGTGAAGATCTGTTAGACTGGTAAGGAGCAGCGCTGTCTCTCTTTCTCAGGGCATGTTTGGATTTAGTTGACAAATTAGATTAAGAATCGGTATGTTTAAGTTGCGTTTCAGAAAGTAGAGCACAGCTTTAAACAGCGTTAATAATATTATATAGTTATGTATTTAGCAATGTCTTTGTTTCAAACGGAATTCCTGTGTTCGTTGCTGGATCTTAACCCCGGCAGCGAAAGCTCCGGAACAGAACTTTTCTCCAAAGTGTGCCGTCTCTTTAAATCACTGCCTCGTTTCGCTGTGTGTCTGGGCAAACAGTGAATCACACAGCCAAGCAGCACCTGGCTGATGTGGGGATGGACGCGATGAGCCATGGAAAGTGTTGTGCACAGCGATGAGTCTTGGCATGATTTTCCCGAGGTGTCATTCCTCGCTCCGCAACACCTGCATTAATGCCGACTTTGGCATGGCAGCCAGGCGGCCCAGACTGTAATGACGGCTCATTTCACCGTCTGACTCGGGGGGCCTCGAAGAAGACGTGCAGAAACACCTGTGCTGCTAATTTCATTTCTGAACGGCTCCTCCGCTATCAGCCGCGATCTTAACGCTCGTCATTACAGAGACCCAGCGGGACTGAATTGGCAGGTCTCAGGGCTGAGTCACCCCTGGTATTAATCTGCTGGTTTGTGCGTTTGTGCGTGCGTGACAAATTGTAAAACTGCTCTCCTGCTCTCTGCCGCCGTTCCGACAGCTCTACCAGTGGAAACAGTTGGAGAACTTGTACTTTCGCGAGAAGAAGTTTGCCGTAGAGGTCAACGACCCGCACAGGTGAGCAGCGGATGACGCAGCCTCATTAGCAGCAACTCTCTTCAGCTGGCGGACAAGTGTTGCTCAACATCTGGCTTCCGCCTGTGTGTGTGTGTGTGTGTGTGTGTGTGTGTGTGTGTGTGTGTGTGTGTGTGTGTGTGTGGCAACAGGAGAGCAGTGACCAAGCGCACTTTCGGCCAGACGGGCCTTCTGATCCACACGTGGTATGCCAGCCACTCCTTGATTAAAACCATTTGGGTCATGGCTATTAGCCAGCATCAGTTCTACTTGGACAGAAAGCAGAGCAAAGTAAGTCGTCTTGTGCTCAGCCGATCTCAAAACCTTTTTCAGTTCGATGCCGAGGTGATCGCCCCGCTGAACTCCATTCCGCTCCATTTTGTTCCAGGCCAAATTAGCAGCGGCGAGGAGTTTGGAGGAAATAGCCATGGATCTCACGGAGCACGCTGGAGCGAAAATAAACCGCCTGGGTGAGGCTTGCCTGAAAAATAACCTAATCACAGCCAGCAATGGGAGCTTGGTGTCTACAGGTGAGCTCACTGCGGTTCTTGCCATTTCATTCGACGACAGCAGGAACTCAAAGATTCCGATTATTATGCTGCTAGAGATAAAAAAAATTTAAAAAAAAGAGTGAGAGTGCTCAAAATTCTTCTGTGACAGGGTCTGGAGACTCTGAAATGAGCGAAGAGCAAAAGAAGGAGAAGCTGTCTGAGCTGAGGAAAAAAGAGCACGAGATCCAAGATATTTTGGCCAGGAAGACAAAAGAACTGAAGAAGATCTGCCTGAGGGAGGCGGTGAGAGAACATTTTCTTTTCCGAGCACCGGCTGCATTTCGCACGACAGAGAAAACCTGGCCACCGTATGATGGCCAGCTCTCCGCTGTTACCTTCCCATTTGCTGAAGTGTGTATTGAGCTGTGGCTGCTCCTCCTGTAGGAACTCACTGGCAAGCTGCCAAAGGATTATCCCCTCTCTTCTGGGGAAAGACCACCTCAAGTCAGACGGCGAGTTGGCACTGCGTTCAAGTTAGACGACCTTTTCCCCTACAATGAGGTCTGTATCCAGTTGGCATATTTGAATATAAACATACAACATGCAACAATGATTTCATCAAATGTTCTAGATTGGCTGGGGATACTTCTACGATCCCAAGTATTGGGCCTTTACATGTCTCATTTCCTTTTTCATTACTTTGGAATCACACTCATTCATGATTATTCCAAGCTTATTACACATTCCTTGTTTTGGCAACGCAAAAACCACAAAGCTGCGTCAGCCTCGTATCATCACCCAGGGTTAGTTTAACATGACGCAGCATCCAGCTAAAGGTGGCTCTCTGCCGTGCAGGATCCCTTCCTGAGGAACCTGGAGAGCAGATTTGCCCTGCAGCAAAAGATTGTGGAGGCGGCGAAGAAGCTGGCCAACGAGTCGGAGCTGTGCAAAACGGTCAAGAAGAAGCGGAGGAGAAACTGTCTGGACGCCATGCACAAGCTGCAGCAGATAGAGGACGAGATGAACCAGTACCGAGTGAAGAAGGGGAAGAAGCCCACGCAGCGGGCCTCGGTCATCATTGCAGGTGCGTGCAGGGTGAGCTGCGTGAGCGGGTTACTCCTTTTGCTGCTTTCCTCTCGCTCACCCAGAGTTTTGTGTCTCAGCAGATGAACTCGTCCGCTCAGACTGCAGCTCTCTGTCTAGTCTCCCGCTGGATGATGGTGAGTCAAACAAAGCTTTGGGTGAGCATCAGAGGTGTGGAAAGTATTCACACTCTGTACTTCGGAAAAAGTATGGAGGCTTCTGTAAAAAAAATAAAAAAGTACTGATTCAACTCCCTTATTCAAGTCAGAAGGTAAAAAGTATATATTTTTGCCATTAATAAAACAATACATCTGTTGATAATTTAGTAAAAATGAAAAAGATGTGACAGAATAATCTGGACTGAACTGAGCAGAGGTCTTGCAGGAACATCTGGATCATTATTAACAGCTTTTGGTACCCTACCAATGTTTTTTGTTTTTTTTTCAACAGCAGCACAACCAAACTTTAATTAGTGGTAGTTTTAACCATTATTGGATGTTTACACTTTTAAGAACAATAACCCAATGTTATGATCTACATTTTTATTTTTAAATATGATCCAGTTTTATATTAAACAACACAACAGCATAGTTTAAATGGCTCCACTTAAAGCAGCAAACCCGATATTAGATCATTAATTACCGGTATTAATTATAACACAGACAATTAATTAGTGAATTACTTTGAACAGAATTTGTATCTTTTAAACCCAAAATTAACAAGCAAGATACTTCCTACATTTTTCAATGTAAGAAATAGAAAGTACATGAAGTTTGTGTACAAAAGAAATACTTAAGAAAGAAAGAAATACTGAAAAATGTATCTACAAGTACAGTAACAAAGGACTTCATTACTTCACACCTCTGGCTAGCATAGTAAAGCCGTCTCAGTTACCTTTCCCCAAAGTTTGAAGCACCAACATTGTTACCCTAATGTTTTTTATGTTGTTGTCCTCAGATGACTCAGACGGTGCCAACCAGAGGCCTCGGTCGCGCTCCGTCCAAGGTTCCCCTCAGCTCAGCCCGATGCGGACGCTGGAAGCCGAGTACGACTTGGAAACGCAGGGATCGTCGCGAGAAAACCGTCACAGCAAGAACCACAGCAGGTTTGTAACCGCGTCCTCTGCCTCCGTGCCAATGAAACGTCCCCTCAGGGTTTTTTTATTGTTCTGATGTCAAACTTTTCTTTTTAACAACATTGGACCGCCTCCTAAAGTTGTCCCTGGGTGGCTTTGATCTCAGATTTGTACAGACTGGATATTTGTCACGTCATGTTTTGCGGCCTCATTCCTTTCCCCACAGCTCATCAGCCTTCTCTCTTTTATTTTGTTTTTTTTGTACTCCTCTCCGCAAACCACACCTTTATAGATTAGCGTTCGAAAGCCAGGAGGCTCCCCACTACTACCAGAACCCGAGAGAGGCCTCCTCCAGCCACAGTAGTCCCTTTAAAACCCTTCCCAGACCTCCCAGAGACCCTCGCAGCATGCCCCCCACCCCGGTCATGACCCGCAATGCCTACAGCAGCAGCCAGCTCAGGTGTGATCACCGCTCCCTGCACCTCTGTCCTCCACCTCCTCTTCCTCCTCAACCACCTCACCTCATCTCACCTCAAATGCATGCCTGCCTTCCACCAACCCGCTAACCCTCTTCTGCACTTTGCCGTGACCGCCTCCGCCTTGTCCCCGCCCCTGCAGGTCCGAGGGCTCCCCCCACTGCTTCAGGCACCGCAGCGGCAGCCTGGAGTCGCAGCCGCGCCTCCGCAAGGACGGCGACCCGGAGAAGGCCGTCTTCACCTTGTCGCCGGCCCATCGCAGCAGCAGCACCGAGGTGCTGGAGGACTGCTCGTCCTACACCAGCCAGTCCAGCCTGGACTACTGCGGCGCGTCCAACTCCCACTACGGCACGCTGGACTCGCGCACCTCCACCATGCAGCGCCTGCACCGGAAGGTGGAGGTGTTCGGCAACACGGGGAGCATGCCCAACCTGGTCCAGCACCACTCGGGCTGCGCTTACCCGTGCGAGACGCCGGCGCACTACCCGCCCGGCGGCTACTACGTCGGCGGCTACCCGTGTCCGGACATGGATGCGTACAACAACGGGGCCTACGTGTACGAGAGTGAAGTGGAGGGCCACTACAACGTCAACCCTTCCTACCAGATGAACGGCTACCACGGACACGACAGGTTCAGGCAGTACGGCGGCGACAGGGCCGACGGCCTCTCGCAGAACCCCTACGCCACCATGCGGCCGCCGCGGAACCGAGAGGGGCCCAGGAACGAGCTGCTGGCCAAGAACATGCACAAGGCGCTGGTGGCGGAGCACCTGAAGGGCTGGTACCACCGCAACAAGGGCCACAGGGACGGCGGCAGAGGGATGACGTCCGGCTACGACTACGACAGCAGCTCTCAGCTCAGCCTGGGCTACTTGACCATGCCCGCCCCCTTCAGCCACTCCAGCAGAACCACCTCCTTTTCCTCAGGTCAGCTCACATCTTCATCCTCCCTTTTTGTTGTCAACAGCAGGTTGATTTACTTCCAATAAGCATTACATAGGTTCTGAAATAGATGCTGTTGTTCATTTTATTCTCTTGATTTTTTTGTGTGAACTGGAACTGTGTGAAACCTGCTGCCCTCCTTTCCCCTCCTTTCACTCACTTGAAGTTGCCCATGTAGGACAACTGTAAATAAGAATATCTTGATTTTTTTTTTTGATAGAATAGAACACCTTTATTAATCCCACGTTAAGGAAATTTGCTAATTACAGCTACAAAAAGTAGTGCAAAAAGAAGGAAAAATTATTTTTAAAAAAAACAACAAATTTACATACAATAATAATAATAATAATAATAATAATAATAATAATAATAATAATAATAATAATCAGAATAATGTGTACATTATTATTATTATTATTACTATTATTATTATTATTATTATTATTATTATTATGATTATTATCAGTGGTAGTAGTAGTAGCAGCAGCAGCAGTAGTGCCTTTGTTTTTGTCTTTGTTTTCTAAGAAATTCAAACTTGAAGTTAAATAACAATAGTGCAGTAATTACACACTTACAAGTTACATTGTTACGCTCTAACTACTTGCAATTTTTTATTTTTTTAATTATATGAATATATGCATATATTTATGCAATTTGTTCATATATATTTATATGTTTTTTTTCCTTTAATTTCTTTTGGTGGAGAATTTTTTGTTGATCACAACGAATGTAAATTATGATTATAATACATTCACAACGATGTCACTTCACCATGAAAACCTGATGATGCCATGCGAAATACATGCGTTTATTTCATAATGAAAAACCGACTCAAACGTGTCGAGCCGTGTCACTCCGGCGCTCACTCGCTACTGCCCTGTTTACAGTGTCCTCGGTGGAGAGTGCAGGAAACTGGCGCAACCAGCTGGCTGTGGGCCTGACGGAGTACGACTCAGCCGACACACCTCAGTGCCCACATCCTGGTGCTTCTCCGTACAACCGCTCTCCCACACACAACCGGTACGTCTCCCCGTTTGCTCAATCTCCCAACGCAAGCTGCGTGTGCGAGAGGAAGTGAGTCAAGGCAATGTCTAAACTACCTATCAGTGCTCATTGGTAGTTCTAAACCCTCCTCTTCCTCTTTCTCTATGCATTTGTAAGGAAAAAGATCTTGTTTTTTTACTTGTCCAGCTCCAGCTATTTAAAAGTGTAACCACGAGGACCGTCTCTCTCTTTCTGCCTGCCTTCCCTCTTTGTCCCCACGCTGACATGTGCAGATCCTCTCCAGAAAACAAAGTGTCTGACAAATTGCCTAAAAAATCTGAGTCAGTTGAGATGGTTGGCTCTGCAGCCGCTTGTGCAGACGAGCCGGCAGACAACCAATCTCACACCTAAAGGGTGAGACCGAAAGGCAGTCGGCCTCTTTGCGTTGTGGTGCCAGTTATTTTCATCATCATCCTTCATTCTGGTGTAGAGCAGAATTATTCGCCCGTTCGCCACTTTTTTTTGTGTGCTGTGTTGTTTCTGTTGAGCACGACATCACCTTTGAGTTGAAACATGAGCCACTCCAAGAGATACCAGATGCATGTTTAGGATATGGAGCAGGGATGGTTTTCAATGCCTTTCAAGCTTTTAAATTGAGTGACAGGACACTGAGATTGAGATACTGAGACGTGTTTTCTTCACCAGCCATTTAATCAACTCCAATGGCCCCTCCAGTGCCTCAGTGTCACTGTAGAAAGCCACATTTGTACAGCACATTGCATCAGCTAGCCACAATTTCCCTTCCGCTACACTTTCTTTTCGACTTGGCTAACAGAGCAGTTCCACGTGTTTTGGAATAGTGTTGAGACTTTCATCTAATTAATAGATGAGATTAGATGAAATCTTTGTAATTGAAATGTATAAAAAAGGCCTTGTTAACTCTTCAGTGCTCCTCTCAGCATGCTCATATTCTTTTTGCTTGGCACGCTTAAATGTTTTGAGCTGATGTGGTTTTATTTTCAGTTTAGCATGCCACCTTGATCACAATCACTTCCAGCTGAATCCAATCATAATGTTGTTACATCTGAAAAAGATGAATTCATACTAGATTTTTTTTTCCCTCCACGATTTAATTTAATTTAATGCAATACAGTTCATTCTCATGGCATTTTTTTTTTTCTCGGTGTTCTGTTTTCAGAAAACTTCAAAGATTCAGCCTTTTGTTTTTCTTGCTCACAGACTTGCTGTTTTTGTTGCTGTTTGTGCAGATATTATGTGGACAGGAGCTACACGAGCATCCGCTGAGGAGGACCAAACGAAACTCTGGCACAAATTTAGCCGCTGACTGGCAGAAAATGAAGGGGATGAAGTGAAAAAAACATGCCGCGAGCATACGTACCTGCTGCCATAACCGTGTCTCAACAGATGTTTGTGTGATGTTTGAATTTTTTTGGCAGCCCACTCAACCCCGCCCTTTCCTCCCCCTTCTGAAACTGTGTGCACTCTCCTCACGTCTGAGTAACCTCTGAAAACAGTGATAACACTTTTGAATGACTTCCCCATGTGCCTTGGATTGGATGAGTGACGTGCAGGCAGATGAGAATGTGTCAGGACACTTTAAGATGTTGCACAACCGCACTGGATTCAAACCGCAGGTGTGTCAAGGAGGACGAGGGAGGCAACATGTTTTTACCGAAGCTCTGTGTGCTTTCACAGGGACGAGTTTCTGCCTTACACACAGTCGTAGGCCATAGAGTTCAAGTCATTTTCACCGTTTCCATCTCAGTCAGTACGATAGATAGTCTTAAACGATGAGATCCCAAATGAAAACAAAGCTTTACAGCGTGACATGACAAGAAGTGATCAGTCATCTGAGCAAAGCTGCGTCCTCGCTGATTTTTCTTCTTTCCGTGAAAACTGAATCAGAATGTAAAATGTCACGTCAATAGATTGTTTATAGAAACATTTGTCTTTGTTGGTGCCGTAATGTGATTTAAAATGCATGGTAAGAATGTTTTTGTTTTTTTATTTATTGCTATTAATCTGACTTCTTTTTATATCGACAGAAGACCACTGCCATAAAAAAAAAAAAAAATTAATATCTTGATTCCCCCCCCCCCCTTCTCACTCACATTTGTACAGTTGGTGTGTAGTTTTATGTTGTTAGATGTCATTAAATATTTTCAACAGGGAACAAGGAAAAAAATAAATTCATGTTGGCACATAAACAGTTGTTGTCAGTGTCTTTTGTAGCCATCCTGGTTTTGAAACATTTATCTGAGGTTTTGTTTTATCTCTGCTATATATGTAAGTGAACATCGCTCATTAAGTATCTGTTTTCTGTAATTATCTAAAAATAAATGTGATGTCATGGGTTGGTTTTGTTGTAGCGGTACTGGAGAGGCTAGAAGCAGCTCGGTGTTCTCCAGAGAGTTTATATTGCTCTGAGGCCTGTGAACCGACCACCTGCTGCTGTCGATCCTGCTCCCCAATGTCTGAAGCAACTGTCGTCCCACCAGAGCCCAATGACGGGGGCCAGCTGGTAGCAGGGTCTTACAGAAGAATGTAAGCGTGTCTCTCCCCTGCTAGTACCTTAAATATCTTCCATGCAGTTTGCTGAGTTTAATTTTAGACTCCACATGTAGCAGAAGCGCACAGGCTGTGTCTGCAGTCAAAGGCAGTTGGCTCTGTCCTAAGTGAGACCAAATACATCTTTCTTTGAGATACCGGCGTAAGAAACATGTCCAACAAATGGGACCTTGACGATCTGGATGAAGAGGACATCGATGAGGATGAAATCCTGGCCATGCTCTCACCCGAGGAGCTTAAAGAGCTCCAGAGTGAGATGGATGTTATTATTGCCCCAGACGAGAGCGTCCCGGTTGGGCAGAGGCAGAAGGACCAGACGGAGAAGGCACCCACCGGATCATTTGACCACAGATCCCTGGTTGATTACCTCTACTGGGAGAAGGAGTCAAAGCGAATGCTTGAGGAAGAAAGAGTGCCGACAACTCTGCTGCCTAGTGAGGTAAGACTTTAGAATATGAATTTTTCATGAGGGAATACATATCTTACTTGATAAGCGTGGTAAAATTAAGTTATCTTGGTCTATCATTCTAACCAGAAAACTTTAAGAGAGGAGGCTGAAAAGCGAGAAGAAATCACAGAAGATGGAGACCAGAAAGTGTATGAAGTGATAGAAGAAATTATTGAAGAAGTGGCCGTGGATGATACAAATGGAGAGGAGATCATAGAGGAGATCATTGAGGAAATCATCGAAGAGGTTGAGGTTGATGAGACGAATGAAACTGGCAAGGAGTCGGATGTAAACGGGGAACCGTCAGTCACAGACGGACACAAAAGTCCAGATGGAAATGTACCGGTGGAGTCTTCACACACAGCACAAGAAGAAAACAAAGCTGATACTCTGCCTGTCTCAGACTCAGAGGAGAAGAGTGGAGGTGAACCCAGTGAGTTACAATCTGACACTAAAGAGGACCTTAAATCTACAGAGAGTGCCAAGACTACAGAGGAGACTGACAGAAATGAATCCAACGATAAGCTCCCTCAGAAAGAGGAAAGAAAAATTAACAAACTCAAAATCCCAAAGCTGGCGTTCAACAACATCAAGATGACATCGAGGCCTTCGGGAAATGAGACAAACCTCGACTCCACGCTGGACAAGATCCATAGAAACTGCCCCTCCGTGACGGAGGTCAACCTCAACAACATAGAGAACATTCCCAAAGAGATGCTGTTAGATTATGTCAACGCGCTGAAGCGAAACAAGCACGTCAAAACCTTCAGCATAGCCAACACCGGTGTGGACGAGAACATTGCCTTCAACCTGGCCAACATGTTGCGAGAGAACCGCAGCATCACCACGTTAAACATCGAGTCCAACTTCATAACCGGGAAGGGCATCGTGGCCATCATCCGCTGTCTCCAGTTCAACGAGACCCTCACGGAGCTGCGCTTCCACAACCAGAGGCACATGCTGGGCCACCACGCCGAGATGGAGATCTCGCGCCTGCTGAAGGCCAACAACACCCTCCTGAAGATGGGCTATCACTTCGAGCTGCCGGGGCCCAGGATGGTGGTGACCAACCTTTTAACACGGAATTTGGATCGTCAGAGGCAGCTGAGGAAGGAGGAGCAGAGGCAACAGCAGCTGAAGCAGCAGCGGGAGGTGATGCAGATGTACGAGAACAGTCTCAACTTGCCGCCCGGCATCCTTGAGATGCTGGGGTATGTGCCGCCCCTGGAACTCCTCCAGGAGCACGGGCTCATCCCACCTCAGACGCAAAGCCAGCTGCCAGAGCAGCCAGCGCTGCAGAAGCAGGACAAACACAGCAGCCCTAAAGCGAAACAACCGGCAGCGAAACCGGAAAATCCACTGCAGGATGTCAAGTTGAAGAGGGCCCCCAAGAAGCGCGACCCTTTCCTGGACATTGATCCACGGGACAACAGGAGGCCGGAGCGGTCGACGTTCCAGCTGAGGAAGACGCCCAAGACGAGAGACGCTAGCGGTCGAGGGGAGGCGGAGGAGAAGGCCAACCTAGCCGACGTGATTAAGACTTTGAAGCCCATACCGCGGCGACGGGTGCCGCCGAAGGTTGATGCCACGCCTCGCGATCAGCTCCTGACTGAGATCAAGCAGAGCAACGTGGCCTACCTCAAATCTGTGAGTCCTCAAGGTTTTTGTTCCGCTGAAACGGACAAGCACCGTCTGTGGACGTTAAAGCTAGGTTTTGTGTTTATTAGGAATGTATGTTATATTGATGTTACATGCTTCAGATTTCATTGATGTATCTGTCTTATTTCTTGAATATCTTCACAGCATCTTTTCACCTCTTTTGCTTTATGCCACTCCTTGCAGGTGCCACTCCCCAAAGTCCTGGAATCAAGTGAAACGAGTCTTCTCTGAGGCCGCGACTTCAGCTGTGTGTTTCCTTATCACATGTTGCGTTAGTCACTTTGAAATTACTCAAATGTTCTGCACAAGCGAGGTAAAAACGAATTACACTTGTGTTGCTCACTGTTAGTTTAACAGGTTGCTATTTTTGTTCGCCCAAAGTTGCTGAACTTGTCCCAAGTCTCCCACAGTTTGCTGCCTCATGCGTTGTCTCTCTAATTGGGTTTTAGTTTTGCATGTAAACATACATTAGTTGTGCATTTAACTTTGGAAGAAAATTACACCATTTATAAGTCAGCATTCTTTACTATAAGAAACAAGATTTTCTATTCCTGTTATTAACTTTAGCCCATGTAATACAGAAACAAACCAATAAATAAACAGTCACAACATGAGTCTGGATATCTTTATTTTTGGCCATGTCATGATTCAGGTGCTGCTTTTAATCTATGGAACAGTAAAATAAAGACAGACTAAGTTAAAGCATCCACAAAACAAATGTTCTAAGGTTCCATGTGTGAAGGAAGCATGCGCAAACCGCTGATAGTGTGCACGTGTGGAATAACAAACAAACATCCTCTGGAATTCATGGCAATAAACACTAAATGCAAGACACATTCAATAATTATGGAATCTCAAACTTGATCACAAAAAGTGATCATGAATGAGTGAGTTAACTTTCCAGATAGAAAGGCTGAAAACTACATTTTCTGTTTAGTTAGGTGCAGTTAATCTAATTTAGCAGTTTAAAACAATACAATTTGTACTTTTTTTTCTTCTATTACAAAATAAACTAAAAACTACACCATTATTTCATCTACTCACCAATCCTTTGAAAGCATATACTCCTTGTCCAGTAGCCATTCCATATATCTCTGCATGCTGCATTTTAAAACCAGAACCACATCAGAAATAACAAACATGATGTACATATCATGACACATTCAAACAAAGAAGCTGCACTTGCCTGTTTTTTTTTTGTTTTGTTTTGTTTTTTCAGTTGCATAGCTGTGACAGTTCAGTGATGCACTCAGGCCAGCCTGCATGGTCAGAAACTGTGCAACAACAAGTCACCAGAACAGAAATAACCAAAGTGCTAAAATTCAGGCAACACAGCACATCTCCTGGAGTGACACCATGGGGGGTTTAACACTGTTCAAGAAAGGCTTATCGAAGATCTAAGGTGGGATGACTTAAAAAAAAAAAAAAAAAAAGGAGTAAAAAATGTAAAACGCTCATTTTGAGGTAGCAAAGTGAGATAATCTAATTTGTTACACACCTGCCATCTAATCACCGCTTTAAACACAAGTTTACATTTGGATGTAACAATGTAACAAAGCTGTCATGTGAAACAAAGTGCAGGAAAAATCGTTTGACTCGGGGACGTCAGACCTTCGGTAACCTTCGATTCTGACCACTTCCCCACATTGAATACACACTATAACTGTGCAATACCATTGAAACACTATTATCCAATACTACACTTTGGAAAGTGTAAGGTAACACATGTTAAATGAAAATGTAAAAAAAAAAAAAGGGAGGGGCTAACATCAAAGCTTTAAATAGAGGGATATTGTTGACGCACAGGGAGTTTCTATGAGATTTTGTAATGCCTGGTGTCTCCATGGCGTGACACTCCGTGACTGAGGCTTCATTCTTTCAGTTTGCTCTCGATGAAATCCTGAATCTTGTTCATTTTCTCCTCCTGCTGATCCAGCAGGTCCATGATGATGCCCATCGGGGTCCTCTTCATTCCGACGCCCTCCATCTTGTTCTCCAGTCTGTTTTTCATGTTGCGCAGTCTCAAGGAGGCGTGGATCAGAATCACTGCGGAAGAAACGGCAGCAAGTCATTACGGATACACGCAACTCACAAAAAAAAGTCCACGATGTTGGGCTTTCGGTTTTCACAATGCACCTATAATGCACTATGACCTGACCAGGTGAACTCCATTTGACCCTCTCTCCACTTTTTTTTTATTGCACATGCCCTGTTGTTTCCCTGACTGTTCAACGTTTCAGTGCTTATTGCCCAACACTCACTTCTCTAGATGATTAACCATTAGAAATCACCAGCGCAAGTGTCTGATCTGTGACTCAACCACAGAAGGCATGGATTGCTAAAGGTTTACTCGTGGCAAAACGCACGCCAATGTCCTTACACACACACTGACTCAAGACGAAGCTGACCTACTAAGCGGGTGCAATGAAGGCGACGTTTGTCGTCATGCGACTCTTAATAAATTTGAAACTCCTTGACAGACCAACAACCATGCTTGGCTTGCACACACTCTGCTCTCCAGTGCTCTTTCTGCAGAAACCAGCCAGTCCTCCACCACCTTTGGCACCCGGCGTCAATTGCACATGCAATCTTAGCACATCACCCGCAAACCCGCAAACCGACAACACGCACAATCTATAAATGTGCGCATGCAATTTTAGCACTTATGTGTTTAACTGCGATGACAGTTCTCTTTATGACCCTGTCAAAACTTTGACAGCCTGAGACCAAGAAGGCATCTCACTGAAAAGTGGCATGACAAGTTATTGAGGCACCACTGTTCTCCAGCTTTTGTTTCAACTTCTCCTACTTAAATGCCCCTCGCCTTTTGTGTGTAATGTGTGTGTTGTTTTTCCACCACACTTTTAACACATAAACACAAATGTAAGTGTCAGAAGCTGAACGGGACATGTTCTGCGATGGGGAAAAACAGAATTTGACACTGCTGCGCTTCAGACTTTGAAGCTGGAGTCAGAATCAACATGTCTTTGATTCCCAAGGCAGTGGGCTGCTGAGCGCATGACATCAGTCGGTAAATGTAGTTGTGCCCAAATCAACAGCACATGGTCCTGGCTGAACACAAGCAGCCGTGGGCAAAACTCCTGCTCGGGCGTTCAAGCGGTCTCATTTATCCACCGCGAACAGCTAAACTAAACAATCAATCAATCAATGGGAATGGCGTCCAGGAAACGATAGCTGATACAATACAGTGCAATACTGGCTATGCTGTTTGATTGGAGTCGCTTAATACACCTAGTGCGTGTTGGCAAAAGGCGAACATGCTGTTCAAATCCAGCGGTGACTCAGAGTGAGAGTGCGTTTGGAAGAACTTGTTCACTCAGAGGAAAACCTCAGTTATGCATCCCTGTGTATGACTCACCAAACCCTAAAACGCGTCTAACAGAGCCACCAGAGCTTTTGTGGCGCCCCACGGAGGTAAGAAAATATTGTGATGGTAATGCATCTGGTCACCTATAATTAAATGTCATTTTAGGAGAAACTGTCTTGTGAACCCAACATTTGAACAGAGCAGCAACTGAAACAACTGAAACAACTGAAACTGATACACCCCTCACTCAGCATGGTGCAGGCAATGGTGGAGATATAAAATCAGTTTCATTTATAACGTAACAATATAACAATATAATGTCAGAACTCTCAGTCAGTAGATGGTTTAGGTAAAGAAATCACAGAGGCTAAATAACTCTGTTCGGTCCCTCCTATGACATCACACACAGTGATTACATATGACCTTATTAAAGGCTTTCTGAAGATTTGATTCAGTTTGGTGTGCAAACAGAGGACTTGCTGGTGAATGAAACTACACACTAAAGAACTACATCTATCTATCTGTCTATCCATCTATCTATCTACCTACCTATTTATCTGAGCCCTGTTCATAACTTCCAAATACTATAGCTTTGTTATACACGCAGGGCTTGACAATTACTCTCAGGTATGAAGCCACTCCGTACTACTGCTCAAAATGAAAAATGGAACTCAACGAAGAAAAACAAGTCCGCTACTATCAATCGGGACTGTGATTGATTGACGCAGTCCACCACAAGAGGGAGCCAACAATTCCTTGCTTCAGTCGTTCCACTGCAGGCCACAAGGCAAATTTGCACCTATGCCAAGTTGTGCAACACTAATGTGTGCTTTTCAGAGGAATGTAGCAGGAACACGCCTTTACAGCTGGGTTACCCAATATATATATTGAAACCTTACTGTAACCTTAATCTCACATTGTCACCTATATTGTAACAGGATGCCTGAAGACATCATTAATGAAGTGAGGTGGGACAGATGGTCATATTTGGTCTTATTGAGGGGCCTATACAGCATGGGAATAATCAGGTTAGAGTCAGTGGAGAGTGCTTTGAAACACACTGGCACTTACAGAGCAGAGGGAACGTAATCCCAAAGATGAAGATCATGACACCGTCGCACAGCGACAGCAGGAAATAGCTGGTGGCCATGATCCCGACGACAAACAAGGTGGGGTTCTTCCTCTTGAAGTTCTTGATCATGGCTTTGTTCTCTCCGGCCCACACAGAGCCCATGAAGACCAGAGTCACCACTGCTCCACCCAGAAACATGCCAAACGGGTTCAGGAACCTTAACATGGAACATAAAAGTCACACATTGGTGTCTAGGCATTCACTTTAAAACAGCGCAACCTACCGGTGGGCCAAAAAGACAAGCTGATTTAAAGGAAGGTGCCTTCAATTGGCCTTTGGCGAGAGCTTCCTCTATGTCATCACCAATTATAAGGGCCTGTTATCATTTTGAAGCGGCTTGTACATTAAAACCAGGAACGACTTGGTGCACTTAGAACAACCCCCACTTGTCTTGTTCTATAGAACTATTTTCACTAGCATTAGCATAACCCCCCCTCCCCCCCTCCTAAATGCAACTTCTCCATAACCTTTCAATTTATTAAAGGGATTTCCTGATGAGAATTTCCATTACGCAAAAGAAATGCCAGCACACTTTTAAGATGTCTGGAAATGCTATCTTATGTATGTTGCTGTAAGCTGGTTTTTATCCTCTCTAAGATTATATTAACCACAGCGACAGGGATAAGTGTAAAAGACATTTTGACGGCTAAATGTGAGGCCAAAAATACAAACGGCTAACAGGGGACTTAAGGGATTTTCCAAAATCTTAAAATAACAACGTCGTGATGGTGTTGCATGGAAAGTATGCGCTTTAATTGAACGATGCTAGTGTGCGTTAGCAAGGCGCCCGCCCTCCAGCACTCACCCGACTATGATGAAGACCACCAAAGCCGCGGCGAAATAGTTGGTCTGGTAGTACATCAGGTTGCTGATCACCCGGTTGTTCCACTTCGTTAGATCGCCAAACTCGGGCTTCGCGAAGCGGTCCGTCCCGGGGAAGAAGTCGTCCCACGGTCTGAGGGGGGCAAGCTCCATCTTAGCAGCCATGTCCTCGGCCAGTAGTCAGGCAACGCCGTGGCGCAAACACAAACAGCGGCACACACGCTGCGTAATATTTGACAGGTCAGCTGATCTAAGGAGGGTGTTGTTTTGGCGAGACAGCCAACATATCGCGAGAGTAGGACGTCGAGCGGGGCGCCGCGACAACCACTGTTGCGTCAGTCAGTGCGCATCAGCTGCGCATAGTCACAGTGTTCATCAGTTAATACACATAATGTCTTGCTGCAGTAGCGTTGATTTGTTCTGTGTACATAAACAACAGCAATGAAATAAAATTGAAATGTTTTTTTTATTTTATTGTTTGAAACATCTCAGCAAAGAGCAAAATATATCAAATTATATTTAAAGCAGTGTTATCGATTGTTATCGACAGTTTAAACTCATAAAAACTAGATTATTTGTTAAATTATTAGACCATTCAAAATGTTAAAGCTAAAGTTCGGTAAGGGGTTTTTGGGCCAATGGTACGTCAGTGTCGCAAAGATCTACATACAGACAAGAACAGTTCTTATGCATGACTCACAACCATCCACACAACAACACACACAAACCCAATGCCAGTCAGCGTAAGCTCCATTCCAAATGGACTTTCAAGTTGCACATCCCAAAACAGAAAGACAGAGCAATTTCACAGACTAAATGATTATCAAACAATTGTCACTCTAGATAAATTAAAATAAATCATATTGATTGACTTTATCGGTTGAATCAGTTGTCTGTGTCACACCCACTGAATTTCCGAGAGAAAAAAAATACTAAAAGTGACATTGAAATAAATTTTGCTCTAATCACCTATATTAATATACATAATTCGCAATTTGACTGGTTGTTTTCAGGACCATCTATTCTTTCACATTATAAATATGTACAGCATTGATTGTTACAGAAAGTTGTTGACGTCTTTAACCCAGGAATAAAGCGCACTTTCCCTTTAAGAATCCCTGCGACGACTTTCCGCAGCTTTGACGCTCTCGAACACAACAGTCGCAATCGAGGACATGGGACCGTGAGAGTATGGCGGATGCCGAGGAGCAGTAAGTCTCAATGGACGAAAAATGTCCATTTACGGCCACTAAAACTCCCGCGTTCCGTCGCCAGTCGGTCTCACTTGAACCCCGTTTGCTTTCTCCACGCAGGGACAAGAAAAGAAGGCGAATAGAGGACCTGGCTGAGAAGTTAGTGACGAATGCTAAATAAAGGTCTCTGACTGGCAGCGGCTTTGCGTTGCACTTTGAGCAGCGACTTGCTGGGCCAGGAGACGTGAAAAAAATAATCAAACACCTGACCACAACACAGCCTCCTCGGTCCACCTGTGCTGTTTCCCCCCCATCGCTGCACACAGTTAAACCGCGTCCCGTTGAGAGGTGTCGAACAGCAGCTCCCGTATAGCGCTGTAGTAAACACTCCACCGCAATGACTAGCGCGGGGACGTTAAGCTAGCAGTGCACAAGTTTAGGATTGTAAACAACGCGGAAAAAAAATAAGAGACAAAATAAAGACCCAGCTATTCACACATGTTAATATATTACATATTATGTGGGAAATTTGTACTCTCTCCACTCATTTCCCACAATGCACTGCACAAAATGAATAAGGTGGAGTTGCGTCTAGTCAAACAATAGTCGTGGACGTCTGCAGACATTAACAGCAGTATATTTTAAATTTCAAGTGCCAGTTAAACAGTGTGGTTATTGCTGTTTTAAACAAACAAATCGTCGTATACACTATATGAATTTACTCTTAAAACAGTAAATGTGTTGGGGTATGGGACAATTTTTAATCGTTATTCACATTAGTGTTTTTGTTCAGCATGGCTGCAGATGGAGGACACAGAGACATTGGGTGTGACTGGGAAGGCCGTTGGAATCATGTGAAGAAGTTTTTGGAAAGACCTGGCCCATTTACACACCCAGACTTCGAGCCAAGCACTAAGGTGATGCATAAATCATTACTTCCCTATGTATTTGTTTTTTCAACAGTTGAATAATTTAAGTGACATATAATATATGTAGATTTAGACGATCCTTAATGTCTCTGATGTTTCACCTTTATCAGTCTCTACAATTCCTCTTGGAAACATGCCAAATTCTGGTCATTGGTGCTGGAGGACTTGGATGTGAACTCCTTAAGAATCTGGTAGGAACAAAACTTAGTCTTCATTATGTTTAATAAACACGAATAAGTCCAAGCTTGGCAAATACAAATTGCCCTTATTGGTTGTCTGATGTTGTCCTCCAGGCATTGTCTGGGTTTCGCCTTATCCATGTGGTTGACATGGACACCATCGATGTTTCCAACCTCAACAGACAGTTTCTTTTCAGGTAGCGTTCACCTCCAACTCGCATCATTATTAACAATAATAAAATAATGGAATGTAAAATCTTTACATGGGGAGATACTGTCCTGTATGCAAGTGTCAAGTCTTGTTCTTTTTTTAATGAATTGTGATTATGTGTATATCTCAGTGACTTGATGGTTACCTGTTGTCACCAACGGCTGAGAAAAGGGAGAACTGTGTCTGTGATATGCAGTGTCACTACAGCAACTGTGACAACATAGACTACTTGAACATCCGTAATCTCATCCGCCCCTAAATTGATTGTAATATGCGTCATTTAGACCCAAAGATGTTGGACGACCAAAGGCAGATGTGGCCGCTGAATTCATCAACAATCGGGTCCCTGGATGCAATGTTGTACCGTATCCTTCACAGCAAGAGCTACTCAAGTTCAGAACACATGTGGTGCGCACACTGTGAAACTTGTTGATCGTGCCTGTTGTTCCTTATTGCCCAAATCCAGTCACTATAAGAAGATCCAAGACTTTGATGAGTCTTTCTACAGGAGTGAGTGTTTGTGTGACATTAGCGCATCAGCCTGAGGAAGCAGCTCAGAAGCCTAATCCTCTTCTGTCTCCCCTCCTCCTCCCCCCAGAGTTCCACATCATTGTCTGTGGACTGGACTCCATCGTTGCCAGACGCTGGATGAATGGGATGCTGGTAGGAAAAAAAACAAACAACAAAAAGATTGTGACCACTGTTGACGGTTTTTCTTCATCTGATGTGCCTTCTCGCGTCCTTGGTCGCCTTATTTATTTATTTTTTTTAAGATATCTCTCCTGAACTATGACGATGGAGTTCTGGATCCGGGCTCCATCATTCCCCTCATCGATGGAGGAACGGAGGGCTTCAAAGGAAACGCTCGCGTCATCCTGCCCGGCATGACTGCTTGCATCGACTGTACACTGGAGCTCTACCCACCACAGGTCTCTTCTCAAGTACAACTTGTATTGGCGTTAATAACTGATCAATGTTAATATAATCAACACACTTTTAATAGTGATACGTAAAGGATATGACGATTATTGAATATTGAAAATCTACAGTCTAGCTTTTCTGGTGTGTGTGCGTGCGTGCGTGCGTATGTTCATGTAATGTATGATGTGTGCATGAAGTTGGATGTTTCATATTTCCATCTGGTAGCAGCAGCTGTTAGCTGAGAAAATGGAGACCCTCAGCTCATAAGTACCAGATTAGACAAAAATAGCATCCAGAATATTAAAGGGACTGAAATAGCAGGCAGTAAATTAGAAGGGGGGAGCGGAATCATAAACGTTGTGACAGATGATGTGACAGGGCAGAACGGTTGTGCCCCTAGCGGTTCTATGAAAAATACAAAAGACATTCACAAAAATCAAATTTGAATTTGCATTTACTTTGGCAGAAGGAAAAAGTGACTTGTAATGCTCTTTGAAAAATATTAACAGATATGTTTTTTTGTTTGCAGATTAATTTCCCAATGTGCACAATTGCGTCTATGCCGAGGCTACCGGAGCATTGCATTGAGTATGCCAGGATCTTACAGTGGCCTAAAGAAAAGCCATTTGGAGGTAAAACTTCATGCAGATTGTTGTCAGTCTTGATCAAAAACATTCCATTGCACTATCAAATGCCAATTCTTCCTCTCACCCAGAAACAAGCTTAGATGGAGACAATCCAGAGCACATCCAGTGGGTGTTTGAGCGAGCCCAGGAGAGAGCTGCTGAGTTCAACATTACAGGAATCACATACAGGCTCACTCAAGGTGAGAGTGTGGTGAAGAAAAAAAAAGGAGAAGACTTATTCAGTGCTAATGAGATTCTTTTTGAAAGTCAAAGTATATAATTAAGGGTTTTGTGACTTGCAATTACAGGATTTTTTTTTCTTTTTTTAATATAATTGTGTGAAATTGTTTTTGTCACACAGGAGTTGTGAAGAGAATCATTCCTGCTGTGGCATCGACCAATGCTGTTATTGCTGGTAATTAAAAAAGATCAATAAAAAGGAAGTCTTTTATGCCATGGCTGCTGCTAGTTGGGGTTATTGGTCAAAAAGAATGATTTGCATGTAGTTCTCATTAATACAGTGAAAGGAACGCAAGATGAAATACAGCATTCTGTGAATATAGGCCTTTAACTAAACACTTTTTTCACCCCTCCATTCCCCCAGCTGCCTGTGCAACAGAGGTTTTCAAATTTGCAACAAGGTCAGAAGGATGTAGTTTGAATCTCTCATCTTATTTGTGTCCTGATTTGTCAGAGGAACGCCACTAAAAACATTTGGTTGTATTTTTCAGCGCCTATGTTCCCTTAAGCAACTACCTGGTGTTTAACGACGTGGATGGACTGTACACTTACACTTTCGAAGCGCAAAGAAAGGTATGTTGAGTCCTGCGAATAAACCAGCACACGCCTGCGCTTTAACTTTGGCAGCGCACAGCGAGCGGCTGGATGAAGGCGTTATTGTCTTCGTTTGGCAGGAAAATTGCTCCGCTTGCAGCCAGGTGCCTCAGGACCTTCAGTTTCCTCCTTCAGCCAAACTACAGGAGGTATTGGATTACCTCACTGAGAGCGCCTCTCTGTGAGTACCCAGGAACAGAAAAAAAAAAAAAAAAAAATCTTTCCACCAAAGGGAGAAGTAACGGGGATTAGTGAAATAATTGGGTGCTGATCTGCTTTTGTTTTTTCCTCCAGCCAAATGAAGTCTCCGGCCATCACCACGACTCTGGAGGGGAAGAACAAGACATTATATTTACAGGTAATCGACCACGAGCTGCGTTTCCATCACCCCTAGAATTGTGCAAAACCTAAATATCACAATAAAAAAATGGTAATGGAAACGCCGAAACTTCTAAAAACCTCTTAAATACGGCTTATGCGCTTCACACCATTCAATGGAAACACCTGCAAATTGCAATTGTACTTTGTCGAACTTTTAGAAATATCACTTGTGCTTTGTGAAAAACTGTAATGGAAAGGCAGCTACAGTCTGCAAATGAAAATGTTTATTTTACTAGAAACTATAATTACGCAAATCCATTTCTCGTCTTTCACTTGATATTCTTCTGATCATCTCGCATTTATTTTCCAGTCGGTTAAATCCATCGAGGAGCGAACCAGGCCAAACCTCTGCAAAACTTTGAAAGGTGATCACCGGTCCTCTGATCAGACGTGACTCCCCAAGCTTGCTGATAATCACGATCCTGTGTGTGTGTGTGTCTTTCGTTTGTTTTGCCGCAGAGCTGGGCCTATCGGACGGACAGGAACTGGCCGTGGCCGACGTCACCACGCCCCAGACGGTTCTCTTCAAGCTCAATTTCACCAACTGAACGTTCGTTTGCAACGTGCGGGGGGCCGTTGGGTCAGCTGAATCCCAATCCGGAAACTCTGTCATCACAGGAATACTGCGATCGTTGCTGTAGCACATTGGACGCCATATAAAAACTTGCCTGTGGGAAGGATTGAGCGTTACATAAATCTGGAGTCATTTAACAATATTGTTTTGTTTTTTTTGGGTTTATTTTGTTTTTTTTCCAGTAATGCTGTTTACAGTCTTGTGTTTTTTTTTTCTGTATTTACATAGCGTAGTGATTTCCTCACCAGTAAGGTTGAGAATGAAAATGTGCACTTGCTCCAATAAAGTTTTATCATGCTGGCTGTAGAAGAAGCCTATTTAACCTGAATCGGCTGTCATTATTATATAAATGACAAAAAAGCAGCATTGGAATTTTGATAACGTAAAAACGATCAACATGCACTTCAAAAATATTGTTTTGCACTTCACATTCATTTACAAGAATTCCAAATGCAAAACAATAATAATGTCTTTCGTAGTGGCCACACTGAGGAATTGCATGTAGTCACAGGTCCAATAAAATGTGTTTGATTTAAGTTCTATTTTGTGCGGCAGATTCTGTCCAGTGAGCGCCACAGCGACCCCTCTGTTGGAATCTTTGACCTAGATTTGAAGAACACTCAATGTCTTACAACTCATCCTAACCTTATGCTTCATCAGCGAGTGTTGAAGTTGAAATAAGTAGAAAATAGAAAGCAAGGAAGTAAGAATTCATGATTTACTTTCAAATTGTAAAAATGTTAACAAAAAAAAAATTAAAAGTAAATGTTGAATTTCTGAAGTTTTTTTTTTCTAATTACAATTTTGCATGTGTAATCAGTTACGAACAGTTTAATTGCCGTGACCTGATGCAAAGCAGAACTTAATTGTTCAGAATGTGGAATCTTTGCCAAACTTTCTGTTGATTTGTTTTTTTCATGAAAAAAAAAGAAGAAATCAACCCCCACCAGGCAGACTCGCATCTCGTGAGGGATACAGCACCAATCAGCCGTGTGGCCCTCTCATGTGGTTTCTATCCATCCTCCACTCAGTGACAGGATGTCGCCACTCACTTTAAGCTTCTTACGGGGCGCTAATGAAAGTGGCCGCATATTGTCCTCGAGACAGATGGTTGCTGCCTTGATTAAGTTTTAATTTGCTCGACAGGAATGAGAAAAAAAAAAAAAGAAAATCTGTGAGGAGGCTTTGTGATCCGACTGTGTTCCCAGGCTCACAGCAGCACATCCTGCCAGAGATGTAGTTCAGCGGAGAGAAACCTCAAACCCCCAGGAGCTGGTCGGATGTACAAAGCAAATTTTTCTGTCCTTTTTTTTCCTTTTTTCTTTTCAAATTTAAGAAAGAGGAAGGGGAAAAGAAAGATTTCTAAATTGGGATCCATGCTTAAACAATCATGACGGTTTTGACGATTTCAGGCCACTGATGAAGATCAAACACTGACCTTTGAGGAGGTGAGTAGTGGAGTTTTTTTTTACATCCCCAAATTCACTGAAGTACAGGATAACAAGAATTGTTTAGAATAGCAATACAAACCATGTATATAATGCATTAAGTGTAAACACCCTACCTATATTCCAAATGAAAAACAAGATTAATGTATGATATGCTCTTCAAATTTTTTTTAAATGAATTATTATGGTAAAATTCTGATTTATGTGTACATTTAGTGCACATGTAGAGAGTTGTACAACAATACAAATACTGGTTTACGTGTACGTTTGCATGAATGAAGCAGAATTTTAATTGATCAAATATTGTTTATAGTTTTTTTGCATTGAAGTTAGAAACAGTTGCTTCTTTAAATTGTTTGTCCCTCATGCAACATTTTCCTAAATCTAAATCAATGAAAAAAAACAGTGAAGCAGGTCCAGTTCTAATGAGGAAGTAGAGGCCATTAAGCAAACAGCTATGCGGAGCTTCATAATGCCTCTGCCCGACATTTGTTTTTCACTGTAGTGTGACGTGAGGAAACATCCCCCTCTGTTTCTGTGACTCACATTTTGGAAGGAGGACTGGAGATGTTCACAGCTGAGAGGATGTGATGAGTCACAATGTGTGTAATGGGGCGACTAATAGGTCCCAGATTTATTATTATTATTTTCTACATTACTACATGCTGCTCGCGAGCTACATGCAAACAGTTGGGTGACATTAGCGGCACAATATTATTCACATTTACATGATAGATTGATAGATTATTTCACTGTTACCGAATATTATTACACTGTAAATTTCACTTTGGAAGCAAAACAAGGTGAATGCTCAGATTAGACCATTTAAATTGAACTTTGAGGTGCATCACAATTTAAAACAGCGAGATGATATGTAAATGGAACAGGTGCAGAATAAAAAAGAAAGTATTTTTAAAGGAACAACTCTTAAGTGAAGGTGTGGCCACCGTTACAAGTCAGGCGTTAACACTTTATAGAAACATTCATACCCCTTTATTTCTCTGTGCAGAAAAGATGAAGCTCACCACGCTGGTTGGGCCATTACACTGGGGGCTACTGCATCTCTGCATCGCAGGCTTGTGCATCCAGCTAGTGTCCAGTGGCAACCAAAGCTCTCGAGGACAAACAGGTGGGTGTCAAACTCCACCAGACCAGCCACGTTCCCCTAAGAACTCATTATGACTCCTGGTCAACAGTCTGCTCGGCCTGATAGGGTTCATTCAAGCGAAAACCTGAGAGAGCGGGATTTTTTTTTTTTTAATCTTTTTTTTTGCAGGTTAAACTGATGCAACCTGTGAGATGATGACAATATACAATGTATTATATCATTAAATAAATCAAAGCTTCTGTAATTCTGTGATGTAAAAATGTGACAAAATGCTATAACAAGCAATATATGTATATACATTGTACATACTGTATTAGCACGGTGCCTTAAGTTCTTTATCTTTACTATGACCACGTTATGCCACTTGTGTAACAGTCACGGCCAGGGGCGTGGCTAACCATTAAAGGCCCTGTGACTAAAAATCGTTTTGCCCCCCCAAATCTCATGGTTGCATTTGCTCGTGCCAAAGAATGGTTTATCTTCCCGCACCTTTAAGGTCATGGCGCATATCATTAAAGTCTGCCCCCCCTCCCCCGCCCAGTTGCTCCTTGTTTCTTTTCTGTGGAAGACAGAAATACCAAATATTTTGCTCACGCGCACTCTGTTGTTTTGCTTTCCGACCACTTGGTGGTACTGCAACTTCAAAAACGTCACAAAGGGGCCAGCCGGACGAGCCGGCCCATCTGAATGGCCACAGAGAAAAAAAGATGTGTAGGAAAGTCAATTCTGAAAAAACTGAACAGGTCCTGGAAGATAATGACTGTAAAGATATTTAGAATCAATGTGAAAATGGACCACTTATCTCGCTCTCTCCCTCTCCCTGTTGTTAAACCTCCGTGCTGCTTCTTAATGGCTTTCTTAGGGTCAAAGCAGGAGAGGACGGGGACGTGTGAAATTGTCGCTGCCCACCGGTGCTGCAACAAGAACAAGATTGAAGAACGCTCTCAAACGGTCAAGTGCTCCTGCTTCCCTGGACAGGTGGCCGGAACGACGAGAGCTTTGCCCTCTTGTGTCGAAGGTAGCCTGTCATCTCGGAGGTCCTCCTCCACCTCCACTTCAAGCACCAATTTTGATGTTAACTTTGTCAAAGAGTCAAGACGGCCTCTTTTACGAGTCTGTCAGATCAGAGGTTGTCGGTTAAAGACTCTGCTCTCATTTCTTCATGCGGAGAAAATTATTCCCTTGCTGTTTTTTTCTTCTTCTTTTTTCTTCTTAATATGACCTTTTTATATCTTCAGCTTCAATCGTGCGGCAGAAGTGGTGGTGTAAGATGCGGCCGTGTCTTGATGGCGAGGAGTGCCGGGTCCTCCCCGACCTCACCGGCTGGTCGTGCATCTCGGGCAACAAAGTGAAGACCACCAAGGTAGAGTTGCCAACCGTCCCTTGAAATACACAACTGTCCCGCATTTGGCAATGAAATGGTGCGTCCCGTATTTCTGAGTTGTCTTGAACGTAAATTTATTTTGGATGCAAACTCACATTCGTTTCCATAGAGTTTGCGTTCAAAGCCGTGATCTACGTAGCTGCTGGCAATGCCATTGAGCAACCCATTCACAACAACTGCGTACTGGCTGTGTAGCTTGCGTGCAGTAGGCTATGAATCGGGATTGCTTTTTCTTTTCAGCTTTATTTATTTAATTCCTTTGTGAAAGCCTTCCATCTTGCACTTTGATGGTCGTGTAAAAATATATGATCAAATTGAAACATTCATCTTACTTCTAATGTCTATTGGTAACAAATCAGTTCAATCTATGTGAACCATATACTTTATTTAATGACCTCCACTGGCAAGCCACTTTCCTGTGATGGTCATGTCCCCGGCACTGCAGGAGGCGTCAGATTTTTCTGAATGAAAGTTGGCAACACTCCGCCAAGGCGAGGAGCCGCACGGGTCAAAAGTGGCAGCGCGCACGCACACACACACCGTGCGCGCTGCACAAAGGGCATGGCACAAAGCGGCGTCAGACATGGTATTTATAGAAGCTTAAGCGGCCATGTGCTAAATCTCTCCTTCCTTTTATTATTGCGTTACTCTCTCATGCAAAACAGGAAGCGACAGACTTGAGAATAGTGATCGCAAAGCTTTATTTCAGCGGCCGCTCCTTTGATGCTGAAGGATTCTTCAGTTAAGCATAATCACTGCTCCCAGTGGCCATATCAGTGGTTGCTCTCCGCTGGGCCTTGTGTGCTCGACCCCCACCAACCTACCCCCGGGTGCCCCCCCCCCCCAAAAAAAAAACAAAAAAAACTCTAATTCTATAATCTGGCGAATGACAGGGCCAAGAGGACAAATAAAATAAAATAAGCTGGAAACTAATACCAAACACTAAAACCCATGTAATTAAATCTGACGGCCGAAGGAAAACCCCACTACATTTAGAAATGCACTCTCTCGTAAATTGCCTTTTTTTGTGGAACTGTTTTATGTTTTGATCCTCCCTGTGCAAAAAAAAAAAAGCTTGTTCCAGTGAAACAGGGATGAGTTAGCCGGCCAGTGATAGCGAGTAGTCATGTGGTCAGACAGCTTATGTTATTGAACAGCGAAATAGCGAAGCAAACAGCTGAGAACAGCTGTGGGCAGATTTTTCCAGAAGAAAAAAAAGACTCACACTCAAAATGTCATGATAAATGAATGCAAAGTGAAGGAAGTTTTGCCCGTCAGTTTCACAGCATCATTTAAATCCAGCACAGCCACAGCTGAAGGGTAAAAAGAAAAAAAGAAGAAAGAATTTGGAGCAGGTTGTCAATAAAATATACACCAAATAAAGATTTTTTTTTAATTTAACCAATAAAAATGAAGAAACTTATGAACATGAAAATACACATCACACAGAGATTCAAGACTGTTGGAATAATGCATATTATGTAAGTGGATTAAGTACTTACAACATGTCTTCGGGACTCAACTCTATGAGAGGATTAATCGAGACTCTCAGAGCGTAACTCTTCAATACTAAAGTCGTTTTTTCCTGTGCTTAAAGAATGTCGTCTGGGACCTTGGTAACCATTTCCAACGAGCACAACAGCGTTTTTTTTTTTCTTTTCTTTTGTCCCTGTAAAGATATAGACGCACTATATTAATATATACGGCAGCGACAACAGGAGCCGTTGACCTTAGCAGCACCTCTGTACAGTTTGGAGGTGCAGAATAGAAGGTACAAACAGAACGTTCCCACCTCCACCTTCTAAAGAAGAGAATAAACTCAGGCTACGCAGAACAAGCACCGGGTGAACATGAAGCAACCTTGGTAACTTTTTTTCCCCATTTTTTTCACCAACCTGATAAAAGAGAAACACATCAGATTCAGAAAACACAGCTAAACCTCACGCTTTGTTGAAATGTTTGCCATCTGTTCGACCCGCCCAGTTTGAGCTGTTAATAAAACCGGATGTCGTTGTTACGCGGGACGAAATCTGGCGGTTGCAAAGTCTCAAACTTTCACTTGTTCTCGTTTCAGGTGGCACGGTAGCCGCCGTCGTCTCAGCGGGCCCGCCGCCGCCGCCGCCGCCACCGCCGCCACCTCAACTAACACCGCACTCCAAGGACAGCGAACACCTCGCCAGATAGTGCAAAGAACAATATAGATTTAATTAGATATGTTCTCGCGGAGCTTTAAACTGCGGGAGCTCATTATTTTTTAATTTCTCTTGGCTTGAACACTATTTGGGGCTGGGGTTAATCCCACCGAGGAAACAATCTATTAGCAATTTACTTAAGATAAAATGACACAGCGCCCGCTCGCCGGGTGCAATCAGGCGGAAAACTCCATGGCGGAAGTCCGTGGCATTGTTTGCAGCTCTTGGTATGCCGAGCACATGGCGGCGCGCCCCTGAGGAAAGTTTGGATGGCCACCGCTGGCTGCTGAAACTTAACGACAGATTTTTTTTAGTGAATTTTTTGGGATGCGGCTGCGGTGGCCAACCTGTGACTCTCCACCGACCGACTGAGGTGGAAAGACGCCTCACGCTGAGGAATTTACAATGATGTGGAGTCCGCATCGTCGTCGTCCCTCAGACGTTACCCTGTTATGTTGTAAAGGTCACATCCCTTTGGACTTCTCCTTACTGCAAAGAGATGCTCTGAAACACCACCACCACCACCACCACCACCAACCCATTGGCACACACAAGCACGAGCGCACAGGCTGCTTTTTTTTGTTGTTGTTGTTTTTTTCCCCTCTCCCCAACCGGTTGGACAGGCCGCCACCTGGAAGGCTGTGATGGCATGCACACAAGCATGAAGCTCTGATGCAAAACAAGGACTGTTTGAAATGCTAATCGCAGGGAAGGGAAGGAAGGGGCGGGGGAGAGAGGAGGGGAGGGGGAGCGGCGCCAGCGGAGGAGCTCCTCGGCTTGTTGAGAGTATTTACATCACGCTTTTGTTTGTCTCCCTAAACCGAGCGCCCCCGTGGAGGCCGAACCGCGGCTCAAAGAAACAACGTGAAACATTGGTCACTCGCTGCTGAGCAGCAGCAGCAGCAGCAGCAGCAGCCGCTGCTAGCCCAACATTATGTTTGCAGACGTTGCCGCTTCCTCACTGGTCCTCTTCAGATGAATAATGCCTCTTCTGTATCCAACGTGATTGCCTCCTCCTTTATCTGCAGCCCGCTGTCAGACACTTTGTGTTTTACTTCTATAATGACGAGACATTTTGTAATCATATATATATTTATATATGTGGGGGAGAAAAAAAAAACAGCAAGTGCAAATCGCAGCCTCTGAAACATCAGAATTGTACAAACGGAGCCACGCTGTGCCAGGCCGTGAAAGCGGCGTATTTCAACGCGACGTTTTCCCTCAGTGTGCTTTTGCACGGTGATTGTTTCGGCGGAGAAAAGATTCGACAATGCGCGAGGCAGCCGGCTGCCTCCTATAGTTTTTCCGCAGCTCAAATTATTGTTTGTCGCCACGACCACATCCCAAGTTCGTGTATCGATTAGTGATCCCGATGGATCGTTGTAAACCTTATGCTGATGATGTCTTGCAATTTGTTGAAGAGCCCCCCCCCAATAGCACCAGCTGGACGGTGAGGGAAACTGTTTGAAAATGTCTCCATCAAGAAATTAAAACGTGTGTTTCATAAGGCGGCTCGTGCTGTCGTCATCTAAAGCTGACAACACAGGGACGGTGGTGACACAATACACTGTACTTGGGTCCTACTAGCAACAGTCACACGTCTGAGCCCTGGGGGGAGCGGTCATAGACCCTGTCACAGAGTAAATGACGACAAACGTGAGTCTGGGCACCGGCCGTAGTCGTTAAAATTCATCTCCTTGTCATGGTTTGAACCCATCGCTCCTCATCCAGCTTCTCTTTGCCGCGTGTTTAACTTTTATTTTACCTAAAATTGTTGACGATTATTGCAAATGTTAATATGGCTCTGATTCTGTGTTCTTAAAAAAAGGTTTGTTAGCAACACACAAATGCTATAGAGAAGGAAGGACACGGATCAGTGTTGCTAGTTAGAGTTGCATTGGAATTCATCATCATAATCATCATCATCATCATCATCATCATCAGATCAACTGGTGAGGCGATACAAACTACAAGCATGTACTTGACAAGACGGCTTTTTTTTTTTTAAATAAATATTTTATTTACTTTCATTTTATTCAAAGACATTGTGTGTGTGTGTTTTTTTTTTTAAACATTTATGCAAGTTTAACAGGGTCGCGTTGAATCAGTTCTCATCTGGTATTTATGTATGCTTGAGACAAAAAAAAAAAAATACCCCAAAACAACACAAAGCTCATTAAAGTGGGAGGTCCTGTAGATTCCTGTCTGTTTTTAAAATCTAAGTAGACAAGAAGGCTTTTGAAAAGATCAGGAACCCCACCGGCTCGGTTTTCTCTCGCTTCACTCTGCAGAAGCAGTAAAAATAAATCCACCGGGAGTCGAGCTGAATATGTAAATATATGACATTCCCATTCTCGTCTGTTTTAACTTTTTTTTTTTTTTTTTTTTTAACACACAAGATAGGAGTTCTTTTTTAAAATCCTGCATATTATACATCACATGTATTGCATTATGCCTGTTTATTGCCTGCAGTGTAATACATCTCGGGAGCCTCTTGTTGTCAAGCGCAGCATTTTTTCCTGTCTGTTTTTTTTTGTTGTTTTGCAAATTATCTACCAAAAAACTTTTTTAGGGCAAAAATGTAAAAAAGTATACATATTTTTTCTCATCTCAGCAGGATCTTTGTGAAAACATCTCTATCAAATGTATGTTCCTTTTTCATTCACAGCCTTCTCCCCAATATCAAAGAGGCCTGTGTGACATTCATTAGGTGACTTTCAGCAGAGCTCTGCCGTGCGCGCGCGCAGTCGTACAAAAGAAATGCAGCCTGCGTGGCGCTGCCTCTTGATCTGCGAAATAAACTTAGAGCCAGTTCCCTCCACACTTCAGAACAAATTGGGTTGTACCCCTCCGAGCGTCTGTCATAATACGCAGTTTAAAAAATTAAAGCTGTGCCTTGAATTCAGTACGGATGCGGCCGACAACGAGCGCTTTGGAAACTGTTCTCAATCTCAATTTAAGGTTTTTTGCTTGAAAGAAAAGCTTCCCCACAGTCTGTCCCCACTCGCTGGCAATATTGTCTGTCAGCTCAGTTCATATCAGTTTTGCAGGTGATCTGTGTCCGGCCCCACCCCCCACCCCTCCATTCTGCTGGGAGCAGCAGTTGATGCTCACTAATAGAAAACAAAAGTATCCTGAGGCACATGAGAAACATAATGAAAACATTGTTCCCTTCTCCGTTTTTTTTTTCACCCCCTTCATCTCCGACTGACACTTGTAATATAAAAGTAAACACAACACTTTCCCCTCCGTCTCTCCCTCGCTGTGTGTGCATGCGCGCGCGTGCCTGCGCGCCTGAACTAAATTAGCCTCCTTTTACTGCAGGCAACTTTGCATGTACCTCTGAGCAAAAGACTGAAAGTGCTTTGGTTCTGGCTCAGAGGTTTCATCTATTTGCTCCGCCATTATGCCAATGTACTATCAGGAAAAGAGATGACTTTTGGGGGGTGGTGGTGGTGGTGGTGGGGGGGGGAAGCTCAATTAAAAACACCAAGCTGAACAATTACACTGTATTGAGCAAACATTAATTGCTCAATATTGCAGTTATCAGCTGTGTGTGACGTATTCATATATGTTCCTGCGTCGTGGCTGTGTTGTACCTTAATGGAACAGCGTTGAGCTCACGTGGTGCCAATACTGCGCCCAGAGTCATCACACAGGAATGTGTTTCCTTATACATTCACTTTTTCCACCCCCTCCCCGTTCTGTCTTTTTCTTCTTTCTCTCCCCAACACAAGGGGAAAAGTCTAATGGCTCTCGCGTTATTATTTTCTGCACCGGGGTAATAATAAGGTTTCATTTGCACGCTTTCTGAGTGACACATCGGAACGGTTTGTGATTTTACTTGAGGTTAAGTGCCCAGACTATTCCCGCGCATGCCTTCAGTGGGAGCTTGATGAAGTCGCCGCGCCGCGCTCTGCACTAAATGGCCTCTCACATCCGTGCAAAAATGCACTGTGCTAAACATATAGTTATATATAGCTATATAGTTTTTTCTACTTTCAAAATGACTAATTTTTTGCAATCCATTGACTTCTATTGGAGAGGATGGCGGCCCTGCCGTTGACACAGCGCACCCTGCTGGCGTGGTAAAGGACCATGCAAGTTTGGTTACTTGCCCACCAGTTGCCCGACAGGCAGCCTCTGATATTAATATTATCTCCTCCTTGGCGATCTCTGGCCCTGGTGCCACAGCATTATTGTGACCTGCCATTCTTCAAATGCAACAACAATAGGAAGGCGCTTTTCAAAAATGATTTCACTCCCATTTCTCCGTCTCACATGGCCCAAATGATGTCTTTGTTCTACCATTCATGCAAGTGGTAGTGTCAATTCTGTATTTTTTATGATCTTTCTTTTAGATCTGTTTTGGTCTTGATTCCCGCCTCGCACACAACATGCAAACGCCACACAGAATAGCCCTGGGTTGAGAATTTACAACCTTTTTGCTATGGACGAAAGCACCAACCGCCGCGTCTCCCCAAACATAAAATAAATATCAATACATTTACACTTCATACAAAATTGTAATTTCACTTATGTACCATTCAGGCTAATGTTCATGCAGAGTTTGTTGACCTTTTCTCATCCACATACTCATTCCTCAGAGAGACTTCCTTAGTAGGAAGCCTAATGTGTTCAGAGAGTGTCAAAAACAGCAACTAAAACACAGGTGAAATACAAATTGCAGTATGCAGACAAATTGCATGTCTGCATACTGCTTGTTATTTAGTGCTCCTATAGTGTTATAGGTAAGCTAAAGGACCCAAATGCAGAAATCACATGGTATTGCAGAAAAATAACTGATTATTTCCAAATTAAAAATCTTGACTGAAAGCAAATACCAAAGAAAAAAAAATGGCTCAAAACAGACGACCCAAACGTCGACAAACCCAGCAGCGCGTCTTGCAGAAACAATTTAAGACAACAGCCTGACACCAAACAAAGAGCGACAAGGACTATTTATACCTGCAAGTGGGGGAACACAGGTGAAACCAATCAGGGGCGGGCAGACAACGAGACACAGGTGAAAACCAGACATGATCACAGGAAAGCGGGAAAGGAAAACTCGAACCAACACAAAAGAAGACAAAGACAATTAAAATAAAACAGGAAGTTCACACTTTACGGCTCATGACACTATAGTCCAGTTTGTCTCTAACTAGCAGCATGTGGCCTCTTCAGGAATCCCACAATGGAAGTTTTGGCTCCTGACAAAATTGCCAGCCTGAGAACAGCAAGTCTCATCGACTCATCAGTGCAAGTTGAAACTAGGGGAAGTTTTAAGCAAACTGCATACAATGATAACTCTTTAAAACCAACTGCAGTCATTGCATCTCAGTCTCAGCACACAGACGACGAGAAGTTTAAAATGATTTCCCCATGGATTACTAAAAGGGAAGAAATCATCTAAGTTTTTTCTCAAATCTCACAACATTTGAATAAAATAAAATAAAAAAAATCCCTCTGTGTCCTCTCAACTTTCTGCTTTCATGTACGTCGCCACCGCAGGCGCGTTCAACCTTCGTATCGCCGCAGCCTAATTTCTTAAACTATTTTTAATGTGTCTCGTAGGGCTAATTGCGGTTCACTGTCACTCCCCATTTAAGTCAAGTGTGAGATCGAGCCCAAAGTGGGGAGAAGGAAAAATAACCCACAGCAAGACGCCACAGTGAGGGAGAAGGATCGGACATGAGTCGCTCGCTGCTCACTTCGTGTCCTTCGCCTCATTGGGTGACGCTCACGTCCAAACAAACAAACAAACAAACAAACATCCACACTGAATTACTGTCAAAAAGGTTCAGTAAGGCAAAAAAAAAAAAAAAAAAAATTCGAAAAAAATATTTTCATAGCTTGATTTTTAGCAATGAGTTTAGAATAGCACAACAATGCTCATTTCCCGGTTGCATTTGCCTTTTCATCAGTAACATGTTTCCACGGCCCTGCAACAGTGCAGGGGCTCTTCCAGTCACCAGAAGTCTCTTCAGCCTCATAAAGCCCACCTATTGTGTGAAAGCTATTTTTGCCTACCTGTACTTATTGTGTACTATAAGCTGTGTTGTTCACAATGGCTTGACATAAAGCTCATCTTTAATTCAAGCCTTGCCTCCTCTCTCAGAGATAAATCCTCTTTCCCTTTTATAAGCTGGTAAAAAAAAAAAATCCTCTATGTCTGTATTCAGCAATTATTAGGCTACCTGTATCACTTATAACGCTTACAACACTTTGAGAGAAGGCTCAACTGATGGAGCGCTTTTATCCAGAAAGTGCTCCTTGACTGAAACAATGTCGGCCAAAAGCACACGACCGGCACAAATTTAAAACTCATTCGTTTTCCAGCAATCAAGAGGTTTTGCAGCGGGTCGCTCAATTACCTCACCTGAAAACTTAACACGGGCGCCCTGCTCCAGCCCCCCAGACGCAGCGGCATCCCGTTAGAAGGCAATTTTAAGAACCCTAATTGCATTTGCGCTCTCACGTTTGTCTGTGTGAAGAAAAACAAAAATGTGCGTGCAAAAGCTGAAAATGTCAGCTCAGTGCCTCGGCATCGCTTTGACATAATTTGATATAAGCCGGTGCAACAGACACTGCGCCGGTGTCATTGCAAATCTGTCTCTGTTTGCTTTGTATGATCAAGTTGTTTTTCCTTTGTGAGGACCTAACGGCATGAAAGGCCCCGTGTTCTCTGCATGAATCATTTAGATGAAAGCCCGAGGAGGAGGGAGGGAAAGAGCACGAGGCACCTGATGTCAACTTTAATTAGAATCCAGTTTAGACCGCGTTACCTTGACTCTGAAAAACCCACAATCCTGCAGGGATGGAGGAGACATCTCTCGGTTACAGGATGTGATTAGACTCGGTAATCTTGACGACTGCCTAATGCCACTTGAAACATCCTGGAAGAGGCGTTCAGAACTTTTCCATTGTTGTTCCCGCGCGTGTGCACTTCAAACCGTTCGCCCCGTTTCTACGCCCCTCCCACATCCGACGTTCCCCCCCCGCAGCCACACGTCTAAATTTGCACGTTAGAAAAGATGTCTGCCGCAATGCTGTTGTTTGCTATGTTCCCTGATGTTGACAATTATCTGTATGCAAGGAATTTGGTCTGACTCTCCACCGGAGCTGTTTTGCACAAACGCCGCCGTGTCACCATTTCCAGTTGCTTTAAGTTCACGGCTTGATATTCAGGGAAACAGAGCAGCTTGCTTCCAAGCGCAGAGAGTGGAGCATGACCAGACTGTCTGAGTGTGGTGAATGAAGCGTGTCTTAAGAACAAACCCAGGGGAGCCTCAATTCCCAGGACGTCCCCAGCGCATCATAAAAAAGAAGTCAGGGCACATCATCATCACTCGTGTCTTATTTCTCACCGTACTGCAGCTTGATGTGAGACATCAGAGCCCTACAGCGGCGGCCCGACGAGCCGATCCCAACGCTGGGAGAAAGCGTGGTACTACTTTGCTGCCGCCTTGCCCGCGTCGCGCACGTTTACCGGCGCCGCATTGGACGGGGAACACATTGTCATTGGAAGCAAGAGGGTTGCAGGTTCGATTCTCACCTGGGGCCATCCTGTGAAGATCTTGCATGTTGCATTTCTGTCAGAGAAACTCTCATCCTGTTTCCTTTTTACCCAGTGAGGTCACAGCACACCCAGTAGTGCAGGGTAAACACGGGTATACTGGGTATACCCCCTTCTTTTTCATTCAGCATTGAGTATACCCAGTCTCAATCCCCTCTGATGTGCATCACTCAGCAGTGTCTGCAAAACCAAGTGGTCAGATTTTCTTTCACAGGATGGTGAGGGCATGACCCACCCTATGCTACATTTAATTGGCTAGTCCTCGTTGCCTTTGTTGGTTAAATTGAGGTGAGATTGGTTAAATGTAGGCTTGAAGAAGATTGATTGGCCAATCCGAGGCAGAGCAGGGCAGGTAAAGACCTGGGAGGGGTTAGGGTTGAAAAGAACCTACTGGCCCATGTGGAATACGGGCCAGTAGGTTCACTCAAAATGCATAATGATGTAATTGTCTTTCACTAATCTGCGGGCCAATATTGGATCAGTAATTAGATAATTCCATCGATCCTGATTCCTTGACGTTTAACAGCAGAAATCACGTGCAGTCATGTGAAGTTATGCAAATACAACTGACCAATTTTTTGGGTAAACTGAACAGAGTAGTCTTACATGTGACTGTTTATTAAACAGTGATTTGTAAGTGACTGGACGCAGCCCACTCTGCCTGCAGCAAATCCAAGTCTGAGTTTTGAAAGCAGATTAAAAAAAAAATAATAATAATAATAATTTTAAATTCTCTTTTCAACCGAGGGTTCATTTTTTTTTTTTTTTTTTTTTGCTGTCGCAGCAACATTTGGAATCATCAGAGGAGCCATGACACTGTTTCATAAATACTCCATCACTGCGATGAGCAAGAGGCGGCAACGGCCGGGGAGACACGACAGCGCACAGCCACGCAGGTCAGCTTGAGCTGCTGCGTAAGTAAGCCTGGCACGTGTCTCGCTGAGTCTGTCCCCCGTATTAACATGCATCCCGAGTGATCCGACAGCTCAGACCACGCTCAGGGCCCGTCCAGCCGACATGTGGCCGCACTGCAGCAGCCACTCAGTTCTGAGGACCACCTATATTTAAACAAGACACAGTGGGGAAAAAAAGAGGAGAAGGAAGGAAGGAAGGAAGGAAGGAGGGCAGAAAGGAAGCGCTATATCACACGCTTTGCGTTCTACAAAAATGCAAATGAGATGTTTAGGCTCGATAACCCTCAAATGATAAACAGCATATGTCAGAGGACACAGTCTGTCTCAACTGATTCAGACAAGTGAGTGTGTTATCCGGAGTTACGGGAGAGAGCCATGCATTATTCATCCTTTTGAAGTGAGATGAAACTCATAGCAGACTCTAAACGCCTTATTATGCATTTGGAAATAAAAAGGGCAGGGCGATACGCGGTTTTACTTAGGGTGAAAAATGTCCATTCATCATGACCGTGGTTTCCTTATCTTCGACATCATCCCGCCTCCCCTGCATCTGTCGGCGTCGAAACTTTGTGCTCACTGCTCAAACCTTCGCTGTATTGCCAAGATTTCCAGTCTAAAACAGATCCTTTCTGAAAACCTCTTATCGCACTGCAATCAACCGGTGTTGGAGAATCGAGCCGAAGTCTGCGTGAGGAGTTTTGTTGGGATGAAAGGAGCAACTGCCAGCTTCGAAAAACTGAAGAGATAAGTGTAAATGTTATCCGAATTGGACCAACTAAGGCGGGTGGGGGGGGGGGGGGGGGGCATTTTGGTATCAAAAGAACAGCGAAGAAGCCTAGTACAGGATTTTCTCAACCGAAAAAGGTTTTTGTCCATAAGCGACCTCAGATTGGACCATTTGAATGTGGTAGGAGTTGCGTCACCTTCCAAGTTTCTATTGGGAGGGGCCTTAACCTTATAAATGCTGCCTATGAACTGTTTTCCAAGCTGGAAACGTAAAAGATATCTCAAGGAACTGTGGAATATTTCATTGGAGATGTTACCTACCATCCACGTCCATGAAAAACCTTGGTCCACATGCCACAGTAAGCAAGTGAGGAGTAAGGATTATTTCCCACCCCCTGTGGAAAATCTTCCCATTACCCTTTTCCCATGCATACATTGGAATTTAAAAAATAAATCCATGTACACAGCAATGGTATATTGAACTTATCTTGTCCACATGCAACACGGTATGCCAGCTGTCAGGCAATGTAAAGCGCACGCTAAAGCAAGAGGCAGTGAGATAACCTTGAAGCATAAGGTCGTTCTGGCCAATCAGAGGCCTGAAGAAAAGTGGAAGTGGCCCAATTATATTGCAGTATTGCTCAACGATGATAACAATAATGGTGCAGCACAGCGAGCACCCATAGAAAGTGTTGCCATAGGGGATGCAAAATTTGGAAAGTTCTTTGTGGAACCTTGTGACAATCGCAGTCCAGCAGACCAGGTAGACTTTTGTCCATTGGTGTAAGCCAAGACAGCAGGAGCTGCACTGGGCTTATGGGTATAGGGAAACTTTTCAGAGATGGTCTTCTTCTCCCTCACACGTGAAGCCACCCAGTTATTATTGTGTTCTAAATGCTCTTGTTACTGTTTATGCTGCTGTTCTTGTTCTTTTCTCTTTTCTCTTTGACACCAAGGGAGTTGAAATCTCAATCTCGTTGTACCCTGTACAATGACAATAGAGGCTTTCTATTCTATTCTATTCTATTCTATTATTCTGACCGTTCCTCATTCATCTTTTCTTTAAATCAGTTGTTTATTTTGATATTTAGTTGCAGTCTGAAGCTGTCTCCTCTCTGACTGACACCACCTGCCTTTTTTGTGCATAAAAGAAGAAGACTGGTTATTGAATCCACTGAAATGTTGGACTACTGGTGGTGAGCAAAATAGATGGCCAAGAAGGCTGAGTGATTCAGTTGCCATGCATGGATTTAAGTGGCTTTAACTATTCAGTCATTGTCTCTGGACTGTTGCTAGGGTGACCAGATCGCTCTGTGCCGGACTGCACAGCATTCTCATTCATTAGGGGACCCAACTATTAAGATAGTTTCCTACAATTTGGTAGTATTTTTGAATTTATTATTAATGTCTATTTTGCCGTGGTGAAATCCATGCAGGACAAAAACAAATTTGACAACATTCCACTGAATGAATCAGTGGTCAAAACTCAGACACTAACTGGCATGTCAGTGTAACTAACCATCTAAATAAATAAAATAAAATAAGAAAAATTACCAATTTTCACTTGGAGCATAAATATTATGTTCCTTATACTTGGAGTCTTTAAAGTGTAATGTGGTTAAATTGGGCCCCATTCTTGGACATTATAAACTAGTTACGCACTTCAGGTCGGGTTGCCCCAAATGTGGGCTCATCAGCAGCACCAGAAGAAGAAGAAGAAGAAGAAGAAGAAGAAGAAGAAGAAGAAGAAGAAGACGGAGAAGAAGAAGAATGAGGAGGAGGAGGATGAGGAGGAGGAGGAGGAGGAGAAGCACAGCTTGGGAGGAATTTAAAAAATAAATCTGGTAATGGTTTCACTGACGGAAACAGTTTTATCTCTCCAGGCAGCGAGACCACAAAAATGCATCTAAGGTTGCAGCCTGTTTGTGCATGATGGGGAAGATAATCTGACAGATTCATGAAGAAATGTACCCACCACCAAACCCCCCCCCCACATAAAATAATAAAATAAAAAATAATAATAAAAAAAACGGGACAACAGCTTTAAGACTCTCATGGTTTCCGTCATCGCTAAAAATAGTCTGCTTTTTCTTGATGAAAATGACAAGTTGCTCAGAATTCACCTGCAGGTACATGACAGATATCCAGCCGTGTCACATCATATGAGAGAAACCAATGAAACAAAACCTTCAGTCTTTAAATAATCCACTGGAAGGGGCTGTGAAACAGGAACTCTGGTGTTTGTTTTTTATTTAGAATTTTTATCGCATGAATAAGAGAGTTGGTGTATTTTGGAGGAGCAGTTGGGCTCATCTTTTCGACAAAGCTGCTTGCACGTGAAAAGTGAGAAAACAGCTAAACAAGTAGAAGGTCTGCCAGAAGGTGGATGACATCCTGCACAAGATCCGCAGTCAGAGGATGTCGGCGCAAAGCTGCTGGCTTCTCACTTCCATCTGGTGCTGTGTCAAATTTTTCAAAATACAGAAGGGAATCCAGTTACCCGGTTCTGTGAAATCAATCCTTGATTTTATTGCTTGTGTGCGCAAGGAGTCGTCTGTCAGATAATAACCTGGGTGTCCATCGTACCCAGGCACGGCTGAACTCTGTGATAAGACAGTGTTTGATTTTATTTTAGGTAATTAGGATAAAAAGCACTCACATAAAGGCCGGCTGTGTAAATGTAATTAACATCTAATGGCAAGAAAGCATATTGCATTCTGTGTTAACGCTAACGCCCTTTTTTTCTGATCCCAGCTGTGATGTCAGAGTACAATCACCAAACCCCAGTGTGTGGTGGCACAATGCAACCTCCTCTTTACAAATACAGTAGAAGTGAACAGGTAAACTCATCATTCCAGAGTTGAGCTCTAGGCAGCTGGATTCCGGTTTTCTGTCCGTGCCCAGTTGCCGACAACTCAACTCCAAAACGAGCTTGGCGACTGAGAACCTTTGCTAAAGTTTATTATTAGCCGGTGAAAATACAATGGCGGTTTATTTTTAGTGCCTCTTTCTGTCTAAAAATATTTTCTAGCAGATCAGTGTTCTACCTGGGCCTGTGGTTTTCAGGTCTTGGCTCGGCCACCGACTAAAAGGTTGGACTGCCTTGAAGTTTGCACCGTGTTTGCTGAATAGTTGTTGTGCCTCATTTCTCTCAGCACAAGGTTCTTTGTTTTGTACCTGACTTTGTTGGATGTGACAAAACCCCCATATTTTTGTTGTAACGCCAGTGTCATAATATTGTTTTTTCTCAGACTTATACGTTCAATCAAGTTGTAACTTATACTGTGTTCAACTGTACTGATTATGTGAGAGATTGTTGTTGTTGTTTTTAACTTGTCCTACATTAAGGATGAGTGGCAGCAAGAATGACCTCGCATCAGTCACACGAGTCATGACTTTAATGAAACTTCAGCACATATCAGTCGATGTTGTCGTCTGTACAGTATCATCATCTCAACGGTTGACACAAATAAGGCATTTCAAAGTTTCGGAAACAACATACTAGTTTCACATTTTTTGTTTTTTTTGGGAATTTTTCTGTTTTTCGTCGGAGGATCAACCGGTTCCGGGGAAGCTGACACGTTACCAAAGTCAACTGGTAAAGCCATTTAAGAGGTGATTTCAAGGCAAACGAGTACCACACATAGAAAAAAAATAATGACAAATAATAAAATGTACAGTATCAAGACAAACAAGCCGCACTAGTTAAAACATCCCTCTGGCGTTGCATTCGCAGCGTCCTCGCACCGCTTCCTTGAACTTTGGCTGTGCTGGAAATTGTAGTCAACAAAAGGGGAAAAACAAAGAGAAAACAAACTCCAGAACGCATTCGGGGACTTGAGTGATTGTTTCACCACCAGCAACCACCACAAAGAAAGTCCAAGTACACGAGGAGCAGATGATTTATGTACAGGTATCTTCTTGCTATATTAAAAAAAGGAAAACCTGAGGGCTGTCAAACCACTGTACCTGCTTATCACATGTCCTCTGATGCATTTCCCTGCTGCCTTTGTGCTTTACAGTGAACATCTGTCTCGCCGGCGTCAGGAGGGGGGATGAGAGGAGGGGCGAAGACATCCGAATGCTCAGCCGCTCGCCTCCCGTCTCAAAGAAACGATGAAAATGCATTCATTACAAGGTTATGATGAAGATCCCCGCAGGCAGCTCGGAGCAACGGTGTTTTTTTTTTTATAATGTTTTTTTTTCTTTTTCGGTAGCCTTGAGCCGGATGTGCTTCATGTATTCTACATCTTTGTACACTTTAATCAGAAAGTGTTCGCGTTTCTTAAAGCAACAAGAGGGTTCATTGTCTCTGTGATAATTGGTCCTGTGACAGTGCTCTGGGAGGGAGAGAAGGAGACAGAGAGAGAGAGAGAGAGAGAGATATTAGGGTGTAAATAAACCAGCGTCCTCAGCTTTTCATCGGCCTGGCAATTGAATTAGCCAAGAGAAAGTAATTAGCATGCTGGCGTTCCAGTATAAATGAAGGCGCTGACCTGCAGATTAACCCCCGGCACCCACAGGCGTTTCCGCCGCGTCCTTTCTCCCCAGCGCGGCGTTAATACGTCGACGTCGTGTATGGCTGGGTGTTCTGACAAGAGGGAAAGAGAAGGAGCTGTAAACGAGGCAACTTGCGGGCGCGATTCAAACGACGACCGTTTGTTTGCTCCGCCTTGGGCCGAACGTCTCGTTTCCCCGCCGTCGGGAGAGGGAGGTTGTCTCACCCTTGTGGTTTTGATCTTGTTGCCCGCGTAGCACATCCAGCCCGAGTTGTCAGGAAGGGTCTTGCACTCCTCCCCTTCCAGGCAAGGCTCCATCTCACACCACCACTTCCCAATTACGATGGACGCTGGAGGCAACAAAGACAAGAGAAATGGAGGGAACGCGACTCGTTTTCACCTGGAGGTTAAAAAAAAAGAGGAAGAAAATCCCCAGATAGCAAAAGCCCTGCGTTCGGGGCAGCCGTTGTGCAAGGAAGCGTTAGCGCTAATTAGCCAAACGCGTGGCGTCAGAGGTGACAGAGTGGAAGTGAAGGTGTGTCTCGTTAAAATGCGACAGACGCGAGTCAAAAAATAAATAAATAGATAAACGTGGCCCCCTCGTTTAGAGGAAAACACAGCGGCGGCAGCAGCAGCGTTTTCAGCCGCGCCGCTGGATCAGTATGTGTGACTGCGCGGCTTGACTTTAATGCACGCCACATTTCTGCCAACGGGAGAGAAAATTGCTTTAAATACAGGGTAGCTTGATAGGAAATGGTTTGTAACGTGCGACAGAGGAAAATAATCTGTCAGCGCTGACACGAAGGGACCTCAAATTCCCCCACGTCCGCGTCACAAATTGCGGCAATATTTGCAAAAAGGGATTTAAGATAAAAGCTGCAGCAGCCGAGAGGTTTTTTTTCTCTCTCTCCCCTTTTATTTTTCTTTTCTTCCCCCTCAAGCCAACATGCGTTTTAGTTGCATCAGGGGCCCGAGCGCCAAAATCCATTTCTTACGAAGCCAATCCGAGCCCCTCGCAGCCGACTGTTGTGGGCGGCGCCGTCATAAAGTACGTCCAAGGTATGTAATCAACAGCCATTTTCCTCTGCAGCTCGCTGCTTTATGTTAGACTTCCTCTTCCCCTGGCGCAATTACTCTGAGGTGGGCTCCATTCACCGGCCGCCTTTCACCGAACGGAATGGAGCTCAGCCCTGCAGATACCTTCCACCGTCGAAGCAAATTCGAATGATCCCGGGTAACGTTAATCTTATCGGGGACAAGTCGTTGCACGGGTGACAGGGCCTTTTATTAACCAAATCTCCTGTATCTCTGCAGCCTTGTCAGGATTTTTTTTTTTTTTATTATTATTATTACTGTAGAACACATATTCAGTTGCAAAATATATGTATTAAAAAAAATGAGAATCAATATTTTCCTGCAGTGCCAGCGCATTCAAGTAAAATATTTATTCCCAGAGCAACTTCAGGACGTCATTGGCAATAACAAAAAAAAAAAAAAAAAAAAGATGCTCACCGTCGACGCACGAAGGTCTGTTTCTGGTGGTTCCAGCCACCTTCCCTGGCAAGCAGGAGCACTTGACTGTCTGCGATCGCTCCTCAATGCGATTCTTATTGCAGCATCTGTGCGCAGCAATTACTTCACATGTGCCCCCCTCTGATAAGGAAGGAAGAGAAAGGGAAAAGAGTAAACAAATTAAGTCGGCATCTCGACGTGATCAAACGGAGCCGACGCACGGAGCCGGGCCCGACAAAAGTGCTGCTTAAACCCTTCTCACACACAAATGTAATCAAGCTCGCACGGCATCATGTTTCACCGGAGCGTTTGTTTTTTGTTTGTTTTTTTTCCGCCCCATTTAATGTCATCGCACCATTTGCATTAAGCGAGGGGATGAATTTAACGCGGAAAACTTTCCTCTTAGTCTTTCGGTGACGTTTGCCTCGTTGTCAGAGCGAAATTCACAACACGCAACGACTGCAGCAACACACACAGCAAAATTCATTTTCCATAAAACACTAACGGGTCTTTATTGTTAAAGCACACTCTAGCCCAACCCTCCTGAGCATCTCTTCAATCTCCACAAGTCACACTTCCTACACGACTGAACATGTAAGGCAGGTGAATCGTTAATCCAGGCTGAAAAATAGGCAAAAAAACATTAAAGTTACAAAGAAATGCCTTCATTATGAGGTAAACTGACCACAATTAATGGTCACACTCATTTTATGAGAGGTAACAACAATATAGTCTGATATTGTCTAGACCAATATGGTCTGAGGCAAGAGGAATGGACATTTATTCTGTGGTGGAATTTGCACTCGCCGGCCACTTTTTTTAAGTACACCTAACTAGCACTGCAAAAAGGTGGTGCCCAAGCTTGGAGGTTTAACCTGTAAATGCTATTTTTTTTTATTTTTTTTTAAATGAACTTTATATTTAGTAGTCTTTGGAGACATTGAGAGCCTTTGCTGCTTTACATTTTAACTTTTGGCAGTCAATGTTATTCTGCTTTGGAAGCCAACGGTGAACCTTAACTTTTCATTATGTTATTAGTTATCAACGTATAGGAGGCTTTTTACATCCTATATGCCATTATGTGGAACTCTTAAGGTGGAGGACAGGAAAAACAAGTGTTTAGCCCCATTCATTTGACTTCAATTGTTGGGGAGGGAAACAAATTTGTGCGGCTTCTGCTCTGATTTCAAGCACATCAACCTTAAAGCTGCTGCCTCACTAGGATGCATCTGATGCTAAACTTACATACATCCAACATACATCCATGAGAGAAAACATATAGAACACAATTGTGTTCTATATGTTGTCAGCCAGAGAGGACACACCTGCTTGTTGAATGCAGAAATGATGATGAGGTGATGTGAGAGTGTGGGCAGCGAGAGAGAGAGAGAGAGAGAGAGAGAGAGAGCGAGAGCGAGAGAGAGAGAGAGAGAGAGAGAGCGAGAGAGAGAGAGAGAGAGAGAGAGAGAGAGAGAGAGGGAGGGCGAAAGAGAAGAAGAGAGACGTCTCTTTGCAGGTAGGGAGCTGCGCTTCAGGCTTATCATGAATATGAACACTGGCTCCAACATGCAATTATTAGCAAACTACTGCCAGTGGCCCAGAGGATGAGAGGCCCACACTCGAGTCCACCTCAGCCGCTGTCCTCTCCCTCCCACCGAGCTCAGACCCTCCACATATGAGAGTCGTCCACCAAAGGACCGTCTGACAATTACACCCGTCAGCGTGACACAAGATCAAGGAGGTTGTCGGGAGAAAGGGTCGGACAGGCAGAAGCCAGGTTGGGGTACGGAGTGTTTTGCCGGGGAAGCGATTCGAAGTAATGTTTGACAATGAGCAGCAGGTTTTTGGGAAATGTGCCGTGGCCACATTTGCATGTATCGCTTCGCCACATTTGAATATTTTTGGGTGAGGCCATGGCGATGCTGAGCAGCATGTACAAGCAGCGGAGAAACGGCACATTACTGCAGTTCCAGGGCAATGACTGCAGGGACACCTAATTAATTCGAGAATCAATTGGCAAAGAATAATAATGCAGTTATAATCTCATAAAAATTGTTTTTTTTTCCTGTTCAAATCAATGTACTGTTTTTCCCGTTGTTTCAATTTCATGGTTTAATTGAAAATAAGTAAAAATAAACTCAAATTTGTTCAACTCTGCAGTACATATAGCGGCAATTCATTGTTTTTTTATAAAGGCACAACAACATTTTTATGCATTAAGTTACACTTAAAATACAACACGAAGGAATCTTTTTACTGCTGTAACAAACAATCACAGTTGGGTGCAGCATGGCGTGCAGCATGACGTCAATAAAACCATGCAGTGCTTGGGCAGCGACAGAATGTTTTTGCCTCTGTGTCGACCCTCAGTGGGCTGGAGCCAAAACACTCTGGGGACGAAGTGCAGAGACTCTATAACTCGAGGGGTTCAATCGAAAGAGCGGGCGGCTGGAGGAACGGGTCTGAGAAAACACCTCAGTCGGTGGCGCTGGGCAAACTTCAGTTATCACAGAGAAAACCCAAATACATGCATTTATAGAAAGAAATACCTCGAACAGACTGCTGCACAATACCCATGAATAAATAATGAATAAACACCTATATATACACCTAAAAACTTAAAACCACAAAAAAATAACGTTGCATCAACTCAGAACAGATTGACAGTAAATCAACAAAAACTCATTAACTTTGGTTAATTTAATCATTATACATCAGCATTTTGTCCAAGTCCAGTTTTCTAATGTAATCTGCACATTACTGTTTTGTTCAATTTTACCACAAACAAAAAAAAGGAAGTAATGAACAGCATAATTAGTTGGTTACTAAAACCATTTGGTGTTTAATGTCTCACTGGTGTAATTGGTCGACATTCAGTATTTGTTTCCATTTAGCGCTGGGTGTTGACGTGTCTATTTCAGTGCCAAACTGAGCCATCATGTGCAACTCCTGTGGGGGGGGGGGGGGAGATTAACCAGCACGGCCCCAGTTGACCTGCTGGAAAGAGCCAGATCAGTGGCCTCAGCCACATTAAATTCCCTTATGTCAGCCATACTGCCACATACATAAAAGATCGTAACTAGTCTGCGCAACAAAACCTCCAGAGAAGAGGAAATAAGCCTGCGTGAGAAGCACTTAGGAGTCATCGTTTCTCCTGGGTGGATGTGTGTGCAGAGCCTAATTGGAAATCTGCTCGCGCTGACATAAATGACAAGCATTAATTAAACAGAACAAATGTGGAGTTGTTGATTGGATAAGTGAGTTTTAAGATGCTAAATTAATAGCCAATTTTAGTATCGGGGGAGGAAATAATTGAGACCGCTTGTCTTTTGCGTGCCCTCCGCTCGGCGCGCGGGGTTTCTTGAGGGTTATCTCGACTTGAGGGGCGAGCTCGCCGTTTCAGAAAATGTCGACAAAGTTCGGTTCCCCTGCGAAACGTCCTGATCTTGGAGCTGGTATCGGGGGGGGGGGGGGACGTCGCCCCCTGTCTAGCTCTCCCAACAAAAGGGCACGTCGCGCGCAACGATAATCGAGACGTACCAGTGGAAGCAGTGGGGCATCATTTGAAAACAACAGCCCACAGGGGTTTGTTCTTCTTAATGCATCTCCTTAATTGCATAAGACAGCCCCAGATTTCCTCTTTGATCTATTAAAAAACACACTACTCAACAGAATTAACTTGCGTCGCTTGTTGCTCCGCAAACGGAGCGAAGAATCGGGGTTGCTCTATATTTGGAAATCATCAACCTCAGAAGAATACATTAAAACCAAATAAAAATGCTAATCAGTGTGGTATTTCCAGCTGGCAGGTGCACCAGGTACCTTCCCTTTAAACAAAAAGCCCCGACCGTGGTCCGCCCGTGGCTTCAGCCCGCGACTTGCCACGCGCCGCATGCTTTTTTTTTTTTCCCGAAACCTCCCCTCTCTGCATTTTAAATATTTCAGAGGGAGACGGAGAGCAACACGGACGGAGATGAGCAGCTCTCGACAGGCGGAGGTTGGAGCCACGCAGGGATATAATTGTCTTCTGTATTTCCATTTCCCCCCCATTATCAGCGAGCGTGAACGACCGGGAGCTTTGCAAACGACTAAAAAGCGGCGGGGTGTACCGCTCGCCTCAAACCACAGATTGATTGACAGGGAACAGGAGGTCAGCCGGCACAGGTTGCAGTCGAACTTGTTATTCGTGGGGTCAAAGGGCAAATAAATAAATAAATAAATAAAAATACAGGGGCAGGGAACCCGGAGACTGGAACTGTCCTGCTTTTGTTGCTGCGGGGTGTTTGTTACTCTGAGCCAGGAAACAGGAGCTGTCGGGAAACAAGGTGAACAACGGCAACCCAACATTCTCCAGCTTATTCTAAGGAGGTCTGAGAAAAGGATGACTTCTTTTTCTTTCGGTCTTTAAAAAAAAACCATACAACCAAGCCACTATAGTTCTTTAATATAAGAGGTTGATTTGGTCACAATCTTCCTGCTGTTATTTGGTTTTCTTTCTCTTGATTTATTTCCCCACCTTTGAGATTTTTTGGTAAATAAAAAAATAAATAAAAAAATAAAAAATACAACACAGCGCCTGCACAATAACGTTTTGATCTATTTATTGTTGCAGGCCATGGCGAAAATGTTGTTTTTGGGTTTTTTTTCTGCCCGCACTCGGTTATTATCTGATCAGAGACGCGGCAGTTTGATCCCAGAGCCCTTCAGTCGGTGTGTGCAGGTGTCCTCGGGCAAGACACTCAACCCTAAACTGCCAATGAATGCCGAGCCAGCGGCTGTGCCACGAGAGTGGAGGTGAACGTGTGGATGATTAGTGTTCCGATGATGCGGTAGGAAGGCCAGCGTTTCCCTCTGTTTGTATAGGCGCAGACCTGACGGGTGCATTTATTAACTATTAATTATAAAATTGTTGGAAATGTACGATCAAATTGTGCAATACATGAGAACAAAATCTAAAACCAATAATTTTTGAGAATAAAATCATTCACAATCTTCTACATGGACAGATGTTTTAACTTTTTGAGCATATAAAATGTTCATAGCTTCATATAACGCACACAGTTTTACAAAAGAGAGGAAATTTACGGCATCCGAGCCATCAACCTCGCCGAAAATATAACAAGCATTTCGAGGAGATTAAAGCCAAACTGACATTTTCCTCTTGTTTTGCTTTCATCGTTATAGCAAAACTCAGCCCAAACACTAATTATCTCCGATGTCTTCTTGCGTGTTTTGACCATATTATATATTATATCATCATTGTTAGCGCTCCTTCCACGCTTCCAAGTCTGCAGCCAGCGTCTGCCAATAAAGATAGAGAAAAGCGCAGTGATGGAGGAGTGACAAACCTCCAGCAAGTGCCGGCGATATAACCGCCGTTTATTTACTTGTCTAAACACAGTCATTTGAATTGTAAATGCGGAGTTGGGAAATGTTCACAGCCGTAAGAAAGAAAAAAAAACAGAGAGGGGGGGGGGGGGACTATCACATAGAACCTCGCCGGTGAGCTTGTTTTCTCAACCGCTGCTTTCAAGGTCAAGAATGAATAACAAGCGCACCTTAATGCCAGTCATTATATACTGTCTGCTTGTCTCACACCTTTTCTTTTCGGCTGGAGCAGCGAAAGCATGCAGTCTGACTCCTCTGACAGGCTGTCTTTATTTTTTTCACCCTCCACGTCACGTCAAGGGAAAATTTCACACGGCATCACAGTGGAGGCCTCCTTCCTCTGGTTGTGTAATAAACATGCATTAGACACACACGTGTTGGCTGCCTGTTGGTGCTTCCAAAGTATTTTGCTTTTGCGTCCGCTCCGCACAGCTGGAAGCTGCAGCAACAATTCGGCGCTCTACAGGTAACGTGCATTTGTATTCATTTTTTGCCAACAATGTGGATCATAAAGCTCAGACGAAACAGAGGAGGAGTTTTAGCTCTGATGTTCCCCCATCTTGAAAATTCTCCGGCTTTTCTCACCATTGATTCAGTAACATTTTTTCAATGTAAAAACCAACATCTACATTATAGCGGCAGACAGATTTTTAGGTGAGTCTTGAATCAATGTTGATTCAGTCTCAGCTGCAGTTGAAAGCGTTCATCAATCATGACGAGCGCTTTCAATTTGGTTTCAATGTCAGTTATCAACGTAGATCCAAACATCTCAACATGGATTCAACTGAGTCTGTCAGCTTCTATGAATGCACCCCAACCAAAGCCAACCAAGGACCTGTTTTTTGACAAAATTTATTTAATAGACCCAGGCAGCGCTCTTTCTTCTTTCTTCCATGGATTCAATGTGATTTTGTCATCTGGGGAAGCTCCTCGACGGGACATTGTTCTCTTGCACCAAAACATAGCAAAAAATCGCAGACTTTCGCGATCAGGCTGTGTCGCTGTGCTCTCGCTGCTGCCTCCTTTCTTCCCGTTCGAGCCTTTGTTAGTGAACCCGCCACGTGAAGTCGCATGTCACTTAAAATAACAAGCGCAGGGGCAACGGCGAGAGTGAAAGAGGCTTTTGCGAACGTTAACAAACCCCGCCGACGCTCGCAATTGCCATCACTTGCTGTGCGGAACCCGCGTCGTCGTTAGCTACGACTTTGCCATGTACGAGTCTGACGTAGCGCTTAGCGCTTTCATCCAAACCAAAAGAATGACAGCACCTGGCACGAGCGAGGCCTCGGCTGACGACCGACTGTCGTGGAATCGCGCAATGAAAACTTGCCCGTGAATTCCCGCCTTATCTGCGACTCAGCCTGCCTAATAAATGTGAGCGGGGGTCCACGCGGGAGCAGTAAATGGTTCTTTTAAACATGATGAAGCATCCATCGCGGCGGGGGGAAAAATGGCGAGTCCGTCTCAATAGAAATGTCACAATATAATAAGTAGGCAATGAGTTGCTGTCTATAAGATAATGAGCTCGGGCTGTGCTGTTGTCTCTGGAGATGCTGATAGCGAGCGTACCAATCCCAACGTCTGTTCGTTCTGCGCGTGTGAGCGCCAACGGGGGAAAAATAAATAAAATATGTGCAATTTGAAGGGGGATCCGCAACAGTCTATTATTTGGGTGAAAACAAATGATCCAAAGCCGAAAAAAGGCTGCCAGAGGGAGTCCCAGTTGCGCGGCGTAGAGACAGCAATAGGGACCCCCCCCCCCACCACCCCACCTCCCGAGGGATTCAATTTAAACCGGTGACCCGTCTCCCCCATGGGGCCTCGGGATTAACGTGATTGGCAGCCGGTGACAGCGTGCGTCCTAAACGTGCGCACGCGGTTAACACGTGCAAGTCGCGCGCAAAGATGAAACCGCCGTTAATAGACATTAAATAAGTGAGGTTCCACCAGCGCCAGAGCCGCTGTTCCTCCACCTCCAGCCCCCCCAATGCCCGGCCGTTAATTATTTTCCACCGGCTTAAAAATCATTTATGAGCGACAGCAGGCCGAGAACTCCAAAACACAGCGGTCTGTGTTCTGGAGCAGCACGCCTGTCACCTATTAATGGGAAATGCGTCCAAGGTGACCCATAATGGGCTCCAACATCTTTTTTTTTCTCTGAGCGAGCGTGCGCTCGCTCTCCGCAGACATCCGAACCCAGCGGGCGACGGAAGGTCTGTCTGCCGACAGGAAATTTTGGCGCTGCAGATTAGAGGATGTCAAATTAATGCAGATGGGAGACAGTGAGAGGCGCGGGGCATGTAGCTGCCTGGTGTCAGACTCAGAGGCTATTTTGTTTCCTCTCCTCTGCGACGATATCGGAAGTCGCCCCGAAGTCGTGATGTTCCATCACGCAGATTTTCTCTCCCGAGCCGATACTGAGTCAAACTGAGGCTGGCATCGGGCAATATTGTTCTGGAACCGTGTGTGTGTGTGTGTGTGTGTGTGTGTGTGTGTGTGTATAAAATGACTGGGACAAACAAATGATGACTACTTAATGTTAGTCTCTCCATACGTCTTACACTTGCTGTTTTCAAATACTGGGTGACTCAAGCTGAAATTGACAGTAAATTAATCAATTATTGTGGTGTTAATCAATTAATACCACAATAATGGCACAGGTATTTTTGACACCTTAAACAATAAAAGCAAATGAGACAGATTGTCAATAATAATAGATACATTTTATAAATAACATTTTACTTTATTATCCATCTTATCTCTTGTTTGTATTTTTGCTCTGTGTAATCTGAATCCTTTCTATTTATTTTGTAGCCATATTTTTTCATTTGAACAACTCCAACAGCAACAGTTGTTAGCACATTTCCCCCCGCTATACCTGGAGCGTGCCTGCCTGCAGTACCGAAAGACTCCACCAGAGACGTCTGTCTTGCCCAGTACACACTTAACCAGGCGGAAGGAAAAGTAGTTCCCACCAACTGTGTATCATTTCACCAAGGTCTCTGGAGTTGAATTACTTGACACTTACATTGCTATCAATGTTATACATTACCGCTCATACTCAAGTACCAAAAGTATTGATACTTTTATTTGGGAATCAATTTTAGAGGGTAAACATTTAGTATCCGAGGTATCAAGCCGGACATCATCAACCACGGTGAGAAGAGGGACGTTAAGCAGCAAACTGTGGGACAAATTTGTCTCGAGGCAAAAAAGCCGACGTCTCAACTTATTTAAAGCTTGTTGTTAAAGCGACCTGGGGAATTAAGAATCCCTTTGGGAGTTAACATTGCGATTCAAAGAGGTGTCAACACATAACAGGATGTCTCTCTTTTTTTTCCCTCCACGAGCATTTTAAAGCTGCTGTTTTAAGTTTACACTCGCGCGTGTTTGCACTTGCCACCGAAGAAAATCAAAGCAATTTGCAAGCAAAGGCAAAACTACCAACTGCATCTCTGGAAGAGGAGAAGAAGAAGAAGAAGAAAAAAATAAGCGCCCCCGTCCATGACAAACAAAAGCATAGAAATTCATGAAACATGGCTGGCGGTTTTGACAGCGCGTCACACAAGGAGGCTGGAAGATTGGTCCTGTGCAGCGGGCCGAAGAGGGGGCTACGGGGGGGGGGGGCGATACTTTATTGAAATGTAAAATGTCTACTCACAGTGCAGAACGGCTGTTGTTTTAAAATGCATGAAAAAAAAAAAAAGAAAGAAGTGCACGGAACAGAGGAAGCGGCGAGTGGCCGAGGACGCCGCTTCACATTTGCATGCAAGCCCTCAAAGTGTGTCGTCTCCGTTGTCGGAGCTGGGACGCGGCACGGCCGGCCCTGATCAAGGGCATTTAATGCCGCCTCTCGCACACAGCATGTGGAGCCGGCACATGAATAAAAAAAATAAAATAAAAAATAAAAAATAAAAAATAAAACACCCGTGGTTGTTTTGGTCTTTATGATGGAGACGTGCGGCCTGTTGAGCATGACAGCGAGGCGCCGCGGTGGCGCAATCACACGCTAGCTTTCATGTCTGTTAAAGATATAAAAAGCCGCGCTCTTATCGCCGTGGTGTGCGTCGGGCTCGCGTTATGTCCAGAGTTGTTGGGGAAAATAAATAAATAAATAAAACAAACAATTGCAATTGAGTTGTTTTTCCTTTTTCGAGTTGGATCTCTCTCTCTCTCTTTCTCTCTCTCTCTCTCTCTCTCACTTTTTTAATGTCAAGCTGATCTTGCCTGCCATTTGCTGTTTCCATTACCCCTAGAATTGCGCAAAACCTAAATATCGCAAGAAAAAACTGACTGGCCATGGAAATGTTGACACTTCGAAAACCTCTCAATTATCGCTAAAAGGTTTTTACGCTCTTAAGAGGTGTTTTTTTTTTTTTTTTTAGACGTATCGAAATAAAATAGAATATATCACAAAAGTGCCATGGAAAAACTTTTTTTTGCATTTACACGTCACCGGACAAGACGTACGGGGTCATGTGACCAGTTCACATCAAGTGAAAATGGTGCCATATCTTTGGCTATTTGGAGGAGGAGACAGAATATTTTTTACAAGTATTTAAAGAGAAAACTGTAACAATCATTCTTGACAGCAAACAAAAGTGAACAAACAAAAGCAAACGTAATTACGTCCTGTGAGAATTCTCGTAATTCTTTTCTGGTTGAGATTTTAAGAGAAGTACGGCTAATGCGCTTCACACCAATCAATGGAAACACCTGCAAATCGTAATTGTACTTTGTCAAGATTTTAGAAATATCACTTTTATTTTGTGAGAAACTGCAATGGCAACGCAGCTATTCTAACTCCAAACATTCTAACATTCAAACACCCAGAATCTGTTCCGTAATGTTACGATGGCCACGGCCTCGACTAAACTTTAGACTCAGGGAGCCGAAAAAGAAAATGGCGACACAAGAGAGTCGCTTGACAGGACTGCCGGCGCCCAACATTTAAAGGCACGCAATGATTCAAAAACATAAAGGCCAGGTGACCTTTGGCGCTGGCTGTCCGACACGCAGGCTTGAATGGGCGTCTGCCGAGGCTTCTGCGGCACCTGCGAGCTGCCACGGGAGAGTCTTATTCAGCAGACTGTGTCACGTGATCTACATTTTAATCACGTCTTAGCCCCCCCCTCCGCCCCAACCCCTCAATCCAGGGAGGTATGGAACATATGTTGCTTCGCTGAGGAATACTTCCAACAGCAAGGCAAGCAATATTAAATTAGACTTCTTGCAAATGCTTGATTTGAGTGTCGCATCATCGGGGGATACTAAGAAATACATTTTTTTTTCAAGGTGAAATTTAATTCCGCCCTGTTGAGAACAAATGTGAAACATCCACAAAGAACTTTGTAATGTTCATTTATAACAAAAAAAAAATCTCTTCTGACACCTTTTTCTCATCTACTCCAGAAAGGACTGCAGCATAAATATGTCAGCTCACTTATGGCTCACCAAGGAGATATTAGAGAGGAGTTGGGGAAAAGGAATCTGCAATCGGGCCTGATAAGCTCAATATTAATTACTTTACTTATTTCTCATACTACCCACCCCCTTGGAACCAATTAGCAAGTTGAGATGCTTCTTTTCAGCTTAATGAGGTCTAAGTAATGATAATGAATTTCATGTTCTTGCCAAGCATTTAGAAGAGGCTGGTGGAACCGTGAATGCGACGCCTTATGAAATCATCTATCAACCATGAATCCCGTTGCATTCACTGAGAGAATGAAAGAAAAATGAGAAAACGAGAGGCCATTTCTGTGTTCTGTCAATCCAGGGGGCACAACAATACAAGCCGAGCTTCTTCATCCACCATCGCCAGTCAGCGACGGAGGGGCGTTTATCTCAAGGCGTCGTGCCAAAAACCCAAACGGCTCGTTTTAGCTGGTTCAATACAAGTGGGTCCAAGAATCTTCCATTCAAACCTGAACCCACCACAAAATGTGTCCGCCACACCTTGAAAGTGTATCGCAAAATAAGCCAAAAGAACCAGGAAGTGAAATCATGTCATATGTTGGCGTGGGAAGAATATGTTAACGCAAAAAGACCAATTCTAATGGGTAAACAAAGCTATCAGAAGATTGTAAGGTTTATTTTATGGGGATAACAGTGCGCTGGAGAGAACGTGTGCTCTTGCATGAACCCATAAAGGCTCGAGCAGCCACTGGCATCAGCAATTACTGTGAAGTGTGCTGATTGTGGGATCCTTTCCATTGTGAAGGCTTGTTTTGATTGTCTGGCATGTGAACAAAATGATTTTTTTCATACCCCCCTTCCATGCTGTTAAATCATCATGCAGAAATTGGTATTCATCCAGGATGACACCCCCACAGTTTCTGAGTCCATCAGCTTCTGCTGTAAACACACATGCCCGTTTCAATTTCTAAAGAATCTCAAATATTAACTAAAAATTTTTTTTTTTTTTGATTTTCAAAGTGACCATGCGAGGACTGAGTACCGATTTGATCTGCAGTATTCAAAGCACTGCATAAGTGTTGGATATATAATAAATGGCATTAAAAAAAAAAATCATATTTAAAAAGTCTCTCCTCACTAAGAACAAGCCAGCTTCCAAAACAGCAAAGCAAGTTCCACAGCATAAACTTAGCAAGACAGCTAAGCTATTAGCCTCCTCTGTTAAAAGCTCGCCCTTGTCTTTTCCTCTCTCCTTGTTATTATTCAAGGCAGCTGTGCTTGTTTTCTCACATATCTAATTCTGGTGCCAATTTGCTGTCGTTCCCCAGCAGTTTCATTCTCCGTCTTGGACAGAATTCTGGGTGCGAACAGCATGGATCACTTTCAGCTGCTGTTTGTGGCAGTCGCAGGCTACAGTCAAACCTCTTAAGACGAGACTGACAGGAAGGGAGAAGGAAATGACTCATCTGAACACCTGAGACACTGTACTTTTCCAGTGCAATTTGTCACATCAGTTGGGACTTTTTAAAATTGCAATGCATGCAACGCACTCACTTGATTAGTGACCTCGCACAAGCGGCGTAAGCACGGTAGCTCTTATTAGTATCCACTGCTGACACACTCCTGGCTACAGTGGCGCATTTTAATCGCTAGCTTTGTGGTGAGTATTTGTTTCAGGTGTGACAAAATGTTGTTGTTACTGTCTTGCAGTTCTGCCTTTGCAGTTTGTACATTGTGTTGTATGGTCTGCGTGTTTTTGATTTTATTTATGAAGACTATAACACTAACCAAGGTCAAATTAGCCCACAACACACAGATGCACTGCATTGAAGTGTCCTTTACATAAGAAAAAGAGATTTCAAACACAAGTTAGGACTTTGAAAAAACAACAACCAAAAAAAACAAAAACTAAAGTGTTCTTGTTAAAAATACCTCAGTTTACTAACTAATTAGTAAAAGGTTGCTCTCAGGGTTAAGGTTTCACCGTCAGTCCGGCTCCAAACATAAAGGTCAGACTGTTCCCTTTGCATAAGATCCTGTACAAGATCTCCACGATCTTTAAACTACGCAGCGCAACCAAAAGTAACAACAAAGTCGTAAAGGTAATGCAATGTGATACCAAAGCAGAGGTGGGGAGGGTTTTGGGGGAGCAATATATATATATATATATATATATGTATATATATAAATAAACAAACAGACACAGAAAGTCCACAAATAGACCTGAAATTGCTCAGAAAGGCAACGTAACATGACAACAAAGAGCCACAGAGGAACAAACAAGATGCAGGATATGAATACACGGTGTCAAAACTGCCATAAATGCACACAAAATGTTAAATTAAGAAAAGTTGGATGTGCTTCACCAAAGGTTTTGCATGTCGACAGCCCATTTGTTGTAATGAATAAATCAATACACCTGTAAATTATATAACTGAAGGGGATACTTAACATGTGAGGACATTTTTAACCTTAAACTGTCTGCTCCCAGTTTCCAGCTCTGCTGATTAAGATTCATAATTTACACCCATGAAAGTTTAACACTGATTACAGCCAGCATCATCATTATACATTAATTAACATGAAATATTAATGCAATCCATAAACTCTTTTAAGCGCCTTGTTAATTCACATTCAGTTAGCGACAGTGTCAAATGTTGAACGCGCAGGGAAGCTTTTCTAATTGAGTAAAAGTGATTATTTTTGGGGTGGGTGGTTGCACACAGCACAAACAACAGTATTTGTAATAGCAGTGTTCTATTTTGGGACCCTTGTGTGGAATAAAGCATTTTAGCAGGGATGGGGGGATTTCGGAGCCGATGATCCCTCAACTATGTCAACAGTCGAAACATCAAACTCTGAAACGGCTGTCGACTACAAAACAAAGATGTCAAAACAGAGCCCCCCCCCCCCAAAAAAAAAGAAAAAAAGAAAAACAAACCCAAAACGCTAATGAAGCGGCGAGGATGCTCAGGTTCGAACACACAAAGGGCGCAGAGTGAATTTTAAAACGTTCTGCTAATAATGCCAGCAGGGGTCAGAATGAGTTCCGGGGTCCTGGGTGCCTTTTATTAAATAGACTTGTTTTGACGGTGGGTGGGGGGCAAGGAAGGTGGGGGTTCTTTCACAGGCAGTCACGCTTCTTGAGAAGAGAATTCGTCAGCCGCTGTGGCCATTTGGCAACACGGAGTGTGTGACATCGCAGCTGATTATTTGAGGAAACGGAATTGGCGACATGGAGAATAGCGGCCAGGGGAAAAACACACACACGTCTGAAAAGCCTTTATTGCTGTGAAAAGGCTTTGTTTAATCTCCATGTTAAAGAATTTGCACCGAAGCGTCCCACGTGCATGCAAACCCAGTTACCCCAGCGCAGGATGAGCCGGAACGATGAGTCACATGGCGGAGAGGAGCTGACATCACTGAGTCATTTGCTGACAGCACTGATAGACCAAGGGTAAGTCCTCGCCGCTGTGTCCCGGTCTTCTCCGCCTGGATTCGGCGCGTCACCCTAAATGACTTCTTCACCCATCTTATTCAAGGGAAAGACGGGATTTCAGCCGTCCTTCATAATTGATCCATCTGTTTTTTTGTTGTTGGTTAGAACATGTACTGAAGAGGGACGGTGAATATCTGAGCTGAAGGCTAACGACGAGGCCGGCAGGAAGAGAAAAAAAAAGAGGAGATTCGTGGATGTAGTGAGAGAGAACGTGACGTTAGTGAGTGTGAGAGAAAAGGAAGATGGGGTGAGATGTAGGCAGGTGATTGGCTGGTGCCATCCCTGAAGAGAACAGCCCAAAGGAGAAGAAGAATACAAGTGTTGTGTTTACCTCACAATAAGGATGACGTCTTCTCAACGATCAATCCTTAATCGATCGATCAATGGACTCAATAGCATTGATATAGCCTGCCAATAAGGAGGTTGCCAATAAGCCTCCTGATTGTAAAGTCTCATTAATTGCGTTGTGCTGAATATTTCTATTGTACATTATGTCTGGTAATTACTTAGTTTTAAAGTGAAATGATGCAAAAAAAAAAAAAAAAAATTCAAGTAGAATGTTTTATTCAGTAAAATGGTCTTAAAGATGAACAGCTACTTTTTTCAGTTGTTTCTTTTTTGAGACTTTCAGGTATTCAGGTGTTGACTGTGACATTTGTGCCACTGTTTACAACTAGCGGATAATTGAAAATAAATTGGAGTTGTAGAGTTTTTCCATCCAACAGCAACCATCTGTCATCTCCAGTGTTTTACGCCGCCCTGTTACGTAACCGTCTGGAAAGTATGTGTGGCTGACGGCATGTGGAACACATACGGAATGCCAGAGAAACAGCTCAAACAGACAAGCCCTGCACTCTATCTATTAGAAGGTAACATTGTCCGATATTAGAGATAACCAAATAAGGACAGAAGTATGTTGAGTGTCTTTTTGTTGTCTCAAAAAGGTCGGTTAACTAAACAGGTTCATGCTTGAATGTGCTCCACGCTCCACAGACTCAGAAATCTTCAGCGTGTGAAGACGTTGCTCGGGCTGAACTCTGGAGCGGGGATTATTTTTTTTTCTTTTTTGATGGGCCTGTTTTAATTGGAGCACGTTTCTAAATGAGGACACGGCCAATTAAGGGATTACACTCCTAATGGTGCAAAAGGTGAGCGACGGTGCGGCTCGCCGACTGTAATCGCTGATTATTGTGCCAATTAATTCCTGTCAGAGACGTCGATTCGGCGTAGGTATGAACATCAAAGGAATGGAGGAAACAAACAAAAAAAAAAACTGATAAGAAAGGTTGGGGGAGGAAAATGCTTTCCTCCAAAAAAACAAACAAAGAAAAACACCCCTCATCTCTGCAACACGTGCTAGTGAGCTGTGAACCTTGTGCTGCTGTTCACACCCCCCCCGCCCCGCCTCCCACCTCCCCCCTTTTTATTAATACTTGGGGATTCGGGCTAAGACATGAAACAGCTGGTGAAGTCTTGAGAGACGGGGCTGGCTAATTAATTAAGCTGTGGGCCACAGAAATTCATTTTTGCATATAAGTGTTGTGACCACAAACCATGGCCCCCGCACAGAACTGGCTGAAAGACTTCAATTAAACATGCTGTTTAAACAAATATCCACCAGGCAGAGGAGTCGTCGCTCATGAATTATTCATTGGCCGGAAGGAAAAATAAATGGGAAATATTGGTATGTGTAAAACCTACTTGAAGCCGTGAGCTTACAGTAATAATTAGACTGCTGATTGCCCCATAGATTCATTTGCTTTGGAATTTTTTTTTTCTTTTGCGTCCGGCTCAAGAAACTTGCTTTTAACAACGCTTTATTTCTGTGAAAAAAAATAAATAATAATAATTAAAAATAAATTTGACCTCGTGCTGCGAGTAAAGCCAGTAGAGGACAAGAAAGAAAGTTTCCTGAGGTTTCCGGCATGGTCAGAGGTGCTTCGACATCACCGTGGCGTGTATAACAACATGAGAACAAAGTGTTTGTTTTTTTTCCCGAGCTCCAGATGTGCGCAGGAGCCCCCGGGCCGCAGCTGCACGCCACTTCCCATTGGCGCTGCAGCCGAACGGGCGGCTACGGCACTGGCGAGAGCATGCTTGAGAGGAGGTCTGGGGCGGAGGAAAGGAGGAAGATGTATGTCAAAATAATGTGCCTGCAGGACGCATTATATAAGGCTATTAAATTGTCAGCGTCTGAGACATCGCATGGAGGACGCGACCGTTGTTTGTGGCAAGAAGAAAAATCCATTCTTGTTTCATGTTTGTTTCATCGTGAGCTTTGGCGGTGAGTGGTTTCTTTTGTTGCCGAGTGCGTGGAGAAGAAAGCCCCCCCCCCGATTTTAGCCTCCGCAAAATTGCGAAGCGTCTGAAGGGAACGCAGGCAGGGTCGAGCCTAATGGTCTAGTCACTCTGCAAAGAAACGAAACGGAATAATGTTCTTCAGTTTACCAGGAGACTGGTGTTGAGCAAGCCGCTGACCAATGTAAAAGTGTTACCAGCAGTGATCGTTTGAAAGGGACCTTTTACAGAAAGGCGTCACCGTAACTGAATTGCAATACGTAATGTATCAACTGAAAGATATAAATAAGATATTCTGAAAAAAACCATCAAACAATTAAAGTTTTGCCTAAAATAACCAAATAAATCTTTTGTCTGATAAACTTTGAACATTAAAATTTGTCTCACCAATGTTTAACTTCACATCATGTCAACAGGAAATGCCTCCAGCTATTTTTTTTTTATGGGGGGGACGAGGAGTCTCACAGTTACACCAACTTAACCTAATTAGTTATCAGTTCCTATAATCCTTACAAAGAGGTGATTTCGGCATTGTCCTGCTGCGGCGCCGCAAATCATTTGAGAAACGTCTAACAGGAGGAAAATTCTGATCGGCGGGGCGCAGGGTGTGCGAGGTAAAGCGTTTTCATGAAGGAGTGCGTCTTCGGCAGACCCGCAACTGTGCGACAAAAGATCATCGCGGGTAACAGTACGAGGGGAGGAGAGCGGAATGAATAACACACAAAGTAAAGTATTCATGACTGGATGACTGAATAAATTATAATAGACGGCGGATACTTACAAGCAAGTTACTCCTGCTTGTATCCTTGGCTCCGCGGCTCTGCATATCTCATGCGCTCGCTCGCTCGCTCGCTCGCAGCAACACATTCTGCCGCAGCCACAAGGTAGGAGATTATTCTCGCAGCGTTGAGAATCGATGACCTCCCAGTTATGAACGGCTTGACCCTGCGAAAGCCGCCTGTTGGTGGGAGTGAGTTCACGCGGGAGCAAGGCCACCCTAGGCAGCCACTATCTGCTCCTTGTCGTACACTCGGCTAACACCCCCACACCCCGAGTCCGCATCCCCGATGGCACCATTTCCTCCGCTTGAAACAGTCCCACCCGCTGGAAACATTCAGGGCACCTCTGTTTCTTGCTGGAGCCACTGAGCTTATGTCTTCGTCCTTATCGCGTTTTGCGGTCCAGAAATATATGGAAATGTTTCAAAATCTCAGTACATGCTTTCAAATGATGTACAACGCAGTGATGTGAGTTCATGGGTTCTTGCACCATTTCAGATTTGACCAAGTGTAACTGAATGCTTTTTAAGGCCTCAACAAATCTAATTTGAGATCCAAAACGTCAAAACAACATTTCTTTTGCACAAAAGACACAATTTATTGCCTCCCACAACAAGTCACTCTCCAAAATTTGACCTGAAAAAGATTTATTCTTCAGCAAATGACGCCTGAAGGCTATAACACATCGAGGCCCAGTAGGGAACATGGGAAATTTAAGCCAAATACGCATAATACACACTAGTAAATGAGTCATTTCCCACTGAACGAGGCAATGCGTAACTTGGCAGCATGTCCATGTGAATGATTTTGCATTTTGCGACTTAAGGAAAATGACAGCAAAGTCGCTACTTGTGTTATCATTTGATTTCGATTAATTGTGAGGTCCCACCATGTGAGGTCTGAGGTGGCGAAGCATAACTTGAGAAGTGGTGACGAGGTCGTTCAAACTTGTCACGTTATATTGTGCAAACATCGCAGGCATTAGCCAGGCCCTTTATCACTAGCTGCTGCCACACAGTGCTGGCTTTCCCTCTCTTTGAGGGAGATTCAACAGCTTTCATCCCCACAAATAAAGTTTCTATGGACAGTTTAAAAAAAAATACACTTGCCAATCTTGACCACTCATCCTTTCAACCTCAAAACGTCAACTTCTGTTGCGAACGTACCGTTACTACAATTGGAGTGGAGACATTAGAGTCTCTCATTGATTCCTAATAGGTTAACCCAACAAATGGACATGATTAGACAGTTAACAGTATTAGAACTAACAATACCCTCTGCACTAAGACATTAAAAGGCTTTGCTGAGGCCTGCAGGAAGAACAGGGTTAAATTATAGGAGAATATTTTTTCCATCGGAGTTTCAAACTGGACGTCAGGCCTCAACCTTGACCTTCCATCGTCCTCCCTTCTGTGTCCTCGTCGAGCACATTAAAAGTGCGCGACAAACGCAATCTGCTCTGTCTCGTGTGCGGTTCACCTCCTTTGATGCAAATAAATACCGCACCTTGTGAATCACGGCGCAGAGAGCAAGACTGGCCGCACCAGGAAGCCCTGTGCACAGCCCTGAGAGTATCTGCGTGAGTGGCAGGCAGCAATCTCCCCGCGGAGCTGCAGGCTGAAAAGCGGAGAGCCTTGCTCGAATCACTGAGCACACACACAAGCATCTACTCAAGGGTCATTCAGCTAATGGACTTCTGGACACATTCTTCCCGATGCGGACGCCAATATCTCGATGTGTGAGTGGAAGAGTTGCTTGAGCGCTTTCAAAAGAGATCATTACCGAGAACATGTTTGCAGATAAATCTGTAATCTTCCTGTCCTCTTTTCTCTCACTGGTCCTTTTGTCTAAAACCAATCCTTTGTAGAGGCATCTTTTTTTTTTGCATGCATGGCATCGCAACGGAACTTGATCCCAAAGTCACTGCACCTGATTGACTCAACTTTTCCGGACGACAACCTCCCGTGGATCTAAATTTTTATTGGCAAGGACACGAGTGATCCCCTCCGCCCTCCGTAATCTCGATTTCCTGCGGTAATAAAAGTCACCGTGAACTTGTGGCATTTTGCTGCCTTTAATGATTGGCCCAGTGCTCTGCAGTCGATGGCCTCCCTGCCACCAATTCATGACCCGTCAACCCCAATCCTAACACCAATCCAACAGGCACACAACACACGGCGCAGGACAAATGTCCCGGCGTCAGAATCAATCCAGACAGGCATCCTGTCCTCCTCTCATAAAACTGGCATCTCATTTATCCAGCGGTGAGGACTCGCCACGCTACGGCAAATGGAATGACAGGGCATTTACGCCCTTAGCGGCAGATGGTCTCGGAAGACTCCGATTGTTCACTTTTAGCTCGTTTTCTTACCCCGCTCCCCCCCGCCCCAAAAGGTACTTGAATGCACGTTTGAAATATTAATTCCATTTCCCCTTTGTTGACAAGAGACCACTTTCTGGGAGACATCCTGTTCGTGATCGTCTTTTCTCGCTGCCACTCAGCCACGTTTTTTTTTTTTTTCCCTGCCTCCCCACCCTCCCACCCTGCCCTCCCCCCAACACACACACATGCGCAGACGTGAGTAATGAAATGAAGGTGTTGGAACGGGAAGTCTTCCCACTCACAATATTGAAAGTATTGAAAGGACCCCATGCTGATACGGTTGAGGTGCACCCGCCGCATTGGAAGGAAATAACACACGGCGAGGACCTGCACGCTCGTGCACCAAACTAACACCCTCTTTGAAGTGACGACAGCGTTCGACTTCCTCCTGAAGATTATAATTATTTACTATATCCGCGCCTCTGCATCCGCCTGATGAAAAAACAAAAGTTGAGCTCCGCAGCGCCGCGGTCATATTTATTTCAGTGCAATTTTTCACGGGGGTCCGGGTTGCGCGGATCAAATTGAAAAGAAGCAGCGTACCATGAATGGCAACTGTAATAGGTAAAGCAGAAAAGGCGGAGGCATTCATCATCTATCTTTGAGATCCCCGCTACAGTAATTGTGCCGCCATCAAGGCCAGATCTGGATGGAGTACAGCCGGCGTACAGAGCACTCACTAATTACTCGGTCGCTAGTCTCAGCAAATATGAAATAAAAGCATGATGGCTCACTTAGGAAATGAACACCAATTTAGTGACGGGCGACAAAAGCAAATTGTCGCGAATCTAATCAAACACATGAGGAGCCAAGACCAGTCTGTTCCGGTGCCAGTGAGAAGCTGATACCAGAACACGTTCACCTCCAGTGTGGATGAGAAAGACTGTCGCAACCATAGCAGGAGAGCAGGAGAGGCGGGGAGAAAAAAACCTGAGGGGGCCTCACCGATCATGTGGATGGTGGTCCGTCCGGGCCTCATACCCGGATGCTGTTGGATGGTGTCGTAGAAAGTGGCCTGACAGAGCTGAACAGCCGTCACACTGACCCAGAGGCACAGGCAGAGCAACCACGACATGACAGGACACATCTGCTAAAGAGGTGGAGTCAAAAAAAAATACACATCATGTTCTCAACCTATGACCTCACAAAAAAAAAACTCATGTGAGCACGCAACGCACGTTGTGCCTGAGTCATGCGCAAAATTGAGGGGTAAATACAAAATAAATTCAACACTTTTCACAAACAGTCTGATCTGTAATTGGCTTCATTTGGGGGAAAAAAGGGGCTTTTAGTCATCAGAATTTATCATTAGCTTCATTATGTAAGTATGAGTTTTTCCGCTATCTGTCTCCTTGTTTTGCCCTGTCTCGTCCCTGAGCCACGACGCGGCAAATGTGGAATGATCCCTGGGGAGTTTTTCCCCATGCAGCCGAGATTTCCCCTGACAGGCTGACTCCCTTCAACTCCTGAGCTGTGCTCCTGCCTCAAAACCAAAATCAAACTTACAAAAAAAGGGAGGGTAAAAAAAAAAAAAAAAAAAAAAAACTGAAAGGAAAAAAAAACTGAAAGCAGCTGGCAGCCGATGCCTCTCTGTATCTGTCAGAATAATGTGACAGTGACACAGCAGTAATGGGAATCAAAAGGCTTGTAATGTTTCACCATGCTGTTACAGGGTAACTGGGGGAGGAAAAAGAGAAAACTGAAAAAAAGTGAGAAGTGCTCCTGGTCATAGGAGCAGAGTGGCTGTGAAAGAAATCATTGAACGATATGAAAAGAGTGTTTTGGCCTTGAGACAGTTTGATTGTGTCTACACTGCTGGTAACATTTTTTTTTTTTTTTTAAAATGCAGTCACTAATGAAAAGATATTGATTTCTATGAAACTTTTCCCATACAACAGACTTAAAATTATACATCAAATCTACTCATTTATTAAGTTTTAAATGTCATGTACAGTCTAAAAACCAACACATGCATATGAAAAAGGCTTGCATTTTATTTTTATTTTTTTACAAGAATGACATTACAATTGAAAATCATCTTTTCGAAATTGTCTCAAACTGAAAACATAGACTGCCAAAGCCAACAGCACCTTGCAGAGATTTCCTGTTTCGCACGGAGGAGAATTCTGTCACAATAGGAGGATTAATTCTTCCGCCGAAAGAATCAGGAGAGAGAGAGAGAGAGAGAGAGAGAGAGAGAGAGAGAGAGAGAGAGATAAAAAAAAAAAAATCTTACCTGTGAGAAAATAAAAGCCCAACAAAGAGTGTGAAGATTTCTCAGCAGAACGTCATAAATCCATCCATGAAGCCGCACATGTCAGACCCCCATCCAACAACTCTGAATTCAGCTCAAGGAAAGGGACGCTGCCTTCCGCCCCCCCCCCCGACTCGCTCCGCACTTTGATAGCAACAGTCCAGTGATTCAGAAAGGAACGTCAAAGCGTCAGAGTCAGAAAATAGATTTACAGCTCTTTCACTTCCCACCTCTGAAATATCACCGCTTCTCCTCGAGGACGTGCTCCCGCTGACACGGAATTCATTTGCCCCGTCGCATTTCATGGGCACGTGCCGAGTGCTCCTTAATTAACTGTAGTGGAATCTCTCCGTTCACCGTCTGCATCCTTCCAGCGCGAGGCAGCCTCTGAGCAGCGGCTCGCGCTCTCAGTCTCACCCCCCCTTCCCCACTTCCCTCCACACACACACTCACACACACACACGCACACGCTCAGCGAGCAGCAAGAAACAAATGTACCCGTGCAGCCTGGCTCAGAGTAAAGACTGTATCACATGTCTTCAAGCCAGACTGCCTCTGGATCAGATGGCAGCGCTGGAAGTCCACCTCGTCGCAAAAGCTCCTGATAAATGCAAATCAGGGAAAACTGGCACAGCTCGCAAGGCAGCGGCGGTTAATAATTACATTCAGTCAGAGTGGATTTTAACAGCCACATCCTGAGGCGACTGCTTCCTCTTGATCCTTCCCTCACCTTCGTTTTGTTTCCCCCTCGGCCCGAAATAGAGGGAGGTGATAAGGGAAGTGTTAAAAAAAAAAACATAAAAAAAAAAAAAGTCAGGTACAAACAGCCAGGTGAACTGCGCACGTGAGGAGTCTGCACACTGTGACTGGAAGCTGCACAAAAAAAGAGGTGAAGACTGTAAAGCAGATGTTTCAAAGTGTAAAAACAAAGATGGAATTGGGGGGGTGGGGTGAGTTGGGGATCCTCTGTTCAGCCGAAGGTACAATCTTCACACCGGTGGGTGACTTCTGCAGTGTGTGATGGAGACGTTCTGGTGATCGTAGCCCAGGAGGAGGGAGTGAGTGAGTGATGCTGCTCAGCGCAGATCAGCCGCACGCTGAGCGTGCGTTTGTGTGTGTGTGTGTGTGTGTGTGTGTGTGAGTGTGTGTGTGTGTGTGTGTGAATGTGTGCGTGCATGTGTAAGCTCGCTATCCGGAGCTCTCGTTCTGCATTGTATCTGTGCTTTTTTGTAATTTAATTTAATTTTATCACTGACATGTAGGTATAGTGTATATGCCCAAACGCCCTGCCTATTCCGCAGCATATAAAGACTTTGCGTTTGATTTTGATGGTTTCGCGGGAAGACAGGGTGCATTCTTAGTTCAGGCCGGGGAGTGAAAAACTACCCAGAGTGAGAGGAACAGCGAGAAACTGCCGGAGATGTTGGCAGACTACAATACAGCATTAATGTCAGAGCCGTGGCGGAGTCGACCCGGTGCAGGGGGCATGCGAGGAGGGAGCCCGGAATCATAAATTGCTGAGTTGCTCTGAGTGGAACAACAGTTTCCTCGCTGTCGTTAATTTTTCAATAGAGGTTCTGCCGTGTTGACTGGGCTTGTTCCGAGACAATGTTTATTGATGGCAGCGGGGCCTGATAGATGGAATATAAAGTGCAGGAGTTTAAAAACCTGACAGGAAAAGGAAAATACTTTTGTGGGTTCATGTTGTGGTATTCCTGTAGAACGTCACAGCTCTGGCATGATTTCAGTCAGATGTCACGGCCTGTTCTATGCTTCTTTTCACAGTTCGTGTTTAACCGTAGAGCCCGTAGCTGTTATTTCTCGACAATGCTTTAAGCCCTGCAGCGTGATAATCAATACGGATGAATCACCTCCGGTTATTAGAAAAGGGCAGCTGCAATTGTCACAAAGAGGAAGTCAACTCAACATTTCAGAGTATATATTTTTTTTTCCGTCAGCCACGGACATTGGCCTTCCTTTAAATCGCCTGCCCTAAAACCTCTGTGTCTTTTCTCTCAATCAATGGTTGTATTTTCTTTTTATTGCTTTATTTTGTGACAATAAGATAGACTGGTCCCCGCGACCCTGAGTGCAGGAATAAGCGGGCATGAAGATGGATGGATAGATGGACGGACGGACGGATGGATGGATGGACAGATGGATGGATGGATGGACGGATGGACGGATGGATGGATGGATGGATGGATGGACGGATGGATGGACGGATGGATAGATGGATGGATGATACACTGACGTGCAAAATTTTAAAAGGTAGATGGGAAGCTAAGGGGGTGACTGTACCATCATCATTTTTGCTCAAGCAGATCAAAAGAGTTTGGATAAAACTTTAAATGAAGCAAACCAGTTATGGAATCCAGTGACATGAGCGATTGAAAACGCTGAAGTCTGGATAGATGATTAAAAAGCTGAAGGCTTTGAAGGCTGCAATAAGTCTGGTTCATAAGGTGGAAGCATCTAAAAAAAATGAAACACAATCGAATTAAAAACGAATTAAATCGCAGGTGAAATACGCAAATGGGGGCGCTGAAACGCAATGATCTGTATTTATCGCTGCTTTCATTTGTCATCCAAAACAATTCAAAATTGTTTCAGACCCTTGTACAAAATTTGTACTTCACCACAAAAGATGGTCGATGAGGATGAAAACATCATATTAGAAAAAACATTGCTCTAATTTACTGGACTTTTCTTGTTAACAAACCTTATTTCACCATTTCCTTTAAATTTTCCATTAAATGGGTCACATCTTTTTTTGTTTTTTGTTTTTTTAAAGAAAAAATTACATATAAATATGCGATTGAAGTAAGATTATGGGGGACTCGGGAAAAAACAGGATCCTTTGGTGGATTATGGTATGTTCTTTATTCCTTGGGAAGGACCCACTCAAACAGCCTGTGTGCAGTCCGTGCAGCACTGCAGCCAATTTCTGTTTGTAATTTGTGATGGAGGTTAACAGCACAGACCAAGAGGCTCAAAATGTTTTCCTCACTCACTCCAGCAGCCGCAGAGATGCACTCTGTGCTTACAAATAATAAAGTCTACCGGAATGTGGAGAAGTTCACTGCGCTGTCCAGTCACGCTTCTCAATTTAACAATTAAAGAGAGAAAAACCAGGAGTGTTGCAAAACACACGCTGGTTGTCCGACTCCCTGTGCAACAAACAGATCAAAATGCTTTTTTCTCTGACCTGCACACCACCAGTCAGTGTCTGAAAAAGGTTCATGCACTGTTGATTCACCTGAGTCCTCCCTGAAAGATTCTGACGGCTGCTCCCTGAAAAACAGCCTCCGAAAAGACGACCATTTTTTTTTCTTCTCTTTCTTTTTTTTTTTTGAGGCGCGGCGTTCACATGAGCTGTCTCCTGAATCTAAAACGGCTGGTACGGACATGGCCGGGGAAGAAGACAGCTCGTAAGCTCCTGGGTCCGGATGCTACATACGTTAAGTGACGGGATTCTCAGGGACACTTCCCAAAAACATTGCGCTCCCACTTTGGGAGCTGCAGGAAGACAACACAAAGTCATGTATTTTACAAATAATGGCAGCAATATTCGCCTGCTCTTAACGCCTGTCTGACTCCATGTCGAATTTCCTTTCCAAATGACATGCCCACAAGATGAGGCGTTGGCTGCTACACTTAAAGCCGAGGGTGGCTAAGCAGAGTGAAAATGTCAATAAATCATTGTGTTGCGCTCGGGGTGGGAGAGCCGGCGATGTCTCGGCAAGAAGTATGGAGCAGCTTTCTGTTTCAAATCCGCCCCGAGCGGCGCCGACTACGTGTCACGATAAGAATCGCAAAAACTTCAGCTGCCCTGAAAAAGCGTGCGACATTTTAAGATGATGTTGCCGTTGATTACAAAGACAGCGTTCCCAGAAGGCCTGTTCCTGCGGAACGCAGTGAACGAACGTACAGTGGATTAAGCATGCATCGCCGCGCAAATCTGTTTGAACTATAAGACAGGGAGATGGGGCATTTCGTAGATAAAAGTCATTTATTTCTACAGGCATTTCTGCTGTAATCTAATGAACGTCCAATCGCCCCCGCTATCACACGCGCGCGGGCTGTGACACGACAAAGAGTCATGTGATAGCGGCTGCACAGATTAAACAATGAAAGGAGATCCAGTCCCGCTGGCCGTTTGAGCAGCTCAAATATCTCCTCCTCTCCGATCGATGCATCACAGCACTCGGCTACAGTGAAATGGAGAGGGATGCCTTTTCAAGCCTCCCATTTGCATGTTCATCGGCTGTTTTTTTGTTTTCTGGTGCCTCCCTCTGATCCCTTCTGGAAAGGTCAATGGGAAATGGTCGGTGTCTGCTTTATCTGCCCGAGCCAACTCTCGGGTTCAGCCAAGTAAGAAATGAGATTATCTTTAAAGAAGGGGAGTGCGAGGACTTGGCCTTTGAATCTTATTCAGCGGCGTAGCGAGGCGGGCGGGTAGAATCTTGCCCAAACTGCTATTAAAATAACCAAAGTCACAAGTGGTGTGACTTTCAATTCGCTGAGCCACTCGGGTTTAATGGAAATTGAGTGTCTCACCTCCTCACATCATCAGTTGATCTAAAAGTTTAATAGATTCTTTTAAGGATATTAATCTTTTCCTCCACAGCTTTGTTGTGGATGAGACTTCTGTCAGGCGAAACAACTCATTAACTTACCAGGCGGAAAAAAACCCTCTGCACGCCCGAGGAGTGATGTAAAGGTGTGGGGGGGGAAATGAAAGAAGCGACTGCAAGAGCGAGGAGTTGGGAAAAGCTGTAGCTGTCTTCGTTTATTATTTTTTAAAAACTATAATTACAAGCTACAAATGATTTTCTGCCCCCATTATTTCATTGACATTTAAGAGCAATGCAGTATTTGATCCAGCCATTAAATCAAATGCCATCGCGTGCGAGTCAGGAAATTCTCAAATTAACAGAGAAGCGTTGCACTCTTGCAATGACAAGCAGGTTGGTGGTGGTGATGTGGGGGGATTAATAATGTGGCCTAGACATTTCAACATAAGTAGCTATTCTTTAAGCCCAAACTGCTGATGACAGTCTCCAGAGAGAGCAGATGTTGTTGCCTTCTGGCTGGGCTTCGCCGTTCCGTTCCACTAACTGCCCCTGTGCCTCCTGAGATTCGCTACTGTAAAACCCGCTCACTCTCTCTCTCTCTCTCTCTCTCTCTCTCTCTCTCTCGCCCTCCTTCCACCCAGGTGAAGAAGGAGAGGAAGGACTAATACAATAAGTGGCTTTTATCACTGCCTTTAAAATGTCATCAGCCATCAGCGGTTATTGCCGCTAAATGTGCAACGCCGTGTTAATAATTGAGATTAAGAGCGCGGCATATGCCACGGATGATGTACTGCGCGTTCTCGCACATTTGCCGCGCTCAAGATCTGCCAAAGCAGATAGGAAAACGTTAAAAGGGGAGATTACAGCTTCTTTTGGGGATTTGGAAAAAAAAAAAAAAACGAAAGGTAATCTTTTGAGGAGACGTTTCCTCCCCAAAGTCGTACAATCAATCATCTTCATTGGCTTTAATGTCTCGATTGACGGAGGCCGCATTGAAAGTCGCGTTGGCCCTATCGCGTTTGTGTGATGACTGGTCCCGAAATTGTGACGACGCGTGTAATTGAACTCGCCGGTCATCACCCCAGAGATGAAACCGCGCTCGCCCTTCAGATGTTTACATGAGCACCTGAAAGGCTCGGGCACGGAATTTGGTCATGTCCTCTCAAACGGCCATATGTTGCACATCAGACACGCAGGCTCGAGGAGGGAACGGCCGTCTGCACTGTTCCTGCTGGACGCTGGCAACTGGGTCTACAGAGATTGATAGGAGACATTGGTGTCCTGCAGAGATATGTTCATGCCTGAATTGTACAAAAGGGCAGAAAACAGTTGTAGCATGTGTTGGTTGTAGCATCTGACAGCAGTCAGTTGACAGGTCAGGTTTGTTGGTTGGTGGCCAACTTGGCAACTTTTTTGCTTCATCTGGCAACTTTCTATGCCCTCTTTGTAAGTTAACCCTTAAATATGGTGGTTTCTAAATGTGATAAATTGACTTACAAGACATGTACTTCATGCTTCTAATTATAGTAATTATTATATGTTTTATAACATAATAATTTAATATATTATTAGTTATCATTATGTTTATTTACGGTACTATTTGAAAACGAGCCTCCTCCTGCAACCCTGTGCAGGAGAAGCAGCAATAGACAACTGATAGATTGATTGAAAGAAAAAAAAATACACATTCACAACTGAAATCATGAATTAGTGGATAAGAACTCAAATATCGAGTGAATTCCAACTTGGACATTCATTGTGGATTCTGACTAAGAGGGACAAAAGCCAACTCATTTAAAGCAGAGTTCCTGAACGACCAACACCTGAGTGTCATTGGTAGTCAACAGGCTGCACCCTGTGGATCCGAGGAAGCTCCTACTCTGTCAGTCAACAATTAGGTCACGTCAGACATCGGTATAAGACGCTGTTAATCCAGTCAATAAAAAACACAAAAACTACTAAGCATTGCATTCAGCATAGAAGTATAATATCAAGACTAATAAAAAAAAACTTGCAAGAGAAATGCTATTTTTCAAAATACATGTCATAATCAAAGGTTTTAATTCTTATGGTTGCTTGAGCAGAAGCAGATCAAGATTTCATGGACAGACTTTTTCGCTGCCTTTCAACAGGAAAACTAGAAATATGACTACAGTGAACTGAACAGCAACACAGTAATCGTGATCATTTCTCCCGACTGAACTTGTGTGTTCACTGATCCTTTGCTTCTGCAGGTGCTGGACGTTTTGCCTAAAGTGTCTTCCTATTTTTGATCTGCTCAACTCTAAAACCTGCTCGGTCTTAGTCTGCTCCACCTACGCACCTGTCGAAACTGTCGTGGTGCGCACTGCAATTTTTTCTCTTTTTTCACTTATCCAATACTTCAAAAGTTAAGTATTAAAGTTATGAAGTTATTCTGAAAGTTTTGTCAAACTTAACTGTCTATTTATTTCCATTTCAGATTATGCAAGTTAAGTTAATTTGTTGGCGACCAGAGGGAGTTTGTCTCTTCCTGATATGATTACAGCTGTGAGTATTATTCTAAATGGTTGACAATAGCTGCGTTTCCATTACCCTCCATCCCTAGAATTGAGTAAAACCTAAATTTCGCCATAAAAAGCTGGTGATGGAAACGTGTGTACTCAAGGCTTCCTGTTGGTGCATGGCAACACTAACAGAGTGCACTGCAGACACGATGCACAACTCTTGCCAAAGCCATTCTGTCGCTGAAACAAAACCACATCGTTTCCACCAAGACACCACTACAGTGTTGTTTGTAGTCCTTCAGCATGAAGTCTGATTGACATCGCTGATGTCTGAGGTTCAGCTTTTTTTTTGAACACCATTTTGAATGTGTGTATTTCTAGGGGAAATTGATCACTTAGAGATGTACCAAATCATCACAGACTGAACAAGACGAGAGCATAAAATCTCAGTGGATTCCCCGAACAAGGTCAGAGTGACTCCTGCAACCTCACGCGCGAAACTCGTCATCACCACAAATGGAGGCTAAATTGTTTGATACCTGCGGTTTGCAGGGCCACTCACTGGAGTTGATTATTGAGAACCAGTCTGACACTCCCCATTCACAACCCCTGGTCTGGGCCTTTGTGAGCGAATATGACTTCGGCAACAACCAACTGCCAGCTGTCAGCTCAAAGCAAAAAAATAAAAATAGATAAAAATGATGCAATGTCTGACTTCAAACACACATAAAGAACAGCTTGGATAACTGTTTTGTATGTTGTTTTTTTCCTTTTGACTTGTGGAGTTGGTTACTACAAAGACGCAATTGTTCTGTTTGTGTTTGTGCCGTTACAGCCTCTCCTCACCCGATGATGGATTGTTCAATTTACCAATGTGCAGTAAGTGTATACTGCACAATTTATTTTTCAACCATTTCAGCCTTAAATCTAAAATGAATTAATTAACTTTACATCTGGAGAGATCTGGACGCCCTGTTCCAAGCATGATGAGATGGAAGACGGAATACAGGCTCAACGGCAGCAAAGGACTGGAACGCACTGCACCATTTTCTCTTTGTCAGAGGAATCATCCAATCAGCCATAACATCTTTACAGTGAAGGTCAATTCAGCCATGGCCACGGCCGTCAAAAAGGCTTTCTGCGTAGTGTCTGGTTACTTTTTATGGCGTGGCTTTGTAGAGAGAAAGAGATACCTTCCCTTTTCCCAAATCAAGGCGGATATCTTTCTCCACGGCGCGCGCTCATGAAAACACTGTCTTCCTTGCAGCGTTTCCTGAATAGGAGACGGTGGGCTGGAGGAGTCAGGAGGTTTGCAGATAAAGCAGGAAAATCATTTTTTTTCCAACCCGAAGAAACTTGTCTGATGTCACGCTTTTGAAACCAGACGATACATTCTGTAGAAAACCTGGAATATAGCGATGCTCAGGAAAGGTTTGCCATTGTGTATGAAGTAAAAAGAGGCTCCGTTTCTTTTTTCACGCTAACAGTACCTGTCGAAATTTAGGATAGGGCTTAATCCACAATCATTAATAGTTTGTACATACATACGTAATGTGATAAGTTTAAAGGATAGTATGACTTATTTAAAATGATATTGTAAAAAGAAATTAGTATTTACATCAATCAGGGTTACAAAACAGTTGTAGTTTAATGTGTCTCTTAAAATGTTCCTAAATTTTTACCTTCAGAGCACCTCGAGGGTTAACGTCACGATGGCGCTTTGATTCTTGACTTTGCACGCCTCATTGAATTGACTCCCGGTGTCCTGTCGCATATCAATCTGTTCAGTTTAGTGAGTTCCCGCAGGTTGCAGACTGCAGATTGCAGGACTGCCTTAACCGTAGATCCGTCGAGGAAGTTGTCAGTGAAAACACGCGTTGACAGACAGGTGAACCAGCCGACGCTGTGAGCACTCTCAAGGGCAAGGCGGTCTGGTCAGTTTTGGCGTTTTGCAGGTGCCATTTAGTTTGAGAACACGAGCAGCAACCCTTAAAGTGCCTCAGTGAGTTATCGCGACACTTGAAAGCGACACGCTCTCCCTGATCGTTATCACTGCAGCCAGTGTGCTCTTATCAACCCCATTGTACTTTTTTCTTCTTTTTTTTCCCAACATGGATGAGAGTATTATCACTCTCCATGCAGTGCCGATGGTGGACTTTATCTATTATTCAGACATAAAGCATTGGAAATGCACGAGGTCAGTGCACGCAGAGTTGAGCCGTCTATTGTAACGTCTCCTCCTTCCTGTTTTTGCTGATGCTTTTCTTCCTCTTCAGTGTCTGTTGCTCCCGTTGATGTGCAGTTTCCCTCCCAACCCCGCTAACCTTGGTGGATGTTCATTTTAGTCTTATGAAAGGCCTTTTTCCTTTTCCTTCTGCTTTTCGTTTATTCCGCTGCACACTCACACAACCCCAAAACAAAGCATTTTACAGTTCGATGACATGAAAAATGATGGGAAGCGCGTTGTGTTTCCAAGACGTTACCGTGCCGTTAGCTGTTTGAGCTCGGCTGCTAGTGAGATATTTATTCAGGCTCTCATTAGGAGCCGTTCACTGTACTTCTAAGTAATTTAAGCAGGCAAAATGTGTTTCTCTTTGCTTGCTTTTCCCACTGTGCTTTTCCTCAAGATTTTAGAAGAATAAGGACTTCAATGGTATCACAACTTAAAAGAAATGGCACCGCGTTTGATTATCGCGCTCAAATGTGCAGCCCGTCACAACTGGATTAGGCGAGGGCTGAAGCGAAACTGAAAATCTTTTTTCTTGAATATATTCCAACCTGTTCTGCTGAATTTCATCCCACCATTACCGCGCTCACTTTTTCTCCCCACCTCCACAGGCATAACAGGAAAATGGCTAATATAAAAGACGGAATTGTATTCTTTCCTCTGTAAAGAGAGATGATTGCATATCAAGTTGGCTGGTTGAAGTACCTCCTGCCTGTGATTCCTGTGTGGTGAGAGACGAGGCATTTTTCTTCCAACCAATGGAAGAGTGAGTCAGGTTTATGACTACGGGGAGCAGAGGGTGGCCTTTATTTCCCTGAGAAGAGTCATTATTATTGCCCTGCAAATTTATGGCTTGCTTCCACAGAGAACCTACAAGCAGAGTGCCTGTCATTTCTCTTACTATCTTATGCATTATTGATAAGTCTATGGTCCTATCATCCATTGTGCACTCCAGCCATAAATCAAGAACAAAAAACATCATACACGGCAGATGTGGAGTGGGAGTCTCGCTAGTGTTCCCCCTACTGTATTTCATGCTCTTTGATAAGGACTTTTCCTTGTAAAACAGGGGTTTATAACATAAACACCAGATCAAAAAGTCTGACCCCTCGCACAATATTTCTCTCGAGATATTTTTAGATTTTACACCCACTCACACTCAGAGTAATGAATCCAATGCCATTTGGAAAATATATGTGTACAAATGATGTATTTGGCTTATTAAATTAACCTCAGGGTCATAAACTAGTTTGCCCAGGTTTGTCGGAGGAGGTGCGGGTTATAATGAGTATGCAAATCTCCTGACAACAAGGAGCTCCGTCAGACACCAGGGGCCGTCAGGGTTTTTATTTTTTTCCATTTCCACTGTGCAGATGAAAAACAGCGAAAAAAGAAGTTAAACTCATTGAACCTCTTTGAATTTTGTTGAGGAAAAAATGAAATGTGATATTCAAATCTGATGTTTGAGTCACCCGCGAGGAATAAAAACGAAAAAAAAAAAAAATACAGCTTTGGGGTATTAAAATAATGCATTGCATTACTGAATATTTGTGGGTGTCTGCTTTAATTATTATGCCACGATAAATGGCTGCTATAAAGCAATATCCTCTGCAGTTACATGAGGAGATAATCACATTATGTTGTGTGGAGCCAAAGAGCTTGCGACACTTTTTCGAGACAGGATGTTCTTCTTCGACACCGTCCTTCACCTGTCCGTGAACGCTGCGGCTGATCAAAGAGAAGGCGGGAAAAGTGGGGCATCGAGGAGCAGCCATCTTTCATCTGTCATCAGGAGCTGCAGGCCAACGTGTGAATGCAAAGGTATTGAAGTTGCTCCTGGAAAGAATATTTGACGATTCTCTTTTTTTGCAAGGCGGGGTTGTGTGCTTGTGTGCTTGTCAGCAGAAAGTACAATGGCAACAACAGAAGTCAGTCAGATCTTCAACGTTGGAAAGAAATGGCTGCATATTGATACAACTGCTCAATGTAATTTTATGAGGGTGGGTGGGGGGGAGAAAATAAGTAAAAGTAGTTTCAATGAATGCTATTAGTTTTCCTTCACTTTTCCTACAGAAACTTTCAGTGTAGGCCTACTACTGCGTGATGCAACAAACAAGCTTTCAGCTCAGTGAACTAAATGGAAGTAGCGATCTCCCTGCCTCAAAGCTCATCAAATACACAAATATACGACTTGTCCAATTTAGTGCTTTGGACTTGGTGGAGTAACTTGGGTCGCTGACCCCCGATCTCAAAACAACAGCTCTGAAAGGGACTCTAACTACTTGTATTAGCATAGAGATAATGGCAATAGGCAAATTTGAAATAAATGAAACAATAAGAAAAGGTTAAACTATCTGTTCAAGCCACCTGGAGCCACTAGGCAGCATCTTTGAAATTACAGCTCTTTCTGAGGCCACAAAAAACAGCCCAACCCACAACTGGTATCTTAAGTGCTTTTGAAGTTTAGGACGTCTCCTCTTACCCAAAGACCTTCTTCAACACTAAGCTGAATCACTGTGACCCTCAACTGGCAAACAACAAAATTTTTGCAGTTTTTAAATCAAGCGAGGATGACATGCTGTTCAGTGCACACCGAGGATTTTGTCATGACATTGGGTCATAAGTTCTTTTTGCTGCACTAAATTGCAAGAATTAGTGCCATAAAATGAGTCGTTCAAAAGATTTGTTCACTGAATTGTTCAGTTCCCCACCGCTTCACACAGAAGTGCTGTTACTTTCACGAACACACTCATCTCCTTTTAAAGGTTCTTAGAGATGTGGACCATTATTACAAGTTTGTGTGCTCTTTAAGTTCTTTCCCACTGACCTCAAGTTCGGTTTTCTTCTTCCAATTAATGAACTTGACTTTTGCCGATTTTTTTTTCACGTTCAGTCAACATAGTCAGTACGTTTAAGGAAACGACCGTATGTTCTAATGATCGACTCGCCTAAATACAGTGTGTTCCATGAAGGAAGCAAAGCAGTTTCATGCAGTTTCTCACACTCGCTGTGTCTGACTGTCTCAGCCACACTTGGTGGACCATGAAAGGTGCAGAAACTTAAAACCAAGTTATGAAATTTAAGCGCTCAACTGAACACCGAAACTCATGAATTCTTTCAGGAAGTTATTCAGTTCAGTACATTCAGCCAAAAGATTGGGATCTAATACATGATAATATTTGTGTATGACACAACAATATCTTTTTGTCTCCATTGGACCAATCCACAGGCCTAACGTGCCAGTCAGTACACTGTTAATGGAATAAGATATGGACAATGTGTTGCATCATAAACCATGTCAAACCAATTATGGTAAAAATTTAATTGTGTAAGACTCAGTTCAATTTATTTAAATTGATCATTTCAGGCTAAATGACACTTGATCTTCTCTGCAACTATGCCTCATTAGAAACAGCACTTTATTAAGTTGTTTAACAGATGTAAACAGAGCCTGCCAAACTAGTCTAACTAAGGCAAAGTTGACAGGCAAATTCTGTGGCTGATACACTTACTGTTGACAAGTGCTGTACCTTATACGACTCTTCCCAAAAAGTAGCAGCATGTGCCTTTAAGGACATCTGTACACGCATCCACTCCGCAGCTTTAAGGCAGAGTAGTAAACAAGTTAATCAGTCTTGTGTTTTTTGGCACCTCCTACACACGATAGCTCGACTCTCTCCTCCAAAGCTCTTCTCGCTGAAGGACCCTTCAGACCAGCAGCAATCATCCTATTTAGACAGCTGAGTGCTTTTTTTTCTCTCTCTCTCCCCCAAACAGGTATTGTGTAATACTGCGCTCGCAATCATGCTCTTCTGATGATGAGGCTAATTTCAATCTTTTGTGTGTGTTTTTCCAGCGGTTTAATTCTGCCTCAAAAGGAAGCCCATTTCTAATTGTAAAGCTTCTAGCAGTATTTATATATATGATGATTTGTACATATTGGTCCTGATTTAAATTTAGGCACTGCGCTTTTCACATTCCAAATTACAAATTCAGTGTTTTATTTTTAATTGCTTTCACTGCAAATTGTCAGGAATTATTTGTCAGAGTGACATATTTAACGCCGCACTCGCACTGAGCCGAGCTGAGCATCCTGAGCCGCAACAGTGAAGGAAGATAAAGACTTAACAAATTTGTTTATTAGCTTCCTACTTTCTGAACCTCAGCCAATCCATCAACACTGAACGACCTTATGAATATATTACAATACATTAAAGCTGACTGGCTGCACAGGCGTGTGAGTTATGTAGTTCGTCATTCTGCTAGGTTGGTCTTAACTCCGCTCCCGTACAAGGACGCAGATTGCTGCAAATACCAAATCTCGGTAAATCTGTGTTCAGGAATTAATCTTTGACAACAGAGAAAATGTAAAATGTCACAGATCTCAAAGTGAAGCAGCATCATTTCCACCCATAAAAAGAACAAAAAAGCCCTTTAACATTCTCATTCAAACCACCAACTTCTTTGTCAGAACAATAGTCATTTCACATTCATATCGTCATAATAACCATATGGGAGACTGGATCTCCCTGGGCATCCTTTACAACATAAATCTGGCAATAAGCCAGAGAACATCATGAGAAAACATGTGTTAAGAAGAGGCACAATGTAAAAACAGTTCTTATCTGATGTCTATCACATTCAGCCATCCAATCTAATATCTTATTATGTAACTAACATTAGGCGTGTGTCACTGCCCCTTTGGCTGGCCATGATGCACCGCAGTGTTTAACTCTTGCCAGCGTCATTATGGAGTAAAGTGAATCAATGCTGTCCACCAAGAAAAGTCTCCAATGCCATTTTTTGATGCTGTTCTGATAAAGGAAACACCTCGACTTTCTGGTCTTCTTCTGTGGTTTCTTAACATCTTGAGAGGCAGGTGCTCCTCACTTTTGTCTCATTATACTCAGACATGCGGATGGTTTCAGAGTTCAAGTCTGAGGGATCCTGCCTCAGCAACTGCGAAGCAACTTTTATTTGTGCAAATTTGAAGCCTCTGTTACATATATCATGTCATTCAAATCCAGCCAGCCACCGAAGTCATAAAAATATTAAATAACTCATTAACGTACTGACAACACATTAATGCAATATCATTTTTAGACCTTGGTAGAAACAGACCAATGTTTGAAAAACATGCAATACTGAAACATTTCTTTTTTTTTCAGCCGTGATGAAAGAGAATAGATGTAGAGGGAGGTTAAACTTGTCTCTGCAAAACACACAGTTGTAGCAGAGAAAAATATGACCTTGGTTTTGCTGGATGTTTTCTTGTAAGGACCTGAATCAATAACATTTGTTTCTCCATCGGTGAGCGTGACGTCCATCCCACTGTGGCCTCAATGAGTAAACGCACACGACAGTACTATGATGAACACAACAGCGTTCTTCTGACATCCAAGGGACATTCATACGGCTTGTCCACTTTACGAGACTCGAGCCTTGTTTTTCAAATCATTTTCATGGGGTTGAATGAGCTTCATGATAACAGGCCCACATCAGAGCTGGTTTGGTGCTCGCAAGGCGCCGCTGGAGCCTAAAGTGTGAACTCTTCAAATATGCAAGACAATTGGTTTGCGGATTTGTCCCCGACACATCTGTCAAATATTTAGCACGCTAAATATCTGCGCTGAGACTTGTTTTCAGAGAAGAGCAGCAGCCATTGAGAGTACAAGACATGTATTGAGGGCCAAACCCTGGGGGAATGGCAGCCTGAACAGGAGGAGGAGCACTTTCAACATACAACACTGTTGTTGCTACTCCTATACACATAAATATTCCATACATGTGAACCCAGGTCACTCTGCTATGCAGAAACATTGTAACATTGTAACGAAAGTCCCAAGCACTGGACTCGGGTCGTGCAGGAAACTTGCTGGAGACCAGACTGACCACAAAGACCAAGTTTGTTCGTCAATTTTCATAACAATTTGTTATTAGGAAAATATTGCCAGTCATGTTTTGTTGTCAAAGTGGCTATCAAGCTAAAACGGATAGCTGACACAGATTTTGACATATTAATGTTGTTCGGCTGTCCCATGTAACAGCATATGATCAAAGAATGCCTTAAGCAGACACAAGCTAAACTGGGAGGTCAAAGTGCACATTAAATCTAAAATTTGCTATCCTAAAGGCAACTTTTGACACAGCTTGTTCCACCATGTTGTTGGGGTAGTTCTCCAACACCACTCCTTGTGATGCAGCGCCAAGAGCCAAACTATGGGAGTACAAGGAGGAATGGTATTGAACATTTTAAAGGTGTCTCCTTCCAGCAGACAATCCTCATTATTTTGCCATTTCATCTCGAAAGAACCAACGCAGCCCCACTTGTAGGGACATGTCCATATGGTTTATTGGTTTTTAAATCACTTCACTTCACTTTATGAAAAGAATGCGATTTTATCACGCAACCTATGGCAGGCCCCGGCAAGGCAACTGTGACAGTCGACAGCCTCGTCATGTCGGCCCGGGTCTGAGGAGAGACTGTCCTTGAAGCACAAAGAGCCCCAATGACATTGATTCAATTCAGCCACGGAATTGAAAGCCAGCGCTCCAAAACCTTTTCAGCGCTGACAGGCGGCGATGAAGCGACATATTGTGCTCTGGGTATCAAAATAAATGAGTCATTAATGGCTTCTGCATTCCCAGACAGAGCCGTAGTCATCTGTGCTCCCCGGTCGTCAACAGTTTTAGCTCAGTTTAATGATACAATTAATTATCTGGCCGCCTGCCACAAATGTCCAGATGACAGTTTTGGTAACAGAGTTTCGGTACTACAAGGTTCCTGATTTGTAATTACACACATGTTAGGGGGTGAGACAGGTTCAGTACATGCTCCCGCCGTTGATTTGTGCCATCATGTCTCATCCTGCTTTTCATTTTGAGGCCGGCCCCGGCTGATACGCCTCAGTTACTCTTATAATTATTTCTGCCCCGCTCCCTTTCTCATGCCTCTCCCTGTCTCTCCGTCATGCTCTCCGTCTCCGGGCCGGGCCGGGGCGTCAATCCCCGAGGACGTGACTCCGCACTACCTATCTCCTGCCATGCCCCACCTGGGAGTTGGCAACTATCTCCGACTCAATACAATTTTCCAAATCAAACCGAGGAATTAAATGAAATCTTGCCGTGTTATCTCTCAGGTCGAATTGGTCGCTCAAGTGTGCTGCCCTGATGGACTGATAACGCAACCCACTTACTTTTTTTTTTTTTCATCATTGGCATGCCACCGCTTGCATCTCGGCAAAACGTGCTGGTTTTAGCAAAGAGTGGCAGTGTTTCTGCTCTCCCATCCAAACTGTTCAGACGGCATGTTTAATTCAGGGCGTTATTCAGAGGATAGATTATAATCCGCGGGACAATCCTTGTATTCTTCCAGTAATGTGCACACAACAGCACCCCCCGTCCTCCGACGCACAAGCTTCACTGGTTGTCTGTGTTCACCAGATAAAGAGGAACAATGGCCGTAATAGGCAGCAGAGGGTCTCGACAACCAGTGTCTCAGTCGCGCACATTTGTTCTCACAAAGGGCTAAATGTATTTTGAGTGGCAGATTAAGGATATTGGTCAGGGGGCTCTGCATTGTCAGCCGCGAAAAGTGGGGTAAATGTGTATTTGGATGATAATTCACACATTCTTGGGCTTGACAGCGGACAAAAACATCATTCAGCTCTCGGTTTGGGGAAATGGGTGCTGCGGATTGTTAATTATGGGTAGCGTAATCTCATAAACTCATTTGCTTTGCGACTCAGTTTCTTTCACGGGCATTAGTCATGATTGAGGAGTTTAGAGTTCCTCTTTTGTCGAAGTCTTCTAAAGGGTTCTGCTTTGTAGAGTTGGGATTCCACAGGGGAAGCCTGATGTCCTGCAGCAGCAATAGCAACAACAGCAGCAGCAGCAGCAGCAGCAGCAGCAGCACTGTTTGCCAAGTCAAGCATCTGTAACACCAGGCTGTCTTGGCTTTGCAGAACATCCTAAAGTGGTGTCCACTTGATATTCTATAGGGATTAGTGATGTGTTGGCTTCAAAGAGCTGGCTCACAGGGCAGAAGGACACGATGATCTGTGCTACAGGTTGCTCCACACACGCAGTGGCTGAGGATGATTCTTACGGCACATGAAGATCTCGTCACTGAGACTGAGACTGAGATTTCTCACCAAAGAAAACACAGTTTTTCACCTTAAAGCCTTGTTGTAAAACTTGTTAAACTCTCACTACTCTGGAGAGCCCATGCCTGTTCGTTTTTTTTCATTTATTTATTTTTTACTCACAAATTCTGAAAAACCCCAGCCTTTGGAAACCTTATGCACGCTTTCTGCTGTGTGCAGACACAGTCGCGACCTTGCTTATACACTTAACAGAACATTTAGCTGGCGGGGAGACAAATTCTTGCTCCTCAGGAGTCGGCTGTTCATTTACACAATGTTCACACTGGCAAAAAAAAGTTATTTTAGAATGATTGGCAGCCTTCAACTGTCGGTTTCTGCCGATTTGTCCTTCGCTGTTTTTTTTTTTTTTTTTTTTTAAACCCAACAAGTCGTGAATCCAGAATACATGAATATTTTTGGAGTGGATGGGATTCGAGGAAGATTTTTGCAAAGAGAACATCTTGAATGCTACTTAGATGTTCCTTGAAAAAGGAAAGACAGAAAGAAAGAAAAAACAAACAAACAAAAAAATATTCATCAGTGCCAATGTTTGCTTATTGCTGAATAACAGAAAACATTGTGAATTCAAGCTTTGGAAATGCTGCCACGGTAACGTCTACGCAGCGGCATTCGGATGAGGGAGTAACAGTAGTAGTAACAGTAGTAGTAGTTGTAGTAGTAGTTGAATTCCTTCTAAATACAATTCTGTGTGAACTGAAGAGCTGCAGCACACATCTCCTTGGGCATTTTATCCATCTAACGTCAACAAATGTTCGTTAAAGATGAAACATGGAAAAAGAGCTCAACTCTGAGCTGTGTGAGCTTCTTGTTTGACAGAGACACGCTGCCCTCTAGGGATTGGAAACAATGACGAAAACCCAAAGAAGCAAATAAATCGTGTTTAAATAAATAAACTATGAAATTCTCTGTTGCCCCTCTGTCCCACCCACTCCACATCCTTCTCCACTCACTCTGTGTCGAGTGGCTGGGCTGAAAATAATGTGTCTAAGATGATTTCAGTAAAACATCGTGGTGACCTTTAATGATGGCTGCCGTTTGAAAAGATTATTGATTTTGAGAGTGAAGTACGTGCCTTGTTTTCACCACATGATCTCGGTAAATCTTGTTTTCCATCAGGGACGGCAGCCGCCTCGGACACAGTGCAGGACTCGCTGCCTCCAGTCCCTGAAAGGTGTGATTGAGTCCTTGAAAGCTCCTTGAACAGACGTTGCAATTTCTCCTACGTCTGCTGCAACCCCAGATGCCCTCCGTGTCCACGTTAGCTACCAGGACTATGTGTGATTTATTTATTTATTTATTTTTTCTCTCTTCCTTTCTTTTTTTTTTCTAGCCCAGTGATGTGTCATTAACAGCTCTGACCACAGGGCTGATGAATAAACTCTTAAGTCTGTGGCGTCCACATGACGTTGCCCTCCCTCTGAGTGTAAACACCGCAAAGGCAGATTAGTTCTGCTGCAGCGGGCAAAGGAGATTAGCGGAGATTATTAACAAACGTGATGGATTATAAAAGACAGTTTTGCTCCCTGTTTTTTTTTATTTTTTTTTTACGGATGTTCAAACCATATGTTTTAAGAAAGAAGTACGGCCGCAGCTACAAAACCTTCAGCAGCACTGACTCGGCACAGCGGGTTAGACGTAGCATTGCCTTCATCTGATCATCTTGGTCCCAATTAAAATCAGATTTACTGACATTGGTCACAGTTCATCATTGTGATTATGTCCAAACTGTTCATGGGGAGCTGATACAGAATCTTTAAAGCAACTGCAACTAATTGGAGATTTCTACACTCTCATGTTGTGTCCACTTATTTAACTATCTTGCATTTGCATACAATTGTGTGTATATGTGCACAGATAGATAGATAGATAGATAGATAGATAGATAGATAGATAGATAGATAGATAGATAGATAGATTTAAAAGGGGTTGTAATTAGGAGATAAAAGCTGAAAATCTGAAATTCCAATTTGTAACTGTATATTCAAAAGTTCCAATTATGACCTTTGAAAAATCAAAGTGACAAGATTGAAATGACAATATGTGATAGAAGGTTGTAATTGTGAGCTAAACAGGTCAACATTCTGAGATATAAAGTCAAACAATGAGATTTGTGAACATTATTTTATCATACAAATGCACTGCGAGTGCATTTAGGGTCGCTTCAAAGATGATATAAAACTGTATTTTCTTGCTGCTGCAGACCAAACTGTTCTATGCACTGCTGAAGGCATTTCATACAAGAAGCATCTCTGCGGTAGAAATAGGGAGCAGTTGTGCCCTAAGCAGAAGAAATGTCATTTTCATTTACTGTCATACATGCATGTCATACATATCTGAAATTGTCCCTATTGAGCAGGATGTTACCAACCATCTTGGCAACACGGTGGTAAAGTGGTTGGCACTGCCACCTCACACCAAGAAGGAAGAAGGTTGTGGGTTCTCCAGCTTCCTCCCACAGTCCAAAAACATGTTGTGTGTCTTTGTTTTTCTTTCTATGTTGTTTTCATTGTTCCTCTATGCTTCTACTGGACGATGACATGAAACAAAACAATGAAAAGGTTTGTGTGCTTGAAAAGGAAGTGTATGCTTGTTGTTACTATAAACGTACCAGTGCATTTTGATTCTTCAGTGCTTTAATTATGTCATGTCTCAGGTCCTTCTCTGTGTGATAGTTGAAGCTACAAGGTTAAAATCAATATAAAGCAACAACATTAAACACACCATCCGCTTGTGCAAGTGTCTCCACCTGATGGTTCTTTATTTTTCAGAAATGTTAACTTTTGCACTTCACAACACTTCAAATTTAGTTGAAATGACAGGATTGTGTTAGAAAAATAAACAGAAAACAATTACATTAGTACAGAATCCATTTTATTTGCAAACGCGCAGAAATACTAAGTTTCTTAATGAATAGAGAGGTACTGAGGTATTGGAAGCCCTGAAATAGTTTTGGATTCAAAAAGTTCTGCACAGGGTTGGGCTGCAGTCAGAGGACGTATTAAACACCAAAGTAAAACTTTGTGAGCAGCAAATGAAAATGTAAATAGAACACTAACATTCCAGATAGTTAGTGGAGTTTGGATAAAAGTTTGACTCACACAAGTACATAAAGAAAAAAAAAAAAAACATTTCACAGTATACCTAAGTTAATATTTATTAATTGATTACAACTTCAAATGTGTGTCTTTTTTATAGTGATGTACTGATAAATATGTGTAGTTTGTACACAAGAAAATCACTTATTACAATAAAAAAAAAAAAAGTCAGAGCCCAGACAAGCGGGCAACAGTCGATGAAGCCTGCAGTTTATCTGTTTTTTTAGATGGTCGCTAAGAATTTAAATAACTCTATTGATTTCCTCTCTTAAGCAATTTCCATTCATCTTATAAAAGAAGTCAATATGCACCTTGCAGGGACACGATAAGAATGGATCACTTAGGCATCTGTTTGTAATAACAGAACAATATGGCTACAGCACATATGTCGTATTGCAGATGCCCGAGGCCGTGCACTTCAAGGCTGCGGTAATACACTTTGATATTACTGTGCATTGGGCCAATGGCTAGACAAGAGCTGTTTAGAAAACCCATATGTTTCATGTACATGCTTGGGTTTTGTCTGTGATTTGGTCAAGTCTTGGCTGCGGCAGGAGGTAAAAAGCTTGAACTCACTGCTTTTTATTTAATTTATTTATTTATTTAGCGCTGGCAAATATGTCAGTGATACTCGAAGAAATATATGGCACGTCGCCCACGCATGCGAATTCAGCGTTATCGTTAAACCCACATAGGGCTCCCAATCCGAGTTGGAGGCAACAACATTTCCATATCTTCTGACTGAATTGCCTGAAGTCAAATAAGTCTTATACATCATTAAGAAACATTTTTAAAATGACTTTTTTTTTCCTGACTCAAGCCTAAAGAGAGGGAAATAACTTTTCACCTAAATTAGGATTTTAATTTCTTGGAGGCAAGAGGAAATGTGAAGGAGGACATGAATGGGGAGACTGCAGTCTGGAGCTTTTAAAACATAGTAAATTGCGGCACCCAGCTAGACAAAATATTCATTATAACTAGGAGGTCACTTTGGAAATACAGTGTATACTGAACTACACGACTAATGAAGTCTCCTGGTAAACGCTCTTGACTCATTTGACATGGCAGTGTGCAGTGCCACCTAGTGTCTGCAGCTCTCTGATGTGCAGTCTGGACATCAAATCGCCCTCCCTCAGGGAAAGTAGTTTTGAGTCGTTGCTTATTCACTGAAGAAAAAAGAAGAGGCCTCTTGTTAGCTCACAAGGCGGGGATGTTAATAATAAACAGGTAAAACCAAATAAAGGTATTTCTGAAATGTGTAGAAAGGTCATTAAAACTACAGGTGTCCCGTAGCATTAGTAATGTACTTTGCCATTACTGTTAATATATCTGCAAATGCTTTTGCAAACGTCTTGTTAAAAACCACGGTCTACCAGTCACATCCACAGCCATGGATGTGGATGCAAATAAGAGTCAGATATCAGCGTGTTTCATTCTTTGGTCTCATGGCTCGCCTTGTCCTCCTGGCTGGTTTTAAGCCTCACTGCCTCCTCGCAAGTCCTCATTTCCACAGCGGCGGCCTTGTTCTGCTCTTCGTCCACCTTCTTGTAGTTGTAGTAATGCATGACGAAGAAAAAGATGCCTGGCACCAGCATCATCACTCCGCAGGCGTAGTACATGTATTTGTAGTCTCCGAAAACGTCGACCATGGCTCCTGGAAGACAAGAGTCACGTGTTAAATCCCATGGTGACATCATCAACATCATCATCATCATCATCAGCAGCAGCAGCAGCAGCAGCAGCAGTGGCAGCATCACAACACTAATTTTACAGACAAACCTGAAATTGGAGGTCCGAGAAGCACCGGCACACACTCAATAATGGTGACCAGTCCGACGGCTGTGGAGAAGCGATGAGCCCCGACCAGGTCCATCAGAACTTCGAAGAGCAGCGAGCACACCATCCCGAATGCCACACCGAAGAAAACACTGTAGAGGACCATACCCGTGTATCCCGACGCCAAAGGGCACAAGAGGTGGCACACGCCGTTGCACGACACGGCGAAGCTGAAGAAATACTGGATCCGGGGCCTGATCCACTTGGTGTTGCCCAGAAGGCCGGTAGCCGGTCTGACAAACATGTCCACCAGGGCGAAAATGGAGAGCAGGAACGCTGCGGAATACTCATCGATCCCTTGGTGCTTGGCGTACGGGGCCAGAAAAACCACAGGGGCGAAGAAGCCGAAAAACATGAACACATTGCCAACGAGGTAAATGAGGAAGCCGCGGTGTTTGAAGAGAGAAACATCGACGAATCGCTCCATGCAACTGGGGCCCTTGCTCTCAGCTTTGCTCTCAGCTTTGGTCAGCAGGTTTTCAGACTGTGCGCTGGCCTCGGCGGCAGCACCTTCCTCGGCCACTCCTCCATTGCAGTCTGGTGGTTCGGTCTTGGGCTTGCGAAGGGCGTTTTTGTTCACCGGTCTCATCAAAGAGCCGGCGACACAGCAGTTCAACACAATGGATCCCAAGATGAGGAAGCTCCCTCTCCAGCCAAAGGAATCAAATAGGAACTGGTTGAGGGGAGCCAAGGTAAAGAGAATGACGGGGCTTCCCGTCATGGCCAGCCCGTTGGCCATCGGCCTTTTCACTTGGAAGTAGGTGCCGATGATGGTCAGAGCCGGCTGTAGGTTGAAGGCCAGGCCAAAACCTGTTGAAATGACAAAAAAAGGTGAACTTTGTGGCAAAATGAATGAGGTATTTCACCTGGGTTATATAACAGAGCTAAATTTAAGACTTCATTGAAGTGTGGCTTCAGGCTGATGGAGGTGCCGCTGGAAATGTCAAATATATACACAGGCAATCACCTCTGTTAGCATCTAATAGTCGAGTAGAAATATGTGGAGGGAGAAAGAGAGGGAGAGTGAGAGAGAGAAAGAGAGAGAGAGCCGTGTGATCACCCCATTCATTGTGCTTATCGTGTTTGGTTTGTAGTGGTTTTGTGTTGCCTTTTGAACTGCCGTTTAGCCTAACTTATTGTAGTGTTTGTGTAATCTTGCCTGTCGGATTGCTTGGTTCCGTCCCTCCTTCTTAGTAGATTGTTTTTGAGTTCAGGGGGTTAGACCCTCAGTTATTGGATTTCTGTCGTCAATAAAATCCCCGATTTACATTTACCTTATTTCTTAAATGATGTTACCCCTCTGTGTAACAACGCAATTGAGCAGTTGTAGCAGATAAAGTGGCCACAAGAGTTTGTCAAAAAACAAGCATAATAAGAGTTGGTACAACTTAGTTTATTGTTAGTTGTCAATATTTAATTGTATAAGTGTATGGTTTGTTCATTGTAGCACTAAACTAAATGCTTGGATTCTAGATTTTATAGATTTGTTTAAACAAGAAAGTTACCTAGATGATGCACTCACGAACCAATTGATGAGTAAAGATTCAGGAAGTAAAAAGTAACAAATAACAAATTCCGATATTGGTTGAATACATGAATTCCGGAACAAAATGAGAGATTTCACGTTCTTGTCAATGGCCACAGTAGGGAAACATTCTCTGCCAGCTTAAAGTCTGAGAGGTTTACTGCCAACTGTTCGAAACAACCTCATGTGGTTTGGCTTACATCCAGGCATTTGAGGTCTTGTCCGATTTAGTCAGCTATTTACAAGGAAAACAAACTGTAAACCAACTCTGTTGTGGCCGCCTTGTTAAGCGGCTGTGTATTGCACAGTGTGACCTGCATGCACCTCCGGCGTGGATACACACAATTGCAGTGGATGGGACAAGTTAATCAAAAACTCCTCCTCATTGTGTGCAACCGCTGCTCCTGCATCACGACCGACATCAGCAAATTTGGGAGCAAAAGTCAACCAAACCTCAGAGATTGCTGATTTGACAAACAAAAAAAACAAACACCTTCCTTACCTCCAATTACACCAACGCAAAGATAGAGATGTATAATAGAGGTCCCGAAAGAAGCGAGCACCATGCCAGTGCTGACGAGGACTCCGCCGACCATGACCACAGGTCTGCTACCATAGCGGTTGACAAGTATGCTACTCACAGGTCCTGAGGAGACGAGAGAAACAATCACTCGTCGGGGTGCATTCTTTCACGCAGCATTTTGGTTGCCGAGACTCTCTTTGCCACTGACCTCCAGCGTACATTGACGCGAGCATTACTGAGGAGACCCAGGCGATCTGGCTGTAGGAAACAGAAAAATACTCCTGGATCTCCTTGTAGTAGATGGTAAGGGACTTGGGGAAGGCATAGGAGAATCCGATGGAAATGAAGGAGCCGAGGACGACGGCCCACCCCCAGCCTCCATCTGGTGGGGTGTAGCCAAGGTTGGCAGCCGGTTTTGGGGGCATGTTGTCTTTCCCTGGCTGGATGTTGGAGAGCGGGTGAGAGAAGAAGAAGAAAAAAAGTTTTAGACAAGTTAACACTTTCGAGGCAAACACGATGACCACAAAATGAATACTCAAAGCATACATGGCACGAGCTTGACTCCGCAGTGTTCCTGGCAGTGTGTTGCAAAGTCTGTGAACCCCACTGCTCTAGTGGGCTGTGGTCACCTCCCCCAGAAAAAAAAAGAAAAAAAAAAACCACTACACCAAGGCCTTTGATCCCATCACGCACGCTTGGGCGGTAAACACAAGTGACCACTCACACCAAAACAGGAGTAACCCTGCTAGGGACTGCAATCTTAAGACAGCCATTGTATAGTTGAATAGAGAAGCTAAGTCAACATGAGGCAAGGAAGGAAGTGCAGGATGAAAGAAGAGAAATAGAAAGTTGTGTTGTTGTGTTTAAAGGTTCGGCCGCTGACGTGCGCTGCCCTGCCTCTGTGAGAAAAAGCCCACTGTGGAGGCCCCCCGAGGAGAAGCGGAACCCCAACCCTAACCTGACGTGAGCTTTCGCACAGCTGCGCCCTGGGAGAGGTCCATCTTAATACTTTGAAACAAAAAAAAAAAAAAATTGTTAGCATTCCACAGCAACATATGGAATCCCTCGAGCCTCTATTTTGATGGCACATCAAGAGCTTTGTGGGAGCTTTTGAGGGCAAACAAAAGTTGTTTTTTTTTCCTTTTGCTCTTTTAAAGCGTGATCAACTGCCGATATATAATGTCTTTATTATCAAGAAGAACATGCTAGGCAACAACAACCTAAAATCAGCACAGACACTTTCAGTTGTTGTTTTTTTATATACGTTTTTTTTCCTTTGTACGCTCTCTAATGCATCACTCAGGTTAAACTGTACAGCACCACAAACATCACGTCCCTTTTTTGAAGCATTTATGTTTTAATATATTACGTAGATGGATGACAGTATGGACCATTTAAATACATAAAATGCCAAATGATGAAGTGAAGGGTCACAACAAAATTTACAAGTTAGAACATTAAAGCAAACACGGCAACGAAACTGATACAAAAGAAACCTCTCTAAATTTATCAACCACATATTTTGTAAAACAGTTTAGTTATGGAAAGTATTTCAAGTCACCTATGTCTGCACATTCTGGCACCAGCCAGTAAAGTTGTCATGTAACCACTGACTTACAAATCAAAAAGAAAGTTTTATGTTTGTAACAATAATAAAAATACTATTCGTCGTTTGAAGGACAAGCTATTAATAGAGATTGACCCGCTTAGCTCGACTGGTATCCTTCCTTGGAAAAAAGCGGCAGAGTGAGACCTCATCTCTCTGTCTCACGCTCCCTGTCGACCACGCCCCCCCCAACAGTCACGCTTCCCTCGAGTCGCGTGGTCATGTGCTTAAAGTAAAGTTCTGAATCGTTGTTTGTCGGCGAATAAACAGTTTTCTTCATAAACAAAAACAAGCAATGAAGGAAATGTTGTACGGTTCGACTTCACATGAATCAACCAGACATTAATTTTAAGCACCGTCGAGGCAGGTGACCTCCTCCTGTTGTGTTACCAAACCTCTTGTGTAACGCAGTGTTTGGTAGCAGCGTTAGCCGCAGCAGAGGAGGGCAACATAGCCTTACACACGCAGTTAGCACCGAGTCGGTTCTCCCCCACACAGTGGGCTCGGGTTTTGTTTGAAATGCTGAACCCCATCAGATTTAGACTGTTATCTGGTTTAACCAGAGTGTCCGGTGCTGCTTTGTGCCCGACAACGACAACGTCAGCCGGCCGTTACTGCAGACATCAGCTCCGGACCTTCAGCTGCGAGTCTGCACGTGTGAAGGTAAAACGAAGTTTACTCTCTCGGAAGTTGATTCAGCACGCTCATGCATCACCGACCGAGTAAATGAGTGAATTGCATTAGTGTCTGGTGGTTTGACGAGGTCGACATGGTGCTGTGTGAGGTAGCCCAGCGTCACTGTAGCACCACGGCGTGCTGTCATTAATGTCTCGTGTATTTCAGTCTGAGAACATTGCTATTGCTATCGAATATGTGGCGGAGGTTCTACGTGTTTGGACGCCTCGTCTGTAGAATGTTTATGTTTGACTGTTTGCGGTGGCTTAACATGTTTATTGGCGCAATTTCGAGAGTTATACGGCTGAATGTGTGTTGGCGTCCATACGTCGCGCCCCGTTCAAAAGCTATCACATCAAAGATGGTTTCTAGAGTAAGAGTACTCTGTTTTTTGCGGCGGTGGTGTCCATCCAAACGGTCGCTTGACGTTGCCCTCTTTGTTCCCGTTTCTTAATCGGCCGATAGCCGGATACCGCTCGACGCCGCCAACTGTCAAAGAAAACTTTTAACACTAATGCAACAAACTGAGACGTCGGTAGAAAAGAGGTTATCACCTTGCAATCCGCGAATCTAGCGAATTTCCGCCGTGTCCAGCGGGGCAGAGAAGTAGCCGGTCCGGTTTAAAAGTCCTGTCAACTTCAGCCTCGCATTTGAATGGAATCGTCATCGATCCCACGGAGCCCTCCTATGTCCTTCTGAATGTCATGCAGGACTGGCCATAAAAGGTCCACCTGTGTTCAGGCAGATTGAGGTCCTAATAAATAATAATAATAATAATAATAATAATAATAATAATAATAATAATAATAATAAAAACAAATCTATTTAGTAGACAAATTGTGTATTCTGGAGGCAGTTTTTTTTTTAAAGTATTATTATTATTGTTAATCATTACTTTGTTTCGTTGTATGTATTTTGTGGGTTTAAAACAACATTCAAACTCCTGAGAATGCAAGGTCTAATAAAAATTTACATATTTTTACATTAACTTCAGATTTTTAGCGCACGGTAGAAGCTATAAGTTAACTTCTAGTGGTGTAAAGATAAACCGATTTGAATCGGGTATCGGTCTGTGACGTATGAGATCCGAATGCATCGGTTGATGGAGCCCTGGATCGGAAAAGTAAAAATAAGCACTTGGGGTTAAATTGTTATTGAATCGCACTGAACCGAATCGGATCTAATCATACCAAATTAATAACTATTTTTTATGAATCGTCCCTGAATCGGATCGTAGCTTGTGAATCAAGATTTGAATCGGATCGTTTTGTGAGTGAAAGATTCACACCCCTATTAACTTCTAAAGGGATAAGCTCATCAAATCCTTTATATTACTGGCACAATAGATCCTCTTTTTTTTTGTTTTTTTTAACTGATAGTATCACTTTCTTTGTCACGTCACACTCACCTCAGGTGACCTCTGTGCCTCCCTTGTGCAGAATCCCCAATCAAGAGTGTCTCTTCTGCCTCATGTGTGTCACTGTGAGAGCCGCTGCTCTAAAAAGAGGTAGCAATATAACACCCCAGCCTGTCACTGGGACAAGCATTGCTTACTCCATATTTCCTACTGAAATGCACCGTGCAACACTTTCCCGTCCAGTCCCAGTCCCCTTCCATCAGCCTTGTTTTAAACTGAAATACTTTTCATTTTTTTGTTTTGTTTTTGCTCAATATATGCACAATATGTGCATCTAATGTGTGTCCACTGGAAACTGTTTGGAGGCACTTCAAGAGGAAGGAGATGAAACCTGCATTAGTCCAGCCTGGGTAAATTACACGTTGCAGCAAGCAAGTACAGACAAACAATTAGAAAGACAAAACAACTATAATCAATGGCCACGTATACACCATTAAGTGCTTCCAATGTCAAGTGCACCATGTATACATGTGCTCAGGAAACTTGAACCTTCCAGTGCACGTGCACTATAGATAGACCTCACAGGCTGGGAACAACTTGCATCAAGAAAGTAAACCTCTGAGGTGGAACTGATGTCTGCAAAAAATATAAAATTGCAGACTTTTCCAAAGTGACAGTAAGTTGGTGCATTTTTCAAGCTTTCACTGAACTTCTTTCAACAGGAACCGATCAAAGTTTATTGAACGTGCATGTCTAAAGGGCAATTACACTGACCGACATGGCATTTTTGCACGATAAGGTTGTTAGATAGATGTCTTGAGGTATTTGTTACCCACAAAACGTCAAATAACTAAACAGAGACGTAAACCTTCACTCTGAATTACTCTGGTTTGTAAAGTTGCATTATGTATAATTCTGAGTGCCACTGTGACCTATTTTTTTTTTTTTTTTTTTGCTTCATTTCAGGTGCTGTATGATGGACTTTGTCCAATATGTGTGACAGAGATCCAGTTCCTCCAGTTCCTGCAACGCAAAAAGCCTGAGAAAGTTGACTTCATTGATATCTCCCTGCCAGGCTATGATGGCAGGAAATACAAGGACATCACCTATGACATGGCCATGGAGGAAATGCATGTGATTGACAAGGAGGACAAGGTCAGCATGGATTGACCCGTTTTCTCACCGTCCATCTTAGTGACATTTTGACTACAATGTATATGAAAAAAAAAAGTGTTTCACGAAGTATAAAAAAAAAAAGTTTAACATGTGCTGTATGTAGAACTCTGTGTTATTGTGCGATGTCAACTGACTGATCTCTTCTATGCCAGGTTCATCGGGGTGTCCCAGCATTTGCAGTGATGTACAGTGCGGTGGGTCTCGGCTGGTTGGCTCGCCTGATGACGTGGCCACCTGTGAGACCATTCATGGACAAGTCCTATGCTGTCTTTGCCAGGAATCGCCTGAAGTGGACTGGACGCGGGGACGAGTGCAAGGCGGGCCGTTGTGAGATTAAATCGGAGAAAAAATGACGTTGATCTGATAAGACTTTTAACTCTGAACTGGATAAACAACAAAAAGAAAAATCTTCTGCGTGTCTTGTAAACTCAGTTTTATCTGGAGGCGGTTCAAAGACTGTGATGCCTTTCGGAAAATGTAATCTTGCATGATAAAATCTTTTCAGTTTTCTGAAAAATATAAAAAGTGTAAATAAATTGTAAAGGTGCACCAGAGTGGTGTCTGGACATCTACAAAAAAATAATAATATTAATTATTATTAATAATATTAATAAAAATAGAACAATTTACTTTGAGTTTCAGTCAAAAGTAGATTTAAAAACGAAGCTGTCTTGCAACAACCACTAGATGTCACTGTGACAATGACGTTTGAATATAAATTTGCTGCTCAAGTGATAGGTGTGGTTAAAGGTAGTTAAGGTTCTAGACAGGTAGACAGATTGAGCTTTCGGGGTGTGGTTGACCTTTGCACTCCAGGTTGCCTGGACCAATACGAATTAACTAATAGCAGAGAAGATAAATTGAGTATCGTGTTTGATGTAGAACTATTGAGAAAGAAACACATGCGATTGATGTGTTCTTAAAAAAATAAAATAAAAAAAGAGGCAACTTGTATGTTGGATAACACAAAGGTGTTTGTGCCGTTTGTCATGTGAAACCACATAGATTTTCTAATTGTATTGGGAAATTCTTTTTTTATTTAACACTGCTTCAATGTTAACTGCTAGACCTACAAAAATAATAGAATAGAAATAAAAATAATAGAATAACATTGACTGAAAACTTTTTTTTTTAAATGTGTGAATATACTCCAGGTCAGCACATTTCAACAATGATTTTAAATGTAAAGGCCATGTCGGTCAGTGTCAGTGACTTCAAGTGCAACTACTGTTACTTCTCGCTCACTAATGCAGACACACACTTTGTTACTTGAGCATTTCCTCCGTAGCCCATTTGTAGTAAATATTTACCCAGTGGCTTGTGTGCCCCAACCATTACCCTTATGTGGCGCACTGTATGTGCTTGTTGTTGCTATGTATCACATGTCAGAGCCTGTGCACAAATTCTGAGAAACTCCTCGCAGCAGGACCATAGCTGTGTCTATTTTGAAGGGAGGCATGTTGCGTGCGCTGGGCCGTGTTCTGACGTCAGAAGCTGCTACCCTAGACCCTCGTGCTCTCCCTCCTCCTCCCCCCTCCCTAATTTTAGACTTGTGCTTCCAGTTCAGCACATGACCTTAAGCCTGTGTTGTCTTACAAAGCATTGGCCAAGCTTGCCCACCCACTCCCATGCTGGCTGGACCAATGAGATTCAAGCAGTGCACAAGAGAAAAGTGGCATTAAGTGTCAAAACAGGAAAGAGCTGCAGCCGCCGTGACACAGTTTGTCAACAGTGTTGCAGCTTTTATCACAAGGAAATATGACAGAGGAGCAACTGTGACGGGTGAAGAGGTTGAGGTAGGTCTTGTGAAAACAAACAGCAGACGTTCTCAGACAAGGTCAGTGTGGCTCTAAGCTTCTTTGGTTTATGACCTCTGCCTTAAGGGGAAGGCAGCCGTGAATGTGTGACTATTTCATGCTCTGTCTTGGTGTCAAACGAACAACTTTTTTTTTTTTTTTTTTTTTACCCCCCAACCCCAACTTCTCAAATCAAGTGAATCCATTTGTTCTCATGTCGTGAATTAAATTCCTCTTAATTGAAAGATTTCTCTGAAATATAGAGATTTTTTTTTTTCTTTTACAGGTTTTGCATACTTCAAATGTTTAGAGCTGTCAACATGTTGACAGACTGAGATTTAACATTTAAAGCTCACAACAGCAAATTTGCATATTACTTTAATTTTTAATGGTACATTGTGAAATTGCAAAGCCCACTTCATGGCATGTCAACTTTTGTTAACTGAAGTGACGAAAACAATATCCAGACGTTTGCTCAGGTCAGAGTAAGTCAGTACCATCTCAGAGGGGTTGCAAATTATAATCATCATTATTACTATTATTTATCTTACTTGTATTTCGTCTTTTTTTTTCTCTCCCACCTGTCTTATTAATCTAAGAAGGGTTAGGCAAAATAAGCAAAGGCTTCAGCCTACACCTTTTAGGTTGATGCATATTATTATAATTATGTTTTTTTTTTTTTTAATGTATGACTCAGGTACAATAACGCGTAAACACAATTGGATGTCTTGACCCACTGTGACGTCCAACTCCCCTCACCTTGTTTTGTGTATTTCCCAGGTTTTTGTTGAAAGCACCGACTGAATCAAGAGATACTGAAGAGCACTTGGACAATGGGTCGCTCCCTCAGCAGCAGCTTATATTCAAGCTGTGGGAAGTCCTTGAGGTTGTATTCCAACATAAGGTACTTCATGGTCCTCCTCAGAAAGTACCCTCGCCTGGCGAAAGCACCACTCTGCCTCGACATCTACCAAAAAAAGTTGCTGTCATCACCCCTCAACTCTTTAAGCCCAACAAGAAAATATGCTATCAAAAAGACGAGCTGCAGTGACACAAGCTACTGCCCACACAGCCTTGTCAGAGGTTATACCAAAGACACGAAGCAGTTGTTGTTTGTGCGCACGTATTCATCTTCCAGCAGAAATTCTTTTAAAGCTGAAGCCCCAATTGGGATCATGGAGGAATCTAAGAGTGGCCTTAACCTGAGCTCCTTGGGAGGACGTCTCGGTCAATCATTTAATCAATTGTCCAGACACGTTAACATTTACTTCAGGAAGAAAAAGGACATTGCACCCTTTGAGGAAAACGCCTGTCTTGTTGTCACAACTCCAGACTATCTCGGCCGGGCGCAGAGACGCATGAAAACGTCTCAGGGTCGAGACAAAACACAGACGTTGGAGGGCAGCGAGATGTCACCGCCTCCAACGCAGGGAAACTGGAGGCCGCAGCTCTTTCACATCAGCGCTTTGACGACAACGTTCGGAGAGAGTTACAGTTATGTTTCTCATCACATTAACTCTGTCTTCTCTCGCGGTTCTGCCACCGTTCAGGGGCAGGACGAGTCAGGAACAACGGCTAAGCCCAGAACGACGCACAGGAGGCACAAAAAGAGAAAAATACAAAGCACATACATCATGAGCTCAACCGATGACGCAGGTGCAAGTGCAAAATTAGCTGCCGACCAGGCACCAATGGAAAGCAAAACCTCCAGTAGCAGTTGGGAGGATGGCTTCCGACAGTTTGCGAGACACGTCAATCATTATTTTGGTGCCAAGGTTACGGATGAAGTCCGACAGAATGAGAAGAGGATAGAGAATGGCACTCCCACACGACCTACTTCACTGAATCAATGTGCCGTGTCCCAGCCAAAGCAGGAAGAACAAGTTAGCCCTGGAACTACGAGCCTTTTTCACAGCAGCCACAACACCACAGGCTTTGGGGAGAACCACTTTCAAATGGCCAGTCACATCAACCAGTATTTCAACGGTCAAAGTGACTTGGACAAAGACCAGGATGGAGACACTCTGACAGAGACCCATCCTGGAGTTCCCATCCCGCCGAAGACCGCATCCTTCATGGACTACCTCCGCCATCCTACAAGTGCCATCCCTGACCTGCTGGGTTCCTACATCAAACGGAGCCACACTGTCAAGGCCCAACCAACCATGATGTCACCCGGGGCGACACTAAGTCAAAATGTGAGTGGAAGTCACAGGAATAGATTGTTTTTGTCAATTCTCAGCAACGCTTGGCCAATTGACTTAGTTTTGTCAATACATTTCTCAGCTCACGCTGAGTCAAAGGCGAGCAGGGGAGGTGGCGCGCGCATTGGTCGGCGGCCTCTCACAAGCTCCGTCAGCAGAGGCCCTGACCACCTGCGTGGAGGCTCTCAATGAGCACCTCATCCGCTACCCACCGTGCAAAGCCATACTGTGGCAGGTTTGTTGGACGGAAAGCAATCACGATCACAATCAAGATCACAATCAAACATTTTAAGGTTAAATCCTGTCGTACAAAACAAGGGTGTCTGTTTCACAGGAGAGGACCGCAGTCACCCTGCTGAGAAAGCGACGAGTCTACAGGGACGACCAGGGGCTTCAGAGCGCTTTGAGAGAAACCTTAGCCCTGATCGGGTACATGGATCCGGTCAAAGGTCGAGGGATCAGGGTGCTCTCCATAGATGGCGGTGGCACGAGGTAAAGCTCCCAATATACCTTTCTTTCCACAGCCATGTTGCCTGTAGGTCAGGGTTTCGTGACATTCAGCCTGGCAGAGACTCCCCAGTGAGTCAAGTGTGAACTCGGCTCAATGGGAGTAGCTATTTGTTGGCTTCTGTCAGAAAAGCTCACCTCAAACAGGTTTAGACACCATTACTTGCAGGGATGGCAACATAATCCAGTAATGATGGTATAATGATACACCTGTGTTAAACTGTGTTTTCAAAGAGTACAATGGTAAAATAGAAAAAAGTTTCAACTTTTGTCTCAACTCATCCACTCATTTTTAGAGGTGTGGTGCCTTTGCAAGTGTTAAAACTACTGGAAGTTGAGACGGGCAAGAAGATCCACCAACTGTTTGACTACATCTGTGGAGTGAGCACAGGTGCTAAACACCAGCACTCAACACAAAAATCATTACCACGAGTAGTATTGCTACTAGCAATCACAATAATTCCTGTGGATTCTCAGCAACTTCGACCGTGTGGGTAACCCCATCCTGTGTATGTCTTCACCCCCCAGGCGCTGTTCTGGCCTTCATGCTGGGTCTGGCCCACTTCTCCCTGGAGGAATGTGCCGAGATGTATCGTCGCTTCGGCTCTGAGGTGTTCCGGCAGAACCGGCTGGTCGGCACTATGAAGATGGGATGGAGTCACTCTTACTACGACACTGAAATCTGGGAGGCAATTCTACAGTACGCACACAATATTTTTTATTAGAGTATAAGAGGGGACTGATAGTATGTGATGGTAGTGACAGATGATATACAGATGTTATATAACATGATATGTTATATAAGAGAACTTCATACTAATTTATCTTTAACAATCAGACTTTTTTTTATCTGCCCTGCTGTAAAAAACAGAAAATACTCAAAGGTGGTGAAGCAGCAGCAGCAGCATCTATACAAACAGACTGACACTCCCTTGTGTTTCATTTTTTTGTGTTGTTTCAGAGAAAAGCTTGGACATAAAGTGCTCATCAAAACAGCCAGAGACGAGTTAAGTCCAAAGGTAAGATAACGAAGGATGACTGCTCTCATTCAGGTCGACTGACTAGTATTTCGTTTCATTTCAGAGTATTTTAGTTTTAAGGCTGCTAAAGACAGATATCGGTAATGGAGACAAGCTGTCACAAAACATATTCCACTTGTTATGGCGCCTCCCCAGGTTTCAGCTGTCAGTGCGGTGGTGAACTGGGGCACCAGCCCAAAGGCTTTTGTCTTCCGCAACTACAACCACAAACCTGGAGCTCTCAGCCGCTACTCAGGGGCTTCAGGCTGCCAGATGTGGCAGGCAGTTCGAGCATCGTCAGCCGCCCCAGGGTACTTCCAGGAGTTCCCCTTGCAGAGTGACATCCACCAGGTAAATTGAAGATGATGCTGATGAAGTGACGATGTTCTAGATCAATTATGTTCATTATGTCTTTGTTTTTCATACATTTTGTTGTTTCTTTTGTCAAGACAAGGGTTTCTCTTTGGTCCTACCTTCTTGATATGTTTCGGCGGAGCTTCCGCCTTCCTCAGAAGTGAAGTGTCACAAGATGGCATATGATGATTGATGCCATCTTGTGACACTGTGGAAGCTCCGCAGAAACATGTCAAGAAGGTAAGACCAACGAAAAACCATTGTCTTGACAAAAAGAACAAAAAGAGATAATGTTCTGTTCTCCGGCAACTTAAAATTACAAAAAGCTTCTTTAAAAAAAAAAAAAAAGGCTAGCTAAAAAAAAGCAGCAATACAAAGTACATTCTTCATTTTTTTGTTTGTTTGTTATTTTGCCGGTCGGCTTTAGGACGGAGGTATCATTCTGAACAACCCCTGTGCCTTGGCCGTCCACGAGAGCCGCCTCCTGTGGCCCAAGCAGCCCTTCCAGTGCGTGCTCTCCCTCGGCACGGGCCGCTACGACAATGCTAAGAAGTCGCCCGCCACCTCCACCAGCCTCAGGGCCAAAATCAGCAACCTCATCTGCAGCGCCACCGACACCGAAGGGGTCCACACGCTCCTGGATGACCTGCTGGCCCCAGACGTGTACTTCCGCTTCAACCCGAGGCTGAGCGCTATGGTCTACCTGGATGAGAGTCGGCCGCAGGCTCTGGACCAGCTGCAGAGGGACACTCAGGACTACCTGGAAAGAAACCGGCCCAAACTTGCCCAGCTGTGTTTGGTGCTCGGGGCAGAGCGCTCAGCCGTCAGCAGAACGAAGGACTGGATGAGTGAGAAGGCCTGGGAAATGAAGCAGACATGGTTGTGAACAACGGAGCAGGTGCATTCGTGTTTATTCATGGGCCAGTGTAGCCAAGTGATTTATACAAAAGATTGTTAGGGTCAGAGGAAGAAAAAAAATATTTTTAAGTTTCAATTTCGAGTTTTAAGTTGAAATTTTGTGAATAAAGTCGAAGTAAACAGGAAACTGGCAAAATCTTGGAATTTCAACTTTATTTACGTTGACTGTAATCTCGAAATATTGACTTTAGTCAAGTCTTGACATTTCCACGTTAATCATTAAAATTTTCTCAGAATTTTCACATTTCGACTTTGATCTAAAACTTTTGACTTTATTCTCGAAATTTTGATTTTAGTGACAAAACTTTATTCTCAAAAAGGAAACTTGGAAAAAAAATTCTTGCTTAGTATTTTTTTTCTCATTTTGTGGCCCTAATTCTCTTCTGTAGATTTAAAAATGGAATTTTAGTATTGTGCTATTTATATGCTATTTATTTAGTCTTTATAGCATCCTATCATTTTACCTCAATTATATATGTATCAACACATATATTAGTACAATGTTTGGACATATAGATCAGCACTTGTGCACTTTATTAGAAAGTTTTGAATTTATACTGACTGCTGACTGTACATAAAGTGTAAATAATACTCGCCTGTAACTCATCATTAAAAACTCTGGTTCTTAAAAAACTAAGAAGGTCTTGGAGGAGACTTTATCAATGAGTGTGAAACTATCCAATCACTTGACGGGTTAAATCCCCCCCATATGTCTGGAAGTCGTGCGCTCTCTTTCCACAACAGAGAGACTTTGTTCCCGACAGCGACGGCTTTGTCCTTGCGAGTGTGTCTTGGTGCCAGCCAGGGTGAAGACACAAGGCCAGCAACACTCCCCCTGTGTAAGGCGCTGACAATCGTGTGCACACATGAAAAGAAAAACACAAATGTCAAAACCACTTGTAAAAGCTGTGTTTCCTAACAGGAGCTGGGCTGCCGAAGATCCTCTTCTGACCATTTGTGCATGAGCTGTCAGCCCCAACTATATTCATTGTAGCATCCAAGTGGAGATGATACCGTGTTTATGTGTGGAATTCACAATGGATTTATTATCATAGCCTTTCAGGCCCTGCTTGCCAGACATGTGACCCGGGTCCGGGGCAGCTGTCCCTACGGGACATATGTGAATCCGTTATCTCGCCCGTGAACTGTTTTAACATGCTGGAGTGACATAAATGGAAATGTTGCTGGAAATGTGACTCTCGCACGGTCGACACCAACTGCAAGTGAAGATGAGAAGGAAGTAGGTGCTTGTTGTGTCGCAAGAAGGCGGGAGGAGAGACCAAAAAGCAGAGGGAACATCTTTAAAAGGTAGGACACCCTATTGATGACTGATGGCCGTGCAGTTTTTCTCACATAATGAAAGAGTGCAACGGTCCTGGGACCAATCATGAAAGCTAGCTGTACAAGTCAAATTTTCACTGATGTCGTAGTCTGAGTTGAGAAGTGGGATGGGTCTGCGAATGCATCAGACGCAGAGTTTTATGACAGCAGAGTTAACCTGTGTCAATCAAAGGTTGTGCGTCCTTGAGCTCCCACGGTAATTCTATCGATGTTAAAGTTATTATTTTTTTAGCTAAACTGAAAGCATAAACCTGATGTCAGTGTGGTCCAGTATTTGTACAAATGAAGTGTTATCAGCCCCCCATGCAAATTTTGAATTTCGCCCTTTGTCATATGCGTGCACATCACATAAAGCAGCCTCACATAAAAGAGCTCCACCCATGTTTGCCTATCAGAGTTTGCATTACAGCCAACAGGGATGATAATGATGGTGTAAATGATTGTTGAAACCATTACCATTTGGTTTCAGAAGTATAAGTATATGCATAACAAGAATTTGGACCAAACATTTGTGCATTAATGTTACTTTATTATTATTATTATTATTATTATTATTATTATTATTATTAATAATAATAATATTAATAATAATAATAATAATAATACTAATAATAATAATAAATTATTATTATTATCATTATTATTATTATGTTTGACCATTTAGTGGTAATTTGAAAATGATGGCCTCACTTTGTTTGTTTGTATAAACTGTAAAAACTCTACTTAATTCCTACAATGTTGCTTTTGTCAACTGTGGCTCCTTATTCCTTTTACAATAACAAGACTTGACACTTTGGCAACACGCTTGCGGCTGACAGCAGTTTGGTTGGTGAGACAGAGACGCGCTGTTCTCCCCATCAGATGACTTCATGTGGGAGCGCAGGAGCTTCCTTCAGCCTCTTCTCGTGCTCACCCTGGCACAGTGACGTCAAAGTGCAAACGATAGGTGGCCCCGGCGGGTCTGAGCAGGCAGCTTGTGCCATTGAACGCTCCCTCTCACGCTCCATCTGCTCTCACCCAAGCACTGGGCACGCGTGCCAGCGGAGACCCGCCGGCACAGAGACCCCTCTTATCGCCACTGAGCTGCCTCTGTCCTCCCTATCTGCCTTTACAAGGTGCAATCTGGTGCATGGCACTGATCGCGACTCGCTGCAAGGCCTTCCCCTGGGTCCATGTATGTACAGGACTGCCAGGGGGAAAGTTCCTCCACTGCAAGCTAAGAGGCTGAACGTGCCCCTTCTGCTTTTGTTTAATGTGAGAGAAGACTCGTGGTGTGATTCAGAAGAGTCTGAAATGGTTCTGTCGTTGATTACAGTCGCTCTCTCCAAGCCCACTGAGGAGCCATTGCAGCCCAGTGTGGATTCTGACCACCTACACAGGTCAGCGCCGCCGCGCAGCCTTGAGATGGCTTTTGTTCTTCGCAGGCGCTGCCTCTCATGTGCCTTTGGCATTGTTCAGCGAGAAAAAAAGAATTTTCCTCATTCAGCTGGATGTTAAAAACCTTTTGTGAATGGTTCAGTGAATAACAGACTGTTTCCTGAAAAAAACTTAAAAAGAAGTGAGCATTCGAAATGGTCCTGTTGGATATATCCATCCTTTGCCAGCGATTGTGCTGCAGCCACGTGGTTGGGGACTTAAGCCCATGTAAAATTCACTCGGACACAAACAGTCATTGCTTTCATACTCTGTCCCACAATCAAGCCCACATTTTGATGTCATCAAAGTCAAAACGGAATGCAGATTGAATGCTTGCGTAACAAGATGTTTGCACGTGTTCTGACCCGATCCAGTGGAGAGGGATGTAAAACATCCATAACTGCTACTCATACAAATCTGGAAAAACTGTGCGTGTGTATTTTTCTTTGTTGTTTCTGTACCATTTAGAGGAACTTCAGGATTTATGACTGGTGTGTTGAGGGCTGATGAGAGCCCGGCCAGATCAGCAAAGTGGGCGATGAGTAGGCGGCGTATGGCGCTCATGCATTATTCATGAGGTGGGTGGGAAGGATGTAAGTGGCAGCGACAGACAGAAACTCTATTACTGAAGTGTATCAACCGCTCCGGGGTTCTTGACCTGATATTTGAAGGACTAAGACGTTAATCGGAATACTGGATAAACACAAATTATTTCATGACGGACATTGTTTGGAAATATTGGGGCGTAGGGGAAGCCACAGAAGTGGCAAGGATGTGATTTTACATCAGAGAGGTTGGTGCTGAATACCTTTTTTTTTTTGCCGTATTTCTTATAACTTGTGATGAATGCATTTCTTCTTACAAAAAGATTGTGAATAGTAGACGTGTAGTCAACTATCTTGTCTACCTTTTAACGTCTGATTTTATCGATACAGCTGTGCTTTCCTGTTTGTGTGTATCAAATGATTTCTGAATTAAAACCTTAAGGTGAAACTATTGAAGCATTTTTCAAGGTTGTTTACGTTTAAAGATGTCACACTTACTGATAAGATTATCCACTGCACCACAAATCACACATTTATAAAAGAGTCCTGCACATTTTCTGCGTAGTTTTCATACACAGAATATATGGAAACTTCCAAATGAATGTGCATATGAAGAAGTTTAAAACATAGGTTCACCTTTATCTTGTGCAAGGAGTTTAAAGTTGTTGTTTGTTTTTTTTTTATCTTAACAACAGCAACATTTTGATATTTTAGTATTAGCTCTTAGGTTTGTATTCCCTTTACACTGATGTGTCTTGCATGGACATTTCGACATTTCTCTGGCTGTCCCATAGACTTGGTGTGGGAAAGCTGTGCTGGGTTCCATGCTTCATTAAGATGGGCACTGTGATTAAAGCAGCTCAGCTGCTGCTGCTGCTGCTACTGTTGCAGGGTGTTTGGGCTTTGGACATCCCCCTGGAAGGTGAGTCACCACAATCTCTGTCATTCAGTATAAAGCCAAATCTTTACACTTAATGTGAGTGACTAACAATCCAGCTGGACCACTCTGCCTGCAGTCAGGCAGCCCCCTTCCATCATTAAGCAGTCGATGAAGGAGCACATCGTCAGCCCCAAAGAAACAATGGTCATAGAATGTGAAGCCAAAGGAAATCCTCATCCCATGTAAGAAGTGACAAAGCACATTTTTAACAGCTTGTGTTTTACAAACCAGTGCTAGTCCTTTAACATGTGTCCTTTATATTTTTGCCCCCTCCCACAAGTTTCTCGTGGCGGCGAAACGGGAAGTATTTCAACGTGGCACGTGACTCTCAGGTGTCCATGCGCAGGCGCTCAGGGACGCTGGACATCTATGCCTGGAACAATCCAGAACAGTACGAGGCCGAGTACCAGTGCATCGCCTCCAATGAGTACGGCTCGGCGTACTCCAACAAGATCAGACTCCAGCTGTACAGTAAGATCACTGCAGAGGCTCCAAGAGCAACTGACCACCACTGACACCAAATACACAATGGCCCAAGTGTCCAGAGTGGCACACACATTTTTCTGTCACCAGCCCGGCACTCTGCTGTCATGGTTTTCCAAAGATCCTTGTCAGCTGATTGAATTTGATATCTTCTTTGTGTTTGTGTTTTACTCCCTATTTCTCATTTTCACACTTTCGACATGCTAAAAGAGATAAAATGCTCTAATATTCTAATATTTTTATTGGTGATTACTGGCTGTTAACATTGTAGTACTTGAATGCAGTACACTTATTTGTGGTACACCAACTGTCCCAACCATTGTTGACTGTGTCTTCCGGTCTAAAAAAACAACAACAGCTAATTGCAAACAGTTGCAACAGACACCAGACCAAACACACACCACAACATAGATAGATAGGAAGATAGATAGATGTACTTTATTGTTATCGATATTATTGATGTTGATTTTTTGACGCTACACTAACTATTACTTTATTACTATTACTACTATTACTATTACTGTCTTATTCAAAATGTGCTCACTCAACTAGGAGTGTTATCTAATTAGTGCACGTTAACATGACCTAGCACACTCACACATTATGCATGTAGATTAAAATACACCTCAATATCACATGGGTTACTATTTCAACTATATAATATAAAAATCACATACATTCAAGATTACAAGTTAAGTGCAAGTTACTGTGTTTTTTTTTTTATAATTTCCATTTCACTCAACACCTTTATGTGCTGACTGCTGATATTTAATCCATGTTTAAACTGTCTGTGTGAAGGAGCTCCTATGTGGCCACGGGAGATTCGGGAGCCTGTGGTGATCAGCGCCGGTCTACCATTGGTCCTGTCCTGTGACCCCCCACCTGGGCCGCCAAAACCTGAGACCTACTGGATGACCAGCTGTAATATGTCTCACTAGATTCGTCAAACACGTTGTGTCGTGTGTTATGTTGTGATTTGGATTAAGAGGCTGCTGTTGTAATGCAACTGACACTAATAATCAAAAACGGGGGTCTTCGTGTTTGAGCGCACCTTTAGAAATCTGAACACTGTGTTTTGATTCCAGGCTCATACGCGAGACCGTTTAACTGGCCGATTCAGGCAGCTTCCCCCACCATGCAGCCGGTGCGGCAGGACCGCAGGGTGTCCATGGGTGTGAATGGAGACCTGTATTTCTCTCACGTCCTGTTCAACGACTCTGTCAGCGATTACTGCTGCAACGCCCGATTCCCGTACAAAAACGCCATTCAACAGAAGATGCCCGTGGTTGTGAAAGTTGTGACAAGTGAGTGCGGTTGTGTGACAGCATGTTTCAATCTCTGTTTAACATTAACATGTTTTTTATGTAGTAGTGCAGAAAGATGAGTGAATAGGACGATGTCAACAATAAACACGGTCTCAAGAGGGAATTGCTGGAAAGATTTTTGCAATTTCAACTCAATTCAAGTTTTTAGGGTTTTCACTTGATTTGCACAACTTTACTTGCTTTTTTTTTATAGTGTATTTGTCACCCCTAGCAGTCTAATCTGAACAATGAGAGCAATGCAGACGGTGACAAAGATGTGAAGACAGGTGTGCAAAGAAGGATGGAACGGGTGAAGAATTTGGATGTGATGTGTCAGCAAGAAGGAAAACAAAGTGTTGAAAGCAGGAACATTGTCTGGTTTACAATCAGTGACATGAGGAAAAGCACTGCTGGACTGCCCCACGTGCAGATTCTTTTTGGGTTGTAACAATGATGGGTCAGGAATGAGTCCATCAAAGGGACAAAGGAAATGTTAGGTGTTGTGGGGATTAAGCCAGAATGGCTGAGATGGTTCTGACATGTAAGGAGGAGAGGCAGTGAGTACAGTGAGTCAGGTAGAAGGATTTGGAGGCCTGGGGGAGCAGAGAGGAGATTTATTGATGAAGTGAAAGAGGACAAGAAGTTGGTGTGCGTGAGGATACAGCGTACAGACTTAGAAGTCTTCATATATCATCATGTGTAACAGCGTCGTTGTACACAAATGCAGAGTACTTTTCTTTCACACTCACCATTGTGGCAGGTTTGGGTCTGATTTGTTTTTCCCTCATCCGCAGCTCGATCGGTGGTTGAGGCCGCCCCTACCTGGTTATCACCCACTGGCAAGTCCAGCACCATGCTGGTCCTTCAGGGGGAAGAACTCCTTCTGGAGTGTATTGCCGCTGGAGTGTGAGTGTCTATTAAAATATACGTGTACATACAACGCAGCAAAACGACTCTGATTTCATAAGAGCCATTTTGTTTAAAGCCTTATTTGTCATCATCAAGGCCGACTCCTCATGTCAGCTGGACCAAAGATGGCGAGGATCTCGTTGTTCGACCGCCCGCAAGAGTGAAGAATTTCAACAAGATGATTCAAATCCCAAGAGTGTCCTTTGACGACGCCGGGGAATACGTGTGCACTGCTTCCAACAAAAGGGGCTACATCACGCACACAATAACCGTTTCAGTCAACGGTGAGATGCATTTTCAGAGATTGCCTTTTTCTCACCATCGCTCTGTGCGGAGATGCCGAAACGACTTGTGTATTTGCAACTGACAGCGGCTCCCTTCTGGTTGGAGAAGCCCACTGATTTGGTTTTAGCCCCTGAGGAGAGCGGACGCCTGGTGTGTCGCTCTGACGGTGCTCCTCGTCCAACAGTCAACTGGTTCATCAATGGAGAGCCAATCGAGTGTAAGCTCTTGGTGATATGCTAAACTGTGTGTAGAACAAAGTCGAGTCAACTCCTGCTGGATTTATAGTTTGTCCTTTCCCCCCCCCCACCCCCAAAGCTGCAACACCAGAACCGAACAGACAGGTGTCTGGAGACACACTGAGTTTTCGCGGTGTGAGCACTCTAAACAACGCCGTCTACCAGTGCAATGCATCCAATGAACATGGCTACCTACTGGCCAATGCATTTGTTATAGTGCTTCGTAAGTAGCTATTCTATATCTATCTATCTAAGAAGGGTGCTTGTAAATAACAAGATAGAGACAACTGGAAAAATAAATGCTTGACATTGTCTGGACCTGCTATAAAAACAGTAATATGACTTTTTTGAAATAGACTAAAGACTAAACAGCACAGGTCTGTAGAAAGACCAAGACTGTAACAACAATTAACTGTCAGTTGTTTGTTTTTTTTAACTCTCTAGATGCAACACCCCGAATTCTTTGGCCAAGGAAGGAACATGTCATGGTTACTGAGGGCACTAACACCTTCTTGGACTGCCGCTTCTTTGGTTCTCCAGTGCCTGAGCTGAGATGGTGAGGAAAATTGAGTATCAGACAGCAAGCTGAAACTCAAGCTGGTTTTTATGTGTGTGTGTGTGTGTGTGCGTGCGCGCATTTGTGCGACAAGGTGTGCATTGCTTTGTCTCGGGGTTTGTTCACACAGGTCTCGGTACGGCCAAGGGAACCTTGAGGGGAACCGCTACAAGACCCACGCTAATGGGACTCTGGAGATCAAACGGATTCAGACAGAGGACCAGGGAACTTACCTGTGTGTGGTCAGCAATGTGGCAGGAAGAGAAGAGAGCCAAGTACGAGTGGAGGTCAAAGGTCGGGGTCGCATTGTCACATAACTGTGTTGTGCTGTTTGAAAACGAACCGTGTTGTTTGCATGACCTTTGGCATTTCTCCCTTTCAGAGCCCACTTTAATTGTTACAAAACCAAAGAGCATGAAAGTCATCCATGGAACTGACGTGCGCTTTGAGTGTGGAGTGAAAGCAGATGCCACAGCCACTGTCACCACCACGTGGCTGAAAGGCAACAGGCTGCTCACCCTCGGATGGAGGTGCATGATTTTAGTTACTGGCTCGGAGACACAAAAAACACAAAGGTCAACAGTACCTGGGTATCTCGAACTCATCGCTTTTATCTCCTTTTTTTTCTGTGCCCAGAATTTCTCTTGATGAATCAAATCTGATCATCACAAATGTAAACAAAGGCGACGAGGGCAATTACACTTGTGTCATAAAGAGCGAACTGGAAGAGAAGTCTGCCTCTGCTCGCTTAATGGTGATGGGTATGGCAGGATTAATATATTATGATATTACGATATAATCTCATCTAATAATGCTAAATAATAATAAACGTTGGTAATTGTCCCATATTTTTTGTGTAGGCCGTCCAGATCCTCCCACTAACTTGGAGCTTTCAGACCCATTTGAACGCACCGTGAGACTCAGCTGGGTTCCTGGAAACAGCAACCACAACCCTATAACAGGTAAGACATGTTCACAATGGAGAAACATTCTTGATCTTTTATTATCGTCTGAAATGAAAATGGTCATTGTCTTTATTCATTACCCTGTTATTACAGATTACTTGGTGCAGTTTGATGACGATGACTGGTTGCCGGGGAAGTGGAAAAACCTGTCACTGTATCCAGGGAACCTCAACTCTGTCATTCTGCATCTCATACCTTTCACATACTACCAGTTCCGGGTCCTGGCTATCAACGGAATCGGAATGAGCCGCCCGAGTCGCCCGTCAATGCGCTTTCAGAGCAGCGGTGCTCGTGCGTTTGATCACAGCTTTCATCACTTGTGTGAATGACATGATGATGATTATGAGATGTCGACTAGTCCAGTGTGTTCAACATTTAAAAATGATTGGAACGATTGGGAGAAAAACAGCAAGAATAGAAGCATTTGCAACCTGATAACCTAAGAGGCCGAATTCAGTTGAACACAAATGAATGAACCGGCTGTGCTTGTGTGTGTATGTGTGTGTGGGCGTAAGAGCACGCAACCCTGAGGCTCTGGCCACGGTTCGCCACGCAGTTTAATCGAATTCTTGCCAAAGTGAGTCAAGAGTGGAGAAAAACCTTTGTGCCATTCTTTTCTCTTCTTTGAACGAGATAATGTTCATCAGTGCTGATAAAGCTGCCGTCATTGCTGCCTTCACACTGTGGCTCAAGTTGTTTACAGACCCTCACCAGCTTCATGTTGCTATCACAGCTAAACACTGGCCGAAGCTCCCCCATCTATTCTTTTCAAAGGTCGTTGATTTGTTATCTCGGATCAACTGATAATGTCAGTAGGAACAGCAAATGTGTGCAGAATTGGTTTGGCTAGGTTTTAATTTTTGGTTTAACGTTACATCTTTTACTATATTTAACACAGAAAGCACGGTGCACATGGCAAAGAACTGAACTGCTCTTCTTATGTTCAAGATCATTGTTTTTATCTGCACAGCTCCCGATGCCATTCCAAAGAATTTGAAAGGTGTCGGTACCTGGAGGAACAACATGGAGATCAGCTGGGAGGTATCAGGCACTTGTGTGTTATGTTTACATTTCTTCTGTGACTCTGTGATTTATCTGCCAACATGATACTTGCGCTTTCAGCCCGTAAGCTACCGAGAGTGGAATGGGCCCCACCTGAAGTATCTGGTGTGGTGGAAAAGAAGAGACTCCAGGGAGGAGTGGAAGAATGCCACCACCAAGTGGCTCAAGTACTACATATACGACGCAGACACCTTTACTCCCTATGACCTCAAAATTCAGGCCGTCAATGACTTTGGACTGGGTCCAGAATCTCCTGTTGTCATTGGTTATTCTGGAGAGGACCGTACGTATAAGAAAAGACACAGAATTAAAGTGTGCTTCATTTAAGCATTTTTTTTTTTCGGTAACACTTGCATGGGTGTGCATAAGAATGATAGATAGATAGATAGATAGATAGATAGATAGATATTCCTTTATTAATCCCTCAATGGAGAAATTCACAGTGTTGGCAGCAGCAGTATACATCTACTCATACATACTCATACAGTGCACACAGTGGACATAAACCTGAGTGAAAATAGTGAAAATATAATTATGAATTTTTATTGCATTTGTCATTAAGCGTCATCGGTGAATTTGAATGCCAAATTCACCGAGATAATTGAGATAATTTACCAAATGACACTTAATGACAACCGTCATAGACACTCATGTGTGTCACGACAGGTGTCGTGTCATGATTATGACAGTGTCATGTCGGCTTGATGCACACCCATTCAATTTAAGTGTTACCCTTTTTTTTATGTTCACCCTTGTTTTTCTTGACATTTACTACTAAACAGTGAAATGTTCACTGTTCAAAGCAAAACTGTCATCTTTACTAGGTCCTGTAGTAGCTCCTCTGAACCTGAGAGTGTCCGACATCGAGAGCAGCCAGGTGACTGTGCACTGGGACGCGGTGTCATACGACTCCATCATGGGAGAAATGAAAGAGTACAAGGTTTGTGTGCGCTGGAAAAGTGCATGTTAGACACTCGAATTGAACGAGATGCAGCATTTATGATTTTAGATAACGATAGAAGCGAATAATATTCAGAAGAGATCCTGTAAAATATTTTTTAAACAGAATGTCTCAGGACCAAGACATCAAATCAGCGCGGATCCAAATATATTTAGGTGTCACTTTTGTTTTATTCTGCAACATGTTTTATAACCGGTGACATGGACCACATAGGACTGGAAAATATTTGAAATGCTAAGAAGTAAAGAAATAGATAGAACAGATGCACATCTGTAACAGCATGAAGCCTAAAAACAACATCAGAAGATGTCAAAATAGCCTCTTTGTTAAAAACAAAGAATCTTTTTCATCTGCCCTGGATGTTATCAGCAGATTCTGGAGTTTGTGATGCCTTTTGCATGGCCTCCTCTCTTCCAGGTGTACTACTGGAGAGACAGCAGCCAGCTGAGGTGGCTGTGGGTCAACAGGGCACTGATGTCCAAATCATTTCCCAACAACGATCCCGAACCTTCAGGCGCCGTGACAGACCTATTTCCTTATAGCAACTACAAGATGTACATAGTGGTGGCGAACAATCGATATGAGGGCCCAGCCAGCAATCATATACACTTCTCAACACCCGAAGGAGGTAGGGAGTCGCCATCGGGAGGCGAGACAACATCTGTGTCCTCCATTTAGCGCAAACAAAGCGCGGGCCTGCGTGTGATTTCCTGCTGTTTTGTTTGCCGGCAGTGCCATCTGCTCCCAAGTCCTTCAGGATTCAGCAGCGGCATCTGGACAGCATTTACGTGGACTGGGACGTGCCGGCAGAACCCAACGGTATCATTACGGGATATTCCCTCAAGTACCAAACAGGTACGTCGACCTCACTATCTGAAACACTCTCAAGGTACCAATGGGAGACTTACGAGCTGAGCCTTCAGAGTATAATATTGCATCCTGCAGTGCTGTGAGTGCAAAACAAAAAAACAAACAAAAAAAACAAACAACATCAAAACTTGAATAATGGAAGAGGAAATGCTTTATTTCCTGGAAGTCGTTCAAGCGCTCAACACAACTCTCAAGGTGGTATTCCATTGGCGTGTAATGGTGCGCTCTAATATGCGCTCAGAAACCAAAGTAGCCCTGGAGTGTGATCTCAAGAGTGGTAGTAAACACTTGTCGGGCCCTGACCGAAGCAGGTAAGGGCACTTAATGGCCCAGTGGTGTGCACTCGGGTGTCCTCCAGAGCAGCTGAAATGTCCCCTCTCTGCGCAGTGAACGCGACCCGAGGAGAGGAGCAGCAGCTCGAGGAGTTCCCCCCCAACGTGACCAGCTTCTCCATCCGCAGATTCGACCGCTACACTCGCTACAGATTCTCCGTGGCCGCGAGAACTGCGCTCGGTCTCGGCGAATGGCACACAGAGGAGTCGCCGCACTACACCACCGAAAGTAATGCCCGGCAGCACACCTTGGCGGTCGTTTCAACAAGGTTCCGATGATGTGCACGCTAATTTGTCAGCGTCTGTGTGCGTCAGTTTATGCTCAGGACCAGGTGGACGTCTCCACTCAGGGCTGGTTGATCGGCATCATGTGCGCGGTGGCCCTCATTGTTCTCATCCTGCTCATAGTGTGCTTTATCAAGAGGAGCCGAGGGGGGAAGTACCCAGGTAGAGTGGTGACGTCGTATTTCACGGATGCATAACAACAGTGTGACCTGCACCTCGGGACAATGCCGTATGTTTTCATTTCAGTACGGGAGAAGAAGGAGATTTCATTGGAGCCAATGGACGACAGAGATCAGGAAGGATCTTTTGACTACAGGTGAGCCTGAGAGAACAAACTTTACTGTTACATTTACAGGAAACCACACTCATCATTATTTTAGCTCCCTCAAGCCCACAGCCAAAAATACTGTTGTTTTTTTGTAGGCCTTATTTTTATTCTTCTATCTTAGAAATGTCCAACAAACACTGACACAGACTATTACAGCGGATGTTTATTGACTGTCATACTATGTAGCTATACATTATTTGTTGCCTCGAATAAATGCCCGTTGCCCTGTGGAGTTATAAAAATAAAAATTCCAACAACCTTCATATCACTCACTGAGTCAGAAGTTGAAGCCTGACAAACACGAGCCCAAGTCCCTCAGTTATCAATCTGCAAAATTATTTATCTGCTTTCACAGCTCATTGTGCTCTGTCTAACTGAAAGAAACTAATTTGTTTTAATTAATTTTACTTTGCCTCAACGCTCGTCAAGACAAGACAAGATATTGATCTTTTGTTACCAATGTTTAAAGCCAGTGAAGACGCCTTGTTGCAATATATTAAAAGAACACTAGAGGTCCCTTGGACAAACTGGACTACATGCATTTGCAAGTTGGCTGTGCTCTCTGCCTGCGGTGTCCTTGCGATGCTTATCAAACTGTGTATTAAATGCTGACGTCTGCTGCATTACCAGTACTCCACAGCGTGAGTCAGACTTAGTACGATGACACACAGGAACATTCACAAATGGAAAATTGTGTTGTTTTGTTTGACTTGTTTTCTGTTTTTCTTTAATGATAACTCTTTGTTTAACTTAACATTATTTTTTTTTCTGTTTTTTTTTTTTTTTCCTACTTTATCTCTTTCCCTCCCCAAATCCTCAACCCTGTTCCTTTTCAACTGAATCACTCAAGGTCTCTTGAAAGGTATGGAAATACTAAACTTTGACACCTTGGCACCATTAACTGCAAACTTGATTAAGTTCTGAAAGACGTATTGCTAGTTATTGCACTTGAGGTCGATAAAAACCTTACTTGTGTCTTCCACAAATGCCTGCAAACAACTGAATATGATTTAGAAATAAATCATCTTTGTTCTTAATACTCTCGGAATTGCAGGATCGCTCGCATCTCCACCCTGCCCTACCCTCGCCGGTATGTACAAGTACATTTCGCGACCGATTTTCACATCACCCTCTCGCTCCTCTAAATTCGCTCTCACATCTTTTGCGCTTTTGTAAGTGAGGAGGAAAAGGGGCTTCAGCGGAGCCAGCCCTCCACGGAGGCGATAATGAGGCGATCGGACAGCGACGACAGTCTGGTCGACTACGGCGACGGGGCAGAGATACCGTTCAATGAGGACGGCTCCTTCATCGGCCAGTACACAGGGACCAGGAGAGACGTGAGGGAGCTGGACTTTGGTGCAAGTCTGGAGCTCCATTCTCCGTTGAATACCATCTACTCTTTGGCATAAGTCCCGAGAGCCAAAGTGCTTTCAGCCCTGTTTTGCCTTGTCAATTGTGCGGCATCACACCTGCCCCCTGAAGAGACGTCAGCCTCTGGGTCACAGCATGGCGAAGACGACGGGGCCATATTAAATCACAGCGTTACCTTCAGGTGTGTTTCATATTGCATTTTGTGTACATAAAACTGCTGTTTGTTCGTGCCAAGACATATTAGATGTATAGTGGAGACGGACTGCACATCAGAGTAGACAAACGTTGGATCAGTTTATCATGTTGATAAATACAGTTGCAAGGATCAGTTGTTATTAACTATTTTTCCCCCCTCCAGTGCAATTAATGAACTTTGTTTTATTTCTGCAAAGTGAATGTTTGAATTTACACAGCATAACATTGTTTCATAACCAGCAAAGTGAGTATGAAATATTTTTTAAGGATACAGTGTTTTGGAAGACTAATGATTTCTCTGTTTAAGATGGGAGGAATGTTCCCCAACACAGCCAGCATTATGTTGCTTATAGATTAGCTTGATTTGTCTCCCTGTTTTCTGGCTCTCACAACTTGAGCCACTAATGTCATCCGTGTGTAACAAACATGCGTTGGAAATGTGAATAAAGAGAAATATTTGTAACGTGTTTTAATCATATAATTTTGTACTCTTTTCCATCATAGTTTCTTCATTTGAAGTGGCTTGTTTAATATTTCCAAATACAACAAAAGCGTGTCTCCGTTATATACATCTTTATTGAGACCGCAACAACTAGAGAGGAATGTCTTTAGAGCAAAAACTATGTTCTAAGTGATCAATCGATACTTATTTGTCATTGCACAATGCCCAAAAAGATTAAATTCCACTATGTGCAATGAGACTAAAATGACCCTCCATAAAAGTGCCTACCATATGACACAGGACATGATCAAAACATGATAAATGAACTTTAAATATTGTACACAGTTGATAAAAAATAATCCACAAAAAAAAAACATTCTGACTTAATTCTTGTTTTGTTTGGTGACAGAACTGCCACCAAACAAAACATGAAAGTCACATCTAGCCCCTAATATGTGTGGTTTTCATGCTTTAAAAACACACACACACACACACACACACACACACACACACACACACACACACACACACGCGTGTGTTTTAAATAAAAGGTCAGAATTTTAAATAAAAGCTTGAGAGATATTTTGGTGGTCCAACCTTTGCCTTGATAGATTTCCTCGCTGGTTAATAGTTAACATTTTGTTTGGTTTAAAATGGAGCATATCATAGCTGAATCTTTGACAAGCCCGGAGTTCTTATTGCTGCAACAACAATGGAAAAGCTCCTGTTGATTACGGGTAAGTAATCAAAATGCAGGAAATTCTCAATAAGTTGGTTTTTGGTCTTTTTTTTCTCACTGGACCTTTAATTTTTTTAAGGTATTTGTCTGTCCTTTGGCTATCTGGGTGAGTATATTCATTCTAAATAATAACACTAAAAATTATTTTTAAAAATACAATTTAAATTGAAACCTTTTTGTGGCATTTCTCTTCTTTGAAGAAGTCTCATCAACCAGGCTGGTGTGCTATTATACAAACTGGTCCCAAAGCAGACCGGGCCTTGGGAAGTTTCTGCCAACAGATATTGATCCAAATCTATGCACTCACCTGATTTATGCCTTTGCTGATATTAATGCAACTAACCAGTTGGCTACTGTTGAATGGAATGATGTAGTCCTTTACAATTCTTTCAATGGACTCAAACTAAGGTAAGATCCAGCGTTCCTAACCACTGTTGATGCACAAAGAGAAATATAATGCAATGCTTTCATAGGAATCCCAACCTCAAAACACTGTTGGCTGTTGGGGGCTGGGCCATGGGAACTCAGAAGTAAGACATATTCAAAACAAGAGTATAAAACAATTGTTTTGTTCAGATGTTCTCCTTTGAACGCTGCTCTTTTCGTGGGTGCTTTACAGATTCACTCAAATGGTGTCGACACAGGCCAACAGAAATACATTCGTGCAGTCCTCCATTCAGTTCTTGAGAGGATACGGGTTTGATGGACTTGACCTGGACTGGGAGTACCCTGTTGCCAGGGGAAGTCCACTAGAGGATAAAGAGCGATTTATTCTCTTGTGCAAGGTATCCAACTCAAATTGATAATCACCAGATGTTCACCTTGAAACTGAACTGGGACCAGCTACCATAATTCCTTCATGAACAGGAACTTCTGGAAGCATATGAGGCAGAGGGGACGGCAACAGGCCGAGCCAGGCTGTTGATCAGTGCAGCTGTGGCTTCTGGGAAAGGAACCATTGATGCCGGTTATAAAGTGGCAGAGCTTGCAAAGTAAGTTAAAACATTGCTGCTTTGTTAACCTGAGATTATTTGTGACCGTGCCACGTTAACCCTGGTGTATCGTGCAATGCATATAGGTACTTGGACTTCATTAACGTGATGACCTATGATTTTCATGGAACGTGGGAGGGAGTGACAGGACACAATAGCCCTTTGTTTAAGAACTCCCAAGACACTGGAGACAATGTTTATGCAAACACTGTGAGTACTAGGATTTGTTTTTCTTCTTTTAGAATTTTCTTTTTCACTTGAGTAATGGCAGGACTACCCTCATTTTTAGGGGTCAATAGACTCGTCGACATGTTGTCAAATACTGGTTATGTCAGCTTTGCATAATATGGAGCCTTTAAATAATTGATAATTACTGTGCATGCATTTCATTCCACATTTAAGGATTTTGCCATGAGATATTGGCGGGACAAGGGAACCCCAGTTGAAAAACTAAATATGGGCTTTGCAACATATGGGAGAACATTCCAACTATCGACTCAATCCGACAAACAAGGAGCACCAATCAGTGGCCCAGCTGCTGCTGGTATTTTCACCAGGGAGGCTGGTGTCTTGTCCTATTACGAGGTAATGACGTATTTTATCATGGAGCCACGTCATGGAGCAATTTGTTTTTGCATTGGTTTTAAACTAAAGTTATTGTAACTCTTTTTAGATTTGCACATTCCTTCAAGGCGCCACAGTCCACTGGATTGAGGATCAGAAAGTTCCTTATGCTGTGAAACAAGGTGCATGGGTTGGATACGACAACAGACATAGTTTTAAGACAAAGGTAATCACGGCTTCAACAGGGGCTCTTCGCTGACTTTGCCCAACACCAAAATATCAATGTCAAGGTCAATGCATGACAAAGATGTGTCCACTGTTTTCATTTATGCAACTTTCTCAGGTTCAGTACCTGAAAGAAAAACGATTTGGAGGAGCTTTTGTATGGAGTCTGGCTCTGGATGACTTTAAAGGGCAATTCTGCGGGGAGGGAAATTATGCCCTCATCAGCTATCTCCGCTCTCTTTTAGCCTCAGGTATAACTTTGGCAGTACACAATGATTTGGTGGAAACAATGAAGTAATAAAACCCAAAATACTAATCATACCACTGCTGATCATTTCTGTTCTGCAGAGCTTCCTCCTCTTCCAACATCAGCAGAAAATGTCCTGACTCCGTCTCCAAACCCAGATCCACCTCACACCACATCTGAACCCAGACCGACAGTCACATATCCACCCCAATCCCCAGAGAACTTCTGTGCATCAAAGGCTGAAGGGGTTTACGCCAAACCTGATGACCCAGGCTCTTTTTACAGTTGTTTCAACGGAATTACCTGGGTTATGCCTTGCCCAGCCAATTTGGTCTTTCTGGAAAGCTGCCTTTGCTGCAGTTATCCTTGAGAGAAATGCATGCCATTCCTGAAGAAATCAGATTGAACGTGTTGCTTCAACAGTGATCCTCATTATTGCAGATTCAGACTTCTTTTTGCAATTAGGGTGAGAGTTGTCATGTTTTAATCTGAAATAACGCAATTATTTCTATATGTGAATTAGTCTCAACTGTTGAGTATATGTAAGTCACATAAATTACTTGTAACCAGGGTCTTTTAGTGTGTGTGTGTGTGTGTGTGTGTGTGTGTGTGTGTGTGTGTGTGTGTGAGTCTGTGTGGATGTGTGTGTGTGTATTCTAATTCATTTTTACATCCCATTGGAGATTCCATGTGATGCAATTAAGGGCAACATAATTTGAGAAGGGATGTGTTTGTTCAAGCCATTTTATCAATAAAAAACACACACACACACACACACACAGAGTAAGACTTTGGAGTTTATTAATGAATAATGTGAATAAATAATTGCAACTGAACAAGACAAGTATATGTGGCAAAAAAAAAAAAAACAGAGCAAGAAATTGACTATAATAAAATTACAATTCCATCAAGACAAGAAATAATACACATGCTTGAGGAAGAGTACATATATATATATGTGTATGTGTATGTATATACATATATATATATATATACATATATATATATATACATATATACATATATATATATATGTATATATATATATATATATATATATATTTATATACATATATATATATATATATATATATATATGTATATACATACTGATAGTGTTACACAGATTCCCCTGAGTAAAGGATAAGCACGTACCAATCAAAAAACAGGAAGGGGCTGAGTTCATCTCTACTGGTTACATGTAGTTGAATTAGTCATGGATTTAGATGGCATAGCATTGGGTGTACTAGTAGCTGCTGTGGATGTAGTAGAATTGGTTATGGGTGTAGATGGCATAGCACTGGGTGAACGTGAAGTAGCTGCGGAAGAAGTAGAAGTAGTTATGGGTTTCGATGGCATAGTACTGGGTGTACTAGAAGTAGCAGTGGGAGTAGTAACTGTAGCTGTGGGTGTAGTAGAATTAGTTATATGTGCAGCTGGCACTGTACTGGGTGAACTAGAAGAAGCTGTGGGTGTAGTGGAAGTAGTTATATGTGCAGCTGGCACTGTACTGGGTGTACTCGAAGAAGCTGTGGGTGTAGTAGAATTAGTTATATGTGCAGCTGGCATAGTACTGGGTGTACTAGAGGTAGCTGTGGGAGTATTGTGTTTGTTACACTGAGGAGTCGGTGAAGTGGGTGATGCAGTTGTTTCGGTAGTTTCAGTGTTGCGTTCATTACAAATATGAATGGGTGCAGTAGAAGTGGTGGTAGGTGTCGTAGTGGTGGATGGATCTTTATTGCAGTTATGGATAGGTGCAGTAGTTTTAGGGAGTGTGGTAGATGCAGTTGTGTGTTCATTACAGCTCTGGGCAGAGGCAGTTGTTGAAGTAGTTGTCGTAGTTGTAGCTTTCTGATGAGTCATAGCACAAGAGCAACCTAAAGAAAAGAAATTATGTCTTGTATTGCGGGAAAGTGAACCTAATAATGATCAAAGGTCTGACTGCATTAATTAAAATGCGGTGCTAAAATTATTCCAGGATTACATGGCGTTCGGTCAGATATGCTTGCCTGAAACTAGCCTGGTCCACAGCCGGCTAATGAAGGGGTATTTGCCCTGTTTACAGATTGTTCCACGAAAGTCATCCAAGTCCAGAGACCAGACGAAGGCTCCTCCAAAGTTTTTAGATTTTAGGTACTCAACCTAAAAAATAAAAAATAAAAAATCAAGGAAACAGCAATAATGTTAGTAGTAGATGTTTTAAATGAGATAGCAGAACAAGAAAAAAACAGTCCAACCATTCCAAGCTATTATGGACTAACGTAAGATGTGAAGCAACAAGATACTTGTACTGTGAAAATGTTTATGGATGTAGTGCAGCATCATCAATCTGCAGAGCATTTTTCCCCACTGGCAGGTAAATACGGTGTTCTGCGTATGTATGTCAGCTTTAACTATACATTAACAAAGAGTTGTGTTTTACCTTGGTTTCCAGGCTTTCTGTGTTGTCATACCCCACCCACTGATTTTCTGTGATGGCATATGCAACTTTCTGATCAGGAATCATGTTGGTCGTGGCACCGTCAAGATAAAGGCAAATCTGATATTTGAAAAAAGAATATCAGTTTATACTTTGAGTCTCAAACAGACCATTAAAGTAGTCAAATGGTAAATGGGTCGTAGTCGTATAGTGCTTTTCTAGTGCAGTTGTACAATAATAAAGCTTTTGTTATCAATTTCTGCCAATCTCGCTGCTCACCTCATAAAAAGCCCAGAATCCTTCTTGTCCCGTGTAGCAGCCCTCTTCACTAGGACCACTGGCCCGTACTCCAACGCAGGAATCTGAAGAAGAGAGGGTAAAAGCTCGTCCATATGCTGCAAATCCCATGTTGAGCTTGTGTGGCGGAGCTCCCATGTCCACCCAGTACTGCATGGCTGAATCCTAAAAGAGGGGAAAACCAAGTTGTGGTCGATACAAAGTACAGCAAAGTGTCCATGTTCTAAATATACGCAACCGTATACTTACAATGTTAGAGTAGATACTGTCTCCACTATCTTTAGATCCACGGTATAAAGGACTGTGATGGCCTATGACACCTTCCCAGGGGCCATGAAAGTCAAACGTCATCACATTTATAAAATCCAGGTGCCTGGTTCGTGCGGAGGAGATCACATTGATTAAAACGTGACAAGATTATGGACTATGACATAATTATCAAATGAACTCAGTATTACATTGCAATTGTCGCAACTTCATAACTGGCATTGATGGTTTTTCTATCAGCAGACACAGTGGCAGTGACGATGAGTTTGTCACAGTCAGTTCCCTCAGCCACAAAGGCCTCTTTGAGCTCCTGTACAAGCATACACACTTAAATGCTCAGTAAGATGTGAAGGGTTTTATTTGCGTGCATGACATGAAGGTGGCCGTCTCACTTTTCCGGCTAAAACCGGACAACTGACCTTGATCAGGAGTGTAAATTTCAGCTTTTTCTCGTCTTGTTGGCATCCAGCGTCACCGGGATTCTTCCAGGCAATGTTTAGCCCATTAAAGCCATGAACTCTCAGTAGTTTGATGGCAGACTGGATGAACTTTGCTCTGTTTTGTTTTGTCGACAGCATAGAACTGAATCTAGTGAGAAGTTGGACAAAACAGCTCTGTTAAGAAGCTGCTGCATGACGATACAATGCCAAACAGCATCAGAGGTTCCAGTCTTACTCACACAGGGCACTCAAAAGAGGAAAACGGTACAAAACAAGAAAATATAACAGTCACTCACTTTTTATGGTCTGGACCACCAACTGACAACAGGGTTTTCAGCATTGGATTTCTGTTGGAAATTCAAATTATATATATTAAAAAAGTAACTGTAATATAAAGTAGAAACAGCAGAACATTAACAGCCCTTGCACTGACCTGGTTTTGAGCTCATTGAAGGCCAAATAGCGCTGTGTGTCAGTCTGACAAAAAGGAACAAGCTCATATTCCTCAATGTCTGAGGCAGCATAGACCAGGTGGGTACACTTGTTTGGATCAATGTCTGCAATCGTGAACCTCCCATCCCCTTCTCTGGACTCAGCCAAACTGTCATAGTAGCACACCAGCCTGCAGCAGGAGGCTGAGATAGGAACATATAAATAAACATAAGCAACAACATAATTACAGTTAAATGAGCATATTAAGAGTAATAACAAGCGTTAAGAACAGTAGAATTCTGGTACTATGGTATATGTTCAGTCATAAACCTACCTAAGTGGACGAGGATCAAACAGAAACCTTTAAAGAGAAAAAAAAAATGCCTAGTGTTTATTTAGGTGCAGAGTATCAGATATAAACATGGTTATTACATTTCAGGCCACTTGCAAAATAAGTTTCTTTATCATATTTTACAAAGTGTAGGAACCAGTTTCTTGACTGTATTGAATGATCAGGTGATTTGCCACTATGTATTCATTACTCGCTGTTCTTCAAGAAACATTACGTGAATACGTGAATATGTAGGTGAAGCCAATTAGAACACTAGAATCTTTTTGTAAATAAACATGTCTTACCTGCAATCAGCCTTAACTTGTACATCTTGTAGCTATGTAAAACAAAAATAGGCAAAACAACCTTAAATTCAAGTCGTTATAATTGTCATACTTTGTTAAACTGCCAACAATGTACCTTAAAAATAATTATCTTAATAATATTTTAATCTAAAACTCTACTTAAAAGACATTGTGTAGTTAGCTCTTCGTTATTTTGTAGCAGATGTTCTTTTTTTCCTCCTGCGTATTTATTTTCTTTTTGCTATTCCAACATTAGCTGCTGTGTATCAAGTCTTGATTACATTGCGGAACCATCAAACCGAGGTCGGTCAAAAGAGTCTAGTAAAAGTCAGTTTTCAAGTCATACTTACAGAGACAGTGGTAGCTGAAGTGACTGGAGTCTTTCTACTGTGACTTGCAAATGACAGCACTGTGATTGACACTTTTAAACTGGAGAGGCAGAGCAGTTTGCAGCAATTAGTATGGGTGGAGATAATTCCCATGAGTCTCACAGTGTTTAATGTCTTAGGATTTAACAATGCAATTAAAATAGAATAGGACACACACAGGTAACTAATATAGGTTAACAACGGCAAACATTCTTGCTGCTCTGCTTGCCTGGGTTAACTTTCACATTAAAAAGGATACCAGTAAGACACGAACACCGGAGAATATTGGATATTGCAGTGCCCTGAAATGATTTTCAGGCCACTGCTGGCTGACTGACATACATCCCCATGTATAGTCTGCCTACATGTATGGTGTAATACATATCAATACAGATACTTGCCAACACGTTTTACTATAGACAGTTTAAATAAACCTTTAGTGATTGGGGAAGTGTAAAATATGTAGAGGTTTTCAGATCTATAAACTGATTGTAAATATGCCGTTTTTAGTTTAGTTCTCTTTTCTCCTGAACATTCCACATCTACCAGTGTTTGAACTCTGGGTAACATTTTAAACTTTACAAATTTTAATGACTCCTGCAGGTTGGTTGTCTTCACTGGTATCGAGTCTATGTGGAGCCAGATTTGTTAAATTATAATACCATACGTTTTTTTTAACACTTGATGGCTGATGAAAAATATTATTCACCCGTCTCAAATCTCGCTCTACCTAGGGCTATGACAAAATGATGACAGGTATCTCTTCCTTGGAAAAAGCTGGTAAACCACTGAAGATTCGACACGTTTCAGAATTTTACCCTCCAGTATGCTTAAAAGTCGACGGCCACGTCAAAAACTCACTTCTGTGCTATGGTTAAGAAGTGTCTTCAGTGACGTGGGTGATGCACTTTCAAAAATGCATTTTAATCTAGTGATCTATCAAATTGCTGCACTTAAGGCTCAAACAATTGTTTATTTCGGCCTTGGAATGCATGAATGGGAGTTTGCGTCAAGTGCACTCAGTTCTCTCTAGGCCTCTCCGGGGGAAGGGTGGAGAAATATACTGCGGAATGAAAGATGCTCTTAATCCTGCCCTTGCAAAGCTGAAGCCTGCCAACAGTTCACACCCAGTGAGCGTGACGTCTTAAAACTCTGGAAAGAAAAACACCGTTGCCTGGTGACATGACAAAAGCCGGATAACATGTTCTGTCAATCTCTGGATGAGGCGATTGTGTGAGCACAGGGCAGCATTAAAGCTAAACTGCATCGCAAAGCATTTTTTGATTGGGGGAATGCAGCAACTATGGCCATGATTGCCAAATATTATTCTCCATTTGTTCAAGTACGTACTCTCTATGCAATCTGAGCATCTAATTGACAACGTACATGGTGCTGAATCTATCCCGTTTAGCAGGTATGAACATCTGGCACCCTTGCTGTAACAGATTGCAGTGGTTCGGGATGCCGGTGGCCTGTTGCCGTAAACACAGAAAGGAAAAAGGGGGTGCAGTTCTCTGACGGGCACCATGGAACCTTCGTCTGTGAAGGATCTCAGTTGTCCAGGGGGTTAAATTGGGACAACTGGACTGGTTTTGCCAACTTCAAGACGTTTCGCCTCTCGTTCGAGAGGCTTCTTCAGTCCTGAAAGAAAAAAAAAAAAAAAAGTTGGAGAGCCACATGTATTTAATCACTTGATTGCCAATGCCTATTAGCATATAGGACATTTGCCAATAGGAGGGACCAACAGTCTTTAGGCCCACCTACTACCTCCTCCTGGGGGTTAAGTACATGGGGCTCATCCTTTTTTTTGAAGAACTGAAGAAGCCTTTTGGATGAGAGGCGAAAACCCATCCAGTTGCCTCAACTTAACTCTTCTACATTGTGGGACCTTGTGGAACAAGTGGGGTGCTTGGCAAAAGGAGATATCATACGTTTGGATTTGGAAAGCTCCATAAGGGTGCATTCACATCAGAATGAGCCTGTTTCCTAAGGTAATCTGGTACGTCAGCAGCTGTATCAAGGCTATTTGCAAACATGCAAACACTGGCATGCTTTAAACAAAAAAGAGGGTCCACAACAGCTACACAGAATCATTGCGGCATTGCACTTGCACTATTTTTGTTGAGCCCTAACAGCTTCAAACTGTACTGTTTGTATTGTTTGTCCTTTATGTACATCATCAATGTCTGAAAGCTTTCACATAAATCATCTTGACGTTTGACTGTTGTTGTTTCAAGCGACTGTCATCAAAGCTCATCCTGTCACCTACTTTTTCTTTACTTGACAAGTCAAACTAAAACATTTCCTTGTTTCAGATTCAAAACTGGCAGCAGCTGCTGCTATTTCCCAGCAATGATAAGATAATTGGGCTGTCAATCAAAAACAAAATTATTTGTGCAATACGCTTGGGTCGATGCACGCTTAGGTGCTGACTCCAGTTTGTTTGGTTTCATTTTTTTCTCGTCCAACATAGTGGAGATTCTACTCTGAAAGCACCTTTGCTGGCGGCGGGCCAATCCATTTTCTGTGGAAACTAAGGTCATTCTGATTGCTGATTGCTCTATACACCTGCCCAACCTTGGAAGTATCCCAGTGGAAAAGTAGATGTTTACACGAAGGCCAATGGGAAATGTCGTTCCCACTCCTTTCTGCGCTGCACTACTTGACGGCTAAGACATTACCCTTTTTCCTCAATGCGTAAAACAAAGTTTCTCAAAGACTCAAAGATTCTGAGAAACGCCTTGGTTCTTTTGCATCCCTAATGAAAGCAAACTAAAAGTAAATATACTAAAAGCTGATCATACATTTCAGAAAATAAAATACTATATAATTACAGACCTAGCATTTTGTCGCAGTTTTAGCCAGACACTGAGGCTACAAGCTAGAGCTAACCACAGGGCCCTGGACAAGGTTTACGGTCATTCTGCCCAATTTTTATACTATAAGTTGAAGTGATTATAATACAATTTCAGTAGAAGTAGTAGTAGTAGTAAAAATGAGTTTCTTTTGGTATTCCTTACTTTACTTTAGTAGCGATTTTAGCGCTACAACCAGAACCCCAGTTGGTTTATGGTGCACCATGCACCCTGATGCACATTCTCCTCACCCTACCTCTGACTGTCACGTGTCACATGTATTTCCTGAACAAGTATTTCCTCAACAGATTCATTATTTGGCAGTGAGCACAAGCAGCCCTCTGCACTTTACTTTCATGATAGCTGGTAGCTAGTTTTAGCCTGTATTTTAAATTGTTATCTGTATCATGTCCTAACATGTTTGCACTTTTATTACTTATTATTTCTTTGATATTTTGACTTTTTTATTTTAATTTTATAATAATTATTTGCTGTGAAGCACTTTGTGCATTCATGCAGTGAGGGGTGCTATATAAATAAACTCTTACTTACTTACTAACTTACTTACTTACTTACTTACTTACTTACTTGCTTACTTACACAACTGCTACTGTCAAATAAAAATGAGAGGGTCATAATCTAAGCCTGAAAGTATGACTTTGTTGCAAAACTGTCCTTGTTTTTACTGGCTTTGTTCAAACATTTGATGACTGGGTGCTCTTGTAATGTGCCCAGACATGCTACATTGATATCTAAGACATACAAATGATTAAGTGGTGTCTTAACAAAGGAATGTGCTTAATTATTTCCAAGGAAAGGTGTTCATGGCTCCTTCTTATCTGTGCCAAGTTTCAATCAGAGTGTGCAAAGAGTAAATTAAAAAGACATAAAGAAATTTTAAAAAAAAATGTTTACAAAAAAGTGTAAGAAAGAAGACAAATCTTTATTAATGGTTTGATCATTGTTATTGTATTGCATTAACAATAATGTTAAATATCATAACACTAAGGGGCCGTCTACACCAACACGGCTATTTTCAAAACTGCGTTTTTCTTCACAGTTTGACCTTTTATCCACACGTGACTGCAGTTGTAGGCTCCTAAAACAGGAACAGTTTTTTGTAACCGCAGTCCAAGATGAACTGTTTCGAGAAGTCTATTTATAGTAGGCATGTGTGTACAGGAAAACTGAGGAAAACCGCAATAATTTCTTTCTTTCAATAACATCTTGCTTGAGGCAGATTTTGCGGTTACATGTGGATAAAGGTCACACCACTGGAGTGGACGGGAATCTCTTGTAACCAAAAGCCAAACAACAGTTTGAAAAATACCTGTGTTTGTGTGGACTACTAGATTTATGTTATTCACTAATTGTATTTTATGAGACAACTGCTCACTATCGTGCCTGTCTTGCACAGACTACAAGATTGCTGCACCTGTGTAGACATTGACATTTTGAAGAATGAAGTGTGTGTGGCCAGGAGGACGACTACATAAAAATCATGGTGTTATGCGTTTGTTGTGTAATATCAATACTGACAGAAACCTCACATTGTAGTCGTTTGCCAGTAAAGATCAAGCATGAAAAAAAAAAAATCCTTGTCATGTTCTCTGTTAAAACAATAAAAGTCCCTCAACTTTGCAGAGGCTGTCAAATGTAAAATTTAAAAAAATAAAAATAAAATTAAGTCTATTCAGTTTTAATGACTCTATTGTTTGTTAGACTGTATGGACAATTTAATAATTTGTAACTTGATGATTATTGATGATAATTTTCAATCTTTGTAATCTACCTTAAGCTCTTGTGCAAAGTGAAGGATTTCATTCAAATTAGTTCAAGGGAGGTGACTATACCTAGTGCACTTGACATGTTTGCAACCATACTGCAAAGATCCACTGCATGCACAAAATAGACAAGCTACCATTGATGAAATATGGAGAGTTTACATCTGTGTGACACTGTGTTTCTATCCATCATTCTGCAGAGAGAGATTCTGACAACACTGGGTGATGACATTCTTTGATTTATTGCTTTTTATTGTGAACAGTGCACATGAAGGTTTTATGACAATGGTTTCCGGTTAGGGTTAGGCATATGTTGTTTTTAAGGCTAAAATGCCACATACCATCTGAGTTAAATAGCCTAACAATTCACCATTCACAGTAAAAACAGTTTGTTGAATCCTGGGTGTAAATACGTAACTGACTGAAACCTACAACCTACATGTGTCAGTTTGCCTGGCAAGCTTTCACTTTAACTTTACCAGCACAGGGTCGATTAGATTTTATTCTTTGCTGTAAAAGTGGCCGGTAGAAACCAGTTTTCTGTGGGCGTGAATGGGTCAAATTGCAATATTGCAAAAACATATGGAAATTAAAAAGAAAATAAACAAATATTTTTTTTTTTATGTTCTGTAGACCCTCGGGATGGCTGTGTGAGTATAGAAAATCCTAGTAGATCAGCAGTTAGCCGATTGTCAGGACAGCCCGTCCCACAACAACAATCACACCACGTTCAAAGTCACTTCAGCCCCCTGCCATTGGCATTCTGAAGCTACTTTCAACTTCAGCCACTTGTCTTCCCTATGTCCACATACCTCTGGTAGCACAAAACAACATTAGCAATTGTGTCTCATAACGTTGCCAGTGAGTTTAGGTCATACAGTATCTGCCACCATAAAGGTAAACATGTCAGTTTCACAAGAAAAGTAAATTAAAAAAAAATATTACACCAAAAATTGAGAAAAGATTTAAAACGATTTGAAAAGATTTAAAATGCAAATATTTAAAAAAAAAATATATATATATTTTTTTAAAGTTTCAATGCCTCCACCCTTCAAACAATTAAGCACACTAATTGTTGTGTAGCTGTGTCATAGCTATGATTTTATTTTTCCACACCCTCTCGACTAATAGTCATTAAAAAATCCCACAGCCAGACATCATTACCAAGTTCATCAGTTCCCAACCAGTCAGCAGACAGAGCGCATGCTTCCTCAACCACTGACTTCTGTGAGTATGTCAATCAATTTCACTTCACTGACACAGATTCAGACTTTTCCAGAATCTGAAGCAAACTGTGTTGTTTGCTAGCTTTACTGTCATTTTTGTGTTGTCTTTTTTTTTTAATGTTTGTATTCAGACTTTGGGTTGGTCATTAGGTCATCAGCTGTGGTACTGCAGGTGCATTGTGACATATTATTCAGCATTTAAAATATATTTTTTAATCAATTTCAGTAATAATTGCTTTTTGAAATTAGGTTGGACTGGATTGTAGGTTGGATTGCACTTTGCCCTCTCATGTGATGTGAGAATAGATTTAAAAAGTTTTTTTTTTTTTCATTGATTTCAGCCTAGTCTAAGAAAAAAGAAGTGACAGTAGACCTGCATGAGAATTCCAGTTATCTTGAATAACTGGAAAGTTCTGTCGTTCTGTCATCTTTGGCTCTCTCAATGCATTCCTACATCTAAGATCCTGATCCAAAGTTTGTCTGAGTTCTTACGGGAAATGTATTTTAACTTTTAAGGAAATGTTTTGTCACATAATCATTTCATTCTCATTGTCACACATTATTTTTAAATTGGGTCAGGATTTTTCTTATATTCCTCAAACGTTAGACCTTGCCTGAACAAGGCAACAAGGCCAAACCATTTCTTATGTCACAAGTCACACTGGCCTTCAACTGATTTTTTTTGTTTTGCTTTTTTATGGAAACAACAACAGTGAAATATTGAATGGGTGAAAAGAAGGCTTGTTAAGAGGTCAAGCACTACAAGCTTGAAGGAGCAATGCACATTTTTAGAAGAATGTTAAGGACAAAGGAACTCATACACACATACATACAGACGCATCATCTCTGTAATGTAAAGAGGAATACAGCTCTCAAAATATATATACAACATATATATTGGAATTAATATAAGGTGGTGTCATATCATTCACTTCAGCAGCTAGGTACAACACTTCTATTAAGCAACTTGTTGCCATGTTTGACAAAAACAGACAGTCTCACTGCAGCCTAAACTTGTGACCCCAATTATTTCTGTGAAAATATAGTCAGTGGGAGTCAACATCATATATTTAGCAAAAATTAGAGCTCGAGTTTAGATGTCATTGATCATCGCAACACCAGGGGCAGCAGTAGTGAGAGACACATGGTGCCATTGCCTCCTTGCTTGGCACTCAGTATTCGGGGTTGGAATTGGGGGGTTAGATCACCCAATGGTTTCCTGGGTGCAGCACTGCAGCTGCCCACTGCTCCCTCAGGGGATGGGTCAAATGTGGAGGACAAATTTCGCATCCTTCGGGATGTGACAATCACGGGGACTTTAACTTGTCATAGTTGTTGCTCTTGGGAAAGTGGAAAAGGTACGAGGGTACATGTACAAGCATGACAAAATGGCACTTTATCATTCTGAGTTTGCACATTTGCAAATTGGTGCAACGACAGTCAACTCTTCTATCTTTAAATCCTCTCATTAGGGACCTTGTGATCATATTTATCACATTCATCTTTTTTTCAGTTCAATCTTTCTAGTCCGGCATGTCCACATAAGCATGTTCAACATCATTCTAACCGCAGGTAAGGCACACTCGAAATATATCCGCAATGTTCCGTAATGTCAGTCAAGTTTAAATCTGAACCAACTCATCACTTTTACTTTCCAGGAATCTTTCTGATTGCCGCAAGCTCAGGTATGGTAAATGGTTGAAAGAACACACCAAGGACTACGATGTTCAATTGAATTTCTATAAATATTTATTACAACAGCATTCCCTCATGTGCAATATCACTCTTTTATAACACAAAGTCAGCAGAATTCTCAGATCAGAAAGAAAAACAATAGTCTCTTTCTGAAGAAACAAAATAATTTCACATAGTATGCTGTTGGGTTTTTTCTGTGTCTCAGCCTCTTGCTACAGGCTGGTGTGCTACTACGACAGCTCAGCAGAGACTCGAGAGCATTATGGGAGGTTCACTGTGTCAGACATTGACCCAAACCAGTGTACACACCTGGTCTATGCTTTTTCCGACATTAGTCACGAACACGAACTGGTCCCAGCTTCTGATGCTGACAGACAACGTTATCCATCCTTCAATCGCCTCAAAACCAGGTAAGCGTTACAGCCACTGTTTGTGTGGTAATTAGTGTCATATCTTGTGACTGTAAAAAGAACAGACTTTATTCATTATTTTCCACAGAAATTCGAAACTCAAAACTCTGTTGGCAGTTGGTGGCCCAACCTTTGACAGAAGCAAGTAAGTTAGCAGTGGGACGTGGTTCAATCACAAAATATATTAGGTACAACAAAGGTCAAGAAATACCTGACACAGGGGGAGAGAGAGAGAAACAAAAAAATAGAGTACCTGCATTTTTTTACAGTATAAAATTACCTTTCTTTATTTATCAAGAGCTCATATTGTGGGAAAGTTGTTTCTTTCTTTTTCTTTTCCTTCGTTTTGGATTTCCTTTTTGATTCTCTTTGAGAAGTGTTTTGTCTTTCCAGCATTTCCCTCCCTTGAGGCTGTTTTTGTTTGCTTATTGTTTTTTAAAAATATATATTTATTGTTGAGAGTCCTGCAGTTGAGTCCTGTCCTGTACCAGGGGCGCTACAAATAGTTCTTATAAAGTAAATTTAAATTTTAGAAAAAGAAAAATATGCAGTACGAATATCACAGTAAAAAAAAAAAAATAATCTATCACTCTTTGATACAGTCTGTCAGTGTAGGTAATTTGTGTTCTGAAGCCTGTTTTGTTTTCCATTTACCAGATTCAGTTCAATGGTGTCAACTCAAGAGAACAGAATTAAGTTCATTCAGTCCACAATCACACTACTGAGAACATATAGCTTTGATGGAATAAACCTGGATTGGAGGGACCCCAGACACACTGAATGCCATCAGGATGATAAAGTGAATTTCACACTCCTGTGCAAGGTCAGATCTGGAGTCTTTCGACTGGCACAAAGCCACAAAAACGTTACATCGTGGAATGATATATTGTTTACTTAGACTGCCATAATCTGTAATGTACGTGCGCATGTTCCACAGGAGCTCAAAGAGGCCTTTTTGGCTGAGGCAACCAAGTGTGACCGCCTAATTGCTACTGCCACTGTATCTGCCGAGAGAAAAACCATCGACAACAGTTATGAAGTGGCAAAGCTTGCAATGTAAAACTAAGTCATTGTAAAGTTATCAATTTTTCAGTGATTGCCTGTTGTCTTGTTTCATCTAAAAGAATCTCTTTTGCATTTGACTAGGCATTTGGATTTCATAAATGTGTTGACGTTTGACTTTCACGGCCCCTGGGAAACAGTCATTGGACATCACAGCCCTTTATACCGTGGATCCCAGGACACTGGAGACAGTATCTACTCTAACATTGTAAGTTTCAGGAAGTTGGATATTTATGCTTGAAACATTTTTTTTTCTTCCTTTTGGGTCATTGTTACATGTAAGAAGGTAGAAGGTAATAGAGTTTGGAAATGGTGAGCAGGAAGACTGGGAGAAGACCAAAGAGGAAATGTGATAAAAGGATGTGATAAAAGAGAAGTTAGCTGGTATGAGAGAAGAGGTTGCAGAGGATGGGGTTAGATGGAGAAAAATAATTTACCATGATGCCATGATACCATGATATTACACCAATGTTGTTGTTTTTTTCTCTCCAAACATTCAAGTTCTCAGCCATGCAACACTGGGTGGACATGGGAGCTCCGCCACAAAAGCTTAACGTGGGCTTTGCAGCTTATGGCCGAGCGTTTACCCTCTCCTCTTCAAGCACCTGTGTTGGAGTATCAGCCAGTGGTCCCAGTGAAGAGGGCTGTTATACGGGACAAGAAGGATTCTGGGCTTTTTATGAGGTACTAGTAAGCTGTGTAATTTGAATCTATGACTACCTATCTTTGGTCAAATGGTGGTCACCATCATGTCAATGGGCAAGTGCTGTGACACATTTTCATGTACAATGTGAAAATTTGACTCTTTTGTCAGATATGCCTGTATGTCAGAGGTGTTAATGCCAAGGCCATTTGTGAGCAGAAAGTTCCATACGCCATCACAGAAAATCAATGGGTCGGATATGACGACAAAGACAGTCTGGAGCTCAAAGTAAGCACCTGTTTCATTATGGTTAAAAATTATTTTACACTGTGCAGATGAATCTCTATCATTTCCTATCAACTTTACATCTCTTCCCTCAGTGATAATGACATAGCCTATCTTTATAACAAAACAAAAAAAAATCTGAAATAGTGATGTCTATCAGTTGGTGCAGCAGCATGCTCTGGCTCAATAACATGCCTAGAGATAAAAGATTTGGTAGAATTGAAAGACATCCTATTAGGCAACTGGTTGGGTTGGACCCAAGTTTGCATAGAGAGACAAGGGCAAAAAATTAGAGAAGTATTTTAATTCAACAAGGCCTTAGCAGGCTACAGAATCCGGCAGGACGAAGAAAATGGTCTGAGCCGGAAGGCTGAACCGTATGTAGAATTGGCGTTGGTTAAGGAATGTGGTAATCAGTTTAGTTTGTACTCTTGCTATCTATAACAAACGTGACACTTTGCATGGCTTTCACTGTCATTTTACACATCATTTCTTTTAAAATGAGAAAATCATTTTTTTATTTTTTATTTTTTTTAGATATTCTTAGAATTCAATATCCACAAAGGAATATATTTTCAGATAATTATGACAAGAAACAACAGCTTTTTTGATCTTTTTTCATAATTCATTCAGGTCGGTTACTTAAAAGCTAACAACTTTGGAGGAGCCTTTGTCTGGTCTCTGGATCTGGATGACTTCCATGGAAGGTTCTGTGAACAGGGCAACTATCCCTTCATCAGCCATCTGCATGAACTTCTGAAGTCAGGTGACAACACAAAATAATGTGTCTAAGTGCAGCATTAAAAAAAATCTATGAAGTTTATACATACTGTATAAACACATTCAACAAACATAACTTCTCTGTCCTGAATGTATTAACAGGAGTTATTCTAGTATACAAACATAAAAGCAAGGATGAATATATACATTATATATTATAGTTCATATAAAATGTGTATATAATCTTCTGGAGCACTGTGTTACGGTCAGTCGTGTGATGAATAATAGACATGGCCTCTATACATTGATTTTCTGTCTGCTAATTATATGTGGAACCAAGTGCTCTTGTCTATATTGGACTTCCTTTCCCTGGCATGGGATTTAGATGTGCTTCTGGGTTGGCGTTGCACAGTCACGCTACTCAAGAAGGCCTGTGTTTCTCTGAATATCATAGAAATGTTCATAGAAATAAAAGGGAACTCCAGGTTGTAAAAAGTCTGCAGAGGAATTGAAATGTTTTGATGAAAGGATATGAACAAATGCCCACAACCCCTGATCTTACAGTACCTGCAGTCATCAATTATTTCTGAAGCAGGTGTTGACACATACAGCCAACAATGACACTTAATAGTTCACAAAGATACAACCTTGTCTAATTAGTGACGTGTGTAGCAGGTTTCCCAAATTCTGGCTGTGCAGATGATAAAGCATCTGCCACCCTAATAAATGATTTTCTCTGACATAGAGACATGCGTAAACATCTACTTTGACTTGTGTGTAAAAATGATGACAGATCAGTACAAATTTGTGGTGAAAGACAAGGGCAAATTCTAGATAGAACAGAATAGAATAGAATAGATGTACAAGAGCGGCTAGCGGCTCTGGTTTTAAGTCCAGGAAGAGCACACTAAAAATTAAACACTGTATGTTTGGTGCAATTACATCTTGCAGAAGAAATTAATCCTTTACTGTTGGCAATAACTTGAGGTGTTAGGAGGAGAAACCTAAATCAACAAACACACATAAAACTTGACAATGTGATTTCAGTGACTTTGAAATTATTCTCCTAAAACTGCAGTATATACTGAAGATAGCAGACTGCATCTTCAATATAGTCAAGTTTGTCAAGTTTAATTCATCATTATTATTATTATTATTATTATTATTATTATTATTATTATTATTATTATTAATAATAATAATAATGATATTAGTAGCAGTAGTAGTGTTGTTGTTTTGTTTGATCAGACATGTAATGTAGTAGTTGCAGTCTTTACCCGACAGTTTCATCTGCAGTCTTCCACACAAATGTCCACTGACGGCCGCTGATGTGAACAGCTGTTTTGAACCCCTGTGCCACATTAGCAGTTGTCAGTAGACACTTGTAAAGAAGACTGCAGGCGAAACCCTCAGGATTGCACCTACGATCTGTTCTACTGATCAAACAAAACAACAATGGTAACTTAAACAGTGACATCTTTGAGCCACAAGAATTACAGTTGCTTTTGTTTTGTTTTTAGGTTTTCCTTGCAACGGAAATTCTGCCAATGCTCCATCTCCAACATATGAATCGCCGCTAAGAAGATGCACCCCAAATTCAATCACAGCACCTCCTGTTACAACCATGCCTCCCTTAACTGGACAAACTTCCTCCCCTACTTCCGCTACCAGAACAATTCATCCCTCCACAATAACTCAAACTCCGATATCTTCAGCAACAACTGCCACTCAAACAACCCAGCCTAAAACAATCACAAATTCTGTTGACACTCTCACAACTGACTCTACATCACTGAAAATTCCAAATGTCACAATATCTGAATCTTTCAAGTCATCAACAACTGCAACCCAACCAACAACTTCCTCCAGTTCAATGCTAACTTTTGTGGCTACATCGATAACACCTACAAGTCAATCAACATCGACAACAATTTCAACTGAAACCACCCAAACAACCAAAAATTCCACTTCATCAGATACCACACCAACAATTTCCTCAAGCCCACCCAAAACAACACAATCTATCACTTTATCAGCGACAACAGTTACATTTCAAAACACAGCATCCGCGACATCAACTCAAACTAGGACAGCTACAATGCTGGCCACTCAGCAGACAGTGACCACTGAGCCAACCAATGCATTCGCTACTATGCCAGCAACATTTACAAAGGCGCCTCCAACATCAACAGCATCAACTACCACATCTACCATTATACAAATGAGATTGACCACTCAGGCCACTACAACGACCAGACCTACCACAACCAAACAAACTACATCCACAGCGAAAACTACAACAATGCCTCTAACGACAACTGCAACAGTACCAATACCACAAATAAATGTAAAAGGAACCTCCACGTCCATGTTATCCACAACAAACCGCTCAAACAACTTTTTCCTTTCCACCAGTACAACCTCTCCATTACAAAGAGCTTCACAGAATCCAAATCTAAGAAGTGGTGAACAATCCAATACTTCTAGTCAAAACACCTCCACTAGTTCACCTTCAAATTCCACTTATGAATTTACAACTCTCGCACCTCAACCTACTACGACAGCCCAGCATAGCACTTCGCCAGCCATAGCATCAACAGCATCAACTACCACATCAACCGTTACACAAACAAGAATAACTAGCCATGAACAGATTCTGAAATCATCAGCTGTGCCAACAACATCTACAGTTACAACGTCCAACTCTATCACTATGTCTCCAACTTTAACTAGTCAGCCCCCTACAAAAGCATCAACAACCCTGCTAAAACCATCCCCAACAAGCACAACCAACAATCCGACATTGTCAACAAAGTTAACCCCTCAGTCTTCCTCAACCAGCCAAACTACTTCATCATTAACAACACCAACTGCACCCACAACAAAAGGGACAACCTTGCCAACAACAGCAGCAACACCATTCACAATTTCATCAACATCAACAAACACACCTACAATGCAGACCAAGCTATTCACTACAACAGACCAGCTTATGAAATCATCAGCTCTGCCAGTGACATCTACAGCTGCAATGACAAACTCTATCAGTATGTCTCAAACATTGACCAGTCAACCCCCTACAACAACCCAACCAACAACAGCATCAACCTTGCAAAAATCATCCCCAACACATACTACCAAAGATCCCACAACATCAACAAAATTGACCCCTCAGTCCTCAACATCCACCCAACATATATCGTCATCGACCATTCCAGCTTCATCCACAGCAAAAATGTCAACCATTCCTCCAACTACATCTGTAACACTGCCAATACCACAAACAAACGTAAAAGGAACCTCCACGTCCATGTCAACCACAACACCCACAAGCCGCCCAAACAACTTTTTCCTTTCCACCAGTACAACCTCTCCATTACAAAGAGCTTCACAGAATCCAAATCTAAGAAGTGGTGAACAATCCAATACTTCTAGTCAAAACACCTCCACTAGTTCACCTTCAAATTCCACTTATGAATTTACAACTCTCGCACCTCAACCTACTACGACAGCCCAGCATAGCACTTCGCCAGCCATAGCATCAACAGCATCAACTACCACATCAACCGTTACACAAACAAGAATAACTAGCCATGAACAGATTCTGAAATCATCAGCTGTGCCAACAACATCTACAGTTACAACGTCCAACTCTATCACTATGTCTCCAACTTTAACTAGTCAGCCCCCTACAAAAGCATCAACAACCCTGCTAAAACCATCCCCAACAAGCACAACCAACAATCCGACATTGTCAACAAAGTTAACCCCTCAGTCTTCCTCAACCAGCCAAACTACTTCATCATTAACAACACCAACTGCACCCACAACAAAAGGGACAACCTTGCCAACAACAGCAGCAACACCATTCACAATTTCATCAACATCAACAAACACACCTACAATGCAGACCAAGCTATTCACTACAACAGACCAGCTTATGAAATCATCAGCTCTGCCAGTGACATCTACAGCTGCAATGACAAACTCTATCAGTATGTCTCAAACATTGACCAGTCAACCCCCTACAACAACCCAACCAACAACAGCATCAACCTTGCAAAAATCATCCCCAACACATACTACCAAAGATCCCACAACATCAACAAAATTGACCCCTCAGTCCTCAACATCCACCCAACATATATCGTCATCGACCATTCCAGCTTCATCCACAGCAAAAATGTCAACCATTCCTCCAACTACATCTGTAACACTGCCAATACCACAAACAAACGTAAAAGGAACCTCCACGTCCATGTCAACCACAACACCCACAAGCCGCCCAAACAACTTTTTCCTTTCCACCAGTACAACCTCTCCATTACAAAGAGCTTCACAGAATCCAAATCTAAGAAGTGGTGAACAATCCAATACTTCTAGTCAAAACACCTCCACTAGTTCACCTTCAAATTCCACTTATGAATTTACAACTCTCGCACCTCAACCTACTACGACAGCCCAGCATAGCACTTCGCCAGCCATAGCATCAACAGCATCAACTACCACATCAACCGTTACACAAACAAGAATAACTAGCCATGAACAGATTCTGAAATCATCAGCTGTGCCAACAACATCTACAGTTACAACGTCCAACTCTATCACTATGTCTCCAACTTTAACTAGTCAGCCCCCTACAAAAGCATCAACAACCCTGCTAAAACCATCCCCAACAAGCACAACCAACAATCCGACATTGTCAACAAAGTTAACCCCTCAGTCTTCCTCAACCAGCCAAACTACTTCATCATTAACAACACCAACTGCACCCACAACAAAAGGGACAACCTTGCCAACAACAGCAGCAACACCATTCACAATTTCATCAACATCAACAAACACACCTACAATGCAGACCAAGCTATTCACTACAACAGACCAGCTTATGAAATCATCAGCTCTGCCAGTGACATCTACAGCTGCAATGACAAACTCTATCAGTATGTCTCAAACATTGACCAGTCAACCCCCTACAACAACCCAACCAACAACAGCATCAACCTTGCAAAAATCATCCCCAACACATACTACCAAAGATCCCACAACATCGACAAAATTGACCCCTCAGTCCTCAACATCCACCCAACATATATCGTCATCGACCATTCCAGCTTCATCCACAGCAAAAATGTCAACCATTCCTCCAGCTACATCTGTAACACTGCCAATACCACAAACAAACGTAAAAGGAACCTCCACGTCCATGTCAACCACAACACCCACAAGCCGCCCAAACAACTTTTTCCTTTCCACCAGTACAACCTCTCCATTACAAAGAGTTTCACAGAATCCAAATCTAAGAAGTGGTGAACAATCCAATACTTCTAGTCAAAACACCTCCACTAGTTCACCTTCAAATTCCACTTATGAATTTACAACTCTCGCACCTCAACCTACTACGACAGCCCAGCATAGCACTTCGCCAGCCATAGCATCAACAGCATCAACTACCACATCAACCGTTACACAAACAAGAATAACTAGCCATGAACAGATTCTGAAATCATCAGCTGTGCCAACAACATCTACAGTTACAACGTCCAACTCTATCACTATGTCTCCAACTTTAACTAGTCAGCCCCCTACAAAAGCATCAACAACCCTGCTAAAACCATCCCCAACAAGCACAACCAACAATCCGACATTGTCAACAAAGTTAACCCCTCAGTCTTCCTCAACCAGCCAAACTACTTCATCATTAACAATACCAACTGCACCCACAACAAAAGGGACAACCTTGCCTACAACAGCAGCAACACCATTCACAATTTCATCAACATCAACAAACACACCTACAATGCAGACCAAGCTATTCACTACAACAGACCAGCTTATGAAATCATCAGCTCTGCCAGTGACATCTACAGCTGCAATGACAAACTCTATCAGTATGTCTCAAACATTGACCAGTCAACCCCCTACAACAACCCAACCTACAACAGCATCAACCTTGCAAAAATCATCCCCAACACATACTACCAAAGATCCCACAACATCGACAAAATTGACCCCTCAGTCCTCAACATCCACCCAACATATATCGTCATCGACCATTCCAGCTTCATCCACAGCAAAAATGTCAACCATTCCTCCAACTACATCTGTAACACTGCCAATACCACAAACAAACGTAAAAGGAACCTCCACGTCCATGTCAACCACAACACCCACAAGCCGCCCAAACAACTTTTTCCTTTCCACCAGTACAACCTCTCCATTACAAAGAGCTTCACAGAATCCAAATCTAAGAAGTGGTGAACAATCCAATACTTCTAGTCAAAACACCTCCACTATTTCACCTTCAAATTCCACTTATGAATTTACAACTTTCGCACCTCAACCTACTATGACAGCCCAGCATAGCACTTCGCCAGCCATAGCATCAACAGCATCAACTACCACATCAACCGTTACACAAACAAGAATAACTAGCCATGAACAGATTCTGAAATCATCAGCTGTGCCAACAACATCTACAGCTACAACGTCCAACTCTATCAGTACGTCTCCAACTTTAACTAGTCAACCCCTTACAAAAGCATCAACAACCATGCTAAAACCATCCCCAACACCCACAACCAACAATCCGACATTGTCGACAAAGGTAACCCCTCAGTCTTCCTCAACCAGCCAAACTACTTCATCATTAACAACACTAACTGCACCTGCTACAAAAACGACAACCTTGCCTACAACACCAGCAACAACATTCACAATGTCATCAACATCAACAAATGTACCAACAGTTAAATCTGCAATGCAGACCAAGCCATTTACTACAACAGACCAGCTTATTAAATCATCAGCTTTGCTAATAACATCTACAGTTACAAAGGCAAACTCTATCAGTAAGTCTCCAACATTAACTAGTCAACCCCCTACAATAACCCAACATACAACAGCATCAACAACCATGCTAAAATCATCCCCAACACATTTGCAATCCACAGCATCAACAATGTTGACAGATCAGTTGACAACAAAAACCCAGCCTACCATGTCATCACCAAAAACACCAACTACATCTACAATGCCACCCACATTGTCATCTACCACTCTGTCTACCATACTGACATATCAGCCTCCTACAACCACCTCAGCTCCAATTGCATCGGCTATGCAAAAAACATCCACAATCCTCGTAACGTCCACATCAACAACTATGCCTATAACTTCAGCTATAAAATTGTCAACTTCACCAAAAATAGCAACTGAACAGAAAACATCTACAGCATTTACTACCATGGCAGCAGTGTCAACAAACCTACTAGAATCATCCCCCTCGTTGTCAACGATACCAACTACTTCCAAAACCCAAATAACCACCATTCCTACAACTGAATTACCACAAACAAAGGTAGTTCAACCATCCACATCGTTGTCAACTGCAAGACCCATGAGTCGTTCAAACAACTTTATCCATTCAACAAATGCATCTTCTTCAACAACTCCACCAAATATAAATAATCGTCAACAATCCAATATTCTTCCTCAAGTAACCACCACCATTTCAACTTTAAATTCCACAGCTAAATCTATTGTTACTTCAACAATCAGTCCCCCTACTCCCGATACAACATCGACAACTATAGATGCCACAATAATTCTATCTACCACATCTTCACTACCCACTGCGCATCAAACAATATCTTCAACTTCACAGACAGTTTTCACCACTACATCTACAACCATCACAACTCAGCCAAATGCAACTCCTCAGTCTGCACAGCTGAAGACTACTACTATACCTCGTACCTTCTCAACTTTCCCCAACTCTACTAGGACATCTCCATTACTCACACCTCAACCCACCCCAAAAAATCAATTATCCATGACCACAATTTCACCCACAACTGAAATTACGCCCTCCACATCACTCACTACTTCTGCTACTACAATCTCAACTATGTCTAACCTACCTTCAACATCTTCTCAATCCTCCACAGAAAGAGATTCTCTTTCTCCAATCTCCACGACAAAAACTCACCATTTTAAGAAAAGCAAATTTCACCATAGCAGCAAAAGACACCATAAAAAAGGGCGGCGGCCGCCTAAGAAAAGAGGGAAACTAAGCAATAGAAAAAGGAACTCATGGTGGCATTATTGGGATTATTATAGACAGTATGTTGGGTGATAGTAGATTCCATCAATTACACTGTACTTTGTCCTCTTATTTAGATCCAGTATACAGACCCTTGTTATTGTTGGACCTTTTCCTTAAGTTTCAATACTTTGAACTGAGTTAGCTCAGAACTAAGTTTCTGGTCAGTATTTTTAGAAAAGAAAAAACTAAAATTAATTGTTTTGAGCTGAGGGCTAACAGCTCTGTGGTTACGGATTCACAATAGTTGGGTTTCAGCCATGTGGTTATAATGACACGTGAAGGTGGTGTGAATTCATATGGAGGCTGGCAGGAACTAGAAGTGGAGAATTTTTTTATATGACAGATCCTCGGGAACCTGCCCTCCATCTGAGCCCGGTGTCGTCACGTGTAAACAATCTATCATTCATTAAGGTTTTCCATTTTCAGCACAATATTTATTGGGAAGCCATTGGCCCTCTGGTCACGTTAATAGGTCTCCCAACTCATCTCCACATCTTTAAGTAGACCAATCTATGTAGTACCTGGGTTAATTGACACATTCCTAGATTGTTTCACACACTTGTGCTGGACTTTCTAGCATAACTAACAAAGTGAAAAAAGTCACAATTGCAATTGTCTTGTTGTATTCTTATTTTTCAAATAAACGCATACATTTTAAACAACCTGTATTGAATGTGGTCTGACAGTGTTTTTGCAATTCTACTTGTCTTTCCTGTGTCTATGAGAAAACATCTCATAGTCAATCTTTATGGCTCTGTCCTGTCTATTTCTGTTTGCAGGCAATCTCATCTTGCTTTGTGTACATCGTTGTTTCGTTATTATATTTGACATTTTGATGTGTTCGTAGGTTATCCTGAGGCACTATTTGCATTTTTCACATTTCCATATTTGCTCAGAAGTACAGTAACTAATGAATACATTTTTTTAATAAAAATAAATAAATAAATCCCTTTTCAGGAATTTGTGACTGTGATTCATTCATAAATATGACCAATACCTGTTAGTACTTGTTCATTTTGGTTCCTTAGCATTTACACTAAGACCTCGTTCAGACTGCCAGCCAAAATCCAATTTTTCGCCCATTCAGATTGAAACTGGATGGCTCTTTTGTAGTCTGAACAGTCAAAAACCACATGAAATCCGATTTTTGCAAGACAGATTGAAACCAAATTTGGGAGGTAGTTTCATATTGCATTTGGACAGATGCGTCTCAGTCTGAACAGCTCCAAACACACAGAACGGTTTTGACTGTCTGTGACGTCACCCAATGCGCCAGACCTAGAGAGCGACTTTCAAGAGGGAGACTATCGGAGCTGTAACGTAATGGAGCGGACAGAAGAAGTAGGAAACAGCAGTCCCTGGACAGAGGAGGAAACTAGTGCCTCATCAGTCTGTGGGGAGATCGCTCCATTCAAGCGAAACTCCAGGGCATGTATCGATCGCAACAAGCAACGCTGTCGCACATATATGACATCACAAACTACACGCAGCCTAATAAAGGGTAGGACCAGGCATGAAAATTGTTAGGTCTGTGGCTCCTCCTGCCATGAAGTCTCTCTCTCCCCCTCCTCCTGTGTCTGATTCCATATCCAGCACCAGCCGTATAAGGAGGAGGTGGAGCCAGCTGCAAAACATCTGCAATCATCAGACCTGGCCTGCTACTTAAGTGGAGCTGAAAGACTGCGTCAGCGCCAGACCGTAGCACATTCTGTCTTGTCAACAGCACTCCTGTCTGGCTCATGAAAATACCCAACCCAGATCTTTGACAGACAATTTGGCTGCATCCGAGGCAAACAGAAGACAAAAAACAAAAAAAACAGCAACATACTAGTAACCTTGGGCAAAGTATCAATTTATTTAGCATGCAATAACAATTATGAGAGTCCTGTGGGCAACCATGTACAGTAATAAATGCCAGTGGTGAAGGACTTGATGTGTTTTTTTTATTATTATTATCAAACATCCTGGTTATTGGGAAGCAGGTTTGGGAATGACCAAAACCAAACAGAAAAGACCTGAACAAGATCGATCACTTGATGATCAACTGCTATCATTAGGTAATGTCCATTAAGGCAGTGGTGGCAATACTAACATTGTTTCATATATCTTGTCAGTGTTCTGTTCAAGTGCAACGTAACAATAAAGTCTTGTGACATCTGTGACATCAATTGTCTAAATACGCAAACGATGAAGTTAAATCCTAAATAAAAGAAGTTTTCTGTTTTCTATTCAACAAGTGTTGTGAGCAAACCGCAAAGTTATTTGTGTTGCGATTGTAATGTGATAGGAATGTACAAAATAGGGCATGCATTTGTCTGTAGCACTCCTTGAAGCATAGTTGTATCTTGTCACGCTAGTCTGTTTTATGCAAAACGTAGTTAAATGAGTGTTATAATTGTTTTATTAAATCCTAGGATTTAGGGGAAATTACAGTCATTATACACGCCCCATGTAACTGCATACCTTTTAAAAACCATCTGTGGAGAATGAAGCAGCTCGGCCAGACATTATCCTTGACTCACGTAGGAGAGATTGATTCCTCTGTTGCCACAACTTTTGTAAGTATTCCATTTATTATTTTTCTTGGCTCCAATGTGGTATTTCACAGATGCAAATAACAGACAAATATTAGCGGCATATTTGAGGTTACATTTTAAATAAAGAAATGAAAATGAGCAGTTATTTAACTTTTGTGTTTTTGACAGACTACTATTTACACAGGCTTCACTGAATATTTGTTTCTCTTTCTCCTTTTTCTTCTTCACTTAGTAACATGACAAACCTCAAGCTGACTGTCAGTAAGGCATACCAGTGAAATATTGTTTCTCCACAGATTTTCTGTTTGCATTTGCATACAATCTACACATATGTTTTGCCGATAATTTGTTGTTTGCCATTTTTTTTCTTTTAGATTTTTTTTGTGTTCTTTAATATACATATGCATCAGCAAAATAAGAAGGATAAAGAAGAATTGTTGGTTAAAAAATAAAAATAAATAAACATAAATAAGCCTTTAAGACACAAAAAAATAAGCTTTCTGCATGAGCAACCACACAAAGCATTGTACTAGCAAATGCTGATCTTTTTTGTCATCCTGTAGGTTTCGGCTTAATAATCTACGTCAGTTTCGGTATGTTAAAGGCATGCATGCATCATAATCACTGTTTGGCACAAAATAGATGAAAAAAGCTTTTAGAACCTTTTTTCACTTTTTTTTTTCTCTGTTTCAGCCTCTTGTTACAGACTGGTGTGTTATTATGACAGCTCGGCTGAGAATCGAGAGCTTTATGGGAGGTTCACCATTGCGGACATTGACCCAAATAAGTGTACACACCTGGTCTATGCTTTTTCGGACATGAATGAGGAACACGAGTTGGTCCCCACCCATAAGGCTGACAGACAGCAATATTGGTCCTTTAATAGCCTCAAAACCAGGTTAGTGCTTTGCCCAATGTGTTCATAGCAAATACCCTGACTAAATAATTGTGAATTTTGAAATGTTTATACTACCCCAGAAATCCAAAGCTGAAAACTCTGTTGGCTGTTGGTGGTGTAGCCCTGGACAAACGAAAGTAAGTCTATTGGGAATATTTTAGTCTTTCTGAATGTTAAATAAAAAAACTAACAGAATAAGTTAAATAACACTTAATTCCATGAGTCAGATTTATCTTTATTGTGTGTAGATGGGCATTGAAGATCATGTAAAATTGTTTTATGTTATCAATATCTTAAATTGTTAAGATTGAGCAGCTGTGCAAATTTTCAACAATAAAGTTGACCTTGTATTGATTAATTTCTTGATAGATTTACTTCAATGATGTCAACACAACAAAAAAGAATAAAGTTTATCCAGTCTGCCATCAAATTACTGCGGATATATAGGTTTGATGGGATTAACATTCACTGGAGGAACCATGGAGACCCTGAATGCCAACAAGAAAAAGAAAAACTCAGTTTCACACTACTGATTAAGGTTGGATTTTCATTTTTTCCACAAAGTCATACGAATGCCATGTTATCACTGCTATGAAGCAAATTTATCACAACCAGTTTTTACTGAGCTTTAACAATGGGTGCATTGTCCAGGAGCTCAAAGAGGCATTTGAGGCTGAGGAAACTGACTGTGACAGACTCATCGTCACTGCTACTGTTTCTCCCGAAAGAAAAACCGTCAATGCCAGTTATGAAGTGCCAGAAATTGCAAAGTAAAGTTAGGTTAATTAAAAAAAAAAAATCCAACAACTTTAAATTCATTATCAATTGTGAATTCATTTGATCAAACATCATCCGTTGTGTTTAGGTACCTGGATTTTATGAATGTGATGACGTTTGACTTTCACGGCCCCTGGGAAAGTGTCACAGGACATCATAGCCCTTTATACCGTGGGACTCTGGACACTGGGGACAGTATCCACCTTAACATAGTAAGAACAAGGTTCCAAATATTTACAGCGTAAATACTTTGCTGTGTTTTGTATTAACAGGTAATTATTTTCTCCTCACCTTTGTAGGATTCAGCCATGCAGCACTGGGTGAACCTGGGAGCACCGCCTCACAAACTCAACATGGGCTTTGCCGCTTACGGCCGAGCTTTCACCCTCTCCTCTGAATTCACTCATGTTGGAGCACCAGCCAGCGGTGCTGGTGAGGAGGGCTGTTACACAGGAAAAGATGGATTCTGGGCTGTCTATGAGGTGAGGAGAAACGCTATTATAACAATAATCTTAAGCAACATTTTCAAAGACGTCAATTGATAAGATTATTGTATACAACAAGCCAAATTCCGTGTTTTTAATTTTAATTTGATTGATTTTTTTTTTCCTCAATCCTGTTGGCAGGTTTGCCTGTATCTCAAAGATGTTAGGAGTCATGCTATTTATGATCAGAGGGTTCCATACGCCATCACAGAAAATCAATGGGTTGGATATGACAACATGGAGAGCCTTAATACTAAGGTAGGCCAAAATCAACATGCTTTTGGAAAAATTATATTTGAAAATCATTACTTATTATAATGGCTACATGCCAAAGTAGCGTGCTTGTGAAACCTGCAATATGAATTTCCAAAAAGTGGCAATAGAATGAGACCCAACAACAACAGCGGTACTTCAAAAGATATATGTATATATTTTTTCACCTTTTCAACTTTGTTCTCCGGACTGGTCGTCAGGTGTCACGGCTGGTAAAACAACATCAGGCCCTGTTTGCACTTGGTCATTTCATGCGTTTTTCGTATTCCGATCGGCAAAAAACATTGAGATTAAATGTGCGACGTTGCATCCGAAAATTTGCCAGCCACTGTTGATCCGAAAATAAAGTCGTCACCACTCTGTCCCACCAGTTGTTACTCCTCGTTCGGATCCATACGAGCTGCAGTAGAATTAAAACGAGTGACTTGATATAGTCCGCAAACAGGAAGTTGATTCTTATTCGCTGTCATGTAAAACTCGACGTGGTTTTGCGCGTCAACGGAAATGACGCATGTAGCATTTGCATAGGTTCGGCAGGGGGGGGGGGTGTAATGCGATCACAAATAGCACGCTCGAGACGCATGTTAATGCTACGTGCGAACAGATGCTTCGAGATCCGTTCTCGTGATCCAATCCCCCAAAACAGTTACAAGTGACCAAGTGCAAACAGGGCCCAAGAGAATCCACCAATGTGGCTGATTAAATATTTTCCCACCATTCATTTAGGTCAGTTACCTAAAAACTAACAACTTTGGGGGAGCCTATGTCTGGTCTCTGGATTTGGATGACTTCCATGGAAGGTTCTGTCAACAGGGCAATTATCCCTTTATCAGCCACCTGCATGCTCTCCTGAAGTCAGGTAACCTCGAAACAAAATAGAATCTATTTCTATTCAATTCTTTCAGTGTTTTCAGAGTGCATTTGACAAAATGATTCTCATGAATGTAATCCTTTAATTGAGGGTTGTTTTTTTTATTTATTTAGGAAAGCTAACAAATGTATTCTATGAAACAATATATTGTGCCTGACTTGTAGATAAACTCACAGAATCATTACTAAAACAAAAAGTGACAAATATTTGATATTCTATTTTTCAGGAGTCCCTTACATTGTAAATTCAACAACCACTCCATTTTACTCTCAGACATTGGCACCTACTACCCGCAGCAACAGAATTATTACCATGAAATCTTCTCCAACAATACTTACAAGTCCTGTGGCCACCAAAAAGATATCTTTAAATAAACCAACAATTCCAGATCCAAAATCAACATCTTTCGTTCCCACAAGACATATTCCTCAAAAACTACAGACAGCTTCACTATTGACACAAACAGCTGCTTCAACTACAGCTAGTACTACACCTATAATGAACTCACAAACAATTATGATGCGCCTAGCTTCACCTGATACATCTATAACTTTAACAACCATATCTTCAACCAGCACCATTACACCAAATACTTCACCTATGACGGCTCAGTATCCTCCACTCATAACATCAACAAGGAAAACAACTAATGCCACAGCAACACTCACATTTCAGCCTAAAACATCATTATTTCAACCTTCCACAACTTTTGAAACCACAACTTTCTCTGAAACAAGAAAAATGTCATATACATCGGTGCCTTTGCTGACAACAACTTTATCCACAAGTTCCTCAACTCCTCATGGACCTGAAACGCCAACACCCTCATCTCCATATACCTCAATTACCTCTACAGTGCCCACATCTATATTTCAAACACCAGTACCAGAATCCACGATTAGGATGACACCATCAACAATGTCATCAACTCCAGCTTCTACACCCACAACTCCACATTCATCCTCTGCAACTTCATCATCTCTCATGACAACTCAACCAGCCATGACTGCAATTCCACTGACTAGGCCCTCAACACACACGTCGTCAAGTTCCTTGGAAAAACCCACATCATTAGTGACTATGACTAAAGATTCACCAACTCTGGATACAACTACATCTCCAGCAAAGACAAATGGTGCTGAAATGCCAAAGACTCCATTTGCATCCAACCTTTATGCCTCTACAACAATAACTACATCTCCATCCACGCCAGTCAAATCAACAACAATGACATCTCTACCCAAAATGTCTTCAACACCCATTGCTACAGGCACAAGTCTGCAGCCAGTGTTTCCATCTTTATCAACACTCTTCACAACTCAACCCATAATGACAAAAGCTCCATCAGCCATATCCTCTAATGACCTGACAAGTTCCTCTGCGAAACCCACAACGTTGCTCAACAATTCATCAACATTTCACACAACTACATCACCAACAAAGACAAGTGTTTTTGATACGTCGAAAACTGTCTCTCCAATTCCCTCATCTATCCCATTGACACCCAAATCTACACCTTCAGGTGGGACAACTCACTCAGTCACATCCTCAAGCTCCCTTACAGCACATACATCAGTGACTACAACCAAAAATTCACCAACTCCTTCGACAACTTCATCATCTCTCATGACAACTCAACCAGCCATGACTGCAATTCCACTGACTAGGCCCTCAACACACACATCATCAAGTTCCTTGGAAAAACCCACATCATTAGTGACTATGACTAAAGATTCACCAACTCTGGATACAACTACATCTCCAGCAAAGACAAATGGTGCCGAAATGCCAAAGACTCCATTTGCATCCAACCTTTATGCCTCTACAACAATAACTACATCTCCATCCACGCCAGTCAAATCAACAACAATGACATCTCTACCCAAAATGTCTTCAACACCCATTGCTACAGGCACAAGTCTGCAGCCAGTGTTTCCATCTTTATCAACACTCTTCACAACTCAACCTATAATGACAAAAGCTCCATCAGCCATATCCTCAAATGACCTGACAAGTTCCTCTGCGAAACCCACAACGTTGCTCAACATTTCATCAACATTTCACACAACTACATCACCAACAAAGACAAGTGTTTTTGATACGTCGAAAACTGTCTCTCCAATTCCCTCATCTATCCCATTGACACCCAAATCTACACCTTCAGCTGGGACAACTCACTCAGTCACATCCTCAAGCTCCCTTACAGCATATACATCAGTGACTACAACCAAAAATTCACCAACTCCTTCTACAACTTCATCATCTCTCTTGGCAACTCAACCAGCTATGACCATGTCAACAGCTCCCTCTACCAACTCTTCACAACACAATACAACACTCAACACAACTACATCTGCAGCAACAAAAAGTGGGCTTCAGGAGCCAATAACTACAAATTCAAATCCACCAACGATTCAGACAACTCTCCCAACAGCTTTAGCATCACAAACACCACCAGTTGTTCCTCACACTTTCTCAACTCAATCTCAATCTACACATGAAAAGCAAACAACAAAAGATTTTGACTTTCTGGATATCATAGGGTAACTCAAGGGCCTGGTGTATGATTAGATGTGCATATCCCCCAGCCTCGTAGTAGTCATCATAGGAGTCATTGTGCACACAGTCTCGTGTAAACTCACCTCACTCAAAGCACAGGAACTAATGCAAAAAAATAAAAATAAACAATTGTATCTTTTTCTGAAGAAAACTGGAACTGTAGGAGACATTGAGGGCAGGAAAGGAAGGAGCAAGAAATACTGCAACAACAGTTACGAAGGATTAGTTTCTGTTTGTATGGTTTTCAATAGGTGATTGAGTGTCTGGAAATTAAGTTTCACTTTGTTCTCTTTCAATAGCAAAATGTTATGTTAAAAAGGGTAATGTTTGATGTATCTAATGCAATGTTGTGTTACACCCGAGAAGGTTGTAACTCTATGTATACCTTTTTTATGATTTTAGTTAGAGAATAAAATTAAGTAACTTGCTGTGAAACTGTTGATTTGTCTTAATACAAAAATGACACCTATGGAATTAAATATACTTTATTCAAGAAACACTACAAATCAGTCTTATTCTTGATGATTAACTGATAGAGCAGCATTATGTAAAATTTTCACACCATATTACTTTCTTCGCCATTCTGCACATTCACAGTAAGGAGGTTTCACTTTATGCCTATTTTAAGCAGTCGATGTTGATTATTGAGGAATGTTAACCATTGCAGGTTTAAATTCACTTTTCAAGTATTACTATACATTATAAGGATACCATTCCAAGCTCTTCCCAAATAGCTTCCATAAATCAGACAACTCTACTTCATATTTGGAGCCTAGTCTGTTCACAAGGCAGTCACTGTTTATTGACTATAATTAAAACTGATTCTCTCGTTGCAGTGCATTTCATTTTATGCATGACGTTGACATGACATGATATCTTGAGCTACTCTGTTTTACACTGCTTGTGCAGTGTATTTACTATCTAGAGCTCATGAGCTGAGCTGTGAGGCTCAGGGAGCCTCTGAATGTCGCAATTCTGAAAAAGATTGAAGTAAAACATTAGCAGCTCCTCGTAGTTCTTTTTGGAAATCCTTTCATTGATGCCATGGAATCTAAGAAGAAGATATGGAATGCTGATTATAATCAAAAGCAAACTTGATGTTTCAAATTATGTGCCTGAAGTTTGTCAAATATCACAGTGACATTTTTTTTTTTTTTTTTACATAATCAGCCCACTTTACATAAATGCATACTTCTTACCTCTGAGCATCACCTGGTTTAAACCAAACAGGGGCAAAGCGATAAATATCACTGGTCAGATCTTTGAAGTGCCGGCTGTCTGTGTTGCCAATACAAATACCTGTATGTGATTAAAAAAGCAAAACATAAAGGGTACATTTTTTAACAGTCAAATTAATATAATGTGTCTTTAAGATGTATATTGAGTCACCTAGGAGCAACATCATCAGGTGGCACCTGTTCTCTTTTTTTTACTTTTGAGAGATAAACGGGCCAAGTGTTTTTCTTTTTGCTTCTAAACACAACAGTAACAGCTATGTACGGTTTCTGTTCCCCTTTTCTATTATGACTGGTAGCAGTCATACAACTGGGCTTTGTAAGGTTGGAGAATTAGTTAAAGATAAAGAAAGAGCATTTATGAAATTCCAGCCACTGCATGGACATGGGCTTTTGAGTGCATCCTTGTTGCGCACCTGTGGAATTGCCAGGGCCAGGCCGAACGGATCTATAACCATTACTATTTGAAAAAAAAAAAAAAAAAAGAATTTCCATGCAGAATTTCAGAAAAACCTTCGGTTGTCACTCTTATAGACTTCTATAACACCCCACAAGTAAGGTATGGGGTAATACAGTTATATAAGAAGAAAAAAAGTAAATCCCAGACATTTTACAATAAATGGGAAATAATAAATCTAAAAAAACGTTTTGCAAGAACACAAGAAAAGCAACATCTTCCTTAATTCTACCTGGAGCAATTGTTACTGATGGAAACAAATCCAACACAGTTTTCTTAATAATCTGGAAGCCAAAGGCCTTTTCATCAGTAGAGCTGATAGGCAGAGGGTCAAAGCCTTCCACGAGTTCTATCTTCACTCGCTGGTCTGCCACTGTGGAGTGAATTTGGTCTATGACCTGGATGAGAAAAAAAAAATGAAACATCTTTTGAACATCTTCATCTACATGGCATGTCATTCAACTGACCCATTTGACAGAAGTTGATATACCTCTTGTAAAGAATGTGCAGAGTGAATTCGTAGATTTACATAGGCTTCTGCAAGCGAAGGGATAACGTTCACCTGCATTTTTGGAAAGATGCTTTGGAGTTATGCAGAACTGCATTTAAATATTGCAGCTTACATAGTGTGTCTGGCATATATGAAGTAAATAAGAATATCTTTACCTTAATTCCTGCATTAAACATGGTGACTGCTGTTGTTGTCCTGACAAAAGCATTAGTGTCCGGCTTTCTCTCAAGTACCCTGCAACATATTGGCAAGAACACCCATTCTCTCAGCAAAGTACATGATCACAAGAAAATTATTTAATTCATGATGCAATTATGGGAAGAGAAGTTGAGTGACATGATACCATTACCTTCCAAGTAGAGGAGAAAACAACCACAAATTTGACATTATGAACTTCAATGGCAGGCTGAACTGAAAGAATATGTAATTAATTGCATTGAGAGACTTACAATGTTACTTATATTAATATGAAACAGAGAAAGTGAGCTGTCTTTACCTTGTGGGCTAAATGCTCGAAGGTCTTGCGTTCAGGTCCATAACCAAACAATCTTGGCATTGGATTTTCCTCTAGTCTGAGAAAATTACATTTCTCAGTTTAGGTCACATCAAACAAAAACTATTTGAATAAGGAAACCAAATTCTGCTGAGAACTTCTTCTCACCGTTTGACGGCTGCAGCCAAAATCCCAATACTGCTCTCGCTGGGAGGCATTGATGAGTGACCGGGAACGGTAGACACACTCAGCTTCACAGTGGCCGAACCTTTTTCACTGATTCCAATCCTGGAAAACATCAGAAACAGAGTGAAACACATACTCTGCATTGATTCATCATGAATAAAAGTACCGGCGTGGCATCAGGCATCTGATTTTAGACACTAAATCAAATCAAAGTTTATTTGTATAGCATCTTTCATACATAAAATGCAACCAAAGGTGCTTGACAAAAAATAAAAGTAAAATAAAAAATAGAGATTAAAAACAGCATTTAACTGAAGTGCTGTTGTGTATATATAATAAAGAATCTCAAAGCTATAAGACAGTGGGGTAAAAACATATTTAAGAAGCATGGAAATCAAAATGCTAAAATATAAAATGATCTAAAAACCCAAGGACAATAGGCTTTACAGCTAAAAGACAAGACAAGTAAAAGAAAAGAAAAGAAATCAGTAAAGGGCTAAACTTAAAAAAAAAAAAAAAAAAAACAGACAAACAGAGCTCATGGCTCAAGAGTAAGTCAGGTTCTTACAGAGCTGCAGGTCCTTCAAGCCCGCTGATGACTCCATCAAGTATTGCCAGGCCCTCATCCAGGACAAATAACAGCTGCACGCCTCGCTGCTTCATCAAACGAACAATACTCATCGCCCCCTTGTGTCCACTGACCTATAAACGCACACATCAACATATGCAGGTTTCAGATTTTATAAGTGCCAAAAAGAAAAAAACTATATGTATGTTAAAGCAATTAATTACAGTACTTCTTCATCATGTCCCAGACCAATGTAAAATCCCCTGCGTGGAACATAGCCTTTCATGAGCAGGTATTCCAGTGCCTGAAGTATTCCCTGAAAGAAACAGTGTTGTTGTTGTTTTTTTTGTTTTCATCGACTGTTGTATAAAGGTGCATCATGGATTGTAAAATAGAAAAATAAAAAGGTGTGTGTGTGTGTGTGTGTGGGGGGGGGGTCATATACCATCAACGAGCCCTTGTCATCTATGGTTCCTCGGCCATAAATGAAACCGTCCATCTCCTGTGCGGAGAACGGCGGAGCCTCCCAGCCATCCGACTCTGTGGCAGGTACCACATCGATGTGGGCCAGCAACAGGTACGGAGCCAGGTCTGGCTGTGATCCTTGCACCCAAAACAGGTGACTGTAATCGGCCACCAGTTCATGACGGACCAAGCTGGAGGAGAAAACTGTGGGGAAGACTGGGGACACGGTGATGGCGACGATTAGATGAGGTGTTTTTGCGTTATCAGACACTGCCCTGTTTTGGGCAACAACTGTCAGGCTAAGTCACGTCACGTGAGTCCGAATTATTGAATGTTGGGACGTCAGACGGTGGGTCACGTGACCACACACGCTAAAAAAAAAAAAAAAAAAAAAAAAAAAAAAACGCTACAAAACCAAGGAGCTCTAACCGACGTGCTCTTACCTCTACGGAGGAACCCGTCGAACTCCAGCAGCGCAGTGGTGTTGATGTCCTGCTCTGAGAACGACACGGTGGGGATCCGCACGGCCTCTGCAAGGATTCACACACAGTCAACCTGTCGTCCGTCAATGGCGGCGTTTTCATCACATTTTAAACAATCAGCGGCTTTTCACATCGACGTCCCTGTCCGTCTCAGCAAGCCGCAGGGCTGCCGGTGTTACCTTTAAGATTCGCGAGAAGCTCCTCTCGCTGACGGTCGTCTATGGCGAGCGAGATGTTGCTCCTCTTTTCCCAGCGAGCGAGTTGGAGTTCCGCGTTTACGTCCAGCGAAAGAGTTCTGAGAGCTGCAACGATGAACAGCACCAGGAGTAAAACTCCAAAGCTAACGGAGATTATTTTTAAAAACTTGAGTATTTTGAACTTTGGCCCCGTGTTTGTCATTGCGGTCTGGTTAGAGCGGAACTCCATCACTGTGTGGCGTGTTTGCTGACGGAATTAGTTCAGGGCTGTTGAATGAGAGCCACCTGCTGGACAGAAAGTGCACGTTCACCTACCGTCAGCGGGAAATAGTTGGCGGCTTCATGGCTATGGTTTTACAACCAAGCACAAGTGGCACCCAGGAGCGGCAATGAGTAGAAAATTGTGTACGTTACTTTTTAAGCAAAAATCAATCTCATTGTGGTAGTTTGTATTTTAGTACATGTCTTCACGTGTCATTACATCTTCACCATTGTTTATATCAATAATAAACCTATATCAACTTGTTCCAACTTACCAAGGGTCAGGGTTACAGTTCTTTTTTTAGTGTCATGTTTCCCCAAAAACAAAATCCAAGCCAATCGTCAAGTCAGAAATACATGTTAAAAAAGAATACTGTACATCAATCCAAGTGTAAGGCAAAGCGCCAATATAACTTGAAAAATCTGGTGAGAAAGACAGCAGCATAGTTTTGTTTACCTTTATTGAAAATCATATTTTCCACAATTATTAAGCATGACATCCTTTATTGAAATTGAGTTAAAAAGAAAAGTTCCAATTATAGATAAAAAGGCACAATCTTGTAAAATCTCAGCGGAAATACAAAAACGTTGTATTAATTTTTATAATAGCACTTAATGAAGTAGGACATTTAAGTATTTTAAGCCTTCATTATTCTTTCACTTTCAGTCACTGCAGAAACACAGTGGGAGGTAAACTGTGCTCCATCCACGAGTGCATCCATATTGTGAGTCAATATAAGACTTAAAAAAACAAACAAAAAACACTACTCCAGTTCTTTAGGTGCAGATATGCCTTCCGTCTCAGACTGAGGCAATCGCCACACGTCACTGTATGACCACAGGCCCAGACAGTCAAGTAAATTAGTAAGCGAACCGTCCTCAGTGAAAACACTGACATATAAGACCACCACCACAAAGAGGAAGAATACAATTTGTATATAAACAGGCACAAGGCGGCGCTCCACCTCTTGTCTCTCCATGGTGGTGGGACTTGTTGGAGTAGCTGGGGTAGGAGGAGGAATGGGACTAGTAGGAATGTCTGGGTGCACATATTGGATGGGCCTCCCTGCAGCGCCCTTGATTGGTCTCCTTGCTGTAACACTGAAATACAGTAAGTATTGTGCTACAATCAGAAAAGTCCTACAACGTGCCAGGAATGCTTTACAAGCATGCAAGTTTTCCTTGTGTCATCAGTCCCAAATGACCAACCTTTCCAATGCTTCATTTGAATTGTGTCCAATAACCTATATAAGTAGACAGCAGGTTTTCCATTATAATATTTTTACACTTACTAGATTCCTGCTGGTGAGGCTGTAGTGTCAGGGTTTGTATCTGCTATTACATTATTTACACACTTCACAAGAACCTGTAAAAGAAGACAACATTTGCAGAAGATGAACTAGAGAAACACAACCAATGCATAAAATATCTTTTCTAAGTTGTATACATGAGAACAGCTGTGTATTTGGCCTAAAAACAGCCTGGGTCTAAAAGAGAGCAGAATAAAGAATACCCTTCACCCAAGAAACAGATGATGTGATAGCTGCAGATGCAAACACATTTCACCACAGTGATGATAATAAAAAGGTCCAATATTATGCGAAAGTCACTTGACTTGGCCAATACAAGTGTCAGATATAGCATGTAGTAAACTCCCTGTGAATGACCAAAGTCTATTCTTCACTTCTACCTTTCAGAAAGTGTGCGATAAAACATTTAATTTTGAGGATGATCCCTTTGTCATGGCACAAAGCATAGCAGATACTTCTGATACAGATAAAACCACCTTGATTTTAATCCCCCTTCAAAACAGGAAGATCGGGGCTTAATCATGTGAGCTCATGATCAGGATGAAAGACAAAAACATGAAAATAAAATTGTGTATAATATGGGACCTTAAGACAAGGGGGGAAATAAAAACCATGAAAAAATAACTGCCTTTCTCTCATATTTAGAAGTGAAGGCCTGAGGAATGGCGTAGAAGGACTTGTTCTCTATGGTATCCATGCCCCCTAATGGCGTGTCCAGCTGGGGAAAAGAGATGCAGCATGTTATGAAACGCTGAACTCCCTCTGCTACACACTTTATGGTGCTCTTTCCTCCACCTCAAGTGAACCTCTCCAACGCTCCCAACAACAACCAAAGAGCCTCAGGTGTGACTTAACAATGTGAGCACTACTGACCCTGTTGGAGCGTGACTGCTGCTCCTGCACATTGCTACTATTCAACTCTCTCTCTATGTACGATCCCCGACTTTCCATCTGTTGTTTTGGGTGAGAGTGCACATAGCTAAGTGAGCATTTCTGCTGTGATTACTCAGGACAAATTACGAAGTGTCGCAATGTAAACTGTGGGATTAAGGACATGATGGAATAACTTTCCTCCTCAACCATTTGAGCGATACTGAAGGTCTGAGAAGAAAATGGTGAGCAGCTATTAGTCATAGCTGACTGTTGTCCAGATGGAACCTGCAAACATTTGTAGTGTTTTTATGTTAAAAGCAAACATGAATCATTCATCACACAGCCGACTGTGCACCAGTGAAATACTAATGTCAGTTTAAAGGCCTATTGAAAAGGGTGCACAATGAAGTTGGTTAGAGCAAGGAATGCAGGGAATGCAAAATCCAAGAGGGATGAGAAATAAGACCGGCCTACCCATGGTCTTAATCCTGAGTGCTGATCTACGAAGGATGTTCTACTAATTCCTGCTGGAATCTCGGAATTGCGAGACTGACTCCTGTCTGCCGATTGTAATGAATTCCCCAAATTCCTCTTTGGAGAAGGTTCTCTGGTTTTAGGACCATGAGCACGCTACAAAAAAAAAAGAGTCTTTTTCTTAGTGTTTTTTTTTTTTAACAATTTGAAAAAATAAATACCTTTGTTGATTACCATTCTTGATGAGAGTAAAAAGCACTGGGGATAAAAAAGACCACCATTCTGGAAAAGAAAATGCATACCCTTAAACTCACTGCAACAAGAGTGTTCAAGGGATTATATACTTTGCTCCGTTTAGACTTAATTGTGTAGTTGTGGTATACAGCCACCAAGTGGCACTGTTTCGAAATTATGTCCCACCTAAAGTGATGCAGTTTCAATGAATTCTTTGTTCCAAAATAGGCTTAATAAAATCACATCAAACTGTTCTCGTTGGTAAATGAATAGATCTAAATCTTCTGTGTACTTATAACCTACATTTTGTCATTTTCCTTTGTAATAATTAAGATAATTTTAGATTTATAAAAGTACTGCTGTACCACATTTTACTATATTACTGTATTCTTTCATTCCTAATGCCACTGGAGCACTGAATACCATGTCTCGTTGATGCGTTTTAATTGTAATTGCCACTGCTGTCCTGCTTTTTACCCGAAAATGTGTGTTGCTGTCCTGCTGGTTGTTTTATGAGGCCAAAGACAAATTTCCACATTGTGGATAATTAACTATTAAATGTGTGAAATGTGTAAGGAAGCCTTCTGAGGGAGTAAATGTCATTTATAGTCAACTATCTATGGCAGATAATGACAGATTGATAGATTCCGTAGGCCGATCATGACAGGAATGTGCAGTCAACCTTAAATGTATATTTTGTGGGAAACTAGGTAATGTGACAGACAGAGAATTCATACTGAATGGTCACAACGTTCAGTAATTCAGTTTCAGTTTAGTATTCAGTTCCAAAAACAATAAATTGACAGCCAAAATAAATTGCTTCACTCAAATCTCACCTGACTATTTTGTTGTTGGGACCGGTAAGGTCTTCTAACATCTTGTTCTGCTGTTTCAGGATCTTTAAAATTCAGAAGAAGAGAAGCACAAATGAGGGAAAAACAAAGAAACAAAAAATATATATACAAACAAAAAATTGCAGTATTTGGTCATACATTCCGCCTCCTCTTCGCTGTCAGAGTACGCTTTATTTTCTATTCCATCTTGACGTCCAACTCGAAGTAGTCTTCTTAGCTTCTTCTCATACAAGGCCCTTGTAGAAGCTAGCAGAAATAGTTTAGAGTACAAATATTACATGTATTGAAAAAGTGAGTTTTCAATAAAGCTCCATATATAGTTGTACCCTCACCAACAATGGGCCCCGCTGTGATCCCATGTCGAAGCAGAGCGGCCTTGAGGTCACCGTCCGTCAGAAATTTTGGGTCCCGCTCATCTTCAATCACCTTATTCTTGTTCTTACAAAACAAATAGAATAAATAATAATAATACAAGTGTGAGATATGAAGCAGCAACATAGCTGGAATTATCTTGACCAAATGTAGTTGACCTCTTCCCTCCACAAACACATTTTGGATATGTAATTCAATTTTTGGACTTGAGATCATGCAGGCCCCTTCGTACTTCAAATGTATTTATTGAAGAGGAAGTTCTAGAGGATGCTGTCTTGCATTGAGCTTTTTTTTTTTAAGCCTTTCTATCCCATGATCTGGTGTGAAAACAGTTTCCAGCTCTGAGGAGCGAGTGATCTGCACGGAAGGCTACACATTCATAAATGAGTGTGACAGGTGCTAGAAGCACGTGTGCACGAGTGCAAGGGCTGCAACAAGCTAGAGTCACGTCTGATGTGAATCTATACAACTGCAAGCTCAGTGGTCAAGGACCTTGAATTCTATTGAAAACTGAGCTGATGTTTGATTGTGACCCAAATGTTTCCTTCCTTCTCCTTATGGAAACATAGATTTGATTATTGTTGTTGTTGTTGTTTGTGTTGTTGACAACAATTGAATCCTTGTTTTTATGAGGTTATATGATAGATGTACTTAAAAACATCATGTACGTAGTTCACACCATTAAACATTAAGTTGCCTCGAAGTTGCCCTACCTACCTTTAAAAAAAAAAGAAAAGAAAAGAAAAGTGTTTTTAGATTTACGAATATGTAAAGTCGCTGCTCAACTCACAGGCATATCCTTCACTTGATCCTCTTCGTCGCTGGAAAGATCAGTTGCGTTTTTTTGCCCGATGTGTTTCAAGTACAACTCCAGGTAAACCTCCTTCTTACTTTTGGTTGGCGGTAGCGGGACGTTGTGAGCGATTAAATCGGACTTTAATCTAGATTTAGAGAAGTTAACAGGGTCTTCAAACAGCGGCATGCTGACACAGAGGTAAAGGAGTAGCTCAAATTTGATATGTAGAGTTGTACCTGTATCTGCCCTCATAAGCCGGACTGCTTCGACTAGCTTCTGCAGCCGAGTGTCCTGACTATTTCAATGACTGCACTGGGGACAGCTGCCACCGAACGACTTGATTGACAGCCCATTAATGAGCCTCGCTTCGACGAACCACATCCAAAAGTATGGAATTTTCCTTGCTCAGTTTTAACATACTTACCTATATTTATTATTATTTTGTGTGAAGAACCTTGGCTGCCGTAGTTGATAAGGTAATAAACTTCAAAGCCTCATTTTAAAAGAAGAACATGGGACTTTCGTGCTTTTATTTTGGCTAGTTTAATCATCGTTAGCTAACAAGGGAATCGTCTCCATTGTTTTATAAAAACTCTGTACAACGAATAGATATGCATACAATATGATAATAAAAACACATAAAGTCGTAACTTTATACGTTAAACCGTCCAAAAAACGAAATAGATATATATTTTTTTTATTTTAAAGTTAATTAAGAAGAAGGCCATTTGAATTGTTTAGGAAGGAAAGAGGTTGCTAGTAAACAGTAGCAAAATCTCGAAAACTGTCCAAAGCAGTTTGAGTAATGTTTGTTTACTTCGAGCATTGTATCAAAACTATGATCCTGACAAGGAGCCCGGTGATTGATCCCTCAAATTGAGTCCAAAAGTGAAAAAAACAACAACAACAACAACAACAACAATAATGATAATTCCTCCTTTTCAAATAATACCTTCCACTTCAGGTTTTACCAGAGCTTTTGCCCATTGCGATGTGGTGCTGCTGCTGGATTTCAACTTTCATTGATCCATTCCCCTCGTGCTTCCATAGCATAGATAGTAACAACAACTTCATGGCGCCTGTTAAAAGATTAAAAAAAAGAAGAAGTAAAGTCACAATGCTGTTTGCTAGTTGGGCTCGAAAAGATTGAAGGGCTTTTTATGTACAATCAGATAAAGCTTGCTGTATACACAGTTCTATGATGATACTGTCAGACGTGTCAGAAAGGTCAACAAACTAAATGCAAGTTATTTATGACAAAGTTCTCAAGAAGTTTAGTAACAATAAATAATTAGTAATAATTATAAAGGATTGTCGTGATAACAATTTAATTTTCTTTGAATGCATTATTTAACATGGAGGGACTGATCCATAGTGGGCTTTTTTGAGAGAGAGAGAGAGAGAGAGAGAGAGAGAGAGAGAGAGAGAGAGAGAGAGAGAAATGCACAATTGGTAGCCTGCCTTGTCAAAGTGAAAAGATGAATAAAAAACAAAACAAATACTTCTTTGATTCATGTTAAGAGATAAGGGGGTGGGGGGGAATTTGGAAGTTGATTTGAAAGTTTTATATGAGGTAATTCACTATTTGATCTTGTGGTTTCCCATATTACGCTGTTGCTGATAAACAGCTCATTTTCAGGTTACAGAATTTTAACCCACTTGTATATTTAGCAACTTTCAGATGAAAAGAAAAGTCAGCTGCCGGCCCACATTCTAATTTGTGGTACTAGTAGAACATTAGGGCTCTGACATGAACACCTGGCTTGTGTATTAAGTGGGGTATCTGCCCTTGTGATAACAAAAAAGGGCTCATTGTCATAACTCCGCAATTTAGAACATTCTGAAAAATAAGTGGCAGAGGAGCAAAGGAGGATTGGACTTTTCTCTTTTTTGGGGAAGTCAAATGGCAGGCTGTTGTGGAGATAAAGTGCATTTATGCTTGAAAACGCAGTCAGTTTTTCGTTTTTGCATTACGTGGTGCCTTTTAAAATGAACACATCTTTGTATGGCTTTGTTTCTTCTGCCTCCAGCCTCCCAGTGCTGAGATCGTCGAGCTGTTTCTGAACGTATAGATTGTTTGATAAAGTACCGTTTTATTTCTTTGACCATCTGTCTGCTTTAATGAAAATAAACCAATTCCCTAAACAGCTGCAGAAAAATAATCTTCGTGCCAAATATCGGTCTCTCATCTCCACAAGTTTGATGCTTAGAACATTTTATGATACAGATTTATAAGCACAGGCTTTTGTTGATGACAGTGCAGTAAAGTGTAGATGCTTCAATTATCATACTTTGAAAGTGATGTATAATATCATTGAATTAATAAGTAAATTATATTTCTAACAATAAACATGAGAGTCTCTCAAAGGGTTCCTTGGTTGAATTCCCACTGTGCATCCAATGGCTTTAAACCCTACACGACATGTTAGAGAGAAGTCACATAGGAATAGAAAGCCATAAGACACAGCTGTGGTTGGATTTGGAAGGGGAAACTGGTCTTCCATGCAGTTGAGAAACAACACACTGAAGCTCAACAACAAAGGAAAAAAAAAAACAGAGGCTGGGTGCAGACAACAGGCAGGATTTAAAACTCACATCCACATGAATAATTAACCAAAGAGACGGGAAGTGTTCATCCTTGGCCCAGAGGGAGTAAAATGAAACTGTCTTGAGAGTCTTTAGACTGAAGGAATTGCTTCTTTGCACAGCACCAGCTCAAATAAATCGACCCCTATCCTGGTGCTTGATTCTCTCAGCAATTTACTGCGAGCTATTCAATTCCTCAAGGGTTTTGCAGAATAATCTTTGATTAAGAATGCAGTTTTTAATCAGTGTCTGTGGGGAAAAGGTGCAATGTTAATCAAAAGGATTTTGTTTCTGAATTCAAAACAGATTATGTAAAGTCCCTGTATCTGCAGCAACCCCTGCTTGACTTTTTTTTTTTCATGCACCAAGTAGATCATTACCTCAGCATTTTAATGCAACCACTGGCACTGACTACTTAACAACCAGTTAGAAACTTTCCATCCTTCGGTGTTGTGTCCTAGCTATCACGCTAAAGGGCAAAGCATCATTAGGCAGTGGAATTCAGCTCGTGCACTGGATGGATTTCAATTTCATTAGCACTCTTTCGGTCCTACATCATGCTTAGGTCAAATAAAAATGACATTGACTACATTTAAAATCTTTATATATACCCATTAAACTGGGAATTAAGCATTTTCCAGAGTTTTAGTTACCAAACTGTCATAGGTGCTTTTGACTTTTATGAGCCAAAGAAATTTTGCAGTGCGACAAAACAAGCAAACGCAGCTCGCTCGAATGTCTGCTCTGAAAACAGTAGCCTTTATGGAAGAAAAAAAATGTTGCGGACAGAAAGGAAGCTTGCTACTATAGCAGACAGAGGAGGCATGTGTTGACATTGTATCAAGTGCAATGCTGAGGTATTTGAGGCACAGAGGGTCCAGGTATTTTGTCTGTGTTTCTTGTGCTCCCCAGCTCAAATAACAAAAGCCCCATTGAGACAGGCTCCCCATTTTTTTTTCTCTCAGAACAAGCACACAAAGCTTCCTGTACTAGCCTGCAACTGTCCGAGACTGAGGGAACCACATGTGGCCGTGCTTTGATGCACCTGTTTGAGGCACAATTTGCTCTGCTGTGCAGGTAAAACTACTTTCTTTGGCAGTGTACATTCCAGAGGGAAATTCATTCATTTTATGTATAAAGTCATGGTGAGATGAGTAATCACTCCAGGGAACCCGATGAACACATTGCCCGGCATGACAAATAGATGCTTTGGAAAACAAGCGGCACAAGTCTACAATGTGCAGCTTTAGTGGGGGAAAAATTGCTTTGTGGGAGCCAATTAGCGCTGATTCCGTGAATCACATGAGGCAGGCAAATACTTCACTGATAACCCTGGAGGGAATATTAATCCAGGTGTTCTTGACAACTCCTCTTTATAGAGAAGCAAACATTACAAAAAAAAAAATAATAATAAGGACTTGGCATGACATCAATGTTGGAAGTCGGACATTGGAAGTTTAATGTTTGACATCAGACTTATTTATGTATCTTTTTTTTTTTTTTATTCTGGATGCAGACTGAAACACTTCCAATCACTCTGCCAGAGATTTAGTCCTTTGTTTTCAGTCTGCACAGCTGAGGTTTCAGTTTCCTGCTGAAGCTGATCCTTTGCTCTACCTTCCACATGCTTGGAAGAGCACACAGCAAGGCAAGGTGTACAGGCCGGCCAAGTTTATTCTTCTGTTGCCTAATTTTGTTGAGACGAATGCATGTGCCTGTTCTTAGGTATCAGATGTGGCACCTGCTGGTCTTCTGCTGTAACCCATTTACTTCAAGTGTGTTGTGCATTCAGAGATGGTCCTCTGCAGACCTTAGTTGTGACCAGGAGTTGTTTGAGTTACTGTTGCCTTTCTGTCATCTTGAACCAGCCTTCTATTCTTCCACTCAATTCATCCCCCCCCCCCCCCCCCTTGACATTTCTCTTTAATCTCTAGAGGTTGTGCTTAAAAATCCCAGTTGATCAGCAGCTTTTGAAATAATACTGAAACCAGCAAGTCTGACATCAACAAACCATGCCACACTCAACGTCACTTGAATCCCCTTTCTTCCCCATTCTGGTGCTCAATTTGAACTCTGGCAGGTCATCTTGACCACATTTGCATGTCAAAATGCATTGAGTCGTTGCCTCCCAATTTGCGCTCAAGTTGAGTTGAGCAGGTGCACCAGGTTACTTTTAAAGTTGGGGGAAAAAAGGCAAGAAAACGCTGCAACAGACCTAGCAGTCACAAAACCACTTGTCCAATCCGTATGTGGTGATGTAACGTGATTTCTTTTTATTTGCATTTGATCTTCGCTGCCCCTTGGTATCTCTCTCTTTATGATACCTTGGACCACATGACGAGCAAATGCTGCAGCTTCCATCATGGTGCATGAAGTTTAAACTATGATCAGGCTTGATTTTTTTTTTTTTTTCCAAAGCTGTTCTTCTCACCAAACACCAAACTGCCGGCATGCTGAGGGCATACTGGCTCAAAATATACTGGGTATCGACACGACCTGATGATGGTGGCAAAGATCATTGCTTACTAATTGAAGGAAAGTGTTAACTGAGTTAGTCCTTCTGTTTTTTTCCGCCCCACCTTTTTAAAAAAAAAGACTGCTGCTACCATGTTCCCCAGAGCCAGTGTGCTTGCATGTCTCAGCATACATTACTAAAGCCCCTATGTCAGACTCAGTCCAGACAGGATGGTGATTCTCATCCACAGGGAGGATCTGTGATAATCCCCAAGCATTGTGCATGGTCGCTCAACGCAGGACACTTCTAGTAGCCCAAAGCATTTAATGCCGTTAGATGTTGATGTTTATTGCACATTTGAAAGCATGCCCTTTCTTTCTCGTGTGGAACGTATTCTGTTTGTAAGGACGGTGCATTTGATCTTTAAGAATGCAGAAAATTGCGTGTATCAGACAATTCATGACAGGCACACTTATTGAACATAAAAAGAAAAAATGTAAATGCCACGTATCTGATTTCTTATCCTACGTTTCCTTCGTACAAAAAGCACCGGTGCACCCTCCAGTTCAAAACACATTAAAACATATGCACACAAAGCAGAGAATATATGAAATCTCCAGCAAAGCATCTTCCTCTCTTCACTGTCTTGATTAAAACAAATGGTTGTGCTATACGGCTCACTTTACACTTCTCAGAGTAACAGTAACCAGCATTTAGTGCCGGGGGCACTCCTATCCTATAAATCTCTCTCTTACCTCCTTGTTCTCCCTCCTCCGTCCCTTGCTGGAAAGAGTATGGCATCCCTTCAGCCTAATACTGTATGAAGAGACAATGGATAGTGGGGGGAGGAGTTACTATGTGAGCCAGAGCAAAGGTGGGGGAGACGGAGAGAGTAAAAGCAGAATGAAAACTGGAGGGGAGAGGGTGGGAGAGAGGGAGGAAGGGGGGCCGGGCGAAAAAGGGAGATCATTCAGTTGCAATACAGGAATCTGACGAAACGTTACATGAATGACAATTCTTGAACACTCTCAAGCACACACACACACACCCCCACCCCAATCGCTCCCTTTCCTTAGTTGCGATGTCAAGAAAACGGCAACCAGAATTCCCTCTTCACATGGGAAATGTAAGGAAAAACAAGGGACTGTGAGAAAATGGATTCTGCTTTTAAACAAGTCTCCTTCTTTGTCTTTCTTTGAATGAGTTCTTAAGATTCAGAGCTGGCAGAGTGCCCATGGGCCCTGGATGGAAAAGGATAAAAGAGGGGCTGAGGTAGGGGGGCTTTCTATTGTGTTTGTTCCCTTCCTTTTAGTCCTGGCACTTTAGTTGATCTTTGCAGCCAGTTGCAGAATATTTCCTTTCCTCCACTTCGCACTGGGCCCCGCTTTTCAGTCCTTTTACGTTTGGATGAATGGCCCCCCCCCTATCTTCCCTGCTATGTCGCAAACTTTGTTGCGGGCGTACGTACGCCACAAACGCTCCGAGTGTAAGTTTTAATGTGGCGTCACATGACTGAAATACCAAGTGGTCGCTCGCCGTCATCTGAGGATGGCGGTGCCTCGCAGTGCGTCCGTCTCTGCCTGCGCCTCTCCTCTCTTTGTCCTCCGAGCAGCTCATCAGTAAAGCAAGAGTGCTGTTTTTCCTGGTGAATCCGTGATGAAGACAGCAGGTGCTGTTGCCCCTCTCTAAGTCAGATTCACTCACAGCAGACCCCCCTCCCCACACACACACACACACACACACACACACACACACACACACACACACACACCAGTCCGTTTTCTCAACTAACACAAGCCTCCTCCTGCCATTGATGTGAGGAGGGCGGTTCGAGACGGGAGAATGAGCTACTGTATAATGAAGCACAGCAATCACACCCGGGGAAAATATACAGTTTGATGAGGGCCTTTTAATGAGGGCCCGCCCGCGACCCTGAGCGGAATCGCCGATGAGCGCCCCGACACAATGCTACAGGGATATAGAGGCGTAAAGAATTAAAAGCATCTCTTGTCAGCCACCGCCGTGCTTCCCACAGCCACTCGTGCTGCATCAGTGCCGCAAGAGAAGCCCTGTTTTCGCTCACAGTCTACCCCCCCCACCACCCCCCCATCCTCCTCCTTCTCTCCCTCCTCCCCCTTTCCCACAAACCCTTCCCTCCGCTCCCTGTCTTCCTCTTGCTTTCCCTCAAATAAACACACAGGCTGTGTTCATTACTATTCACCAGGTTTCACTTGGACACGCATCATTGCGCCGCTCGCCACAACTGTGTCAGGAGGGGGGGGGGGGAATTGGAAGGGAAGCGCACGAGATGTCTCATGATAGAGGAGCATAAATCACAGATGTGTTTTCTGTGTCCAAACATACATCACCAGACAGCTGCATGTGTTGTGTTGTGTTATCTCTGGCCCCTGGCAGAAAAATCTTCATCTTCTGCCGTGGGTACAAAAGCACTGTTTCCCTTTGTGGGGATGTGGATCCATCACTTGCTTCTCATTAAACCCTCTGAGGTCGTACAGTCGTTATCTGCGCTGATAGACTCACAAAGGATTTCATCCGTGAAAATAGGCAAAGGGCTTCATTTTTATGCCGGCGCTGTCTTTCTTCAGTCCTCATATGTCCCTCGTGCACCATGTTTTGCATCTGTTTCAGAAAAAAAACTATAGATGTAATTTTCATTTTTGGGGCCTCTGTGAAGCATATTCACAAATAATACAAAGGGACAACCTTCAGAATCATAATTTGAGTGTAGGTAGGCTTTGTGGAGTTTTTTTTTTTAAATCTCTGTGAATAAATATTGAGAATTGAAAAACACAGCCCTAATGAGCTTTTAATTTGCTCTATGTTTTAATTTACATGACGTGTTAGCCTCTGTCGTGTAAGAAGTGCCAGAATAAGAACAACCAGTTTGCTTGTGAAAGATTAACTTGGATTGAATCAGCATTAAGCTATTTTCTAATTTTAAAAGGCCCAAAAGAGTGTTTGTTTTGGCTTTGAATTACTTTTACGATCCTTTTTACTTTGTAGGCCTCACTGTTAAGTGCAGAAGGGTTTGTTGCATTTGAGTGACTGCTCTCTCACTGCTCTTTCTCATGGCTCTATAAAAACAATTTGATAAAACATTCAAAGGAGGCAACTACTTTCTTTCCTGGACTACATTAAGTTTGTTTGAAAAGTTCCATTCATCTTTTCACTGAAAGTGTGACATTGGCTTTTCTTCTTTTTTGGCCCTGTGTCATATCCTGGATACATGAGATCGCTGACATGCATCCATTGGAGAAAAAGAGCACACAAATCTGGAAAAGGGGAAAAGCGGAGGCAAATCTTGGAAAGTGATCGGACAAACTGTCAGTCACATTTGGGCAGATTGATTGATATCTGTTACAGTTGTGTCACCGTCTTCATTAATCAATGGGCATTCTCATTCTAGCAAAATTTGATGTTTACAAACAATATGTTACAAAAGTCCATCCATCACTTTTTTTTTTTTTTTTTTTAGCTCCCCCCTGTTTTGCAGAAAATGCTCAAAGACAACCATGGATGCAAAGGACACTGATGACTCTCCCAGGTTAGTGACAACACTCACCAGATTTTGTGGATGTGGAAGGCACAGCAAAGCTTCAGTTTTAGCTGACAGCTGAAGCCAAGCATTTTTTTTTTTTTTTTTTGCTAAAAAAGAAAAGGCAAAAATATTTTCTGTCATGGATAATACATTGTAAAAGAATGCTCCATTGGAGCCCGGGATTGGAAAAAGTTAAGATCTGAATGTGGGTGTGTGAGATTCTGGGTGACGTAAAAGTCGTACTTCATAACATCTCCTCCGGCATGCAGACTGGGCCTATTTTGCTGCTCATCGCTGATTATATTCATTTTCAACACATAATGCTTGTTTGTTTGAAGATTGTCTGTTGCTTCATCTGTTTGTTTTTTTATGAACATAATGAGAAATCTATGGTAATGAAAGCGAATTGCATATTCAACACAATGCAGAATGAGATGGGCCCATATTTTTGGCAGAGTTTCCTGGCTCTCCTGTCTTTAGAGTCTATTTGCATCCAGCCCTTGACTTCCTCATTAGTTTTTCCTCTTGCTTTCAATGCATTTTGCATATTGAACCTCACCACTCAATAGCGTATCCCAACTTCCCCAGTCCAACGACGTGCAAGGTCATTAAGCTCCTCCACTATGTGGGTGCGAATGCTTGTGTGTCTCTATATGCCAGTCGTGATGAATAAGCACCTTACCTGTTTTCACCCTATGAGATGAAGTGTAAGCTCCAGCCTGCATCAAGTCACACAAGTCTTATTTTGAACCACTGCCTTTCTATTGTCAACTTTTTAACTCTTCTCTAAATCTGTAGCAGATTAGTTCCACAGTCTTTGCTGTATGGATTATGAAGGTGTTCATAATATTTAATTCTGTTTAATTCTCCAGCATTTCTTGTGGTTGATGTGTGTTTTATGAGCCATTTTATTTAGCTGAGACTGAGGCTGTGGCTTCTTACACTTGTTTGGTGTCAGCTGTGCTGTCAGCTGTCGTTACTCACATGCTTCTAGACTTTTGGACTCATACATGGCTTTGGACATAGGGACTCGTCCAGCATTAACAATCTTCTTTTTCATTGTATGCAGTGCACTACTCATCTCTGTCTTGCTTGCGATCTGTCTGCCATCTAGGTTTTTCCTCACTCCATTCAAGGGATGCATGTGTCGAGAATGTAAAGCCCTTTACAGGCAAACCTGGGCCAAAATCTAATCAAATAACACTTGATTTGATTTTGAGATTGATTAAAAAGTGAGAACTTGAACAGGAAATGTTATTATCCAGATATGTTGAGGAGAACATGATGCCACGTGATAAAACAAGCTTAATGCGGGTATTATATGCTTTAATACTTCGAAGAGAAACACTGGCGATATTGTTGATGTCAATAATCCCATCAGTGAACAACACATTAATATCCATACAGGTGTGATATACCTGTTGCCAACAGGGAAATGCTAATTGCATAATGCTGAGAAATAGGAAACGTAAATTTAATAATTTTGACAAAGTGCACAGTTACCAATGGGTGGGTTGACTTAGACGCCTACAGAATTGAATGGACTACAATGCACATCGGTAGATCAGGGCTTGATCATTGGTAATTCATGTGAATCATAACACTGAGATATCATCTTCCCTTTCAAACATCTGTCATTTTCTCAGTTTCACAAGTATCAGGTTCCAAAACTTCCCAGTGTGCCCTATACTGTTTTGCCTAGCAGCGATGTTGGTTTTCGTGCCACCTCTCCCCGTCTCTATTTTGAGCCTGTGGATATGTATTGAGGGTGCTTGGCAGGGCATTCCAATCCAGGTCTACAGGGAGGTGACAGATACATCTCTAACTGCGCCAGGAAAAGCTCGTGCCTACTTTAGTTAACTCCCCCATATTTGTGCTGCATAATATATGTCTGCTTAAGATGACTGGTAAAAAAAAAAATAAAAAAAATCCATATACATAAGTCCATAAACATATTGCGACTTCTACAAAGAAGAGATCTTAGAGGGGTAGATAAGTGTAAGGGAAGTAGATTATGATTCTTGTCACATTGTCTCAGCTCTGTCTCAGGCTTCCAACTGAAAGACTTGGGTAAATGTCAGGGTATGGAGATGAGTGAAGAGCTGCGCAATGTTCTTTTTGTGCACTTGAGACCCTCTTATGGATGTCTGGGCTGCAAAGCACGCCTCTCATCCTAAAGGATATGCTGCATTCTCACCATGTGAATTATAAAGAGGGGAACAAAATGGAATGGAATACCCCCCCCGGGTCTTTTGATGTCAAGACATCACTTGAGCTGCACGTTGGTGCAGCATTACAAATAGCCTGAGGTCGTCCAACACGAACGCTGATCCCCGCTGTGGCTTCATCCACAAATGAAATTAACGGGGAATGAGACATATTGTAGATATTGCTCCTGTAATTATTGCGTGCCTGTCAAGCTCACAGGCTGCATCCCTCCCTGCGATTGCAACACAATGTGGTACTTGTCTGCCATCTAGTGTTGAATCTGTGTGGGCAACGCGCCAGTTCACTTATTTTAAAGCAACGCGCTTTGCTTGAAGACTGCAAACGCCTCTTTTAGAAACAAACCCAAGAGTAGTTCGATCAGTTCGGTGTTGTGAACGACTTTAATGTTCACTTCTTTTTTTTCTTTTTCTTTTTTTTAATGTATTATTATCTTTGCAACTGGCAGTTGCTGTTGTTTTATTTATTCCAGTCCATTTAGTAACGCATTACACGGGTGTTGATTCATCTTTCCCATATAATGGGAACATGAAGGACTTCTTTTTTTTTTTCTTCTTTTTTTTTTTTAACCCAACCCATATGAAAAAAGTTAACTGATGTTGTACTTCAGTAACTAGAAGTTCGTGTTGATTGTTAACACTCTCTTCCACACACGCAGGTAGTTGACAATTACCTGGAGAAGCCGTCGAGTGTTGCTCTATCTCCAGAGGAGGAAGTGAATGTTAATGAATGCCTTTTGTATAAACAGCTGTATTCCTCAGTTTGCTTCCTGACAAGCATCTCTTCCTTGCATGGCGAGTTGGCAAATCAGTTACACAGCTTAGCCCTGTTGGCACTCGCATCCTGGCAGATGTCTGTGGAGAGGAAAATGCAATGCAAATGACAGAAGAGCATATTTTATTTAGCACAGATATCATCGCGCTGCGTGACTTCCAGCCATCCATAATGGGACGAATGGCTCGCTGTAGAAACTTAGAGCCTTGCAACTATGAAGATAATTTAATAAAAATAAAAAAAAAGTCGATGTTGAGTCATCGTCCTGCAACTCCACAATAGACAAAGTTCTTCCCCGTTTGTTTCCCCGGTCTTTTATTAAATGTAACTGTGGCCATGACTTAATAGACATTTGAAATCAACAGCTTGTGCTTGTACTCGCACTTTCTTTTCTTTTTTTTTGTCTTCCCCTGCAATGGCGGAAGCCCATATTTGGCTTGGTTTCTTCCGCATAATCATTACAGAGATTTGATATTAAATCCAATTTTCTAGCCATGTAAATGTGGTAGTGTAATACCACACTTCAGTCTATATTATTCAGTAGTCAGCACCCTTTTTTAAATCCAGAGAACAGTGTGTGCTGTATGTAAATCATGCATTAAGTTGGAGAGGCTCAGCTTCTGTCTTTCTTTCTTTTTTTTTACCCTCCATTCCAAAAGGGGGTCAAGGTAAACTGAAGCTGCACATTGCACGTACTGTCTAGTTTCAAGAGGTGAACTTCAGACACATTCACTTGGGAATACTTTTTTGCAAGTGTAAAGCAGGAAGGCAACATTTTGCAACAAGTTTTTTTCTCTTTTCACTTTTAGTTTAGTATTTAAAAAAAAAAAAAAAAAAGTTTCACTGATACAGATTTTAGACCCGATGCATATTGTATTGTTTTGTTGCATCAGACAAGATGATAAGATATTTTAACTTTGTTGAGTTCATAAATAAATGTATGGTAATCCTATATACTGTATGGAACATGTTTAAAGAACTCAAGAGGGCCAGAGCTTTATTATAAATATATAATAAAGCTGTTGTGTGTGTATGTATTCACACACTGAACAATGCAACAACATTTTTTGTTTTCTTGCTTATTGAAAGTGGCCTTTATTTGCAACATTGATGAAAAAAAACCCAACAACAACTAATCGTCCTCCTGAAAGTTTCTTTTGACGCATTGGCCACTCGTTTGTCAAGGTGCGAAACATCTCGTCCTGCAGGGGTTGATGCGTCATTGATTCCTTTTCCATTGATGGGTTTTTGAGGTGGGCCGAGCCACAAATATAGGCTTTCTGGTAGCATTTCAACAGAGTCTTTTCACCACTAATCATTGACCCTCTTGAAATGGTCATATTATTGTTGGATGAATCGTCACTTCACCCATTAACTCAGGAACTCACTTTTCAGTTAAGCAATCCAGAGAGGAGGGAGTGAGTGGCTTTAAAAAGCACGAATGAACTCAACATACAGCTACAGGCAGCTGTTGTCACGCCTTGCACTGCAACACAAGGTTGCCTTCACATCCTCGACATCCTTGACGCCTGTTCCATTGACGTTTGAGCCAACATGTTTGTGGACGAGCGGATCTTGACTCTGTTCAAAAGGAATGCCCATCACACACTGACCTACTGGAGCGTCTTCTTCAGCTTTGGACTCTGCATTGCCTTTCTCGGACCTACAATTTTGGACCTGCAGTGTCAAACAAACTCAACCCTCAGTCAGATAACGTGGGTGTTTTTCTCCCAGCAGTTCTGCCTGTTGATTGGCAGCTCGATAGGAGGCGTTTTCAAGAGGACGTAAGGATACGATTTGCGTGCACACTCAGATATCACCAAAACTCTGAATAACCCGGTCTCATTATAAATGAATGTGTCTACTTTCTTTCTCCAAGGCTGTTCAGTGCCCTTGCCGCTTTGTTTGTCTCCGCTCTTGTCATCTCTGTCATATTTGCCATCATCCCTCTGTGCACCAATGTTCTCCTGCTTGCGATCGCCATGGCTGTTTCCGGACTGGCAATGGGGATCATTGATACCATTGCTAATATTCAACTGGTGACCATCTATCAGAGGGACTCTGCTGTTTTCTTGCAGGTGAAGAATCTCTTATTATCTGCATAGCTGAAGTTTTCAAACAGTATTGACATTCATACATTTATATTAGAGATTGTTTTAATAGCAACAGGCTTGTTTGAATTGACCTTTACTCCCATCATATTAGCTTAACAGGAATGTGCTCCAGAATAACTGCAATAGTTGAGAGCCATTCTCATGCTATAATAAAGGAAGTTGTGTCTTTGCCTCTTGGTTTTCTGCATTTTTGCAGGCTCTCCATTTTTTCATCGGGTTCGGAGCCTTGGTGAGCCCGCTGATTGCAGATCCCTTCCTCTCGGAGACAGGCTGCGGGAACCACACAGAGAACGCCAGCGAAACCATACATCATTTCCGAAACATGCTGAGAAACAGCCCGATTGTGGAGCACAACATAAATCAGAGCCACATGTCCCATGAGGACTCCAATGTGCAGTATGCATTTTGGATCATGGCGTTTATCAATGTAAGACGATATTGTAGTCGCTGTTGTAGTTTCTTTATCCCGATTTCAAGCTGATTCTTATTTGTTCACCCTCAGCTACCTGTACCCATGGCCGTCCTGTTCCTGATGTACCGGGAACAGCTGATCCCATGCTGTCCCAGCGGCACCCCCCGACTCCTGGACAAAGATGAACTAGCCATGGAAACCCAGCAAGGCGCAGAGGGTCCCGATGTGGAACAAAAGAACCACGAAGCTGGAGGTGAAAGGAGGGGAGGGGAACTATTTTTAATAGAAGATACTTATTTTGAGATGAATAATTTGAACCTGTCTTTGTGCTGCTTTTGCCCTTTTTTAAAAAATAAATAAATAAATGTCATTTTGCACGGGACAATCTGTCATTTTTTGACATTTTGCTCTATTACAGGCCACGGCAATATCTTTAGCTGCTGTCAGAATGATAACCTGCGTGGGCTGCCAGTGTCCTTCTTTATGATTCATATCCTTGGAGGGATGGTGCTCTTCATGACCGATGGTATAGTGGTGAGTGAGGAGTGCGGTTACGTGATAAAAATTCGCATATCGCAGACGACATTCGGCCAAAGAATTTATGAGGGCACCCCCAGATCTGTTTTTGCATTATACGCCACAAAAAGTGGAGCACGTCAATGAATAAACACACCCTCGTCTTGCAGGGCGCATATGCTGGCTTTGTGTACACCTACGGGACGCAGCCACCCTTGTCACTGCCTCATAAGATGGCAGGTTATCTTCCAAGTATCTTCTGGGCGGCTATCACTGCTGGTCGTCTGTTATCCATTCCTCTCTCCTACCGATTCCAGCCTGTGAGACTGCTGATGTTCAATCTAGTAAGGCCAATGCAACACATGGAGAGCCATTTTATTTATTTATTTTAATGACAGCGTTAAATACTTTGCCATTTTAAATCCACCTTGCTCATCCTCTATCTTTTTTCTTCTTCTTCTTACAGGCGGGTGCCATCGTTACTGTGTTGATGCTGCTTATTTTCTACACCAGTTCTACATTTTTGTATGTTGGGACGTGTCTATGCGGGCTCTTCCTCAGCAGCATATTCCCCTGCATGCTTGCCTATACTGAAGACATCCTTGATTACCAGGGTTCGTGAATGAATTCCAACCTTTTTTTTTTTTTTTTTTTGAGAATGAAAATGCAGAAGGTAAAGGGAAATGAGACCATCCTTTTCTTTTGTCAGGTTGCGCCACATCAGTCCTGGTAACAAGTGCCGGCATGGGAGAGATGGTAATGCAGGTTCTGGTTGGCTCGGTAAGTGAGGAATACTTTCAGGGGAGAAAGCGTAAGAGAAAGCTGATTAGAAAGCAAGATTTCATTTTTCATAGCTTAACGTGCGATTTAATTTCCCAAGATTATGCAGACAAAAGGTAGCTACAGCTTCCTGCTGTGTGGAATGATCATCGCCTGCATTGGTTTTATCCTCTTCATTGGCCTCCTGCTGTTCCATCGAATGCACAGAAATTACCTCGCAGGTACATCATTAGCACCGGCATCCTCCTCCGTTGCGCCGCCGCTAATCTCCTCCTCCTTCATTAATTTCATACTCCTCCACGCCCTCTAACCCGCTCGCTCTGCAATCCCAACAGGAACGACGAAAAAGTCTGCCATGGTCGAGGAGCAAGTCACGGAGCAGAATGGATCAGCCAGAACAGAACAGAAAGAGGAGAGCGCGACCAGCTGAGGTCCGTCCCGGCTGTCTTTGTCGTCGTCGCTCCTCACTTGCAGTTTGTCCGCAAAGAATTCACACTCGCGACCAATTTCTCGCAAACGGACGTTGAGCAGACTTACTGTTGTTGTGCTTGAAATAACATTGTTTTGTAAATATTGGCCTGCTGATGGAGATTGTATTGGAATTCTTTTTCAAGTTTGGTGAAGAATAATCATCAGATTGTTGTTTCTGTTTTACATCACATCAAAGGTTGAAAATTAAGTATTATAATAAAGATTGCATTGAGAATGCACAACCGTTAGCTTGCTGTGTGTTATCTTGTTTCTCTTCATCGTGCTCTTTACTTTTTTTTGCCTATATTTTGAAATATATATGTCAAATAGTTGTGCAGGTGAAATCATACCTCTGATTGTGAAGGTTCTCAGACAGTGGATGTCAGTCTATCAGCATAACAAAACAGCTTTTCTGATAGGGTGGGGTACTCTTGAGGACCGCCTGTAGGTTTTTCTTTCTAAAATTTCCACTTAAGCTGCCGTAATTTCCCCACTGTGAGACTAATAAAGGAATATCCTATCTTGTATTTTTGCTCCCCACAGGTGGTTTAATATGTGGGACTCTCAAGCAATCCTTTAAGAACTGAATAAGCCTTTCAAATGAGGGGCGACAATGTCTGCCAGTTACCCACAACCAGTCCCACAACTTTCTGTAATCAAGAAGAGAAAAATCAATGCAGATCCTCCTCCATCCAACGTTTTCTTTGCTTTTCAATAAACTCATCCAGTAGAGAGATGCAGGTCGGACTTCGTGCTCAAAGAAAGTTGAACCCGATTGACAAATAGTCAATCTATAACTTTAACCTGGTGCGAGAATAACAATAACAGTTGATATTAAAGATTAGATTAAAAGCACACTGGCCAAGTGCCACAGTTCCAAAAGTGATTTGTATTGGTTGAGTCAGGACACATATCATTAAGCGTCTCCAGCACACGACTTGAGTGATGTTTTTCTAATTGAACAGTACTTGACTTTAGTCTTGACAGATTGTGAAAGAAAAAGAAAAACATTTTAGCTCAGAGAAAATTAAAAAACGCCCAACAGATTTTTAAGCTTTTCAAACAACTAATTGTTGTTCTCTCACCTTGATCTCAAGGCTGTTGAAGTTAAATTCCACCCACGGATTTTCTTGCTGGCATCTGGCACATGCTGGGCCTCATTTTCAACCCAAGTTTCACCATTTGGAGGAAAAAGGATCTGCATTTTCATAAAGCGGTGTTAATGACAGCCTCACAACACATCTGCAGTGCTCATCTGACGTCTGTGAGGCAGTGATAAACAAGCTCACTCTGTTATCACTGTCACCGAACACGACAGCTTTAGTTTCCAAAATTACCCGTATTGATTTGCTGGAGAGAAAAAACAACAACAAAGGCGTTCTGTGGTGTTATGACACGGCAGTAGGTGGAGTTTGACAGGGTGCAGCTGCAGACTGGTGCGAATGCAACAGAGGATGCAAACAAACAGTGGGACAAGCGCATTTCTCCGAGACTTGGTAGAAGACAACAATGTTTGTTTCCACACAGCCTTGGCCCGCTGCCTGGCTGTGGATGACTTTGAACACAACACAAATGCTGCTTCAAATGCTCACTGGCTCAGCTTGGCCATCTGATAAGCAGAATGGATGGTGTCGTTCCCAGCCGGCGCAGCGGCAGACATCAGAGGATGAGCCTTGTTGCTCTGGCTTGGCCTCGTTCTCAAACGCGGCTCTCATCTCTTGTTAAATGTCAACAGATATGAAATATTTAGTGTTGTCTGAACTCCAGGGATCCGCGAGCCACAATTTGTAACATGTTCGGAATGTAAATTGTTTTGCTTTGATGTACTGTTCAGTGAGAAAAGCACAATGTAAATGTCGGGTTACTACGGCGCTGAAAATTTGACACGAGCTCGAACAGCCGCGTTCACTTTTTCCGGCAAAATGTTCTCAACTCGACACATATTCAGGAAAAAGCTTACTTTGCCATCTCATGGAAATGGGGTGAGGCAGATGGTTTGTACAGAGGCAAAAGCATGTAGTGGAGATAACGTTAAGATATTAAAAAGGCACTAATAGGTTTTCTTTTTGTATTTAGAAGGTTTGCAGATTGAAAAAAAAATTCAATAACATACATGGTGTGGTTGATTAAAAATACAAATGCAGTATTAAATAAACACATAGCTTTGTTATTAAATGATTGTATGATGTAGGCCTGTCTTTTTTCTGCTGTGACTTAAAATATTAAATAGAACTCGACTTACACACAAACAATCAACCACAATTTTGCTGTGGATGACAATAATAAAAAAGGAACTGTCTGAACTGCAGATATGTGCTGATAAAGATGTTTAACAGTTATAATCCTGCTGTGGGGGTTTGTGATATTTCATGAAGAGGGATTTGCACCAAAGTTCAAGGCATTAGACAGTAAATGGGGGAGTTATCTAATCATTTGGCTGCTATTACACTGCAGCCTTCTTTATCTTTAACGGTTCATGTAATATTGAAAGAAATATATGCTGGTGTCGCTTTCAACCTGAGGCAAAGTCTGCATGCAACTTTAATGCTGTTTGTTTTTCATTTCGTAGCACGGACGACAAATTAATTGAAGATGTTTTTAAATGTTATATGTAGAGAGACAGATTAACAAGTCCCTGAAAGTGACATGCTCCTTTCCCCCACTGATTCTTCCTGATAGTGTGAAATACAAAACTGTCCAGATTAACTTTCTATCAAGGTCATCGTCTCAGCAACATTCACTGTGTATTTGAGAGTTGGTTCCCCAAGGCAGCCAATCAGATTAATGTTTCACACACACCACACATATGTTGTGCATTGGCTCCCGGAGGAAAGCTTCGAATACTGTGAGTCCACATGAACACTAGCCCATAATAAACGGTAAAAGCTTTTCACTCTCCTTCCTCATCTGTCCAGCAGATGAAAAACAGTCCTGTTAGTCCAGTTAGAAGAGATGTTGCTTTTTATTGAGCAGATTTCTTGCGTGTGAGTTTCCAAAGTATTGTTCTGCTTATTAACTTTACCACCAGTGCATACGTGAACAACCTAGTTCTGTTTTTTTTTTTTCCTGTGTTGGTTGACCTTAAAGTCAACTTCCCAGTTTCCCAAGTCGAATCCCCAGTGTGTCACTCTGTGCTCTTGTTAAATATTAGTGCATCTAAAAGGTTTACTAGGTAAAATTGAAATTCAGTTATCATCACTAAGTTCCCTGTGTAATGATTGTTTAGTCAAAACACAGAAAGAAAAATCACTGAGACAATTCAGATGGCCAAAATGTTTCATTGTGTGTTTTAATTTAAACATGCATTCTCACTAAATATTTGTCTGGACACACTCCCAGTTAATAGTTTGGACACACCCTATAAATTGAATGTATTTTCTTTAATTCTCATGACTATTGACATTGCAGTTTCTCACTGAAGGCATCAAAACTACATATGAACACTCATGGGATAATGTGGAAAACAATAAAATTGTAAAATAACTCAAACGCGTTCTTAAAGTTATTTAACCTGTTTTTCTTTGCTGCATAAATACATATATCTTGCCTATATATTTGATGTCTTTGGTATATCTGCAATGTAGAAAGTTGCAAAGATAAAAAAAAAAAAAAAAAAATTGCATGAGAAGGTGTGCCCAAACCTTTGACTGGTAGTGTGTGTCAGTTTGATATGAACCAATAGCTGAAATGCTGTCTTTTTCAGATATGAATGTTTTAGATGAGTCACTCAATTAACAGATGGGGGGGGGGGGGGACAATTATGTGCAACAAGAAAATTTCAACCCGTGTTTGTAGAATTCAACCTATTCTAACAGCAAAGACAAAATCTGTGAATAAGATGCAAATAAAATTCCAGAGCTCATTACAATAAATCTTAAAGTATAATCCCAATGATAAAATGTGGCATTTGCTCCACCGTTATGAAGTCGTTTCAGTGTACAGCAGCATAAAATGGGAAAAGCTCAAATCAGATGCAGGGAAGCCTGAGGACTTGCAGGGGATGGAAGTTAATGGGGCAAATTATAGAATTGTTGGCCCCAAAGGAAATTATACTTCCAAACAAGATGTTCAGAGCATTTATATACATATGTGTTTGTGTGTGTGCGTGTGCGTGTGTGTGTATATACATAAACTATTATATAAACAAGTTGTTTCACAGGGACAGGCAGGCAGGGTTTCACAAGTTAGGTTTCTGTTCAGCAACAGGAAGGATGTAATGGGTGATGAAAAGAAAAAATGCACACATTGCAACTTTTCTTTTTGCCTCTCCCTATCTTGTCTCTATCGATCAAATGTCTTATGAAAAGACACGGAGTGATTCTAAGGTGTTGGGAGTGATATTTAGTCTAAAATACTCTCATGTTTTCTTTACAAGGTGGCACATTGGCTTGGCCTGGACCCTGACCAGGGGCCTGTTTTCGTGTGGAGTTTGCATGTTGGGTTCCCTCCATGTCCTCCGGATTCTTCCCACAGTCCAAGCACCTGTATGTTCAGTGAAGCGGCGACACTAAATTTTGTGTGTGTGTTTCTCTCTGTGTGTTGGCCCAGGGATGAACTGGGGGCTTGCCCAGCGTGTATGCTGCCTTTACTCTTTGATAGCTGGGATAGGCTCCAGCACCGCCATAACCCTGAGTGCAGGATCCGCCGTGATAGAAAATGAATGACTGGTTTGTGTTATTTAGTCTTACCTGCGGTCAGACGGCCTGACACTAGCAACCGCTTAATATGTGGGATTGGAAAAAGAAAATACAACGAATGAGAACCATTTGTTTTGTTTTTTTAAATTGTGGCTTCTTAAACCAGACACCATACAGTTTCACAGTGCAACCACAAACACAAGTAGATAAACATCACCGACAGTGACGTCACACAAACTGCGGTTGCACAACCTACTCAAATGAAAAATTAAGAGGAACCATCCAAACCTTTGCTTCCACATTCCACAGTGTGATGTCTGCCTCCCATCATGAAGACATCAGGTATATATCTTGCTTTATTTTCTGGTAACAGTATCTTTTTTTTTTTAATACTTTTAAGTTTGCCATGGTAGAACAACAATGTGAAATACTTCTTTACTTGAATACTCTATATGGTCTGACTTATTTTTCTCCCCCCTTTGCAGCACCAGTTTTCTGTCTCCTGTGGCTTATGAAACACACTGTGGATTCCGTTTATCTCTCTGCTCCAAAAGAGGTAGTGGGAACGTATGGAGGCTCTGTCAAAGTAACTTGCCGCTACAACCTGCGGTTCAGAGACTACACAAAGTACTGGTGCAAAGGGAGGGTATATGACCTGTGCCGCATTGTTGTCAAAACTCCAAGGAACCGGTTGAGTGACAGAAGCTCCATTACAGACAACAAGACGGCAGGAGCCTTCACGATAACCACGACTTCTCTCCAGGGTAGTGATGACGATGTCTACTGGTGTGTCATCGCCACATCAGGGAAAAATGTCAACACCAGGGTCAGACTCCGAATCTCCCACACAGGTATGACTCACACTTCCTTATACACTTTATTCACCCTTTTATGCATGAATTCTGGCAGCCTCTGACAGGAATTTATTTTTAATAAAACCAACTGAATGTTCTTCATATTACAATACTATTTTATTTTAACAATTACTACTTTTATAGAAATAACAATATTGCTTATTAGATGAGACCTGATGTCTCCTACTGAAGGATTGGCAAGAATTGAGCAACAACTCAAGCATGAAAACACATTCATATAATGGAAAACAATATTTATACTTTTACTTGAAAACATTCATTTTATTTCCAATCCTTACAAACTATTTGACACATGATTTTATTAGAGAATGTAAAATTGTTCAAAAGGATTTTTTTTTTTTTAGATAACCACGACGTTGTTTATGTCATTTTTATGATCGAGAAAAGTAGCTAAAAGTAGAACAGTATTTCCTGTTTCTGTCTCGTTAAATACTAATAGGTTCAGCTGCTATACTGAATTTAACACAGACTAATACTCACAGATGTCTGCAGTGAATACAAGTGTGTAGAAGTCTGTTTTGTTTGATAGAGGAGGAAGCACAAAAAGTTAAAGTTGCCACGTAATAAACTTTCATACAACATTACAGGCAGACGTTTGGTCAATGGCCTGCTGTGGTTGCACATAAATTGATGGAATGTGAATGCCATCCGTAGAGTCCAAGAGTAGAATGTAATTGTGTCATTTC